>NC_080088.1:4811444-6011444 GCF_950005125.1 Chionomys nivalis
GTGGTTTCTTCTGATATGAGACAGAGACTTTGGATTTTCTTTAACAAACATGCTTGACTTTAGAGAAGGAGAGAGTCACACTCCACCTCCAAAGCCCACTTTAGTTTTTAATTGAGTCAGGACTACATAAAGACCATGTGTCCTAACATGTCTGTAGAGACTAGCAGAAACAGACATTTAAAAGTTTTATGGAATTTTCCCCTGTTGAGAGTGTGCTGTAACATTAGGCCATTGTATTACCCCTTTTCTTGCTATATTTTTTCAGATAGTTCCCCGTTCTTCTTTGGATCCTTCATTTGTCCAAAGGTCTTCGGATTATTTAGCTGGATGTTTTTATTTTCCTGGAAAGATAAAAAACAAAACCCTGCCCTGACCTTAATTTTGGGGTGTTTTCTTTTTTTTTTTGCCAGGTTTGAATTGCCATGTTGTTTGATGAACTGATTGCCTTCCCTAATCAAGAGATCTTTCATGTTTGAATCACATCTTTATCAATTTTGATGGTATCCACGAATTTTCTTCTTCTGTGGAGACTGAACAAAACCCCTTCCTCAATGTAACACATATCCTGGTTTGCATTCTGAGATCAACACATCTTTAAAGTACACAGACTGATTCAGTTCAGTGGGCTTTTTCTGTTATCCAATGTCTCTCTGCAGTGGTTGTTTTCTTTTTATTAGCATTTAAAAGCTTCAAAGTTAATAAATCATTGTGTAATCTATCTCTAGGGGGTCATTATTACCTCTTTCTGTTTATTGAGCATTTCTTTTAGAGTTTGATTAGATCTTTCTATAACTGCCTGTCCTGTAGGGTTGTGTGGTATACCTGTGATATGCTTTATGTTGTAATATGTAAAAACTGTTTCATTTTACTGTAGACATACAATGGATCATTGTCAACCTTAATTTGTACAGGTATCCCCATGATGGTCACAACTTCTAATAAATGTGTAATTACAGAATCAGTCTTTTCAGAACTCAAAGCAGTTGCTCATTGAAATCCTGAATATGTATTTATGGCATGGCATATATACTTTAATTTTCCAAACTCTGCAAAATGAAACAGATCCATTTGCCAAATTTCACTTTTTTGAGTACCCTTTGGGTTATTTCCTGCAGGTTGTGAGGGTTGGTTATACAAAGAACAAATAGGACATGGCCTAATAATTTCCTTAGCTTTTGTCAAGTGATAGAAAAAATCTTTTTTCGAACCCTTCCTATCAATATGGTGTTTCTTATGAAATTCTGGATGCTTCTAGCACCTTTCCTATAGTAGCTGGTCAGTTTCATCATTACCTCTGATGTGTGTTATATACAAGGGATGATTCCTGTTTCTGACTGTCTCCTGTACTGGATAAACAATGAAGTTAGTTTTGAATCATCAGGAATAAGTTCAATATGTAAAACAATTCTTTCTGCATTTTGAGAGTCAGTAACTAAATTAAAAGGTTCTGGAAAATCTAATAATACCATGAGAATAACATAATTCTAACTTTTGAACAGAACCATAAAGGTTTTGAGTCTTTTTACTTACATTTCTTGATTTATAACCTGTATTTTCTGATTTATTTATATCAGTATAGAATGTAGGGGCTCTGGAAACTGATGCCCCCTGAATGATATGAGGAAAGAACCCAGTTGGTTTTTTATAAATGGAAGTCTCTTGCTTTGGGGGTATCTGTTGCTAATCTCTCCCAAAGAAATCACTGCAAGCTCTTTTCAGTGTTCACATTAGTAAAAGTTCTGCTGAGTCTATTCCTGTTAATTGATGAAGTCTCAATTTCCCTTTCAGAACCTATATAGGTCTGTAACTGGAGGCTGCCTGTTTGCTCCCAGCTGTCCAGACCTGAAGTAATCACACAGAAACTATATTAATTAAAACACTGCTCGACCTATTAGCTTAGATTTCTTATTATGTAACTCTTACATTTTAAATTAACCCATTTCTATTAATCTGTATATCACCACATGGCTGCGGCCTACTGGTAAGGCTCTGTCGTCTGTCTCCTTCAGCAACTACATGGAGTCTCCCTAACTCCTCCTTTCCTCCTCTATCTCTGTTTGGAATTCCTGCCTTGCTCTATCCTGTGCTGTCATTTGGTCCAAAGCAGATTCTTTATTAACTAACTGTAATAAAAACATATTTACAGCATACAGAGGGAAACCCCACATCAGAGGTCTTTAGTTTTTACTCCGTGTGGCAAAAATATCCTTTCTAGAATATTATCTTCTCTCTGCATAAGAATCCCTGTATGAGAATGAGTAGAGGGTCGAAGACTGGAACACAGTCAACTCTGCATCCAAGGGATCCACATGTGCATCCTGCGATTTCTTTTCTACCAGAGCCGAGTCTCTCTTCGCTTCAGTTCATAATTTTCTTGGACTACTCAAGTCCTTCTCATGTTGTATGGTTTGAAATAAATTACTGAGTTCCTTAGTTCTTGAGTTGTTTATCCAGTTGTGAGCTGTAATTAGTTAATATCTCCCAGCAATTTTTGAAAATCATTAAGAGTTTGAAATTGGTCTTTCATGATTTGTACTTTTTGTGGTTGAATTTTTTTCTCTCTTTTTTTGAGACAGGGTTTCTCTGTAGCTTTGGAACCTGTCCTGGTACTAGCTCTTGTAGACCACACTAGCCTTGAACTCACAGAGATATGCCTGCCTAGAACCTTTTCTAAGGCTTGTATCTATGAAGAGTAAGTTTTTCCTAAGGTTTTAATCTTATTAGCCAATTTCTATATTTGGCCCAATTATCAAACTACTTTTAAGGACAAAATATGAATTGTCAAATCTATAATAATTATGACTGACATTAATATCAATCCCAGCTAAGTTGTTTATCTCATTAATTTTTTTCTATTTGCATTAGGTCTATAGGGTACTAATTCCCTGCATTGTGGTATTTCCAATTTTTAACATGGGAAAGATTTTAGGATTGTTTTTCTCCCTTTTTCTTTTTTAAAATTTAATTTACTTTCCTTTTTAAAAATTTAATTAGTTAATTTAATAGCCTAGTTCGCCATTTAAAAATTCCCAACTGTCTTTATCTCTGCCACCAATGCTTGGAGTGGAAAGGCATTCAGGTGTAGTGACAATGTTTGACCAGCAGGTGGAGCATGTGTGGCAGGAGGGGAAGATCCAGGAGAAAGAGAGTTCTGGGGGAGTGGCCACGCAGCCGGGCTAGCCTCAGCCCTGGGGTTAGCGGCAATTGGCTTGAAAGGGGTGACTGTGTTCTAGGGCCTGGCTGGGATAAGACTCCTGCCTCTTGCTACTGGTGGTTGGGAGGCCAATCTTGGCAGCTTGGTGATAGCAACCCTAAAGGTCAGAGCTCTGAGCAGGTCTCAAGGTGGCTGAGCTGCCTGGATTGGCCCAGTGAGAGGGGTTCAGAAAATCACTGAATGCAGGAAGGCAGGCTGGTGGGATGGTCTGGTGAAGGTTGGGTCTTGTTCTCTACTGCTACATCGTGGCAGGACAGCGGTTGGCTTTGCATGGTTTAACAATGTCCCATGTCGGCACCAGATGTAGGGGTTTCTTTTTATGATTATTATAATATAAAACTTGGGGACAAATATAAAGATAAGAACCTGAGACAAACAAAAGAAGCTGAGACACCATGGCTGTGGCACACCCTCCACCATTTGCTATTAGGCTTGAAAAGGCCCATGTAAACTGTCAGCCAGCTTCCTAATCCCTGGAGGCCTATTTTTCTCATGTTCGCTGGGGGAAATCTCTGTGATCCATTCCAAACAGCTGAATGTGAGCTCTGCCTCTCAAATCAATGCCTGACTTCACTAAACGTCAGACCATAGACAAATTTCCTTAAACACAGAACACCAGCTTCCACCAATCCAAGCACTGAAATTCACCTGTGTTTAATTTCCAACTGCTTAAAATACCCCTGATCCCCAAAAGTAGGAGTAAGACAAAAAACTACATTAACATGATACAAGGAAATGAACATACTAATTGAAGGTCACAGGCTACATCCACAGTTAAACATTCTGTTGCTAGAACAAAGCAAGTCACACTCACACCCTGGACCAAAACATTCTGTAGGCAAACCACTCCCTGGGTGGAATCCAAAGTTATCTCTATCAGGAACTGGAGCTTAGTTGGATCCTTAGATTTTTGTTTGAGGTAGGAACAGATCTACTTCTCTATTCCTGAAATACAAGGTCTGGCTATTAGTCACACCTGCTGACAATCACCTTGAGAAAGCAGAACTCTCTGACCTAAATCTAGGTAGGACCTTTGTTTAAGGTAGAAACACAACAACCTTGAAGGAATAGAGGAAAGTTCCAACTCTCTGACCTTTGGTTGAAATAGGCTCACATTTTCAGGCCTCCTTGGCTTGCTTGTACTTCTGCTTACTCAGTTAATATTATCTCCTTCTTGGGTCTCTGAGGGAGTTGAAGACTAGATAGTTATAGTTTTTCTTCTTTACCTGATGCAGAAAGCAAGTTATGACAGAAAGTAAATTAGGTGTAAGACTTTGGACTCACCAAGATAGGATAGAAATTTTTTCTGAATTTGTCAATTGCAAATGAACTAGACATTGTTGATGTATTTATTACCTGAATATATTCTATTTAGTTATTGTACTTATTGTATATAGTTTTTTCTTATATTTAGTTATAGCCTTCTTTTTTATTTTAGACCAGAAGGGGAAATGTAGTGGCATTTTATTTGTATTTTAGTAAATAAAGACTGCCTGAAGATCAAAGAGTAAAACAGTCCCACTGGTCAGCCTTATAGGCCAGGCAGTGGTAACACACACCTTTAATCCCAGCCCTAGAGAGGACTATAAAAACAGGAGGAGACAGTTCTTAGTCTCAGTCTGAGATTCCTGAAGGCAGGATCACCATTTTGGACTGAGGTCAAAGTAAGAGCCAGTAGCTAGCTATTTTGCTTTTGGATCTTCAGGTTGAACTCCCCTCCCCCCTTTTTAAATTCATCTTGCTTCAGTAGAGCTGCAAGATGGTCATAATAACTTTTTGAAACAAAGATATGGTTTGCAGTTTCCTGGAGTAGGCAGTACAGAACCATTTGTAGTTAAGGTTACAGGTAGTGTGTTGACCAATCCTTGAGAAACAGAGATTTAGTTACAAACAGGAATGAATCTAGTCAGTCTTTACTATAAGATGGCTACTAATCCCAAGACATAGGCAGGCTGGTCACCAGGGTTTCCCCTTTTCCCATTCTGTTCTAAGTCTAGCTGGATTGCAGAACCCAGTTCATAACTATGAATTAAAATTAAGTAAGAAAAATATGCGTAGGGCAGTGTGTTCACACAGATGTATAAACAGATGCCATGACAGTACTGTAATGGAAAAATTAAAATGCTGCAGGATCCCTGGTGGCAGTAGGCAGCAGAAATGCTATAGGTCCCCAAACAGTGGTAGCGGGCCATGTGGCAGCAGGCAGCAGGCCCTGAGAGCAACCAGTCCCAGGCAGAGACAGCTGCTCATCCCCGAGCAGTGGCTGGTCCCAGGCAGGGAGACACGTGGTGGACAGGCAAGAGACAGAGACATGGATAGGCACAAAATACAGAGTGAGGTTGAATATTTATTCAGGGGGTTATGGAGGGGGAAGGGAGAAGAGGAGAGAGAGACAGAGGAGAAGAGGAGAGACAGACGGGGGGGGGGGGGAGGCGTGGAGCAGAGAAGTGGGAAGAGAGGCAGAAGTGAAGCTGCCTTTCCGAGAGGAAAACGGAAAAAGAGACCAAGCTCAGGCTAGAAGCTGAAGATCGGCCTGCCTCAGTGGATGAGGAGTGGGCATGGCTTGTCTCTTAAAGAGACACAAAACAATCATTACAAGCACTCCATGTAGTATGTTCACACGGATGTATAACCAGATGTCACGACAGCACTCCATGGTGTGGATAAGGGAAAGGTTCTTATTGTAGAAGAGAGAGAGAGAGAGAGAGAGAGAGAGAGAGAGAGAGAGAGAACACTCAGTGTCCAGAGCAGAGAAAAAGTAGACTGGACATGGGCAGGGTTAATCTAGGAGAGAACAGCAGGCCATACAAAGTAGAGAAAACATAGTGAGGGAAGCAAGAGCAGAGCAAGAGCAAGAGGGGGAGGGGGGAAGAAGAGAGGGAGGGGGAGAGAGGGAGGGGGAGAGAGGGAGGGGGAGAGAGGGAGGGGGAGAGAGGGAGGGGGAGAGACAGGGAGGGGGAGAGAGACACGAAGGGAGACAGAGAGAAAGAGGGAGAGGAAGGAGGGAAGGAGGGAGGGAAAGGGAAAGAGAGAGGGAGGGAGGGAAGGAGGGAGGGAGGGAAAGGGAAAGAGAGAGGGAGGGAGGGAAGGAGGGAGGGAAAGGGAAAGAGAGAGGGAGGGAGGGAAGGAGGGAGGGAGGGAAAGGGAAAGAGAGAGGGAGGGAGGGAAGGAGGGAGGGAAAGGGAAAGAGAGAGGGAGGGAGGGAAGGAGGGAGGGAGGGAAAGGGAAAGAGAGAGGGAGGGAGGGAAGGAGGGAGGGAAAGGGAAAGAGAGAGGGAGGGAGGGCATGAGTGTCGCTCAAGTGAAAATACAGCAAGGACAGCATAGTAGTCGGGGGAGAGAAGCCAGTGAGCTAGAGGGAGGCTAGGGTGGGGAGGAGGTGAGAAGGGCTAGGGTACCAACATGAAAACGTATAACAGGTAGTTGTGATGAGGAGGGAGCCTGGAGGCCAGCATGAGCTTTGAAATGCCCATAGGTAACATAGATGGACAGCCATATGTCCCTCTGCCAGAGGTAAGGGCAACGGCTCCTTTTGGCAGAGGTGAACCAGTTTCACCAGTTCCTGAAATGCTGACTTTTATCTACCCACCAGAAAACCTCCCATGGTCTGGGCTGAGCCCATTTCTGGACATTTGGACTGCCTTTTGGGGTCTGGAGTCTGACAATGACAGCACTGTAAATTTCATGTTGTTGTATTTCTGTAAAGAAAGAGGAACAGCACCCCAAACAATGTCTGTTTATAGTCGTTTATCAACACCTCCCAGACAGAAGCTGCAGCAAGAGTGACTCAGATGGGGCTCATTTGCCAGGAGGGAGGAAGAGGGGAGAGTGTCTGTGGCCTCACCCCAAGGACACAGGTGGCTACAGGGTAGCTTGGGGGCTGGCTGGGGCTGGAAAGGGACCATTACCCTCCTGGAAGGGAGGGGAGAGTCAGGTTCCTGAGCCAGTAGAACAGGTAAACAGACAGGACGGTGGCTCCCCTCCCCTTGTCACCATCCACCAGGCCTTTCTGCCTCTGCTATGAGGACGCGAAGAGAAAGTCCTGGTGGCGGCGTGTTGCCAATCTGCAGCTCTTCCTCCCAGTCCTGTGTGCTCTGTGCCCCAGTGGAAAGGATGGACCTGAACAGGTGGGTCCAACTGGTATCTGCCTTGAGATTACCATGGTGACTTTCCCTTTGGTACCCTAGAATTATGTGTATGTGGCCTTCAGACCCAGAGTGACTCAGGGGAAAGTTGCTGCTGGTTGTGTTCTGGCTCGGAGGAAGATGCTTCCCAGACAATGGTAGGTGGAGGTGTTTGTGTGTGGTGTCCGGCAGAACCGGTAACTAGACTGGATAAAGTATAACTTTAGGATCATGAAAACAAAACACTGCTCCGGCTGTGGTGGCGCACACCTTTCATCCCAGTGCTCAGGGAGGCAGAGACAGGCAGAGCTCTGTGAGTTTGAAGCCAGTCTGGTCTACCAAGTGAGTTCCAGGATAGCCGGGGCTGTTACACAGAGAAGAAAACCAAACCAACCAACCAACCAACCAAACAAACAAACAAACAAGCAAACAAACAAACAAGCAAAACAAAAATTCCAACAACAATAAAACACCCCAAACCAAAAAGTCACACCACTGTTATTAATAAGGCGCTTATTGATGGCTGTGAGCAGTACTCACTGCCAGGCAGTGCCCCCTAGTGGCAGCAGCGCCACCCTTGACAAGGTCAGCTTTCTAAACCAGCACAAGAAGGGACTGTCCCTGATGCCAGGCTCCATCTTCCTCTCCTCCCCTCCTCTTCCTCCTGCATCTTGGGAACTAGGCAAGCACTTTCTCACTGAGCTACATTCCAGTCCTTGTGGGTAGCTTAAAATGATAGAATTTTATCCTCTTATGGCTCTGGCAGAGGCCCAGGGTCAGTCTCTGCGGGCCTGTACGTTGTTCACAGTGATCTCCAGGGAAGATCCCCTTCTTCCGCCCTCCCTTTTCTTTTCCCTTCTTCTTCTTCTTCTTCTTCTTCTTCTTCTTCTTCTTCTTCTTCTTCTTCTTCTTCTTCTTCTTCTTCTTCTTCTTCTTCTTCTTCTTCTTCTTCTTCCTCCTCCTCCTCCTCCTCCTCCTCCTCCTCCTCCTCCTCCTCTTCTTCTTCTTCTTCTGCCTCAAATTTACTGTGTAGCAAAGGGTGGCCTTTGTTTCCCCCATTTCCACCTCCTGAGTGCTTGGATGACAGACATGGGCCCTATTTTGTGTAGTGTTGAGAATGGAAACCAAGTCTTCAAGATTGTTAAGTGATCGACCAACCGAGTTATACCCCAGCCTCTTCTCTTTTGCTTTTTGTTTTTGTTTTGTTTTGTTTTTGAGACAAGGTCTTGTTGGATAGAGTTGACTGGTCTGGAACTCACTGTGCTGTGTAGCCCAGGCTGGCCTGCAGTGATCCTCTCCTTGGCCTGAAACTCACTGTGTAGCCCAGGCTGGTCTTGTCCTGCAGCAATCCTCCCCCTCAGCTGCCTGAGTGCTGGGATGAGAGACATGCATTTCCATCTGAAGGGTCTCTCAGATATGGGTTCTGGGGAGACCCTGAGTGGATTGCTAGAGGTGGATAGCATGTTCAGTAGATGAGTGGTTAACTCCATGGATAGACAGACGGACCAATCCATTGCTGAAGCTCCTGGGATAGTTCTGAGTTCTCTGCCTGTTGCTCTCTTCACACACACACATGCTCACACACACACTCACTCACACATCCACATATGCATACACACATGCTCACACACACTCATGTGCATACACACACACTCACACATCCACATATGCATACACACATGCTCACACACACTCATGTGCACACACACACACTCACACATCCACATATGTACACACACATGCTCTCACACACTCACACACATACCACACACACAGTCACGCCACACATCCACATATCTGCACACACACGCTCACACACATACCACACACGGGTGCATGCACACACACACACACATGCACACACGCATTCGCACACTCTCAGATGACAGGTCACTGGGGCTGTCAGCATTGCTGTATCAGGTATCTTCCTCTTTGAGGTTCAGGCAAGGGTGTTGCCCTTTCTTCAGTAGGTTATGTTTGATATGTTCTCAGACCTGGTTTCCCTCAATATAATTTTCAAATGTTCATGTGTTTATATTCTCCTAATTTATGCTTTGATACATCTGAGGATGGTGCCCTCTGGGCTTTCAGGATGGCATATCAGCCCCCTCATTATGCCATGTCTGACAGATGGTGATGTGTGTGTGACCAATCAGTGACGGGCAGGACGACACTGTGACCAGGACTGCTTGAGGACACATTTCTCAGGCTTCTGTTTAAACCTACAGCTCATGCTAGGACCCTGAAGGTGGACTTTGGGGTCAATGGAGCTTTTGCTTTTTCCCCGAGTGCCATGTTGAATAAATGCTTTCTCTGTTTTTCGGTCCTGAGAGCATCTTGGCTCCAGGGAGATGAGCGTCATTCCACTCCCGACTTGTGGAGGAAACCACGTCTTCACTATCTACGGGTTTAAAACCATCGCTCGTTTTAAACAGCACAGTTCCATGGTTGGAACAGGGGAAGACTTGGAAGAAAATGTCACTTTACTTGAGTGTGGGGCTGCTGCTTTCCTAGAATTATTGAGACAGTTCTCTTCCTTGTCACAGTCTCCCTTCCTGGGAGTTCAACGACCTTTCATGAAGGCTTAGAATACAGTGTTCCACCCCTGAGCAAGCTGTGGCTTGGCCGACTTTGCTATAAAACAATTCACTTAATACTGTCAGGCAGCCAAGAGCAGGTGCAATCAACTGATGAAGGCTTCTGCGTGGTCTGAGCAAATGCCTATGTAGGCGCCGTGTCTGTAAAACGGCATTTGTCATAATTAAGAGTGTAAGATCTATACACGGGGTCATTTCTTTCTGAATCACTGCGTTTTAATGAAATGGCCATGAGGTCCATTTTATTTAGCTTTCCCCACTTTTTCTTCATTTCTTTCTTCCTTTTCCTTTTCTTTTTGAGACAGGGTCTCACTACATAGCTCCGACTGGCCTGGAACTCATTATGTCGACAAGGCTGGCCTCGGGCTCACAGATATTTGCCTGCCTAAGTCTCTGGAGTGCTGGGATTAAAGGCATGTGCCACTTGGCTTGTTATGTAGCCTTGATTTATCCGAAGAAACCGCACTGATGGCAGTAACAAGAGAGAATGGTCAAGTCAATGCAAAGATGACTGAGAAGTAAAGCTGACTTTTCAATGGAAACTCTGAAAGTCATAAGGGCTTGGGAAGGTGCATTTTAAGTTGTGAGAATCACAGATACCAACTAGGCTAGGGTGCCCAGGAAGCCCATCTATCTAAATATAAGGATAAATGAGAACTTTCCATGATAGAAACTGGTTAAAAAAATGTCTGACCCCTGAGGATGTTGGAAGGAATATTGTAAACCGAAGAACAGGAAAAAGCCAAGAGGTTATAGGAGCTGAATAAATGGTGGTAGGTCCAACCAGCTACAAAAACTCCCCTAATACAAACAAATAAACAATATAGGCTATTGCCATCAGTCGTGATTGCCCGACAGAACTAGATTATAAGACCCATTACTGAAGACTAGGCACACTTTGGTTGTAGGATGGAGAAAATCATTTCTGAACTGGCCAGAAAACTCTCCAGCTGCTGGATAGTGCAAGAAGATGCTATACAGGGGCCCCGGGAAGAAAAGACATGAGCGGTACCAGTAAGCCATGAACCCTGTATGCTACAGTACTGCGTGCCAATGGGCGCAACAATGGCATGGAGGTTATGGGACAACCGACTGCTTTGGGATTGGATCTGAGCCCTGCTCTGTAGGAGAGAATTCATACCTACAACTGTGAAATTGGGCAAAAAGCATATCTAGTGTGGTGGCTTGGTTGAGAACAACCCCGTCAGCTTCATACTTTTGAACGCTTGTTCTCCTGTTTGGTGGAACTGTTTGGGAGGGATTAGGAGGCACGGCATTGTTGGTGGATGTGTGTTAATGGGGGTGGGCTTTGAGGTTTCAAATCCTACCCACTCCTTGTTAGTTCACTTTATTCCTCCTACTTGCAGAAAGGATGTCCACTCTCAGCGGCTGCTTCAGCGTCTGCCGCTGCCATGCCCCCCCACCACGATGATCATGGTCTCACCCTCTGAGACTATAACCCCCCAATAAACTTCTTTCTAGCAGTTGCTTTGGCCATGGTGCCTTGTCACAGCAATAAAAGTTGCCTGAGAGAACACAAAGTCTAGGAGGGGACCTAGTGCTCTGTCTGGTTACTCAGGTATGTTGTCAAATGGCCGATGCACCATTAAGTTTATACACGTAGGTTAGTGCTTCCTTCAACACTGGCCAAAGAAGTTTCTCTCTACAGTGGTCAGCAGCTAACGCAGCATCTCACTGCTGGTCCAAGCACTGAGAATTAAAGGCTGTTGAGCGATCAGCCCTAAATAAGTCACATATATCAATCCCCCTGCCACAATCTCAGGGAATGTCATGGAAGGGGAGGGAATTAAGAGCTGTGAGGAGAGCCGTCTTCTGGACATGACACAGCCATTGTATGCATGAAGTCTCTGCGGCTATTGTTACAGGCACGACTTGTGTAAGGTCAAGCCAGAAAGAACATTCAGTCTTCCAATAGGCAGCATTGGCTGAACCCAGTGAGTTTAGAAAAAAAAAAAAAAAAAAGACATAAAACGGGAAGAGCAACATAGGGATGCCTGGAGGGAGTGAGTACAATCAAGATACGCATTTTACACATGTGAAATATCAGGATAAATAAGATATTCTAGTAAAATAAAAAGTAAGCAAAATTCTAAAAGGGAAAATTAACATGTATACACAAGTTAAGGCATAATGTTTCCAGTCACTAGGCAAGCATGAAGCCTTTCTGTGCCTTCCAAACACACACATCTTTTGAACATAGCACACAATGAAATGCGTTTTCTAAAATGTTTTTTAGTGTTTGACCATTTGAACTTTCTCAGTGTAAGCAGAACTATTACATAATTACTGATCTGCTTTTTAAGTTGAGAACAAAATATTAATTAAAAATTGATTAAAATGTATCAAAGACATTAACATTAACATTTGAGACTTTGAAGCTGCTAGAGAAAGACCTGAGGCTCAGAGTTTAAGGCATCGAGATAGACAAGGTTTTCTGAAAAGGGCTCCAGTGACTCAGGAAATGATACCTAGAATAAGCATCCAAAACCAAGCAAAAGCAACAACCGCAAAGTGTATTATCAGTTACAGTACACAACTAACTCAAAACTTAGAAGCAAAAGAAAAACAAAATCAAAAACAAATGAACATGCTAATGAATTAAGCAGATAGTTCTCAATAAAAGCACAAATAACCAATAAATAACCAAAAAAATCTTCAATGTCCTTAGCCATTATGAAACACAAATTAAAATCCCGTTGAGATTGTTTTGCTCCCTAGTCAGAGCTGGTCTAAAATCAGCAACGTTAAAATTGAATTTCCATCTTGCCTCAGTCAAAATGCCTATCATTAAGAAGGTTTGTTGGGGAAAAGAACCCTTCTATAGTGTTGGAAATGTAAAATTGTGCACTTGCCATGGCAGAAAGTATGAAAATCCCCTTTAAAAACTAAAAAAATGAAGTACCATACGATATCATCCTTGAGCAAATTGTCAAGGGAATCAAAGAAGACATGCAACTGAGTCACCTGCACATTCCTGCTAACCGTGTCTATTCACAGCATCCGGGACACGGGCACATTCCTGCTAACCGTGTCTGTTCACAGCCTCCAGGACATGGGCACATTCATGCTAACCATGTCTATTCACAGCCTCCAGGACATGGGCACATTCATGCTAACCGTGTCTATTCACAGCATCCGGGACACGGGCACATTCATGCTAACCATGTCAATTCACAGCTTCCGGAACACGAGCACATTCATGCTAACTGTGTCTATTACAGCATCCGGGACACGGGCACATTTGTGCTAACCGTGTCTGTTCACAGCATCCAGGATACAGATATTAAGCCAAGAAGTCCACCAACATGAACTGATAATAAACATACAAGGTTGTATGCACACACAATGAAGTTTTTTCAGCCAAAAAGAAATATGAAATGATATCATTTGCAAGGAAATGGATGGAACTTATTTTGCTAACTACTGCTTTCTGATTGGATTTAAGGCAGTGGTTCTCAGCCTTCCTAATGCTGCGGCCTTTTAATACAGTTCCTCATGTTGTGATGACCCCAACCAAGACATTATTTCATTGCTACTTCACAACTATAATTTTGCTACTGTTACAAGTTGTAATGTAAATATCTGAAATGCAGGGTTTCTGATATGCACCCCATGGAGGGCATGGCTCACAGGCTGAGAATCACTGTCTAGGACTGTAAATCTGGCCAAGAACCCATCGTTGGGAAACTCACAGCTCACAAGGTTGAACCTATTACTGTTGTTTTGCTGAATGGACAGAGATGTGACTGCCCTCTGAGGTTGTACCTCTATCCCCGTAGACCAGTTTTGCTTCCAGACTTCATCATAGAAACTTCTCTGTGTGCAGTGGATGATGGCTCATGGAGAAACTCAATTGGTCGCGTACAGAAAATGAGTACCTCTGGAGTGCTCACAACAAATAGGATAGCTGTATCATGCTCCCCACCAAGATCCAGGGGCCATTAGGGATGAGGAGGAAGAAAGACTATGGAGCCAGAGGCTGGAGAGGACCAGAGCAAATCACTCTCTCCTCAACAGGGCAGGACCGCTGCACTCAGAACTCATGTCGTCTGTGGCTGCTCACAGACAGGGTTCAAGCACAGAGTTGGGGGGTGGGTGTCCCCATGCTTGATTGGGGAGCTATTGGCAGCTCACAGCTTCTGGGGGAGGAGAGGCACATTCTTTAAGGATGTGCCCCCAGGTAGGTCAACCAAACTTGTTTAAATAGCAACAGCAGCAGCAGAAGAAAAAGCAGCACCAGAAAGAGATACTATGAAGTTGGAAGGGGGCGGGAAAACGGGGGATGAACCTGCGAGAAGTGAGGGAAGCAGGGGATGAATGTGATCAAATATATTCAAAGTCCATGGCATGGGTGTATGGAATTCCCAAAGAATTGATAAAAATAGCTTAAAGCCATCACAGCTTTATCTCAAAAATTAAAAAAAGAAGAAGAGGTCGCCGGAATACCCACACCTAAGGTTTTCATCTAATGTCTGTGTACATACTATGCATGCATATGCATGTATACTGTGCAGGGAACCGTGTCTAACATAGCACCCCCACACAAACACACAGAACAGATGAACACACACGGAAAGAACCATTTAGTCCATCTTGATTTTCATTCGTTGTTGCCAAGAATTTCGTTTTATCTTCTCGAAGAAATCATAAAACTTCCTAGTATTAGAACTAGAGCCTGTGTCTCCCTTTAGGATAGGGTACAGAACCAGGGACCGCGGGAAGAGGCGTGGGTAGAGCTGTGTCTCCCTTTAGGATAGGGTACAGAACCAGGGACTGTGGGAAGAGGCGTCGGTAGAGCTGTGTCTCCCTTTAGGATAGGGTACAGAACCAGGGACCGCGGGAAGAGGCGTGGGTAGAGCTGTGTCTCCCTTTAGGATAGGGTACAGAACCAGGGACCGCGGGAAGAGGCGTGGGTAGAGCTGTGTCTCCCTTTAGGATAGGGTACAGAACCAGGGACCCTGGGAAGAGGCGAGAGTTGAGCTCACCATTGTTCTACCTGTTTTTCGCGAACAAACTGCCCATGAGGTCCCTCTGCATTGGGCGGCAGAAGGGCCAAGTACACGGGGGTCTCTGCTCCTTCTTCAGGGCTCTTGGGGGCCTTTGGTCCTGCCATGTCTGTTCTCACCCACCCAGGGCAACAGGCATTGAGGAGGATCTTGTCCCCTTTCCTCTGCTCGCTGAGTTTCCGGGCATGGATTCTCGACAGGACTGTCACCCCAATCTTGCTCACCCCATAAGCACTATTAGGCCAGCCTTCTTTCTCATGCACTCCTTTCTTTGTGTCCTCCACAAACTTGTTCATGAGCCCCACCAGCTCCTCCTCTGTGATGGTGTCACTTCGAAACTTCTGCTGCAGCTCCGAGCTGCAGTTTTTCAGGGCCCTGAGACTCAGCATGCTTGATACGTTCACCACTCTGCCTAAAATACACAACAGAAATGATGAGTTCCTAGGAGCAAGGGGTCCAGCATAGAAATTCCCACTTGAGAGGATCCCAACTGTGTGCACTAGAGAAGGACAAACACGGACAGTACCATGGTAGTAGAAGGCAAGCTTGGGCAGATTGAGCAGGCATTGAAAAAAGCTGCCTTCTGAGGTCTATGGCGCACAGTCTTAAGAAGTACTGAAATCTTCTAGGAGGACAGGCTGGGATAAAAGGCGGGTGTTTAAATTGTACATGTATATTTTAAAGTGGTTACTTGTCTTTATTGGTGTCCTATAACACAGAGACCAGCGTGCCACCCACAGTCCATAGCAGATGTCTTTGGTGTCTCCATTGACCCTTTTGTTGGTGATGAGATGGACTTTCCAAGTCTACTTTGAAGGGACAGTGAGGAGCTAACGTGGTTCATACTGCTTACTTCTGGTACTTCTACCCATTTTATTTGCTCTCCCATCACCACAACTAACCTGCCCCTATGAAAAGAGGAGAGGGGCTAGCTGCAGTGGGGTGGGAAGCCACCTGAGAGAGGCTGGCTCACTGGTCAAATTATTTGTGTCATCAGAAGAATTTAAAATGAAAGATACATGCTAGCTTGTCCTGTGCAGGTCCTTGGGGAAAGTGCAGTCACGTTACAGTAACCTGTATAAGCCGTGCTAAGGCTCGGCTTCCCACTGAAGGAATGTGTGGGGAATAGCAAGGCAGGTAACCAGGAAGGAAAGAAAAAGGCCCAGGGGATCCTGTGTGTGGACTGCAGCAGAGGGCCGGATGCAGAGCTGAGCTGGCAGACGGTGCAGGAGACTCTTAGGTACAGTGCTAGGCTCTGGCTCTGAGGGATAAGCATGGTGATTCTCACAAACTGGTTGGTTACCAAGGTGATTTACAGAGAATTGTGGTTATGAGGAGGCAGAAAGGCAAGGGATGGACGCGTGCCAGGGGAAGAGAATTCTGGGAGTGGAATTCAAGGCCGGTGGAAGAATTTCTGGGCAGTGTGTCCAGTGGGTAGATGCGGTGAAAGCTCCAGCAGTAGGGCCAGCACACACAGAAGGGCACGGGACAAGGTACTTTTTAACCAGGATTTGAGGGAGGAAAACGAGGCAGGTACACACATCATGATGTCACAGTGAGCTTCAGCGGGGTCTGGAGAAACAATGACAGGACAAAGGCTTAGCAAGAAGGTTGGTGCAGCTGCAGTGACCTGAAAAGAGATGACAGGAGACCACAGGTGTCAGACCCCAGGAGACAGACCCCAGGCAGGCAGACCCCAGGAGGGAAGACCCTAGGCAGACAGACCCAGGAAGGCAAGACCCTAGGCAGGCAGACCCTAGGCACAGACCCCAGAAAGGCAGACCCCAGGCAGTAGACCCCAGGAGGGAAGACCATAAGCAGGCAGACTCTAGGTGGGTAGACCCCAGGAAGGCAGACCATAGGCGGGCAGACCCCAGGCAGGAAGACTCTAGGTGGGCAGATTCCAGGAGGACAGACCCCTGGAGGGCAGATCCGAGGCAGGCAGACCCCAGGTGGGCAGAGTATATCACCCACCAGACTCACCTTGAGGTTTTATTAGAGGGAGTAGCTCCGTGCAGATAGCCCGGGTACCAAAAAAGTTTGTTTTCATTGCTGCTTCTGCTTGAATGTGAACATGGGTAGGATCAGTGCCTTGTTGGGAAGAACAGTAATTAGTCAGAACTTGCTGCGACAGTGCACTTGAGGTCTAGTTAGGTAAGCCCCACTGTGGTGGTTTGAATGAGAATGGCCCCCACAGACTCAACCATTTGAATGGTTAGTCCCAGGGATTGGGACTGTCTGGGAAGGATTGTAATGTGTGTCCGTCACTGGAAGTGACATCTGTAGTTGGGCTTTTTTTGTTGGGACTGTTGGCTCCCTAGCAATGACATGAAAATTTATTTTTAACTATGAAAGGTTGGCCAATAGTTTAGGCTTGTTTCTAACTAGCTCTTATAACTGAAATAAACCCATTTCTATTAATTTTCTTTCTGCCTCGTGGCTTTATTTCCTCGTCTCTGTATGGCCATCCTGTTTGCTCTGTGTCTCTTGGCCTTCTTCCCAGTGTTTTCTCTGCCCTAGCTGTCAGCCATTTAGCTTCTTACTAACCCAACCAGAGTGACACATCTTCAACACACCCCAGGTCTAGTCTCTCTCTCTCTCTCTCTCTCTCTCTCTCTCTCTCTCTGCAGATCAGGATATAAAGCTCTCAGCTAGAGTTCCAGCACCACGTCTGTCTGGTACCATGATGAGCATGAACAAGTTCCACTACAAATGTAAGCAAACTTTGAATGAAATGCTTGCTTTTGTAAGTTGCCTTGGTCATTGTGTTTCTTCATAAAAGAATAATCACTAAGAGACCTATCAATAATTAACTGTTGTGTCTCTGTGAGGCTCCTAATGGTGCTGAGGTGAAGACATCCTACAAGGAATTTTGGCACAAAAGACCCCTCCCCATTTCTTGCTTATTTCCCAAGTTAGAACTAAACCCAGCTGGCCTTAAGATCCAATCACAGAAGTCCATTTGACACAAACCTGCAAAGAACCCTAGAGTCAAGTCAGATACCTGGATAAGGTTTTTTGAGTAGAACCTTCTAGGCTCTTATGTAGTGGGTTACTGAACTATAGTTATGCCATCTCATGAAAGTATTCCTAAGAACACTTTAAGTGCTAAAATTATCTTGGGTAAAATTGGTCTCTGGACCAGTCCTAAATAGCTGGGCAGTGGTGGCACACGCCTTTAATCCCAGCACTTGGGAGGCAGAGGCAGGTGAATCTCTGTGAGTTCGAGACCAGCCTGGTCTACAGGAGCTAGTTCCAGGACAGGCTCCAAAGCCACAGAGAAACCCTGTCTCGAAAAACCAAAAAAAAAAAAAAAAAAAAAAGAATGTCACCCTGAGCTAAAGTTTCACAGCTGGACTGTAACTGTTTCTCTCTGCTTCTACAAACAATGCTTGCTGGTTACAGGTGTTCAGAGCTGCCTTTCTTTATATGTCTCAACTGCATCCTTTGCCCTTAAAAATGCAAACCAGCTGGTGATTGGGTTTACTTCTCACTAATCTGCTTGGGACAGTCCTGTTAGCATTTAATAAAGACTTCATTCAACTTATTCAGGCCTCCCAGGAATCCCTCTCTTCAGGCACCCTGTAACACTGGAATATTCATTTTGTTCTTAAGCTCCTAACCTAGCTTGCTCCTCTCCAGGAACCGACTGAGACCTCTACAATTCAGAGGTGCCCCCACCCCACCCACCTGCACTGCCAGGCCAAGAGCAGACATACCTGGCTGGGTGTCCTTGAAGAAGTCGCTTTCTCTTGGTGGTGGTTTATTCTTGGGCCAGGTGCCAATGCCCGCATTGTTGACCAGCACGGCCAGTCCCCCGTACTCCTTGAGAAGAAAGTCTCGGATGGCGCGGATGCTCTGCAGGTCGTCAACATCCAGTTGGTGGAAGCGCGGGCTCAGACCTTCTGCCTGCAGCTGCTGCACAGCAGCCTGGCCCAGTGCCTGGTTCCGGGCTGTGAGCACCACGTCCCCCGAGAACTTTTGGCACAGGTCACGCGTGATCGCAAAGCCAATGCCCTTGTTAGCCCCAGTTACCAGAGCTACGCGGTTGCTCGATGCCATAGTTGAGTGGATAGTGAGAGTCACTTGCCAGAAGAACTCACTCACTCAGCTGACTCTGGGCTATTGGACTTGAGATTCTGTGACCATCTGGAGGATGTGTGCTCGGGAACCTTTGGACCAGAGCCCAGACACCTGAACAGTTTTGGGTACTGCCCTTGGCAAGACTCAGTGGATCTTCAGAGCCAAAGAGATAAGTGAGTCTGAGTTAGTGATGGGTGAAGTGTCCACCTCACAGTAAGACCTCTTAGTCTCTCCATGGCCAATCGTTTTTGTTGTTGTTTGTTTTGAGACAGGGTTTGTTTGTTTTGAGACAGCTTTGGAGCCTGTCCTGGAACTAGCTCTTATAGACCAGTCTGGCCTTGAACTCACAGAGATAGATCCACCTGCCTCTGCCTCCTGAGTGCTGGGATTGAAGATTAAAGAGTGACACCGCTGCCCTCAGGCCAGTTGTCGTCATTGGTGAGTGTTTAACCAGTGGTGGTACATGTTGGTGCTGTGCATGGATTTGGTTTTACAACAGCTTACCCCAATAGAAACTAGATAGTTTGTACCAGTCAGAACATGGAACATGTTGAGAGTTAGAACAAGGGAGAAACTGGATAGTTTGTACCAGTCAGAACATGTTGATAGACAGTTAAAACAAGGGAGAAAGGTGTGGCCAGATTATAGAGACCCCAGGATCTCTCTAAACCTAGTGCTTTCTTGAAGGACTTTTGAAAGGTCATGGCTGACCTGGAAAGGAAAAAGCAGGGAAGTCCAGGCTTTGATAAAGAGCTCTTGAGGTTCTTGGCAGCTGCTCACCTGGCAACCAAGAACTGTTCAGTTGGTCATGTCAGGTTAGACCTGAACTTTCACATCTGCTTCTCTGTCTTCAACTTTCTGAGGCTCCCCGGGGCTTCCACATCCCTACGTGAGAAATGGGATCTACCCTTGCCATTGTTTGTTCTTCCTGGAGTTTATAACCTTTCTCTGTAGTGAAGTGGGTGTTCACAGCTAGTGTAGAACGAGCTGGAAGGAAAGAGTGGGGACCTGACGGCTGCTCACTGTTCATATGAAAGAAAGACTACTGGCGGATGCTTGGCCAGGTTTTCCATAGATGGCGGGAAATACTCTTAAGTCATCACAGGCTTACACTTTAGGTACTAGATAGCCGTCATTGACCCTGCAGGTCAGAACGACAGCTTCCAGGGCAGAGGGCAGCCTCTGTAGAGTACTCTAGAGGGCTTCAGGGTGCACTGCTTTGTTTAAATTTTAATAAAAAGTTATATTAATATCTATAGCATACGGGGCACATTCCCCCTCTGTTCCCTACCCCTTCTCTAGTCCCACCCCATTAGTTCCCTCTCTCCCCCTAGTTCACCTTCACATCATGTAGGCTTTAACATATCTGTTAAGTCTTGGATCCATAAGTGGGAAAAGGCATGTGATGTTTGTCATTCTGAGGCTCGTTTTGGTGCCTAATGGGATTGCCTCCAAGTTGCATCCATTTTCCTGTGAATGACAAAACTCTGCTTTTCTTTATATTTGGAAACTCCCATTGTGTGTGCCCATTCCTCCGTTATTGGTGCCTAGGCTGGTCCCATAACTTAGCACTGGGAACTGACTTGGTAAGCACTGGCGTGCCAGTGTCTCTACAGCAATGCTCAGTGCGCCGAGTGAACACCCAGGATGACAATAGTGGACGAGCAGCATAGACTGGCTCTTCATTTTCTGAAAAATCTCCTATCACAGTTAGGGTTCTAGTGCCATAAAGAGACACCATGACCATGACAACTCTTATAAAGAAAACATTTAATTGGGCTGGCTTATTGTTCAGAGGTTTAGTCCATTATCATCACGCAGGCAGAGTTGGAGCTGGAGAGGAGCTGAGAATTCTGCATATGGATTGACAGGCAGCGGGCAGAGAGAGTCCCTGGGACTGGTTTGAGCATCTGAAACCTCAAAGCCCATCCCCAGTGACATACTTCCTCAAAGAAGGCCATATCTACTCAAAGAAGAACACACTTCGTAATAGTGCCTCTTCCTATGAGCCTGTGGGGCCCACTTTCATTCAAACCACAATATTCCATGCTGCTGTCAGTGGTGACTGGACAAGCTCGTATCCCTGCTAGCAGGAGCTATGGTTTCCTTCCACTGCTACTTATTTTCCTTTAAATTTTATTTATGTATTTATATTGTGTGTGTGTATGTGTTTTGCAGATCTGTATGTATGTGTATCATGTGCGTGCCTGGTGCCCGTGGAAGCCAAAGAGGCTGCCAATTTCCAGGACTGGAGTTACAGACAGTTGTGATTCTCCGTGTAGATACTGGGAACTGAACTGTGAGAGCAGCCAATGCTTCTAACTGCTGAGCCATTAATGCACGAAACAATCCCATACCAGTTTGTAATTATAAAGGGATTATTTATCTGAGGGGAAAAAGCTTACAGAACACCGTCTATTCGACCAGGAAAAGAGTCTAGTCGCCGGAACCAGAGTCCAAAGCAAGAGAGTGAGAGGAGGGCTGCCGCTGCTTTTTAAAGCGAAAGAGACCACACCCCAGTAGGCTGGTATCTCAAAGGCTATTGGCTGAAGGAGCGGAAGGAGCTCCCGCAGCAAGTCATCTCTCCAGCCTCTACTTGTTTCATTCTGACCTGGGTAAGATGGATTTTCAGTGTAGTCATTTGTAATGGTCTGCTCTGTCCCTTTAAGAGACAAGCCATGCCCACTCTCTCCCCTTGTCTGCCAAGGCAAGCTGATCTTCAGCTTCCAGCCTGAGTCCTTTCCTTTCCATCTCTCTCAAAGAGACAGCTTCTGTCTTTCCCTTCTCCCCACTTTCCCCTTCCTCCCTCTCTGTCTCTGTCTCTCTTTCTCTCTCTTCCTCTCTCTGCTCTTCCCTCTTCTTCCCTTCCATAACCCACTAAATAAATATCCAACTTCACTCTGAATGGCGTACCTATCCATGTGTCTGTCTCTCACCTGCTGCATGACTCCGTGGCTGGGACCAGTCACCTTTGGAGACCTGTGGTGTGGTCTTGGGGCATGCCCATCCGTCTGTCTCTCCTTGTGGGACTGGCTGTCCCATTGAAGTCTCTCATCCACCACGTGGCTCCCTGTGTGGGACTGGCTGCCCCATGGAAGTCTCTCATCTACCATGTGGCTCCCTGCATGAGACTCACTGCCCACTGCTGCTGTTTGGGGACCTGCAGCATTTTATTTTTACCATTCCATTGGTGCTGTGACTCGGCCAGGCTCTCGACATTCTCTTTGGTCTGCAGGTGGGCTGGCTGAGGACACATGAAACCCTGGGCTGGGGAACCAGGTTTCTTTACAAGAGCTCTCTATTTTATCTGCCTGAGTGAAATTTCTATGCACACCACCGGCTTCAATTGATGAGTTCCCCCATTCTGGTCAGCTTAACCATTTCTCCAAACCCGAGGAATTGACTGTTGAGCTCCTGGAAATCTTCTGGTGTTCCTAAAAATGGGAGTACAGTCCCCAACCATGGTCTTTCTGGCTACGGTTGAGCCCTTTGCTGACATTCATTTCTGGATTGCTTCCCTTAGCTAAAATTGTGACTGGATGACCTGGGGTCAGTCCTCCCATGCTAGCACTGCACACGCTGTGTGGTGCATTTGGCTGGGGGCCCAGAGTCCCTTGGTTTTCTTTCTCTTTTTTTCTCCCCATCCCACCTTGAAAGGCTGCTTGGAGCAGTCTCTGGCCTCTCTGGCTTCCACGTCACCCCAACTGGAGTCAGGCAGGCTTTAGCACTCTGCCTATAGGCAGAGGATGCTCTCCTACAAGCCCTGTGGTGTTCACTGTGGATTCACACTCTGCCTATAGAGGGGAGACATCCCCTATGGGCCTTGTATTGTCACTGTTTTTGCAGGTTTGCACAGTTTCAGCTACAGGTATGAAGCCATCCATGTCCGTCAATCCAGCCTCCCCCTGGGATGGAAGCCTTTTAGAGGCCCTAAAACCCCAGGCCTTAGTGCCCTACTTCTTCAGCTCCTGCCCTCACTCCACCAGTGTCCCGCCAGCTCCACTTTTACGGGAGCTTTCTAACTACTGTCAGCGCACAGGCAAATGGAAGGAGTTTCCTCAAGCTGCCCTGCCACCGCTACTGCTGCCAACAAGATTGGTTGGATCCACAAGGTGCCTGTTTTCAATTCCAGCATTTTGCTCCCTGCCATGGCTTGTGGCATGGTGGCTCAGTGACAGGGCAGGTGACACCTCTAAGTCTCTCTTATTATTAAACTTAAAATCCCTGCGGTTCAAAAATCATGTTTTTTTTTTTCCCATACAACATGTGATTGCTGCCATTTTGACTGAGGTCAGGTGACCTTACCACCATCTTGTCTGAGAGCCAGGTCAGGTGATCAAGTCTTGCCATCTTTACTGAAGTATACCCTGAATGGTTCCCTGGCTTACTCATGTTTTTGTCTCTAAATTCCTTTTGCTGACTCTTTTTTCTTTTTTCTTTCTTTTTTTTTCTTTTAAATATTTATTTATTATTACACAGTGTTCAGTCTGCATGCCAGAAGAGGGAGCCAGATCAAATTACAGATGGTTGTGAGCCACCATGTGGTTGCTGGGAATTGAACTCAGGACCTCTGGAAGAGCAGCCAGTGCTCTTAACCTCTGAGCCATCTCTCCAGCCCCCTTTTGCTGACTCTTGCATGTTTGTATTGAACAGTGATATGCCTTTGGTAGGGCCCACCAAGAGCATCCACTTTACCCAATTCCTGTTTACTGTGTGTATGTGTGTGTTCATACATGTAACTTAAATGCACCTATGTTTACTGCTAAATGTTATAATTGTTCATTGCATCTCATTTCAGACTACAAAAAACAGTAAGTCTCATGTTTTAAACTGGTATGTACTTTTAAATCTTTTACAAAAATACTTTGTATTTAATCCAACTCTCATTTAAAATATATTAAGATGTTTTATACTATTGTCAGTTCTGCCATTAGCCTTCTACTGCAAGCAGTTTTTTCTTCTGTCTTTTTACAAGTGTAAGTCTGACCATATATGAAGCTGTTCTCTATTATTGTCAGTTCTGCTGTTAATTTGTATTACAAGCAGTTTTTCTTCTTTCTGTCTTTTTATGAGTATAAATCTTACCTGTTAAGTTGAGAGCCAATACAGTCAAGCTTGGACTCAGCTCTCCAGGAAGATTCTATACTGTAGTTATAACTCATCTATACCTGATAAACAGCCCTCAACTACTCAGTGATCTGAGGATTATGGCATTTAAATATTTAATTATTAAAAAACTTTTCAAACAAAAAGAGGCAGGTTGGCTTCTAGCAGCAGCACTCTATTTCCTCCAAAGTAAACAGAAGACAAACGGGCACAGAACAATGTTCATCCGTAATTCACTTCAACTGCCAAGCACTGACCACTGGGAAAAAAAACTGCCTTTCATCTAAACTGAAGATAACCAGACAGTGGAAAGAATTGCTGGAATCAACAGCCTACCTGCTCAGGCCAAGGTAGGCTTGTCTTCCTATAGATTTCTTAGCCCACAGGATCTTCTGGAGCCTGGCAGGCCCTGCACTAAACAGCAAAAGGCAACTATGACCTTCAGCGACCATGAAGACCCTGAGGAGTAACTCTAGGTGCCAACCAAGCAAGTTATCTATCGTTTTTTAATCAATAACTCAAGTAAAATATTAGCCTTCTCAAAGATCTCTGATGCAGTTTGACAGCTGAGAGGTTTTGCCAGTTTAAAAGGATGACCTCACCAAACACATTTCAGTAAAACACAAATGCAAGTTATAAAGGTGTGAGGACAAATAAAAGTTAATCAAAATTCTCTCTCATGCTGCCTTCCATAGTTTTAAAAACATAATTTTCATTGTGCAAAAATATCCATCACAGTCATTCTGCTGCTGTTTAAAGCTTATGTTTTCACAAACCCAAAAAATTCTTGTGAGTTCCAGGGAGCCGAATTGAAGGATTCACCTTAAACAGGTCAGATATATCCTCCTCAATTCCCTGGTCCTAATATTATTTTTCCTAAACTTAACTTTGTCCCCTGCTCTGCCAATACCTTAAACAGCTATAAGAGACACTAGGCATTTCCATACTACAAACACCAGACAGGAACAAAGAGACCAGCTATGCCAGGATGTGATCAACACCCAGCTTTCTCAGGTTCCTCCCCAAAGATGATGCCCACAAATAAGCAGGAAGCAGTCTTGAGAATCTGCCACCCCAATTCCTTTAATTTGTTGTGCCTAAACTCCCACCTTTTTATTATAAAAAAAGGCATGGCTATGTAATGGTCTGCTCTGTCCTTTTAAGAGACAAGCCATGCCCACTCCCTCCCCTGTCCACTGAGGCAAGCTGATCTTCAGCTTCCAGCCTGAGTCCTTTCCTTTCCATCTCCCTCAAAGAGGGAGCTTCGGTCTCTCCCTTCTTCTCACTTCTCCCCTTCCCCCCCTCTCTCCCTCTCTGCACTCTTCCCCATCTCCCCTTCTCCCTTTTCCCCTCCATAACCCACTAAATAAATCTCCAACCTCACTCTGCATGGCGTACCTATCCATGTCTCTTTCTCTCACCTTTGGAGACCTGTGGTGTGGTCTTGTGGCATGCCCAGCCATCTGTCTCTCCTTGTGGGACTGGCTGACCCATTGAAGTCTCTCATCCACCATGTGGCTCCTTGTGTGGGACTGGTTGCTCACTGCTGCTGCTCGGGGACCTGAAGCATTTTACTTTTACCATTACAATTTTAGTTTTCATCCACTGAGGGCAAATGAGGGTGAGTATCATCATACGTTTATTGGCCATCAGTATTTCATCTTTTGAGAACTTTCGGTACAAGCTGTTACCCAATATGTTGATTGGGTTGTTGGATTTTGTGTTGTTTAGGCTTTAGAGTTTTTTAAAAATATATTCTAGCTATTAATCTTTGGTCAGACATACACTGAGCCAAGATCTCACATTCTGTATGTTGTCTCTTCACTCCAGCACTGTTTCCTTCACTGTGAAAAAGCTTTTTAATTTCATGAGGTACCATTTATCCATGTCCTGAGGGACCAGAGTTTTATTCTGAAAGTCCCTACCTGTGTATATGTCTTATAGCTTTTGCCCTTCTTTCCCCCTGGTCTCTTCTTTCCTTCCTCATTTCTTTTTCTTTCTTTCTTTTGACTTTTTAAGACAGGATTTTAACAGTCTGGTTGTCCTAGAACTCACTTTGTAGACAAGGCTTGACTTTGAACCCACAAATATCCATGTTTCTGCCTCCAGACTTCTGTGATTGAAGGCATGTGCCACCATGCCTCAGGTCTTATATTAAGATCTTTGTCCACATAGTCTTAGTGTGAATGCAAGTCTCTCTTCACTTAGCATGATGCAATCTACAGGTTTGTCTTGTATTTTTTTTTTTTTTTTTTTTTTTGTTTTTCGAGACAGGGTTTCTCTGTGGCTTTGGAGCCTGTCCTGGAACTAGCTCTTGTAGACCAGGCTGGTCTCAAACTCACAGAGATCCGCCTGCCTCTGCCTCCCAAGTGCTGGGATTAAAGGCGTGTGCCACCACCGCCCGGCTGGTATAGTTTTGTTAAGAAGTGTTCCCTTCATTTCTAGCCTCTTCTGAGTTTTTAATTATAAAGCAATGGGAAATTTTATAGAAGGCCTTTACTGAATCTATTGGAATGACCACATGATTTCTGTCCTCAGGCCCATTGCATGATATATTACATTTATTGATTTGCACACATTGAACTCTTTGTGCTTCTTTGGAATGATGGACCAACCTGGCTCCATGTTAGGGTTGGAGGCCATTTTGTTACAAGGTCGGAACAAGTTTGTTTCTGTTTACTGAAAAACTAAAGTTTGCTTTAATCTATTTTTCAGATTTGACATGCTGCCCTATGGCATTTGATTCACACTTTATATGTATCCTGAGTTCTACCCTGATAAGATGTTCTGCCAACGAATATTGAGCTATCTTGAGATGTTTTGCCAAGATGACCTGTTAAGTAATCATATCCTGCTGTCTGCGTCTGTAAATTTGCTTGCTAAAACCTTAGGTCACCACCTTCCTTTGAAAATGCCTGGTCTGCACCTTTTCTCTAAAAGGAGAGTCCTGACAAGTCAACCCATACTGCTCTCTCAAGTCCTGCTTTGGAGTCTTATGGATAGTATATAAAGCTTGCTTAATTGGCCTTTATTTTGGTAGAGATCTTCATCCTTTCTCAGCGGGATCAACATTCTTGGAGGCTCCAGCAAGATTAGATCCCCAATCCAATTTTGGGGACTCTTTGTTCCAGTCCTCCGGGATCAAATAGTTACTTCCCTTGGGGTGTACACCTTGAAGACGTTGAAGAGCACACTTTGCTCTTGGTTCTTCCAACTACCAAGGTGAACACCTAAGACAAAACTTTTATGTATGAAAAAGAATCAGTCAGCTCTATTTTAAATCTTTAGGGTACATACCCACTCATCAGTAGTTTTTTATATCAGGAGATTGAGGGCAGAATGGGTGTAAGGAATTAATCATCACCTTTGGTTGATGGAGGAAGGTCATTGGTTAAAAATAAAGAAACTGCTTGGCCCTGATAGGTTAGAACATAGGTGGGTGGAGTAAACAGAACAGAATGCTGGGAGGAAGAGGAAGCGAGCTCAGATGCAGGGCAGCTCCTCTGAGAGACAGACTCCATGCTCTCCTCTCCAGGGCAGATGCGATAAAGCTCCGACCGAGGATGGACGTAGGCTAGAATCTTCCCGGTAAGCGCACCTCAAGGTGCTACACACATGAATAGAAATGGGCCAAGCAGTGTTTAAAAGAATACAGTTTGTGTGTTGTTATTTCGGGGCATAAGCTAGCCAGGCGATCAGGAGCTGGGGCGGCAGGAACACAGCCCGCAGCTCCCCACTACATTTGGTCATCAACCAATCTTAGCAGAAAGGCAATGAGCTAATGACAATTGGGCTGCTTTGTTCTTGTTCCCTGACATTAACAAGTTCCTTACTCAACTATGTACCTTTCTAAAACTTTAGATTGCCTTCTTGGGTTTTTCACCTCAAAGCTGTTTAACAGAAACATCTTAGTTTAACTTTAAGTTATTTTTAAAGCTTTGTTTCAGATATGCTGCACCCTGAAAACTGTGAACACATCTCCCAACATTAAGATTAGAATTTAAGGTGGCCGGGCTACAAAAACTCAGTTGTTTTTCTTAATCATTAGCCTAAGCCACAGTCTATACGGCTCCTCAATAGAAACTCATGTGTTCTAGCTGTGCAATACTTCCTTATTTATATTTTTATTATCAAAACTATATTTAAACTAACATTAGTAGTAGTAGTTAGTATAGCATAAGAAGACACGATCTTCATAGCAATCCACAGGTAAAAATGCCCAGTAGAATGGAGATAAACATCACATTGCAGGCTGTGGGGATCTCCTCACACTCATTCACATCATGCTAGGGACCAGAGAAATATGGCAATGACAAACATGTAAAGGCACAGCAGAAGCAAAAGACATCTGGAGCCTGTGGTCTCAGAGCCTTGCCTATCCGAGATTCACCCAGCAGGGAGTTTCCTCCCGGTGGACTGACACCTGAACTTCAATTGCCGCCTGCTGCCCCTCTGACATGGCCACAGCACAAACCCTAGGTCCTTGGAAAAGGCCAGTAGCCTGTATTTCAGAAAGATTGGATCCGGTGGCCTCTGGATGGTCACCTTGCCTGTGGGCCATAGTGGCTACCACAGTTCTTGAGAAATCAGCCAGATTTACAGTGGGACAAAGTCTAATGGCCCCACATGCAGCAGTCCCTGCTCAGGGATGAGACTCATCGGCGGTTGTCACGTCCTCATTTAACTCAAGACCAGTTCTCCTTCTAGACAAAGACAGACTGACTTTCAGTGAATCTTTGGCTATCAGCCCTGCCACCCTGCTGCTGGATGGCGACCCTGAGGTACCTGTCCATGACTGACTTGAGATGTTGTATGTCACCTCAGGTCCTTGACAAGATCTGACAAATGTCCCTTCTTATTGACAGAGACATGGACTTCTACACTGACGGCAGTAGTTTGGTCAAAGAAGGAGTCAGGTATGCAGGGATGGAGGTGGTTACAGGCCAATGAGAAGTCACTGGGTACACGTCCTACCTAGGGACACATTTGCCCAGAGAGCAAAAGTAATAGCACTCAGTCACTAAAATGGGCTTAAGAAAAAAAAAGTATGTATATAGGTAACTGATTCGCTTTTGCTATGGCTCATGCTCATTGACAAATATATAAACAAAGAGGCCTTTTGACATCAGAAGAAAAACCATCAAAAATAAATAGGGTGGTTATGCAGCTTTGGGAGAGCATCTGGCTACCTGTCAAACTGGCAATGGTCCATTGGCCAGGGCACCAAAAAGACCACAGCCTACAGACCCAAGGTAATAACTATTCAGATCAGGTTGCCAGGAATGAGATTCTAGGGGAACCAAAACCCTAGACTATCCTGGAATTGTTGGTCATCCCATAGCCCCTTCTCTACTTTGATGAGGATGTTCCCAAACATAGCTCATTGGAGATTGTCATAGTCTCTCCTGGGGGTGGGTTCTACAGGATGGAAGGAGATGCATGCCAAAGTCACTGGGCAGGAAACGGCTATTTTCCCACATCGCTCATGCACTTTTCCCCTAAAAAGATCTCAGGACTTATCCCTCCTCACGCCTGGCTACCTGGATACTGGGTAAGACTCCATAACAGTTTGGGTTGTTGCTTGGCCTGAGCCCAGGTAAATACTGAAAAGGACATGCTGCCTCCAGGACAGTGAAGCCAAGGTACTGTGCATGGTCAGTTTTGAGAACTGGACTTTGCTGAAGTCAAACCACGACTATATGGACACAAACATCTGCTGGTCTTTGTTGACACTGTCTTGGTCTGGGTAGAGGCTTTTCCTTCCTGAATAAAACAGCCCAAGTAGTAGCAAAAACATTAATTGTTGCAGGAGGCCACTTGCTTTGTTCCCGGCCACTTAGCCCTGAAATGATCACACAGAAGCTATATTATTTAAATCACTGCTTAGACCATTAGCTCTAACTTCTTATTGGCTAACTCTTATATCTTAATTTAACCCATCTCCATTAATCTGTGCATCACCACAAGGTCACGGCCTACCAGCAAAGTTTCAGCGCGCATCTGTCTCTGGCAGCAGCTCCATGGTTTCTCTCTGACTCCACCTCCTTTCTCCCAGCATTCAGTTTAGTTTTCCCCGCCTAGCTCTGTTCCACCCTGCCACAGGCTTAAGCCAGCTTTCTTCATTAACCAATGATATTTACAGCACACAGAGGGGAATCCCACATCAATTAATAATGGAAATAATTCTTAGATTTGACCTCCCTTTATCTCAATTGCTCTCAAAGGCTCTTAACATAAATTGGAAGTTACATCTCAAAGGTCAGGATGATTAGAATTATAAAAGATATTAACTAAATGCACTTGAGACTGGTGGTAATTGGGTTGGTTGCTTGCCTTATGTCCTGAGACTTCCTTGTTCCTTGTGCTGAGACAAATTTATCCCATATGAGATAGTCTCTGGGCAACTACCTCCTGTCGTCACTTGGGCACATGAAGGGCTGTTGTCGGATTGTCTCACTCCAATCTCCACACCCTAAAAGGATTACAGTTAACTTTGTATACGATCTTTCCTCAGGTCCAGACTGCACAGCCTGTTGGGTACCATTCACCTGACCACCCATTCCAGCCTGGTGATGCTGTGTTAATCTGCTGCTTCAAAACTGATCAATGGGAATGGAGAGATGGCTGAGAGATTAAGAGCATTGGCTGTTCTTCCAGAGGTCCTAAGTTCAACCATCTATAATGAGATCTGGTGCTGGTATCCTCTTCTGGCACAAAGGCAAACATGCAGGCAGAACACTGAACATAATCAATCAATAAATCTAAAACAAACAGAAACAACAACAACAACAAAACCCTGACATGGAAAGGACCTTACATCATGATTCTCCCGATTTTACGGATGCTGGCCTTCTGGCCTGGGTTCATCACTTACACTTCAAGAAGGCACCTGAGGACCCAACAGAAGGAGAAATGGGCCACCAGACATGGACAATTACTACTGAGTGTGACCCTCTTACGATTAAGATCTCTAAGCTGGGTGATGGTGGTTGCTTGCCTTTATTCCCAGCACTCAGGATGCAGAGGCAGGCCGATCTCTGTGAATTCAAGGCCAGCCTGGTCTAGAGAGTGAGTTCCAGAACAGGCCCCAAAGCTACACAGAGAAACTGATAAACAAACAAACAAAAAATTTAAGATCTCTAAGGTTTAATGTTTTGTTACTGATCTGTACTTGTTTTCTTTTATTGCCTTAGATGCCATAAAGATAGTTCTCACCTGTTGGAGTACAATCATGCCCTTAACCTCTAGCTATGATAATCTCCATCAGCCTCCCACCTACAACTAGGAACTTTGATTAACAACAACTTGGGAAATTTGGGATCAACCAAGGCTGAGCGGTGACTTTTGCAATTTATTTGACTTGGGTTGTACTGTCAATGCTTGGCCTAGCTATGGGTTTGGGATGGATCAAGTTGCCTGGCATGGTGCATGCCCAAGAAAAGAACATACAGATGCTTGTGTTTGTAGCTGTACTAGTCAAGAAAGATGCTTACAAGACACCCAAATGATGTCTGCCCAGCTCACGAGGCTTTCTCTTGTTCTGAGAATATGAACCTGAATATGACTTTGCTTCTTGGAGTTATGTAACTACAGGACCCTGGGGGGAAATCCAAATTTGATCTTATTACTATGATTCCCTGTGGAATGTCAGATGACTCTTAAGACTTACATTCCCCTGGACATGATCCCAGCACCCTTATTACAATTCAAAGAAAATGTGCTCAACCAGAAATGCCAGAACCACATAAAAAACATCTCCTAGTACCCCAGATTTCCCTATGACACCCACTTCCCATCATAGCTTGCCCACAACCTACCACAGCACGCATATGTCCTAAGGACCTGCCGACGTTGTCAGACCTATCTCAGCTGCTACTTCATGGCCCTCATTCCACCCACACTTCCACACACACTTCATACACCTTGCCCCCATTCAAAATGCAAAGAACTCCACTCTCCCAACAGAGATTCCCTCTTTATGCGCTCAGTAGCCTTTTCCTTCTTTAATCATTCTGCACCTAACTTGTTCTTCCTGAAACAAGGAGGGCTATGTGTGGTCCTGGGAGAAATGTACTGTTCATACCCTAACCAATTGGGGGTAGTTAGAACAACCCTAGGTATGGTTGTTAATGGTCTTAAAACCAAACACGTAGATTACCAAAGAGGAAATAATTTGTACCAGTTGTGGGGCCCAGGGCAACCTGGCTACACATACCATGTTGTACAGCTAGCATGGCAGGCTTGATAGATTCCAGCTAGAAAGTAGGCATAAGTTTCTCAGTTTATTGGCCGGCAGCACTGGGTTCCAGGAAAAGCCATAAGCTGACACCACCCAGGGAAGGCCGGCATCTAAAGGAAAGTACCTGATAGTCTACCTGTCAGATAAGATTAGATAAGATCAGCAGATATCCCCGAGTCCAGGACTCACCTATTTCTTTCGCCAATACCTCTAGACAAATATCAGCAACCAGAGTCCTGAACCCTGGAAAGCCCCTCACCCCAGCCTCCGCTATGATAAAATCCCTACCCTGACTGGTCTATCGCTGCATCAGAGAGACAGAGAGTCCATGCTCGAGCTTGAATAAAGGCTCTTTGCTTTTACATCGGAATTTGGTCTCTGTGAGGTTCCTTAGGGTCCCTGAGAGCGGGGTGACACCAATCCTATTTAAGTGGTGCCCTGACTGACCACTCTTGTTTCAGGGGCTGCAGACCCCCCGAGACCAGTATTGATGCTACTCACAACATGGCCACACACCTTCTGATGCACGTATCCCCACCAGACAGAAAGTGCTGAAACCCTCTGCCGCAGGCATGTCCAGCCCACACAACAGACAGAAATGAGCGTTTTCTATCAAGGATTTGAAAGGGACACATACGGCAAGGGGGGTAATGATGGACCTGCCTGACCCCATGTTAAGGTTGGAAGCCATTTTGTTACAAGGTCAAAATAAGTTCATTTCTTTTTACCACAAAACTCGTTTTATCTGCTTTAACCTACTTCTGGAATTTGACACACTCCTCCCCCTATGGAGATTGATTCACATCTTGAATATACTCTGATAAGATAAGATGTTCCGCCAGGAAGGGATCTGTTAAGTAATCTTATCAGCTGACTGTTTTGGTAAATTTGCTTGCTGAGACCTTAGGTCACCTTCCTTTGAAAATGCCTGGTCTGTATTTTTTCCAGGATGGCCTGAACAGCCATCCCATACTGCTCTCAAGTCCTGCTTTGTAGAGTCAGTCCTATGGTTAGAAATAAAATTTATTTTTTTTAATGGATTAATAAAAATGCTTCAGGGGCTGGAGAGATGGCTCAGAGGTTAAGAGCACTGCTTGCTCTTCCAAAGGTCCTGAGTTCAATTCCCAGCAACCACATGGTGGCTCACAACCATCTGTAATGGTGTCTGGTGCCCTCTTCTGGCCTGCAGGCATACCCGCAGACAGAATATTGTATACATAATAAAGAATTAAAAAAAAATAAAAATAAAAAATAAAAATGCTTCAGGATTCCTGGTGGTGGCAGGCAGCAGAAACACTGCAGATCCCCAAGCAGTGGCAGGCAGTGGGCCCTGAGAGCAGCCAGTCCCAGGCAGGGATGGCTGTTGTTTTTTCAAAAATATGGAGTGTCCCGGGTGGGCTGGTAGAGCCGCACAGAGCCGTGCTGGCACCTGGAGCAGTGGCCCAAACAGTGGTGGAGCCAAGCGGCTGCAGGTTCCCAGCAGCAGGCGTCCAAGGGGCAGGCGAGTTCCCAACAGCAGGCGGGCGCAGAAAATAGCCATAAACATTTATTAAAGGAGAGAGGGAGAGAGAGAGAGAGAGAGAGAGAGAGAGAGAGAGAGAGAGAGAGAGAGAGAGAGAAGGAAAAGAGAAAAGAAAGAGAGAGGCAAAGACAGGTGTGCACATCAGAAAAAAGAACAGGAAGAGAGAGGCCAAGATGGCTACAGAAGGTCAGAGGTAGCGGGAGTGGGTGTGGCTTGTCTCTTAAAGAGACAGGAAACCATAACAACCGCTGCTGGTACCTCAGTGGTGGCTGGTCCCCGGCAGGGAGACATACGGCAGTGGGCAAGAGACAGGGACATGGATAGGCACAACATGCAGAGTGAGGTTGGATATTTATTAGTGTGTTATGGAAGTATGGAAGGGAAGGGGGAGAAGGAGAAGAGGAGAGAGAGAGAGAAGAGAGAGAGACAGAGAGAAGGGAGAGACAGAAGGGGGAAGGGGACAAGTGGGGAGAGGCAGAAGCTACCTCTTTGAGAGGAAGATGGAAAAGAGATTCAGGCTGCAAGCTGAAGATCAGCCTGTCTCAGCAGACGGGAGAGGGAGTGGGCGTGGCTTGTCTCTTAAAGAGACAGAACAGATCATTACAATTTTACTTACTGAATTAAAAACTCAGTAATAAATAAATAAAATAGAAGTAAATAAAGCTTGCCTAATTGTCCATAATTTGGTACCATTCTTCATCGATTGGATCAACCACAACTCGGCTGTGATGAATGATCTTTTCTGAGATGTCCAAGTTTGGTTTGCAAATATTTTAGTGAGAAGTTCTGCATCTGTGGAAGACTGATCTATAATTTTCCTTTGCTATTGCCATTGCCTTTAGCTGACTTTGATTTAAGAAGGCACTGATGCTGTGAAAGGCTTGATAGGATTCTTTTTATTTCTGGTGCATGGAATAGTCTGAGAAATGTGGGCATCAATTCAACGGCCTGGTAGAATTCACTAGAGAATCTTTCTAGGCGTGGATATTGTTTTTAGTTGGGAGATTTTTCAAAATTATTGCTTTAATCTCGTTTTGTGTTCTAGAGCTGTTTAAATTATTTACTTTGCTTTAGCTTTAGTAGGGCATATGAGAATGGCCCATTAAACACTCATTTGACAATGAAATAATGAACCCATGGTCAGCAAGCTCAGAATGGACTCCATATTGGGAGGTGGGTTTTCTTTAGATTGTGCACTGAAGGAGTAAGTACAAAAGGACTTCAAGTCCCGTTTTACTGCTGTATCCTAGCAAGCCGTCAGCAGCAAGTGATCATTTAAATCTAAAGTTAGTCAAAATTAATGAAATTAGGAAATGCAGCCTTATTTGCAGTAGCCATGTGTGAGGTGTCTAATGTTCGTGGTCGGGGGCCACTGTGTGCACCAATGCACACACGGAGTATTTCTGTCATTGCCCAATGTTCTGCTATTCAGCTTTGCACCACACAGACTGCAATTCCTTCACCATTTTAGGTAATTTTTCAATTCGTTTCTTAACTGTTGGGAGCAGTGAGACCCCAGATCCTGAATTTCTTGTAATCCACTGATCTGAGTGCCTACAGCTGCTCTGAGCACGAGACCTTCAGGAATTCCTGATGGCAGGAGAGTGGTTTCTGGTGGGTTTGGCTGGGGCGTGGCTATCTCTGTATAATCTGCCCCTGAACACAATAAAGGGGCATTTTTGGGGAATTCAAGGATGACCCGTGTCGCTGTCTCTCTGTCTGTGTCTTTGTATTTTAACCTCCAGCCCCCTTGCCGGAAGCTTGCGAACTGGGTGCCAGCGCACAGAGCGCAGACACGGGCGCGGTGTGCGGCACTTAACAAACAAAAAGTTAATAACAAGAAAAACCCCATTTTCCCCCTAAGGGAAGTATCTGTGGTTCTTTTCAGATGGGTCTCATGTAGCCGAGGCTAGCCTTGGACTGGCTGTGTTTCTGAAGAAAACTGGACCCTCTGATGCTTGGCCCCTGCCTCTCAGGTGCTGGGATTACAGATGTATGCCACCATGTCCAGCTTCAAATGAGAATCTTGAGGTAATTACACGCTGACGTCGAGTTCCTAGGAGGAATCTAGAAAACTTCTGAACCTTTCATGAGCTTCCCAGATTTGCAAAGCTATCGGACAGCATCCCCTCATTTAAATTGTTGGGAAAACAATCCGCCAAGCATGTTCGGATTACTCTTGTTTTATGCTGTCATTTATGTGTATTTAGTTCTCTCTCTCTCTCTCTCTCTCTCTCTCTCTCTCTCTCACACACACACACACACACACACACACTTTTATCTACTACGATATCACACACTTTTATCTACCACAATCAAGACAAAGAACACACCTCAGCTCCCTGGCGACCAGGTACCTGCTCCCTTTGTCCACAGTCTTATTTCAACAGTGCTGAGCAGACAGAACCACACAGCTTGTGCCACAATTAGATTCAGCTGTCAATTTCACATGACCCTAGAGACACTTGGGAAGAGTGAACTCTCAACTGCAGAATCACCTCCATCAGACAGGTTTGTGGGAGTGTGTTTGTGTCTTAGTTAGGGTTGCTATTGCTGTGATGAAACGCCATGACCAAAGGCAGCTTGGGTGGTTTACGAGGCTTACACTTCTAGGTAACAGTCCATCACTGAAAGAAGACAGGGCAGGAACTCAAACAGGGCAGGAACCCTGAGGCTGGAGCTGATGCAGAGGTCATGGAGGGATGCTGCTTATTGGCTTGCTTTCCCTGTCTTGCTCAGCCCGCTTTCTTATAGAAGCCACGACCTCCAGCCCAGGGTGGTACCAACCACAATGGGCTGAGCCTTCCCCCATCAATCATTAATTAAGAAAATGCCTTACAGCTGGATCTTATGGAGGCATTTTCTCAGTTGAGGTTCCTTCCTTTCAGATGAACTCCTGAACATGAGTGTGGAAGCAGGTGAGTAAGCAGGGATCTTCATGGTCTCTGGCTCAGTTTCTCTACAAATTCCCACCTTGAGTGCCTATTTTGGCTTTCCTCAAAGACAGACTGCAACCTGTAAGCTTACACAAGTTCTTAAGCTCTTTCCTCCCAAAGATGCGTTTGGTTAGTGCGCAAAAAGCAAGCTAGAACCATGTGTGATGTTTTATATTTTCTTTCTTTCGTTCATTTGTTTTATTTAAGACAGGATTGCTAGCTATCCCGAACTCCCTATTGGACCAGGCTGGCATCAGACTCACAGAGATCCTCCTGCCTCTGCTTCCTAAGTGCTGGGACTAAAGACACGTGCCACTAAAGACACGTGCCACTCCAACTGGCTTGTTATTTTCTTTGTCATTCTCTGCAATTCAGAGACTGAATATATCTCCCTATCCCTCTGTCTGTCCTTGGCTGACCCCACTGTAAGACACTAGCTCTTTTTTCCTATTCCTAGGATGAGCCCATGTTAGAAGAATGCACACGGATTATATTCAACACAAGAGGCCCTCTGAGGTAACTCATGACACGCAGGGGAATGTGAACACAATGAGGACCCTGGTGGAGTTGCAAAATTGAAGGAGCCCATGAGTCTGACTCTCAGCTTGGCTTTTCCTCTTAGTATTGATGTTACATTGGAATGGAGCTGTCTATGGGGCTTTCTCTCTCTCTCTCTCTCTCTCTCTCTCTCTCTCTCTCTCTCTCTCTCTCTCTGTGTGTGTGTGTGTGTGTGTGTGTCAGTGTATACCCAGGCACACTTTGGCACACATAGGCTGTTTGACAGGGGCATAAGGTGAAGACACTCATGATCTTATTTATACAGAATCACTCCATTTTTGTCAAGAATAGTCACACCATAGATTACATCATTGTTTGCTTTTGGGTGTCCCAGACATCTGGCGTCAGCATGTGCCCTTCCATCTCACCTGCCTCTCTTTGAGAACTCATGAGACTGTGATTTTGAAGCCATGTGGGCAATGTAGCAAGATGCTATTTCTTTTTGTTTAATTTTTCTGTGCAGTCCTGGCTTTTCTGGAACTCACTCTGTAGACTAGGCTGGCCTTGAACTCACAGGGATCCACCTGCCCCTGACTCCCTAGTGCTGGGGTTAAAGGTGTGCACCAACACCACCGGCAGCAGCTGTACCAGCACCAGTGTAATATGCTATTTCTAAAACGGAGGAAGTATACTCACTGAGTTAAAGACTTCTGTGTGAGATCCAGCAGTTCTCCCCAGTCCCTCCCTCTTCTCTTGCCTCTCTGGGCATGCTTTCTTTCCGTTTGTTCTGTTTTTCCTCCTCTCCTGTCCAGGACCAGAAAGCTAACGCCTGACTAGCTTTCCCAGGAGAGCTCAGAACTCCTGGGCTGGGGTGTGGGCTCGCCTGGCTTTCCTATCCTGTTACTGTCCAGCAGGTGGCAGAGCTTGACTTTGCTCCGATCTGGCTCTTTTGCTTGGCTTCTTTCTCCTGCAGCTCTGAAATCTCTCCAGTCTCGTTCCTGTTTCTAATACCCGTGTCACCACAGGACCTGACACAGTTTGTATTTGATACATGTTTAGTGACAGAAATATTACCAAGTGTTTGTGGAGAAAAGAGAGTCCCAAACTCATCTTTCCATAAACTGCACACTCTCCAGCATGAGTGTGAGGCTGTTAGCTGAAGTGGCTGTTTTTGCTTCATGTTAGATGACCCAAGGCCCCCTTCCCCTTAATCACTTTGCGGTCAGTTCCACGGGGTCTCTAAAGATTTGGTAGAATTCAGCTCTGAATCCAGGTGGTCTTGACCTTTGTTTTGTGGGGATGTTTTTGTGAAAAATTACTTCCTCAAGCTTGTTGATGACTTAAACTGTTTAAACTGTTTTGATTTAATGTTGGCAGGTCATGGGTATTGAGATGGATCTGTTTCTTCTGGATTTCCTAGTCTTTTGGAGTACAAGTTGTTATAGCATTCTACAATAAGGCTTTGTATTTCATTGGAATCTATAATAATGTTCCCTCTTTCATATCTAATCTTTTTGTTTGTTTGTTTGAGACGGGGTTTCTCTGTGTAGCTCTGGCTGTCCTGAAACTTGCTCTATAGACCAGGCTGGCCTTGAACTCAGAGATCCACCTGCCTCTGCCTCCTGAGTGCTGGGGTTAAAGGCATGTGCCACCACTACCTGATTTATCTCTAAACTTTTAAAAGTTATTTGAGATTTATTTATTCTCTGTGTGTGTGTTGCCTACGTATATGCCTGTGCATTGTGTACTGTCAGTGCACATACTGGTGTGAGCCATCATGGGGGTGCTGGGAGTAGAACCCAGGTCCTCTGGAAGAGCAGTCAGTGCTCCTACCCACTGAGTTGCCTCTCTGACCCCTCATGGCTAATCTTATTATGTCATCTCTCTTGCTTGTGTTTTATCAATTTTGTTTTTTTTTTAAAGAATCAACTCTTTGATTGATTTTATCTATTGTTTGTTTAGTCTTCATTAATTAATTTCTGCTCCCCCATTGTTATTTATTGCTATTACTACTTTTGGGTTTGGATTGTTCTTGTCTTTGTAGTGAAGATTCCAAGAATAAGACTATAAAAACGTAGGTTCCAGAAATAGGAATGTAGACATAAGAAAATAAAAAATCAGCTTTTAGATAACCCTCATGACCAGCAATTGACGTGAGACGAGCTAACTTTTAAATGATGGGATGTACGTGACGTTTCGGTTGTGCATTGTCCCATACCCTTCCCTGTTAGGCAAAACTGGCAGTTTCAGAGGAGGAAAGAGCTTGGGTAAACACCATGGAAAGTGGCAGAGAGAAACAATGGGCTTAGTTTAACTGAAAAGCCCTGTTAATGGAAATTGTAAAAAGAAAACCAATTTGTATCTGAGTTTTACCTCGAGATTGTAAAAATTCCTTTGTTCACGCCTAATGCTTGCTTCTTGCTATAAAAGAGGGGGGGAGCGGTTGGGAACCGCGACTATGGAAGCCCCATCTCTGGCTGTGGTCACAGTATAGCTGGGAAGCTTGTGTGCCCCCATGGTGATTCTTGGAATAAAGTTTGCTTCTGGTTTAATGGACTTTGGTGATCTGTCCCCCATCGTTGTGTGACTTATCAGCACCTTTTATGACTCAGGGAGGCAGATGTGAGTTATTTCTTAAAGGAACCAGGGTCATAAAAAGCAAAAACTGAACCAAGGAAAACTCTAAGGAGGAAAAAGAGAATTCACCTGTTGCTTGATGGAGGAAGGTCATTGGTTAATTAATAAAGAAACTGCTTGGCCCTGATAAGTTAGAACATAGGTGGGTGGAGTAGACAGAACAGAATGCTGGGAGGAAGAGGAAGTGAGGTAAGACGCCTCAGACAGACGCCATGCAGCTCATCGCCAGGGCAGACGCGATGAAGCTCTGACCCAAGATGGATGCAGGCTAGAATCTTCCTGGTAAGCACACCTCAAGGTGCTACACACATTAATAGAAATGGGCCAGGCAGTGTTTAAAAGAATACAGTTTGTGTGTTGTTATTTTGGGGCATAAGCTAGCCAGGCGGCCAGGAGCTGGGTGGCAGGAATGCAGCCCGCAGCTCCCCTCAACAGAATGGCGCCCAGACGTGGATAACTACATCCATAAAAAACCTGAGAAAGCTTGGAAAAGAATAGAGTAAAGCATGTTTTCTTGGTAGCAGCAATTTCTCGGACCTACTCTGCTTGCCAGAGGCAAGCAAGCGCTCTCATCTAAGAGAGGCTTCCTGACTCAGCTTTAGCTGCAAAACCCTGCAGCTCATTAAGAGATCCTGCCACGAAACACTTAAACGGTGTTGATGAAAAGCTGAACGCATGCTTTTCGGTTTTTAGCTGTAGCAGGAAAAAAGCTGCGCCATTTAAAAATGCTGGCTTTCTGGGCCGTCCTGCCAGGACAAACTCTGACTGTTTGAGGCAGGAGGGCCGACTACAGAGAGAGGACTTGAGTGTTGTCTGTGGATATAGTGTTGCAGCTTGCTTGCTGGCAGGGACCTTGAAACACCATAGAGTTGTGGCAATAAAAATGGCTACAGCTGTTACCTCTGCCATGAGGCTGGAAAGCTAAGGAATGGGCTGGATCTAGCCGGCAAAGTCATGGCTTTAATCCTACCCATATTGCTCAGTAATTTAAAGGCTCATGTGGTCAGAAAAAGAGAGAGAGATACAGTAAAGGGAGATTCAAAAACAAAGAAAATTTCTAAATGGTTTAGAGTGTGTTAAAAATATATGCAGGCTAAAAGTTAAAGTTCTTAAAAGTAAAGAAATAAAGAGAGTAGTTGGGTGTGGTAGTACACACCTTTAATCCCAACACTTGGGAGGCAGAGGTAGATTGACCTCTGTCTTTGAAATTTCCTGCTTCATGGAAATGTCTCTGGATACTATGGGCCTGTAGGCCGAAGATGGATGCCCCAACGGTACAGAGGAACTTTGGGTGACTGTCCAGGCAGCGAGATGTCTCTGTTATTTCTAGAGTTTGGAAGTTGCTTATTTCTTGTTTGCTTGGGTAATATTGTATCCTTCTCGAGTCTTTGATGGAGTTGAAGAATAGATAGTTAGTTATAGTTATAGTTTTCCTTAGTTATGATAAAGATAAAATAGATGTAAATATTATAACTGTAATTCTTGCTTGATAACTGTTTTGTTATATGTAAAAGTTAAAGCCTTCCTTTTTTTTTGTTTAACAGAAAAAGGGGAAATGATGAAGGAAGTTCATTGGTTAATTAATAAAGAAACTGCTTGGCCCTGATAAGTTAGAACATAGGTGGGTGGAGTAAACAGAACAGAATGCTGGGAGGAAGAGGAAGTGAGGTAAGACGCCTCAGACAGACGCCATGCAGCTCATCGCCAGGGCAGATGTGATGAAGCTCCGACCCAAGATGGACATAGGCTAGAATCTTCCTGGTAAGCACACCTCAAGGTGCTACACACATTAATAGAAATGGGCCAGGCAGTGTTTAAACGAATACAGTTTGTGTGTTGTTATTTTGGGGCATAAGCTAGCCAGGCGGCCGGGAGTTTGGTGGCAGGAATGCAGCCCGCAGCTCCTTCAACAGTTGCTAAATATATAAGCTAAAAGTCCATGATTAATAAAAAGCAGAAAAAAGCAAGACACATGAAGCACCATTTCTCTCCCAGACAGCGCGTGAAGTGGTTGCAAAACGTTGAGTAACCATAGCAACCTGCATAAGGAAGGAGAGAACACGTAGTGCTGATTCGTATCATCACATTCGCCAAACGCGAACTGGCAATAAAACCCTTGTAAATCTAATGTTAGAATAAAGGAAAGGGCCTGCAATTATCTATACAAAATGTGGGGCCTGACACCTCTCAGCCTCTCTGGCCCCTGGCGACCCTCACTTCCCAGGGAGGTTTTGTGAGATTGACTAATAACTGTTAGTTCCCCAAATTTTAGGGCTAAAACATCAACAGTCTCCTAAGATTGAGTATCGATAAACTGAGGTGAAGTGTGTATGAGCTCTCAATAGCCTTCCGGGTCGGGCAGGAGAGTGCAGCTCCCGTGAGGACAGGCAGCTTACTGGTAATGCTGCTGGCCTCTTCCTGACTCTGCCTTCTTTCTCCCTGTGTCTCTGCTTGGATTTCCTGCTTAGCTATATTCTGCCCTGCCATAGGCCAAAGCAGCTTTTTTATTAGCCAACGGTAATAAAACACATTTAAAGCATACAGGGGGGCATCCAGCATCTTTCCTCTTCTTCCTTCTTTTCCTCTGTTTAATAACACTCTGGGTTAGTATTGTCCATATAGACATATGTATGGGGTTGTCTGCTGGAGCATGGCCAGCCTACCAGGATCAACACACCCCTAAAGAAAACTAACTCTTCCTCTCTTAGCAGCCATCAACAGCCAATAGCTTTTCAGCAAAGGGTAGGATTCCTGTCTCTGGATGGCCTATTCTCACACATCTGTTAAGTTCATTTGTTCTGTGGTTTCTCCATCAAACACTGTATGTCCACTGTGATCATATCAGGATCCATCAGACACTGTATGCCCACTGTGATCATATCAGGATCCCATCGGACACTGTATGCCCACTGTGATCATATCAGGATCCATCGGACACTGTATGCCCACTGTGATCATATCAGGATCCATCGGACACTGTATGCCCACTGTGATCATATCAGGATCCATCGGACACTGTATGCCCACTGTGATCATATCAGGATCCATCGGACACTGTATGCCCACTGTGATCATATCAGGATCCATCGGACACTGTATGCCCACTGTGATGATATCAGGATCCATCGGACACTGTATGCCCACTAGTTTTTGTTTCATTGAGTTTGGAGACTCATTTTTTATGCACATGGATTAACAATCATAATATCTTGATAAATAGATTCCTTGATAAACATGCAATGGCCTTCTTTATCTTTTCTGACTAAATAAAGTCGAGTTTATTAGAGAGAGAAAAACAGCTATGCCATCTTGTTTTCAGTCATGCAATAGTTTGCTTCCCATCCTTTGACTCCTGGTCTGTGTCTTTACCATTGACGTGTGTTTCTCCAAGTCAATGAATAGTTAAGCCTTGTTTTTTGACCTAACATTCAGTCTGCACCTATAGATGAGTTGAAGCATGGTTCATTAAAGGCTGCTGGTGACCGATGTTGACAATTCCTAGACTTTGGTCTATTGGTTGGATTATTGTTTGCTGTTTATTTGCTTTTCTTTGGTTTTAGGAGTTTCCTGGGCTGGACACGATTTCTCTACCTTTTCCTTTTTCTTCCATTTCTCTCATGAAGTTTGTTCTTTCCCATGCTCGGTCACTTTGCTTCCTCATTGTTGACGACTCCTTTTAGCTCCTTCCACAGCTCTGACGGACAGCAATGAACTGATACAGTTTGTGTTTGTATAAGATGGAGAGATTCTTTTCTGATCATGTTTGCTTGGGGTTCTCAGTGTCTCTTCTGTTTGGAAATCTCTGTACATTAGGGGATCCTAGGTTACCATTTCATTGTACAGATTCTTTATGTTTTCAGTTCTTATCTCAGCTCCTTTTGTCCCATGGATTTTTAGGCTTGGTTTTTTGCTTGCATTCCAGAATTCTTGGACGGTGAGGTCATGCTTGCTTTTGTAGAATCATTCCTTATTGATATTTGACTATAATAATTTTCTGACCTCATCTTCCACCTCCACATTCTTTCTTCTGCTTGGTGATGCCCATTGGAGATGCTTTCCATTCTTTCAAATTTGACTTTTTGAAATTTCATTTCCAATATTTCTATTTGCTTGCTTCTCCCTCCCTCCCTCCTTTATGTCTCTCTCTCTCTCTTTCAGAATTTCAGTTTTATTGCTGAAATTGTCTTCCATGTTGAACTTTTCTTATCCACTTTTCTGAGTTTTTCTTTGTTTTTCTGACTTTCCTCTCCATTCTGTGTCAAACTCATCTGCCTATTGGGATCATTTTTCAGGTCAATGATCATTTTTACCAGAAACATTTTGGAATTGTCACCTGAAATGTTCCCTACTTTAGTATCTTTGAGCCATTACTGAGGGGTTAGGATCTCCTGGAGGTGTCATGTAACTTGTTTGTTCATGCTTCTTGTGTTTCCATGTTGTAGTTTGTGCATATGCCTGTGTAGCTCTTCTGGTTTTTATTTGGGAATTGTATTGTCATGTGCCCTTGTGACAGCTAGCTTTATTTAACAACTTGACACAGTCTAGATTCGCCTGGGAAGGGACTGTCCTCCTCAGGGTGTCCCGTGGGCATGCCTGTGGCGGACTGTCTTCGTTGCTACTTGTTGCAGGAAGACCCAGCCCACTGCAGGCAGTACCATTTCCTGGACAGGGGAAAGCCAGATGGGAGCAGGCAGGCAGCACAGGTGTATTCATTTCTTTCTGCTCTCGACGGTGGCTGTGATGTGACCAGTTAGCTCCTGCCTTGACTTCCCCTCGATGATGGACTGTACCTGGAATGGTCAGCCAGATAAGCACTTTCCTTCCTGAAATTGCTTTTGGTCAGAGTATTTTATGACAGGAGCAGAAATGTCCCTAGAATGCCTCTCTTGAAAGCTCAATCCCACGTTGTTCATGAAGGAGGAATCAGTCGCTAGAGAGGTGTCAGCAAACCTTACTAGATATAGAACAACATTGAAATCCATCGTGGCCCAACTAACACACCACCAGTGGACACAAAACCGAGACTGGAAAAACTGATGCAGACATGTTATAAATATGTTAAATGTTAAATATGTTAATAATCAAAGGGGCTGGAGCGGTGGCTCAGCACTTGAACGCTTTATTCTTTTCCGGAGGACCTGGGTTTGGCTCACAACCCCCAAAACTCCAGATTCAGGCATCCTGTACTCCCATCTGTCTTCTTCTGGCCTCACACGCATGTGGTGAACACATATACACATGAGCAAAATTAGAGCCTTAGAACTATGCGGGGGAGTGTAGAGATAAGAAGTGAGACGGGTAAAGGAGGCAAGGAGGAGGGAGAGGAAAGCAGGTCAGAGGCACGGAAGGAAAAAGCAGGAGAGGCAAGATGTGGAGAAAGGATAGAGGTTAGAAAATACACGGAGAAAAGAAAGGGGGGGGGTCTGATAACGAAACAACTCAAGAACAAAATTACAACAATGTTCCATAGGAAACAAGACCTAGAAACACGAGAGGGTTTGCTTTTAAGCCAGCAAGGAAAAGCTGCAAACCTGGTGGGGGCCTAAGAGAAGGAGGGGATACAGGGAGTACATCAGAAAAGAGGGCTGGCAAGACGGCTCAGCAGGTAGACTCGCTTGCTGCCAAGCCTGGGCCGAGACCACAAGGCGGAAGAGAAAGCCAACGCCTGCAAGCTGACCTCTGACCTCCACATGTGGCCCATGTGCACATTCACCTAATAAAGGCAGGCAAAATAAAGTCATTGTAATTTTAAAAAAAAATTAAGAAAGAAGGAAAAAAATATCCCAACAGTGAAAAAATTCACAAACAAAATTAGAAGAGGAAAAAAACAACTAAAAATGTAAAAAATATACTAAAGTTAAAAACACTGCTAAGAACAAAATAAACTAAAAGTAAATAGGAAAAAAGGAATCTTAAGAATAAAATACAAAGCTGGTTGACAGTTTCTGCACTGCAGAGATCAGGGGCATTGTTGTCGGGTTCCTATTGGGGAAATGCCTGCTGTCAGCTTGCGCTGGTTTCCCACGGTACTTTTCTTTCTTCCTGTCCAGAGCACTCTGGGGCCACACCTGGCTGTGTTGTGTGGGCGGGTTGTTTCACCCTTCTGAGACCCCCAGATCTCTACCGCCTGGGCAGCTCAGGGCTCAAGTAGGTCGTGTCAACCAAGAGCGCCGACAGTGGGGGGGGGGGGGCACCCTCAGCACTGAGAGCTGTACAATCAAACAGTCTTCATAAAAATTAAACTACGGTCTGTGGGCGGGACAGATTTCTTGGCGCGCTTCCCGGCACCTGTTGGTGCCGGGAGGGTGTGTTTACCCAGGGTTATCTATGTCAGGGGCATTTGCTGGACTGTGGCCTTAGTGTTAACATTTATGTTTGCCTAAGGTCAGTTAATAAGTTACATGTGGGGCTCTTACGTGCATTGCGTGTCCACCAGTCAAGTCTCCCCGGGAAGGAACTCCCAGAGATGTGTGCAGCCAGCCTCCTCCGCCCACTCTCGGTGGCACAAGCCAGGTGTGTTGGCCCATGACTCAGGGTTTCCTAACAATTTCAACCTCATTGTGACTCAGGCTTTTCCCAGCGGGCTTGCTCAGCTCCCTGTGCTTCTGTCATACTGTAAGGTCACGGGAGTCATATGCTGTTTGCAGCTCCCTTTGTGCCATAAGAGATTCCTTTATTTATTTATTTATTTTTTTACTTAGAGATTATTTGAAGCTTTATTTTTAAATATTTTTTTTTTGTTTTTGAAAATTTCATATATGCATACTGGTTTTATATCATTTCTGCCCCTATTCCTCCTCCAGGCTGCTCTGTGTCCCTCATTCTGTCTCCAGTTCATCATCCATCTCTCCTTCTGCACTTATTATTGTTTTACACACACACGTGCACGCACACATGCACGCACTCATGCACACACACACGCACACACACACACACACACATACCCCGTATCGAGCTCATCAGTGTAGTGCATATGAACACATGTTTAGGGCTGACCACTTTGGATCAGATCACCTGTCAGAGGCTTGTCCTTGGAGAAGATGATTTTATGTGTCCTCATGGATTGCTGTAGTTCTTCATCTAGAGCTGGAACCTGGGGAAATTCCCCATCTGTGTTGACATGTCAACTGGTTTTTGCATTATGCAGGTCTTATTTAGGCAATCAGGCTGTTGAGATCTCATGGACTTTGTGTCTCTGACATGTCTAGAAGTCACCGTCTAGCAGTGGGCACCCTGGGCCCCTGACTTTAGCAATCTTTCTCCTCAGCCCCAGTTGAAGGGTTTGTGTTGCGGATCTCTCAGGTGGGGATGGCACCACGTGAGCGCTCATTCTTTGCAATGTGAGCCCTTGTGGATCTCTGTAGTCACCTTGGTACAGTGCAAACTTCGCTTTAGAGGAGAGCTACTTATGTTTTCTAACCTTTCTTGAGTGTTTCTCAGACTCCTGAAAGTCTCCCTTAGTTGTTGTTTGTCCTGTGACAGGAAGTTGTTCATGCATGCGCTCCTTGTCCCCCACGGAGCTGCTGCTTCTGCAGTCCTGATGTTGGAAACTGTCGCCTTTCCTGTGTTCCCCTGATGCATTGGCTGCATGTCAGTTACTATTTCCCAAAGGAACAGGCTCTTGGGTTCCCAGGTATTAGAGAACACACTGAACACACTCCAGCTCTCTGGAGCAGTTTGGGAGCATGTTCTTCAGTAACAATGAGTGACGAAATAGAATGCCTGTTTGCAAGAACACAGAGTGTGAGCAGGTGGAGGAACTAGACTTCAGTTAGGTTATGATAGAGGTCTTGTGCAGTATGCAGTGTTCCTGGGGGAAGGAGGGTCATGGGCAGTTCCTGATGCTCCCTGAAGCTGCCCTGGGTGATGGACAATGAGCAAGTGCTTTTCTTAGCTTGTGGGGATGGTGTCATTCCTAAGGGCACTGTGGGGTGAGAGGTGTACTATGCATGTCCACACACCTGTCATGATGACCTGTATTCTATTATTATCCTCACTTGAGAGTTAATGGGATCAAGGCACAGAAGACGTAGTCACCCTGTTTCAGCTCATGTATGTAAAGTTGTGAATTCTTCATGTCTCTCTTCATTTCAGGGCTTCAGATATGCTGGCATTCACTTCATGGCTGAGTTACATTCTAGCCTCTCCCCATGGCTGAAAATCTTTCAACAGATAAAAAGGGGAAGGAAAAAATAGTCTAGAACAAACACATCATTCAGACCGAGGAGTGAGTTTGCCCAGTCAGTAAGTGCTTGCTTACAAGCCTGAGGACCCAAGTCTGAGCCCCAGGACTTGTGGCATGAACTTTAATCCCTGCACTGTGGAGACAGAGGTAGCAGATTTCTGGAGCTAATTGGCCAGCTAGTCTAGCAAGTCCTCTATCTTCAAAATCAACTGAAAAAAGCAAAAGCGACCAAAAACAGTGTACAGCATCTGAGGAATGACCCCAGTGTAGACAGAAGTTTCTGTTCTGCCGTCACACAGTCGTTCAGTCCCCAAAAACACACAGAGGCTTATATTAATTATAAACTGGTTGGTCTATTAGCTCAGGCTTATTATTAACTAACTCTTACAACTTAAATTAACACATAATTCTTGTCTATGTGTAGTCACGTGGCTTGGAACCTTACTCAGCGAGACATTGTCATCTTGCTTCCTCTCCATCTGGCTGATGACTGAACCTTTCCTCCTCCCAGAATTCTCCTAGTCTGGTCTATCTGCCTACACTTCCTGTCTCGCTACAGGCCAATCAGCATTTTACTAAACCAATACAAGTGACAAATCTTTACAGGGTACAAGACAGCACTCCTGAGGCTGTCGGTCATATATGTGCACACGAAAATGCACACATACATCACATGAAGTCACCCCCAGCCACACACACACTATGGGTACATTTCCTATAAGCACATACTCACATAAGACTCACTGTTGTGGCTGTTTTTTATAAACAAAACTCCCATAAAAGAACTCCAGGAGGAGACCATGTCTGCAGAGACTGACAGACTGACAGGACGTGCAGTAGTGTGAAGAGATTGGAATTTTGCAGGCTTAGAGGCTAATTACTTTATCTTGGGCTGGTTTTAGCTTCTGGAATGGCCATTACTAGCTCCGCCCCACATGTGGAATTAATTTGGGATAATAAATAAAAACCTCGTAAGAGCTATTAGCAGAAGACCAGCTCCCAGCATTCTAAGAGTTAAGAATGTCCTGGGACATCTGGGCCTGTATTATAGCTCCCTGTCTCTGTACCTGCCTCTCTGGTGTACCCACAAATGTAGTCTAAAGTTAACTGGATTTATAACTTTCTTTGGTCTGTAAAAACTAGAAAACCTTCATGAAACAGCTTCTGAGTTTCCGATGAAAGAAACACGCTACATTTCGCTAGCTCAGAGCATGCAGGGTGTTCCTGGGTTTTAAAAACCAGCCACAAAATGACAGAGTGAGTTCATGAACCTTTTCCTTAAGGCATGTTGGAAGCCAGCAGCCAGGCAAGACTGCAGGGGAAGGTGGAGGAGAGGGTGCTGCAGCTGTCCACCTGGCAGACAGGCATTCGCCTTGCCCATGCTACTGACTCTTCGTCTCTGCTCGTCTGTTTTGCACTGTATTCCCCAACTTGCACACCAGACCCCTGTACCTAGTCTTCCTGGTGTCTAGTAAAATGACGCGCTGCTGGACAATCCTTGGGCAGAAGCGTTCCTCCCTAACCACACAGGCTTCTCTTTACACACTTGTAATGCCTGCCTCACCTGGAGGTGAGGACTGACGTGTACAGAGGCAAGGGCCATCAGGGAAGGCCGCTCTTCTTCTCTCAAAACAGCACACGATGCACCCCTTATTCCCCTGTGAAGATGACAGGATGCTGTGTGCTCAGAAAGTCTACAGTTTGTTCAGCAGAGGGGAATGAATCCTCACTGTTCCTGACACCCAGGAACTAGGGATCCAAGGTCAAGTTCCATTTCCTTACTCTTCAGTTGGTTGCTATTGCCACAGTGGCCCTTTAAATAAAGTAAGACATTTGAGTTGCACTGACCTCAGTCTGCACGAGGGCAGTGGGATTGGGAATACAGTGAAATCCAGGAAACAGATGAGACCTTTCCACGACGGAGGATTCTGTTATTTCCTATAGACTGCATGTAGTAAATTCCCATTTCAGGCCAGCCCTCTAGTCAGCTGTTTACCGAGATTTGAGACACCCAGGCCCCAGAAAATTCCTGTCTGCAGTCTCTACACAGACCTGGAACTGCTAGGCTCCAAGCCCCAACACAGAGAAAGACGAACAACCTGAAAATGGAAAAGGAACCAGGAAAAGAGACACTTTGTCCCTGAACCTAGACCTGGAGAAAAGTCTTTGGACTCTGAAACTTGACTGGACAGTCTCTGTGGCTCTAGAGCTCGCAATACCACCCCACCAGGGGGCAGCCAGTCACAGGCCCTGAGGCTTGGAATCCCCAAGACTCTTCCCTCATATAAAGCCCTCTGTCAGCTGGTGGGGTCTCTCCTGCACTGTTCCTGTTGCAGAAGCTGCTGCTGTTGCTTTGTTTTGGCATTGGAGTTGTTCTCCTGGTGGTGATTCAGGTCCGGACTTTGGGTGTAACATGTTCATAATCAGAAAATGGCTGGCAGGTGTGCCATGATTCAGCAGGTGGGGGCCGGTGCCTGTTAATCCCAGTAACCTGGGTTCAATCCTAGGAAGGCCTGCAAAGGTGGAGGGAACGGCTGATTCCATAAAGTTGTCGCGACACCTCTGCTGGTTTGCGTGGTGTTTGGTCTGCACACACGCACGCACACACATACACAGAAACAAACATACTTTAACACCACATCCCCACCCTCCACACCCACACATACACTGTACTGCACACACACCAGACACACACACACAGCATACACACACCAGCCCCTCACAGCCCACCCCACACATACAGTACATACCCTGTCATCATGCCATACGGTACACACACATACACACCACCACATACACCATACCATATACACTACACCAACGCCACTTGTACAACATAGCATGCACACATAACACACGACAAACACACACACCACACATACATACCTTGCACACACACACACACACACACAGAGGTCTTCATTCTATGAGGTCGGTTACTCTAGAGAACCCAGATACACCTCATTTACATCAGCTAGAGATACCAAAAAGATTTTGGTTATTTGTATCCAAATTATACAAATGACATCAATGTCTGGTAACAACATTTTTGATGTTTTATACTTTAAATACTGATGCTTCCTCATTTAATTAGTATCTACAATGTTCTATAGTACAATGAGCTGGGAGTAAAAATTAAACAATTATTAACTAAGAAAAAAGAGAGCCAATATCAGAGTAACTACACTGAAATTTCCATTTCTAACCATTTAAAATAAGCTATTTCATAAAATAGAAATAAATGTAAATATACAGAAACTATACAGTGGATCTTGTAAATTTTAGACATTGGTTTCATCTGTAATTTTCTCTTCATTAGGCCAAATTCTGTTCTAATTTGGTATTCTATCACATGTAAGTGTAATGACAGAATCCGAGGGTGTAGAAGAAGATAGTTCAGATGCAGATCCTCACGGGTTTATTGTTTCCATGCCATCGAGGAGACGCTTTCTTAATGGCTTCACCTGTGTTCCTCTCTCCTAATGATGCTGTCCTGCCCACTGCTAAAGCCTCATCTCCAGCAGACCCTAGGCCTGAGTCCTCGACACGAGGGACCTCAGAACATTCAACATGTGGCTCTGCCTGTACAAAATGTGGTACTTGGTCAACGGGTGAACTGTGATGGAAAGTTCTGAAGAGATGCTGTGTCTGCTGTGATCAGAATGCCAGGGAGGAGTCTTGTCTGCATAGACTGATGGACTCTAGGACGTTCAGTTCTATGGGGAGACTGGAATGGAGCAGATTCAGAGGCTAATTACTTCATCTTGGGCTGGCTTTAGCTTTGTCATTCCTTGCTCCACTCTGAACGCACTCCTGAAGATGAGGATGATGATGAGGAGGAGGAGGAGGAAGAGGATGCTGCTGCTGATAGCTGTTAGAGACTTTTAATGCAGCAGAAAACTAACTTTCTATATTCCAAGAGCTAGAAAGTCATCGGACAGCATCCTGTTGTAGCATGAATTCTAATGGTATTAATAATAAAGTCCCAGAGTCAGATATTGCCACATCCATGGCTGTCTTGCTTGTGTGACAAAATGCCTCTCAGGTGGTGGCTGTCTCAAAATGAGGGGCTCGAGCTTCCCGGAGCTTGGCCCCCGGAGGTTCCCTGGCAGTATGCTCGAGTTGAGGTGCCTGATCAGCCTCAACGATCTCATTCACTTTGTTCCTGGCGATGGTTTCTTGCATTGACTCTGCTTCTGTTCTATTTTTCTCTTGACAAAAACTTAATTTGTTCAAGGAACCGGGAAACATTTCCAGCGGCTCCTTGAATACGGAGGAACTGATGCATCAGTTTCCTCCCTTGATTCAGGCCATTAATGTTATGATTAAGACTCTGGCTCGCTCTCTGGGGGAATTTACAGATACCCTAGAACAGAAAGAGCTCATGATAGGAGATTTGGTAGAAGATGGGTAAATTATGAAGGAAAATGTATGGAATGGCATGAGTTACCATTTATGGAGAGGCTAGCCAGAATGAGAAACCCCTGGTGCATTTTAGATAGGAAAGAAAGGCAGGCTACTCTTGATAACATGAAGCCAGCCATTCAATATTGGAACAAACCGCCGGGCGGTGGTGGCGCACGCCTTTAATCCCAGCACTCGGGAGGCAGAGGCAGGCGGATCTCTGTGAGTTCGAGACCAGCCTGGTCTACAAAAGCTAGTTCCAGGACAGGCTCCAAAGCCACAGAGAAACCCTGTCTCGAAAAACCAAAAAAAAAAAATAAATAAATAAAATAAATAAATAAATAAATAAATAAATAAATAAATATTGGAACAAACCCTGGGGGTGGAATCCTGAAGAATGGTGTTTGGGTTACCTTGGTTACCTTGAGGACAGATATGATTTAGGGCCATGAGAAAGCACAGTTAGTTAGTGGTGTGAGATGAATTTCAAAGAAAAGCTCTGCCCACCTGGCCCTGACCACAAGACTTGCTGAGAATAATCAATTGTCTGTAATCATTTTTCTATGGAAACTTTTATGTCTGCCATCTTCCTTCTGTAATCTCTTAAAAGTGATGCTTGAATTTTAGTAAAGTTGCAGCAGATTCAAATCTCATTAGAGTTGTGTCTGTCTGTCATTCGCTGAATCCTGTGTTCTCCTAAGACTTCACCCCTGTTCTCCCTCGGTCTTCGATCTCCAAGAGAGTCAGTTCACGGCAAGATATAAGGGTTAATGCTGAATGTCAGAGAAGCAGAGCACCAGCCACTACCAATGCTCAGAACTAAGGGGCAGGCCTGTAACATTGCATCTCCAGACTGCATCTGTCTCCACCAAACCTCAGACTGCAATGAGCTCCTCTCTCCTCCTGCCTCATGTTCATCTCTGCACCCAGCCATATCCTTCCCGTCTCCATCTCCCTAGTGCTGGGATAAAGGCGTGTGCCACCACTGCCCAGCTTTCTAGTGCTGGGATAAAGGCGTGCTCCACCACCGCCCACCTCCCCAGTGCTGGGATAAAGGCATGCTCTACCACTGCCCAACTCCCTAGTGCTGGGTTTAAAGGTGTGTTCCACAACTGCCCAGCTCCCTAGTGCTGGATAAAGGTGTGCTCCACCACTGCCTGACCTCTGGTGGTGGCTTAGCTCTGCAGTCTGATATTCAAGAAAACTTTATTTGTTAAAACACAAAGTATCATTGCATCTTGGGCTTCTAAAGTGACTCCCGCATCTCCTTATCATCAACTCTCTGTTCTATCAACCAATGTATTTCAAATTTGACTTAATTCATGACTTTCTGTCTTCTATAAAACATTTAGAACAAGGAAAGATATAAGACCTTAATAAAACTGCTTGTATGTGGGAACATAGAATGTGGGGTAACCTAACTCTGTGTTCCCAGGCCATGGTCTCTCAATGGCTCCAGAATAGATGCTCTGTTATTCTTTTGAGGGCTGAGATTGTGTTTTGAACCTCAGACACCGTCCTTGACTCAGGCTCTTCAGCTTGTCCTGCTGTTACCCAGGACACACCTGTGTGGCTGCTACAGCTGGCGGGGATCACAGAGCCCCTGTATTCTGACCTGGCTCTTGAGATCTCCACTGACTGCAGCTGTGCTCTTCCTTCTGTTGGCCCTGACTTTGGTTTTGATTAAACCCCTGAGATGAAGCCGATTTTGTGTGGGCAGAAGCTGCAAAGTAAGGACTGGAGAGAGGGCTCAGCGGTGAGGAGCACTTGCTGCTCTTGTAGAGACCTCAGCCATCTTTAACCCCAGCTCCAGGGGAGCCTCTGCCCTCTTCTGGTCCCCAGGAGCACTTTATGCATGTAGTACCTGTCCATCCACCTAGACAAGACGCTCAAACAAATAAGGAAACTTCAAGACTGTATAGAAATATGTATGTTAAAAGAACTAGTTATCTTTATTTTTTGAGAATTTACTTATTCTCATTCTGTATCACAGAGGGAATCATAAAGTAATTCATAGAATTACAAAGGTCAATCAGTCAAGTACTTAATGAGTGTTAAATCAGTATATTGTGTTAGATTATTAACAATGTCCCTTGTCCCTCACCAACAGGATACAAAGTGGAGGGGTGATGTGGGAAGAGGCGAGAATTGAGCTCACCATTGTTCTACCTTTTTTTCCTGAACAAACTGCCCATGAGGTCCCTCTGCATCTGGTGGCAAAAGTGCCAAGTACACGGGGGTCTCTGCTCCTTCTTCGGGGCTCTTGGTGGCGTTTGGTCCTGTCATGTCTGTTCTCACCCACCCAGGGCAACAGGCATTGAGGAGGATCTTGTCCCCTTTCCTCTGCTCGCTGAGTTTCCGGGCATGGATTCTCGACAGGACTGTCACCCCAATCTTGCTCACCCCATAAGCACTATTAGGCCAGCCTTCTTTCTCATGCACTCCTTTCTTTGTGTCCTCCACAAACTTGTTCATGAGCCCCACCAGCTCCTCCTCTGTGATGGTGTCACTTCGAAACTTCTGCTGCAGCTCCGGGCTGCAGTTTTTCAGGGCCATGAGACTCAGCATGCTTGATACGTTCACCACTCTGCCTAAAACACACAGAGATTGCTATGCAGTGATATATATATGCAAGGATGGCCCTTTACCTCTGGAGAGATTTTACACCAGGAAGCTTCCATGTGAGAGACGGTGTGCAGAACAGGATTGAGGTAGCACAGGAAGCTGTATGCTTCAAGGTTTGGATGGATATAGAGGCCAGGTGAGCATGGAAACAGCAGCCTTTAGAGGTTCTAGGGATCCAGAGGAGCAGCCGGGAGAGAGGACATGAGTTCAGATGAGGTGTACTTCCTCAGCTCTAAACCAGACCCTCACAGTCCTACAGGGGCTCACTTGTCATTGCTGGTGCGTGGTTAATGAGGGGTGTTCACACGCCATGCAGATAACATGGGGTATCAGCAGTTCATGATAACAGTTATGTGATGTTACTTCTGTAGAGCATGGACAAGTTGAGGGAAAACTAAAAGGGAGGAGTTGGGTAGACAGGGTGTAGAAATCCTGGAGAGAGAATGCTCAAGAAAGGAGGCCTCCTGGGTGGGGTTGCAATTTCCACTCCAGACCTGCTGTGGAGCTGAGTGAGGGAGGCATGTGTGGGCACAGTCTGAGGTCTTGTGGGCAGGGCTTTGTGACCAGCAGGGTGCGGTTGGTGTGCACCAGGTTTTAGAGAGGAATGAAATCCTAAACGCTCCTAAAGTGTGAGCATGTGGAACAGACCTTGGAAGCACAGCGGATGGTTAAAGAGGAGTTGCACATGTAAAGAGAGAATCAGGGGCCACAAAGAATTGAGATCCAAAGAGCAGAGACTCTGTCCAAGTTTCAGAGAGGCTGAGGCACAGAGGGAGAGGAGCGGCCTGGAAAGCACCCACAGACTCACCTCGGGGTTTCATTAGAGGCAGCAGCTCAGTGCAGACATCTTGGGTACCAAAAAAGTTTGTTTTCAATGTCACTTCTGCTTGAATGTGGAAGGGGGTTGGGTCAGCATCTTCCAGGGGAGAAAGAGAATGGATTAACTGGGTGGGACCTAATGCAGAGCCTCAGAGATCTACCTCCAACTATTTAGTCAGGGCACTTTCCCACTGTCAATCAGAAAGGTTCCTTTGTTTTGAAGGAGAGCAGGACTGAATTGCTGGAGTGCCTGGGGGGAGGCTGAATACCAGGATCTTAATGAGACACCTCTTTCCCCTACTCTTTGTCTCCCTTCAATTTCTGGTTTATTTCACTCTCAGAAAAGTTGCATTCAAGTATCCCCAAGCCAACTACTCAACAAGCTGAAATATGATTAACTCGATCTAGATAGAGAAACACAAGGCCCAAGGAGGCTCTGCTCCCCCAGCCTGGTCCTTATCTCCCAGGGGATTTGTTTTAGACTCCCACGACAGATTGCCGCTGCCCTAGCAATGCTCCCCTGATAAGCAGAGCCCACCTTGGCACCGCTGGGGACCGCCTCCCCTCCCAACACTCCAGGGCTTACTCTTGAAGGCGATGCCTGCATTGTTGACCAGCAAGTCTAGTCCCCCGTATTCCTTGAGCAAAAATTCTCGCAGGGCGCGGATACTCTGCAGGTCGTCGATGTCCAGCTGGTGGAAGCGCGGGCTCAGGCCCTCCGCCTGCAGCTGCTGCACCGCAGCCTTGCCCCTAGCCTCGTCCCGGGCGGTGAGCACCACGTCCCCCAAGAACTTCCGACAGAGGTCACGCGTGATGGCTAAGCCTATACCCTTGTTACCCCCGGTCACCAGCGCCACGCGGCTGCAGGACGACATGGCTTGGTGGCTGTAGGGTTGCGGTCCGGTTGGAGAGCAGTGAACCTGGGACAAGCTCTGTAGCCCGGAAGTAGCTGCAGGGTTTAGTTAAAAGCAGGGTTTTTCTAGGGGAGGTGAGCTGGGGAGGTTCTCACTAAAGGCTCAACTCAGGCCCCGCCCCCAGGAGGGCGTGGTAAGGCCGGAGACTGGGTGGGTCTTCCTTGCTTTAGACTTCCTCAAACCGGAGTTTTATAACGTTAGTGCGTGGTTAAGGGGTGCTGACTCATGTTCGCGGTATCAGGCTCAGTTCTATAAAAGTTTATACTGAAGGAAACTGCCTGATCCTTTGCTAGCTCCGAGCATGCAGGGTGTTGTAGATCGTTAAAACCCAACCATAAAAAACGCCTGGATATTTTCCTTAGGGCGACTTGGAAGCCAGCAGCCAGGGAAGACTGCAGGGGAAGGTCGAGCGAGGGTGCTGCAGCTGTCCACCTGGCAGACAGACATTCGCCTTGCCCATGCTACTGACTCTTCGTCTCTGCTCGTCTGTTTTGCACTGTATTCCCCAACTTGCACACCAGACCCCTGTACCTAGTCTTTCTGGTGTCTAGTAAAATAACGCGCTGCCCCTTAAGTCAGAGGAACTAGAGTTGTAGGATGAACTCTTAGAGAAGGTGAGGAATCAGAGTCGTGTTGAATTTCCCTCTGTGTATAAAGCAAAGCTGCTGGATAATCCTTGGACAGAAGCGTTCCTCCCTAACCACACAGGCTTCTCTTTACACACTTGTAATGCCTGCCTCACCTGGAGGTGAGGACTGACGTGTACAGAGGCAAGGGCCATCAGGGAAGGCCGCTCTTCTTCTCTCAAAACAGCACACGATGCACCCCTTATTCCCCTGTGAAGATGACAGGATGCTGTGTGCTCAGAAAGTCTACAGTTTGTTCAGCAGAGGGGAATGAATCCTCACTGTTCCTGACACCCAGGAACTAGGGATCCAAGGTCAAGTTCCATTTCCTTACTCTTCAGTAGGTTGCTACTGTCACAGTGGCCCTTTAAATAAAGTAAGACATTTGAGTTGCACTGACCTCAGTCTGCATGAGGCTGGTGGGATTGGGAATACAGTGAAATCCAGGAAACAGATGAGACCTTTCCACGACGGAGGATTCTGTTGTTTCTTATAGACTGCATGTAGTAAATTCCCATTTCAGGCCAGCCCTCTAGTCAGCTGTTTACCGAGATTTGAGACACCCAGGCCCCAGAAATTTCTTGTTCCGCAGTCTCTACACAGACCAGGAACTGCTAGGCTGAAATCCCAACCCAGGGAAATAAGCACTGCCTGAAAATAGAAAAGAACCAGAAGAAGAGACCCTTTGTCCCTGAACCTAGACCTGGAGAAAAAGTTCTTTGACTCTGAAACTTGACAGGACAGTCTCTGAGGCTCTAGAGCTAGCAATACCACCCCACCAGGGGGCAGCCAGTCACAGGCCCTGAGGCTTCAAATCCCCAAGCCTCTTCCCCTCTGTAAAGCCCTCTGTCAGCTGGTGGGGCTCTCCTGCAGTGTTCCTGTTGGAGCAGCTACTGCTGTTGCTTTGTTTTGGCATTGGAGTTGTTCTCCTGTAGGTGATTCGGGTCCGGTCTTTGGACATAACACGTTCATCTCAGAGATAGGGCTGACAAGTATGCCATGACTCAGCAGTTGCGTGTTAATCCCAGTAACCTGGGTTCAGTCCTTGGAAGGTGTGCAAAGGTGGAGGGAACGGCTGATTCCATGAAGTTGTCGTGACACCTCTGCTGGTTTGCGTGGTGTTTGGTCTGCAAACACGCAGGCACACACATACACGCACACACATACACAGAAACAAACATACTTTAACACCACATCCCCACCATCCACACCCACACATACACTGTACTGCACACACACCAGACACACACACACAGCATATACATACCTCCCCCTCACAGCCCACCACACACATAGTATATACCCTATGCAAACATGCCACACCATACACATACATATACACCACCACACACCATATCATATACACTACACCATGCCACCTGTACAACATAGCATACACACATAACACGCGGAAAACACACACACCACACATACATACCAGAAGCGTGTAACACATTCATCACACCTATCACACACCACATACCACACTCCATACCCACAGAGGACACATACAAGACATACACCATATCACTCACAAACCACACCATACTACAGTCATACACATATATCACACACATTCATAGACACCAATAATTCCTATCACCATATTCCACACCACACCTAATACACATGTCACAACCATACCAAAACACCATACATACAAACACACCATACACTTCGCACACACGTCACACCACTACACCCATACCAAACTCACACACTACAAACACACTATACACACATGCCATACTACACACACCCTACACACATACACACCTCACCCATACCACACACACACTGCACACACATACATACCACATACACACCACACCCATACCACACACACACCATATACACATACACAACACATACACCACACCCATACTACACACACATCATACACACATACACACCATACACACATAACACCCATACCACACACACACCATACGCATATATCACAACACACACACAAACATAGAGATAGGAGGTGTTCATTCTGTGAGGTCTAGAGAACCCAGATACACCTCATTTACATCAGCTAAAGATACCAAAAGATTTTGGTTATTTGTATCCAAATTATACAAATGACATCAATGTCTGGTAACAACATTTTTTATATACTTTAAATCCTGATGCTTCCTCATTTAATTAGTATCTACAATGTTCTATAGTACAATGAGCTGGGATTAAAAATTAATTAAACAATTCTTAAGAAAGAAAAAAGAGAGCTAATATCAGATAACTACACTGAAATTTCCATTTCTAACCATTTAAAAATAAGCTATTTCATCAAATAGAAATAAATATAAATATACTGAAACTATACAGTGGATCTTGTAAATTTTAGACATTGGTTTCATCTGTAATTTTCCCTTCATTAGGCCAAATTCTGTTCTAATTTGGTATTCTATCACATGTAAGTGTAATGACAGAATCCGAGGGTGTAGAAGAAGATAGTTCAGACGCAGATCCTCATGGGTTTATTGTTTCCATGCCATCGAGGAGATGCTTTCTTAATGGCTTCACCTGTGTTCCTCTCTCCTAATGATGCTGTCCTGCCCACTGCTAAAGCCTCATCTCCAGCAGATCCTAGGCCTGAGTCCTCGACACGAGGGACCTCAGAACATTCAACATGTGGCTCTGCCTGCACAAAATGTGGTACTTGAGGCTAATTACTTCATCTTGGGCTGGCTTTAGCTTTGTCATTCCTTGCTCCACTCTGAACGCACTCCTGAAGATGAGGATGATGATGATGAGGAGGAGGAGGAGGAAGAGGATGCTGCTGATAGCTGTTAGAGACTTTTAATGCAGCAGAAAACTAACTTTCTATATTCCAAGAGCTAGAAAGTCATCGGCAGCATCCTGTTGTAGCATGAATTCTAATGGTATTAATAATAAAGTCCCAAAGTCAGATATAAGGGTCAATGCTGAATGTCAGAGAAGCAGAGCACCAGACACTAACAGTGCTCAGAACTAGGGGCGGGCCTGTCCTCATTGCATCTCCAGACTGCATCCGTCTCCACCAAACCTCAGACTGCAATGAGCTTCTGTCTCTTCCTGCCTTATGTTCATATCTGCCCAGCCATATTCCTCCTGTCTCCACCTCCCTAGTGCTGGGATAAAGGCATGTTCCACTCCTACACACCTCCCAAGTGCTGGGTTTAAAGGTGTGTGCCACCACTATCTGACCTCTGGTGGCTTAGCTCTGCACTCTGATCTTCAAGAAAGCTTTATTTGTTAAAACACAAAATATCACTGCATCTTGGGCTTCTAAAGTGGCTCCCCCATCTCCTTGTCCTCATCTCTCTATTCTATCAACTGATGTATTTCAAAGAGGAGTTGATTTATGATTTATATCCTCCATAAAACATATAGAACAGGAAAGATATAAGACCTTAATAAAACTGCTTGTATGTGGGAACATAGAATGTGGGGTAACCTAACTCTGTGTTCCCAGGCCATGGTCTCTCAAATGGCTCCAGAATAGATGCTCTGTTATTCTTTTGAGAGATGAGCGTTGTGTTTTGAACCTCAGGCACCGTCCTTGACTCAGGCTCTTCAGCTTGTCCTGCTGTTACCCAGGACACACCTGTGTGGCTGCTACAGCTGGCGGGGATCACAGAGCCCCTGTATTCTGACCTGGCTCTTGAGATCTCCACTGACTGCAGCTGTGCTCTTCCTTCTGTTGGCCCTGACTTTGGTTTTGATTAAACCCCTGAGATGAAGCCGATTTTGTGTGGGTGGGCAGAAGCTGCAAAGTAAGGACTGGAGAGAGGACTCAGCGGTGAGGAGCACTTGCTGCTCTTGTAGAGACCTCAGCCATCTTTAACCCCAGCTCCAAGGGAGCCTCTGCCCTCTTCTGGTCCCCAGGAGCACTTTATGCATGTAGTACCTGTCCATCCACCTAGACAAGACGCTCACAAACATAAAAGAACCCCAAGATTATACAAACCATTACGCTTAAAGAACAAGCCACGTATTTTTATTTTTTTCCCAGAATTGACTTTTTCTCATCCTGTATCACAGAGGGAATCATAAAACAATTCACAGAATTACAAAGGTCAATCAGTCAAGTTGTTAAAGAGTGTTAAATTAGTATATTGTGTTAGTATATTATCAATGTCCCTTGGTCCTCACCAACAGAATACAAAGAGAGGGAGAGTTGATGTGGGAAGAGGCGAGAGTTGAGCTCACCATTGTTCTACCTTTTTTTCCTGAACAAACTGCCCATGAGGTCCCTCTGCATCTGGTGGCAAAAGAGCCAAGTACACGGGGGTCTCTGCTCCTTCTTCGGGGCTCTTGGTGGCTTTTGGTCCTGCCATGTCTGTTCTCACCCACCCAGGGCAACAGGCATTGAGGAGGATCTTGTCCCCTTTCCTCTGCTCGCTGAGTTTCCGGGCATGGATTCTCGACAGGACTGTCACCCCAATCTTGCTCACCCCATAAGCACTATTAGGCCAGCCTTCTTTCTCATGCACTCCTTTCTTTGTGTCCTCCACAAACTTGTTCATGAGCCCCACCAGCTCCTCCTCTGTGATGGTGTCACTTCGAAACTTCTGCTGCAGCTCCGGGCTGCAGTTTTTCAGGGCCATGAGACTCGCCATGCTTGATACGTTCACCACTCTGCCTAAAACACACAGAGATTGCTATGCAGTGATATATATATGCAAGGATGGCCCTTTACCTCTGGAGAGATTTTACACCAGGAAGCTTCCATGTGAGAGACGGTGTGCAGAACAGGATTGAGGTAGTACAGGAAGCTGTATGCTTCAAGGTTTGGATGGATATAGAGGCCAGGTGACCATGGAAACAGCAGCCTTTAGAGGTTCTAGGGATCCAGAGGAGCAGCCGGGAGAGAGGACATGAGTTCAGATGAGGTATACTTCCTCAGCTCTAAACCAGACTCTCACAGTCCTACAGGGGCTCACTTGTCATTGCTGGTGCATGGTTAATGAGGGGTGTTCACACGCCATGCAGATAACATGGGGTATCAGCAGTTCATGATAACAGTTATGTGATGTTAGTTCTGCAGAGCATGAACAAGTTGAGGGAAAACTAAAAGGGAGGAGTTGGGTAGACAGGGTGTAGAAACCCTGGACTGGGCATGCTCAAGAAAGGAGGCCTCCTGGGTGGGGTTGCAATTTCCCACTCCAGACCTGCTGTGGAGCTGAGTGAGGGAGGCATGTGTGGGCACAGTCTGAGGTCTTGTGGGCAGGGCTTTGTGACCAGCAGGGTGCGGTTGGTGTGCACCAGGTTTTAGAGAGGAATGGAATCCTAAAAGCTCCTAAAGTGTGAGCATGTGGAACAGACCTTGGAAGCACAGCGGATGGTTAAAGAGGAGTTGCACATGCAAAGAGAGAATCAGGGGCCACAAAGAATTGAGACCCAACGAGCAGAGACTCTGTCCAATTTCAGAGAGGCTGCGGCATAGAGGGAGAGGAGCGGCCTGGAAAGCACCCACAGACTCACCTCGGGGTTTCATTAGAGGCAGCAGCTCAGTGCAGACATCTTGGGTACCAAAAAAGTTTGTTTTCAATGTCACTTCTGCTTGAATGTGGAAGGGGGTTGGGTCAGCATCTTCCAGGGGAGAAAGAGAATGGATTAACTGGGTGGGACCTAATGCAGAGCCTCAGAGATCTACTTCCAACTATTTAGTCAGGGCACTTTCCCACTGTCAATCAGAAAGGTTCCTTTGTTTTGAAGGAGAGCAGGACTGAATTGCTGGAGTGCCTGGGGGAGGCTGAGTACCAGGATCTTAATGAGACACCTCTTTCCCTACTCTTTGTCTCCCTTCAATTTCTGGTTTATTTCACTCTCAGAAAAGTTGCATTCAAGTATCCCCAAGCCAACTACTCAACAAGCTGAAATATGATTAACTCGATCTAGATAGAGAAACACAAGGCCCAAGGAGGCTCTGCTCTGCCTGTAGCCCCTAGCCTGGTCCTTATCTCCCAGGGGATTTGTTTTAGACTCCCACGACAGATTGCCGCTGCCCTAGCAATGCTCCCCTGATAAGCAGAGCCCACCTTGGCACCGCTGGGGACCGCCTCCCCTCCCAACACTCCAGGGCTTACTCTTGAAGGCGATGCCCGCATTGTTGACCAGCACGTCCAGTCCCCCGTATTCCTTGAGCAAAAATTCTCGCAGGGCGCGGATGCTCTGCAGGTCGTCGATGTCCAGCTGGTGGAAGCGCGGGCTCAGGCCCTCCGCCTGCAGCTGCTGCACCGCAGCCTTGCCCCTAGCCTCGTCCCGGGCGGTGAGCACCACGTCCCCCAAGAACTTCCGACAGAGGTCACGCGTGATGGCTAAGCCTATGCCCTTGTTACCCCCGGTCACCAGCGCCACGCGGCTGCAGGACGACATGGCTGGGTGGCTGTAGGGTTGCGGTCCGGTTGGAGAGCAGTGAACCTGGGACAAGCTCTGTAGCCCGGAAGTAGCTGCAGGGTTTAGTTAAAAGCAGGGTTTTTCTAGGGGAGGTGAGCTGGGGAGGTTCTCACTAAAGGCTCAACTCAGGCCCCGCCCCCAGGAGGGCGTGGTAAGGCCGGAGACTGGGTGGGTCTTCCTTGCTTTAGACTTCCTCAAACCGGAGTTTTATAACGTTAGTGCGTGGTTAAGGGGTGCTGACTCATGTTCGCGGTATCAGGCTCAGTTCTATAAAAGTTTATACTGAAGGAAACTGTCTGATCCTTTGCTAGCTCCGAGCATGCAGGGTGTTGTAGATCGTTAAAACCCAACCATAAAAAACGCCTGGATATTTTCCTTAGGGCGACTTGAAAGCCAGCAGCCAGGGAAGACTGCAGGGGAAGGTCGGAGAGAGGGTGCTGCAGCTGTCCACCTGGCAGACAGACATTCGCCTTGCCCATGCTACTGACTCTTCGTCTCTGCTCGTCTGTTTTGCACTGTATTCCCCAACTTGCACACCAGACCCCTGTACCTAGTCTTTCTGGTGTCTAGTAAAATAACGCGCTGCCCCTTAAGTCAGAGGAACTAGAGTTGTAGGATGAACTCTTAGAGAAGGTGAGGAATCAGAGTCGTGTTGAATTTCCCTCTGTGTATAAAGCAAAGCTGCTGGATAATCCTTGGACAGAAGCGTTCCTCCCTAACCACACAGGCTTCTCTTTACACACTTGTAATGCCTGCCTCACCTGGAGGTGAGGACTGACGTGTACAGAGGCAAGGGCCATCAGGGAAGGCCGCTCTTCTTCTCTCAAAACAGCACACGATGCACCCCTTATTCCCCTGTGAAGATGACAGGATGCTGTGTGCTCAGAAAGTCTACAGTTTGTTCAGCAGAGGGGAATGAATCCTCACTGTTCCTGACACCCAGGAACTAGGGATCCAAGGTCAAGTTCCATTTCCTTACTCTTCAGTAGGTTGCTACTGCCACAGTGGCCCTTTAAAGAAAGTAAGACATTTGAGTTGCACTGACCTCAGTCTGCACGAGGGCGGTGGGATTGGGAATACAGTGAAATCCAGGAAACAGATGAGACCTTTCCACGACGGAGGATTCTGTTGTTTCCTATAGACTGCATGTAGTAAATTCCCATTTCAGGCCAGCCCTCTAGTCAGCTGTTTACCGAGATTTGAGACACCCAGGCCCCAGAAATTTCTTGTTCCGCAGTCTCTACACAGACCAGGAACTGCTAGGCTGAAATCCCCAACCCAGGGAAAGAAGCACTGCCTGAAAATAGAAAAGAACCAGAAGAAGAGACGCTTTGTCCCTGAACCTAGACCTGGAGAAAAAGTTCTTTGACTCTGAAACTTGACTGGACAGTCTCTGAGGCTCTAGAGCTTGCAATACCACCCCACCAGGGGGCAGCCAGTCACAGGTCCTGAGGCTTCAAATCCCCAAGCCTCTTCCCCTCTGTAAAGCCCTCTGTCAGCTGGTGGGGCTCTCCTGCAGTGTTCTAGTTGAGGCTGCTGATGCTGCTGTTGCTTTGTTTTTGCATTGGAGTTGTTCTCCTCGTGGTGATTCGGGTTTGTACTTTGGATATAACACGTTCACCTCAGAGAAAGGGCTGACAAGTGTGCCATGACGCAGCAGGTGCTGGCAGGTGCCTTTTAATCCCAGTAACCTGGGTTCAGTCCTTGGAAGGTGTGCAAATGTGGAGGGAACAGCTGATTCCATGAAGTTGTCGTAACACCTCTGCTGGTTTACGTGGTTTTTGGTCTGCACACACGTAGGCACACACATACACACACACTCATACACTGAAACACACATACTTTTACACCATACCCCTACGACACCCACACATACACTATACTACCCACATTCCAGACATACATACACAGCATATACACACACCACCCCAAAGTACACCCTACACACAGACAGTACACACACCATACAAATACACCACATCATATACCCATACATACTACCACATACTATACCATATACACTACACCCCACACCACCTGTAGAAATAGCACACAGAACACACACCACCACACATACATACCACACACATATAACACATCACACATATCACATACCACACAACATACCCACAGAGGACACATACCACACATACATCATACCACTCAAACCACACCACTCACCAATCATACACATCTACCACACAGCATCACTGACACAAATAATTCCTATCATTGTAGGGATAAGCCCCACCCATTAGGGGGCATGTTTGCCTCGGGCTAATGTTTACTTATAAATCTGCGCCCCTTATGCTTTCCTGTTCTCAGCTGGAACCTGTGGTTCTCTAAGCCTATTTCTGATGAGGAGTTACTTTTTACATTGGTGTGGATTTAAAGGTCAATTTTGTTATATGTATATACATATTTCTAATCTTGATCAAGGTATTGTGATTGTATAGTTCATTTAAAAATGTAATGTATATAGGTTGTTAATGGATAATCATCAATAATTGTCAAGCTTTTAGTCATGTTAGTTAGATTTTCTAGATGTGCATAGATATAGTTCAGCTAGATAAGCATTCTTCATATCTTTCAAAGACTGCAAAATATGGCATTTAAATGTTTTAATAACTTAGGACTTTTCATGACAATGAGACACGTCTGCTCCTTACAGCACCAATCTACTTCAAGAGAAAGATGGACATCATAGAGGCTCCTTATGGAGTTTGATAGACATTTGGGCAAGAAACTGCTCTTGCCTGGACTGATGCATAAACGACACAGAGAACCCCCAGAGAGAGGACTGCTAAACTTGCCTAAAGGTGAGATGTTCTTTCGGGGTTCCTGATTCATAAAAGAGTCTAAGAGACATTCTACAGGACACAACAAAAAGTGACTAAACTGTCTTTGGAATTTCCTGCTTGATAAAAATGTCTGCTGGATACTATGGGCCTAAAGGCTAAAGATGGATGCCCCAACGGTACAAAAGAACTTTGGGTGACTGTCCAGACAGTGAGATGTCTCTGTCATTTCTAGAGTTTTGGATCTCTTGTTTGCTTAGGTAATATTATATCCTTCTGGAGTCTTTAATGGAGTTAAAAAATGGATAGATAGTTATAGTTTTCCTTAGTTATGATGAGATAAAATAGATATAAATATTGTAACTGTAATTCTTACTTGATAACCATTTTGTTATATGTAATTTTACTATGTTAAAGTTAAAGTCTTTCTTTTTTGTTTAAACAAAAAAAGGGAAAATGATGGAGGAGTTACTTTCATTTAATTAATAAACTGCCTAGGCCCATTCATAGGCCAGCCCTTAGGTGGGTGGAGTAAACAGACAATGCTGGGAGAAAGAAGCCGAGTCAGGAGTCGCCATGATTCTCCCACTCCAGACAGACGCAAGTTAAGATCTTTCCTGGTAAGCCAGCTAATGGTGCTACACAAAATATTAAAAATGGGCTAGATCAATATGTAAGAGCTAGCCAATAAGAGGCTGGAACTAATGGGCCAGGCAGTGTTTAAAAGAATACAGTTTCCGTGTAATTATTTTGGGTAAAGCTAGCCTGGTGGCGAGACGCAGCCCAGCCCACCGCTCATATTACAACATATTTCCCCATTAAAGCTGCATATATTTTTACAATCTGTCTGCATTCATTTACGCCGTTACATTTTGGTGCCCATGTTCCCATATATTGTTTATAAATGTTCTTTTACATTTAAAGGGGGATATGATATAGGTATGAATAATTTGCATTGGTATGGATTTTAAGGTCAATTTTATGTATATGTATTTCTGATCTTGATTAAGGTATTGTGATTGTGTAGTTCATTTAAAAATGTAATGTATAATTAGAAAATATAGGTTGTTAATGGATAATCATCAATAATAATAAAGCTTGTAGTCATGTTAGTTAGATTTTCTAGATATATAGAGATATATTTCAGTTAGATAGGCATTCTTCATATCTTTCAAAGACTACAAAATATGGCATTTTAAATGTTTTAATAATTTAGGGTTTTTCATGGCAATGAGACATGTCTGCTCCTGGCAGCACCAATCTACTTCAAGAGGAAGATGGGCATCAAAGAGGCTCCTTATGGAGTTTGATAGCCATTTGGGCAAGAAACTGCTCTTGCCTGGACTGATGCATGAACCGGACACAGAGAACCTGCAGAGAGAGGACTGCTAAACTTGCCAAAATGTGAGATGGTCTTTCGGGGTTCCTGACTCATAAAAGAGTCTGCGAGACATTCTGCAGTACACAGCAGATAGTGACTAAACTGTCTTTAAAATTTCCTGCTTCATGAAAATGTCTGCTGAACACTATGGGCCTGAAGGCCAAAGATGGATGCCCCAACAGTACAGAGGAACCTTGGGTGATTGTCCAGGCAGCGAGATGTTCTGTCATTTCTAGAGTTTTGGATTTCTTGTTTGCTTAGGTAATATTATATCCTTCTGGAGTTTTTGATGAAGTTAAAAAATGGTTTCTTATAGTTATAGTTTTCCTTAGTTATGATAAAAGATAAAATAGATATAAATATTGTAACTGTAATTCTTGCTTGATAAATGTTTTGTTATATGTAATTTTACTATATCAAAGTGAATGCCTTTCTTTTTTGTTTAAACAGAAAAAGGGGAAATGATGGAGGTGGGTCATCTTTCTATCTGTTGTTTCATTGGTTAAGTAATAAAGAAACTGCCTAGGCCCCTTTAATAGGACAGAAAATTAGGTAGGCGGAGTAGACAGAACAGAATGCTGGGAGAAAGAAGCCGAGTCAGTGAGTCGCCATGATTCTCGTACTCCAGACAGACGCAGGTTAAGATCTTCCCTGGTAAGCCAGCTCGTGGTGCTACACAAAATATTAGAAATGGGTTAGATCAATATGTAAGAGCTAGCCAATAAGAGGCTGAAACTAATGGGCCAGGCAGTGTTCAAAAGAATACAGTTTCCGTGTAATTATTTCGGGGCATAAGATAGCCATGCGGGCGGCAGGGCGCTGGGAATGCAGCCCCGCCACTCTTATTACAACATATCATCACCCACCACACCACACGCAATACATACATCACACAAACACACGCCACACAAACACAACCATACCACATATACAATTCACATCACACCACACATCATAGCACATACCATAGCATACACACACCATACACATCACACACACATGCTACACCACTCCAACCATACCACATATACATACATTCCATACACACACCACCATACCCCTACCACACACATACATACCACACCACAGACACATCACACCCATACCACACACACGTACCATACACACACACATAAACCATACATATTACACACACATGCCACACCACTACACCCATACCATGCACACACTACACACACACAATACACACATACCATATCTCTCAGACCATACACACACCACACCCATACACCACACACACGTACCATACCACACCACACTCATACACACACACACACACACACACACACACACACACACACACACAGAGGAGTTCATTCTATAATGTCTGTTACTCTAGAGAATCCAGATACACCTCACTTACACCAGCTAGAGATACCAAAAGATTTTGGTTATTTGTATCCAAATTATACAAATGACATCAATGTCTGGTAACAACATTTTTGATGCTTTATACTTCAAATCCTGATGCTTCCTCATTTAATTAGTATCTAAAATGTTTTATAGTCAATGATCTAGGAATAAAAATTAAACAATTATTAAGAAAAAAGAGAGCCAATATTAGAGTAACTACATTGAAATTTCCATTTCTAACCATTTAAAAATAAGCAAATTCACCAAATACAAATAACTATAACTATACGGAAACTATACAGTGGATCTTGTAAATTTTAGACATTGGTTTCATCTGTAATTTTCACTTCATTTGGCAAAATTCTATTCTTTATTCTTTAAATTTGGTAATCTGTGTCACATGTAAATGTAATGACAGAATCAGAGGATGTAAAAGATGGTGCAGGACAATCATCTATATTCTATCACTTATATTTTAAATAAATGTTGATTGGCCAGTAGCCAGGTAGGAAGTACAGGCGGGAAACCAGACAGGAAGTAAGGTGGGGCAATGAGAACAGGAGCATTCTGGGAAGAAGGAAGCTCTTTCCGCAGTCCTGCCCAGATCACCGAAGAAGCAGGATGTGACCTGCCCCGCTGAAAAAGGTACTGAGGCATGTGGATAACATAGATAAGAATAATGTGTTAATATAAGCTACAAGAGCTAATAAGAAGCCTGAGCTAATGGGCCAATTAGTTCATAATCTTATGGAGACCTTTATGTGATTTTCTTTGGGGCTACTGGCTGCGGGAACCAGGCAGGATTGAAACCCCAACAAGCAGGCCCTCATGCAAGAAACTGCTCTTGCTTGGACTGTTGCATAAACTAGACATAAAGAACCCAGAGAGAGAGGACTGTTGAAGTTGCCTAAAGGTGAGATGGTCCTTCGGGGTTCCTGATTGATGAAAGAGTCTGCTATGAGACATTCTCCAGGATACAGAAAAAGTGACTGAACTGTCTTTGGAATTTCCTGCATCATGGAGAAGTCTGCTGGATGCTATGGGCCTCTATGCTGAAGATGGGTGCCCCAAGGATACAAAAGATTTTTGGGTGACTGTCCAGGCAGTGAGATGTCTCTGTCATTTCTAGGCTTTTGGAAGTTGCTTATAATGCACTTCCTGTTTGCTTAAGTAATATTATCTCCTTCTGGAGTCTTTGATGGAGTTGAAGAATTTATATAGTTTTCCTTAGTTATGATAAAAGATAAAGTAGATATAAATATTGTAACTATATTTTCTGCTTGATAACTGTTTTGTTATATGTAATTTTACTATGTTAAAGTTAAAGCCTTCCTTTTTGTTTAAACAGAAAAAGGGGAAATGGTGTAGGAGGTCCTTTTGACCATGTGTTGCTTTCATTGGTAGAATAAAGAAACTGCCTTGGCTTTTTGAGAGGGCAGCACTTAGGTAGGCAGAGTAGACAGAACTGAATGCTGGTATGAAGGGAGACAGGGAGCCGCCATGAAGCTACCAGGTCAGACATGCTGAATCTTTCCTGGTAAGCCACAACCTCTTGGTGACATACAGATTATAAGAAATGGGTTGAATCAAGATGTGAGAGTTAGCCAATAAGAGGCTAGAACTAATGGACCAGACAGTGTTTAAATGAATACAATTTCTGTGTGGTTATTTCGGGTGTAAGCTAGCCAGACAGCCAGGACCAAAAGCAGGCCCGCTCCTCCTGTTACAAAAAGATAATTCAGAGGCAAATCCTAGTGGCTAATTGTTTCCATATGATGCTTCCTTAATGGCTTCACCTGTATTCCTCTCTCCTAATGACGCTGTCCTGCCCACTGCTCAAGCCTCATCTCCAGCAGATCCTAGGCCTCAGTCCTCGCCACGAGAGACCTTGGAACATTCAACATGTGGAGCATGCTTGCACAAAATGTGGTGCTTGGTCAATGGAGGAACTGTGATCGAAAGTTCTGAAGAGAAGCTGTGTCTGCTATGAACAGAAAGCCAGGGAGGAGTCTTGTATGGACTGATAGGACTTTCAGTTCTATAGAGAGACTGGAATGGAGCAAGTTCAGAGGCTAATTACATCTTGGGCTGGTTTTAGCATCTGGAACGGCCACTCTGAACATACATCTGAAGATGATGAAGATGATGAGAATAATCAGGAGGAGGAGGAAGAGGGTCATGCTGCTGATACCTATTAGAAGCTCTTAATACAACAGAACATAACTTACACTAATCCAAGAACTAGAAAGTCATTAAACAACATCTTGGGCTTATAAAATGGTTCTCTTTTCTCATTGTACCCATTTCTCTGGTCTACCTACCGATGTATTTAAATTTCCTTCATATTTTACTTTGACCAATAAAACTTTATAGAACAAAGGAAGGTATAAAACCTATATAAAACTGCTTGTATGTGGGAACATAGAATGTGGGGTAACCTAACTCTGTGTTCCCAGGCCATGGTCTCTCAATGGCTCCATAATAGATGCTCTGTTATTCTTTTGAGGGCTGAGATTGTGTTTTGCACCTCAGACACCGTCCTTGACTCAGGCTCTTCAGCTTGTCCTGCTGTTACCCAGGACACACCTGTGTGGCTGCTACAGCTGGCGGGGATCACAGAGCCCCTGTATTCTGACCTGGCTCTTGAGATCTCCACTGACTGCAGCTGTGCTCTTCCTTCTGTTGGCTCTGACTTTGGTTTTGATTAAACCCCTGAGATGAAGCCGATTTTGTGTGGGCAGAAGCTGCAAAGTAAGGACTGGAGAGAGGGCTCAGCGGTGAGGAGCACTTGCTGCTCTTGTAGAGACCTCAGCCATCTTTAACCCCAGCTCCAGGGGAGCCTCTGCCCTCTTCTGGTCCCCAGGAGCACTTTATGCATGTAGTACCTGTCCATCCACCTAGACAAGACGCTCACAAACATAAAAGAACCCCAAGATTATACAAACCATTACGCTTAAAGAACAAGCCATATATTTTTATTTTTTTCCCAGAATTGACTTTTTCTCATCCTGTATCACAGAGGGAATCATAAAACAATTCACAGAATTACAAAGGTCAATCAGTCAAGTTGTTAAAGAGTGTTAAATTAGTATATTGTGTTAGTATATTATCAATGTCCCTTGGCCCTCACCAACAGAATACAAAGAGAGGGAGAGTTGATGTGGGAAGAGGCGAGAATTGAGCTCACCATTGTTCTACCTTTTTTTCCTGAACAAACTGCCCATGAGGTCCCTCTGCATCTGGTGGCAAAAGAGCCAAGTACACGGGGGTCTCTGCTCCTTCTTCGGGGCTCTTGGTGGCTTTTGGTCCTGCCATGTCTGTTCTCACCCACCCAGGGCAACAGGCATTGAGGAGGATCTTGTCCCCTTTCCTCTGCTCGCTGAGTTTCCGGGCATGGATTTTCGACAGGACTGTCACCCCAATCTTGCTCACTCCATAAGCACTATTAGGCCAGCCTTCTTTCTCATGCACTCCTTTCTTTGTGTCCTCCACAAACTTGTTCATGAGCCCCACCAGCTCCTCCTCTGTGATGGTGTCACTTCGAAACTTCTGCTGCAGCTCCGGGCTGCAGTTTTTCAGGGCCCTGAGACTCAGCATGCTTGATACGTTCACCACTCGGCCTAAAACACACCACAAATTGCTATGTCAAGAGGTGTACACAATGATGGTACTTTATCTTAGTGAGATTTTACACCAGGAAGCTTCCATGTAAGAGAGGATGTGCAGAACAGGATTGAGGTAGCATAAGAAACTGTACTGTTTCCTTCAAGGTTCGAGTGGGCAGAGAAGCCAGGTGACCACGGAAACAGCAGCCTTTAGAGGTTCTGGAGATGCAGAGGAGCAGCCGGGAGAGAGGACATGAGTTCAGATGACGTATACTTCCTCAGCTCTAAACCAGACCCTCACAGTCCTACAGGGACTCACTTGTCATTGCTGGTGCATGGTTAATGAGGGGTGTTCACACGCCATGCAGATAACATGGGGTATCAGCAGTTCATGATAACAGTTATGTGATGTTAGTTCTGCAGAACATGGACAAGTTGATGGAGAGCTAACATGAGCCTGTACTGTATTAAGGACAGGTGAGATTATCAAGTGGTGTGAACCATGCTAAAGGCTTGGGCTTGTCCCCTGAAGTATCTTTGGGAGGAGAAGACTTGGGTAGACAGGGTGTAGAAACCCTGGACTGGGCATGCTCAAGAAAGGAGGCCTCCTAGGTGGGGTTGCCGTTTCCCACTCCAGACCTGCTGTGGACCTGAGTGAGGGAGGCATGTGTGGGCACAGTCTAAGGTCTTGTGGGCAGGGCTTTGTAACCAGCAGGGTGTGGCGGTGTGCACCAGGTTTTAGAGAGGAATGGAATCCTAAAAGTCCCTAAAGTGTGAGCATGTGGAACAACAGACCTTGGAAGCACAGCAGATGGTTAAAGAGGAGTTGCACATGCAAAGAGAGAATCAGGGGCCACAAAGAATTGAGACCCAACGAGCAGAGACTCTGTCCAATTTCAGAGAGGCTGAGGCACAGAGGGAGAGGAGCGGCCTGGAAAGCACCCACAGACTCACCTCGGGGTTTCATTAGAGGGAGCAGCTCAGTGCAGACATCTTGGGTACCAAAAAAGTTTGTTTTCAATGTCACTTCTGCTTGAATGTGGAAGGGGGTTGGGTCAGCATCTTCCAGGGGAGAAAGAGAATCGCGTCACTCCAGTGGGACTGTACAGACAGGACTGAGAGCCCTAGAAATCCACTGCCAAGTATTTAGTCAGGGCACTGCCCCACTGCCAATCTGAATATTTTCTATCATTTTTGAAAGACAGCACCCAAGGGTGGGGGTGGGACTGGGGAAGGTTTATGTATTAAGATAGCAAAGTAACCCCCCTCCATTGCTCTTCTCTTTTTCTCTGCCCAATTCCTTGTTTATTTTACTATCACGTAAGAGTTCTATTCAAGTATATCCATACCCACCTACTCAACAGCTGAGTGAGGGAAACCTGGAAAACATGGTAATGCGGTCTAGTTGGGTAAACACAGGGCTCTGCTCTGCCTGCAGTCCCCACCCTGTTCCTTATCTCCCAGGGGACCTGTTTAAGACTCCCACGACACTTTCCCCGCCCTAGCAATGCTCCCCTGAGAAGCAGTGCCCACCCTGGCACCGCCGGGGAAGCTGCCTTCCCTTTCCACACCCCAGGGCTTACTCTTGAAGGCGATGCCCGCATTGTTGACCAGCACGTCCAGTCCCCCGTATTCCTTGAGCAAAAAGTCTCGCAGGGCGCGGATGCTCTGCAGGTCGTCGATGTCCAGCTGGTGGAAGCGCGGGCTCAGGCCCTCCGCCTGCAGTTGCTGCACCGCAGCCTTGCCCCTTGCCTCGTCCCGGGCTGTGAGCACCACGTCTCCCAAGAACTTCCGACAGAGATCACGCGTGATGGCGAAGCCTATGCCCTTGTTACCCCCGGTCACCAGCGCCACGCGGCTGCAGGATGACATGGCTGGGTGGGTGTAGAGTAGGGGTCAGAGAGCAGAGAACCTGCGGTTAACTCTGCAGCAGGAGGTAGCTGGACAGCCAGTCCACACAGTGTTTTTCTAGCGGTTGTAGGTTGGAGAGGCCAGCATGGGCGCAATGCGCAGGCGCACCTCTTGATGCCGCCCCCAAGAGGGCGTGGCGTAGCAGGCGGCTTCTCTGGGTCTTGCTTTCTTTAGACTTCTGAAAATGGGCGATTGTCATGGTGGTGTATATTTATGGAGTGGTGCCTCACCTTCGCAGGATTGGGCTTAAGTTTATAAAAATTTCCAATGAAAGAAACATGGTACATTTCGCTAGCTCAGAGCATGCAGGGTGTTACTGGGTTTTAGAAACCAGCCACAAAAAACCGGCTGGGCCAGCTAGCTCATGAGTATTTCAGGCTTTCTCCTTAAGCCGACTTGAAAGCCAGCAGCCAGGGAAGACTGCAGGGGAAGGTCGGAGAGAGGGTGCTGCAGCTGTCCACCTGGCAGACAGGCATTCGCCTTGCCCATGCTACTGACTCTTCGTCTCTGCTCGTCTGAATTTGCACTGTATTCCCCAACTTGCACACCAGACCCCTGTACCTAGTCTTTCTGGTGTCTAGTAAAATGACGCGCTGCCCCTTAAGTCAGAGGAACTAGAGTTGTAGGATGAACTCTTAGAGAAGGTGAGGAATCAGAGTCGTGTTGAATTTCCCTCTGTGTATAAAGCAAAGCTGCTGGATAATCCTTGGACAGAAGCGTTCCTCCCTAACCACACAGGCTTCTCTTTACACACTTGTAATGCCTGCCTCACCTGGAGGTGAGGACTGACGTGTACAGAGGCAAGGGCCATCAGGGAAGGCCGCTCTTCTTCTCTCAAAACAGCACACGATGCACCCCTTATTCCCCTTTGAAGATGACAGGATGCTGTGTGCTCAGAAAGTCTACAGTTTGTTCAGCAGAGGGGAACGAATCCTCACTGTTCCTGACACCCAGGAACTAGGGATCCAAGGTCAAGTTCCATTTCCTTATTCTTCAGTTGGTTGCTACTGCCACAGTGGCCCTTTAAATAAAGTAAGACATTTGAGTTGCACCGACCTCAGTCTGCACGAGGGCGGTGGGATTGGGAATAAAGTGAAATCCAGGAAACAGATGAGACCTTTCCACGACGGAGGATTCTGTTGTTTCCTATAGACTGCATGTTGTAAATTCCCATTTCAGGCAAGCCCTCTAGTCAGCTGTTTATCGAGCATTAATAGTGAGAAAAAGGGCTGGCAGGGGTGAAATACTCAGCAGTGAGGGCAGGTGGCTGGAAAACCCAGCAATCTGGGTTCAATCCCTGGAGCCCAGGCAAAGGCGGGATGAATGTCCTGATTCTCAGAAGTGGTTCTGACACCTCTGCAGGTTTGCAGTTGGGTTTGGTCCGGCACACACGAAGGTGCACACAGACATGCACACACTCACTATTGTGTATGTGCATAATAACTTTAAAAAAAATTAAGAATGATCCCAGCTTTTCTCCAACTAAATAATTTGTAAGGATTTGTGTGTGTGTGTGTGTGTGTGTTGTGCCTCCATGTCTGTGTGGCTTGTGCTTACCTGGTGTCATTGGAGCCCAGAAGCGGGTAACAGGTTTCCATGGACTGGAGGTAGTTAGCCATGTTGTCGGTGCTGGGCATCAGAATTCGCAGTGCTGAGAACTGCTGAGCCATTTCTGCTGCACCTGTCCCTTGAAGTTTTTGTGGAAATACTTGAAAAGTCTCAAGGTTTTGTAAGAAATAATAGAGAAATTATACATGTTTTCAAAAATATTGTAAAATATACATAACGAGACAATCTTCCTTCCTATTCAGACTTCTCTTTTGTGTTCATAGTTAAGTCCTTTATGTTATATAATTTCATTGGAATTATAGATTTGTATCTATCACAGTGTCAGAGATCGGCTTCGACAAAAATTCTGTTTACCAGAGTAGGGGCCTGGGGATTAGAAAAATAAATCAATTGAACGAAGATGTGATTGAAAATAATAGACAGAAACATAGGATAGTATCATGAGGGAGTTCATGCACTGAATTTGCCAATACTTAATTTCCATTAGCTTTTCATACCCCTGACCCCAAAAGATAGGAGTAAGATAACCAGCTATATTAACATGATACAAGGAAATGAATATACCAGTTGAAGGTTGTAGGCTCCATTCTTAAACATTCTATTACTAGAACAAGACAAGTATTGCTTACACCCTAGACCAAAAGCATTTTGTATGCAAACCACTCCCTGGATGGAATCCATAGGCATCTCCCTAAGGTAGTAAAATCTTAGTAGGATCCTTAGAGCTCTGTTTGAGGTAGAAACTGATCTACTTCTCTCTACTTGAAATAGAAGGTCTGGATATTAGCCACACCTGTTGACAATAACCTTGAGAGAGCAGAGCCCTTTGACCTGAATCTAGGTGAGGCCTTTGTTTGAGGTAGAAGCAGACAATAGCCTTGAAGGAAAAGAAGTTTTATCTCTCCGACCTTCAGACAGGATGGAAATAGGCTCACATTTGTGGGCCTTACATCACAGTCAATACATGAAACACCCCATCATTTCATTGCCTGGATCCCTCTTGTTGCTGTTTCTTGAGGAAACACCCCTGCATTGCTCCTCAGTGCTGAGCACTCTTAGGCAGGTGAAGCACACTGTGCTTGGTCCTGCTAAATGTTTCTCACTCTGGATAAATTATCAGTTTGTGCTTTTCTCCTTTATCACAGAGAGTATTTGCTGCAAGTTCCACACCACTGGATACTGTCTTCTGCTGTTGGACTTAGCCTGAGTTAGAAGGATGTGCACTGAATTAGTTCAGTACCAGAGCCACTCAGTGATCGTTCGGGGCCTATAAGGAACCTCAAAGGCGGCAAGGGTCCTGCTGCACAAAAGTATCATGGATGATTTAGGACCACCTGAAGGCTCACTCAGCCCTCCTTCCTACTATGCACTTCTGGGAACCATGCTAGGATCTTTCTGATCATCCTAGGCTTACTTCTTGGGCCTTGCATTAGAAACTGCCCCATTTATTGAATACATTTCAGGTCAGATCAACGCCATTCAAGATAAACTTGACTCTGGCCTCGGTGATGGAGTAGAATTCCTTACGGAGTCCCACAGAAGGGTCTGCATTCTCCTCTAGAAACACTCCTCTCTGCCGGGCGTGGTGGCGCACGCCTTTAATCCCAGCACTTGGGAGGCAGAGGCAGGCGGATCTCTGTGAGTTCGAGACCAGCCTGGTCTACAAGAGCTAGTTCCAGGACAGGCTCCAAAACCACAGAGAAACCCTGTCTCGAAAAACCAAAAAAAAAAAAAAAAAAAAAAAAAAAAAAGAAACACTCCTCTTTTTACGCCAAGTCAAAGATGGCTCAGTACGGGGCCCAGTAGCTCCACGATCAGGTCTTAGCAACCCAACCACAGTCTCTTCTCTGAATGGGCTCCTGGTCCCTGCCATCCTGCTCCTCCTGTAACCTTTTGACTTCCTCTTAATCCTCCCTGTCCTTATGTTTTTGCCTTGTCTTTTAAACTTTTCTTAAAAAACAGAAATTTCTCTTGGGTCTTTGGACAGAAATTAGTCCATCATGCAAATCAAATTAAAAACAGTGTGTCTTTTAGAGTCACCCCAGACTGAAAAACTTCTAAAATGATACCCCTTGTCAAGAGGAGATAGCCAGAGAAGTCTCCCCAATCCTTTGTATAAAAAAATGGGTCTGTAACGCCCCCCGTCCCCAACAGCGAAATTCCTGAAATTGAACTCAAACAGTTCTTCAGTGATTGTCCAAACAAAACAAAACAAAAAAACCCCAAAAAACAAAAAACAAAAACAAAAAATAACCCAAATCAGCTGATACCTACTCCAGTCACCCAGAGGTTGCAAAGGCAACTGCCCCTGTAGTTCTCATTCTGCCCTTAGGAAACTCCCTTTCTCCCTTCCACATCCTTAACTACAAAATTCCCAGCCTAAAGCATGGGACCTCTGGTCTTTGACCGAGTTCTGTGCCCCGATCATGCACAAATGGCCAGAGCTAGAAACACCCCTTCCCTGGCATTGACTAAAGCTTGCTCCTTGCTTTTTGAGGACATCTGCGTTCTCATCTTTTATTTCTCCCTACGAGCTTCTTACTTTTTCCTTATACTTTGACCCTAACAATTCCCGTAACAGCCTCGGGAAAAGACTAATGCGTACCCAGAGGTGGATGAGGGGATAGCTGCCTGGGAAAATGGTGTGCCCGGGTCCTGGCAGAGGGAGGGCAGGGCAAGGTGGTAGCCAGGTAAGCCAGCCTGGTGCAGGGCTGCGGGGGGGGGGGGGGGGGGGGAGCGGCGGCTGGGGAACTGCGCGTGCGCAGCAGAGGCGCAGGCTCGCGACACGCAGCCGCTTCCTCCACAGCTGAGCGCGTCGTCTGCGTCTCCACGCGCCACGCGCGATTCACCAGGTGAGCGGAGGACTTCCGGGTTGGCCCGGCGTTGCCTGGGGAACGGCAGCGGGGTTCGGTTGGACTTCCCGAGTTCTGTGCGGATCCTGACCTCAACTTCCTGGTCCGGCCTGCAACCTCTCCCCGACCGGAAGTCAGGACAGGATCGAGCCCTGTGCAAGCGCAGAATGAAAGGTCGTCTGTCCCCAGTCTGTTTGCCTGTGTGGACGACGTGCAGTGATTGATGGGGGTCCGCTGGGACTGTGCTTTGGCGCGTGACCATCACTGGGGTGCTGGTGGGAAGCAGGGTGCAGGGCTTACGGTGGAACTGCACCTCCCTGTGCACTCACATCTGGGCACCGGCGGCAACCAGGCCTGCACGTCCAGTGTTCCTGCCGAGGTAGATTATTAACGCTTCCTGCGCGGCTGACCTGGAGGTTCATTTCTGCCCTGGCATTTTTTCTTTCTTTTTTAAGAAGCAGATTTTGAAGTCATTTTGCATGGGTATAACATGTCAAATATGTGTAAATGACTTATGCCGCTTTAGTATGCACCTGTACGGGCGTGAAATAGAAAAAGCTTTCAGATTTTCAGATAGTGTTCTTTAGGTCGTTTGGCTATAGAGTTACACTCTTCCTCCCCCCCCCCCCCGTGTGTCCCTGTCTCTGTCTCTCTCTCTCTGTGTGTCTCCTCAGAGGCAGGCCCCCAAGCGGATCTATCTCATCTTGTGTATAAAGGTGTTTATCTTGTGTATAAAGGTGTTTTACCTACATGTGTCTGTGTACCACGTTCGTGCAGTGCGTGTGGAGGCCAGAAGAGGACACCAGCTCCCCTAGGACTGGGATTACTCTTGGGCACTAGGGACTGAACCCGGCTCTTCTGTAGGAGCAGCAGGAGCTCTCAACCACTGAGCCATCTCTCTAGCTGCCCCCATCTTTTAATTTAGAATTTTCTTGAATTTTTTTATTATTATTATTTTGTTTTTTCGAGACAGGGTTTCTCTGTGTAGCTTTGGAGTTTGTTCGGGAACTAACTCCAGGCTGGCTTTGAACTCACAGAGATCTGCCTGCCTCTGCTCCCCCAAGTGCTGGGATTAAAGGCATGTGCCACCAATGCCCGACTTCAACTTTATTTTTCCTCACTATTTCTTGCTTAGTTTTACGTCTTAGCGTATATCTTCCAAAAATGCTTACATTAGTTTCTGTTAATTCCTACAGTTGATCCCCACTCTATTGTCTGTGTTCCCCGGATTTTCCCTTTTCGGAAAGCTTTCGGGAGACTAATGTAGAAAGCAGTAGTCATTCTTTTGTCTCCTGCTCATCTTTGGTTGTGTTCCTACCTTGGTTTTCGTTTTCTCTCTAATGTTTATCTAATATTTATTCCTAGACCCTACTGTCTAAAAATTCAGTTGACACTGATGGGGGTTTATTTCTTTTTTCTAAGACGTTTGAGCTGATGGGTGCCTCAAGGGCTGTGTATTTTTGGTATTTATTTATTGTTATTTTATATGTGTGGATGTTCTGCCTTCACAGTGTGCTATGCACGTATGCACTGAGCCCTGTCTCTAGTTCCTGTGTGACCTTGAGTGCTGCTGGCATCAACGTTAGCTGGCACTGAACTGTGAAAGGCACCAAAGGCTACGTCTAGGAAGTCAACTGTGAGAATCTAGTCACAGGACCTCCAGATGGTTTTGTTTCCTCTTTTTAGAGCAGAGGTCTTAACCTTCCTAATGCTGCTGCCCTTGTTCCTAATGTTGTGGTGACCTCTGCCATAAAATTATCTCACTGCTATGTTGTAGTGATATTTTGTGTTTTAACAAAAAAAAAAAAAAAAAAAAAGCTTGCCTGAAGATCAGAATGCAGAGCTAAGCCCCTAGAGGCCAGGCGGTGGTGGCTCACACCTTTAATCCCAGTACTCAGGAGAGAGAGGCTGAGGGATCTCTGTGAGTTCAAGGCCATCTTGGGATACACTAGATTGAATCCAGTCTCAAAGAGAAACAGAGCTCACACCTTTGATCTCAGCACTTGGGATCCCACACTTTTAATCCCAGCACTAGGGGGATAGAGATAGGAGTGATGTGGCTGGGTGAAGAGAGGAATATAAGGCAGGAAGAGACTGGAGCTCAGAGATGCAGTCTGAGGCTACAGTCTGAAGTAGTCAGTCTAAGGAACGTCTGAGGATAGGATCGCTCCTTTGGTCTGAGCAGTGGTAGAGGTAAGAACTCTAGTGGCTGATTGCTGTACTTCTCTGATCTTCCAGCATTAACCCCTCGGTCTGACTCCGAGTTTTTATATTAATACATCTTAGAATTTGTGCCATACTACATCATAACTGTAATTTTACTACTGTTATGAATCGTACTATAAATATCTGATGTGCAGGTTCTATGATGTGGGACCTCTGTGACCTCCATAGTTGAGACCCATGTGACCCACAGGTTTAGAGGACCCATTATAGGTATTGGTTACTGCAGGGATCCTGATTTATCACTTGGTAAAAGTTTTGGTGTACAAAGCTTTTAAGAAAAGGATTTTTTAAAAAATGAAAACATTCACCAAAATGTGTATTTGTATATTCGCTCATCCACCTAGTGAGTAAGGCTGAGACTCTCCCTATTTTAGGTTGAGCGACACAGGGGCTCTCGTTCTAATATGCAGAAGCGAAGAGGAAGAACGGGGAGAGTCAGAAGGCGAAGACGGTGCTGTGACTCCAGAGGAGGTGACTGGGGAGGGGTCCTGTGTGCTCACAGTGTTCTCGTGGGAGAGCCCTGTGTGGACGAGGGTCTGCTCACACAGAATTAATCCAAAACTTTTCACTTTAACCTCAGGCACATTCTTCACCAAAATATCACAACAACGATCTCTAAACATACTAAAATTCTTCTCCTCTGAAATCTCTTGAGCCAGCCCCCAGCAGTTCAAGTAACGCTTAGCACCACTGTCTTCCCTGTTCTTACTCATATGAATTATTAAGCAGTGATTAAAGCATTCCACTGCTTTCCTAACCCAAAGTACCAAAGTCAAAAGTCCTGCAAGCAAAAGCATGGTCAGGCCTATCGCAGCAATACTGGTACCAATTTCTGTTTTAGTTAGGGTTTCTATTGCTGTGAAGAGACACTATGACCACCTCAACTCTTAGAAAGAAAACATTTAATTGAGGTGGCGACTTACAGTTCAGAGATGCAAGTCTTCATCGCCATGGCATGCAGTGTACAGGCAGACATGGTGCTGACTATCTCTTGATCAGAAGGCAGCAGGAAGTAGACTCAGGTACTGGGCGGCATCTTGGTCATAGGAAACCTCAAAGCCTGCCCCCACAATGACACACTTCCTTCAACAAGGCCATACCCACCTCAATAAAAGCACACCTCCTAATAGTGCCTCTCCTTATGGGGGCAAATTACATACAAGCTACCACAGCATATATTTCTCTCTCTCTCTGAGACTGAGTAAATTAAGCAGAATAGCTTGTAGTAGAGGCTGGGAAATGTGGCATCAAGGTTCTGGATAACTTGGTTCCTGGAAAGTAGCTAGCTTGTTTCTCACTGTGTCCTCGTGTGCTGAGGACATCTGTGTTCTTCCTTCTTCCTACTTTTTTTGGAAAGGGGTGCTGGCCATCAGATATATGTCTTCAGGTATAAGTGCATGCTGTACCACTGAGATACATCCTCAGTCCCCTCTCATAAAGCCACCATTATGAAGATCCTCTCTGTGACTTCTTAACCACTGAGCCATCTCTCCAGCGCACGCTGTGTCTTCTAACCCTGGTTGTTCGCTTTAGAGTGCATTTCCAGCTTTCACGAGATCTTCAGTATATAACTAAAAGAAACATAAAATCTAAAAGTCATGTTTATTATGTACCTTTTACTTGTTTTCAGCAGAATTTTATAGCTTTTGATGTTATCTATACAAACATATATTTGGATCTATTAAGAAATTCATATTTTGTCAGGCAGTGGTGGTGCATACCTTTAATCCCAGCACTTGGGAGGCAGAGGCAGGTTCTCTAGAGTTTGATGCTAGCCTGGTCTACAGACTGAGATCCAGGACAGTTTGGGCTACACAGAGAAACCCTGTCTCAAAAAAAACCAAAAAACAAAAAGCAAACCCCCTCCAATCCAAAATTTATATTTTAGTAGCATTTTTGGAATTTGATTTTTTTAGTTATTACTAATATATGTAAATATAATTAATTTTTTATGTATTAATTTTTATCTTACAACTTTGCTAAACTCATGTTGTTTTGATATTCTTAGATATTCCATGATTATGCTTATGCATTCTGAAAATTTTGTTTTTTCCCCCCAATTTGGTTCTTTTATTTATTTTGCCTTATTACACTGGTTAAATAGCTTTTATCTTTTTGAGGGAAAATGAGAGATGCCTATCTTTTTCTTGTTCCTTATCTTACAGGAGGTCACTTCTCACTATTGTAGGCTATTTGTACACTGTGTGGAGATACATTGCTGTGATTGGTTTAATAAAGAGCTGAAGGGGCCATAGCTAGGCAGGAGGTGTAGGTGGGACTTCCAGGCACAGAGAGAGGAAGTAGGGGGAGATCATTGAGATGCAGAGGAGATGCCAATGAGACATGGAAGGAGTTGGACATACAGAGTGAAAGAGATGTAAAAAGCCACATGGTGAAATGTAGATGAATAGAAACAGGTTAATTTCAGCTTGAGAGCAAGTTAGGAACAAGCCTGAGCTATAGGCCGGGCTTCTGCGGTAACTTTTAGTGTTATTGTTTGGGAGCTGGCTCGCCGGGCAGAGACAGACTCCTTACATTTCCCTGTTAGTGTGGCAGCTGCATGGTGGTGCTGGGAATGGAGCCAGGACTTTAAGTGCAGAGCAGAAGTTCTACCCGGGGCCATAGCCCCTGCCCTGTTATCTCATCCCTACCAGTGTTTTTGTTGTATGTTATTTATCTGGGCTTGGGAATTTCCTTCTGTCTTCATTAGCTGGTGATTTTTACCAGACTGATGTTAGATTTTTATCAAATATTTTTGTGCATGCATTGAAATAATCGTATAGCAAGTGACTTTTCTGTTTAGTGTGTATCATTTTCATCTTTTGCGAGATTCATTCCCTTTGTGATGTGCCTGTCTGATACAACGCTGTTAATGGTGGTGTGTCCCTGCCTCTCCTGACAGTGAACGAGAGCCACAGACCTGAGTTTATACAGCTGAAAAGATGGCTGAAAGATAGGAAGTTTGAAGACACAGGCTTAGTACCTGCCTGCTTTCCAGGTGAGAGTCGTGTGGAAGGCGGGGACGGGGTGGGGAGGCAGGACTGGTTCCTGCAGTGGCTCTGTCATTTCCGGAAGCATATCTATTGCTGTATTTGGGCTTTGCCTTTTGTTTGTGCTTTACCCTGCTTTTCTGTGGAAGGGAATGATAGATGAGGAAGAAAACTTACATTTGAAGATGGAGAATAATAAAAGTAAGAAAGATGAAGCCATGAGGCCAGCTGTGGTACACGCCTTTAATCCCAGCACTCAGGAGGCAGAGGCAGGCAGATCTCTGTGAGTTTGAGGCCAGCCTGGGCTATACAATGAGATCTTCTCTCAAATTTAAGAAAAAAGAAAAGGAAAAGTAGATGTAGCCATGAATAGGGACATGTGAAGACATAAAGTCTTGGCACTTGTGGGAGGGCAGCGTTAGATATGTCTTTAAAGAGCCCACCTGACTGACAGGACCGGTGACCTGAACACCTCACAGTGCTCACTTTCCTTGGCACTTGGGGAACCCTAATTAAACAACCTTGAGATTTCGTCTCACCCTGGTCAGAATGGCTGATGTCAACAAAACACCTGGCAGCACACGCTGCTGGCTGTGGAGAAAGATGCCCCATTCACTGCCGGCAGGAAGGCAGATGGATCTTCTACTCCAGATACCAGTATGGAGAATCCTTAAGAAAACTGAAAGGTGAATCTACCATATGACGGAGCTATATCCACTCCTTGGCATATGTCCCAAGGGCTCAACAGATTCTTGTTCAGCCATGTTCATTGCTGCTCTGTCCACAATAGCCAGGAAATGGAAGTGGCCTGAGTGTCTTCAGCGGATGAACGAGTAGTCAGAATGGCGGTGTGCTCAGTGGAGTTCTGTTCAACTGTACAGAAGAAGGAAAGCGTGAGATTGTAGGGAAATGGATGGACCTAGAAAAGATCACACTGTGTGAGGTAACCCAGGCCCAGAAAGGTAAACAATGGTTCCTATCTTCAAAGCCTCAGATATAAGTGTGGCTACCACCTGTCATGGATGAAGCCTCTCTTTAGGGCAGACCGCCACAGAGACCACAACTGGACGCACTGCAGAGATCATGGGAACCCAGCCCCAGCAGACACATCTACATCACAGTGTCTGTGTCTGGAGCTCGGGGAACATCTCTGAGGAAGAACGTGTGTAAGAGCTAGAAGCCAGGACGTCTGCTGTGCTGTGAAACAGTCTCTCGTGGAAATGACTGCACACACAAGACCGGAAGGATGGCAGTAGCAATGGGCATGATAATGTGGGAGAGGGACACTTTGTGGGTCCCACCCCTAGACGGAGAGCTGATGACTGCTGGGAGGAGAATTTGCCTCACCCAGGCACAAGCTTCCTTATTGATGAGCCAACACAAAGCCGTCAGCCTTGAAATGAGAAAACTTGAGACTGTCAAGTTAGAAGTTTGGGTGTTCCTGGAACCTCAGCCTGAAGGAAAGACCTGGGCTGAGTCCTCAAAGGCACGACATTTGTGTTCTGAGCGTAGGACTGCCTAGCCGTATTCCTTGAGGTTTGGTAGTGTTTGGGGAACCGTGTAGGGGGGTGGGATTGTCCCAGGCCCAGGAAGGGTGCAGTTATCTGAGGGTGAGGCGTGCTCCAACCACACTTGAGGTGCTTGTTCTGTGCCGTGGTGTGGCTCCAGGGGAGGGACCCTTGGTGTGACCCTCAGCAAATACTGTCCCTCAGGCAGTTTGGGTCTCTTCTCTCATGTTGGAGGAGCACTCTGTCTGCTCCCACGGTCATCTGAACCGAAGCAGGTTACCGTTCTCTGGAATTTGATAGCTTCTTGTGGAGGCTAAGTTGGCATTAGTTTGGATCTGTTTCTTGGAAGTTGGGCGATGCCCTATGGACATGGGTGGGCGGCATCTGCAGAGCAGACAGTGTGCCCTTTGGGAGGACTCGGGTCTGGGGTAGCAGAGACAGTCCTGCAGTTGAGACCCATTGTTCTTCACACGCTCGACCATAGCGCTAAAAGCACATGCTACCGGACTTTCCCTCTGGCCGCTCGTTAGCTTCTTCTACCTCCCAGGGTGAATGATTTCCCATGTGGCCCCAGCTGAGAGGTACGCATGATGGTACTCCCTGTGGGTCATTTACACATGGTGGCTCTGGAAGATTCGAGCTGCCAGTCTGAATAGCAACACAGAGGATAATTGTCACTTGCAGGTTATAGAGCTGGATGTTTGCCATAGTGAACTGTGGATGCATTCAGGGAGGCAAAAGCGGGGAGGGCTTAAGGTAAACTGGAAGGGTTACGTAGTTATTCTGAAACAGTTGTCCACAGCCACAGAATCCCAAGGGCAGTGCGAGTCTAGGGTCAGACACTGACTGCTGGGCAGGTGTCTTCTCATGACGACTATGTAAAGTTAGAGTTGAGCAGAATATTTTGTGCTAGTTCCTATTGTAAGACAATTAAGTATGAAGCGTCTCCCTTTTTGACTCTCTCTGACTTCCCTGTCAGGGTTTGACACAAACGCCTCCATTTTGTTCTTGACAACATTCGCAGGACCGTCTTTGGTCAATGTCTCCGCTGGTGTGAACTACATTTTCAGCCAAGGACGGGACGTTTAACTCTTGTGTTTGTATGTCAAAGCCTGGTCACTGAGTCACTTTCTTAGGTTGTAGCTCTTCCTGGAAAGTGTCAGCATTGTCCCTGTGTCAAGGTCCTTAGATCTTGACTTAGAACCCAGTTTTGCTGTTCCAGGAACACAAACCCACAGAGAGGCCAGGTTATGTTCTAGAACAGTTCCTGATCCCATCTTTCCTGGGAGGGAAAGCCAAGAGACCCACCTGCAGCATGGCACTGTTAGGACCTTTTTTCAGTCCTGAAGGGGGCCCCCAAGATCTCTTAAGATACAGTAGGATTTACCCCTCCATGTTTTGATTCTTCTAGGAACAGGAAGAGGGCTGATGAGCAGAACATCACTGCAGGTGAGAATGGCTTCTTTACCCCGGAGGTTCAAGATTGACTCTGCTTTGAGCGTGTGTGTGTGTTTGTGTGTGTGTGTGTATGTGTGCGCATGTATGTGTGTGTATGTATGTGCATGCATGTTGCTCACGTGAAGGGAATCAAATGTGCTTCTCCTGTGCAGCCATATCGCTTACTTAACCAATAGATATGTTGGTTAGGATTATGCCAAGGAAGCCTGGTTTGCTGTGTAAAGACAGACATCCAAGTCCTTCTGCTGACACAGCATTGAGAGTGGTTTGTTGTCATTTAAACAGGTATAGAGGGGACAGATGATCTGTCCTCAGGACCACGACCTTCAGTCTTGTCGCTCTGAGTTTGAACTGCAGGAGGGGATAGGTAGGAGTGTGGGTTTCCTGCCCTTCCCTTTGAGGATGGTCCAGCCCCAGGGGCTGCCAAGGTATGAAGGCCTGCTGTCTTTTCCCTGGCCCTGTGCTCTCTGAGTGAACGCTTAGGAGGAAGAGACAGCCCGGGTAGGGCACTGAGTGTACCGCAGCATGTTAGAGCTTTGATGGGGTCTGTGATGGTGGTGTGGGCTGCTCTTGTCTGGCATGTGTGCTGTGCCGGAGAGCAGGAACACGTGGAGCAGGAACATGCTGGGAGTCCCACAGCATGGCTCAGGCCTCCAGCTTATGTTTCCTTGCCTGGAAAATGACTTTGATGATGTAACTTATCTCTGTGGTCCCCTTTTTCTTTTCTTTCTTTCTTTTTTTGTGCTATTTAAAAGTACTATCCACTATACATTTTTCTCAATAGTTACAGATCAATTTATTTATTTTTAAATCACATAAATTTGTTTATCAAAATGTTTTTGTGCTGGTGTTTGTACCTTGGGTCTTACACAGGCTAAACACACATTCTGCCACCAAGCTACAGCCAAGTCCCTAAGTTTATTTTTAAATTCCTTAATTTATCTCAGCTTAGTCCTGTATGTGTGTTCAGCCAAAAGAATGTACATTTCTGTGCTGTAATTTTATAATGCTGTTTTGTTTTCTTTTATTGTTTTTAAATGTGTAGTCCAGTACTCATGAGTAGAGCCACACTAGGGCGCAGTATTTCTACTTTTTATTACTTAAACCACTTTAAAATAAAGATTATTTGCGTGTGTTTTCTTGACGTGCGTGTGTGTGATCACACGGCACTGTGTATGTGTGGAACAGGACAGCTCTGGAGCTGGTTCTCTCCGTCCTCTTTTACACGGGCTCTGGGGCTGAGTTCACACCAGGCTTGTGTGGCAAGTGCTCTCCTCGAGTATTCTATTTCCGAGGCTGTCACTAGGACCGAGAGCCGTAGCTGGCATGTGCAGCCGTGCTGGGGGGGACCTCCCCTAGACTGTGAAGTCACAGCCACACTGGCTGTTCTCCTTCCAGTTTTTGAGGTAGGTTTTTGTACGTAGCCCAACTTGGCTGGAGTTGAGCATGTAACTCTGGCCGGTTGCAAATGCTCCATCTTTCTGCTCCCACCTCTGCAGTGCTGGGGTTCCCGGTGTATGCTGCGGTACTTGGGCACAGGCACTTTAAGATATGTGTTTTTATGAAACTTTTTGAAAGTAGAGATGTATGTTATATGCAGTGGAAGGTACAGATCCTGAATGTATATTTGGTGCATTATATATTATACATATTTTATAATGAGTCTGCTCAAGTTTTTTTTTTTTTTTTTTTGTGATAAACACTGAAGCAGCTTGAGGAATGAGTTAATAGTACATCCTCGAGGGAGGTCAGGGTAGGGCCTCTGGCTGGAACCTGAAGGCAGGGACTGAAACAGAGACCAGGGGAACCACTTCCTGTCTTGCTTTTCATGGCTTGTTCCACCTGCTTTCTTGTACAGTACGGGACCACCTGCCCGGGGCCGCATCCCCCACAGTAGGACGTGCCCTCACATCAGTCATTAATGAAGAGAATGCCCTACAGAGGTGCCCACAGGCCAGCCCACAGCAGGCGATCTCTCAGTTCAGGCCTCCTCTCCCATGTAACTCTAGTTCATTTCAAGTTGACAAAAGCTAACCAGTATAGTCGAACCCTTTGTCACCCTGATACAAAAATATGCCATCATTAAATCATAGCTCCTCTGTTCTTGTTTCTCTCCAAAATCCCATGGTAATGCCGTAGTATAAACCGTAGAGTGACAGGCAGAGTCACAGCCTTGGAAAAATCAAGGACTGGTTAAAATAGCACCGTCAGGTACTCTGCCTTCCCTCCTCCCCCAGCTGCCTCTGGACCTTGGCTGCTCTCCTCCTCCATGGCCTGATTTCTCCTAGGTGCAGGGACCCAGGCCTTTAGCTTTTACCCTGGGCAACGAGACCCTCTACAGAGATGTCACTTCTATGCTGTGATGGCCCTTACCCTTTGGAATCTTGGCTGACCCGAAGTTGATGGTCACCCTCATCCACTGTGCACTCTGGTACCCCACAGTGAAGCAAGCCCACAAGCTGAGACAGCTACAGAGACAGGAGTGGGCTGGGCACCAAGCTGGATGAGTAGTCCTTGTGGTAAGAGGACTGGAGGGATGGACAGCTGGTGGAGAAGGACAGCAGGACCAGGTGACAGCTGGCACTGGGCCTAGCAGTCCTCCTCCCAGACCTCATGGCCTGCTGTGGCTCCCACCCCTCAGTACGTCTGCACTGTAGCTCTGCCTTCTGCAGGGACCATGTCAGCACCTCTTCTTGGGGCTGCTGTCGTCTGATGTCACAGTCGGGAGTGTGGCCCTCCAAGAATTAAGGACAAACTAGAGAGGTTCTTTGGCCAATGTGAGAAGATTTTGACTGAAGCGGGAGGGAATGTTACCATTCCTGGTCAGGTACAGGCCTTGATGACGGGGTCTGTGATGCAGAGCCTTTTGTTAGATGCAGCTGCTTCCCACGAGCCAGTTGACAGCTTAATGAGATTTAACATTTATTAGACATGACACCTACAGGTGTCCAATCTCCCTGGTCTGCTGTTTCAACACGGACACTGCTGAGGTCCCGGGATACACATGATATGAAGCAATATTGGAGAAGAAGCTATGGATACACTGTCACTAGCCCATTCTGCTCCCTGTTTCAGGATGCCTTGCAGCTCTGGACACAGGAGCTGAGCAGAAGCAAAGGCTTCTCCAGTCATCTTCCCATTGGTCAGGCACAAACTCTTCTTCCACTGCTCTTCTGGAGAGCCAGGAGATAGGGAGCCCGACAGCTTGTGATTAGGAGAGGCAAGTTCTTCAGAACTTCCCATTGGTCACAAACCTTATGCCTCAGCCCTAATATTGTGCCTTGTGCAAGTGCTAACACCCTGAAGAGTTCCAAGGACAGATGCTGTGAAATGAGCAAGTGTTATCCTTGGCTCATCCATGAGAAGCTGCTGCTTTGTATGCGGGTGTGAGAGACACACAAGAACATTGTTCAGAGTTGCACATTCGTAAAGAGTATAGCCTGCCAAAGACAGCACACATCCCGTGAGCTCCAAGGAGCTGAGGACATTCCTAGTTCATACTGCTTTCTGTGGGGGATGATAGTGTTTATAATGGCAAATTCAGGAAGCTTTAAGGGCAGGCTTGGCGGCCCTCACCTTAATGGAAGCAGAGGCAGGCAAATCTCTGAATTCAAGGCCAGTCTAGTCTACAGAGTGAGTTCCAGGCTAGTCAGGGCTAGCCACATAGAGAGCTATGTAAGTAAATAGATAAACAAATCTTCTGGATTTCTTGGTATTCCTGTCTTTTCACAGAAGACAATAGGGTTTCTTCTGGGGCCTGGACATGCTAGGCGAGACATGCCTCTTCGCTGGGGCAGCCTTCTTCATGAAGCAGATCCATTCAAGGAAATAGCTGTTGATACAAGTGTTTACAGGAGTGGAGCCTTCTTGTGTTCGTAAGAAACATCACTGAATAGAATATGATCTGAAAGTGAGGCTCGAGAAGAAGCGGACTATCAAAGTACAGGCCGCCGATCATGTGTGATTCGAATTAATGAATCGCAGTTCTTTATCCACCATGTTCAATTCTTTCTTTCCTGTGGGTAACGCTCCTACTGTAGATCACACTGTGGTAAAGTGGAAGTGTGCTGTCAGGGGAAGCTGTGCTAGCCATGTGCAGACAAGACAAAGTATAGGGAGATATTTTTGTTAATATTATTTCTAAAATATTTAAACACATTTCATTAATTTTCTTTAATGCCTAAGTAAGTCCTGCAAGACTGTTCTAATTCTCATCAGACCTGTTTCAGGTGTACAGCAATGAAAAGAGAAGTCACACAGGCAAAGTCAGAAGTTCTTATATCTGTTACCTAGTTGTCTTTCTCAGTTGGCTTCCATTTTTATATTTTGTTTATTATTATATAAGATGTATCTTTTGGTGGTTTGAATTCTTTTATTTTTAAAAATACTTTATTCTGGCTGTTTTAGTTTTATTTGTTTCAAAGAAATTCTGAGCCATGAAAATATTTGTTACAATAAACAAAATTCTTGGAACTTAGAGGAAAAAAATTAAATACTTCCTCTTATTCCTAAAACAATGTGGGGGAGTCCCCCGGGGGGGCTCACGGAGCAGCAAGCTCTGGCGGGTCCCCAGCGGTGCCGGGTGCCGGCTCCAGGGTCCGGCACCCGAGCGGCGGCAGAGGGAAGCCATGCGGCAGAATTCCCAATGCGTGGTGGTTGTGAGCAGACCCATGGACACAGAAAGTAGCCCTAAAAGCATTTATTAAAAGGGGAGAAAGGGAGGGAGGGGGAGAGAGAGAGAGAGAGAGAGAGAGAGAGAGAGAGAGAGAGAGAGAGAGAAAGGGGGAGAGAGGGAGAGAGGGAGAGAGGGAGAAGAGAAAGAGAAAAAGAGGGAAAGAGTCAGAGAAAACGCGCGTGCGTACGCCGCCAAAGAAACAGAAGAGAGAGAGACAAGATGGCGCGGGCAGGTCAGAGGTCAGATGGCGTGGGCAGGTCAGAGTGGGCGTGGCTTGTCCCTTAAAGGGACAGCAAAGCACAACACTTCCTAAGTCCAAAAGGGAAGAACCAAGGCTTAAAAACAGCCATGCTCAATCAGAGCCCAGCATTGCATCCCGGGATTGTGTAGCTCATTGTCTGGCCTGGGGCTCACTCATATCTTCTGGGCTTTGCCTTCCATAGCAGCTTGTTTTGTAGGCTGAGGCCAGCTTCACTCTGCACCTGCTGCTGTCCTCGGTCGTCATCTCCTTCTCCTGGCTCTCTAATATGCTGGAGTGTCCACTGAAGTTGAGGCCGTATCTCTACCAATGACCTCTCCTGGCTTCTGACATTGCCAGACCTCAACTTCTCTTCATGGCCTCTTCAGTCATGATGTTTCTATTGCAGCAGAGGCTGCACCTTCATCGGTGACCTTTCATGGATCTCATAGTGCTGAGCCTTAGCTCTTCGTGATCCCTTCCTGCCTTCAAACCAGTGCCGTCTGAAGGATTCTCCACACAGGACCACAGCCTCTATGTACTGATGCTGAGGAAGTACTCCCCAGGTTTATTTCAGTGATGCTGGTCTCTTGTTAATCACAGCTAATTTTTAAGCCAAGCTAATTATCATTGATTGTCTTGGTAAAGCAAAGATTTTACTTCCACAGAGTCTAGCATAGGAATGGCCCTAATATAGTCTGGGCTTCTCTCATTGCGAGCCAGGCCTGCTCTGTTTGCACTCTGGGGGGCTCTTGATATGTAAAAATGCCATGAAGGCGCAAGTCATAAACAATCCCACACCAGTTTGTAATTGTGATTAATAGGGTGGTATTTATTTAAAGGGGAATAAACTTACAGATCACCGTCCCAGACAACAGCCCTCTGCGCACGCAATTGGGAAGAAGTCTAGTCGCCGGAACCGGAGCAGGAAGTAAAGAGAGAGAGGAGGGAAGTGGCCGCTTTTTTTAAAGGGAAAGATACCACGCCCCAATGGGCTGGTATCTTGGCGGCTATTGGCTGGAGGAGCGGAAGGACCTCCCGCAACACCTCCCCCTTTTATTTAAGTAAGAGAGTTCTAAACCTACTATGAAATTATATACAATAAGTACAAATATCCTATTCTAACTAGCTTAGGTCTTATATGATAAATAGCTTGGCTAAGTTATGAGTCGAAAGTAACTACATTTATATAGTCTTCAACCCCATCGAAGATCTGAGAAGGGAAATAATGTTACCTGAGTAATTAGGAAGTGCAATCAAACAACTTCTAAAACATGCAACAAATCACAGAGACAACTAGCTACCTGGGCAATCACCCAAGGTCACGTTTGTAGCGTTGAAGCAACCAACTTTGGCTAAGGCCTAACATAACTGACACACCATTTTCAAAGGCAAGAAACTTGTCAAAACTATCTTACCCTGTCTTGGCAGGATATGACAGTCCTGTTTTTTCCATTCACAGATACTCTGTATTTCTGTCAGTGGTTGAGGTATGGGCATTTCTTTACCCAAAGGCCAGTTCAGCCAAGAAGAAAGGCTCCAGGTGGAGTGTCTTTGGTGCTCAACATTCTCTCGGGAATAGAGTGGTGTTGCCAGGAGCAATTGTGTCTCACTACCACAAAACTCTGAGTTAGATTAAAGGCCATTTTCTACAGCTCTTTGAAGAGGTTGAAGATTATCTATCTATACTGAGTATAATCTCTATGTATCTAAAGAACCTGATTAGTCTAATTATAAATGACAAACTTAGAATACTATTGATCTATATAATTCTCAATACCTATCTAACTTAAAGACTAAGACAATAAACAACTGTGAAACAAATGAGGACAATGACCTCCAAATATAAACAATGTACAAATATACATTGCAGTATGGTAAATGTATATCAATACACAAGCAATATGTAAGTATCTTAATCAGAGGTAGAAATGTACACTGCAATATGGTAAATATATACAATATATATCAATACAATATATGTCAATACATAAAAAATGTTTTTAAACAGAGGTAGAAACATGCATGCATACAATAGTCAATATAATTTCACTTTGTATCAATATATAAGAATCGATACCAATACATTTGTCTCAAAACAATAACTCACAAGTACCAACAAGTACCAATCTATTATCCCTCTTTTTTTTTTTTTTTAAATGATCCCTGAGCTTATTATAAAATTCCTTCCCCAACCCTCAACCATATACCAATTTATAATCAACCCCTAAATGATGTCCCTAAACCCAAGGGCAAACTTTACTGGGAGAGGGGACGTCGTCCTCTAGAGTTACTTCCAGCTGTCATGGGGGCGACGTTCTTTCTGGGGGATCCTGTGAAAGTAAAATGATGGTTAGATTTCAAGATCGATGTCTTTTAAAATTGCAAATAGTCTCTGAGTATTTTGTGCAGGTCTGGCCAGAATGTTGTATAAGAGGTGCACCATTTCAGCTAACCAAGTTGGGATCGTCTTGTGCATCTGGTACCCAAAACAGGTCTTGTAGTAGCGCTATCAGTATCATGACGTCATATCAACCAGGTGGAGTCGTTGTTATGGGGCCCCATCTTCTTCCTGGAAACTTCAAGTGTCACTTCAGGAAAAACTCATTGTTCATTGTGAAAAACTTAAACATTAATCATATAGACATATATATATATATATATATATATATATATATATTCAATGAAAGGCATGATAGATATATTCAATGAAAAGTATGATAGATATGAAGAAAAGCAAAGATGTTTTCTAAACTCGTATTTCTTTCTGTCCCCTATCATGGCTCTTGACATGAGACAGAAACTCCAGAAACTCTGGGTTTTTCTCTTACCAACAGGCTTGGAATTGGAGAGGGACTGAGCCAGAGTCCAACTTCAAAACCAGCTCTATAAATTTAGAAATATGGTTTAGTATATTTTACTTACACAACTTATTCAGTTTTATTGATAGTTCCTATTGGGCAAGTATTTTTCCATCTGTCAGTATCCAAACATCCAGGATCCCTTGAATTTTTCAAAGATGAGTGTTTTCCTGTGGAGATAAGAACAGAACCCTGCCCCCATTCTATATGTTTTTCTTACCACCTGTAGGAATATCATCATTGTGGATGAGTTGTCATTTCTCCTTTCCAAGAGGTTTCTCCTCTTCAAATCGAACCTTTATTAATTTTGATGGTATCCACAATTTTTCTTCTCCTGTGGAAACAAGAGCAAAACCCCTTCCCCAACGTAGCACATCTCCTGGCTTCCATTGAGAGGTCAGCACATCTTTGAAATAAATTGGTTGATTTAGTTCAGCAGACTTTTCTATTATCCAATGTCTTTCTGCTGCTGTCGTTCCTTTCTCATTAGCGTTAAGAAAATTCTTAACTTGATTGTTGTCTGTGGATGTAATGCTGCAGTTTGCTTGTTGGCAAAGACCTTGAAACGCCACAGAGTTGTGATAAACATGGCTACAGCCGGTACCTCTGCCATGAGGCTGGAAAGCTAAGGAATGGACTGGATTTAGCTGGCAAAGCCACGGCTTTAATCCTACCCATATTGCTCAGTAATTTAAAGGCTCATGTGGTCAGAAAAAGAGATACAGTAAAGAGAGATGCAAAGACAAAGAAAACTTTAAATGATTTACAGTGTGTTTAAAAATATATACAGGCTGAAAATTAAAGTTCTTAAAAGTAAAATAAGGAAGAAAGAGAGTAGTTGGGTGTGGTAGTACACACCTTTAATCCCAACACTTGGGAGGCAAGAGGGAAATTTACCTCTGTGACTTCAAGGTGTGGTAGCACACGCCTTTAATCCCAATGCCTGGAAGGCAGAGACAGAAGGATCTCTGAGAGTTCAAGGACAGTCTGGTCTACAGAGTTATTCCAGGACAAATATATACAGAGAATATAAAACAAAAGTAAAAGTAAACAAAATAGAGTTAAAATAAAGCTGCACAAAGATGGAAAATACACAGAGAATCTTGATACTGTATGCTATTATGCTCTCTTTGAATTGTTTTAATGCTGAGGAAGGAGCAACAGATGCTAAAAGATATTTGTTTATAAATGCTGCTGAACTAATCCAAGATAGATATTTTCAAAATACCTTGACTTCAGAATTTGGATCTAAGGATATGATACTTTGGAAAAGAGTTTCTTCTTTTGTTTTCACAGAGGATGAGACCCTGTCGATTTTTTCTATTCCAATATGGTATGATAGACCACGCCCTCCTGAAAGGTTGCTGTGAACACCTTCAGAAAATTACTTCACTCAACTGCCAACTGAGATGACCCTGGCACACAGGTTACTCCATGAAAGATCTGAATAACAGCGCCCCCATTCAGCAGGAAGCAGTTTGGAGAGAAAAAACTGCGCCCATGTTCCCATATATTGTTTATAAATGTTCTTTTACATTTAAAGGGGGAAATGATATAGATACGAATAATTTACATTGATATAAATTTTGCTTTGTTGATATAAATTTAAGGTCAATTTTGTTATATGTATATATATTTCTGATATTGATTAAGGTATTGTGATTGTGTAGCTCATTTAAAAATGTTATGTATATAAGTTGTTAATGAATAATTATCAATAATAGTCAAGTTTGTAGTCATGTTAGATTTTCTAGATGTGCATGCATATATTTCAGATAGGCATTCATCATATCTTTTAAAGGCTAGAGAATATGGTATTTTAAATGTTTTAATAACTTAGGGTTTTCATGACAATGAGACACTCTGCTCCTGGCAGCACCAATCTACTTCAAGCAGAAGATGGGCATCGAAGAGGCACCTTATGGAGTTTGATAGCCATTTGGGCAAGAAATTGCTCTTGCCTGGACTGTTGCATAAACTGGACACAGAGAACCCACAGAGAGAGGACTACTGAACTTGCCTAAAGGTGAGATGATCATTCGGGGTTCCTGATTCATGAAGGAGTCTGCGAGACATTCTGCAGGACACAGCAGATAGTGACTGAACTGACTTTGAAATTTCCTGCTTCATGGAAATGTGTGCTGGAAACTATGGGCCTTTAGGCCGAAGATGGATGCCCCAACGGTACAGAGAAACTTTGGGTGACTGTCAAGGCAGCGAGATGTCTCTGTCATTTCTAGAGTTTAGAAGTTGCTTATTTCTTGTTTGCTTAGGTAATATTATATCCTTCTGGAGTCTTTGGTAGAGTTGAAGAATAGATAGTTATAGTTTTCTTTAGTTATGATAAAGATAAAATAGATGTAAATATTGTAACTGTAATTCTTACTTGATAACTGTTTTGCTATATGTAATTTTGCTATGTTAGAGCCTTTCCTTTTTGTTTAAACAGAAAAAGGGGAAATGATGGAGGAAGGTCATTGGCTAATAAAGAAACTGCCTTGGCCCACCTGATAGGGCAGAATTTAGATAGGTGGAGTAAACAGAATAGAATGCTGGGAGGAAGAGGAAGTGAGCTCAGATGCAGGGCAGCTCCTCTGAGAGACAGACGCCATGCTCTCTTCTCCAGAGCAGACACGATGAAGCTCTGACCCAGGATGGACGTAGGCTAGAATCTTCCCGGTAAGCGCACCTTGGGGTGCTACATACATGAACAGAAATGGGCCAAGCAGTGTATAAAAGAATAGATTTTGTGTGTCTTTATTTTGGGGCATAAGCTAGCCAGGCAACCATGAGCCGGGCTGTGGGAAGAGGCCCGCAGCTCCCCACTACAATGCCATTCTGTGTTTGCAAAGCTGAGGTGTCCTAAACTCTACTTTCTCTTTGGCAAGGAGGGACAGATGATTATTTCATTGCCTGAGAGCTGTCTGCTCACCACGGACACCGTGATTCGAAGCTCCGTAGGCCCCTACATCAAGAAGTAAGTGACCACTTGCACAGCTGGTCTGATTCGAAGCTCCGTAGGGCCCTATATCAAGAAGTTAGTGACCCTTGCACACCTGGTGCCAGTGTGAACAGTTCCTTGAGAGTTTCTGCCATTGGCAGATGTGCCATTACTGACACGGCATGAGGACCCAGTTCTTGTCCAGCCTAGAAACACTTGGTGTGATTTGAAAGATTTATTCTCTTCTAGGTTTGCTCTCAGTTCACTGGGAACTGTGTTTCTAAGGTCTTCAGTAGGCTGCCTGGGGTGTGGGTGTGAACCCTGTCCTTATTTACTAAGAAGTGAACATGAAATGGAATGGTGTACATGATGCATCTTACAGATGCTTCTTCCCTGTCTTGGTTGACCCTATTGTACCTGCTTGACTTCTTCAGCTGTGAACGGATTTGGCCTTAGGGAAGAGTTGGCTTTAGTTAGGGATGAAGGAGAGCAGGCAGTGTGGGATTTGGCACTGGGGAGGAGTTGGCTTTAGTTAGGGATGAAGGAGAGCAGGCAGTGTGGGATTTGGCATTAGGGAGGAACTGGACTTAGGGATGAAGGAGAGGCAATGTAGGATTTGATGTTAGGAAGGAGTTGGCTTTAGTTAGGGGTGAAGGTGATCAGGCAGTGTAGGTTGAGATCCTTGTTCTGGGCACATGGTGATGAGCTTTGGTTTGGGGGCATCTTGAGCACAGAGTGAGAACCTCAGCAGAAGTGATTTCTACATTTTGAGGGTTCAACCAAAGATTGTGCTGTTATATAACCCAAGTCCCCACCCCCATTCTTTATGGGCCTGTGTAGAGGCAAGGGTGCTCTGAATCCTTATTTTCTGAATCACTCAGAGGTTGCAAAAGAAGTGGGTGACGTGGGAATCTGGACTTCAAAGGGGAATGATAGCATTGTGAAGCCTGTGTACGCCATAGTGGCTGATTTGTGAGTAATTATTCAGATGCAGCTACATAATTTGTATTAGAACCCATAAGTTTAGGACAGAAGCTCAAAGTGTCTAATGGGCGGACAGTTTCTGTCTGGTCGGCATTGCCCAGTAGAACTCCAGCGGTGGTGGAGATGCTTTGTTTTGCATTATCCAAGATGTGAATCACAAATGCCTGCTGAGTAACTGGAATGTGGCTTGTTTTATTAAATGACTCTTAAGCACTGCTTAACTATAAATAATTTAAATCAAATAGTTCCGTGAGCCAGTGTTCACTGGGTTGGATGCTGCATCTCTGGATCTTTCTACCCCTCACCCTCCCTGTAGTATATGTCTTTACAAGGTGAAACCCAGGAGCTTATAGAGAAAGTTTCAGCTGTATGGTGGTGGGGCATGCCTTTAATTCCAGCCCTTGGGAGGCAGAGGCAGGCGGATCTCTGTGAGTTTGAAGCCTGTAACTGGAAGGTTTTCATCCCACCTGGTCCTGCAGCCACTCCTAAAATAACCACTTAATATTAATTAATATTAATTACATACTGTTTGGTCTGTTAGCTCAGGCTTATTATTAACCAACTCTTACAACTTAAATTTACCCCTTTCTATTATTCTATACTTTTTACTACCAGGCTCATGGCTTGTTACCTCACATCTTGCTTGTCTAACAGCTGCTGTATCCCTCAACTCCACCTTCTTTCTTCCTGTATTCAGTTTGACTTTCCCACCTTGCTATATTTTGCCCTGCCATAGGCCAAAGCAGCTTCTTTATTAACCAATGGTAATAAAACATATTCACAACATACAGAGGGGCATCCCACATCATTGTCCAGCCTATAGAGTGAGTTCCAGGACAGCTAGAGCTACACAGAGAAACCCTGTCTCAGAAAAAAAGGAGGGATAGGGAGAAAGAAAGAAAAAAGCTCTCACCAGGAAAACCAGGCTGGAAAGAAGATTTCTTTCTTTCTTTCTTTCTTTCTTTCTTTCTTTCTTTCTTTCTTTCTTTCTTTCTTTCTCTTTCTTTCTTTCTTTATTTTTTGCAAAACGACTCTTACCTACTAACCACAGAAATGGCATTGGTGGGAAAGAGAACATAGACCGTGTTGGGTGTGCTGGAGAGAACATAGACCGTGTTGGGTGTGCTGGAGAGAACATAGACCGTGTTGGATGTGCTGGAGGGAACATAGACCATGTTGGGGGTGCTGGAGAGAACATAGACCGTGTTGGGTGTGCTGGAGAGAACATAGACCGTGTTGGGTGCTGGAGGGAACATAGACCGTGTTGGGTGTGCTGGAGAGAACATAGACCGTGTTGGATGTTGTGGAGGGAACATAGACCGTGTTGGGTGTGCTGGAGAGAACATAGACCGTGTTGGGTGCTCTAGAGAGAGAACATAGACCATGTTGGGTGTGCTGGAGAGAACATAGACCGTGTTGGGTGTGCTGGAGAGAACATAGACCGTGTTGGGTGTGCTGGAGAGAACATAGACCGTGTTGGGTGTGCTGGAGAGAACATAGACCGTGTTGGGTGTGCTGGAGAGAACATAGACCGTGTTGGATGTGGTGGAGGGAACATAGACCGTGTTGGGTGCTCTAGAGAGAGAACATAGACCGTGTTGGGTGTGCTGGAGAGAACATAGACCGTGTTGGGTGTGCTGGAGAGAACATAGACCGTGTTGGGTGCTGGAGAGAACATAGACCGTGTTGGGTGTGCTGGAGAGAACATAGACCGTGTTGGGTGTGCTGGAGAGAACATAGACCGTGTTGGGTGTGCTGGAGGGAACATAGACCGTGTTGGGTGTGCTGGACAGGCACAGCCACAGGAAAGATGCCTCTGTCTTGGGTAGAGCGTCGACAACTTGAGCACATTCCCTCTGAAGCAAACCAAACTGTTTGGCTGAGGCTACACTTTAATTCCTTCGATTTGTCTTCATTTTACAAGGTGGAAGCCTCCTCCATCTCCTCTGCTGGCCCTGTGCACATTTTTAGTCTCAGAGAAGCACGCAGGTGATCAGTCCCTCTGGAAGTCTTACCTGGACATTTTACCCGCTTCGTACACCTGCCCGGTCTGCTGGGAGCCGGAAGTGGTAGATCTTCTGCCCAAACCTTTAAGGACAAAGGCGGAGGAACAGAGAGCCCACGTGCAGGACTTGTTTGCTTCCTCCAGAGCCTTCTTCGCCTCCCTGCAGCCTCTGTTTGTGGAGTCTGTGGACAGCGTTTTCAGCTACAGTGCCTTCCTGTGGGCCTGGTGCACTGTGAACACCAGAGCTGTGTACCTGCGGTCCGCGAGGCAGGACTGCCTTTCTGTGGAGCCAGACACGTGCGCGCTCGCTCCCTACCTGGATCTGCTCAACCACAGCCCGCATGTCCAGGTGAGAAGCTGGCATGGACACGTGTCCTGTTGTTTTGGAATTTCAACATGTGGAGTCGAGAATGAAGTAGTGAAGGTGTAAGCTGCTTCAGGTAACCGTGTTGGACCAATCTTTCTGCAGCCACATTTTGTTCCCGGCCCTGATGCAATTCTAGCAAGCATCTCTGGGTTTGTACTGTACTGCTCTCCAGGCCTGCAGGGCCCTGTGCTGAGCCCCTGGGCCTTTCAGCCCAGACTGTCTTTCCTTCCCAGCCTTCAGGACCGGAGTGCTGTCTAGCTTTCCTTCCTGCCCTTCAGGACCGGGGTGCTGTCTAGCTTTCCTTCCTGCCCTACCCCTTTTACACTTGGTGGTGTAGCTGTCTGCCCGTGTGTCTTTGTTCTGACTGGGGATTGTCTGTGCCTCCTCGATGGACTCCTCGAAGGACGGCCTTCTGTTGTTCCTCTTTGAAGCCTCAGTGGCCTGGACAAGGCTTGATTATGGAGCAGATGAGAACCTGTGTGAACAGGAGTCTGCGGGCCATGAAAGAACTCCTAGTGATAGCCACGATGCCCTCTCCCTCAGCCCTTTCCTCACTGGACACACTGGAGTGTTTGCATGGCATGCTGGGAGAAAGGCTAGCAGAGGAAGGCCAGGTTTGGAGGGCCGAGAGGAAGTGCTCCGTCAGCTCTCCTGAAACCTATTTAGGGTTTGGGATCTGCACCTTTGCTGTTTCCTAGGAAGAGATCAGTGTCACCTTGTCATTTCACACAGCAGTGTCCTGCTTGTCTTCTTGGCCCTAGGAGGCATTTCCCACAGTCTCCAGCACGCGAGTCCAGTGTTAGGTGAAAGGCCATAGGATGCTGGACATAGGGGCTCAGTCCCCAGCCGCTTCGCTTTGATCTTATTGGCGTGTTTGTGGGCGTTTGCACTTCAGTGATTTTTCTAGACGATCATGGGAGGACATGACCACAGCTGGATGTACAAAAGACCTTTGTAGGCTCACGGACTATAAGCAAATGAAATTGTGGCCAAGTCCAGCCTCACAGCTTTTGACAACCGATGGGTCTTAGCATCACCACATTGTCTTCCACTCCTGACAGAGTCAGAGGCCATGTGTTTGGCCGTTTTCAGAGCCCTCACCAGCAGGTAAAGGTGAGGGGAGGAAACAGGCCCAAGTGCAGCTCTACCGTTTGTGGCCGACTGTCACCAAGCGTTTCAAACTGCATCGTACTACAGTTAATACGGTAACTTGGTGAGCCTTTGAGATTTAGGCTAAAATGAGAAATCTTATGTCTTTCCCCTGTAGGTAAAAGCAGCATTCAACGAGAAAACCGGCTGCTATGAGATCAGAACGGCCTCACGCTGTCGGAAGCATGAGGAAGTGTTCATCTGCTATGGCCCTCATGATAACCAGCGGCTGCTCCTGGAGTACGGCTTTGTGTCCGCCTGCAATCCTCACGCCTGTGTTCCTGTCCCCGGAGGTTGGTGTCAGTGCCGTTCTCCCTGAGGTAGTGTCGTGTCCTGTTGTAATAGGAGGCCAGAAGGGCATCCTTCACTTATGGCTTCAGGGAGCGCTAGCCTTGCCTCTGCTGATTGGATGTCTGTGTTGCAGTAAAGGTAGCAAAACTGATTGGTTCTGAGACTGCGATGAACTGAGAAGGTGGAGTGGGAGGAGAGCTGCTTAGGAAGTGATTGACAGTCACAGCTGGGCGGATGCAGATCTCTGTACTGAGCAGAAACTTAGTAAGCCCACGTGGGCGAGTGGCCGGAGCATCCCAGCATATAGTGGAGGTGTTTATGTGTAGGCTCCGATGGATGTAGACCCTCTCAGAGATGCTGTCCACCCTCTAGGCAGAACGACCATTATGCTTCTTAGATTAGACATAGAAGAGCCTGAACTGGGCAGGGGGATGGTCAGTGGGTAAAGGGGCTTGCCACAAAGCCTGATAGTGTGAGTTCAATTCTAGGACCTGCAGGGAGGAAAGGAGGAGAGAACCGATTGTTGCAAATTGTCCTTAGGCCTTCACACACGTGTGTGGTGCACACTCAACACATAAAATAAATACGTGTAATAATTTTTTAAAAGGAAAATGCGAGCAGGGCCTTGTACAGTGAGTCAGAGAGCCAGCTCTGAGATGGCCTCATTCGAGGTCTCGCGGTTGCCGTACGATGGCTCTAACTGCAGACAGTTGCTGGGGAAACCACTGAACAGCAGCTACACTGATTAGAAGTGGCCTGAGGATCAGCTCAGAGGAAGGACAGTTGCCTGGCATCTGCAAATCCCCCACTGAAGGAAAGGGAAGGCTCGCTTTTGTCAGAATTACACCCAAAGCCCCGTTTTGCTTTTGATTTGTTTTTGTTTTATAAAATGCAGAACTGAACCTATCATCACCTCCAAACAGACATCTTTTGTTTGCTCTCTCCTTCAAAAACGTTTGTCGGTCTTCAGCCGCTGATCGTGGACTGCTGCAGACAGAGTTGCCATCCGTCCTCCCTGTGTTCCTGTGCAGCCTCTTCCTGGCTCTGTCTCCCAGCAGGGGCTCTGGCGTCTCTGTCTTCGCTTGTTCTACTGTGTATATGCTTAGTGGTGGCGGTGTGTGTGTGTGCACGTGTGTGCGTGCATGTATGTGTGTGTGTACGTGTGTGCGTGTGTGTATGCGTATGTGTCTGTGTGTGCATGTGTGTGCGTGCATGTATGTGTGTGTACGTGTGTGCACGTGTGTATGCGCGTGTGTCTGTGTCTGTGTGTGTGCATGTGTGTGTGTGTGAACCTCGCTTCTCCGCATTCTGTCCTCAGCCTTGGAAACCTTACATCTTTTCAGGGACCCCGACCTTGGGAGTTGCCCTGAGGAGGACACTGGTGTGGGTCAGGAAGCACTCTTGGTTATGCGGGGTGGTCATGGGAGGGAAGTCAGCTGGAGGGCATGCACTGAGTTCTGTCCTTCTCTGACATCATCTCTCTCTGACCTAGAGACGCTGGTTAAGTACCTCCCAGCAGCCGACAAACAGGTTCACAGGAAGATGTCCATTCTGAAGGAGCATGGCTTTACAGAGTGAGTGCTTTTGGAATTTCTATGCAAACAGAGGGTTCTGGTCCTGATCTCTGTAGCTGGGATACCTCCTGCCTCTGTATTAGGTGACAGCTGGGTATTTATTAGGTCTTACCCTGTGCTAAAGTTGTGCTCGGTGTTGTGGACACTCACGGAGTGGACTGTGAGAGTCAAGCTTGAAACAGTCCTGTCCATGTCGTGAGGTGGGTCGTGTTCAGGTGGGGTGACCCTGGGTTATTGTCACAAGCCAGGCTGACCCCTAGCAGAACCCATCCACTGGCATCAGGGACAGTGAGAGACAGACTCCAAACTCACCCTCTGACATCTTTTCTGTATAAATCAGGGTTTTCCATGGCTTGCAACTGTGTGAGGCTGCTGGCTGGGGTAACTGCGTGTTTGCTCTCCGGGATGACCCGAGGCTTCACTGTAAACTGTGTGGTGTGCTTACCAGGCCTCTTGCTGTGGTCTCCTAAACCAAGTTCAATGTCTTACAGAAATTGATTGGAAAATGGCTTTTCACCCTGTCTTAGGGTTACTATTGCTGTGATAAAACACCATGATCAAAAGCAGGCTGGAGAGGAAAGGGTTTATTTGGCTTACAGTTCTGCATCATAGTCTGTCACTGAAGGAAGTCAGGACAGGAATTCAAACAGGGCTGGAACCTGCAGGGGCTGATGCAGGAGTCATGGAGGGAGCTGCTTGCTGGCTTGTTCTCAGTAGCTTGCTCAGCCTGCTTTCTTACAGAACCCAGGACCATCAGCCCAGATGGCAGGCACCACCCACCATGGACTGGGTCCTTCCCTGACAATCACTAACTAAGAGCCTTATAGGCCTACCTATAGCTTGATCTTACTGAGAGATTTTTCTTAATCCCTCTTGTCCAGTGACCCTAGCTTGTGTCAAGTTGGCAAAACCATCCAGCACAATCCAGAAGAGTCAGAACACAAGTTCCATTGTGTGGAATGAACCACAGACTGTCCTGTACCCCAGCTCTATTCACAGAGTCCACAGACTCAGTATCTCACACTCCTTTGACCTTCGTGGAGGTGACCTAACATCTGTGCCTGGTTAAAGTCACTGCCAGGGTCCTTAGGTGTTTGCCATGGTGCCATTTCTGAATGCTAGATTTGCTGATGCCGGTCTTCTCTTGTAGGAATTTGACATTCGGATGGGATGGACCGTCCTGGAGGCTGCTCACAGCTCTTAAGTTGCTGTGTCTGGAAGCTGAGAAATTGTAAGTTTCACCTGCATTGCTTTTCTTTGTTTCTTGAGACAGGGTTTCTCTGTGTAGCCCTGGCTGGCCCAGAACTCACTGTAGACCAGGGTGGGCTTGAACTCAGAGATCTGCCTGCTCTGTCTCCTGAGTGCTGGGACTGAAGGTGTGCGCCTCCACCACCCGGATCCTGCATTGCTTTTCCTCGGTGCCTGCTTCTTGGTAAACATTAAAGGCGTTTGTCTGGGGAGTTTGCAGTGGAGGGCAGAAGAGCAGCCTTTAGGAGTACACCACACTCTGGTCAGCTGTTCCCAGGTGTCCCCTGGTGACCCGGTGCCGACAGTCTGAGTAAGTGCCTGTGTGCTGTCAGCATGGGCATGCCAGAGGCACGTCTCTGATTAGGTGGGTTTTCCCTGCAGCAAGCAAGTACCTAACTGTGCCCTGTCTGGTCCTGTGTTTCCCTAACCCCCAGTTCTATCCCGGGGTTGATCTAGAAGCCTTGCTGAAGGGCTTTTCCATGAGAGGAGGCAGGTAGAGAAGCCCCAGTGTAGACATGCACCCTGGTTAGGCTCCTTAATATCCCTAAGGAACTACCAGTGGCTTCTCAGAGCTGCCTGTCCACCCTCATGGCTGTGCTCTGGTCATCACTGGAACTCCTCCAGGCCCAGGACCGATTTGACAGCAGCTGCCTTACTGCTGCCCAGTATGTTAGGCAAGTGTCCAGCAGTGAGTAGGAACAGCCCCGGCACAGCTCTGTCGTTCTTCCGGCACGTCTTACTCTTTCCTATGGGGACTTAGAAGTAAGTTTCTTTCTGGTCTTAATCCCAGAATTGTAGTTGAGTCATGTTCCGGGCTGACTGGCACCATAGCAGTTTTACTTACATGGGAATTAAATTTTTTAAAAAATAATTGCATATAGAAATATTGAAAAAATTAAGAAAAAGTTAGTTGTAGATAAAGAAAAATAGAAAAATATGTATGCACAATTGTCTCTTATTGTGTTTTACTGTATGTAGGCAAGTGTGTCATAGAACGTGAAAAAATCTCACAGTTGGTTTCAGCCGTGTGGACTGTAGGTGGCACTTGCCGCAGTCAGTGCTCTGCTGCTGTGGAGACACCACGACCACAGCAACTTTGTAAAAGGAAGCATTTACCTGGGGCTGGAATGCAGTGTTAGAGGCTGTGGTGGTTTGAGTATGAATGGCCCCATGGACTCATTTGTTTGAACAGTTGGCCCACAGGGAGTGGCACTATTAGGAGGTGTGGCCTCGTTGTAGGAAGTGCACTGTGGGGCAGGCTTTGAGGTCTCATATGCACAAGCACACAGTCTCCTTCTGCTGCCTGCAGATCAAGATATAGAACTCCTAGCTCCTTCTCCAGCACCATGTCTGTCTGTGTGCTGCCCTATTTCCCACCATGACGATGATGATGACATCTGAAACTGGAAGCTTCCCCAGTTTAAATGTTTTCATTTATCAGAGATGCTGTGGTCATGGTGTCTCTTCACAGCAAGAGAAACCCTGACTAAATCAGAAGTTTAGTCTATCTTCATCATGGTGGGGAGGATGGTGGTATGCAGGCAGATAAGGTGCCAGAGAGGGAGCCGAGAGATCCACATCTAGACCTGCAGGCAGCAGGAAGAGAGGGCTGGCTTGGACTTTTCAAACTTCAAAGCCCACCCCTACTGACATAATTCCTACATCAACAAGACCACACCTCCTGATAGTGCCATTCTCTGTGAGCTTGTGGGGGCCAATTACATTTAAATTACCATACTGTGGCTTCCGTTCAGGAACTGCAGCAGTATCACAGGTTTAGGGGCGAGCCTCCTGTGCTCAGAGGAACAGGGGCATGGCTGTCTCCCGTAGCTGGGGGACCTGCCGAACCGATCTTGTTGGACATTCTGATTCTAGTACATCCTGGAAAAAGGTACTTCTTGGCCAAGTGATCTCAGATGCAAACGAGAAGACAAGCTTGGGTGTGGCTCAGAAAATATGCTCTGACTTCATCGAGGAGACCCGTGCTATGCTGCGCAAGGTGCGTCCCTGATGCTGCTGGGCCCAGTTCCAGCCCCGACAGTCGTGAGACTCTCCCAACAGTAAATGTTTGGTCACCTTTATATCTGACGGTGTTAACAGAGTTACACCTAAAGTTATATATACAGTGCCAGGGAGACCGCCCAACAGACACTTGCTGTGCTAGTGCAAGGGCCAGAGTTCAGATCCCAGCACACATGTAGAAGTCGGGTGTGGCAGCTGGCATGCCTGTAACTCAGCCAGCCTCATCCAGAGCGCTAATGATCAAGTGAGAGACTGCGGATCACACTACAGGTGGACAGCAGTAGGAGCTGGCACTCAGCCTCTGGCCAAACCATGTGTGGGCACAGGCCAGTCTGGAAGGTTTATGTGTAGTGTGTGATGTACGGGCCAGTCTGAAAGGTTTACATACCATGTTTGATGCATGGGCCAGTCTGGAAGGTTTACATGCCGTGTGTGATTCACAGGCCAGTCTGGAAGGTTTACATGCAGTGTGTGATACAAGGGCCGGTCTGGTTTATATGCACGGGCCAGTCTGGAAGGTTTACATGCAGTGTGTGATGCCTGATGGTGCTTTGGTGTATGCTCACCGTGTGGAATTGTCTAGTCAAACTGCTGAACAGCATTTTCCAGACTACAGCTCTTGGAATCTGTTTCTTGACATGCAGTACGCGTCTTGTGCCTAACTGAGGTCACGTGTTGTACAGGGAACTCTGCGGTCTGTTCCTTTTGTCTAGGTAAACTCTGTGTTTCTTGACTGATGTCACCAGTCTCACTGCCATTTATGTGGTGGTCACTGTTCTTTACAGACGTAAGAACCTGAAGACCCTGGCCTTGTGCCTACTTACTTCATTACCCAGTGTCCTCCAGCTCTTTCTTGTTGTCACAAATAAGGGCTCCTCTTCTCCCCCTCCCCTTTTTTGTGATATTGGGGATGGGACCCAGGTCCTCACACCTACTAGACACACCGTCTAAACCCGAGCCCTGTCACTGCCCTCATTCCCATTTAAGACTATACCTCTGTGAAGTATAGCGACATTTTCTTTATCCATTCATCATTGGGCACTTAGGTCGAGTCTTAAATTTTGTCTCATGTTTTATCATTGCCTGATTTCTTAGTGATAGTGTTTCAAATATCCTTTTTTAACTTCATAATTTTTTTGTTTTAATGAGAAATCAGTTTATAAGAAATGTGACTGTATTAAAATTCAGAAGTTTGTGCATTTTGAAGATTTTATGCTAAATGAGAAGAAAAGCACAAAAGGACAAGGCCTGTCCACTTACAGGGTTCCCAGGCCAGGGAACCCAGGGCTCTGGGGAGGGAGCTGGCTTCCTCAAGTGATCTAGGCGACTTAAGGCCACTGACTGTCTGCCTCAAAGCAGTTAAAACCGTAAACTTTATAATGCATTTCTAGTATATTAAAAAGTTAAACATTACTTTCAGGTCTCTGACATGAAGGAAGGAAACGTGCTGCTGGTAAATCAACTCGCTTTGGTGGAAGCCCTGTGGGCGGAGGAGCTGAGGATCCTCCAGGCCTCAGCTGAGATTGTGAGCAGTTTATGATCTCCTTCCCGACGTCACGGGGAGCCTGTGATCCCTCCTGTGGAGGGTGTACTTTCCTCGTTTTTGCTGAGGTTGGAATAAATAGACTTATATGACACCCTTTGCAGTCTTCGGATGGTTTCTAGTAAACATTTAATGTTTCTCCCTCTGCTTTTCTTATACGTAGAGAACTTTCAGGAGCTCTCATGGGATGGAATGGCAGCTGCTCCCGGCCCTGGGAAGTATGTCTGTCCTGAGCAGAGGAGGGTTCTAGGTGCTGGGTAACTGAGGACAGACATGTGGCTATCTGTGTCAACACTTGTCATCCCTTCCCTGCCTGCGTCAGTGGGGAAGGAACAGCATGGAAGTGATGAACTGAGGAGTGGGAGGCTGGACAGGCAGGCAGCCCGCTGTGGTCTGTCTCCTGAAGTCGGCTCTCTGTGGTCTGTCTCCTGAAGTCGGCTCTCTGTGGTCTGTCTCCTGGCGTCTTCCATTTCAGTCCACTCTGGCAGTTACTGGTCCAGAAGTGACACTCTAAGACCCAGGTAGGGTCTTGGCTTAAGGACAAGTTGGGGCCAGGCAGCTCTGGTGGCGTTGTGTCAGAGGGTTAGCAGTGTTGGATCACAACTGTATCACTTAGGCCTTCTCCATGTACACCCACTGAAGGAAGTGTCAAGGTGTCTTCTTGATGGGAGGCAGGGTGTGTGTGTGAGGTGGGTGGGGAGGCTTGGGGTCTTCCTGAGGACAGCGTGCTGGTAACCTCTTGCAAGCTGCTGGCAGGGAAGGACTGTGAATCACACAGGGCTTTCTGCTTTTTTCTGGCACTTTCCTGGGCAGCCTTTCCTTGTGGGGACACAGGCTCTGTTATTTCATGCTTCTAAAGCAGGGTCAGGACAGGGGAGGAGAAATGGCAGGACCAATAGGGGAGGAGGGAGGATGTGGGACCTATAAAATGCCCAAGCCAGCATCCATTTATCAAGCTTCTAGCCTCAGCCCTCCTCCCCCAGATAAAACGGTTACTTTGTTCCACAGCTTGCTCTCCTGTCTTTCCTGGTTGCTCAGTTCTGTGTTCATGCCACAGTGAACTTTGCAGTCCCCCAGGCAACTGCTGACATCCCTGTCACAGATGCAGTTCAGTCCAGGACAACTGAAGGCGCTATGACATTTTATCCTTCTGTTCTCTGAGTTCTGTCTTTTCTCTCCTAAGAACCAGGGTGCAGAAATTCTGAGCAGTCTGTGACCTTGGAGGACCCTCCAAAGTGGGATTAAGACTAACAGGTCTGGGGTCTCTCAGGCAGCTGTTGCTGTGGCCCAGAGTTCTCGTTCCCTGTGATGTCCCTTCTTCCCCAGTGCTCTAGTTCTCTTCTTTCTGTGGAGCCCTGCATGGTGAGTGCACAGTGCAGGGGAGTTCCAGCGAGCATTCTCAGCTACGGTCTGAACATCTTTCCTTGTGCTCATACATAGAAGTCTGCATACACTTGTTCATGCTGGCTTTTTAAAAATGCATTTGTGTGCCCCCCACTTTCTCTGTGTGTGTGTGAGTCCTGAACCCCCTTGGTATGCTTATAGAGGTCAGAGGACAACTTGTGGGAATTGAGTCTCTCCTTCTACCATGTGGATCCTAGAGACTGAACTCGGGACAAGTTTCATGGCAAGCATCCTCTCCCACTAAGCCATCATACCAACCCAACTCCTTCTGTCCTTTTAAAAATGTCTGTGCTTATGGTGTGTGCTTGGCATGTTGTGTGAATATACTTGTGTGTGTGGTGTGTGCATGGCATGTTGTGAAGGTGCAAGTCAATGTCTGAATATACTTGTGCATGTGGTATGTGTGTAGCATGTTGTGTGAGTATACTTGTGCGTGTGGTGTGTGCACGGCATGTTGTGTGAGTATACTTGTGCATGTGGTGTGTGCATGGCATGTTGTCTAAATATACTTGTACATGTGGTATGTGTGTAGCATGTTGTGTGAGTGTACTTGTGCTTATGGTATATGTGTGGCATGCTGTGTTGGTGGAGACTGCTTGTTTGTTTCCCAGCTGCCCAGACACGAATAATCATACAGAAACTATATTAATTATTGTTATGGGGCGGCCACTTGTTTGTTTCCTGGCTGCTCAGCTGCTCAGCCCTGAAATAATCACACAGAAACCATATTATTTGCAATACTGTTTGGCCAATAGCTTAAGCATATTTCTGGCTAACTCTTATATACTAAACTAACCCATCTCCATTAATCGGTGTATCGCCACAAAGCTCTGGCTTACCAGGTAAAGTTCCAGTGTCTGTCTCTGGTGGGGCTACATGGTTTCTCCCTGACTCTGCCCTTCTTTTCCCCAACATTCAGTTTAGTTTTCTGTTGGGGACTGTGGACCCCTAGACCCTGAATTTCCTGTAAACAACTTGTTATGTTTGCAGCTGCTCCAAGCATGAGACAGGAGAGTGGTTTCTGGTAGGCTTTCAGCTGAGAGTTAGGGCATGGCCATTAGTCAAGGAGGCCCTATATAAGGTGCCCTGGAACAGAATAAAGGGGGCGTTGTTGATTCAAATTGGCATTCTCGGCATTCTTGTTTCAAGGATGACCTGTCTCTGTGTGTGTCTGTGAGTGTTTCAATCTCCAGCCCCTTGCCTGGCTCGCAGACTGTCCCGCAGTGCAGGCTACAGGCGTAGTACTGTGGTACACGCAGTCCAGGTGCTACAGGATCATAGTACACGTAGTAGTGTGGGTAGTACAGTTTCCCACCTACCTCTATTCCCTGTGCAGGCCCAAGACAGTTTCTGTACTAATCAATGCTAATCACAGCATACAAAGGGGAATCCCACATCACCTCCCCTTTTCTGTTTAAATAAAAAGGAAGGTTTTAATTTTAACATAGTAAAATTACATATAACAAAACAGGTATTAAGAGAATTACAGTTATAATATAGGAAAACTATCATAACTAAGGAAAACTATATAAATTCTTCAACTCCATCAAAGACTCCAGAAGGAGATAATATTACCTAAATAAACAGGAAGTGCATTGTAAGCAACATCCAAAACTCTAGAAATGATAGAGACATCTTGCTGCCTGGACAGTCACCCAAAGTTCTTCTGTACTATTGGGGCATCCATCTTCAGCCTACAGGCCCATAGTATCCAGCAGACTTTTCCATGAAGCAGGGAATTTTAAAGACAGTTCCACCTATATTGGCAGTTTGTCAGTCACTTTCTTTTGCATCCTGCAGAATGTCTAGCAGACTCCTTCATGAAGCAGGAACCCTGAAGGATGGTCTCACCTTTAGGCAAGTTCAGCAGTCATTTCTCTGAAGGTCCTGCTTGTTCAGTTCACACAGCATACCATCAAGCAGTCCAGGCAAGAGCAGTTTCTTGCCCAAATGGCTAACAAACTCCATGAGGATCCTCAATTGGTGCAGGAGCAGATGTGTCTCACTGTCATGAAAAGTCCTATCTTCTTAAAACATTTAAATGCCATATTATGTAGGTCTTTGAAAGGTTTGAAGAACAGCTATCTAATTGAAATATATCTCTATATATCTAGAAAACCTAACATGAATACAAGTTTGACTATTATAGATGATTATCTATTAACCTATATTTCTTAATTATACATTACATTTTAAAATGAGCTGCACACACAATACCTTAATCAAGATCAGAAATACATATACACAGGATAACAAAGTTGACCTTAATTTTGTATCAATAAAGCAAGATCCACACCAATGCAAAGTACCCATCTTATACCGTATCCTCCTTTAAGTGTAAAGAAACACTTACAAACAATATTTGGGAATTTGGACATAGTTCTCTCCAAAGTGCTTCCTGCTTTTTGTTGGGCAAAGTAATTTTTTGAGGGGTGTTCATGGTGACCTTTTAGGGGCTCTTGGCCCATCAAACCATATTAGTCTAGAGCAATTCTCAGGTTTTCATCCTCTGGAAACAAAAATGAACCTCTTTTCCAAAGCAACATAGACTCAAACTTTGAAGTCAAGAAACTTTTAAAACATATGTTGGCTTAGCTTAGCAGTCCCCAGAATCTGTAGTCAAAAAATGCAAAGAAAACAATAATATACACAATCCAGACTCTCTTTGTATATTCCATCTTTATGTGGCTTTTCTTACTTTACTTTTTAATATTTATTATCGTTACTTATTTACTCTATGACTGTCTGTACTCTGTCTCTTTAAAGACTTTATTTTTATAAAACCATTTACTTCTTTTTATAACTCTCTATAATCTTTTCTCTCTCACAAGCCTATGTACATTTTTTTTAAAGCATACTGTTTTTTGTTTAGAGTTCTTTTAAGTCTGAATCTGTTCTATTGTGCATCTGTAATTCTTTATTGTCCAGGAGCATTAGCTAAAAATGCTAATAAGCCCATCTTATGAACTATAGCTGCGCCATTGCTAGGGGAAATATAGCACTTCCTGCTTGCTCCACCCAGTCCAACATGGCGGAAGACTGTTCACTGCCTCTGAGACTGCAGGGTGGGATCTGTCCTCACCACCTCAACTTGATAACCAGTTGGCTCATGCTGCCACCAAGTAATTTGCAGCATGCTGCCCAGAATCCCCATTTAAATGCTCAGCCTCCTGAGAGAGCCAGAGGTCACACTGGTAGCACGACCTGCATTTCAAAACCACAGTTTTTTGTTTTTTTTTCTGATAATGCTGAACTAGGAAAACCTCTCTTAAGGGAGCTGCTGCACGCCACCAGCTGAGAAAAAAATCTACTAAACTTTGTTTTTCTGTGTCTAAAATTCCTTTCCAGGCTTTCTCAGGTTTTATGTGGATTTAGTTGGCCACATTGTCATCCCAATTTGTTGTAAGAAGGTCACTTGTTTGTTTCCTGGCTGCTCAGCAGCTCAGCCCTGAAATAATCAAACAGAAACCATATTATTTGCAATACTGTTTGACCAATAGCTTAAGCATATTTCTGGCTAACTCTTATATCCTAAACTAACCCATCTCCATTAATCTGTGTATCACCTTGAGGCTGTGCCTTACCAGGTAAGTTCCGGCTTCTGTCTCTGGTGGAGCTACATGACTTCTCCCTGACTCCTCCTCCTTTCTCCCAGCATTCAGTTTAGTTTTCCCTGTGTACCTCCATTCCTTGTGCAGGCCCAAGACAGTTTCTTTATTAATCAGTGATAGCCATCACATACAGAGGGAAATCCCATATCAAATGACAACACTGTTTGATCAATGGCTCAAGCATATTTCTGGAAAACATATCTTAAATTAACCCATTTTTATTTATCTGTGGATCACCATGAGGCTGTAGCGTACCATAGAGGTTCCACCCGGAGGTTCTCCTTTAGCAGCTACATGGCTTCTCCTTGACTCCACCCACTCTCTTTTTTCTGTTCAGATTTCCTGCCCGGCTATACTAATCCATCGGCCTAAACAGCTTCATTCATTAACCAATAAAATATACAGAAGGACATCGCACATCAATGCTGTGTGAGTATACTTGTGCATGTGGTATGTATGTGGAATGTGTGTGTTTTATGTGTGTGGCCTGCTGTGTGAGTATACTTGTGTGTGGCATGCTGTGAGTGTACTCGTGTGTGTGGTATGTGCGTGGCATGTCGTGTTAGTGTACTTGTGTGTGTGGTATGTGCGTGGCATGCCGTGTGAGTGCACTCGTGTGTGTGGTATGTGCGTGGCATGCCGTGTGAGTGTACTCGTGTGTGTGGTATGTGTGTGGCATGCTGTGAGTGCAGTCGTGTGTGTGGTATGTGCGTGGCATGCCGTGTGAGTGCAGTCGTGTGTGTGGTATGTGCGTGGCATGCCGTGTGAGTGCAGTCGTGTGTGTGGTATGTGCGTGGCATGCCGTGTGAGTGCAGTCGTGTGTGTGGTATGTGCGTGGCATGCCGTGTGAGTGCAGTCGTGTGTGTGGTATGTGCGTGGCATGCCGTGTGAGTGTACTCGTGTCACAGGCTAGAGGGCAGCCCCAGGTCTTATTTCTCAGGAGTCATCTACCTTGTTATTTTGAAATAAGAGTCTCACTGGTATCAGAGGTTCCCCAAGTGAGCTAGGCTGGGCCAGACAGTCCCAGGGCCCCTGTATCCCTACCTCTGCAGTTCAGGGGCTACAAATACTTGCTGACAGCCGCCCCTCCCCCCATGGCCACTGAGGATCGAACTCAGGTCCTTATGATTGCATAACAAGTGCTTGACTGACTCCCTAGGCTGTGGCTCTGGTTTTCACAGCTGTGATGTTTCATTAGACCAGAGTTTGGTAAAATTTCTGTAGAGGGCCAAACATCAAACAGTTATGTTTTCTGACTCTTACTGTGGTCTTTGTCCCAGTGTATTGCTGACAGAATCAAGACCACGGGTGTTATGGTTTAAGTAAAGCAGTTCCCTGAGGGCCAGCAGCAGGCCACGGGATGGGTGGCAGGTCCCAGGCCGGGCCACTGCAGGTGACCTGAGGCCGCGGTAGGTGAGAGACAGATAGACAGGCTATGCTGAGAGAGTCTGAGTATAGAGTTCATTCAATGGGTTATGGAAGGGAAAGGGGAGAGGGAGAGAGAAACAGAGAATTGGGGGAGAAGAGGCAGCAGCCACCTCTTCAGAAGAGGGATGGGGCAGTGATGTGGGAAGGTCATTTGTCAATCTGTTGTTTCATTGGTTAATCAATAAAGAAAACTGCTTGGTCTGATAGGTCAGAAAATTAGGTAGGTGGAATAGACAGAACAGAATGCTGAGAAGAAGGGAAGTGAGCTCAGACGCCATGCCGCTCCTCTCTGGTCAGATGCGATGGAGCAAGCTGCCAGGTCAGACATGCTGCATCTTTCCCGGTAAGACACCACCTCATGGTGCTACACAGATTACTAAATATGGGTTAATCAAGATATGAGAGTTAGCCAAGAAGAGGCTAGATATAATGGGCCAGGCAGTGTTTAAATGAATACAGTTTGTGTGTTGTTGTTTTGGGGCATAAGCTAGCCAGGCAGCCGGGAGCTGGGTGGTAGGAATGCAGCCCTCTGTTCCTTTCTACAGGGCAGAGAGAGAGCACCCACTGGAGGTGGAAGGAAAGATCGCTTGCCTTGAAGCCAGCAGCAGATCATAGCAATAGGTAAGCAGGTCACATAGCTGTGCTTCAATAAAACCTTATTTACAAGGACAAGATTTTGGCGAGCTGTCTTGACCCTCCTCCGGGGAGGGGTCAAGGTTTGGCGGGCACAGGGATGGGGCCTCCCCATCTTGATGTTTTCTTAAAGAGCCAACGGTCACAGCCTCAGACCTGTCCCCCCACCTCGGGAAGTCCCAGCCTAGGTGCTGTCCCCTTCATTCTGAATACCCCCCACCAAGCCCCTAAACTCTGTACCTCACACATACCCCCTCGTTTTGCTTTTCTCAGCTGGTGGCTTCAGCTCACCTGTGGTTTCTATTCCCCCACCTCCATCTTGTTAGTGAGTTTGTGGGTGGTAAACCTCCCACAGCTTCCCAGGCCCCAGGGGACAGCTGGATATCCCAGTAGTTAAGTGATATCTTCCTCCACCAGCCTTCAAGCTAAAAGCAGGATGGGGGTGTTGGCCTTTCACACCAGGCTTTATTGTGCTTTTGCTCCCGGATAGAAGCTAGCACTTTGGAGCTGTGGTCAGAAAGTGACCTCTGACCTCCCGGAAGCAGATGCCGACCTCAGGCTGTGGTGTGGAAATGTTTCCTTTAGCCCCTGGTTGGTCAGCTGCAGTCTTGTCCTACAGGACGCGGTTAACGTTTGGTCATTTTGTCCTGAGAGGGAAAGTAGAAGGCATTGCTTGGTTGATGGGCAGCTGCACCTGGGACCTTTGTCGGGAAGGCTACACATTGGGTCACTCGGGAGTAAACTTGGTTTCACAGAGCCAGAAAAGTCAAGAGTGAAAGGAAGGGAGAGTGGACCATGGGAGGGAAGAAGTGGCTCACTGAGCATCTGTGTTCGTTTCCTCGTGTGTGTATGTGTGTGCCCGAGTGAGTGTGTATTTGTATGTATGAGGGTACATGTGTTTCCTCATGTGTATGAGCACGCTTGTGTGCGTGTGTGGATACACGCTGTGTGCGTGTGTGGATACATGCTGTGTGCGTGCGGAGTCATGGTTGCTGCCAGGAGTCTTGGTTACTCCCCCCCTCTATACTGAGGCAAGGCCCCTCAGATGACTCCAGAGCTCTCCAGTATCACTAGTGTGTATAGTCACTTTGCTCTGGGTTCCCATCTTGGCTTGCACACTGGGATCACAGGCAGGTCGTTATGCCCGCCTGACACTCATAGGGATTCAGGGCGATCCATGCTCTGGCATCACACCTGGGCAATCACTTTCACTACTTACCTGGCTCCCTCTTCCTTTGAGACAAGGTCTAGCTATGTAGTTCAGGTGGGCCTCGAACTGCTGATCCTTCTGCCCCACCCTCTGGAGTGTGTGCACCACAGGCATGCACCACACACGGCTGCTGGATGCTCCCTGCTGCAGCACCCCCGTACCCCCTAACACACCCAGCACTGTGGTGTTCTCACACAGCACCCAAATCACTCATAGCCTCCCCCCACATCCATGGCCCCCTGCTGCCTCTAGTCAGCTGCATTGTAGAGAGGACACAGGCTCAGAGTGAGGACAGATGTCCGGGGACTGTGTGTGTAAGCGAAGAGAAGGAGGGCTGGAACGGGAGGCTCCCTGAAGGCTGCTGGTGTCTACTGTCATGTCCTCGTCAGACCCTTTCAGGAATGCAGAGTTAGAGGAGCTCCCAGGTGTTCCTGTCCATGCCAAAATTAAGGCCATTGATGTAGAATTCTGAAGGAGCCCTGGGTATTAGTGAGTCCTTTAGTTCTTTTTTCCCCTATTTCTATTAAAAAATAAAAAACAAAAAATCTTTTCTCATTTTACATACCAATCCCAGTTCCCTCTCCCTCCCCCCTCCCATCCCCTCCAATTTTCCCTACACAACCTACCTCAAGACCCAGCAATATCACTCGGGCATATACCCCAAGGACATGTGCTCAACTATGTTCATAGCAGCATTGTTTGTCATAGCCAGAACCTGGAAGTAACCTAGATGCCCCTCGACTGAAGAATGGATAAAGAAAATGTACATTTACATATAATAACATCTTGAAATTTGCATGCATATGGATGGAACTAGAAAAAAAATCCTGAGTGAGTTAACCCAGACCCAGAAAGATGAACATGGTGTGTACTCACCCATAAGTGGATGCTAGCTGTAAAACAAAGGACAACGAGCCTATAGCCCATGGCCCCAGAGAAGCTAAGTAACAAGGAGAATCCTAAGAGAAACATATATATGTCCAACTGGAAAGGGGAAGTAGACAAGATCGCCCAACAAAATTGGTAGTTTGGGGGTGGGAGGAGAAGGGAGGGGAGAGGGCACGAGGGAGGAGAACTTGAGGGAATGAGATAGTCAAGAGGGAAAAGGACAGAGACGGAGAGCAAGGAAAGAGTGTGTTAACTCTGGTATAAGCAAATCTGATCAGTCCTGAAGCGAGGCTGACTTCATCATCCTGGAGTGTGCCAGGGCATCGGAGTCCTTAAAGTACCCCAGGCTCAGCTGTCAGCAATGTTCTCTGGGAAGCGGGAGCAAGCTGCAGTAACTGCTCCCAGCTGGAACATTCTGGTTTCAAAGACCTTCAGTTATGATAGTTTTGGAAGGGAGAAGAGACAGAGGTTATAGATATATAAATAATCTTTTAACTGGTAGTGATTGGTGTTAAGTAAAAAATCACCCAATGGTCAAATGCTTTATTGTTTGGTTAAAAAACACACAGATATAAGCGCCAAGTGCATGGCAAGTAATATGCTTTATATTTCCTCACGAGGCTCCCTTAAAACAGGCTGATGCCTGGAGCCTCACAGGACGTTGCAGTTTTGGGTCATTTCCATCCTTGCACACGAGGTGGCGCCAGAGGACTGTGGTGCTGAGGATGCGGATTTGGGTCTAAGGGCTCCTTCAAATCAGGCAACCAAGGGTGTCTTTCCTCCTTGCTCCCCATATTAGCAGGATCCCAGTAAGGCAAAAACAACAGTATTTTGCTTTGGGCTCTAAAGTCTTATTTACATTCCTTTTGGGAAGCAGGTCTATTCGAAGTGTGAGCAATGAGCAGGTGTGAGCAATGATTATTCAAGGTCATCATTGAGGACAGGGAGGGGGTCTGGCCAGTGCTGCAGGGGTGGCTGAGTTCAGGGTGGAGGAGGGGCCAGCCATGTTTCCCTACAGATGAGCGATGTCTTCAGCATCGCAGAGAAGGACCAGGCAGCAGGTGCTTTGTCTTAACTGAGAACTTAGCTGCTACCCGATGGACAGGCAAAGACAGAGCCGCCTTTAAGGAGTGGAATGGACCACCCACACGAAGTCCTCAGGGCCTCAGCGTGCCTCATCTGGTGGTGTTTCTAGAAAGGTGCGCTTTGTAGAGGGCTGGAAAGAATAAATGTGTTTCTGCAGACAGATGGCCCTGCCACAGTCAAGGGTGCCGCTAGATTTGAGGGCCGACCTTCAACATGCTCTTGGCTCCCCTGTGCAACAGGCAGCTGACAGACTGCAGACCACCGTGCGGGGCTGACTTAGTCCCACAACACACCGCTCCATGCCGGTGGCCTTGGAAAGAAAACCCTTGGTCTGCAGAGCTCCCCACGCTTCTGTTGCCTGTTCTCCTGTCCTGGATTTACTCCGCAGACCAGAGAGCTACTGTCATGGCCTTTCCCTCTTTGTCTTCTGCCTTCCCTGACTCCTGCTGATTTTGGTCCTTGGGCTTTTGGTGTGGTTCTTTCGGCAAATTGATCTGGACAATGCCCTTTCCACAGCATTGGAATTTTACTTTAAAATTTTTAACTATAGAAGTACATATTAGCCCTTACCTGATTGGAGCAGCCCGTGGAAGTATATATATTAGCACTTACCTGATTGGAGCAGCCCCGGCCGGTTGTGTTTGGGATTCAGCTGTGGCTGCAATAGCATTCAGGATGGTGAAACAACTGAATTTGGTCAGTGTACCATGGAAGGCTTCTTTAGAAGAGGATGACCCTGTTGTCAAAAACAAAAAGACAAAAACATTCCTGGGAAGATGAAGGCAATGTCTTTTATTGGGGTCATTTGCTTTATATCCCCATTCTTCAAACAGTATTCTGCAGTGGTGGCTGTCATTTGTTTCTTTACTTGTGGGCAGGACTGATCCAAATACTACTGGTGTGTGGGGTGAGGTGTTATGGTTTTCTATCTCTTTAAGAGACAAGCCACGCCCACTCTCTCCCCCATCCGCTGAGGCAGGCTGATCTTTAGCTCTTCAGCTTCGGTCCGAGCTCGCTCTCTTTTCCATCTTCCTCTCTCCCCCCTTCTCCACTTCCTCCCTTCTCTGTCTCTTCCTCCTCCTCCTCCTCCTCCTCCTCTCTCTCTCTGTCTCTCTCTCTCTCTGTCCTCCTTCACCCTTTCCTCCTTCACAACCCCTGAATAAATATTCGACCTCACCCTGCATGTCGTTTCTATCCATGTCTCTGTCTCCTGCCCACCCACCATGTGTCTCCCTGCCTGGGACCAGCCACTGCTCAGGGACCGGCAGCCACCTCTGCCTGGGACTGGCTGCTCCCAGGGCCCGCTGCCTCCCGCCACATGGCCCACCACTGGCTCACACACAGTGGCAAGAGGAGCCGCTGGCAGCCACAGACACGCTGCCTGGCCAACTTCATGGCATTGTTTTTACCGGTTAGCTCATGGTGCAGGATGACAGCGAGCAGGGCTTGGTGGCCCTTCCTTTGCTTACGTACATCCTTTTGCTTTGTGAAAGGAGAAGAAAGAGCAGACTCCCTTTTGAGAAACATGAAAACTGTCAAACAAAAGTCAGCTCAGATCACACGGGGCCTGTCCCCGGCAGGAAGTGGGGCCTTACTTGTGAATGTGTAACTCGCAGTAAGTTCTCAGCAGACCAAAAAAAAAAAAAAAAAAAAAACCCTCCAACCCTTTCATCATATTCTCCCCTTTCGTAGCCTCCAACTGTTTTACCTCACTTACGGCCTCGCTCAAGCCCAAATGGCCTTTGTCAAGGTTAATTGGCCAGCCCCGAGGCTGTGCTCAAGGCTGTGTGGAGGGAACATCTCTGTGCAGTTGTCCACGTTGAAAGAAAACAGAACATTCGATCTTTGCTGGAAATGACTTCTGCAGACACTGTGTGTGTCTGCATTCCTTAGCCTTCTAATCCCTTCCTACCTGGGGTGGGGGTGGAGTCGCAGGAACCAACACTTCACAGTTAACTTTACAGTGTGTCTGTAGACACTGGAGTCTCTGAACCAGGACCGAGGTTTATTTTTACTAGCTTGCTAATGACCCCGAGCAGGTGTGCAGGGTGTTAGATGTTGAGCGATGAGCTCACACCTCACGTTTCCACAAGGGTATTTATTCTCCTGGACAAGGTTGTGCTAAGGATGGTGGCAGCTAGTCATGAGATGGCATACGCCTGCCTATGGTCTCCCGTGTACGTGTCTGGTGCAGGCATGATACGACAAGCCAGGCAGACTCATCCCACGCCACTGAGTAACACAGGACGGTGTGGGGCAGGGCTGGACACCACTGAGTAACACTGGGCGGTGTGGGGCAGGGCTGGACACCACTGAGTAACACTGGGCGGTGTGGGCCAGGGCTGGGTTTTTTGTTTTTGTCAATTTGAAACAAGGCAGAGTCATCTTGGAAGAGGGAACCTCAATGGAAGAATTGGCTCCCTCATATTGGCCTGGGGGCAAGTTTGTGGAGCACTTCCTTAATAAAGGATTGATGTGGGAGAGCTCCGCCCACTGTGGGCAGGCCACCCCTGCACAGGTGGTCTTTGGTTGCTTAAGAAAGACAGCAGATCAAGCCATGGCTTCTGCTTCAGTTCCTGATAGCCCATGCCTGACTTCCCTTCAGGACGGATTGTGAGCTGTAAGATGAAGCTGGCCACAAGCGGCCTGTGGTCACTGTTTCACAGGGATAGAAAGGAACTAAGACAGCGCCTGAGGCTGTAGCATGAGTGGGGACTGGGCCTCTGACACCCGCGGTCACCATGAGCCACTGGGTAGTGATTTCCTCTGCTCAGGACCAGTGTGGGTCATGTCACAGATCTGGAGGTGGGAGTTCACACAAGCCAGTGTAAATGTGCCATCCTCCACATTCTAGCCATGTGTGTGGGTAAATGTGTGTGTGTGTGTACATGTGCATTGTGTGGGTGTATGTGTGCATTGTGTGGGTGTATGTGTGCATTGTGAGGGTGTATTTGTGCATTGTGAGGGTGTATTTGTGCATTGTGTGGGTGTATGTGCATGTGTGTGGGTGTATGTGTGCATTGTGAGGGTGTATTTGTGCATGTGTGTGGGTGTATGTGTGCATTGTGAGGGTGTATGTGTGCATTGTGTGGGTGTATGTGTGCATTGTGTGGGTGTATGTGTGCATTGTGTGGGTGTACGTGTGAACGTGTGTGGGTATATGTGTGCATTGTGTGGGTGTACGTGTGCATGTGTGTGGGTGTACGTGTGCATTGTGTAGGTGTACGTGTGCATTGTGTGGGTGTACGTGTGCATTGTGTGGGTGTACGTGTGCATTGTGTGGGTGTATATGTGAGTGTGTGGGTGTATGTGTGAGTGTGTGTGGGTGTATGTGTGCATCGTGTGGGTGTATGTGTGAGTGGTGTGTGGGTGTATGTGTACATTGTGTGGGTGTATGTGCATTGTGTGTGGGTGTATATGTGCATTGTGTGGGTGTATGTGTGCATTGTGAGGGTGTATGTGTGCACTGTGTGGGTATATATGTGCATTTCTATGGGTGTATATGTGCATGTGTGTGGATATATGTGTGCATGTGTGTGGCTGTATGTGTGCATTGTATGAGTATAAATGTGCGTGTGTGTGGGTGTACATGTGCATTGTGTGGGTATATGTGTGCATGTGTGTGGGTGTTAATGTGCATGTGTGTGGGGTGTGTGTGTGCATTGTATGGGTGTACATGTGTGTTGTGTGGGTATATGTGTGCATATGTGTGGGTGTAAATATGTGGGTATATATGTGTGGGTACATGTGTATGTATGTGGATGTATATGTGCATGTGTATGGGTATATATGTGCATTGTGTGGGTGCAAATGTGTGCGAGGGGGTGTACGTGTGCATTGTGTGGGTGTACGTGTGCATGTGTGTGGGTGTATGTGTATATGTGTGTGTACATGTGTTGTGTGTGAATGTATATGTGCATTGTGTTGATATATGTGTGTGGGTGTACATGTGCATGTGTGTGGGTGTATGTGTGTGAGTGTATACGTGCGTGTGGGTGTACATGTGTATGGGTGTATGTGTGCATGTGTGCGTGTGTGTGCATGTGTGTGTGCGTGTGTATGTGTGCATGTGTGTGGGTATATGTGTGCATGTGTGCAAGTGTATGTGTGCATGTGTGTTTGCCTGAAGTTGAAGCACAGTCCAGTGAGTAAGTATGTTAGAAGCCAGCACTTGCTGCCTTGTATCTCCTATTTAATATTTTGGAAAATTCTAGAATAGTGGTTGGCAAACTTTGGTTACTCCTTGTTTTGGTCAATAAAGTCACTCTCCTAAAGGAATATTTTACTATATTGGAGTACCCACAGTATCAGATTTACCTCTGAGCCATCTAAACTGTGCAGTTAGTGCGGTGAGTGCTTCCACAGTGTTGGGCCACTGTTCTGTCTGCTTCCAAAATGCATGAACTCCCCATGCAGATGCTCTGTACTGCTCACCAGCAACCGCAGTGCCTTTTCCCCATGGCTGCTGGCACCCTCCATTATACTGTCCATCTTTGTGATATCACATAAACATAGTTGTTGCTGAAGTTTGGGTCATAGTCTGTACCCCAAGAAGCCAGGTTCAAACACTCTTGCTTGAGAAGCCTGTCAAAGCAGCCAAACTAATAGTAAGAAGCCAAAAAAGTAAGTTCATTCAATGCGGCCACTTTTGGAGACGGGACAAAGAGATCCCATGACCTCCTCCAGTCCATCTTTGGGGGTCCTGAGGTGGGACTAAAGTTTGAATAGGAGGCCAGGGATGTGCACTCCGAGGGGTTTCTGGTCAAGGAGTAGCTCCTCCCACTGTTGGGCCTGTCACTGTCTGGACCACAATGTCTCCAACAAAATGGTTGGGCAAATCCCTATCATGTGTGAGTCGTCCCCAAGCTGGGCGATGAAGGCGCAAGTCATAAACAATCCCACACCAGTTTGGAATTGTGATTAATAGGGTGGTATTTATTTAAAGGGGAGAAAACTTACAGATCACCGTCCCAGACAACAGCCCTCTGCACAATTAGGAAGAAGTCTAGTCGCCGGAAGCGGAGCAGGAAGTAAAAAGAGTAAGGAGGGAAGTAGCCGCTTTTTTAAAGGGAGAGAGACCACGCCCCAATGGACTGGTATCTCAGCAGCTATTGGCTGGAGGAGTGGAAGGACCTCCGGCAACACCTCCCCCTTTTGTTTAAGTAAGAGAGTTCTAAACCTACTATGAAATTATATACAATAAGTACAAATATCCTATTCTAACTAGCTTAGGTCTTATATAATAAATAGCTTGGCTAAGTCATGAGTCGAAAGTAACTACATTTATATAGTCTTCAACCCCATCGAAGATCTGAGAAGAGAAATGTTACCTGAGTAATTAGGAAGTGCAAACAACTTCCAAAACATGCAGTAAATCACAGAGACAACTAGCTACCTGGGCAATCACCCAAGGTCACGTTTGCAGCATTGAAGCAACCAACTTTGGCTATGGCCTAACATAACTAACATACCATTTTCAAAGGCAAGCAACTTGTCAAAACTATCTTACCCTGTCTTGGCAGGATATGACAGTCCTGTTTTTTCCATTCACAGATACTCTGTATTTCTGTCAGTGGTTGAGGTATGGGCATTTCTTTACCCAAAGGCCAGTTCAGCCAAGAAGAAAGGCTCCAGGTGGAGTGTCTTTGGTGCTCAACATTCTCTCGGGAATAGAGTGGTGTTGCCAGGAGCAATTGTGTCTCACTACCACAAAACTCTGAGTTAGATTAAAGGCCATTTTCTACAGCTCTTTGAAGAGGTTGAAGATTATCTATCTATACTGAGTATAATCTCTATGTATCTAAAGAACCTGATTAGTCTAATTATAAATGACAAACTTAGAATACTATTGATCTATATAATTCTCAATACCTATCTAACTTAAAGACTAAGACAATAAACTACTGTGAAACAAATGAGGACAATGACCTCCAAATATAAGCAATGTACAAATATACATTGCAGTATGGTAAATATATATCAATACACAAGCAATATGTAAGTATCTTAATCAGAGGTAGAAATGTACACTGCAATATGGTAAATATATACAATATATATATATATCAATACATGTCAATACATAAAAATGTTTTTAAACAGAGGTAGAAACATGCATGCATACAATAGTCAATATAATTTCACTTTGTATCAATATATAAGAATCGATACCAATACATTTGTCTCAAAACAATAACTCACAAGTACCAACAAGTACCAATCTATTATCCCTCTTTTTTTTTTCCAAATGATCCCTGAGCTTATAAAATTCCTTCCCCAACCCTCAACCGTATACCAGTTATAATCAACCCCTAAATGATGTCCCTAAACCCAAGGGCAAACTTTACTGGGAGAGGGGACGTCGTCCTCTAGAGTTACTTCCAGCTGTCATGGGGGCGAGGTTCTTTCTGGGGGATCCTGTGAAAGTAAAATGATGGTTAAATTTCAAGATCAATGTCTTTTAAAATTGCAAATAGTCTCTGAGTATTTTGTGCAGGTCTGGCCAGAATGTTGTTTCAGTGTCTGCCTGGTATTTGTTAAAAACTGGGAAATGCAAGTTGCTCAACAAAGTAACTGTAATTAAATCAATTCAGTACACGGAACCATAAACCCAGAATCCAGGGGTAGAGAAGAGTAACCTGGAAGCCGTGTATGCCTCCACGTGACAGAGTCGTCCCAAGGGGTTGCAGCTTTCGGCAACCGGTAACCGCGTGCTCTGGTTTGCGCTGCTTAAGAGCTGCGCTTGCAAGGGAGATTTGAAAACGACTCAGAAAAGAGCAAACCACGTGGGCAGAGACTACGCGGGCCTGTGGAGTTTAAATCCACGTAGGGAGGCAAACGATAGGCTGCGTGGGGACTTGAAGTCAATCTGAGGTGTCTAAAGGGAAAATATAAAGAACTGCAGCAAGAAAAGCCACTGCGTGATGATTTATGTTAAACTGCTGGCTCCACGCACAAGGCACAGGCCGCAAGGCACAGGCCACAAGGCACAGGCTGTGGCCGAACTGCCGGCAGGCAGCCCAGCGGGGGAAGGAGGGGTCCTAAAACCAAACGTTGGGTGCCAGATGAAGGCGCAAGTCATAAACAATCCCACACCAGTTTGGAATTGTGATTAATAGGGTGGTATTTATTTAAAGGGGAATAAACTTACAGATCACCGTCCCAGACAACAGCCCTCTGCGCAATTAGGAAGAAGTCTAGTCGCCGAACCGGAGCAGGAGGTAAAAAGAGCGAGGAGGGAAGTAGCCGCTTTTTTAAAGGGAGAGAGACCACGCCCCAATGGGCTGGTATCTCAGCCGCTATTGGCTGGAGGAGCGGAAGGACCTCCCGCAACACCGCTGGCTTCAGCCTTTGCCTTCCAAGTTCTGGTGAGGAATTACATTTCCTTGGGGGTCCATTGTTTCAATAACCTGGCCATCAGTTTGAGGGATACAAATGCATCTGTGGAATACGTTCATTTCTATGCCTGTTACATGACTTGTCCCTTGCCCTTTGTGAATGCTATGACCTTAGCCGATGACCGCAAGGCTCGCCTAGATGACTGAATTTCACTAAAGCTAAGTAATATCCTAGTGTACGGGCACACACAATATTTGTTCATGGTAGTGATATTTCATTTATATTTTAATAAATAAAGCTTGCTTGAAGATCAGAATGCGAAACAGCCACACTAGTCAGCCATACATGGCCAGGCAGTGGTGACACACACCTTTAATCCCAGCAGCCACACTAGATAACCATAGAGGCCAGGCAGTGGTGGCACACACCTTTAATCCCAGCCCTAGAGAGGACTATAAGGTAGGATGAGAAGGGAACTCGCTCTCTTTTAGTCTGAAGATTTCATAGAGGTAAGAGCTCTCTAGTGGCTTGGCTGCTTTGCTTTTCTGATCTTCAGGTTGAACCCCAATATCTCTCTCTGGGTTTTTATTATTCGTGCTACAGTTCATCAACTGACAGACACTGGGGTAGCTTCTTCTCTTGGCTATTATAACAACACTGGTCACAAACACGCATGCTCCTATCCAAGTCCCTGTAAACTGCTCCTTGTGGGTACCCAGGACTCTGAAAGGCAGTTACCTGCCTGTTTGTTTGCCAGGTGGTGCCTTCATCTTGCAATAGCTGAACAGTTGTGACAGAGATGTGGTGGTTCACAAAGCTATGAAGATTTTCCTCTGGCCCTTTCCAGGGAATGCTTGCTGGTCTCTGCTAGAGTTACTACACTATGGACCCATTGCATGGCTTCATTGGAGATTTCTTCTTTTGCTCCCTGGGTTTGAGCCAGGTCTTGTCTTTAGTTATCTGGCATTCAGTACCTACCAGAAGATCCCACTGGAGAAAACTCTTGGCCTTAGATGGAGATGACATCCATCAGCTCTCTTAAAACCTAGAGCAAACATTTTTTTTCCCAGCCAACACACTGGATTTCCCAGTTTATTGTGTATACCGTCTAGCTGCCTGGGGTGATGTGGCTGGTTTCAGATAGCGGATGAAGGGCTGCATCCTGTTAAACAGTGAGCCAGGATGAACACTCGGTCCCTTCAGTTGCCTCCTGTCAGGTGATTGTCACCACCACTAGAAAGCCCCTATCTCAAGCACATCCAATTTCAAAATATGTTTCCTCAAACATTATCTTACAAAGTTCCCAATCCAGATGGGAAGGAGGGACGTGAAGGAGCATGTGTGAGGAGCAGGTGGAGACTGAGGTTTCTGTCCTGTCCAATTCTATTCAGTCCCAAAGAAACACACAGAGGCTTATGTTAATTATAAGCTGTTTGTCCTATTGTTCAGGCTTATTATTAACTAGCTCTTACAACTTAAATTAGCCCACAGTTCTTGTTTATATTTAGCCACGTGACTTGGTACCTTTTCTCAGTGAGGCATTCTCATTTTGCTTCCTCTGCATCTGGCTGGAGACTCATTCGCTGCCTTTTGTCTTCCCAGAATTCTCCTAGTCTGGTCGCCCCACCTATACTTCCTACCTCGCGACTGGCCAATCAGTGTTTTTTTTTTAAACCAATAGGAGTGACAAATCTTTACAGTGTACAAGAGCATTTTCCCACAGCAAGCAGAGATTTTTTTAAAAAAAAATTATTTTATACTTCCTCCTCAAAGTTCTTTCTCTGTTGACTTTCAATCGTTTCATTTTCTTGGAGCTCAACCCCAGAGATACTTGGGGATGGATGCATATTTGTGTCTCATTAAAATGTGCCAAATTTATCGCACCTGCACTGTATAATTTGCCAGTGTACAAAGAGAAAAGAGATGGTTTGTCTCAATCTATGTCAGACAAATAGAAAACCCCTATGTAACAAAAGGCACACAGGTGTAAAATGCAAGTCATGCTGTGTTGCCCCGGGAGTTGTACAGACAAGATGGGCTATGCTAGGGGGCTGGGTCTAGCCTGGTGCCTTTCCTCGCCAATAAAGCTTAATGGAAACATAGTTACACTTGCTTGTTTGTGCAACTGTTGCTTGTTTTCACAGAGGGCTGGCCACACATCCTGCTAAGGACTGGATATTTTTACAAAACACATTTTGGTGGAAAGAAATAAAAAAGAATTAACCACCCTTAAAAGAAACCCAGAAAAAACTGGACAGTTCTAATTAAAATATTAAAATGAAGGCTGGTTTGGTGTTACAAGCTTGTAATCTCAGCTATTTGGAACACTGAGGCAGAAGGATCACAGGTCAAGGCCTGCCTGGGCAGCTTAATGAGACCCTGCTTCAAATATAAAAAGTACAAAGAGTGCTGGGATATAACTATGATAGAGCACTTGCCTATCATGGTCATGACCCTAGGTTCAGGTCTCAGTGCCTGAGATGAAGAGAGATAAAGACTAAATATAAGCTGTGAACTATGGCTACCATCTAAATGATGTCATTAGGTTAACTGTGAACTATACATACAATCTAAATGATATCATTGACACAGTGTATGTTGGGGTATACTATTTTCTGGTGTGTGACTTTTGTTTACCCTGCATTTGTTTAACTCTGAAGCTGTGTTACTGTGCCTGTCTAAAGCACCTGATGGTCCTAATAAAGAGATGAACGGTCAATAGTGAGGCAGGAGCAAGGTTAGGTGGGGCTGGTGGCCAGAGAGTTAAATAGCAGGAGAAATCTGAGAGGAGAAAGAGGAGCAAGAGAGCGAGGAGAGGACTGAAAGTAAGATACACAGAAGTAAGAAAAGGCAAAAGCCCAGAAGCAAAATGTAGAAGGAATAATTTAACTTAAACTGGAAAGAAACAAGCCAAGCTAAGGCCAGGAATTCATAACTAAGAATGAGCCTCCGTGTATGATGTATTTGGGAACTGGGTGGTGGGCCCCTCAAGAAGCAAAAAGAGGAAAATCTCTCACGACAAGTGTAAACATGATCTTGTGTAACATTAGATTGTATTTGGGTTCCCCAGCTGTAGAGAGCCGTGTGGAGTCACACCTGATGGCTATGTGTAGAGAGCTGCGTGGAGTCGCACCTAATGGTGCTGGCTCCCGCCCTCCACAATCCCGAAAGCGAGTGCTCTCTGTGATAATCAACTTCTAATATCAACTAGGCCTGACTTATGCTATTATCATGCAATGATTGTCAGCTGCTTGCATATGTGTGGACCCATGAGCAGTGCCCACCTGGCAATCTGAGGTTGGCGGCCTGTGCCTTTTTAAGGGCTGGGAGAGGTTTGCCCGGGGGGAGAGGGAGAGGGGGAGAGAGAGATTTTACAATTGTTAACAAGGTCCTGAATAAACTGCTTAGCAAGAAGAGCTCCAGTGTGGTGTTGCGTCCTCCTTGCTGGACGAGGGTGGGCGCGACAGTTGGTGGCCCGTACGGGGACAAGACAAGTGGTGCCGCGTACGGAGATCCTCCAAACCTCTCTCCGTGGAGTCCAGAACTTGCTGCAGTCAGGGAGTGCACCGGATAATCCTCAGGTAAAGGCTGGGGATCCGCGAAAAAAGCGGGTTTTCCGCTCTCGCCGATAGAAGGGAGAGTGGGGGTAATAGGGCCGCGACTATAGCGGACGGATTAAAGTGAGGGCCACGACCAAAGTGGACGGTTTAAAATGAAAATAAAAGAATGGGATTTTAGAATGGGCGCTTCAACATCACACCTGATTTTTCTGGCTCTTAACGAGCTGTTAAGGAGCACATTGGAAAGATTTTTGACTGAATGTGACACAATTGCTCCTTGGTTTGCCGTCTCTGGCAATCTTAATGTGTCATCTTGGGACAAGCTTGGTAGAGATCTGAATTTTGCTGCAGAACAAGGTACGCTAAGGAAGGGAGTTAAATTCATGTGGTTTGAATTACCAAGACCTCCTGAGTTTGCAGTGGAGTGTGAGCAGCTGCGGCTCCAAGGCCAAGGAGCTCCAGGCGGCTCCAAGGCCAAGCGGCACTGAGGGTCTGCAAACCTGCAAACACCCAGGACCTGCCTTGAGGACCAACAAGGCCAGAACGCTAAGCCACTCCCAGCGTGTGCCTCAGGGCATAGAAGCCAGCACAACCAGGGCTGTTCTGCACTGCCAGGCCTCCACCTTCCAGCTCGGTGGGGAGGTAGAGTCTCTGCCTCTCCCCAGTCGCTGCCGTGACCTGCGTCCAAGCAAGGCTGAAAATGGCAGTAAGAATGCAACGTCCCCGCTCAGCAGGAAGTAGCCAGACAGATTGACAACGTCCAAATCCCTAAAACATGGTGTAAGTGGGGCCCTTTCAATGGTTGCAGAGCAGCAAGCCTGCTTTCCTGAGTTCTGCTCCACTCCATGCACCAGTCTGGACCCAGAACGAATGCAGCTGGGGCAGAAAGGTAGCTGGAGCAGAGCTGGAGCAGAGCTTTGCTAGGTAGGTGGCTGTGGTGGAAGGCACATTGCCTCAGCAGTTGGTACCTAGCCTGGCGGATGCCACAGCAGTGCCAAGAATGCAGCATATGGTCACTTAGCAGAAGCAGGATCAGCTGAGCTGCTAGGGAAGCCAAAGAGGTGCACGAGGGAGAAGGTGTCTTCCATGCACTCAGCTGACAAGAATGAATGTGCCACGGGGGTATGGCAGCTGGGGTATGTTAAGAGAGGCAAATCCATACCCTAGTCTGTCAGACATTTCTATCCATCCGGGGCTGTGTGTGACCAGCATTCAATATGACTCATGCAGCTAATCTGTCTAAAGAATTGTCTAGATATCTTTTAGGTAATTGGTCTGGTGAATTCAAAAACAACTGGAAAAGCTGCGAGTGGCGACTGCAGATTCCACACGCATGGATACCAGCCTGGCAGAAGGACTATCCTCCTGGATCACTCCATGGATCATCTGAAGGAGTGGGCGGGAGTAGGAGCCCTAACAGGCTTAATGGAGCTTGCCTCCCTAGTATGCCTGTGGTGCATTTGTCACATAAGGGTTTCACAGCATGGCAATGCAGTTATGATCATTCAGGCCTTCACGGTCATTGAAGCAGGACAGTCTCCCCAAGTTTGGCTATCTATCTTAAAAGAGATAGAAGCGAGCACAGGATGCGAGGCTTGCCCACTGCACTTGAGGTAAGCATACATCAACCTCAAGAAGAGCAAGTCTGATTGCATGTGGGTTGGTGTCTAGCTCCCACCTCTGTAAAAAGACACCGGACAGGTCTAGTGTTCTCTGGGTGAATGACACCTGGACAGACACTAGCACATGTTCCATTTTTAACAGAGAACAGACCTCTACTCTTGCCTGTTGCTTTGCAAAACAAAAAGGGGGAACTGTAGAGAGCCGTGTGGAGTCACACCTGATGGCTATGTGTAGAGAGCTGCGTGGAGTCACACCTAATGGTGCTGGCTCCCGCCCTCCACAATCCCGAAAGCGAGTGCTCTCTGTGATAATCAACTTCTAATATCAACTAGGCCTGACTTATGCTATTATCATGCAATGATTGTCAGCTGCTTGATATGCGTGGACCCATGAGCAGTGCCCACCTGGCAATCCAGGATTGGTAGCCCATGCCTACTTAAGGGCTGGGAGAGGAAAAGGAGAGAGGAGAGAGAGAGAGAGAGAGAGAGAGAGAGAGAGAGAGGAGAAAGGGAGAGAGAGATTTTACAATTGTGAAAAGGTCCTGAATAAAACTGCAGTGAGAAGAGCTCCGGTGGTCGCGTCATCCTTGATGGACGAGGGGGGCCGCGACACCCAGCACCACTACAGCACTTAAAAACATTTGTGAGCTACTTCTAGGTGACAATGAGAGCTATCTGGTATACCTGCCCGAAGCAACTGGTCCTAACTAGTGGCCCAGTTTTTGCTTACTGCACTCTTCCCCAGGAATCTATTGATGTCCTGATGTTTGAGGTCATATCCCGTATTTCTCCTTGCTCCCCAAACACTGATACACTAATCTGTCCCTAAAATGTTGATAAATACCAACTAATGGATGTTTCCCACAGTTGCAATGGTTTTGAAAAGCAATCAGCGACACATAATAATGAAGTCATTCATCAATTATGAAAGGCCCCTGCACACAAATCTTGTGAATTCTCACCGCAGATTCCATGATTATAAAATAATGCCACTGCCTTCCCCATACTCACATTTGAATAATGGAGAGCTCATATTTTGACCACAGACAAAAAGTTCAAGATTTTGTAAGATCTTTAAATCGCCGTTGAACAGGAAGGGCTTTGAGTTTTTTAGAATGTCCAGGAGTCCTAGCCAATACTTTACTCAGTAACTACAAACTAGACTTATTGGTTTATTTCTCCCTCCCCCTGTCTCTCTCTGTCCTTCTCTCTGTATGTCTGTGTACGGTGTGTTCAGGCCCCCATACAGACAGAAGAGGGTGCCAGGTTGATGTGGGTGCTGGGAACTGAATTCCAGTTCTCCGAGACAGCAGTGGATGCTCTTAACCACCCAACCCTCTCTACATTTCGTTTATGGAGCAGAATTAAAGAAACAGTAGATCTAAACAAATTACATTTAAGACGTAGCAGATTCATTTTCATTCGGGCTCGCCAGGAATTCCTTTCACCTGTGCCCCTGGCCCTGCTCCCCACCCCCAGTCTCAAGGTATTGTGGTTGGAACCCAGGGTCTTTTGCATGCTAGGCAAGTGCTTCATGCCTGAGCCACAGCCCTATACCCTCTCGTGTGTGTGTGTGTGTGTGAGTGTGTGTGAGAGAGAGATACAACAGATACAAGTCTGTTTCCCCATCCTTTTCCCTGAAAGAACTCTCTCCTAAAAGGTGCCTGTCTCTCTCACTTGAGTCTTGGGGCCTGCAGGATCTCTTCCCACTTCCTCTTTCTCCGAGGAGTCATGTGCTCTTCCTTCTTCCTCACTACAAGTTTCTTATTTCTGTTTAACTCCACCTCCTTCCTATGTTCCTGGAGGGTCCCCTTCCCTACTTATTTTTGGCCCCATCTTTCTCTCGAGTTCTGCCCACTCCACCTCCCTGCTCTCAGTCTTTACTTCATAAAAATTACAGGTTGGAAGGAAGTTCAGATGTGTGTGGGCAGTGACGAGGCAGAGGCAGAGCTCAGATGAGCCCACGGCACTATGGTTTTTTTCCTTTACATTGCTGGTCTGGGGAGATGGTTCAGTAAAGGGCTTGCTGCACAGGCGCGAGGACCCGAGTGCTGGATATCAGCATTCATGTAAATGTCTGTAATCCCATGTTGTGGAGGCAGAGACAGGAGTTCTGGGGCTCATTGGATACCTATCTAGCAACGCCAGTGAGCTCCAGGTTCAGTGAGACATCTTGTTACAAAAAATAAGGTAGGGTGATTGAAAATGGAGACGCTCATGGACATATACACAAACATTACCACATGAATACACAATAGGAAGATTTTTTTTACACTGCCAATAACATTAATAGACATTTAATATCTTAGTGCGGACATGCACGACTCTAAGAGACCTGTCTTTCTTCTCCTGAGACTTGAGGGCTAAAGGCTCACTGCTGTCCTCTGGCTTAGCGAATCAGTCTTCTACATGTACCTTGAAGATGTCCCTTATATAGCTCAGGCTTCACGTCCTCCTGACCCTCGTGACCTTGACTCTCATGGACAGCAGAGACCCAAGGTCAGTGCTTCATACAGCTCCCTCCTGCTTGTTTCTCCTCACCGTATGCTTGAGAATTCTTGGGAACTCCAGATTCTCAAAGGATTTTCAAATGTTGAGATACAATCCACATCTCATAAGAATGACCATTTAAAGACAGATAATTCCATTTTCAGTCTATTTATGAGACTGTACAACTGTCTCTTCCCCAAACATTTTTATTATTACACACTGCATTGGTGAGGTCCCGTTGTCTACCTGACATACCTAGAATCCCACGGCTAGAGTCTTGCCAAGGAATTATCTAGATTAGTTTGGCCTGTGTGCACCTTAGCGAGACTGATTGCTAATTGAGGGTGGGGAGACTCACCCTGAATGTGGGAGGTACTATTACGCAGACTGGGCCCTGAACACAGTGAAGAAAGCCAGCCGAGGGTGCGCACACAGGTAGCATGGTTGTACATGCTTCTCTCCGCTCTTGACTGTGGCTGTGGGATGATGCCTTGACTTGCTCAAGCGATGGACTGTAACCCGGAATTGTAAACCAAGGAGGCCCTTGGCAGCTGAGAATTGAACCAGGGTCCTCTGGAAGAGCGGTCAGTGCTCTTAACCACTGAACCATCTCTCCAGCCCCATCTCTCCACCCTTGACTGTGGCTGTGTATGCCTGGCTGCTTTGACTTGCCCTGGTGATGGACTGTAACCTGGAACTGTAAACTAAGTAAGCCTTTTCTGCCGCTTTAAACATAGCCATTTATTTTTGTGTACCGTGTGGGCCTGGCACCTTCACAGACTGCAAGAGGCATCAGATTCCTTTCAGCTGGAGTTACAGATGGTTGCGAGCCACCACGTGGGTGCCAGGAACCAGACTCAGGTTCTCTCGTCGGTGCTCTTAGCAGCTGAGCCTGTGTCTGGCTTTCTTATATTGCTTCTTGTCAGGGTCATTGTCATAGAAGCGGAAGTGAAGCTAGAACACGTGCACCCAAAGAAACAGCCTTCCCGTTAGGAATCGTGACCCACTGTGCCATCCCCTCAGGCCCCTGGGATGGCCAGTTTGTCCCCATGGCCTTTTCTGCCCTGGATAGGTCATATGAAGGGAAGCATGCCCTCGGTGTCTTTCATGGCTGACTCTTGCACTTGGTGTGACTTTCCAAGTTCAGTTATGTTTTAGTCTATTTCAGCACTTTGTTAATTTTTGTATGGCACGATATCCCTTACACACACACACCATACTTTGTTCAGCTCATGACCCAACCGTCCTTTGTGTTGTTGCTGCTTCTCAGCCTTTATGAACAACGCTGAAGCTTTGGCCGTGTGTCCTCGGTTCTCTGGGGAGCATAGCCAGGGGTGGTGCGCTGAGGTCCCACGGGGCGTTTGGAAAAGTGGCTGCATCTGGCATCTTGACACCTGCTCCTTAGTGCTGCCCAGGTGTTCTGTCCAGGTGTTCTGGTTACTCGCATACTCCCCAGCACCTGTTTGATGCCTGCCGCTGTGACTGCAGTCATCTCGGTGGGTGCAAACAGCACCTCACCGTGGGCTTGATTTGCATTTCCTCGATGAGTCATGATATTAGGAATATTTTCAGGTGTGCACACGTGATAAGGTGGATGCTTTGCATTTTATTTTGAGCTGTAAGAGTCAGATGCGTTTTCCGGGTGCTGGTCATTTAGCACATATAGACTAGATTTGCAAAGATCTTTCCCCATCCTGTGAGCTTCCTTGGCATTTTGTTGGCAGTGCCCTTTGACGCACGAGAGGTTTTAATTGTGATCAAGTTCAGTTCATCTCTTGTCTTCAGTTGCTTGTACTCTTAGTGACATATTCAAGAAACCTAACTAAAGGCCACCAAAGTTAAACCTGTTTTCTTCTAGGAATTTCACAGGTTTATCCCCTACATTTAGGACCTTCATCTGTTTGGATATAGCATGGAACCAGAGTCCAACTATTTTTCCATTTGATCCCAGTAACTTAGTAACAACCACAAGAACAAAAGTGGCTGGATGGGATTGCCATCAAATCAGAAAGATTCTGCTTTGTAGCCCAGGAAACATCAGACGGAAGGGACGGTCTGAGGGGGGCTAAAGGCTGAGAAGGTAAGTCTTAGGGTCAGTGCATGTGCAGTGTAGACAAAGCCCTGAGTTTGACCTGCGACACCACATACATGACCACACACCAGAAGTGTGTGTATGGGGCGGGCTGTGGAGTGAGAGAAAGCATTTCCAAGCATGCATACATCTGGAAGGAGTTACTACCCAAAAATCACAGGAACTTGTGATGGTTCTAATCGTCAAACTTACATTACCTGGGGTTCCCTGGGAAGAGAGTCTCAGTGAGGAATTACGCAGATCAGGCTGGCCTGTGGGCATGTCTGTGTGTGTGGGGGGGCTGTCTTGAGGACTTTAAATGATACTAATGTGGGGAGACCAAGGCTACTGTGGGCAGCTCCATTCCCTAGGCAGGGGGTCTAATACTGTGTGAAGATGAGAAGCTAGCTGAGCACCAGCAAATAAGTGAGCAGGTCTGCATCCATTTCTCTCTGCTCTGGACGGTGATGTGATGTGGCGAGCTGTTTGAAATTCCTGCTTGACCTCTTTGCAAGGTCACACCCTAACCTGGATGGCTAGCTGGGAAGAACCCTTTATTCCCCAAGTCGCTTTTTCTCAGATTAGTGGTTTACAGCGATAGACATGAGACTAGAACAGGAAAAAAAAAAAAAAAACAAGAAATAATCTGGGTAAAAATGGGTAAAGGACTGAGGGGATATTTCTTACAAATGATCAACAGACATATTTAAAAATGCTCGGTGGCACCAGGGAAATGCATGGCACAATCACAATGAGGGATCAAGTTACACTGCTAGGATAGCCGCTGTCAGCATCTGGAGGTACCAAGGGTTGACAAGATGATCGATACCGTTAGTGGGATGCTCACTGGTGCAGCCATGTTCATGTTGTCTGAGGCTTAAGTACCAAGACCACTTTCTAGCCATAGATTAGTAAACGTCTGTCGATATTTATTTTTATAGAATATGGCCAAGAATGTTGGCATTTTAGTTACTGTACTTCATAAATTGGGGGAGACTTTTTTGTATTGCTTAATTTCTTGTTTTCTAGTTTTTTTATGGCTTTTATTGAGCTATACATTTTTCTCTGCTCCCCTCCCTTCCTTCCCTCACCCCTTCTACCCTCCCCTGTGACTCACACGTTCCCAATTTACTCAGGAGATCTTGTCTTTTTCTCTTTCCTAAGTAGATCCATGTATGTCTCTCTTTAAGGTCCTCTTTGTTGTCTAGGTTCTCTGAGGTTGTGGCCTGTAGGCTGGTTTTTCTTTGCTTTATGTCTAAAAACCACTTATGAATGAGCACATATTATATTTGTCTTTCTGGGTCTGGCTTATCTCACTCAATATGGTTTTTTTTTTAGATCCATCCATTTGCTTGCAAATTTCAAGATGTCATGTTTTTTAACCTCTGTGTAGTGCTCCATTGTGTTACTGTACCACATTTTCTTCATCCATTCTTTGGTCGAGGAGCATCTAGGTTGTTTCCAGGTTCTGGCTATGACAAATAATGCTGCTATGAACATAACTGAGCACATGTTCTTGTTGTATGATTATCCTTTGGATATATTCCCAAAGGTGGTATTCCTGGGTCTTGAGGAAGGTTGTTTCCTAATTTTTCTGAGAAATCTCCACACTGACGTCCAAAGGGGTTGTACCAGCTTGCATTCCCACCAGCAATGCAGGAGTGTTCTCTTTACCCCCAAACCTCTCCAGCATAAGCTGTAATCAATGTTTTTGATCTTGGCCATTCTGACAGGTATAAGATGGAATCTCAGAGTTGTTTTGATTTGCATTTCTCTAATGGTTAATTTTTTCATTTTTATGTGTTTGAGTTCATGTGTGTACCTAAATATATGTGCATATGTATGTGTGGTGTGAATATACATGCGTGCAGAGACATATGGAGGCCAGAGGATGGAATCAAATATCTTCCTTAATTCCTCTCCACCTTATCTTTTTGTGATGGGCTCTCTCACTGAACCTGGAGCTCACCTATCTGGCTAGTAAATCTCAGTAATCCTCCTGTCTCTGCCTCCCCAGCTCAGAGGTTACAGGAGCATGTTGCTGCACCCTTCTTTTGTCTGTTGATGCTGGGAATTGAACCAAGACCCTTCCACTTGCACGTGTAGCACATTACTGATGGAACTGCCTCCCAGTCCCTGTGTGAATTTGTTTATGTTTATTAGGTCAGCGAACAAAGCAGCGGGCCCCGCTGTGGCATTTTCACACATATATGCCATCGTGCTTCGTTTTCCTCAACCCAGGATTACTTCTTCATGCCCTGGGCTTCTGGAGAACCACTTTCTTTCTTTGGCTTTGATGGGATCAAGCTGCTGCTAATTTCCAGCTTATGAGGCAATGAGGAATACAAGGTAGAGAAATACCACGCTTGTTGATGCATTGACAACGAACATGAGAATCAGATGGAAGTTTTCTGCAAATTTGAAAAAAGAGTCCAGTCACTTCTACAAATGGCTTAAAAGCCTCAAGACTTTAAGAATATGTATTTGCAATTACTCTTCTTTAATAATTAATTACTAATATGTTTTAATCACTGAGAACACGGTTTTGATCATTAAGAATTTACAATGTAAAGATGATTTCAAGGTCAAACTTCAAATGTTAATCATCTTAACGTAATGCATGTAGGCCTCTCCTGAATTCAGTTTAAAAATCAAATGTAAACCACTCACCAGGAGGATGTACTTACCAGATGACATCTTTGATTACTCCCTGCTGTAGTTCAAGGTCATTCCTTGAATCAAACTTCAAAGTTGGATGCAGAGTCATCAGAGAAAAACAAATCTCGTCTTTCTTTCTCTCGCGTACCCTCTCACAGCGGACCTCTTCTGACCTTCCTTCCTCTCCCATCCCATCTTTAGTTACAGCCGTACATGGTTTGTTTTGTTGTGAGGGCAGATTGTGCCAATGGGCCTAAGATACTTAGAAATTGTGTATTTCATTTACCAGTGGGAGGCTGCTTCTTGGTGTTGAAACACTCCATAGGGTGTCCTCCAAATGCTCCTTGGGATGTCTTCCTAACCCTCCATAGGGTGTCCTTCTAAGACTCCTTAGGGTATCCTCCTAAGACTCCATGGGGTGTGCTCCTAACACTCTGTAGGGTGTGCTCCTAAGACTCTGCAGGGTGTGCTCCTAAGACTCTGCCGGGTGTGCTCCTAAGACTCTGCCGGGTATCCTCCTAAGACTCCATAGGGTGTGCTCCTAAGACTCCATAGGGTATCCTCCTAAGACTCCGTAGGGTGTCTTCCTTTGTTGAACTGGACACTCAGAGGCTTGAACATTTAAGCCTTAGCTGTGTTCTGCTCAGGACTAGTGAGGTAACAATTAGAACCCTGATGGGGCCTCTGGGTTTGACTCTGGGCACCCTGGATACTAGTTCTGTCACGAGTCTCTGTCCCGTAACCTCATGTGTAAACAGGGACCCTCAGAGCACTGATGCCGGAGCCCTGCAGTAGGAGTGGCAGGACCTGGGTCAGTCGTGGTGTGGAGACATCAGATGAACCTACACCACAGAGATGATGGAATTCCTTGATTTTGTTCCTCTGTGCCCATCCCCCGGGTTACTGGCAGACATGCGACTCCTGTCACATTCAGTTGAAAGTCTGGTCTCATCCAGTGTGTACTAAAAGCCCCAGCTGAATTAGAATGATGCCATAGGCAACAGTCTGAGGAGAAATGGGCTGAAAAGGCCTTCCAGTGTCTCTTTCCCAATGGCTTCTGGAGGTGAGGAGGAGGTGCTATCCACACATCTCCCCTCCCATGCTGGCGTCCCTGCCTCCAGCTGCTCCTCCTTCCCCACTGTGGCTATGCCCCACCACCCTCAGAACATGCCTGGAATTTTACCTGCTTCCCAACTGCATATATTCTGCCTGTTCTCTTATATCCATACCTATGTTATAATTTAATTTGCAAATTAAGCAAGGAAGAATTAACAGCAGCGACTAACATTATCACACACACTGTAATAGAAGTTATATTAATGTGGTTTCTCTCAAAATAAAAAAAATAGTATATCATAGAGGTTTTTTGTGTGTATATATGTTCACATGTGTGTTTGTGTGCGCATGTGTGTACAGGTGTATGAGACTGTGTGTGGAAGCTAGAAGTTGGTGTTGGAGTCTTCGTCAACTGCTACTTTATGCTAGATTTGCGACAGAATCTCTCACTGAATCAGGAGCTCACCAGTTCATCTACACTGGCTGGTAGCCCCCAGGGATCCCCCTGTCCCCTCCTCCTCAGCCCTGGGATTGCAGGGCCCTGCAGCCACTTGTAGGTGAATTTTGGAGATCCAGACTCAGGTCCCCATGCTGGCATGACGGAGTCCTCTATCATCTTCCCTGCCCTTGCCTTTCCGTCAAAAGGTAGAATTTGACGGTCTCTCTGTGGCACACCCATGGCCAGCACCATCCCTCTGTGGCACACCCACGGCCAGCACCATCCCTCTGTGGCACACCCACGGCCAGCACCATCCCTCTGTGGCACACCCACGGCCAGCACCATCCCTCTGTGGCACACCCACGGCCAGCACCATCACTCTGTGGCACACCCACGGCCAGCAGCATCCCTCTGTGGTACACCCATGGCCAGCACCATCCCTCTGTGGCACACCCATCGCCAGTACCATCCCTCTGTGGCACACCCATTGCCAGCATCCTCCAGTACTTTGGGGCCACTAGCAGGTAAAACATGGATTCCTTAAATACCAGCATTGCTGTGGATGCCGCAGCTGATCTGATACCTGAGCTGTGAACTGAGAGACTAATGAACACATATTGTACACAGTATGGATATACTAGGCAAAGGAATGATTCCTGTCCTAGGACAGGGTGGGACAGAATGCTATATCAGATTTATTCATCTACTCCAATTTGTATATAGCTTAACACTTACAAATTATCTATTTCTGAAAATTTTCATTGAATATTCTTGAGCTGTGATTAACTGTATAAGTCAAAACCACGGGCAAGGGGAAACCACAGTACCAACACCCCCCCATAAAAACTTTAGTTAGTAATTACCTCTCTGTTGTTGTCTCTCCCTTGTTGGTATTTTGCTGCCTGTAGACCTCTCAGAGAGACTCTCACCTAGCAGGCTGGGAATCCAGGGCTGGGAATCCACACTGATGGAGAATGAACAACCCTCACCTAGCCCCAGGCTGGAGTCCACACTGATGGAGAATGAGTGACCATCACCTAGCCCCAGGCTGGAGTCCACACTGATAGAGAATGAGCGACCCTCACCTAGCCCCAGGCTGGAGTCCACACTGATAGAGAATGAGTGACCATCACCTAGCCCCAGGCTGGAGTCCACACTGATGGAGAATGAGTGACCATCACCTAGCCCCAGGCTGGAATCCACAGCTTTGTCTGCTGCATCTCAGCAACACAGGGGCTGATTTCTGAGCTCTGGGAATGATCATGTGTTGTGAGCTGTCAGAATCATGAATCCATGCCTGGGCGGGCTTCACAGCAGCCTGTTAGGCATCTCTTGTCAAAGCCTGCTAGGCAGAAGCATCTGTTTGAATAGCCTTACTTGAAAATGGGATGCCTGTTGGCTTCTCATGGCCTCATGACTCTGTGTTCCTGTCTTAAAACACATCTCTCAGGGCCAGAAAGGGGTGGTCTTCCCTCCTAAATATTGCACTTTAGTCCTCTATGTCCTCCATGAGCTACAGAGAGGATGAGCAAGGACAGTCTCTCCCAGGCCATAGTCCAGAACAAGACTGCAGAAACCATCTGTCTCAGGGTAGAGAGGTGGGTATCCTTGTAGTGTGGAGCTGCGGGCCTGCTTTTCGTCCTGCCCGGCTCCTGCACAGCTAGCTTTACACCAGAAATAACAACACACAAACTGTATTCATTTAAACACTGCTTGGCCCATTTCTATTCATGTGTGTAGCACCCCAAGGTGTGCTTACCGGGAAGATTCTAGCCTACGTCCATCCTCGGTCAGAGCTTGATCGTGTCTGCTGTGGAGAGGAGAGCTATTGAGTCTGCCCAGGAGAGGGGAGCATGGCGTCTGGCTCTGAGAGGAGTTGCCCTGCATCTGAGCTCACTTCCTTTTCCTCCCAGCATTCTATTCTGTTTACTCCACCCACTTAAAGGCTGGCCAATCAAATGGGCCAAGGCAGTTTCCTTATTAGCCAATGACCTTCCTCCATCATATCCTCCACCACCTCTTCTGCATCCCGTTGTCTTCTTCCTTGCTCTTAGCATTGGCACGCCTCTGAGGTCAAAGAGAGGCAAAGGGAAAAGCACACCAGTGCTCTCTGAGCACCTTCCTTTGTGGTCCCATAAGCCCCCCTGGACGGAAAACGGCTCTGGTCAGAGCACAGTGAATGTCTGGTGAATGAATGGAAGATAGCGATGGACAGCTCCCTAGAAACAATCACGTGCAGTCACGTAACTGTCCTGCAGTCCGTTCTAAAGAGAGACACTTGCACCTGTCCACTCGGCGCAGGCTATTGAGACAAGAAACATTGGTTCCCAAGAAACTAGAATTCACCTCAAAATTCCTGCAGAAAAAAGGAACAGGCTGAGGCCTGGTGCCAGCCAGAGAGACCTTGCTTTTTACACTGTTTTGGTAACTCCCTGAACCATCTGGCAGGACAGACCACAGACGTGGGCCAGAGATGGGCAGGTCCCCACTGTGATCAAGACCACTGAGGTATGAAGCTTCTTGCCCTCTGTTTAAACCTAAACCTCACGTCAGTACCCCAGAGCTGAACTTGGGGGCCACTAGACCCCTTATTTGTTCTTCTTCCCACCGTGGCCACATGGATGAAATCTCCTTTTGCTTCCCTTCACAAGACTACCTCAGCTGGCGACACTGCAGTCTTCGGTTTGTCTAGGTCTACGCTGTCATCGTCCTCACGTCCAACATCACCGAATGACATTTGACTATTTCCCAAACGGCTTGGGGGTCACCAGAGACACGGGTGCTTTGCCACAGAGCTTAAGAATCCTGTGTTCACTGTGAGGTCACCCCTTGATGCAGCAAGAGGAAACTTCCCCCTTTCTCCACGAAGTGCAATGTCAGAGGAATGACGAACTCCTGTCAAAGCCAAAACTGTACTGAACAAAGCTGACTGTGTGAGGGAGCCTTTCTGCCAGGCACTGTAGTGAAGGAGAAAGGTCAGAGGTCAAGGAGTGTTACCCCGAGTGTAGATTGGGTCTGTATTTTCAAATGATTTCGCCATGATTAGGCATTCTGACACCTATCCAAGCAGGCTGCTACTCTCAAAGTGAGACTGGGGGAGGGGTGTTGCCTTAACGACTCTATTTCAAAAGGTCCTTCAGGGGAGGGAAATGGGAGGCGGGGAGGAAGCGGGAAAATTTTTTTTTCAATAAAAAAAAAAAAGAAAGACTGTGACTTGTCAAACGGGAAGAAAGCTCCAACAATCTTACTTGTCATGTAATTCTTTTGTTCCTTTATTGAAGTCCGTTTTGCTGAGTATACCAGACTGGCCTCAAACTCATAATCCTCCTGCCTCTGCCTCCCAAGTGCTTGATTACAGGTCTATACCAAGACATCAGACATATTTTTATGTATTTTGAAGTGACTGAGAAAGAATTAATCATTGTAGATTTTTTTTCTAAAGAAAATGTTGTAAAGAAACAAAGGTTGGGGCCTACAGTTAGGTATAAGATGGTTTTAAGTTGAGTCAAGCTGGAGTAACCATAGAGCAAGGGCCAGGTGGTTTCCTTGGGAATTCAGTGAGAATACAGTGTTTTATAATGCCAACTAGCCAGACTTGTCGCTGAAGCAAAGTGTCCTCGAGCTAGTAACAGGAGAATACACTTACCGCTCATTTTGTTTTGTGGGTTGGCCACTTGGATCAGTCACCAGGAAAGAGGAGGCGTGGTTCTTGCAGCTCTCTGGGGTCTTGGTGTTGGTGACAGGAGGATCTCTGCTGTGGCCCCACCGGCTGGCAGTGTTAGTGGCAAGTGCTTTCCCGGCAGACACTGTTATCTGACATAGCTGCGTTGAATCAGGTGACCTCGTAGAACACACCACCAGCATGTGTGCTTTCCTTCCGGAAGTCTTACCCACAGGCTGTTCCTTTAGTGTTTTCACCACAGCCGTGTCTCTACCCTCATTGTCCCCTTTGCCTTATAATTGTTGATGGATCTCTGTGACCAGGAGATAAGGGAGTTTTCAACAGGAGATTTACACAGGATGGAGATTTACACATCAAGTGTCTAGTGTGCCATACTGTAGATTCATAGAGCAGAGCCCAAGATGAAGCAAGGAGAGAGTAACAAAGACTGGAGAGAAACATGAGGACGCCAAACTCTTTTTTTTTTTTTTTTTTTTTTTTTGGTTTTTTCGAGACAGGGTTTCTCTGTGGTTTTGGAGCCTGTCCTGGAACTAGCTCTTGTAGACCAGGCTGGTCTTGAACTCACAGAGATCCGCCTGCCTCTGCCTCCCGAGTGCTGGGATTAAAGGCGTGCGCCACCAACGCCCGGCTGGACGCCAAACTCTTAAAGGGTTAAATCAAGAAGGCACGGGCACACACATTCCGAGACTGTCACTGTGGGGCAGGAGCACAGTGAGAGCCTAGGAAGAGCTGGGCTAATGACACCTGGCTAACATGCCACATACCTGAGACTTAACGAAGTCAGGGCTGGAACCAGAACCTTTGCTATTGGACTGTCTAAGGGCTCCATCATCCTAGTCAGAAAAGAGCTATTTGGTGATTGTGATGGAGATTTAGAGTCATTTTTTAATGCTAGAGAGCGGACTTCTGTATCTCTCCACAACTCCAAGGTTGCGCGAGGATTGGTGATCTAGCACACATACACTGATGAATGCACTCAGTCATCCCTCACATGGTTGCTCTAGACTCTCACTTGGGGTCCTAAAATCTTATATTTCAAAGGACATTTGTTAAGCTTACCAACAACGAGCAAAAAGGGGTTACTTCAAAAGCATTAGTATATAGGTGATCTCAGGTCCTAAGACTAGGGCATTTTTTGGGGGGTGGGTGGGGGAATCACGGTATTTGCTTTTATGTGGTGAAACTGCAGAAAGCTAAGTCCTTAGACTTGGGGTGACATTTGATAAGATTTAGGAGGGTACTCGCTGAGATTATTCTGAATTTAATATTGTGACTAACCGCAGGACCCCCCAATAGAACTGCATCTTAAGCAGAAGGAGAGGAGCGTGGGAGGGAGACAGCAGCTTGTCATAAACTGTGCAGATTTGTGGTCTGAGCCACCTGCTGACCCCTCTCCAGTGAAGGCTTCGGGATCAAGCGCCCAGCAGACTAACGCGGCTCCCCTGACCTCTGTTCTCCTGCTTTAGTGCTTCTGGGCTGCTAAGCGTTTTGCTGGGTGCTGGGCTCCTACTTCATGCTCTCTGGCTCCAGCTGGACCTTTTCCCCTGGAAGTGTCTGCCGGACCCTCACAATCCCAGGGTTGCTTCATCTACCAGTAAGGCTGCAAAGCTCCTCCTTGTCCCCAAACAACATCTCTTGATATTTAAGAAGCAACCGGATTCTGGGCTATTTTCAGTTGGAATTTCAAGCTTTCTCTTCTCCCCAAATCCCCTTGGGCTATAAATTAATTTGAGCCAAAACATGCTTTTAAGAGAAGGGGACTCAACTCAGGACAAGGGTTTGCTCTTTTTGAAATTGCATATAATTTAACACGGTATAACCTTTGAAGAGAAATGTGACCTGCTCAGGGCATCCCAGCGGGATTTACGGAGGTTGGGTGTCTGAAAGCAGGCAGGTATTTGGTTTCAAATTATCAAAACAGCCCAGTACTCTTCTTGGAGTTATTTTGACATCTAAATAATAGTTCTGGCATTTCTCTCAGAGTGTAAATCAATAACATTGACTTTGAGCATTCCTTCCTGTGTTTTCATTCCTTGTCCGTCTATAACCTTAGATCAAGTATTAATAACTACTTTAAGCCTTGGCTTAGGTTTGGCACTAAGTGATGCTCGACACCCCTCCTCCCTCCCTCTACCGTTGCCCAGCTCTTCCAGAATATTCGCTTTGCGAGACAAAGACTCTTCAAAAGCAGAGGAGTGGGCCGGGCATTTGGTGGGACATGGTTTCCCTTCATTTGCTCTTCCTGAAGTGTTACAACACACTGCCTTCTGCTTTCCCTTGCCACACTATCTCATTGTTTGCGCCCTGGCTTCCCACCAGGGTTTCCAGAACACCCGTCTCCGAACTGGTACCAAGGAAGCTGTGATTCTGAGGTTTCATCCGGGAACCACTTGCCCCTTCTGGAGAGTATGCTGGAGAAGGTGCACTTTTAGCTGGCGCCCAGAGGGGCATCGGTCTGGGAAGCCTTGGCTCGCAGCTTCCTGGTCGCAGTTCTGTTTCCATTCTACTCAGCCAGAAGTGTTTTCTTCCAGTTCACTGTTATTGCGTCTCAAAAACGCTGGCCACCGGATTGGGGAGGTGGGTCAGTGGGTAACGTGCTTGCTGTGCTTTGGATCCCTGGGACCCAGGTAAAGCTGAACACCGTAGTGTCTGTATCTCACTACCACAACAAGATGTAGGGCAGATACTGGAGAATGCATGGGCCAGGTGGCAAGCCCATGGTCAGCAGCAAGCAGGAGCCCCTATCTCAGACAAGGTCATAGGTGAGAACTGACACTCAGGCTTGTCCTTTGCAGTCCTCATTCATACCGTTGCATGTGTGAACTCCAATCCATGCTCACAGCCGCAAATGCTTGCAAGCTGAGAATTCCTGTCTTTGAGAGTGCAGGGTGTGGGGGAGGCTGAGGTGAGTTACACCTAGTTTAAATTTCAGTTCTGCTGTTAAGCAACTGACTGGCTTTGGATAATTATTTGAGCTTGTGAAGTTCAAGGTTTTTGTCTGGCTGGGGCGACCGTCTGTCAGACAGTGCAGCTGCCACTGGTGGTCCTGGGTCAGTGTGTCACACTGCACAGCTAGGAGCAAGCTAGGAGCACAGCTAGGAGCACAGCTAGGAGCACAGCTAGGAGCACAGCTAGGAGCACAGCTAGGAGCACAGCTAGGAGCCTCTCCAGTGTCTGCTTTTCTTTCTTTATCTTTGCCATCTCTGTCCTGTTGGCTCCTTATCTTTCCCTTCAACATCTTCATGGATAACCTTGTCATTTTTATTTTCAGATACTTCTCCTTAAAGTCGTATCAGCACACGGAAGCCTTTGTTCTTGACCTTTCTCAGGCTGAGTGTCTGTGGTGGGGATCTGTTCTTTTGGCATGTGGGGGACACAACTCAGGTGTTCATTATGATGCCAATGGACATGGTGCCGTATCCTTCTCGGGAGACAGATTGTCCCACAGAAACTGCCACACATCAAAAGCAAAGCCAATGGATGGTTTTCTATAGTTTCCTATGTTAGATATACAAAGCCAGAGCCGACCTTGGCTTCAGGACCGCCAAGTCTTGCAGGCTCTAATCCTTGCTGCCTTCTGGGGGCTGGGAAAGAGAGCGCCCTCTGCTGATGTTGAGTATAGAGCTGTGCTGGAGTCTTAGGTTCCCTGTACCAAGCCCAGTCACTGGAGTGGGCCCTTCTTCAGCGCTGCATGGGTCAGCTCCTGAATATTTCACTGTGCATTTGCTCTTATCATTAACTATGCATACACTGTTCATGTGTTATAAACTGTACACATACTGTCCTGTGTTATAAACTGTGCACACACTGTCCCTGTGTTATAAACTGTGCACACACTGTCCCTGTGTTATAAACTGTGCACACACTGTCCCTGTGTTATAAACTGTGCACACACTGTCCTGTGTTATAAACTGTGCACACACTGTCCTGTGTTATAAACTGTGTACACACTGTCCTGTGTTATAAACTGTGCACACACTGTCCTGTGTTATAAACTGTGCACACACTGTCCATGTGTTATAAACTGTGCACACACTGTCCCTGTGTTATAAACTGTGCACACACTGTTCATGTATTATAAACTGTGTACACACTGTCCTGTGTTATAAACTGTGCGCACACTATCAGTATGCTTTCATATTGGGTGATAAAAAACATAAAGATGATAATTTGGCTTTTACTATTTTTTTCAACTCTTTCAAAGAATATCAATATTTAAATTTTCAAAACTAAAACAATCAGAGAAACAATTTATAACAAAATAAATTTGGCTGGACAACTTGGGCCTGATATGTACTGACAGAGTGCTTGCCTAGCATGCATGAAGCCCTGGCTGAGCTCATTCCTGGGAGAAATTTTAAAATGAAGGTAGTTACAGAAATGAACTTGAAAATGTGAAAAATAGTTATGGTTCCTCCAAACTAGTTCAATTTTGTTGTAGAGAAACAATGCATACTCAGGAATACATGCATAGGATTGACCTTAGTCTCATGAACACCAGCAGAAACCTGGCTTCTAGGCCTTTCTTCTACAGAAAATGTTGAACGTTGTAGTGTGAGGCTCACTCAAATTTTAGGATGAGCTTGCCAAGTGCAGGTGCCCATGAACTCTGGAAACAGGCAGACACGTATACCCATCAGGGACACTGGCAATCTGGAAATTATCTGTGTTTTCATCTTAGAGATACTCAGAACTGTATTTTGGGTTAGATACCGGATGGGCTTTTATTTCTTAAACTTACATCCCCCTCATCCCATTGGATCGCATCACTGTCCACAGCATGATGGCTCCCTTCCGAAGACCTGTCTCTGCCCACCCTTTCACACATAGTGGCTGCTGTGGACTTGCTTAGCAAATGTCACACCCTCCTCCGTGTCGTTTGGACCATTGGAAGATGAGTGTGGGAACTTGGAGCTAGGTCTCAGGGACTCTGGGTTTCAAGAGCCTTGTGAATGGCCTCGTGCTTCCTGGAGATGTGGAGAGGACATTGCTTTTACTCTACGGTCACCGAAGCAGAGGACGGTAGTTGAAGGATCTGGAAGACTCAGGCGATGAGACGAAGACACAGGTGAGAGGTGGAGATGCTGTTGGATCCCCAGGTGCTCCAGTCTCCTCTTCCTTGAATCCATCGAGGACAACAGAGGTCCTTTTTTTTAAAATTAGATTTTTAAAAAATACCTATCCAAGTTCCTACTCCCTCCTCCTATTCCCTCTATTCACCCTCCCAGTCTGCCCCCATCCAATCCACAGAAAGGGTAAGGCACATTGCCTTGGGGAAGGTCCAAGTCCCTCCCTACTATATCTAGGTTGAGCAAGGTATACATACAAAGAGAATAGGATCCCCAAAAGCCAGTACATGTAGTAGGGATAAATCCTGGTGCCACTGCCAGTGGCCCCACAGTCTGCCCCAGCTGTTGTAGGGCACAGCAGGCCACTTCCCACCACCTAGCTAGCTTTACACCCGAAACAATTACACGGAAACTGTATTCTTTTAAACACTGCTTGGCCCATTAGTTTTAACCTCTTATTGGCTAGCTCTTACATATTGATCTAACCCATTTCTAATATTCTGTGTAAGCACCACGAGCTGGCTTACCAGGAAAGATCTTAACCTGTGTCTGTCTGGAATGGGAGAATCATGGCGACTGTATGACTCGACTTTCTTTCTCCCAGCATTCTGTTCTGTCTACTCTGCCTACCTAATTTTCTGTCCTATTAAAGGGCCAAGGCAGTCTCTTTATTTAACCAATGAAATTAACACAAAACAGAAGACTCTCCCCCCTCACCCAGCCATACATCTGTCAACCACATTCAGAGGGACTAATTTGGTCCTATGCTTGTTCCTTCCCAGTCTGGCTGGAGTTAAGTTGGTGAGCTCCCATTAGCTTAGGTAGACTGTTTCAGTGATCTTGACCTCTTTGCTCATATTCTAATTCCTCCCGCTCTTCAGCTGGACTTAGGAGCTCAGTCCGGTGCTCTGATGTGGGTTTCTGCCTCTGTTTCCATCAGCTGTTGGATGAAGGTTCTATGGTGATATTTAAGATATTCATCAGTCTGACTACAGGGCAAGTCAAGATTGGACCCCCTCTCTATTGCTTAGGGTTTTAGCTGGGATCATACTTGTGGATTCCTGGGAATTTCTCTAGAGCCAGGTTTCTGTTAACCCTATAATGGTTCCCTCAATCAAGATATCTCTTTCCTTGCTCTCATCTCTCTCCTTCCTCCATCTTGACTATCCCATTCCCTCAAGTTCTCCTCCCCCATCTCCTCCCTTCCTCTTTCCTTCCACCCTCCCTTCACCCCAACCCTCATGCTCCCAATTTTGTCAGGTGACCTTGTCTGTTTCCAATTTCTAGGTGGATCTATCTATGTTTTCCTTTGGGTTCACCTTATTACTTAGCTTCTCTAGGATTATGAACTATAGGCTCATTATCCTTTGTTTATAGCTAATACCCACTCATGAATGAGTACATACTATATTCATCTTTTTAGGTCTGTGTTATCTCCCTCAGGATAGTATATTCAGGATGTCATTGCTTTTTTTACCGCTGAGTAGTATGCTAATGTGTAAATGTACCACATTTTTTTTTATCCATTCTTCAGTTGAGGGGCATCTAGGATTTTTCTAGGTTCTGTCTATTACAAATAATGCTGCTGTGAACATAGTTAACAGCATTTTTGTAGTATGATTGAGCATCTTTTGGGTATATGCCCAAGAGTGGTATAGTTAGGTCTTGAGATAGGTTGATTCTGAGAAACCACAATACTAATTTCCAAAGTGGTTGTACAAGTTTGCATTCCCACCAGCAATGGATGAGTGTTCCCCTTATTCCATATCCTCTCCAGCATAAGTTATCATTGGTGTTTTTGATCTTGGCCATTCTGACAGGTATAAGATGGTATCTCAGAGCTTTTTTGATTTATATTTCCCTGATGGCTAAGGATGTTGAACATTTCCTTAAGTATCCTTTGGGCATTTGAAATTCTTCTGTTGAGAATTCTTGTTTAGTTCTGTATCCCATCTTTAAATTGGGTTATTTAGAATTTTAATGTCTAATTTCTTGAGTTCTTTATATATTTTGGAGATCAGTCCTTTGTCTGATGTGGGGTTGGTGAAGATCTTTTCCCATTCAAGTAGGCTGCCTTTTTGTCTTATTGACCATGTCCTTTGCTTTACAGAAGCTTCTCAGTTTCAGGAGGTCACATTTGTTTATTGTTGCTCTCAGTGTCTGTGCTACCAAGGTTTTATTTAGGAAGGGTTGTCCTGTGCTCATGCATTGAAGACTACTTCCTACTTACATGGAATATCTTGTTTTCTCCATCAATGGTGATTGAAAGCTTTGCTGGGTATAGTAGTCTTGCCTTGCATTCGTGGTCTCTTAGTGTCTGCAACACATCTATCCAGGACCTTCTGGCTTTCATGGTTTCATTGAGAATTCAGGTGCAATTCTGATAGGTTTACCTTTATGTGTTACTTGATTTTATTTTTGCAGATCTTAATATTCTTTATTCTGTATGCTTTGTGTTTTAATTATTATATGGTGAAGAAATGTTTTTTTTTTTTTTTTTTTGATCCAGTCTATTTGGAGTTCTGTAAGCTTCTTGTACCTTCGTAGGGATATCCTTTTTTAGGTTGGGAAAGTCTTCTTCTATGGTTTTGTTGAATATATTTTCTGTGTCTTTGAGCTTCTTCTTCTTCTTTTACCCCTATTATTCTTAGGTTTTGTCTTTTCATGGTGTTCCAGATTTCCTGGATATTTTGAGTTAAGAATTTGTTGGATTTAATGTTTTCTTTGACCAATGAGTCTATTTCCTCTATAGTATCTTCAGCACCTGAGATTCTTTCTTCTATCTCTTGTATTCTGTTGGTTATACTTGGCTATGTAGTTCCTGCTTGTTTACCCAGATTTCTCATATCCAGAATTCCCTCAATTTGTGTTTTCTTTATTACCTCTATTTTAGTATTCAAGTCTTGAACTGTTTCCTTCACCTGTTTGATTGGGTTTTCTTGAGTTTCTTTGAGGGATTTATTTCTTCCAATTTTTTGTTTGTCTTTTCCTCCATTTCTTTAAGGGAGTCTTTCATTTACTCTTTAAAGGTCTCCATCATTTTTATAAAGTTACATCTAAAGTCATTTTCTTCTATTTCTGGATTACGATGACCATGTCTTCCTGTTGTGTGACCACTGGCTTTTGGTGGTACCATGTTGCTTTTAAGGTTGTTGGAGGAATTCTTGCATTGGCATCTCTTCCTTCAAATGAGGCCGACAGTGTCTTTGTGTCTTGGTCCAATCCTTGCAGTGGTTGTCTGAGCATTTTGGAGTTTTCCTTGGTCTGCTCTGTACTGTCAATGTCTGTCCCAGAAAGCCTTTGAGGTCCCTATAGGCCTGCTCTCTTGGTCTTCTCTCCTGGTTTGCTCTCTTGGTGATCTCTCTTAGCCCCCTCAGTGTTGTAGCAAGCTCTTGGTCCCCTCAGTATTATATAAAGCTCCCAGCTCTTAGGTGGGGGTGTGGGTAGTTGCTTGGAGAGTGTAGTGGATGAGGTTGGGTTTTGGGGGAGCCTACCTACAGGAAACTCTGGCTAGAAAAGCCAAGGGAGTTGGGGAGGGGCCTGGGATTTTGTCCACTGTGGAGGTCCTAGAGAGTGGGTGTCCTGCCTCGTGGCTGTTCACTCACCTCTTAAGTCCCGTCAGTTTTGGAGCAAGCTGTGTTTCAGAGTTCAACAACAGTGATCTTACAAACTTCCTTTTGTGAGTAAGGCAGCACAAATTAATTTCTGCTATTTTTCATATGATGAACCTTGACTGAAGCAATCTCTAGTTCCACAGCTAGAATCCTGAGTTGAGCTGATTTAAAAACTTATGCTAAAAACAAAACAAAAAGCAACCAAATACAAACCAGTTCCTTCCCCCGACTCTGCTTGTTAACCAGCTTTGACTGCTAAAACAAAATCCCTGAAGCGAACAACTTAAGAGGAGGACTCATTTTTGTCATGGGCAATGATCACGTGACTGTTGCTTCTTGCCCTGTGATGAGGTGAAACACTGTGGTGTAGAGCAAAGCAGCCCATGTTACAGTGGCCAAGAAGCAAAGAAAACAGAAGAGATCTGTGTCTCAACACACACTACTATGTCGTGTCCCAGTGATCTGCTACCTCCCAAATGTCCCCAAATCTTCAAGTAGCACCTACAGGATGGACAAAGGCTTTAGACACTGCCTGGGGGTGGGGGACATTTGAGATGCAAACCATAACAGTGATGAACTTATATAGAGAGGAAGGGGCCAATAAATCAATATATCTCATGTGTGCTGGAAGTGGAAACGAAAGCATGACCATGTATCCACTGATCGCCTCCAGGCGGCTTGTGTTCATTTTCTAGGGCTATAGAATCAATGAACACATGTGTCGCTATAACATAGAATAGTATAGGATAATAGCAGGATTTATTGACCTGGCTTACACAACAGAAGGTTGTGCAACTTTCCTGTTCATCCCTGCATCACAAAGGCCCAGAACCTTAGCTTCCCAGTTAAATAAATAGAAAAAGTCACAGTCTAGGGTGGAAAGACTAGATGCTCTTTGGAAGGCTGCTGGGGTCCACCCTGGAAGGCTGATGACCCTGTAGCATGATCTTCATGGAAAAGGGCAGCCATGTATGTACTCAGAGCAGGAGCATGTAGCCACTGCTGGCTTCCTCTTTCCAACTTCCTTCCCTCTGGACCCCAGTCCCTTGGGTAAGGCTGCTCACGTTTGAGGAGGGTCTTTCCCCCCTCAGTGCAGTCCCATAGGCTAGTTTTCTGTGGAAACATGCTTACTTAGATGTTTCCACTCTCAGGCATTTCTCAATCCAGGCAAGTTGACAACCAAGACCACACACTGGGTAGCCAAAAGCCAGAACCAGAAACAAACACCTGGGAGTCATCCATCCTGCCTTATGAAATGGAACCGTCTGTGACGACAGAGAATTTCTAGAACTTCTGTTCCCGATATGGTACCCACTGACCACATGTGACAAGGCAGCACCCAGCATGAATGCTTCGCATGATTGAAGAGCTGATTTTTAAACTTTATACCCCTTTGATGACTTAAATTGAAGTATAAGTAACTACATATGGCTGCTGACTACCGAATCTGACAGCCAGAGTCAGACTATAAATACACTCTATGATTTTTGATGTTGGCATTGTTAAGATGGCATTTATGATGTGCGGTAGGTTTTATAGTGGTTTACCCATCACATTTCCCTAATTCTGACATTTCCCACTTCAGAAAGATCAGGGGTTGAGAGCCCGGCTGTGTCTCTTTTAACCAAATTCCCCTTTGCCCTTTTGGCTGGGAAACTGTGCTTGACCTTGGCTTCCGGTAGTGGGGCTCCACAGTCGAGGTGGGTGCACTGTGGTTCTTGGCTCTACCTCTGCATCCACAGACTCGGGGCTGAGGGCAGTCAGGCAAGTGAACCCTGGGAGGAAGAAGATTTGCTTACCCTTCAACATGTTTGAGGATCAAACCACAGCCACATCGAGATGGAGTAGCCCAGCAGAACAGCGCCAACTCCGGGGAGACCTTGCGCTGGCTTACCACAAAAACCTCAGTGTTGACACACTTTTCTTTGTGGACCTTAATGACAGACTTTCTTGGTCTTGGTTGCTGTGGAGAGATGGCGTGAAGTGGGGAGCAATGTGCTTGGTATCTGTCAGTATTTCTGTAGTTGCTATACTTTGTATGTATGCATGGGTGCTTATGCATGCGTGTAGAGGCCAGATATCAGCCCTGGGTGTCGTTTGTCAAGTGTTGGACATCTTATTTTATGACAGGGTCTCTATAGGCCTAGAACTCACTGATTTGACTAGTCCAGCTGGCAAGCAAGTTTCAGGAATTCTGCTGTCTCAACCTCTCCAGTTATGGGGTTACAGGTGTAAACCACCTCTTCTGGATTACTGATGCGGGATTTGGGGCTTGAATTTAGGTCGTTACGCCTGTGTGGAAAGCACACACTGACTGAGACATTTCCCCAGACTAGTTGCTATATCTTACTAAAGTTGGTTGAGAGCGTCCTTTCCTGCAAGAGGCAAGTCAACAGCCTCACGCGCCATGTAGGTAAGTTTGGTTTGTGGAGGGTTTTCGGTTTACAGCCTCAAGTTCATGCGTGCTAATGCAGAGTTGCACACTGTGGAGTTGCAATTGCCCACATGGACGCAGAACTGCAAACCTGCCACAAAAAGCCACGTTTGATTGAGGTAGTGGAGGAGTGATCTATTGCCTCACCGATGGATTAGCTTTCTCCGTGAGCAGCCTGACTGGTCCTCGGATTTCCTTCCTCATGGCTGCTGAGAAACACACTGTCTCTGAAGGCTGGCTTGTTTTCGTTGGTGTTCCTCATGGGTGTCTGTGGCTGTGAGCACTCACAGGCTTGGTGAAGCTGGTCCACATGTTATGTCCCAGGGTTGAGGACTCTCCTGACTGGCCACCCGCAGCAGTGCGGTCCTTCCTCTGCGCATCTCATGTTGCTACCGCTTAGAGTGACTCCACAGGCCCTGGATTCTGAGGAAGCTGAGTCTCAGTGACTTCCGCCTCCAGGTTCTCACCTCATTCTCAGCTCTTGAGGAGAGTCAGGAGGCAATGTCCCCTGGACTTCTTGGGTCTCCCTACCCTGAACTGTACTCCTGGTTAAGCCAAGGCACAGCTGGGCACCTAATGGGACATCCTGTTCCCTCATCTTTCTGGCTGTCACTCACTCCTAGTGCTTCAAGTTTTCTGAGACCATCAGCTGCACAAATGGAATGGGGTGGTGGTTTGAGTGCAATTGGCCCTCGTGATCTCATAGGGAGTGGCACTATTAGGAGGTGTGGTTTTGCTGGAGTGGGTGTGGCCCTGTTGAAGGAAGTGTGTCACTGTGAGGATGGGCTTTGGGGTTTCCTATGCTCAGGACACTGCCCAGCGTCTCAGTTCACTTCCTGTTGCCTGCACAATGTAGGACTCTCAGCTACTACGTCTGCCTGCACGCCACCATGCTTCCCACCATGATGATGATGGACTGAACCTCTGAACTGTAAGCCACAACCTCGACTAAATGTTTTCCTTATAAGAGTTGCTGTGGTCACGATGTCTCTTCACAGCAATAGAGACCCTAACTAAGACAAATGGCTTCCTCCACGCTGCAGGGCATCCTGTAGACACACCTCCTTCCCTTCACATTCTCTCGATGCTACCTGCTTTCCAGGAACTTGTGTCAGGACGACCTTACAAGGATGCTTAAATGTCTTTTAAAGTGATCCCCTCTTTGAACACGAAGTGAATGGTAAAAGTGGGATGAACCAATAAGAGCAGGATTTAGAGTAAACAACACATTTCATGGTGCTGGCTATTTTCCAAGTCACCCTCCCAACCCCATTTCCCATGTCTAAGGGAAGAACAGGGTTCAGAGGTCCTGGAGCATCCCTGGCTTATGTACCAGAGTCAGGAAGCTTTCTGTTTTCAAGAGCATAGAGAGGCGGGGATCAGGAATGGGATCCTGGAGCCCCAAGGTCGTGCCTGGAGGCTGGAAGGGGCTGCGAGGTCTTGTGTGGTGCTGGGAAGTCTCTCTGTGAGGAGTCCTCAGACATGGTAGAAGTTCTGACAGGTAGAGCCTTATGAGGTGTGAGCTGGGACGTGTGGCAGCAGTGTTATGGGCATTGGAATGTGTGGGAGTCAATGTGCTCAAGAACAGGGTACTCTGGGAGTAAGGGTATCAGACATATATGAAAACTAGGTGTGAGCATGTTGAGGTGTGAGAGTTGTGGGGTCCACACAAATTGGGGTGTGCGTTGTAAATGTTGGAGCACATGTGAGTTTGATGTGTGCCGTGTGTGTGCTTGGGCATTACAGTGGGGTCCGAGTGTTGTGCGTGTGTGTGAGGTGCCTAACAGAAAGAGGCATCTGGGATGCCTCTGAGGAGATTCGAACCTCTGACTTGCATTAGAAAGACCCATCCCCTCTCATTGTCAGGCAGGCCTGAGCAGAGGTACTCTAGCAGTGTGACCCTAGCCGCTCTCATTGTCAGCAGTGTGAGCAGTGTGAGCAGTGTGAGCAGTGTGAGCAGTGGTATTCTAGCAGTGTGACCCTAGCCTTCTGGGCTGCACAGAAACAATCCACTACCCCTTATTCAGCTTGGGCAGTCAGATGAAGAGCTGGGATCTCTCGCAGATGCACTGCACCTATGTCTGTCCACACAGTGAAGCCATCGTCTGCTAAAAGCGCAGGATTGTGACAGGTGCCAATGTGGGGTTGTGATGCTGATGACCTTTGAGACATTGTGCTCAGTTCAGAGAAAACCAGAAGGACAAACACTGTGTCCATGCATATGAGTTTCTTCAGAGTATCAGGATTCGTAGAGATGGAGGGAGAGTGGCAGTTGTCCTGGCCCGAGGGACAGAGAGATGACAATATATTCTTTGATGAATCACAATTTCAGTTTTGCAAAACAAAAAAGAGCCCTAGATATGGAGTGTGCCAGTGATCCCACAATAATGAAATATATCCAATACTACTGGAGGGCACACAGTTACACAGCTTGGCATGAAGGCACACTTAAATACTTTTCCTTGTGTGTAGGTGTGTGTCTGCATGTGAGCTTGAGCGCAGGTTCCCACCGTCAGAGACATAGAATTCCCCAGAGCTGGTGCTGCAGATGCTTGTGAGAGCCACCTGTCTCCAGGTTCAAGGTCCATGTCTGGAATCTCATCTCTCAAGAGGCTGAAGCAGGAGGATTCAGAGTTCAAGGCCAACCTAGGCTATATAAGCCAGATGATCTCTTAAAACAATGGGAAAAAGACAGCAGATGGTTAGGGTGTAATTTCTACAACTGATGTAAAACAAAACCTCTCAGAAAACCAAAGGGTAGGCTGAGTTAGGTAACAGACTTCTTTCTCTGAGGCCATGGACTCGGTTTACCTTTCTGTATTCCAAGAGTCATGGTGAAAGCTGACTTTACACAGTGTCTCCCGGAGGCACTGAGGCCACCACCTGCTTTTATTACCAATGATGTGGTGGACACCCACAACCCAGTTCCCTCTGGTTCTTACTCATCTTCTCACTTGGTTTCCCAAGGCCAAGGTTTGTATTTTGGACTCTCTCTCTCATATAGCAAGAGCTTTCAGAAGCCTGAGGATGAGGAACTTCTCCTTCAGCAATGGGGGTGTGCCTCTACTTCCCTTCCCTTATGGCTGGAGTTTGAGGGAGTGAAGAGAGACTGGTGCTGAGCTTCAATGGTGGACTCCCCTCCCACTGCCACTGAGGCCCAGCCTCTGAGATCCGCTGTCTCCATCTGGGACTCAGGTCACAACCACTTCAAGGTGAGCTTCTTGCTTTAAAGTCCTTTGATATTTTGACTAAAGACTCTGTCCCATTGAAGCCCCGACCAATTCAAGTGACAGCTGGGCCCTTTGTTTATGATTGGCTCACGTTTCTGAGTGAATTTCTTTTTGGAGACCACGTTCTATGAGTCACCTTTGAAATGAGAATTTATTAGCTTAGGAATGATTCTCTTTGAATTGTCAGGATAAGTGTAGTTGTCTGAGGTCCTGTTTCTGTCCTGCTGGGTCTGCATCAAAGATAGAGGCGTGTCCTCACACATGCTCATCCAGGGGACTACTGTGTTCTGTTTCCAAAAGAACATCTCTCACCTGCTTCTCTCATCCCTGTCCTGCTGCAGACCCGAGCGTCTCCCTGTTACCTGGTCACTAGCTTCATCCCTGTCCTGCTGCAGACCCCAGCATCTCCCTGTTACCTGGTCACTAGCTTCATCCCTGTCCTGCTGCAGACCCGAGCTTCTCCCTGTTACCGGAATGCTAACTTTATCTCTGTCCTGCTGCAGACCAGAGCATCTCCCTGTTACCGGGTCACTAGCTCGGAGCATACGAGTCTCAGTTCCTACCCATAAACTGGGTATAACTCAGGACTTGTGAGTGTCTGGGTTTCTACATGTGAAAGGAAGGTATCTATTTGAAAATGCTCTGCCAACTCTCATGATGTCTCTGCTGATTACTCAAAGCAAAACCCAACACAACAAACAAACAAAAAAAAAGATGGAGCTAGGTTGGGATGGCTCTCTCCCTGTCTCCCCGTGTCTCTCCTTTCCTCACTCCCATAGCTGCCCAGTGACAGAGGGTCTGATTGTGTCATATTTAAGACCCATAACAACGAAGAATCTCCCCTCCCACTTCCCTCTCTCCACACTCTTGTCTAGGAGGCAATGGAAGCAGGTTTCCACACCTCTCTTTTCTGGCCGTTGGGTGTGTGTTACTCCCCCTGAATTTCTATTCTTCATTTGTCTTTTCAGGGTTCACTGAAGTGGGATGCTAAGTGTGAACTGTGGGAATTTTTTTTTTATTCTTTTTTAATTAAAATTTCCAACTGCTCCCCGTTTCCCATTTCCCTCCCCTCCTCCCACACATTGCCCCCTCCCCCCACTCCCCTCCCCCATCCCCACTCCTATTCTCCTCCCCCCAGTCCATTCCCCCTCCCTCTTGATACTGAAGAGCAGTCCAAATTCCCTGCCCTACAGGAAGACCAAGGTCCTCCCACTTCCATCCAGGCCCAGGAAGGTGAGCATCCAAACAGGCTAAGCTCCCACAAAGCCAGTTCATGTATTAGGATCGAAACCTAGTGCCATTGTCCTTGGCTTCTCATCAGCCTTCATTGTCCGCCATGTTCAGAGAGTCCAGTTTCAACCCATGCTTATTCAGTCCCAGTCCAGCTGGCCTTGAAGAGCTCCCAAGAGATCATTTCCACTGTCACAGTGGGTGGGTGCACGCCTCGTGGTCCTGATTTCCTTGCTCATGTTCTCCCTCCTTCTGCTCCTCATTTGGACCTTAAAGTGTGAAGGAGAGGATGAGGGGAACTGGGGGAATCGGGGTGATTGGGGATAAAGGAAGGTTGGATAGGGGAGCAGGGAAACTCATACCTTAGGTAAGGGAGCCACCTAAGGGGTGGCAAGAGACTTGAACTTGGAATGGCTACCAGATGCCCAGGGCAATGTCCTCAGTTAGTTCATTGGGGCACCTGAGGATAGGGAACCTGAAATGAACCTATCCTATAATCATACTGATGAATATCTTGCATATCGCCATAGAACCTTCATCTAGCGATGGATGGAGATAGAGACAGAGACCCACACTGGAGCACCGGACTGAGCTCACAAGGTTATAATGAGGAGCAGAAGGAGAGAGAACATGAACAAGGAAGTCAGGACCATGAGGGGTGCACCCAACCACTGAGACAGTGGGGCCGATCTATTGGGAGCTCACCAAGGTCAGCTGGACTGCTACTGAAAAAACATGGGATAAAACCAGACTCTCTGAATGTGGCGGACAATGAGAGCTGACGAGAGGCCAAGGAGAATGGCACAGGAACTTTCAACTGGCGATAGATCGAGAGAGAGACAGAGACCCAAATTGGAGCAACGGTCTGAGCTCTTAAGGTCCAAATGAGGAGCAGAAGGAGGGAGAACATGAACTGTGGGAATTTGAGGGCTCTTCCCCCCCTTTAAGGTTTATTTTTCTCAGCAGGGAATGGAACCAGCAAGCAGGATGTGGGCTGGTGGTGGCGGGAGAAAGCATGCCTTACCATCACGCTGTGTGGTTCTGACTTGACTCCGCCTATAGGTGTATACGTAGTCTCCTCTTGCTCGGTCCTGTCCACTGTCCACTCGGACTTTTGGGAAACTGAATAGTTGCTCATTGGTTTGTTTGAAAATCTGAAGCTGGTTGTTTGACTCAAACCAGTCCTGTCAGTCTTTCTCAGGGGACAGGGACAATGTGGAAGAACGAGAAATGATCCCAGCATTACAACATGAAGTCTTTCTGTTGATTTATTGTACTTTGTACAATTCTTCTGGTAGTGTGGTGGTGGCCTGGTTCTTCGTGGTGTAGAAAGCTTTGGCGTGTGGTTCTTTGCCTGTGAACTTGGATGCCCATGCTCTGGGCTTTGCTGCTGACCAGAAGCCTGAGGCGATAACTGGCTGTCCACACAGCATTTCTCCCTGGCCCGTGTTCCAGCTTGGTGTTGTGACAGCTTGGGGCAGGGGGGCTCTGTGTGTGGGAGACAGAGAGAAATTTGAAAATTGCCACCCTTTGGCATGGTGAGCAGCCGTACAGAGGGGAGGTAAATGCGGTTTGTGGGGGGCTGGAAGGGAGCACAGAGGCACATCCAGTGGTAACTGGATTCCTGAAGTGGCTCCCTATAGAAGTGGGGAGACCAGAAAGGCGGGTATATGACGTGGGCAGGAAAGTAAGCGCAAGTCTCCACTGCCTCTGTGAAGCCACGAAGTGGGTTCCAGGAGCTCACTCCTTTTTGGATTTAACCTTTTGTTTGGAAATAACCATAGATCCATATGACATTACAAAATTGACAGGGGTGAATGAACCTTTCCCTTCTGCTACCAACGTGCCGTCTAGGCTCCTTTGCTCTTTTAGGATTAATATTGTAGCTAAGAAAAGGGTGACCGTTTCTGCGTTTCCGAGTCCCAAATGTGGGCTGGACTAACAGATGCAGAGGCTCTGAGGACTGGGGGCAAGGAGCCCAAGCATGCGGTTCTAGGTCCTTCAGTGGAGAGGCTGCTCTGGGCCTGGTCAGTGGTCCCACCCGCACTATGGCTCACGGCGACACCATTCGGTGGCTCCTGCCATAGCTCTCAAGCTCTGGGTGTGGGAGCCTCACCCCATGTCAGCAGTTGGCATGAAGGCTCTCTGGCATTTGGTTTTTGAACCTTCAACCCTTGGTGTTGGGCATGGTGGAACTCTTCCGTTGTCCAGAGGCTGCTGTCTCTGGCCCTTGAGCCTTCACGGACTTCTGCCTTCTTGCTCCCTAATTTTCTCAGCTTCCCCTCTGTCCTTTTCCACTTCTCTCACGTGGCTTCTGCTCCCAGATGCTCTGCTGCTGAGCTTGTTGCTAACACAGCTGTTGTGTCTTTCTCTTCCTGTCTCAGCCTGCTCCACTCAGAAAGATCATAAACAGGCAAGGAGATGTTCCCAAATGAATGTACGCACAGGTGCACATGCACACACATGCACACCTGCACACTTATACAGACTCACATGCATGCATGTATATACACACCCATATAAACATATATACACATGCACGAACACATGCACACAGTCTGTCTCTCTCTCTCTCACACACACACTCTTTCTCTCCATGGCTTTTCATAGCTATATTTTAAGATTTTTCAGTAGTGGTAACTTTAAAGTTCACCTCTACTGTGGAATGTATAACCATGCCCTTTTCTAGACTGATTTTTGCCAAATTTCCTCTCTGCTCTGGTTTATGGAAACCGAATGTATCCTAGAATTAATGGGCATTGATGGGCGACCACAAACGGCACTCTGTGAGGATGTTATTAGTGCGCACCAGCAATTTAGCTGCAGAAGGGGAATCAGCGATCTACTCCTTAATATTGCCAGCAATTAGAAAGTGATAAACCCCAACTTGAGGCCTGGAAGGGGAGGGAGGATTGAGAGCTGGCCATGTTTGATGAGGTGCTAAGACAGCTTTTTAATTGGAATGCTTCCTGCCTTTGGTTTCAGAGGGCAGCTTGGGCAAGCCAGGCAGAGTTAGTTCGGATGCATAGAGAAGCTCATGTGACCCGGTGATATGATCTAATTTGGAATCCCTATGGCTGGAGTGGAGAGAGGCACAATTAGGTTTATGTGCCCTGTTGAGCCCAAGACATGGTATCCAGGCAACCCAAGCCAAATGCACACAAGATAGCAACCCTACCCCGCCTACTTGGTAAACTCCATGCAGGTGGTGGGTATAATACCTTGATAAATATGACTGGTCACTTAGGTCGTTTTTCTTATATCAACATTTACTGTAGGAAGTTCTCATGTCTCTGGATTTTGCCAAGCAAACAATGCATTTCAGACCAGAAGGGGAAGCAAAAGCTTTGCTAGGAGTTGCCTGAAAGTAGTTGGTGACATTGGTGACTTGCCCAGCGAGGCTACCCATGGCCACCTGTATTGGTGCTTGTGAGAGGCAGTCTTGGATCAGGGAGCATGGATTCTCCAGAGACTTGCAGGATTTACTGGAGTGTTGTGTGTTTTGTAGTATTTCAGTACTCATGTGATGTCCTGAGCCCTTCAGGACAGAGGCAGCATTTCCACTTCAGATGGGTTTGACGACCTGAAGATCCCAGCAATTGGCGCTATTATGGCTCTAAATAAAGTGGGGAGACAAACCCTACAGAATCCAAAGTGACCCAAACTTATTTTTCCTTTGGTACAAATAAACCACGAAAGGTCACTTTCTTTGACAAATTAAATATATTAAAAACTCCAGTTTGTTACATGTGTACATCTGTACTTGAGTGTGTGTATGTACATTACATGTGTGCAGGAAGCTGCAGAGACCAGAAGCATCAGAAGCATCAGTAACCGAAGTTAGAGATAATTGTGAGCTGTCTCATGGGTGCTGGGAACCAAACCTGGGTCCCCTGGAAGAGCAACAAGTGCTCTTAAGCTCCGAGCAACCTCTCCAGCCTCCAAATTCTACTCTTAGTGAAAGTTTAGCTTTTAGTTAATGTTTTTCCAGAATGTCAGGGCTGAGTTTGGGAGAATGTGTTTAATAAACTCTGGTGAGTACACGTGTGTATGTGCTTGGCTACCGAAAGCCACACGATCCCATTGGGCCCTCTGCTGGAGGTCGGACCTGCCTCATGCCTGTACTTCCAGGGCCTGATATGATACCCTGTCTATATCTGACCACAAGGCCACACTGGCTCCATTTCCTATAGAACACCTGTTTTCTGGCTTCCCATGAGCTGTGACAGTGACTTTTTCATTCCTTTGTTTCTTCTTTGTTCTCCAACTTCCTTTTCCCTGTTGTGTTCTGTCTCTGAGATGAAACACTATAATGCACTTGAAATATTTCTGAGAATTGGTGACATTAACTTGTCTAGGAAAATTTTAAAGATAAAATATTGTTGTTTTTTAAATTACTCAGCTTTTAAATGATTTACTGATTTTCCTTCCTTTATAATTACAAAAAATCTGGCTACAGCTGAGTCTGTTTGGAGGTCTAGCACATTGAAGACAATTCTCAAAGTGACCACTAGATGGCGAAGGTGCTCCATCAGTCCACTGGCCGACTGCGTTGAAATTGGTTCTGGCTCTGGATAGGATGGTCTGCATTCTTTTGGATGCAGAAAAGAGAAGCTTAGCTGGGTGGTGGAGGCACAGGCAGGCGAATCTCTGTGAGTTCGAGGCCAGCCTAGTCTACAGAGCTAGTTCCAGGACAGGCTCCAAAGCTTCAGAGAAACCCTGTCTCGAAAAACAAAACAAAACAATCATAAAACAAAAAACAAGAGGGAGAGGGAGAGGGGGAGGGGGGGGGGAGAGAGAGAGAGAGAGAGAGAGAGAGAGAGAGAGAGAGAGAGAGAGAGAGAGAGAGAGAGAGAAGCTTAGAAACCTTGTGTTTTCACATTTTATGTAGGAATTAACACATGTCTTGTTACAGTGTCTATGGCTCTTGTGTGGTGAAAACACCTAAAGGGAGTGTGTGTGTGTGTGTGTGTGTGTTTAGGTGCATTTGCATGAGGAGGCCAGAGATCCATATTGGGTATCTTCCTCAACCTTATTTTTTAACAATATTATTTAATGGTTGAACTCAAGTCATCAGGCTTGGCTGCAAGCACCCTTACCTGCTGAGTCATCTCACCCTTACCTGCTGAGTCATCTCACCCCTGCTGAGTCATCTCATGTTTACTTGCTGAGTCATCTTACCCTTGCCTGCTGAGTCATCTCACCCTTACCTGCTGAGTCATCTCACCCCTGCTGAGTCATCTCACCCTTACCTGCTGAGTCACCTCACCCTTACCTGCTGAGTCATCTCACCCCACTGAGTCATTTCACCCTTATCTCACCCCTGCTGAGTCACCTCACCCTTACCTGCTGAGTCACCTCACCCTTACCTGCTGAATCATCTCACCCTTGCCTGCTGAATCATCTCATTCCTGCCCGCTGAGTCATCTCATCCCTACCTGCTGAGTCATCTTACCAACCTTTTGTCTTATTTTTTGAGACACAGTTGCTCACTGAGCCTGGAGCTCACTGATTCAGCGAGACTGGATAGCCAGTAAGACCCCAGGGGTCTCTTGTTTCTTTCTCCCTAGTGCTGGTATTTCACAGGTTCTCTGCCATATCAGTTTTTTTTATATGGCTTCTGGGGTCTTGTTGCTATGTGGCAAGGCCTCCTCCCCAGGTCTTGAAAGGCATAATATTGATGTATATATTTGGCTTTTCCCTTTAAGGTGAACATCACAGCTTTGCCTTCTTTTTCTAACTCACCCCACTCCATTCTGGATGAGATTCCAACAGGAAGTTACCAAGAAGAGTGAGAGTTTCAGAGCATAACTGCCCTGGGCTTACAGGCTACTTCACTAATATGAGCGTGTGACACACCCACTCTCTCAGACTGCTGCTGTGGTGTGAAGATGCCCACCTCACAGGATGGCTTGGGTGTGGATGAGGCAGTGAAGCTGTAGCCCCTGCTGGAGTCTACAGCACTCACATGAGCAAGTTCATGGTTAACAGCAATGCATTGCTACTCATTGTAATGGTTTAAGTAAAATGCTGCCAGTCCCCAAGTGGCGGCAGTGGGCATGCTGCAAGTCCCAGGTCCCTGAGAAGCAGCAGGCAGTGGGCAGTGGGTCCTGAGACCATAGCAGGCCATGAAGGCAGCCAGTTCCAGGCAGGGAACAAGTCCCAGGCAGGGAGCCACATGGTGGGTGAGAGACTGACAAGGATAGACATGCCACAAGACCACACCACAGGTATCTGAAGGCAGCTGGTCCCAGGTAAGGAGCCATGTGGATAGGCATGGATAGGCATGCCATGCAGAGTGAAGTTGGATATTTATTTAGTAGGTTATGGAAGGGAAGGGGAGAAGGGGAAAGAGCAGAGAGAGGGGCAGAGAAAGAGAGAGAGAAAGAGAAACATAGAGGGGGAAGGGGAATAGTGGGGAGAAGGGAGAGACAGAAGCTGCCTCTTCAAGAGAGAGATGGAAAGGAAAGGACTCAGGCTGGAAGCTGAGGATCAGTTTGCCTCTGCAGACGGGGGGGGGGGCAGGAAGTGAGCGTGGCTTGTCTCTTAAAGGGACAGGACAGACCATTACACTCATCACACACTGTCCTTGGTGGAAAAGTGAGTGTGTTTCATCTCTCTCTCTAATACATCAGCATCTCAAGCTACAGTTGGTTATAGCTTATGGTACTCTTTTGCCTGTCCTCCCCTGCTTCTACTCAATCCTTTGCATAGGCTGAATCAACAGTGTTTAATTGTATGAGATTGGGGGGTGACTCTTCTTTCCAGAGGTAAAATATATTACTGGACTCTGAGGATGAAGAGGGTAGAAAGATATCTCTAGAAGCAAGAACAGAACCTGTAACACGTGTGGAAGCATAAACCATAATGTGGGGTTCAGGAGAGCTATGCTCTACCACACGGGGACAGAGTGGGATTCTGGTCCTCATTCAGCAGAGTGGGCAGCGCTGTACTATAAAAGCATTTCATTACAATTTAGAAAACATTTATTTTTATTTATTGTTTGTATGTGTGTGCATGTGTGTGTGTTTATGAGTGTATGCTCACATAAAAGTTGTACCCTCCAAGGCCAGAAGGTGTCAGATCCCCTGGAGCTGGAGTTCTGTCCTTCCATGATGTGGATTCTGGAGACTGACCTCAGGTTGCTGACTGAGAGAGAGGGGAACACTCTAGGCTTTACTCCTTTAATGAGGTCCCACCATCTATGTTTCCATCATTACTAAGCCCATGAAATAGGACTGCACCATTGGAGTCCTTCACTGACGAGGTCAGAACGCTTGTGGTCCCGCCTTTCCCACAATGGTCACTTCTGAACAAACCCCATGAGGAAAATGCATAAAAGGACATGTATGCAAAGGACTGAGAGCAGTTCAATAGAAGAGTTCGAGGTGGACATCCCAAGGGAGAGAAAGTGACAGCATAGCGTTGATCCCATATAACAAGTGGGACACAACGTGTTGCCCTCAGAAGTCCAGAGCAGAAGAGAGGCTGCTTATCAGCAGCTGCTTCCCAGGAGCAGCTGGGAACGACTGTGCAGGGCAAGGCTACACTAGTGCTGTCATGGCCCAGTGCCAGCGAGGATCATGGGCACCAGCACCTCCACGCTCAGCACCTCGACATGGTCAGCACCTCACCGTCACCGTGCTCAGCACCTCACCCTCACCACGCTCAGCACCTCGCCGTGCTCAGCACATTGCTGCTCTTAGCACCTCACTGCTCTCAGCCCCTCGACATGCTCAGCACCTCGCCATGCACAGCATCTCGCCGCACTCAGCACCTCAACATACAGCATCTCACCACGTTCAGCACCTCACAGAGCTCAGCACCTTGCCGCATTCAGCACCTTGACACACTCAGCATCTCACCAGCTCAGCACCTCGCTGTGCTCAGATAGATGTTCTTCCTTGCAAACACTCAAGAGGAAGCTTAGCAAATGGGGTAGGAGTGGAGGGAGACTGGAGAACTGGCTTTGTGGGACTCCCTGAACTCAACTCCAGTTCACTCATGAGCGATGCCTGCTGGTTTCCTCAGAATGCAACCATCCCCAGGCAGCCGGGGTCCATAGGATGGTCATTACCTGTGCACCGAGGCAGACACCTGCTAAATTCGGCTGTGCTTTCCTGTCTTAAGAACAAAAACTCAATCTATCCTCTCTTCTTCCCCAGCACCCCACACTTAGCCTCGTTCTTTCCTTCTATCTAGAGGGAGAGAATGGAGTTCCACTCTGCATTAGTTATCCCTCACCCCTTCAGTGATGTCAGCATTTTACCAGATGTAGTTCCTATGTGCAGGGTAACCAATGCCCAAATCAGCTCCTAGGAGAACGAGGGCACACAGCGCCCTCTGCCGAATAGCTCCATCTTTGCTGACCCCTGTGTTTAAAGGTCAGCATTTCACACCGAGTTTTGGACTTGGCACCATCAGCTTTACGAATGTAGACAAAAACCAAGTGGTTATACCCAGATATGGTCTCAGGTTTTGTGAGGACGCAGTGTGAGGCAGATGGTGTGTGGCTGGGAACCCAGAGTCCCATGGATGGAGCTTCCTAGTTAGGGCAGCTGTCACATCTGCAGTTATGGAAGGGACTGCCCACCTACCTGGGGGACAATGCTTATAGACGCAGCTCACTTCCTCCGGCAGAGCAAGAAGCCAAACAGTGATGCCCTTAGCATGGTTCGTGAGTCCACTGTAGCCTGTTCTAAGATGGTGACTGTCTCTAGAATCCCACCTCGGGGTTACCTGGTGTCAAAGACAGTTACTTGCCACCCATTACTACCCTTCCTCTAGTTCCATTGTTTCTAGTAATCTAGGAATACTTGTCCTAGCTGTAACCCCAGGGAAGCTGACAAATAAAGGCTCTTGCCAAGCCCCTGTTCCTTTAGAATAGGAGGGGTTATTATTCTTTTTTTTAAAAAATATTTATTTATTCATTATGTATATAATATTCTGTGTTATGCCTGCAGGCCAGAAGAAGGCACCAGATCCCATTACAGATGGTTGTGAGCCACCATGTGGTTGCTGGGAATTGAACTCAGGACCTTTGGAAGAGCAGGCAATGCTCTTAACCTCTGAGCCATCTCTCCAGCCCCCAGGGGTTATTATTCTTATACTGCACAGACGCACACATTGGAACATTCCTCAAGGGAAGATTTCTACCTGGTTATTGAACAGTCAACAATCTGACAGAAACCGTTCATTCGTTCATTCATTCTTTTCACTACTCTCTTCCTGCACTGAACAAGCACATAACGCAGGCTAACCATCCACCCTTCCCATCTCCTCACCTACCCATTCATCTGTCCATTTAATCTTGGGCTCTAGTTAGAGAGAGGGTTAGACTCTCCTATAGAAAGGATAAGGGGAAGGCCTCTGATGACTAAGTAGAACAAAATGAATGAGCCCCCTTTTGGCCTTATAAGTGATGAGGTTTGTAGTTGCCAGGTTTGAGGAGGAGTGAGAGTGTGGCTCTGAGAAAAGAGAAGTGTAGAAATGATGCCTTCGAGCATGGAGGGAGGTCAGCTGGAAAAGGAGAGCAACGTTCCCGATGGGACTAGGGTGCCTGGAATCTGATCACCCATCCATCATCATCCATCCCATGCATCGATTCCTCCACCGGTCTAATCCATCCATGCATCTAGCCACCCACATTTATCCTTCCTACCATCCATATACCCACCCACCCATTCTATCATGCGTGCATGCATCCATCCATCCACGTATCCCTCCCTCCTTCCCTCCATCTGTTCATCCATCTGTCCATCTGCAGGGTCCCTCTGAAGACCACGCCAAAGAATTGAGCCAGTCACTAGCAACTGTCCCTTGCTGAGGAGGGGAAGTGCACAGCTCACTCCCCAGAGACAATAAGACATAGTGAGGAGTCGAGTCAAGCAGGGACTCGTTTATTTCCTTATAGCATACAACTTATAAAGCAAAAACCCACAAATCCCAGAGGAAGCGGAAGGGGAATTAGCCAATCACATCAGCAGTCATATCCACACGAGCCACGGCTCCCGTAGCTTCTAATGGGGATCACAAGGGCATCAGGCACTTTATGTCATCTCACCCCATCTCTAACTCCAATCATCTTCTTGTGAATAAGTCTGATCTCCCCGCTTTTCTCCCCTTCAGTGCCATGGCTGGGAGTATTCTTCATGGGTTTTGCAATGCTATTGTTTGTGAATTTCATGCCCTTTACTGTTAAGCTTTTGGTGTAGCTCTTACACTTTTGCACTAACTTGGCCACTCCAGACTCCTATATGCTCAATTCAGCCCACATCCATCCATCCATCCATCCATCCATCCATCCATCCATCCATCCATCTATCCATTCATCCATCCACCTATCTATCCATCCATCCATCCATCCACCCATCTATCCATCCATCCATCCATCCATCCATCCATCCACCCACCCATCCATCATCCCCTCCCTCCTTCCTTCCCTCCCTCTCTCCATCCATCTATCCCTCCCACCATCTACCCATCCCACCATCCATGCATCCATTCATTCATCCCCTATCATCTAATTTACTCATCTATTGATCCATCCACCCACCCATTCATCATCAATCCATCCATCCATCATCCATCCATCCATCCATCATCCATCCATCCATCCACCCATCATCATCATCATCATCATCCATCCATCATCCATCCATCCATCCATCCACCCATCATCATCATCATCATCATCATCCATCCATCCATCCATCATCCATCCATCCATCCATCCATCCATCACATCCATCCACTCACCCACCATCCACGAATCCATCCATTGTTTTCATGATTATGAAGCAGTTATATAGACATCTATTATATATGTGCTGTTACATAACCATCCATGTTTCCTGCAGGTTGAAGGTGCCAGGCAGGATTGGAAAGCCTGTTATAGAGGGCAGGGCTAAAGGGACACATTTTGTTAGAGCCGTGCTCTGGTCCTGTGTCACTGTTGTCTGCCTCCTCTGGTGCTGTGTGGTTCTGTCCAGTTGCAGGCCCACAGGGGACACTCAGATTCTTTAGCACATCTCTCAGAGCTGGATTCAGCGGTGGAAGGGCCATCCCACTGGAGCTGGGGGGCCTCATTGCAGCTGTTTGGGTCTTGCTGCTGTAGAGGCTGCTTGGCCTGCTTGGCTTGCAGGTGTCATTGGTCTTAACACATTGGCCCCAAGGCTGCACTGTTTGCCCAGCTGGGCTCTAGTTAGAGAGAGGGTTAGAGCCTCCTACAGAAAGGTCTACAGACCAGGGGCAGCCTCCAATGACTAATTAGAACAGAATCAATGAGCCCTTTTTGGCACTGTAAGTGATGAGGTTTGTAGTTGTCAGCTTCCAGGAGGAGGGGGGTGTGGCTCTGAGGAGAGAGAAGAACACAAATCATGCCGCCCAGCACGGCAGGGATGTCAGCTGGGAAAGGAGAGAAGCATTCTGGATGCGATGAGGCGCCTGGGAATCTGAGCAGAGACATTCTGCCATTTGAAGTAGGAGAGAAAGCTGTGGGAAGCTCAGGCTTTTGGTCAGCCTACCTGCTGTCTGCTGAAGGCCTCTGGTCCACCTTCTCTGCCCATGGACGAAAGTTTTTTATGAAACCTCTCTCTCTCTCGTCTCTCTCTCTCTCTCTCTCTCTCTCTCTCTCTCTCTCTCTCTCTCCTTCTGAACATGTGATGTGAAGGCCAGAGGGGTCTGAGTGTCTTCCCCATGTTTTCCTCCACCCTGTATTTTGAGACGGGGCACTCACTCACGGAACCTAGGCTGAGCAGTGAGCCCTGGGGCCCACCCCTGTGTCCTTCCTCCATCCCCCATCTCTGCCATTGCTGGCACTGATTATGTAGTGTTCACTGTACCGGATGAACTGTCTTCCAGCCCCTGAATCCTAGAGAAGCTGACATGCTTCTAAATCTCCATGGAGTGAGAACGCTGTAGAAGGCTTGGCAGGGGGGACTCAGGAACTCCTGACCTCATCAGACTGGGCAGCACATGAACTGCTTTGCATGCTGGGAGGTTTCTCTTCCACGTCAATGAAAATTGAATATATTGACCTTAGGGCTGCATTTAGAACACTGAATGTCCAAACTGGATGATGGCCCCTGTGTTTGGGTGCCTTACTGACTCCATGTCCTCCAAGCTAAGGCAGAGCTTACCTGTAGGGACTCCCAGGTCTGGATTGCTATATTGTCCATACATAGAGAAATTTGGATGCTTATCTCCTTTTTTGTTTTTTTTTCTTAGTTTTTCAAGACAGGGTTTTTCTGTAGCTTTGGTGTCTGTCCTGGAACTAGCTCTTGTAGACCAGGCTGGCCTTGAACTCACAGCGATCCTCCTGCCTCTGCCCCCCCCCCAGTGCTGGGATTAAAGGTGTGTGCCACTACCGCCCTGCTAACTATCGACTTCTGTTTACCTTGGAATTCAATGAGCAGTTAGACTCTGTTCTCCTGAATTATCAGGTACCGAAGGGATGAGAGAATCACTGTTAACTTGGTTAAGGTCTCTGAGGTGGTGTTTGATATCAGAATCTTGAGCAGAGTCTTCAGGTTCAATGTGAGAAGATCTCACTTTTGAAAACTACATTCTCCATTAGCAGTGGTAGCTTTGTTAAACTTTGAAAATGTCTGGCAGATCTGTAGGTGCTGTTCACAGGCACACGGGCAAGTTGATGGTGGAGCTGTCATCCTAACAGTCAAATCCACCTGCCGCAGAAGCGTGAGGCTCATGATGCAGAAGCATGGGCACCCGCTGCAGAAGCATGGGCACCTGCCACAGAAGCATGGGCACCCGCTGCAGAAGCATGGGCACCCGCTGCAGAAGCATGGGCACCTGCCACAGAAACATGGGCACCCGCTGCAGAAGCATGGGGCACCTGCCGCAGAAGCATGGGCACCCGCTGCAGAAGCATAGGGCACCTGCCACAGAAGCATGGGCACCCGCTGCAGAAGCATGGGGCACCTGCCACAGAAGCATGGGCACCCGCTGCAGAAGCATGGGGCACCTCCTTGCTCTGTCCTTTTCTTGCCTCCTGACTGTCATGAGGTGAGCAGGCTTCCTCTACCACAGTCTCTGCCGTGGTGTCCTCTGTTGCCACAGTCTCTGCCGTGGTGTCCTCTGTTGCCACAGTCCTAAAGCAACTTTGCCAAGCAACTGTGGGCTGAACCCTCTGAAAACGTGAGCAGAAACGGCCCTGAGAGCTGTGTATATCAAGTATTTTAAGCCGGGCGGTGGTGGCGCACGCCTTTAATCCCAGCACTCGGGAGGCGGAGGCAGGCGGATCTCTGGGAGTTCGAGGCCAGCCTGGTCTACAAGAGCTAGTTCCAGGATAGAAACCAAAGCTACAGAGAAACCCTGTCTCGAAAAACACCAAAAAAAAAAAAAAAAAAAAAAAAAAAAAGTATTTTATCTCAGTGACAAAGATGTGACTCAGACTCTTGGGGGAGGGCCTCCTGTGACATTCCAGGAATGTCTTGTGTGCCTGATGCTGGTCTGAAGGTCTGCCGGTCTGCCTTGGTAAAGTTGCCTCTGGAATATCCCTAGCATTGAATGTGATGTCAAGTATAACCTTCGGAATCCGTGAGCAGGACCTCAAGCATTTCCCTGAATCAGTAGCTCGTATGTGTTCACTTGCCTTGAGTGGACTGAGCCTGGCATTCAGACCTACTGTGCTCTCGGTAAGGTGCTCAGTAGCTATCATAGGCGCAGTTCAGGAAAGCCAATCAGGTCTCAAAGAACTTGGGGAAGGTACCAAGCACAGTGGAGACCCAGCTCTACATCCAGATATGGGAAGTAGAGGGCTCCTCTTCTGAAATATCTTTTTGGATACAACTGAACAGATACAACAGATGTCTTATAATTGTTGATTTCATCTGAACAGGGTCTTTCGTAAGTCATGCTAGCCTAGAACCCACTACAAAGCCAAGGAAGACCTTGAACATCTGATCATCCTGTTCCTGTCTCCTGAGTTTACAGATCTACACCGCTGTAGTCTGCTTACACAGCGCTGAGGATCGAACCTAGGGCTGCGGGCTTGTTAAAGAAACACTTTGCTAACTGAGCTGTGCTTTGAGCCTAACTCTTTATTACTAACACAAAATGATACTTAGTATGAGAAATTCATTGCAGTTTCCTTAAAGAATGCTTGCCTAATTCTGATAAAGTGTGTTGCGATTTTAAAAATACTGTCTATCACTGTAATGTGTGTCTGTGTGAGGATGTGTCTATCAGTGTAATGTGTGCCGGTGTGAGGATGTGTCTATCAGTGTAATGTGTCTGTGTGAGGATGTGTCTATCACTGTAATGTGTGTCTGTGTGAGGATGTGTCTATCAGTGTAATGTGTCTGTGTGAGGATGTGTCTATCACTGTAATGTGTCTGTGTGAGGATGTGTCTATCAGTGTAATGTGTGCTGTGTGAGGATGTGTCTATCACTGTAATGTGCCGGTGTGAGGATGTGTTTATCACTGTAATGTGTGTCTGTGTGAGTTTATGTATACCATGTTTATGCAGAAGCGGTATCAGAAGAGGATGTTGGAGCCCCTGGAACTGGAGTTTCAGGCAGTTATGAGTCTCCATGTGGGTGCTGAGACCTAAGCCTGGGCCCACTGCAAGAGCAGTGAGTGTTACTAACACTGAGGCATCTTTCCAGCCTTGGATTGTATTTTATACAATTTTAAGAGCAGGATCTGTATTGGCGCTAGATCTGGTACACCTCACTAATAAGCTAACTGCAAGTCTCTCCTACCTGATTTTGGTGAGCTCTCTTACAGATGGGCTCTCCTCCCCTCTCCCTGCCCTTTCTCCCTTTGCCTATACATGTATCAAGTTGTAGCTTTGACATGTACACTGCTACACACTCAGCTCCTCTGCAGTCATGGGTGTCTGTCAGTCAAACAGTGGGGTCTTATAAGAAACTGAAAATGAGACTTGGCAAAAATAGAAGTGCAGATTGGATGCAATTTATCTAATTAGAGCAGAGCTCCAGAGGACAGAATAGCCCTAGTGAGCTTTAGGAATGCACCCAGTTGAATAGAACTTATCATTTGACTCAACTGGTTTTCTGTATTAATTTTATTGGCTGAACACAATAGATTCTTTGAGAATCTATGGTTAATCTCAGGTTCAATTACTCAGTAAGGGTTTGTAAACATTTTAGCTACCATTTAACTTTCTTGTGACGCATGTCCAAGGACATGAATTTGAAAAGGCTGAAAAAGGGTGGCTCATGGGTTTCCAGGTTTCATCTTTCCCTCGACTGGACTGGAAAGAACTTACGACATCCTGCATGGGGTCTCACTTATATCCAAAGGGATACTGGCATCGAGACTGTGCCTTCCTCCTTGTTTTCCAGATAATAATGAAAATCAGGTCTGAGCACAGCTTCCAGAAGGAAATAAAATTCCTGCGTCAAGAGAAAAGCCATTGTATCAGAGGACTGGGAAAGGCATATCAACATGAAGCTTGCGGGAGTGGACACTGGGGATGCCAGAACGTCACGGTCACCTAGGACCCGTCCTAGTGATTTTTAGGATGCCTCCTTGACATTTAGATTGGACAGTGATCTGCAGTTGACAGGGGAGGTGTTGGAGGGTATGTGCTTAGTTTGGAAGAAGAGATTAAAGTTTATGGGGCCGAGAAGACAGAATAAATTTGATATATGAGAACTGATAATTTACTGCTTATGTTTACTGATTGGACGACCCCTTATTCACGAGGACATCAAGGTGGGACTAGTGTCTTTTTCTTATATGTGAGGTTAATGGCGGCACAGCAGCACCATGGGTCTTTCTGTCAAAGGCGGAGATGAGGATCCAGAATCGTAAGCTAGGAGGCAGCCGTCACACACACAGGGAAGATGCCCAAACCGACTCTAACTGGAAGCCCTGCAGCCTGGAGCTTCAGTCCTCCCAGAACTTAAGCACCGACAGCAGGTCGCTGTGCTCCCAGAAAGGGGGCAGCTGCACAGCTGCTCGAGGTGTCATTAAAGTCATTTAATAATTAGAAAAGAAACAGAAGGCGAAAGGATAGAAAGTTAGCTTTAGTCATCGGGAAGGAAAATCTTGACTGAAAACTGGTTTTCAAGTGCAAGTAGCTAATGGGTCTAGAGGGGAATTCTAGTGTAGAGGAGGAAGACTCCGTCCCTCTCCACACATACAGAGGAAGACTCCTCCATCTCCACACGCACACAGGGAGACTCCTCCATCTCCACACATACAGGAAGACTCCTCCATCTCCACACGCACACAGGGAGACTCCTCCATCTCCACACACACAGGAAGACTCCTCCATCTCCACACACACAGGTAGACTCCTCCATCTCCACACGCACACAGGAAGACTCCTCCATCTCCACACGCACACAGGAAGACTCCTCCATCTCCACACACACACAGGTAGACTCCTCCATCTCCACACACACACAGGGAGACTCCTCCATCTCCACACATACAGGAAGACTCCTCCATCTCCACACGCACACAGGGAAACTCCTCCATCTCCACACACACAGGAAGACTCCTCCATCTCCACACACACAGGTAGACTCCTCCATCTCCACACGCACACAGGAAGACTCCTCCATCTCCACACGCACACAGGAAGACTCCTCCATCTCCACACACACACAGGTAGACTCCTCCATCTCCACACACACAGGAAGACTCCTCCATCTCCACACACACAGGTAGACTCCTCCATCTCCACACGCACACATGAAAGTTTTCTTCTTCTAAGCCTCTTGTTTGGAATCACAGCCATTTTGTAAAGTAACTAAGGCTAGACGTCAGAGTGTAGCTGATGATTCTGAAGTTACGACATTAAGACAGGAGCTGGTCCTGACACCCCAGGTTATAAACTCTTAAATCTCTTTCATTATGTAGACAGCTTTGGGATGTCATATTATAAATAAAATTTCAGTCCCCCGTCATCTGAGTCCTCTAGCCCCACCAAACACCTCCCTGTAATTTTTTCTCAGGTTCTAGTTCATATAGTTGGGGCAGATACATTGAGTGGGTGGTGGACTCCTGGTGGTTTTCTTGGTGTGTAGAATAAGGGACATCGTGACAAGAAGAACAGACAACACCTCATCCATTATCAAAGAGCATAAGTCAGAAGAAGAGTACTTTGAATGATTGCAGGCATTACTGCCACCTTCAAGGCCCTAAAAGGTTCGCAACGTTGGTACTTACACCGCTATTCTCTTTGCAGATCTATCGTCCCCAGAATCCGGATGATTATGGCAGCTATGGGCGCTATGAACTCATTTAGGCTCCAAATTCCTTATGAAGCTGTGGTGAAGGGTGTGTTGTATTTATGGGTCAAGATCAACACTCTTGCTCACATGTGTGGCCAACAATCTGCAAATGCCTTCTCCATCAATAGGGAGCCAGGGCATCGGTTGCTGGTCTTTACATGGCAAGGGCAGCCATGTCCATTCCCTCCCTGCAGGTCTACAGCAACCCAGGACATCCTGATGGTCTGCAGAGCAGTGTTGTCCAGTCTAGTGGTGACATCATGTTGGTCACTGAGCGACAAGCATAACCGATGCCCTGATATGATCCTCACCCTGGAGTGACCTAAACCAGAGGACATTTGAGAATACTAGATTACTCTGTGTGTGTGTGTGTGTGTGTGTGTGAGAGAGAGAGAGAGAGAGAGAGAGAGAGAGAGACACTGTGGGACTGTGGGAAATTGGCATGAGGTGGTAAAACCCTGAGATGCTACCACACATCCTGGACGACACATGATGGCTCTCCACCCTAATACATGACTCAGAACGTGACTATTGCCAGGGTTAAAAAACACTGCCCTGTCACGTGTGGTGAAGATGATGGAGATCTGCCAGGCTGACCAACCTGGCTGCCACCCAGGCCCAGAGCCAGGATGGGAGATAGTCCACCCCAACACCCAGCTCGTCTATGAACCCCTGGAGCATGTGAGGGGGCCAGACCTGCAGATCTAAAGCTACAGCTGCAATCTTCACGACACAAGACAACCAGAGGATAGCCAAGCCCAGTATGGAGAGTGTAGCACAAGCCAGAGGCCTCAAACCAGACCAAGGGAGCATTGCAGTGAACACTCATAAATAAAGATATATGGACTAAAGGGTCCCTACTGTGTGACTCATTGGTCACATGACAGCTTCCATGATGAGATTTTATTTATTTATTGGTTTGTTTTTTGTTTTTACTTTGAATTTTGTGTTTTGGGGAAGGGTCACAAAAACAGTGGCAGAAGCGAGAGGGCAGGGAGATAAGTGGGATCAGGATGCAGGGTGTGAAATTTACAAAGAGTCAATAAAAAGTTAAAAAAAAGAAAAGAAACACTGCCCCAAAGACAACTGTGTACCAGAGGTATGAGATTAACCCTATGGCGCTCACATGGAGGGAATTTCTAAGGGTGTCTAAAGCCTGGGCCATCCAGGATTTCCTTCCTGGTTAAATAATACATCATACTTATTAAGAACTTACTGAAGAAGTAAGTGGATGAGAAGCATATGGGAAAGTTCCTGGTGCCAAGAGAAGGCCTCCTGAGAGTCAGCCTCCCAGGGGACGGCAGGCCGTTGCTGTGGCCAGAGGCCAGGAGAGGGCTGGAGGGGCGCCTTCAGAAGGCCGTGGTTTGTATGGTTACATGCTACTTGTTTAGACACTCAGCCACAGAAGGTGGAGGACAAACAAGTAGCTTTCACCACGAGAGAAACAAGGCGGGCTCTGTGTTCTAAAGATCACCCAAGGGCTGCTTAGGGAGGTGGCTCTGAAGGGTGAGAGGGCACCAGGGTCAGGTAAACTGCCTTCCTTCTGAGATGGTCATTTGAGAAGAGATGAGATTCTCTGCTGGGACATATAGAAGTAGAGTAAAGGCTGAAAGAGGTTCTGTGGAGATCTGGGGGACACCTCCCAGTAACTGGTGACTGGATGGGGTTGTGAGCAGAAAGAGGGGGGGAAGCAGGGCCCCAGGTCTGGAGGGCTGCAGAATTCAGGAGGAGCGTGCAGGTTTAAGTGACATCTTGGGGACAAGTTGATAAATGTCATAACAGACATTAAAGATGCAGGTTACAGATGTCCAGAAGACAGCTAGAGAAACGGACAGAGTCAGCTGAGGATGGACTAGGGGAGAAGCCGCAAGGATGGGAATTGCTTGAAGTTGCCAAGCAAAGAAGTCAAATACCATATTTATAATTATTCTACTTTTCCTCAGAACTGCTTTGGTCATGAGCAATACTTCCATATGAAGAAAACGTGACTCAGAGAGCCTCATGTGAGATGAGCCTGCTGGCCCCGGAGGGTCAGCTCTCTTTGGGGTTGACTGGGGGTCTGTGGATGGCTCCACACCCATCTGTGGGCATCACAGACTGGACTCGGTGTTCAAAGAGGAAACTAAACAAGACTAGATCCATGATGGCTTGCCTAGAGACCCGGGGACAGGCTGTCAAGAATGGTTCACTACACAGGGCTGGCACTTCCTGCAAGAAAACACTAGGGCGGGGTGCTTGGTGGGGACACACTCTGAGGATCTGGGGCTTCCTGGTAGCTGTCCTGCGCTGGACCCCCCTGCGAAGGCTTGGCTGTTGTTCTCCCTCAGGTTTCGGATTTCATTTGTGCTTTGGAGAGACTGCCCTCCTGCTGTTCTCCTCTTCTGTATTTACAAGAACCCAGCTTTATTTGCTCTCTGCCTTCCACCGAATGAGCCCTGTAACCCGAGAGTCCCCGGGAGAGCTGTTGTCGTCCCAGCTTGGCTGCACCGAGGCACAGCCACTGCCCAGGTGCTCAGAAGGTTCTGGGTTTGGAGATGTGGACATTTCGTCCTCCTGCCCGTCAAAGCGACATTTCTCCAATCTACGGAGGGGTGCGCATCACTGGGTACTCCCTACAGGGACACGCTTCTCTATGAGGGGCAGGATAGGAGACGCCTTTGTGTTGCTGAAGTTGTACGCAACTGGTTAGTTTAAAAAATGATTGCTGTTCCTGCTGAACTCATCTGGGTACAGATCCAAACTCAGCCAAAGGTTGTCTTTGTGGGGCTATGAACAACATGAGTGTGGCGTCCAGTTTTGTAGCCTGGAGGCCACTCTGGAGATTGGCTTCAGGTGGATGAGGACAGGTTGTCTGGGCATGTGTCTGCCTCTAGCAGGGCAAGGTCCACCTTCAAACTGACCTAACTGTGTGCATGACCAGATTCTCACTGACTCCAATGTCCAGTAGCTGCGTGGAGACCCCAGTGACCGAGGAAAGGGAGCTGGTGAGAGGATGAAGGACCCAGCACCAACCAGGGCCCAGGCAGAAGTTGAAATTGTTTCTGAATAGCAAAACAGTTTCCCAGATTCTCTTATTAATGCTTCTGGTAATTATTTTTATAAAGTAATTTCTTTCCTCCAAAGCAACTCGACGCTTCCATCACTCGCTTTAATTTCGATTTAATTGAGTCAGAGTGGAGCTGGGCTTTTGTTGCTGGCCTGAAGGACAGCCGCATCCCTGCTGGTTGGGAGAACAGAACTATAAGACAGATGGACGCTTCTCTATCTCAGGCAGTTCTCGTCAGCCTTTTGAAAGAACATGGATACTTCTTAGACTGTTCGCTCTAAAGGCACCACAGGGAGGAGGAGTCAGAGCAAAGTGTAATAACACACAGTGGGAAATGCCATGTTGGGACTTGTTACTCGGTACGCTAACTTAAAAACTTTAATTAAAAGCCTGCAGTGGGGAGTCTTTGGGAGCATGCTGGAAGTCCTGGTTATACCCTAGCACCCCTTAGAGCAGTCCTGTAACCCCAGCACCCAGGAAGTAGAGGCAGGAGGATTTGAAGTTCAAGGTCACCCTCACCCACATAGTGAGACAGAGTCTAACCTGGGCTACGTGGGACTTTGTCTTAAACACACACAGAAACACGCTGTTAAAGGTACTAGACTACAGATCCTTCCTCTCCCGCTGGTACATCCCTTCTGTGAGAGTGCATGTGCCATTGTCTCAATGGAATTCCCAAAACACAAATTCAAAGGGAAAGTTATTAAAAATCTCCAGAACAGAGCAGGGGGATATGAGATGCAGTGTGGGCCATCTGAATGCAGGGTCCCAGGTAAGTATACAGATGGTATGTCCACGGAGCAGGCCCTGGGACCTGACTCACTGATGAATCATGAGCAGCTGGTAACCAAGGGAGTGTTTTCCCATCCATCTTTGGAGTTTCGGGGAGGATCACGGTCCCTGAGTCCAGCTTCCGGCTCTGCAACTAATATGGTCAGCTGAACCAGTTCTGCGCCTTCTGCTTTGCTCTTGGCTCCCGGGAAAGCGGCTTTGCCACTGTCTATTGCCGTGGAGAGAAGGGTGACTTTCCGTTTTAAACACCATAAACACTTACTGAGCGCCTGCTCTTTGCTGGCCTGTCTTGTTGATGTCCCCGAAAGTCACATATCCTCACAGAACTGACACTCTTGTCGGGGAGGCATTCGGCAAGCAAAGTGGGGAGAAGTGGACAAAAGCTGGGGGCTGTGGACTACAGGAACACTAGGCAGAAAGTGAGAGGGGGGCTGGGCAGCTGGGCAGCTGTTGTGATCCAGTGGGGAGGTTAGAGAAGGCGTCACCAGATGGTGACATGTGAGTGGCCAGCTGAAGAAGATCCATTAGATGGATGCAGTTCCTTAAGGGGAACAGAAAACTGCACTGACCTTACAGGAGTTTTGGGCATCATTTTATCAGGTACACAAGAATGTCTTTTCCCTCCTGGGAGAGAGAAAAGTAGTATTCATGGGTCAGTGCAGTTCAACACAACCGAGAAAGGGTTCCACACCTCGCCTGGATGTGGCCTGGCCTCCACACACCACAGAGCCTTGTTCTGAGATCCAGCACTTTCTACAGACAGAAAGTTGTCCTGAAAGGGCCCTTCATAGTCACAGCTGCCTTCATAGCAAACTTTTAAAAACTCTGATCGATTTCTCATCTATTACATTTTGTTTTGTAAAAGATTTTATGTCAGCGATCGCAGAATGGAGGTGCCAATAGTGAAGGAACTGGCTTATAAGTGGAAAGTTAATCAGACAGCCTCCTTCTTGACATCCTCCCCAAGGTCAGGGTACAGCTGAGATGCAGAGGAGACACAGGGACATACGACAGGCTCTCAGAGGGTGGGATATCTAGCCTCCAGGTCCTTCTGGAAGGAAGTGTTGATACAAAGGGCTTGATGAGCTTCAAAGGGATGGGGTGCAGCTCTGCTGGGATGGAAGAGATGGCGCCTACGGTTAGTGCTGATCGGTGGTGGTTATGGAGGACTGGGAAGCTTCAGTTTTCAGAGCCCGGGATAATCCCCAGTTGGGCATTCTCCCAGTGAATACAGAATTACAGCTCCCCAGGCATTCCTGAGATGTGTTATATTTCTGGCAGTGCATAGACGGCTGCCACGGGCACCTTTAGGGGTTGCCAGGAGAGTCTTTGGTTTCAGCCCGGCAACTCTGAACTTCTCTGACATGCCAGGGTGCTTGTTAGAACCAAGGGTCAGAGTGGGCTTGGGCCGTTTGGGAGCCTGGGCTCCATGTCCTGTTTCCAACAAAACAAAAGGTGGGAATGCTAAGATCTGTTTCCTGGAACTCTTTGTGTTTACACGTTGATAATGGATTTCTTCACGTTGTTGGCCCAGATGGAGTCACGTCTTGCCTGGTGACAGAGGCCCCTTGACCGACTGGCTGCCTTGTTGTTAATGAGCTCTGGTCGAACCTGGACTGAGCTTTCCTGGAAAATAGAATTAAAGATAGTTGACTGTTCTTTTGTGAGCTGAGCTGAGTTCCAAGAACAACACCCAGGTAATTCTGCTTAGTTCTTCGCTTAAATTGTTGGTGAAAACACCTATTGTACCCTTGAGAAAGAAAACAATTCCAGTGTAAAGACAGGTTACAAGGTTTCAGGACACTATCTGCTAAGGTCTTGTTTAATCCTTACCTTAGGCTGAAACCCCTTCAGTGTAACAAAATTCCCTACCATGGAAGTCATTGGCTTATGTGATACATCACAAAATCCTGGTTGGCATTTGGAGGGGTCCCTGTGACACAGAATGTTGACAACCATAGTCATCTTGGTCAGTGATGTCTCTGTTGTCCTGGTTGGTGAACATTTGGAGTCTTTGAAGAAGGAAGAGTACTTACCAGACTCTGGTTTGAGTAGGACATCATCCCTTCTCTCTACTTCTTCTTCACAAGACAGACCACCCACGGCACCATGGCACCCACTGGCATTTCCTGACACCACACTTCTGTTCCCAGTCTGCAGATGACTCTCCCCAAGAGCACATAGGTAAGGATGTCCTTGCCCATGGACGTTCTCTGTGGTGTGGGAGTTGGCGGTTGTGGGAACTGCACGCACACACATGCAGAACTCTGTCCTTGGGTTCATCCCACGTGTAAACCATTTCTTCCCTCCAAAGATGGCTGCTAACTCTGGGCAGCTCTTTGTTGATTTTGGTGGCAATGAGGACTGGGAAGTAGCCGGACTAGAATGTGTTGGAACTCCTGTCCTGTGCATTTCTGCTTTGACCAAACAGATGAGGTGCTCAGTAGACTCGGAACTTAGACGAAAGACAAAGAGAAGTCAGGTGAGGGATTCTGTATGGACCCACACACGTCATACAGAAAGAAAAATACATCATTATTAAAGTACATCATATATGCATATAAAAATGTCACAACAAAAACTATTATTTTATGCAATTATTATATACTAATAAATTTTTTCCATGGAAAGCAAAAGGGAAATGCAGTTCCCGGCTACCAGTTCTGGCTCCACCTCTGTCTCCTTACACAGGCTCGCTCTTCCCTCTTTCCAGCCTGCCAGTCTGACAATGAGTACCTCTCCATTCTGAGAGTGTCTACAGTTGCTTGATGCATGGGCGTGTGGGAAACTCACAGATGAGCGTGTCTGGAAACCTTTATCTCAACTCAAATGTCTTACACACTGGAGGTCACAGATCAAGATTGTGTTTAGAAGTGGCCGTTGCTCACTGGGACACTGTATTAGAAGTAATGGTATCTATGAGAGTATTTTCAGTCTCTTTTGCTGTCTTGCCTGGTTCCATTTTTGATTCTCTAGAAGACAGGTTCTGAGGAAGGTCTCCCGCTGCGTCTTGGTGGCAAAGTAGAAGGGTGGACAGATATGTGCAAGGGAAATAGAGCATCATACTCTCCTGTTACAGTACCCGGCCCAGTTCTCTGAGTGAGAGCTCAGTCAGAGAATTAACTCTGCCCCAAGACAGCAGGGCTTTTCATGAGGGCTTTTCATGTCCCGCATATTTTCTATTCTTTGAAAATTTCATACAAGCATATAGTGGATTGATTATAATCAGCCTCTCCCTCCCTCTAGCATCTCCTTCTCAGCTATCTATCTATCTATCTATCTATCTATCTATCTATCTATCTATCTATCTATCTATCTATCTATCTATCTATCTATCATCTATCTATCTATCTATCTATCTATCATCTATCTATCATCTATCTATCTATCTATCTATCTATCTATCTATCTATCTATCCATCCATCCATCCATCCACCCACCCACCCACCCACCCACCCACCCACCCACCCACCCTTCCTTCCTTCCTTCCTTCCTTCCTTCCTTCCTTCCTTCCTTCCTTCCTTTCTTCCTTCCTTCCATCTACCATCTGTCCGACTGGTGCAGCCCATATGGACATGGGCACAAGCCATATATCTCATAATGTTCCCACTGCTTCTCAATGCTGTGACATTGGAGTGTTGGCCAGAACAAACCATGTTCAAACGAGCACCATGAGTGTCCAACTATGCTTGAGAGCAAGTTACTTATTAACATAAAGTCTTGCTATGTAGCCCACGCTGGCTTTGAACACAGTTCTTGTCTTACTGTTTCCTGCCTGATTGCTGGAATTAGAGGCGTGTGCCATCGTCCGCACCCCCGGCACAGCGCAAAGATAAGTAGAGAAGAGAAAAACACAGTGAGGTGTGTGAACAGGAAGACTGTCAGGACACGTTGAGAGTGCCGTCCCTCTGTCTGGAATAAACCAGAGCCAGACTCCTCTTCACAAGACGTAGCTTTGAATAGGAGCAAGAGGAGTGGGCAATGATGGGACAGGTCACACCCAGCAGAAAACCAGTCAACAAAGGGGAAGAAGTGGACCTACTGTTCCAGAGACCTGGGGACGACTTACTGTGCCCCGCACACTGGATGCTCCCTAAGTTAAAAGTCATAAACACTGGGCACCCACATGCCATATTGAGGGTTTCTTTTCATTCTTTAGTTTGTAATTTGTTTGGCTATCTAGTGTTATAAACTGGAATCAATCAAGTTTAATCAAGTTCACTGCCCATTTTTCCTTTTGGAATGTTCAGGGAATGCAATGAGCTCGTCACCAAAGTGGCTGGTTGTAGCTGCTCAAGCCTTCTTTCCTGAGCCACTGAAACACAGGCTTAATTCTAAACTTGGGACTTCTGTTGCTTTGTTCTTTGTTGAAATCGGGACGCAGACTGCGGAATGCTGAATGTGTAGAAATGCACCCGGGGCTCCAGGTTCTCTGGGAAGGTAAATGTGACCTCCAGCCGCTCACACAATATTGGTAATCTGACCTCAGCTTGGTTTCCATATAAGTTGTCATTTTATCCACCCAGCGAAAGGCGATGAAGAACACAACGGAGAGGTTCTATTTCTAGTGGCAAATGGAAACAGAACCGGGTACCCAAAACTATCCTTGCTCAGGTTATAGATAGCAGCCTATGTATTGGGCTTCGTTTTGCTCACAGGGGGATATCCCAAGCCTTCCTGGGTTCCCCTGTAGAATTTACAGAGACTTTTGGGTTTGACCATAAACATACTAGCAGGTTTGTATACAGATGTGATTGGATATTCTTGAAATGTCTGTATTTTTAATAACTGGTCAGACCATGATAGAAAAATTGTTCTCTGAAAAAAGTAATGCAAGGTAATTTTAATACACTTGGAAACACTAATGGTATAGAAATCCCCATGATTTGTGTATGACTACCATAATTTGATAGATTTAGTTTTCCATGAGTGAATAGAGTCACTGTGAGTGATTAATAACTCTGTGTGGCATACAGTTCTGATTCCCACGTTTTCCTCTCCTGAACATTGATGTGCAGATCTTTCCCATGTTACTGAATTTTCTTTGCCCTTGGTAGAAATGCCTGGTCAGGGGAGGTGCTCGGCAGGCAAAGTGCTGGCTGTGCATGGTGGGGGGCAGAGCTCAGACCCCAGCGCTCGGGCAGAAGGCAGCAGGTACAGCAGTTGTCCGTAATCCTGGCCGCCGCATGCGCGGGATCTGTAAGCTCTGGTGTGAAATGAGAGCCTCTGTGTTTGTGTACAAGGTAAGAGTGATTGATGGAAGCAGACACTTGACGTCAAACACTGGCCTCTACTTGCACATGCACACATATATACATGCACCCACCCTCCCACCCCTCACACATGAGCCTCCCCCCGACCCCTGGCCAACACACAATGGTTAAGACCTTAATTGGCTGACTTGTTTGCCTGGTCCTTGACTAGATATTTGATGCTCCCCAACTAACTTTTCCTTAAGAAACAGTGTACCTTTGTTTATTATAAATAAGACATCCATATTTCAGATACATGGTAAGAGCCATTGAAGGCATTGGGATCTCTTGGTACCCAAATCTGCATTAAGTATCTAAGGATATTGTAACAAAGAACCACAGGAGGGCGGATTGTGCAGCAGAAATTATTTTTATCACAGTTGTGGATGCCAGAAAATTGAGGCTAAAGGTATACGTAGGAGGGCCCTCCTGGGGGAGGGGCTGGTCCAGGCCTGTGCTCTAGGCCGTGGACAGCCATCTTTGTCTCTTCTCTTCATTTTCTCTTTGTGTCTCTGTCTAGGTTCAAACTCCCCTGCCTATCTTTTTATAAGGCTATTCATTTGCATTTTAGAATACTCATTTTTAATGTTATGTGTTGGGTGTTTTAACCTCCGTGTATGTATGTGCACCATGTGTGCAGTAAGTCAGAAGGGTCCTCAGAACTGGGGACAGGTGGCTGTGAGCCAGTGTGTGGGCGCTGGGGGCTGAACCCAGGTGCTTTGGAAGAGGGCCCATGCTCTCAGCTGCTCTCATTTGCACTAAAATACATAAATACAGTTTGCTATTTTAGTTAATTTTAAGTATTCAGTTCAAGGTCAATGAGTTTACAGTGTTCAGAACCATCGCTGTTGTCAACTCCAAAACACTTTTCATTAACAAAAGCAGAAATGTCACACCTGGGAGGCAGCCCTCCCCCCATTCCTCCCGCTCTGACCAGCCTCTTAACCTGTGGTCAAATGTGCATACACCATGTGCTTCATATTCCCATGGCATTGCCTGCATCATGTCATTAGCTAACATTTCCAGGTCCATCTATATCTTAACGGGACCCACTGTCATCCCGAGGACAGCAATGGCGCTGGTCAGGGCCAACTCTGCCAACTGCATTCTAACTTGATCACTTGCAAAGATCCTCTTTTCAGATCAGGTGGCATTCTGCGGAGCTGGGAGCTGGTGTTCTCACCAGTCTTTATTAGGGGAAAGGTCAGTTCACAGGTGTCCTCAGTGCCTAGTCACTCTTGGCCTCGTGAGATTAGGGGGTCTGTCGTGATTTTAGTAAGTTATAGTTTACAACAAAATATATCCCCACAGGAAAGTTTGTCTTATTTATCTTTAAATTTCTTATGCATTTGAGTGTTTTATCTCCCCTGTTTGTCTGTGTACCACGCGCATGCAGTACCCTCAGAGACCAGAAGAGGCACTGGATCCTCTGAACTGGAGTTCAGAGTGGTTGTGAGCCCCAAGATGGATGCTGAGGATTGAACCCAGGTCTCCTCAAAGAACAGAGAGTTCTCTCAGTGGTCGGGCCATCTCTTCAGCCCATTTTTGGTCTCTTTTGAAGATGGAAGTGTAGGATTCCTCTGAAGAATACTCACTTTGAAAAAAATGACATTGCTTCAGGCCTTGCATTGCTGGATTTGTTTCTCCATGTTTTTCCGCATCAAGGCAGAAGGTACTGAAATGAGCAGTGTGCAGGGAGGATTTAAAAAAAAATGTTGAGTAAAATTTTTTAAAAACCACTAAATTGGTTAGCCAGCATTATTGTCTTTATAGTTTATCAGAGTGTTTTTTTGTTTGTTTGTTTGTTTTGAAGCATAAAGCTTTTCCCATGACAGAACAGTGCCGACCTGGCCTCCTCTCCAGGCAGCTGACACCTTCCAGTTCAGGGACAGTCTGAGGACCCAACCAGCAGGTGTTTGTCTTATGGGATTATTATTATCAAAGATGGTGTGTCCCATGACTGAACTGTCAACAGCTACTCCTGGAAGCCAGGGGCTCCCTCGGAGTGGCGGCTCACAGGGTTCTCCAAGTCTTCTGTGTGGCGATATGAAAGGGTTTCCTCAAGCAGGGATGGTGGCGTGTTTAGCTCTAACGAACATTCATACCGCCCCATGGGAGGCTCAGGAACAACATGGAAGAGGGGGCAGGAAGAACATAAGAGCTGCAGGACGGAGAAGACTTGTGGCTTGTTCTCTTGTGGGCATGACACAGTCAGTGCCACTGTGAGCTCATCATGGCAGTGGCTGCCAACACAGGGCAACAGTCAATCACAGATCAGGGAGGGGCTCATGGCTTTGCCCTCCCCCACTGCGCTTTGAGCAACTGATGGATTCTGGGAAAGGAGCAGATGCTGTGTTCATTTTCCTGTGCAGTAGTGAAAACAGACACACAGATGGCTCTGGTTAAACTCAGTGGGTCACAAACAAAACAGAAACACACAAGTATGGGGAAGAGTCGTGTGTGTGTGTGTGTGTTTTGTTTAGTGGTTAGAGGGACATAAGAGAGTGTGAAAGTAACTAGAATGTAATATATAAAACATGAATTGTCAAAAGGACAAAAATAATAATTAAAAAGATTTAGAACTGTGGCTGTATGCTGGTGTGATCCGGTATGTACTGCTTTACATATGCAATGGATTAGGATACAGTTCAGAATAAAATATACTCCAACAGCTTCACATACTGTTACTTCAGATTAAACATGCGCGTGCGCGCGCACGCGCGCGCACACACACACACGAGGGGGGGGGGACCACAGAGTTCTTTACACTGTTAGTAGAGAAATGGTCACCAAGCTTCAAGATGGTTGATGGTGTTTCAAAGTCTTGCTTCAGAATGTGTGGTTCTGCATTCAGCTTTTGTTAGTTGCTAAGCCTGTTGCCCAAGCTGATTAATTAAGGAGAGTTACATCAATTGTATGAACAAGAGCAGAACAAGGGGGATATCAATGGTATGCTAATGAAGAAAAGGAAAAGCCTCACAGGAACCTTGCTAGGCAAATAAAGACTGTTGGGGGAAGGAGGATTAGCTTCTCCCAGAAATGATTCCACTTATTAATTATCCAACAAGTGGTCAGCCCTAAGACAATATACATGCAAACATCAGAAATGGACTCAGCAGATCAGATTTATCTGTCTGTGCATACATATATATATATAATCAAAGACAAAGAGACTATCAATTTGAGAGTCAGGGGGATGGAAGAGGCTGGAGGGAGGAGATGGGGGGGTTGAAAAGGGTAAAGTGATATCGTAATTCTATTTTAATTAAAAATATATAATAAAAATGGTACATGTAAACAATGGGATATTATTCACTTGTTAAGAAAAACAAAATTATGAAATTCACAGGTAAATTGAAGGATACGGAAATAATCATTCTGATTATTTAATAATAATTAATAACCCAGAAATATTAGAACAGTTTGTCCCCCAGCTGTTGGTGATTGAGAAAAACCAAGAAAGGAGACAGCCCTATTGTAAGTACTGCAGATTGAAGTTCCCAGCTCTTGTCACAAGAGCTTTGGAAGGTGATCATCTTAAACAGGAAAGGGAATGATTTGACTTCCTTTTGAGGCATATTCTGTTTTAAACGTGAGGCTTTTCAAATCAATTGAATACAAAAAATCCCACACTTTAGATGTTTGGTTATTTATCAATAAAACCACCCTGTCAGTCCGAGCGGCTGTGTGTTTTTCTCAGCTGGTCACTAGGTGTCTCTCCAAATCCACGCGAACCTTCTGCCAGCACAGTGCTCAAGACACTCTGGGTGGAGCCCTTCAGGCTGCAAAATGCTTCCTTTTGCACTTGACAGCAGTTTTAAGTACTTTGTATTACTGGTCTACCCAGAGGGCTGGGGCAAAACTGGTGACTTCACAGGAAGAAGAAACAGAGGGCTCATCTCCTGTAGCTGGAGTTAGGGAGGCATTCCTCTCGGTGTGGAAATTCTAGGGAGAATCTATATTCTGGGATAATTTAAATTAGCTGGTGTACACGTCAGTGACAGATAGGTGCCCATCACGTAGAATCCTGAGACCTCCTGAGGGCTGCTGAACTGACAATGCACCCATCAGCTGTGTCCGTGCGATCACGTCGAGTAGCCAGAGCCCACTGTGCTAACGCTGGTCATGTAACTGAAAAGTCTAGGCTCTGTAGTCTCCTCAGCCAGTGCTGCCGGGACTGAATATCCGCGTGATCCCTTGCTCCTGAGCGTCAAAAAGCAGCTCAGTCTGGATCAACAGCCTTAATGTGAGGATGGAACTTGGAAAAAAGGAAACACTTAACGAAACAGGCACCAGCAGTGGTTTTCTGTATCTAGTGGTACAGGGATCACAGGAAGAATCGAATAGGGGTGCCTTAAATCCTACTGGTTTCTGCTCAGCAAAGGAAACAATGAACAGAAGATGCAGCCTACAAAGTGGGAGAACAGAATTTCCAGTTATCCATCCAACTGGAGATTAATATCCGAAATATTAAAAAGCCCTAAAACCCCAAAGCACGAAAAATCCAATTAACAATTAACAAAATGAGCAGAATAGACACTTTCCAAGGAAGATGCATGTTCAATAAATATACAAAAATGCAAAAAAAAAAAACTACATTGGGAACTAGGAGTGTGGCAAATGCATTTATTCCAGCACTTGGAAGGGAGAGGCAGATGGGTCTCTCTGAATCCTAGGTCAACCTGGTCTCTATAGTGAGTTCCAGGACAGCCTGAGCTATGTAGAGAGACCCTGTCTCAAAACAAAACAAAAACTACGTTGAGGGCTGGCAAAATTGCTAATGGGTAAAGCAACTCCTTGTGAGCCTGGCAACCCAAGTTGGATTTCTGGAACCCAAGTAAAGTAAGGTAGAAGAGGAGAAGTGATCTATAAAGTTGTCCTCTGGCCTCCACGAGTGTGCCATGGAGTGTGCATGTGTGTGTGTGTGTGTGTGTGTGTGTGCATTTTCTTTATTGTTTGGTGCCATTTTGCTCTTTCAATTTTTCTTTATACTTGAGTTTTATACATATATAAAATACATTATCATACTCATTGCCAATCACCCCCTCTTTTTCCTCTGAAGAACTGGACCCCTAATTTGCTATCTAATCCCAGTGGTCAACTTTAAAAACATGTATATATAAGCAACATTAAATAGACCTAGCAGGTCGGAGAAATATGTGTGTATGTATGTAGCAGTAATAATTAAAGAAAAATGCCACGAATTTGAATGGGGGTAGGTACAACTTGGGAGGAACTGGAGGAAAAGGGGAAAGAACATAAATACATCACTCATCTGTGAAATTCTCAAAACTGTCTTTAACTGGTTGACATTGAATTAAAAGGGGACTAATTTAACTTTAAAAGCCCGTTTGAAATGAAAATGAACTCACTTCTAAACGTCAGCTTTTGATGTGGATGAGAAGGGCCCCTCAGGTTTTCAAGTGGAGTGAAACCGAGTTTCCTGAGCTCTGGGCTGCCTCCGCTCTTGGTGTTTTCTGAGGGGCATTTGGAACCCATGTGCACACCAGTCCTTTAATGTTCTCTCGCTGCCCTGATGTTCCCAGAGTATGGAAGTCACAGGTGAGAAGCAGCACAAAGGGGAGACAAAGGTCCTGTCTCTTGTTCTTTTCCAGTTCCTCTGGTTTGTGTCCAGAATGTCAGCTCTAACATTTTCCTAAGTTCATTGGTGTGTCTAACTGTCCCCAAGCTAGTTGCTGAGTGCTCCTGGCACCCGGCCAGCCGTGGGCCTCAGGCACACACAGGGAGTTGGCCCATAAGGTCTGTCTAATCGTTTCTGGCTGAGGCTGCTCCCCAGGCCTCAGCACTCAACTCTGGGATGCTTGCTGCAGAATTTCTTCAAGTCTTCACCCCTCTGCATTCCACATCCTTTCCCAACCTCCCCCATTAAATTTCATGTTCAAGAGGAGGGGATAAAACAGACAAAGTATTTGTTTAGTTTTGAGAGAAAATATGGGGTTTCTGTCATATTTGGAATCACAGGGAGGAAGCTGAGAAGAACCAAACCCATCGTCTGTTTGTCTCTGAAGGCACTACATCCTGAGAAGTGGTCACCAGATGGGTAAAAGGGAGAAATGAGAGCTGGACAGGTGAAAAATTAAACTTGCCCCAGTGGTAGACGGTTGTGCCCACCCCCTAGCATGCCTTGATTATTTCTCCCTTGCCGAAATGTTTATTGTGGCGAGCGAGATTGTTTACCTGGCTCATATCCTTCTGGGAGTCAGGCGTGACCAACTAGGCGTGGAGAGGCCTGTCGCTAGAGTCAGCTTGAGTGGAGGGCGTTGCAGGTGAGGGCACAGCCTTGTGACCTCTTGGCTCTAGGCTGGGCTGAGAAGCAGGTGGCACGAGCTGGCGCTACCCACCCGTGAGATGACACAGAAGGAGGAGGCAGCGTGGCTCATGGAAAACGAATGCAGAGTGCCGAGGGCTTCCCATCAGCTCACGGAAACCAACAGTGTGCTTTTGGGAAAATGGTTTAACAAAAATAATAGGGTCATTGAGTGCTGTATGGTACCTTGCTTTTGTGTATTTTTTTTTGTTTTTTGCATCTTTTGGCTGCTGAATTCTGAGATCAATCCCCATCTGCTTAGAACAGATAGTATTGGACTCTCAGGAACCCTACCCACATGCTATAAAAAAGTCTATTATATAGTTCCAAGTTCTGAGTGTTTTCTAGAAGGATGTGTGTGTGTGTGTGTACTTAAAGGGGCAAGGATGAGATGCAGCTGTTAAATTTTTGGAAGCTTTATAGTGTGGATGATACATGACAAGGTAATTGAGAAAAATCACACAACAACCCAAATTCAGAAGCCATTCTGCATGGAGGGATGAGACAGGCCCGGAAGGAACCTATAAGGTCGCTGAAGCACTAGCAGTGTCTGAGTGGCGCACAACCCAGGCTGGCGTCATGGTTGTTGGTTACTTGTTGGGACTTACCATGAGGTTATAATGCGGGAGACACTTTGGTCTCAGGACATGAAGAAATCAAGCTGGGGCCGAGCTGGAAGCTCCCTCCATGCTGGGTAGCTTTCCTAGAACTGGAAGGCGCTGTGTGAGCTTCAGGGGGAGTATGGTTGCCAACGATCCTGCTTGGTTATGGACCCTGAATCTAATGCTATCAGCACGCCCTGCAGGCGTGACTGCTATGGGTGAAAGCAGCTAGTTTACAGCAGCATGTAGGGTCCACATCCCAGGAGCACACCTATGTTCTGTGCTGAAAGCAAGGGTAACAATTATGGCTGGGTGGTCATAAGGTCTAGTGGGGAAGCCACTGTTGTTCTGTTAAATAGATATGACACGCTTGTCATATTGTATTTGTGCCGTAGACTGTCTTTGCTGTTGGCCTGAGTGGAAGGGAGCGTCTCTTCACAAAGTGTGGGGGTTGTTACTAGACAATTGCTGATAGGTGATCTGTGGCATCATGGCTCGGTGTCCAGCCTTTCCCGGGAGTAAGAGTCATTCATCTGTATAATCCCCTCTGAGAGTCAGGTAATGGTGCAGAAGAAGAAGGAGGAGAAGGAGGAAAGAGAAGGAGGAAGGAGGAAGAGGAGAAACGAGGAGGAAAAAGAAGGAGGAGAAGGAAGGAGGAAGGAAGAGAAGGAAGGAGGAGGAGGAAGGACAAAGAGGAGAAAGGAGGAGGAAGGAGGAAAGAGGAGAAGGAAGGAGGAGGAAGGAGGAGGAGGAAGAAGAGGAAGAAGAAGAAGAAGAAGAGGAGGAGGAGAAGAAGAAGAGGAGGAGGAGGAGAAGAAGAAGAAGAAGAGGAGGAGGAGAAGAAGAAGAGGAGGAGGAGGAGGAGAAGAAGAAGAGGAGTAGGAGGAGGAGGAGAAGAAGAGGAGGAGGAGGAGAAGAAGAAGAAGAGAAGGAGGAGGAGGAGGAGGAGGAGAAGAAGAAGAAGAAGAAGAAGAAGAAGAAGAAGAAGAAGAAGAAGAAGAAGAAGAAGAGAAGAAGAAGAGGAGGAGGAGGAGAAGGAGAAGGAGAAGGAGAAGGAGAAGAAGGAGAAGGAGAAGAAGAAGAAGAAGAAGAAGAAGAAGAAGAAGAGGAGGAGGAGGAGGAGGAGGAGGAGGAGGAGGAGGAGGAGGAGAAGAAGAAGAAGAAGAAGAAGAAGAGGAGGAGGAGGAGGAGAGGAGGAGGAGGAGAAGGAGAAGAAGAAGAAGAAGAAGAAGAAGAAGAAGAAGAAGAAGAAGAAGAAGAAGAAGAAGAAGAAGAGAAGAAGAGGAGGAGGAAGAGGAGGAGAAGAAGAAGAAGAAAAGGAGAAGGAGGAGGAGAAGAAGAGGAGGAGGAGGAGGAGGAGAGGGGGAGGAGGAGGAGGAGGAGGAGAGGGGGAGGAGGAGGAGGAGGAGGAGGAGAAGAAGAAGAAGAAGAAGAAGAAGAAGAAGAAGAAGAAGAAGAAGAAGAAGAAGAAGAAGAAGAAGAAGAAGGCGGCAGGCAGGAAGGGGTGAAGTGCTGTGTGGTTGTTCCCTCGAGGTTGGATGTGGTCACTGAGTCAAAGTGGCTGTGATTACCCTGTCACCATCACGCCCTCACATGATGGCAACCCATTGGCAACCTTCAGGAAGAAACGGGAGGACTAGTGAGTGAAGCTTACACAGCCCATCCCCTCTGAAGATTTAGTCAGTTCGAGGGAGGTAGGCTTTTTTGGTGGTGCAGTTGTGAGGCTGTCCTTGTACCTGTCAGTGATGTCACTGTGTAAACAGCCACAGGAACCATGTTGCACAGAAGTGTTTCCTGGTCTGTCGTCGTCCTGTTTCTGGTGTGAAGAGAGACAGATTTCCAAGGCAACACCGTATGCTACTTTTTTCTAGAGACACATCTGTCTTTCGTGGGCCTCCGGGGGTTGGTACAATGCTTAGTGCATGAGTGTGATGTGTGAGTGTGTGCTTGTGACCTAGGGATTTTATTTCCGGGAACTGACTGGTGTGAACTTGATGTGAGGAGGGCAGCTTCTTCCTCACACTGTGGACTAGTGAGCACAGCATCTTTTAACTGTTGGTTTCCTTCCTCTTTTAAGGGCAGTGAGTGAGATTTGGAAAGATTTCCATTCTGTCATTGACCATCAATAAACTTCAGTTGTTCACGAATATTTATTGCCCTTCATTTGCCCATGCCTTTTCTTTCTTTTTAAAATTAGCCTGTTTATTTTTATTTATTTTTATTTTTATTTTTATTTTGTAGCCAGTTTCTGAATGACTCTACAGCTCACTGAACAATAGATTCCCGCGTAGGTGATAGAGAACCAGCGTGTTCAATTCCTGGAGACTCAGCATATAGTCACGGGAGAATGAAACCTTTAATGGGAAGTAGGGGATAGTTAGCTGATAGATTATTCAATGCAGTCCATTTAAATCAGTCTACCGATGTACCTCTCTATTTTTTCTGAGTTATGGGGAGAGAACACAGAGCCTCTCACGTGCTATACAAGTGCCCGTTCCCCGCCCCCCCACCGCCCCAGGGACACCCTAGTTAGCCCTCAGTGCTACTTTTGATTGACTTTCTCCTCAACTCTCTCTTGCCAGATCAAGCCTCTTACATATGGTCTCCGACACCGAGAATGTTTTGTGGCATTTCATTCCTTTAAAAATAAAACAAATGATCCCGTCTCCCTGTAATCAGAGAGTTTATAACGAGCTGTTATTATAGAGAATGTGCAATTCTCTGCCCCTCTTCTTGCATTTCTATCAGATAAAGGGAAAGTCACACAAAATAGTAGAATTTCAAGGTCAGTATATCATGGGCTTAGTTTTTGAGTGGTCAGCAGACACCTGTTGATTAGAGACAGTCAAAGGGGAACGGTCTTTCCTCCCGCTTTTGGGGCTGAAGTATGAACGAATGCAGCATCTTCTTTATGACTTCCTTCCTCAGAGACTCTGGATGTTGAGCGACTGTGTTAGCCAGGCTTCTTTCAAAACCCAGTCATCATTATATCTTAGCGTCTGTTTATTTATTTATTCATTATTATTGTATGTGTGTGTATGTGTGTGCGCATGCGTGCACACATGTGCTCACGTTTGTATGCTCGGATGTGCGTGTGTGTGCATGTGTGTGGAGGCCAGAGGCTGCTGACAGTGTCTTCCTCAATTGCTTCTCTGCTTTATTTATTTATTTATTTATTTATTTATTTATTTATTGAGATAAGCTTTCTCATCATACCTAGAGCTCACTGATTTGGCTAGACAGGTTAGTTAGCAAGTTCCAGGGATCCGCCTGTCTCCAGCCAAGCACTGGGATTATGGGCACATGCTGCTATCTGGGGCTTTTTATGTGGGTGCTGGGACCTGATGTAAACCCTTTATGGCTGAATCATCTTCCCAGCCTCATTGTTAATTCATAAATAAAAACATGTCACCAGTATTTACATTGACTTTAAGTCCTGTTCTTAAATTCCAATATTTTAGGAAGAAAAGCATCTTCCATGAATATCCTTAAGTTATAGGTTCTCTGACAAAAGACAAAAGGGTCCCATTGCCACCCAGGCTTGGGAGCTGTTGGCAAAGAATATGACGGCCAGTTTTGGGAAGTCTTAGCGAAGAAAATGATGGGGTCACCAGTAAGATATTTACAGACCTGATTTTGACCGACAAACATGTTTCCTTAAACTGACTTTTGTCTAATTAAAAGTAAATTTTGCTTCTGAGAAATTGAAGAAAACAAAGGAACGGGATAGCCTCGCCATCTGCTGCTGTCTATTTTTAGAGTAGCTGGCATCCCTTAAGGGTCTGAGTCACTCATCTCGAGTTGTTCATTAGCAAGGGTCTGCTTGGTGCCTTCTCTGCGTCAATATTTAGGAGATGCTGCACCTCACCACAGAGGGGAGCGTGTCACAGGTACCTGGATGCCAAGTCCTTCCTTTGGTGATTGCACCAGCCCTTGACACTGAGCAACAACTGTCCCTGCTCCCTTGAAGTGTGCCATGTATCTAAGATCTGGCCAGTGGGATGGGGTACTGAGGGTCGAGTACACAGCTGATATTTGGACTTTGTGCACATGTTCATAGCTAGCAATGTGGTAGCCCTGTGGTCTGGAGGGCAGAAAACAAAAATACTATGGAGTATTGTAATAGCCCATGATGAAATCCTAAAGAAAGCTAGAGTCATTGGGTCACAGCTGTGCACATAGTGGTCTCTTCATCTAGAGAGGATCCAGAGGCCATGCATGGCTGGCAGAAGGGTGGGCAGAAGGGCGGGCAGAAGGGCGGGTGGGCCCTCATGAGGTCTTTAAGTCAAACAGCATGAAATGACCATCTCATCTTTGTAATGGGCCTGACTATAGAAACAGAACTCTATGAGTTTTTTAGGCTGTATGCCCACGTGTTGGGAAATAAAAGACCCAAAAGCCAAAATTGTTTTCAGAGTGGGCAGAGAGAGACACACATTCTTGTTACTTTTTCGTTCTTAACAGATAAGGAAAGCAAGGCCAAAAATCCTCCCAGCAGCTAGAACTGCGTAGAGTGTCCCAGCATGAGCTCAACCTTCTCAGAAGAACCAAGCTCTAGTTTCTTAGCCCCATCTATATATCTTTGTAAAATAAACATTGACGTGGTCAGCTTCCTTCCAGGGACAAGGCTACCTCTATCCACACGGTGGGCACATGTAAACACACAAGTGTATACTTAGATGTGGGTTAGGCACAAAGTGGCTTTTTCTTTATGAAGGAGAAAAAGAAAAAAAAAACAAGCCTTCAATCCTGTGCTGAATGTGGCACTAAGTCTTCAGAAAGGACCACATGAGAACGTGCTAAGCCTCCACACAGTTAAAAAGATGTCACTGTGGGAGAGAATTTTCATAATTAATGAGCCCGTTCAATGTGCTCTGCCATTTGACTTTGATGAATGTATCGTGGAGTCTTCCCCTTGGGGCTCAGCAGTTGATCTGGGAAGCTTCTCTGTCTATATCCTGTGATGGGCATAGATCACAGCCGGGCATCCGATACCTGCCACACGAGCTCAAGGGACAGCTATCAAGCCTGATGCTGGCACTGAGCATCCTGCATGCCACTTGAGCGATGTCTGAAAGAGCAAACGTGACTTTGAAACATAAGCTGTTTGGAGAAGGGACTGGGCCACTCACACGGCCACTGTATAGAGTCTTAGGAGCAGAATTTATAAAATTAAATTCCCTCTCCTGGTTGTACCATGAATTTTCAAACGGCAGGAAATGATCTCAACACCAGTTTTAAACAATCTGATAAAATTTTGCCTCATTGCTAGGTAGCTCATCACACTAAGTTGTGTGAGAAGTCTCAACCAGTGCCTCAGGGCATTTTGTTGACAAACGCCAGTCTTTATTTATTTATTGAGAGGTAATTTCACTATTAGCTCAGGCTACCCCAGAACGCGCCATATAGTCTAGGCCTGCTTTGAACTCATGGATCCTCACACATCGGCCCCCCTGGGTCTAGCGCAAACTAGACTTCCCAGCTATTGTGTATTTCTAAGAAGGAATTTACTAAGAGAGGGTCGAAGGACAGGATGGAGAAGAAAGCATGCTTGTTTAAGCCAGTAACTATGATAAAACCCTTAGGTTGAAGAAGTTAATGAGAACACAGTGGATCCTGTTGAATGGTACTATCTACCCATACTAACGATGCTGATAAATCTGGGCTAGCGAACAGAGACACAAGTCCCACAGCCACCATCTCCAGAGTAGAAAAGTAACACATAGATTTCCTCTGCCTTCCAGTCTGCTACTAGCCCCACCCATCGTGGAACCCTATCATAAAGGTGATTGCAAAGACTTTTGGGAAATGTAGTTCTCAAGTATTTTGATCCTGGGTCAGAAAGATTACAAACTGGGGAAAGTGAAGCTGGTAACTGAGAAATTTAGAAACCCCCAAGGCTTTCTATAAAATACACACCAAAGAAACTTAGAGGTTGTACTTGCTCCTTGATTGGATGAATGGATGAATCTTTTGCTGGGTAGCCATCTCATTAACTCCATCTCTGAGAAATCATTTAAAATTAAAGTCTAACAGATAACATTATACTACTGGCACAAATTAAAAATGTGCATGGTAGTGCTTATGTAAGTTATTCAACCGACTTTACCTTCACCACGTCAATCCAGCCTCCGGCAGTCACTCTAAATCTGAATAAACTTGAACAGGAAAGGTAGTGACGAGATGGGATTTAAGATCCATCTTCAAGCTCATGAATAAAGACCCGAGACAGTCTTACTCTCAACAGGTGGAATTCTAAGACAATACAACTTCCCAGGTATCCTGGACTGTGGGGAGTGGTAGACTCCACATTCTGGAGAGGACCTGGTGAGCTCCGCAAGTCACAGAAGCAGATGGCAATCTTTTCTGCTGTTGGTGGCACAGCCAGGGAGCTCTAGTAATATAAATAAAGTGAGCCTCTTGGCCTTCACATAAACAGCCCTGGGGAGTTTCTTTTATAAATTCATTGCTTTATTTTCATGTGTGTCTGAGAAGCATGCTGCCTGTAGGGCACTTCCCTCCCTTGTTGGAGGTGACTTAGCAAGCTGACAATTATTGTCATTATAAACCCATTCCAGAGCTGGGACAAGTGGGAGTGGCTGAGACCACACTGAGGCCAGGGGACTGTAGACACCAAGTCTGCTGGGGAATGGCCCCTTTGATCTTCCCAGACAGAAGCTTCAGCATCAGCACAGTTGAGGAAGGGTTTTATTGTTTCCCCCCAGTGGGCTGGGTGATGTACATGGGCTTAGCAGGGACCCAGGGATCATCTTTGACCTGCATCTGCGGTGGTGCAGCAGCAAACGTTTATTCTCCCTCCCCTGAAAACTAAGTAGTTTGAATGCTTAGTGAAGGCGAATCACTTGTGATTCCATGAGTTTAGCTGGGTCGATCTCTGTCCACAGAAGATCGTGTGCCTGATGGCCAGCTTGAGAGTAGATATGTTGCTTCCTTTCCTGGCTTTCGAGTGGATAGCAAGGTCCAATAATACCTCAAAAAGTTTAAGAAAGAAAAAGAGGGCTTCCAGACTCATAAAACAAGAGCCAAGCGCAGTTTCTTGGTAACCGCGTTTTTTCAGATAGGCTCTGTTTGCTGGTGGCTAGCAGAGGCAGCTTCTTTAAGAGCAGGCTTCCTGACTCAGCACAGCTGCAAAAATTGCAGGCTTCTTCGAGAAACAGCGTCCTGGTTCCTGCTGGGGGGAGCAGGAATAGCTCTGGCTCTTTCAGAAGAATGGGCACTTGAATGGGGTTTGTTGGCAGCTTGCTGCGAGTGACTTGGTGGTAGCATGAGAGTTGGGGTGATAAACCCGCAGAGATGGCAGTAAACGTACCTCCTCCATACTGAAAGGCTGAGAGACGTGGAGTCAGCTTTCAGGGCTGCAGCAACCACACTGCTTACCATTTTAAAATGCTCCTTGTCAGAAAAGGATTTCAGAAATACAACAGGACAGATTTAGACATAAGAGACCTCTAGATGAGACACAGTGTGTTTAAAGAATGTACATAGGATTGGGAGAGAGAAGAAAAAGAGTATAGACAATTACAAAAGACATACAATCATAAATTAAAGAGATAAAGATAATAAATATTTAAAGTAATAGAGTAAAAAAGCCACATAAAATGGAAAATACACAGAGAGTCTGGGTTATATATATAATATATAATAATATGTATATATATTGTGTTTACTTTAAATTTTTTGACATTTGATCCTGGGGGCTACTAAACTAAACCAACACATGTATTTTAAAGGGATCTTGACTTCAAAATTTGGTTCTAAGGATATGTTGCTTTGGAAAAGTGGTTCTGCTTTTGTTTTCACAGAGGATGAGAACCCGTGGATTCCTTCCAGGCTAATATGATTTGATAGAACAAGACCCCCCTGCCCCAAGCATCTCTGTGAACTCTAAATATACTTTGCCCAACAAATAGCAAAAAGCAGTTTAGAGAAAACTGTTCCCATATTCACAAAATGATTGTTTGTAAATGTTTATTTTCATTTAAAAGGGTTAGTTATAGATGAATAATGGTCAAAATAAAGTTTTAAAAAAATATGGGGATATGATATAGAGATCAATATTTTGCATTGGTATGGATTTTGGTCTACTGATAAAAATTTAAGATCAATTTTGTTATACTGTGTATATGTATTTATGCTCTTATTTAAGGTGTTGTGTTTGTGCAGCTCATTTAAAAATGTAATGTATAATTAAGAAATACAGATTAATAATCATTTCTAATAGTCAAACTTGTAGTCATGTTAGTTAGGATTTCTAGATAAATAGAGATATAGTTCATGTAGAAAGATAATCTTCAACACTTCAAAGACCTACAGAATATAGCATTTAAAATGTTTTAAAAACTTAGACTTTTCTTGACAGTGAGACATGTGTGTTCCTGGTAGTGTCTATTACTTCAGAGAAGCTGATGGGCATTGAAAAAACTTGTTATAGAATTTGCCCTCAATGTGCCGAAGCTAGCCATTTGGGTAAGAACCTGCTCTTGCCTGGACTGCTTGATGGCATGCTGTATGAACTGGACATGCAGAGCCCACAGAAAAGTGACCGCTGAACTCTCCAAAAGATGCGATGGTTCTTTAGAATGCCTGCTTCACAAAAGAAACTGCCAGGAACTCTGCAGAACACAGAAGAAAGCAGCTAATAAACTTTGCTAGTACAAAACAGAACAGATCTTCAAATTTCCTGCTTCACTGAAATTCTGCTGGATACTATGGGCCTGTAGACTGAAGGTGGATGTCTCAACATTACAAACTTTGGGTGACTATCCAGGCATTGAGATGTCTCTGTCAATTCTGAAGTTTTGGCAGTTGCTTATAATGCACTTCCTGTTTACTTAGGTAATATTATATCCTTCTGTGGTCTTTGGAGAGTTGAAGACAGATAGTTATATTTTTCCTTAGTTATGATAATAAATTAGTCATAAGACTTTAGACTCACAAAAAATATTGTAACTATAATTCTTACTTGATAACTGTTTTGTATATGTAATTTTGCTATGTTAAAGTTAAAACCTTTCTTTTTATTTAGACAGAAAAGGGGAAATGATGTGGTATGTCCTTCTGTATATGTGTTGTTTTTATTGGTTGATGACTAAAGCTGTTTTGGCCAATGACTTAGCAGAATAAAGCAAGGTGGGAATTCCAAACACACACACACACACACAGACACACACACACACACACATACACACACACATAATATATATATATATATATATAGAGAGAGGGTAGGCAGAGTCAGAGAGAGAGATGCTGCTGGCAAACCACAGCCTTGTAGCTTTATACAGATTAATAGAAATGGGTTAATTCAAGATGAAAGAGCTAGCTAGAAATACACCTGAGTCATTGGTCAAACAATGTTGTAATTAATATAATTTCTATGGGATTATTTGGGTTTGGGTAGCCAGACAACAATCATGTCTCTGTTTACAAGATTCAGCATGTGTTTGCCTTCAGACATCCCCAGAAACATATGCTGTCAGCATGAAGGGAGATGGCAGACCTGTACCTTGCAACACACTGCTATGCCCCTGAAAATGCTCCAGCCTTGCTGGTGTGAAATAACACCAGGGCTGTTTGTCCAGAGGAACACAAGGAACGGAAGTGAGTGCGGGTGATGGGGGTCTACTTTTGGCCCTTTATCCTGTCTACAAGGCAAACATGTCATCACTCCAGCCATTCTGACTGGTCAGGGTCTGTGGATAGCCCAACATCTTCTTGAAATTAACAGAAGTTGCCAGAATGCTCACTCACAGATCTCAGTTAAGGACCTAAAGTAGCTTATCAGAGTCTTCTGGCTTCAGAATTGTGGTCTTGAACTAAATAAGTCATGGTTCCTCTGATTGGACAAGATGTAAGGCATTTATGACAGCTACTGTTAATTTGATCGTTCACATATACCATTAGGCAATTGATCAATCAATCAATAATCAATTAGTCAATCAGTCAGTCAGTCTTGAGGGAAGGAACGAAAACAAGTCGTCTGCCTGTGGCCGTCCATTTCTTGGTAGAGCTCCCTTGCTGCTTTCTGAAGGAAATGAGTTGCTTATGTGCCTGTCCACCAGGAGAGGTTGTGCTCAGAAGCACATGTGTGTAACATGTCAGGCAGATCAAACAGACATTTCAGGGCTGACTGCAATGGGAGGTGGTTAGCAGTCAGTGAAAAGATGTGGGCTGTGGCCCCTAGCACAAAGAGCCCAGAGCTTTGGAGAGGGGATTGCAGTGGCTGCCAAGATAGTGTCTGGGCTGAGGTGTGTGTGTGGGAGGGGGCGGAGGAGGGCTTCACGTGTTAGTGCCACTGGGAGAGAGGGGGTGGTGAAGAAGATCTCTCCTAGACCAAGACTCCCTAATTCTAAGAACTTCCCCAGTTCGGTCATAGCACTGATCTTTTTAAAATGGAATTTTAGGGACCACCAGAGGTGGACAAACACATGGTAATGATATTTAATTTTGAGAGTCAAACTATGGTTTCTCATTTGCCATTTCTGGACTTTATTGCTTTACATAAATACATTTTGATCCTAGGTTTAGGATCAAAGAAACCTTTTTCTTGCCCTTGCTGAATTCCCCACTGTGCATAGCTTCACGCGTCAACAAAACCAAATAAATCCCCAAGGAGCGTGAGGGGTCTGGTTTCTCCATCATGCCTGTAGGCACTCTAGACATTTTGGTGGTTCGGAGGTAAGAAGCAGAGTGTGGGGATGGAAGTGGCACAGATGACAGATGCTGGGAACGAGGAAATTAGAGGCTGGTCCATGTCAGCAGGGAAGTGCTGAGTGCCTTGGCTAGTTTTAATTCACAAGGTCGAGAGTCTTAAGAGGTAGAAGGCTTGAGTGTAGCTGTGGGTGTGTGTGTGAGAGAGAGTACATCTGTCTCTGTATGTGTGTGCTCGTGTGATTGTGTGTGTATGTGCATGTGTGTTTGTGTGTGTGTGCTTGTGTGAGGTTGTGCCTCTGTGTGTGTATGTGTGTAAGAATGATAAAGCAAAGGGAGAGGGCTAGAAAAGTGTGTAACAAGTACAGCACAGGCCGAGCAAGCAGGAGGACCCGAGTGTGGCCAGCAGCTGTAGTCCCAGCACCCTGCAGTAAGATGCAAGGCAAGACAGAAAAATTCCCAGAAACCTGTGAGCTGCTGCTCAGGCTGCTGTGCCCAGTAGCGAACAAGAGATCCTGTCTCAAACAAGGTAGAAGGTGAGGGATGATATGGAAGGTTGTCCTCTGACCTCCATATATGTGACACACACACACACACACAGATTAAAAGAACCTGGAGGGAGGGGGGAGAGGGGGATCTCCTAGAGAGTACAACACGTATGAACATTCCAAGGGAATACTAAATTCTCCTAAAAACTCCAGCTTCCCAAGGTTGTCTTCTGCTGAGCACTCATGCATTTCTGTGTTTCAGTGGGAACTATGCCTTCTCAATGTGCCTGACATGCCAGCTTCAAGGTCATTGGTTATTATTACCACCACCATTACATCATCATCATCATTGTCATCATCATCATCATCATCATCATCACTGAGCAGTATCAGTGTCCTGCACACCTAGCAGCAGGCACAGAGATTTTCAATACATCCCCTCAAGCCTCCACATGGGCAGCCTCCCTCATCATCACATCCCAGACCCAAACAGCCTATTTCTCCAAGCCAACAAACTTACATTGGCACGGAATTGTCACCCACGGCCCACATGAGGATTCCTTCTGTGTGTTGGGTGTAGGGCATGCTTGTGAGTGTGGAGGGTGTGTAACAATCTACTCACCATGGTAGCGATGGACAGAGCAGTTTCACGGTCTATAAATACCCTAGTTCATTTCCAGTACAAACAAAGCTTACACATGGCATTTATTCAGCATAGAAGGAATGGAGAAATTTCTGGCTCAGCCCCCTCCCCTTTAAACATGGAAGGCTGGCTGTTACTAACTAGGCATTTGTATCCCAAACACGGTTCCCAGACATGCAGGGAACTCCCAGCATTCAGTAACATTGATATCTAAACAGATGTGACTCTCTCTCTCTCTCTCTCTCTCTCTCTCTCTCTCTCTCTCACACACACACACACACACTTACACATGCATGCACGCACACACACAGCCGACAAACTAAACAATTGCTGGGAATGAATTGTCAACATTGATGATGTACATTTGACCTTCAAACAACGGTCTCATGATTTATGAACATTTCTCTGTCAAAAAACCTCTTAGTAGCCACCCCTCTTGTGGAATGCCTGGTGTAAGGGACCGTCTGTATTTGCAAAAAGGAAAACGTGAGACACAGTTTCACCTGGTGGAACAAGGGGCTTGCCAGCGCATGTTAGAAATCCCTCATAGCTTCACCGGCTAGGGAGCCTCTGCGGTGTCTCCTCTCAGGATGTGAGCTGTGTGGGAAACAGGGTCCCTTCAGCAGAAAACCGTGTGGTTTGTCTCTTGTCCTGGGTAGTGGGTGATCCCGCGGGGATGTTACTACAGGGTGGCACCTAACACAAGAAGGTGCAGAACTAGAACTGGAGAAAAAAGAGAGGGGCAGGTGGTCCGAAGGCTGATGCTGCAAGCTCCTTATAGGAAAGAAATTCATCACATGGGCTCTGGCTCAGTGACAGCAGATGGTGGGAGCACTAGCTTACATGGGTGCTAGCTAGTTTTACATCAACTTGACACAAGCTAGAGTTATCTGAGAGGAGGGAGTTTCAGTAGAGAAAATGCATCCATAAGGTTGGGCTACAAGTAGACACACAGAAAAAGCACACAGTAAACCCTGTTGTTCATACATCTTTATTTGCAAGGTTCGTTTTAAAGACTCATTGGTTGGGTTCTATTTTCTGCTACACTATCGATGCTGGGCCCTCACGAGGGCTCCTCTTGGATATCCTGTTGTGCCCTGTGTCATGAGGATCCTGTAACTTTGGGTCTGTAGGGCCGGTCCCTTCATGTGCATCCATAGATGGGGTGGATGTTGGGGTGGGTCAACTGGACCTGGGCAGTTGCAGGGTTGGTCAGCCCGCCAGTTCTCCTCTGTGTTGTTGGGGTTTCTGTCCTGCCCAGTTCCTGCACTCATTAAGTCCCAAAGAAATCATACAGAGGTCTACATTAATCATAAAATGATTGGCCCATTAGCTCAGGCTTCTTATTAACCCTTATAACTTATATTAGCCCATTATTGTAGTATATGTTAGCCTCATGGCTTGGTACCTTTTTCAGTGAGGTTGTCACATCTTGCTTCTTCTGTATCTGGGCTGGGACTGTGCCCTCTTCCCAGAATTCTCCTGTTCTCTTTGACCTACTTCTACTTCCTGTCTGGTTGTCCCGCCTATACTTCCTGCCTGCCTACTGGCCAATCAGCATTTATTTAAAATATAATTCACAGAATACAGACCACTGTCCCACACCACCCCTGTCTTCACCTCCAGGGTGAGTTCTTCAGCTTTGCTTTGGCTACTCCACCCCCTTGCTGTGCCGAGAAAGGGGCAGGGCCAGTTCTCCTGTACTGCCCAGGTGTGGTGTAGGGGCCACTCTCCCAAGTGCTGCAGCTGCTGGGGGGAGGGGCAGCTCTCCCCCGTCCCATGCCATCACATGACAGATGAGTAATGGGGATAGCTCTCCCATGCTCACAAGTTCGGGACTGGCTCAGGCATACTTCTGCCAATGGGGTTAGCTCTGTTGTGTTGCCTAGGTGAAGTGCAGTTGGTGGGGTACAAGGGCAGCTCTCCTCACTTACGAGCTCAGGAAAGCTCTCCCACCTGTCCATTGATGAGAGTGGGGTGATTTGCCCCAAGGTCTGTTCACTGACCCTTACTACACCCTGGGAGTCTTACCTCTCAGTTGAGAGACCAGAGATACTCCAACACTCCACCCCTACATGGAAATGGTCCTTTCTGCTTACCTTGGCCAGCTGTCCCTGGGCACTGGGGCTTTGTCTCTGAGCTGCATCCCAATGATCTCCAGCTCTCTGGCTGTCATTGGCCCATTTCCGAGAACTGGCCATGTTCTCGTTTCACTGTCCTTGGGGAAGACTTCATGGTCCACCGTGTTAATGTTTGTCCTTCTCTGCCCACCCTCCTCTTGCCATCTCCCCTCCTTAATGTCAGGCCCAGCTTACAGAAGTGAATTCCAAGACTGTCTTTCTTGTCTCTAGGCCCCGACTGAGGCTAGTGCCCTCCATGTCTCTCCTATCCTGCTACAGTTAGCTGGACATCACCTAGCTGTCCACAAAGCTTGTTCAGACTCAACTCTTCTATCCCCCGTGAGGTTTCTTTGTCTCAGTTTTACTAATGTGTCTCTTCACCTGCGCCTCCTCTCTGGCTTGTGCTTCAGAGGCAAACACATAGTTATAGGTGACACCAATGGCCGCCTGTTGACAAAGCTCTTGGTTATATCTCAGCCATCTTTTCTGTCTTCTCTTCACCACTTGTCACATCTGGTCACCCACTTTTTCTTACCACACAATCTTACCTTTGTGGGGGTCTTGACCTCCTCACCCCCTCCTTGGTATCTACACCTGTATTTATCTTTTTTTTTTCTGCTTGAGTTTTCTTCCTCTGTCCGCACTCTAGGGCTCTCACTATCACTTCTAGGATTTTGTCCTTAGCACTATTGAGGCGGTGGCTCTGATGGAGGGTGGTGAGAGCCTCCTTGAGCTTGTGATTTTCTTTCTACCATCACTTCCCTCTTATTGCTCCACTATCCCCCCAAGTAAGACATGTATGCTTATCACTTGATTCCTTTTTTCCCTCCTTTAAAATAACAGCCTCCTATTGGTACACTCAGAGCCCAAACAGCATTTTTACCCTCCTCATTCTTTCTCTGTAGGAGAATGAAGAAACCTGACCATCAGAATCATTACAACCCAGGATAAAGATGTTCAGTCTACTGAGTTCTAGACAACTGATTTTTCTTGAGGAAAGTTGGCAGAAACACACACATGCACATGGGCATGCACGCACACACACACACACACACACACACACTGCACCTAATGGAAGAGGGAGGTAAGTCCCAGTTGCTGGAGTTTTCTCTATTTTGGTCCAAGGAAGGCTATCATCTGATGGTGGCCATGATATCACTGGCAAAGACAAATGTGTCAAACTGTGCTGGCTGGTTTTACATCACCTTACATAAGCTAGAGTTATTTGGAAAGGACTCACCTGAGAAAACAGCTCTGTAAGACTGGTCTGTGGCAAATCTGTATAGTGCATTTCCTTTTATTGAAAACAGATTCTTTTCTCATATAATATACCTTGGTTATAGTTTTCCCTTCCTCTATTTCACTTCTTTCCCACTTCTCCTCACCTCTGGAAACACTCACTTTCTGTCTCTCATTAGAAAAGAACAAGCAAACATGGCTGAGGCACAATTAATAAAAACTCAGAGACTGATATTGGCTTCAACCTGAAGACCAGAAAAAAAAAAAGCAGCCAGCCACTGTCTCTTCCCTTGACATCAGCAGCATAAAAACAGTAAGATAACAGCTATCCTATATATGCAGAGGATTTAGTGCAGGCCCATGAAGGCCCTGTGCATGCTGCTTTGGTGTCTTGGAGCTCATATGCACCTTGTTTAGTTGATGCAGAGACCAGAAGTGTGCTCCATCCCCTCTGACTCTTACCATCTTTTTTTCTCTTCCCCTGAAGAATTCCCTGAGCTCTGAGGGGAGGGATTTGATAGAGATTCCAATTCATCCTCCCTCCCCACATAATGTCTGGCTGTGGGTCTCACAACTGTTCCCATCTGCTACCAGAGGAAGCTTCTCTTTCTCTTTCTCGTTCTCTTTCTCTTTCTCTGTCTCTTTCTCTTTCTCTTTCTCGTTCTCTTTCTCTGTCTCTGTCTCTTTCTCTGTCTCTGTCTCTCTCCCAGTCGTGTTTGGTCTTACCCTAGGTCTTACTCTAGGTCTAGTCTCTGGTTCTTGTTACCCATGCAGTGTTGGGAGTGTGGTCCTTCTATGGAGTGGGACTGAAGTCACATCAGACACTAGTTGGCTCCTCCTACAAGTTCTGTGCCACCATTGCTCTAGTGTATTTTGCGGGCAGGACAGATTGTAGGTCAAAAAGATTTGTGTCGAGGTTGGTGTCCTTGTTTCTCCTTTAGTATCCTGCAGAGTACCTTCTGTATATTGCAATTTCTTAATCAGTGATTGATGTAGGAGGGACCTAGCTAAATGTGGTCACTGCCACATCTGGGCAGGTGGTCCTGGAAGCTAAAAGAAACAAGCTAAAGAAGGTTTGGGAGCAAGACAGTAAGCAGCACTGCTGTGTGACTGCTGCATCGTTCCTGCCTCTAGGTTCCTGCCCTGTTTGAGTTCCTGCAATGATGAACCATTGTCTTAGTCAGAGTTCCTATTACTATGAATAGACACCATGATCCTGGCAACTCTTAGAAGGAAAACTTTTTGTTTGACTTTTTGAGACAGGGTTTCATTGTGTAGCCTTGGCTATCGACCAGGCTGGCCTTGAACTCAGAGATCCACCTGCCTCTGCCTTTTGAGTGCTGGGATTAAAGGCGTGTGCCACCACTGCCTGGTTGAGGAAGACAATTAACTGGGGCTGACCTACAGTTCAGAGGTTAAACCATTGCTGTTATGATGGGAAATGTGGTGACATGCAGGCAGACATGGTTCTGGAGAGGTTGCTGAGAGTTCTACATCTCCATTGGCAGGCAGCAGGAACAGACAGTGAGCCTCTATGACTGGTGAGTCTTCTGAGACCTCAAGACCCGCCCCCAATGACATGCTTCCTCCAACAATACTACAATTCCTCCAACAAGGCCACCCCTCCTAAGTGTGCCACTCCCTATGAAGTTATGGGGGCCATTCTTGTTCAAACTACCACAGCTACGCTGCGTAGCGGTAAGCTGAAAGAAACTCTTTCCTCCTTGGTTTGCTTTTGGCCATAGTGTTTTCTCACATCAATAGAAACTAAGACCCAGACCTAGTGAGAGTGTAGTTGAAACAAAAATGATAGAGAAATCAAGAAATCATTCAATTAAGAAGAAATGACCAGGCTCCAATTTATCAGAGCCAACAAAATACTAAGTACTTTGGAATTTATTGGTCAGTTTGGTTTTGATATTAAAAGCAACTCTGAAACTGTGAGACCCACCTCCTGGCTTTCCAAATATAATGGATACACAAAGAACCACACATATTTTTTATTTATTTATTAAATATTTCTGCCTCCTCCCCGCCACCGCCTCCCATTTCCCTTCCCCTCCCCCTATCAAGTCCCCCTCCCTCGTCAGCCCTAAGAGCAATCCGGGTTCCCTGCCCTGTGGGAAGTCCAAGGACCACCCACCTCAATCCAGGTCTAGTAAGGTGAGCATCCAAACTTCCTAGGCTCCCACAAAACCAGTATGTGCAGTAGGATCAAAAACCCATTGCCATTGTTCTTGAGTTCTCAGCAGTCCTCATTGTCCGCTATGTTCAGCGAGTCCGGTTTTATCCCATGCTTTTTCAGACCCAGTCCAGCTGGCCTTGGTGAGTTCCCGATAGAGAACATCCCCATTGTCTCAGTGAACCACACATATTTGATGTGCACAATTTGATGAGTTGGGGATAAGCCAGCTTCACCACATTAGACACATCCACCGTGTCCTGCAGCTCCCTTGTGGCTCTTTTGTTGCTTGTTTTTGTGGTAAGAAAGTCTAATAGGTGATCTTCCCTCTTAAGCAGTGTTGAAATATGTAACATCGTGTTGCTAATTAGAGGCATATCACTGTACTGATCTTTACAACTTATTTATTTAGCATAACTTTATACCACCCAGCAGAAGCTCCCCAGCTCCCTCCCATCTCCCGGGTGCTAGGCACCGTTGCTACGGTCTCTTTCTCTATGCAGCTTCTATTGTCCACATTCCATAGTCTCATAGCACTCACCTCTCTAGGACGAGATTCCTTCACATAGTAAGACACCCTCAACTCTATCCAAATTGTTGCCTTTATTCAAATAAATGCAGAATAACACTTATTATATGTGCATACTGCATCTTGTTTACCTATCAATGAATCCTTGGGCTGTCCTCATATTTTGACTCTGTAGCTATAATAACTGGTCATGCAGATATCCCCTTCAGAAACCCAGTTTCAATGGCTTCTGATCTCTAACCAATAGGATTGCTGTATCATTTGAGAGACAGAGGCGTCATCATTGCTCTATTGCCGTTGTTTGAAGGCCCTCTGAGGCGGTTCTCCTCATCTGCAGGATCACTGAGTGTTATTGTCAACAGTGGACAAGGGCTCCTGTCCCCCACAGCTTTACAAATATTTGTTACCATTTGTCTTCTTGCTAACAGCTCCCCAATAGGGGAGCAACATCTGGTTGTAGCTTCTACGTCCTTCTCCTTGGTGATTAAGGATGTTGAACCCCTTCTCACCTAGCTATTGACTGTTTATATGTTATTCTAAAGGAGGTCCCGTTCAAGCTCATTGTCTAACTTCAGTTGAGTTGTTTATCTGTGGTTGAGTGACAATAGATGATCTATTTTGAATATTTACCTGAGGATTTGTCTCACATTACTCATTTATATAGATTTCCATCTAAGTCACTGTGACAGAGAAGCAAATGTAACTAGGAATGACCATGCCCATCGTCATTACCGTATTTGATCACTGCCGGAGTCCAGCTCCAGGTGAGGCAAGGTCTGAAGACAGGCGGGTGCAAGAGCTGCAATGGGAGGAATCAAACACGGGGCACGTCTTAGTTTTATTTTAGGAGGAATGGACAGAGAGGAAGTACATCCCAGGTGGAGACGCAGGTCCCAGCAGGGGGTGTAAGGAGTAGTCAAGGGAGGGCGGACACAGGCCGTGATGGTGAGGAGAATCTTGTAGCCTGACTGTTTAGCAGCCAGAGTGCTTCTCTGGACATACAGGCTTTAGTAAGCAGGGATTCATTCGTGTTGTTCCAAACACAGGTCGCACCATTTTTGGTTGTGGACATGTGTTTTACTTCCTTTTGCTCATCTTTGAGTCACCATTAATAAACTATGGCAGAACAGGGTAATTATTTGCAATCATTTTTCCTCATTTTGACATCATTGATAAAGTTATCATGGTTACTCATTAACCCTGTAACCCAGTTTTTAAGAATCTGGAAGCATATGACAACCTGTTCTCAGGCTGCTAGCTCTGGTTGCTTCAAGGACACTAGACCAAAACCATCTTCAAGCCAGCCTGGGCATAGTGCCATGTCCCAAGCAATTATTATTAACTCTTAGTGGTCAGAGTGCCCAGAAGGAAATCCTCAGGCTAAAGATGCTGCAGTTACTATTCAAATTCTGGCATAATACAATGTTTGTATTTTATATTTTATAGCATATGTCTATCTGTCTAATCCTGGCATACTGTTGTTCCTTGGTCCTATGACATCACAGTGGCTCTGTATGAGCTAACTGTTCTAAGAAGGGAAGTCTGGACATCTCATCTTTTATCATCTTTCCATTCCATTCTTTGACCATCAGTATAAGTCTCTGTGTAGGGCTGAGGTGACTTCAGCTAATCTAACTTTGTTGCTGTCTATGCCACACATAGACAGGGGGAGTGTACAGGGGGAAGAGACCTGCGATCTGAACTGTGGCCGGTTCCTCTAGCCCACGGAATCTTGTTGACCTTTCTGAGTTTACTTTGTTTTGATTGTTTTGTTCCTGTGTAAGACAGGGACAGATGTTTTAAGAATGTCTCACAGCCTCATAAAGAGATCTCTATCCCCAAAGCATAAGGAAGTCCTTCAAGTAGATAAGGATATCTCCCTAAAAGCAGGAGGGTTGGTATGTTCTGGACTGTCCTGGGGAAGCTTGGAAGCAACATTATTGGGAGAAGAAATAAATGATTCATAAGTAAATTTCCATCAATCCAATATCCCCAAATTGCACAAATATTAAAATTCCTCCAAGTCTGCAACAAGTGGAGATGAAAACCAAAGGTGGCATGGTGGCTGTCATGTGGCTCAGCTTTCATGGATCTTTCTCAAAGATGGTTTTATGACTTCTGTGGTTTCCATCAGATACACTGTGCCAGATCACACTCCTGCACAGGTGTTGGGATCTCTTATTCTTCCCTTTGCAGAGGTTAGTTCAGAAATGAAAAGACTTGACCTTGCCCATTAGTGTCAAATCTGCTACCTGACACTAATCTGCTCAGGAATTCTCATTCCCACACCAGTGCTTTCCTACTGTGCCAATTTGCTTCTTATATTACTTAGTTGTATAATGTTCACTAATGTCTTCCTATAAAGTTATACCATTGACACTATGACAAAAATAGAAATGTAAAAAAGAAAAATGTGAAATGATGTGGGATTCCCCTCTGTATGCTGTGAATACCATTGGTTAATAAAGAAACTGTCTTAGGCCTGCACAGGGAATAGAGGTAGGCAGAAAAACTAAACTGAATGCTGGGAGAAAAGAGGCAGATTAATAGAAATGTGTTAAATTGATATGCAAGAGCTCTCACAACAGTGAAAACATATCTAGCTAATTCTAACATTAAAATATGAGCAATATGTGTAATTACTATGTATTCACTTTAGATATATTTTCTATTATAGATGCTTCTATCAGTTTCCCAATATATTATTAAAGGAAAATTTGTCTATCTGTAATCATCTTCTCATGTTATTTGATTTTTTTGAGACAGTGTCTTTGTGATAGTTTGTAGGCAGAAATTTCTGTCCCACAAGCTGCTCCCAAGTAACTACACAGAGGATTAATAAATGCTCAGCCAATACCTAAGGGTTGTTAACAGCTAACTCTTACATTTCAGTTAATCCATATTCTTATCTTTTCTTTGCCATGTGACTTGGTACCTTTTCTCAGTACAGCATGTCCACCTTGCTTCTCTCTGTGTCTGCTCACTACTCTTAGATCTGCCCTTCTTCTTCCAGTGTCTTCCTGCCTAGCTATAGGCCAGTCAGATCTTTATTAACCAATGTGAGTAATACATATTCACAGTATACAAAGATTGTCCCACAGCAGTAGTTTATATTTATGCGATTGTCAGCTTGACAGGATCAGAATCATCCGTGAGACAAACCTCTGCTTGTGTCCTTGAGATTATCTAGATTAGGGTAGCTGAGTTGGGAAAAGCCTATTTAATTGCGGGAGACACCATTCCATGGGCTGGGGTCCTGGGATGAATAAAGAGGACAAAGCAGGCTGAGCCCCAATATTCATCACTCCGACACTTCCTGACTGCAGACACCACATGGTCATCTCCCTGAAGCTCATGGAACAATGATAAACTTACTATACCATTGAACTATGAGACAAAATAAACCCATCTTCCATTAGGCTGTCTTTGCCAAGACATTATACAATAGCAATATGAAAAGCAACAAACACAGAAAATTGGTACCAGGAGTGGGGTTGTTGCTCCTGTTGATGATCATGTGGCGTCTGGGCTTTGGAACTGGTTTATAGGTAAAATGTAGAGGAGTTTGGAACTTTGTGTTAGAAAAGCCCTTAAATACTCTAAGTAGAGCCCAGTGGGATGTTAGAAGACAGAAGGCAGAGAGAAATGTGGCCAGTACAGGTCTGACTCCACAATGTCAGAGGAGAGCAAGGATTCTGTTGGGAATGGGGCTAGGTGACATCCTTGCTACATTCTGGCAAAGAGCTTGGCCATATTTTGTGTATGTCCTGATTACTTGTATGGAGATGAACTAAAGAGCAACAAATAGCCATCTCATAGCCATTTAACCTCCATATGCATTCCATAGCACATGAGTGTCCATCGATAGAGAGTCATGGACTAATGTTTGTGGAAGAGGGAATTTCAAGGCAGCATAGCATTCAGGTCATACCATGGCTATTGCTCAGCACTTTTATCCAGGTATACAGTGAGAAACAGCAAATAGTAGATCATAAAAATATGAAGTTTTGTGAATATGAGCTAGTTTGATGATTGATACAAGATGAGTGCATCTGTAATTATTAAAGAGATCAGTGCCATTAAAGAGAAATCTGGTAGCTTTCACCAGGGCAACACGAAATGTAAGGAGACTATTTCAAACCCACAATCCTCCTGCCTCCACCTTCAGAATGTTAGGATAACCAGTTTATGTTACCAGGCACAGCAACACAGAATTTGACATTATGTAATTTGTCAAATGAATTATTATAGCATTCAACTTTCTTCCCATGTAAATTTAGGATGAAAGAAATCAAATAATCACAAGACTTTGCTTGTCAATTGTGCTCTTCGTTTATGAGTGCTGGGCGAGAAGAGATGAGGCTGTGGCATCATGGAGCCCGGAGTTATTTCTGGCAGTGTCTTTGAGTGTTGACAGATCCTGGCTATTTATCAAAACACACCATCTTTCTCTATGCACGTTTTTAACTCAGTTGCTGTCACCACTCATATTTCCTGCTAATTGGAGTTGTCAGAGATGATCATAAAATATTGTCCATAATAATCACATTTGGTCTCTTGGAAACTATGTCTACAATCCCTTGAGCGCAGGGTGGGTCACCCATGAGGTTGTAGAAATATAAGCAGGACGTGGAATCCTTTCTGTGCTTAGTGAGAGAGTTCCCTCAGCACTTCATCTGTGCTCTGGTATGTAACCAGGTCCCTACTGAGATGCTCCAGTGATCTTCATCTTCTGGACGTCCGTGCTCTTGACAACACACTGTAGCTTGAGGCTGACTGTGATGGCAATATTTACACTAGGGAAATCGACAGATAGTAACATCGTAGCTCCCTTCTGAGAACTGCTTATTAAACTGTTACTAACATGTCTGCTTGGATGCTCTTACTCCCGTTTTATAGCAAACTGACTAGGTAGTGGTTCTGTATGAGGAGGTAGTAGTGTTGCAACCCATGGCTGCAAATTATGGTGGCTCGGCTTGGAGTTACTGTTTTTACTTTACAATGTTGCATATACAGTATGCGCATGGGAGTAGAAACGGCTTTAAAGTTGGCTCTTTCCCACACGTGTGGTGTGTGGTCTGGTACCTGATGGTGATGCCTGGCAGTGGACGTGAACCACAGCAGTGGCCATGAACCACAGCTTCCACTGGCTTCCTGATCCCGAGGGTGAACAGTGCACATTCTCCAGTATGTTCTGCTGTGGGTTAATCTGGAGCGTCAGGTTGACTGGGTCTGGAATCAACCAAGGAATAAGAGTCTAAGAAGCTCTGTGGGCTAACATTTATAGAAGGACTAACTGACGGGGGAGGATGCTCCCCCAGAGCAGGTGGAAACCTGTAGTGTGGCCCAAGGAGAAGCGGTGATGTTTGCCTGCCGGCTTCCCCTCCTTGCTGTGAGCACATCAGCTTTGTAACCTTTCTGATGCACCCTTCACTGATGCTGAACTCCTGCTTCTCTGGCCCCCAGCATTGGGGCTGCCAAGTTTTGAGGTCTGAACAACTCCCAGGTCCTTAGCCTCTACAGTGTGCAGAGAGCCATCATTGGGCTTCCCTGCTCCTATCAGTTGTATTCCCTTCTAGTAATTTTTTAAAAAGGATTTCTTTATAATTTATTATCATTACATTTTTCATTCATATACCTGTTTTATATATAGTTACACACTTGGGATTGTATATAAATTTCCTTAGGTAAAAAGGAATCACAAATAGGGATATTTAAGAAGTCCAGGTCTCTAAGTCCCCATTTATTTTTATTTTGGGGCCCTGACTTCAGAATTTGTTCTCATCATCAGTGAGCTAAGCCACCATTTTGTTGGGGTCTGTTTTACTCTCTGGTACCCGAGAAGCTGGTGGAATGAACTTCTGCAGCATCATCTTGTCTCCAGGAGGGGTGGGTGTCTCACCTCAGAGCTCCCAGAGACCTCTTCCAGTCTTCTCTGTGGAGCCCCTGAGAGGCCACAGCATGTAGAGGCCACGGCGAGTAGAGGCCACGGCATGTGGAGGCCATGGCACGTGGAGACCACAGCACATAGAGGCCATGGCACATAGAAGCCCCAGCACATGGTCTTTTGTGGAGCTGCTCTCTCTTCAGCTGCTGTGGCAGTATGCCTCACTTTCCTCAACCCCCCAGGTGTCTGGAGAAAAACAACCCCTTTCCAGCTACAGTCTCTAGACATGGCCAACCGGACAGCCACAGCTGTGTTCTGAGACACTTTTATCTCCATCTTTGGACAAGAATATTGGACCATCTCCTTTGAGAATACTCTTTACTGGCCACTTTTGTAGGTTCCTGGTGACCTAGCCTCTGTGACCTTTCAGACAGTAATGAAGACACCCTGAGGAGAGACATTCCCACCTCTGTAACCTTCCCAACAGGAATGAAGACAGACTGAGAGAGACATTCACACTTCTACTGTTGGCTATCAGAAGACCGAGACTATGAACCTCAGGAACTTAGAATCTTTTCAAGAGTCTGTGCTGGGAGAAGGAAGAGATTGGGGGCTCCAGTGACAGCTGGAGAAGGGGGTTTTCCTCCTAGACGGAATCTTCACACTGCTCTGACCAGCTGTGGGACAAACTGGAACTGAGGCAATGATGGGCTAGTGTTTGCCAGGACCTGTAAGGTGAACTTGGAGGAGGGGTACTGGGCCTCTTCCTAATGTGTAAATGTATAAATTCAGAGATTACAATATACAGGACAACTTTTTCTGCATATTGTGAATGAGTAACTATGTTAAGAGGTTCCTTAAAATCCTTTAGTACCATGAGAATAACATATAATTCTGCCTTTTGAACAGAATTATAAGGGTTTTGTTCCACCTTACTTAAATCCTCTGATTTGTAACCTGCCTTCCCTGATTTATTTTCATCAGTATAGAATGTAAGGACTCCATTTATTGGTGTGTCCTGTACAATATGGGGAAGGATCCAAATAGTTCTCTTTATAAGGTTAATTTTTTCACTTTTGGGATAATTGCTATTTATTATAAAAAATTAGCACAACCTCTTTGCCAAGGTTCATTGTCTTCCCATAATTTTTTAATTTCATCAGAAGTAAAAGGCACTATAATCTCTTCTGGGCCTATACCTGCTAGTTGACAAAGTCCCAATTTTCCTTTTATAATTAATTCAGAGACTTTATCCACAAACATTTTTATTTTTTTACTTGTTTATGTGGTAAAAAGATCCATTCTAAGATAATATTTTTGCTTTGCATTAAAATTCCTGTGGGGGAAATTCTGGAAGGCAATAAGATTAGAATGCAATTAAGATTTGGATTCACGCCCCAAACCTGCCTTGTCTGCAAGGTCCTTAGCTGTGGAACAGTTTCCTGCCATTTCACTAAGGCTACCAACCCAGAGCAGTGAGTCCCTGACCAGAGGGCAGGCCTCAAGGTCCCTGCCAGGGAAAGCGGGCCCTTGCTGCTGGGGCTGCAGTCTCTGCTGTGATCTGCTGGACCTGCTCTGCCTGCGCCCTACTTCCCTTAGTCCCTGGCTCATTGGGGCATCCAGGAGTTCCTGTGTAGGTGCCGAGAAGTTTCATCGGGACGGGTGAGTGTGTGCTATCCTGGGGCGGACTGTCCAGGTAGAGAGCACAAACACCCCTCCCCCAGCTCCTGCTGCAGGGCTTGCTCTCCTACATACCCGCCCCCACCCCCACCCCCAAACCTGCCTTGTCTGCAAGGTCCTTAGCTGTGGAACAGTTTCCTGCTATTTCACTAAGGCTACCAACCCAGAGCAGTGAGTCCCTGACCAGAGGGCAGGCCTCAAGGTCCCCGCCAGGGAAAGCGGGCCCCTGCTGCTGGGGCTGCAGTCTCTGCTGTGATCTGCTGGACCTGCTCTGCCTGCGCCCTACTTCCCTTAGTCCCTGGCTCATTGGGGCATCCAGGAGTTCCTGTGTAGGTGCCGAGAAGTTTCATCGGGACGGGTGAGTGTGTGCTATCCTGGGGCGGACTGTCCAGGTAGAGAGCACAAACACCCCTCCCCCAGCTCCTGCTGCAGGGCTTGCTCTCCTACACACCCGCCCCCACCCCCACCCCCAAACCTGCCTTGTCTGCAAGGTCCTTAGCTGTGGAACAGTTTCCTGCCATTTCACTAAGGCTACCAACCCAGAGCAGTGAGTCCCTGACTAGAGGGCAGGCCTCAAGGTCCCCGCCAGGGAAAGCGGGCCCCTGCTGCTGGGGCTGCAGTCTCTGCTGTGATCTGCTGGACCTGCTCTGCCTGCGCCCTACTTCCCTTAGTCCCTGGCTCATTGGGGCATCCAGGAGTTCCTGTGTAGGTGCCAAGAAGTTTCATCGGGACGGGTGAGTGTGTACTATCCTGGGGCGGACGGTCCCGGTAGAGAGCACAAACGCCCCTACACTAAGGCTACCCAACCAGAGCAGCGGGCAGGCCTCAGCAACCCCCGAAAGGGAGCGCAGGCACCTCCAGCTTGTACTGCAGTGTCGCCTGTGTTCTACTGGACCCCGCCCGACCCCTTGCATTCGGCCTTCTTTACGCGGGTCATTGGAATACCACACATACATGTTTTGGTGTTGAGGAGTTCACCTGGAAGGGAACGGTTCCTGCCCCTACACTGAGGAGATACACCTAGAGAGTTAGTCACAGCAAAGACTGGTCCAAGACATCAGGCCTCTCCTGGCTCCATTTGAAGGAAAAGATGGGCAGGCGCCAATGCAAGAATTCCCCCAACAACTTGAAAGGCAACGTGACATCACCAGGATCCAGGAATCCCGAAATGAGAAGTCTAAACCCTAATACAGAAGAATTAGAAGAATTCGACTCAAAAGTGAATTTTATGAAAATAATAGAGGACCTTAAACAGGAGGTGAAAAACTGCCACAACCAATTAGAGATTACAAACAAAAAGGTAGAGGAAATGAATAAATATCTCAAAGATACCCAAGAAAACCAAGAGAAACAAGAAAAAGTAATCAAACAGGTAAGGGAAACGGTTCAAGACTTGAAGAACGAAGTGGAAGTAATAAAGAAAACACAAACCGAGGGAAGGATGGAGATGGAAAATTTGAATAAACGAACAGGAACTACAGAGACAAGTACCACCAACAGATTACAAGAGATAGAAGAAAGAATCTCAGACACTGAAGATACCATAGAGAAAATAAACACTCTCATCAAAGAAAACAGCATAACCAACAAATTCTCATCACAAAACATTCAGGAAATCTGGGACACAATAAAAAGACCAAACCTAAGAATAATAGGGATAGAAGAAGGAGAAGAAGTACAGCTCAATGGTCCAGAAAATATATTTAATAAAATTATAGAAGAAAACTTTCCCAACCTTAAGAAAGTTATTCCTTTGAAGGTCCAAGAAGCATACAGAACACCAAATTGACTGGATCAAAAAAAACCATCTCCTCGTCATATAATAATCAAAACACAAAACATACAGAATAAAGAAAGAATATTAAGAGCTGCAAAGGAAAAAGGTCAAGTTACCTATAAAGGTAAACCTATCAGACTTACACCTGATTTCTCTATGGAAACCATGAAAGCCAGAAGGTCCTGGATAGATATACTGCAGAAACTACGAGACCATGGATGCAAGCCCAGACTACTATACCCAGCCAAGCTTTCGTTCACTATAAATGGAGAAAACAAAGTTTTCCAGGATAAAAACAAATTTAAACAATACGTAGCCACAAATCCAGCCCTTCAGAAAGTAATTGAAGGAAAATCACAAACCAAGGAGTCCAACAATGCCCACAATAACTCAGACATCTAAAGACCCTTCACCAGCACAACTTGAAGAAGGGAAACACACAAACTCTACTACCAAAGGAAAGAAAGAAAGAAAGGAAAAATGACCGGAGTTAACAACCACTGGTCATTAATATCACTTAATATCAATGGACTCAACTCACCTATAAAGAGGCACAGGCTAAGAGATTGGATACGAAAACAGGATCCAACATTCTGCTGCTTACAAGAAACACACCTCAACCACAAAGACAGACATCTACTCAGAGTAAAGGGCTGGGAAAAGGTTTATCAAGCAAACGGACCTAAGAAACAAGCAGGTGTGGCCATACTAATTTCTAAGAAAGTTGACTTCAAACTAAAATCAATCAAAAGAGATGGAGATGGACATTTTTTACTCATAACAGGAACAATTCACCAGGATGAAATCTCAATCCTGAATATATATGCCCCTAATATAAAAGCACCCACTTATGTAAAAGAAACGTTACTAAAACTCAAGGCAGTCATCAAACCACACACACTAATAGTAGGAGATTTCAACACTCCTCTCTCACCAATGGACAGGTCAATCAAACAGAAACCTAAGAGAAATAAGAGGATTAAGGGAGGTAATGAATCAAATGGACTTAACAGACATCTATAGAACATTCCACCCAAATAGGAAAGAATATACCTTCTTCTCTGCAGCTCATGGAACCTTCTCGAAAATAGACCACATACTCGGTAACAAAGCAAACTTACACAGTTACAAAAAAATATCGGTAACCACCTGTGTCTTATCAGATCACCATGGATTAAAGTTAGAATTCAACAACAATGCTATCCCCAGAAAGCCTATGAACTCATGGAAACTGGACAGTCAACTACTGAAACTCACCTGGATCAAGGAAGAAATAAAGAAAGAAATTAAAGTCTTTCTTGAATTCAATGAAAACGAAGACTCAACATACTCAAACCTATGGGACACTATGAAAGCAGTGCTAAGAGGAAAATTCATAGCATTAAGTGCCCACTTAAAGAAAACGGAGAAAGCACACATTGGAGACTTAATAGCCCACCTGAAAGCTTTAGAAAAAAAAGAAGCAGACTCACCTAGGAGAAGTAGAAGACTGGAAATAATCAAATTGAGGGCTGAAATCAACAAAATAGAAACACAGAAAACAATCCAAAGAATCAATGAAACAAAAAGCTGGTTCATGGAGAAAATCAATAAGATTGATAAACCCCTATCCAAACTAATCAAACGGCGGAGAGAGAATACGCAAATTAACAAAATCAGAAACGAAAAGGGAGACATAACCACAGACTCAGAGGAAATTCAGAGAATCATTAGATCTTACTACAAAAATCTGTGTGCCACAAAATTGGAAAATGTTATAGAAATGGACACTTTTTTAGATAAGTACCATATACCAAAGTTAAACCAGGACCAGGTGAACAATCTAAATAGACCTGTTAGTCGCGAAGAATTAGAAGTTGTTATAAAAAACCTCCCCACCAAAAAAAGCTCAGGTCCAGATGGCTTCAATGCAGAATTCTACGAGAACTTCCAAGAAGACCTAATACCTATACTCCTTAATGTATTTCACAATATCGAAACAGAGAAGTCATTGCCAAATTCCTTTTATGAAGCTGAAGTTACTCTGATACCAAAACCACACAAAGACACAACCAAGAAAGAGAACTACAGGCCAATCTCACTCATGAACATCGACGCAAAAATACTCAATAAAATACTGGCAAACCGAATCCAACAACACATCAGAAAAATTATCCATTATGATCAAGTAGGCTTCATCCCAGAGATGCAGGGCTGGTTCAACATACGAAAATCTATCAATGTAATCCATCATATAAATAAACTGAAAGAAAAAAACCATATGATCATTTCATTAGATGCTGAAAAAGCATTTGACAAAATTCAACATCCCTTTATGATAAAGGTCTTAGAGAGATTAGGAATACAAGGGTCGTTCCTAACTATAATAAAAGCTATTTATAGCAAGCCGTCAGCTAACATCAAATTAAATGGAGAGAAACTCAAAGCTATTCCACTAAAATCAGGAACACGACAAGGTTGTCCACTCTCTCCATACCTCTTTAATATAGTGCTTGAAATTCTAGCAATAGCAATAAGACAACATAAGGGGATCAAAGGGATTCAAATCGGAAAGGATGAAGTTAAACTTTCATTATTTGCAGACGATATGATAGTGTACATAAGCGACCCCAAAAACTCCAGCAAAGAACTCCTTCAGCTGATAAACACCTTTAGTAGCGTTGCAGGATACAAGATCAATTCCAAAAAATCAGTTGCCCTCCTATACACAAAGGATAAGGAAGCAGAGATGGAAATCAGAGAAGCATCACCCTTCACGATAGCCACAAATAGCATAAAATATCTTGGGGTAACCCTAACCAAGGAAGTAAAGGATCTATTTGACAAGAACTTTAAGTCAATGAAGAAAGAAATTGAGGAGGATACCAGAAAATGGAAGGATCTCCCTTGCTCTTGGATAGGGAGGATCAACATAGTAAAAATGGCAATTCTACCAAGGGCAATTTATAGATTCAATGCAATCCCCATTAAAATCCCATCAAAATTCCTCACAGATCTTGAGAGGACAATAATCAACTTTATATGGAGAAACAAAAAACCCAGGATAGCCAAAACAATCTTATATAATAAAGGATCGTCTGGAGGCATTACCATCCCTGACCTCAAACTCTATTACAGAGCCTCAGTATTGAAAACAGTTTGGTATTGGCATAAAAACAGAGAAGTCGACCAATGGAACCGAGTAGAAGACCCTGATTTTAACCCACAAACTTATGAACACCTAATTTTTGATAAAGGAGCTAAAAGTATTCAATGGAAAAAAGAGAGCATCTTCAACAAATGGTGCTGGCAGAACTGGTTGTCAACATGTAGAAGAATGAAAATAGATCCATATCTATCACCATGCACAAAACTCAAGTCCAAATGGATTAAAGACCTCAATATTAGTCTGAACACACTGAACCTGATAGAAGAAAAAGTTGGAAGTACTCTACAACATATGGGTACAGGAGATCACTTCCTACGTTTATCCCCAGCAGCACAGACATTAAGGGCAACATTGAATAAATGGGACCTCCTGAAACTGAGTAGCTTCTGTAAAGCAAAGGACACTGTCACTAAGACAAAAAGGCAACCCACTGACTGGGAGAAGATCTTCACCAACCCTGCAACAGACAAAGGTCTGATCACCAAAATATATAAAGAACTCAAGAAACTAAACTTTAAAATGCTAATGAACCCAATAAAAAAATGGGGCACTGATCTGAACAGAGAATTCTCAACAGAAGAAATTCAAATGGCCAAAAGACACCTAAGGTCATGCTCAACCTCCTTAGCGATAAGGGAAATGCAAATTAAAACAACTTTGAGATACCATCTTACACCTGTCAGAATGGCTAAAATCAAGAACACCAATGATAGCCTTTGCTGGAGAGGTTGTGGAGAAAGAGGCACACTCATTCATTGCTGGTGGGAATGCAAACTTGTGCAACCACTTTGGAAATCAGTGTGGCGATTTCTCAGGAAATTTGGGATCAACCTACCCCAAGATCCAGTAATACCACTATTGGGAATATACCCAAGAGATGCCACATCAAATGACAAAAGTATCTGTTCAACTATGTTCATAGCAGCATTGTTTGTAATAGCCAAAACCTGGAAACAACCTAGATGCCCTTCAATGGAGGAATGGATGAAGAAAGTGTGGAATATATACATATTAGAGTACTACTCAGCAGTAAAAAACAATGACTTCTCGAATTTTGCGTGCAAATGGATGGAAATAGAAAACACTATCCTGAGTGAGGTATCCCAGACTCAAAAAGAGGAACATGGGATGTACTCACTCATAATCGGTTTCTAGCCATAAAATAAAAGACATTAAGCATATAATGTGTGATCCTATAGAAGCTAAATAAGAAAGTGAACCCAAAGAAAATCATATAGTCATCCGCATGGAGAGGGGGAAGTAGACAAGATTCCAGGGCAAAAACTGGGAACTTGCGGGTGAGGTGGCATGGGGCAAAGGGGAAATGGGATGAGAAATATGAGAAGGGGAGGATGGGAGGAGCTCGGAGGATTGGGATGGTTGAGATATAGGAAGGATGGATACGGGAGCAGCGAAGTATATATCCTATCTAAGGGAGCCATCTTAGGGTTGGCAAGAGACTTGACTCTTGAGGGGTTCGCAGGTGTCCAGGAATATGTCCCCAGCTGGTACCTTGGGCAACTAAGGAGAGGGAACCTGAAATGACCCTATCCTATACTGATGAATATCTTGCATATCACCTTAGAACCTTCATCTGGCGATGGATCGAGGTAGAGACAGAGTCTCAATTTGGAGCAACGGTCTGAGCTCTTAAGGTCCAAATGAGGAGCAGAAGGAGGGAGAACATGAGCAAAAAATCAGGACCACGAGGGATGCACCCACCCACTGTGACAGTGGAACTGATTTATTGGGAGCCCACCAAGGCCAGCTGGTCTGGGACTGAATAAGCATGGGTTGATTCCGGACTCTCTGAGCATGGCGGTCAATGAAGACTAATGAGAAGCCAAGGACAATGGCACTAGGTTTCAATCCTAATACATGAACTGGCTTTGTGGGAGCTTAGCCTGTTTGGACGCTCACCTTTCTGGACGTAGATAGAAGGACCTTGGTCTTCCCGCAGGGCAGGGAATTTGGACTGCTCTTCAGTATCGAGAGGGAGGGGGAATGGAGTGGGGGGAGGAGAAGAGGAGTGGGGATAGGGGGAGGGAAGTGGGGGGAGGGCAATATTTGGGAGGAGGGGAGGGAAATGGGAAATGGGGAGCAGGTGGAAATTTTAATTAAAAAAGAATAAAAATAAATAAATCAGTAAAAAAAAAAAAAAGATTTGGATTCACCCTATCTACATGTGCCTCCTGTAATTTTCTTCAATGACATACAATTCCTTTTCTGCTTCAGCTGTTAATTCTCTGGGTCTATTTCAGTCTTTGTCACTATCTAAGTTTTATTTAAATGAACTATTAGATCAGGTGTTATCCCAACAACTGGTCATAGATTGGAAATGTCTCCTAACAATCTTTGAAAGTCATTAAGAGTCCACAACTGATCTCTCCTAATTTGTGCCTTTTGTGTTCTAATTTTCTGTAAATCTATTTTATAACCCAGGTAATTGACAGAATTTCCTCTCCATATTGTTTGGTAAAACTTTCCTTTTTCAAGCATCCTTTCTGAAGCATCTATGTTTGAAATCAGATAGCAAAATGTCATCCATGTAATGGTAAATTATATATTTAGGAAATTTTTTAATGTATTATTTCCAACCATTGACTTACAAAGTATTGACATAGGGTGGGTTATTGAGCATTCCTTGTGGAAAGATGGTCTATTGGTATCTTCTAGTAGGTTGAGAATTATTATAAGTAGGTACTGTGAAGGCAAATTTTTCTCTGTCCTTTTCATGTAAAGGTATAGTGGAAAAAACAATCTTTGAAATCAGTAACTATAAGAGGCCATTGTTTTGGCAATAGAGAAGGTAGAGGTATTCCAGACCATTGAGGGCCCATAGGTTGAATAACCTTGTTGACAGCTCTTAGCTCTATCACCGTTCTCCATTTACCAGATTCCTTTTTAACAACAAATACAGGTGAATTCCAAGGGCTGGTTGATTCTTGAATATGGTGAGCATCTAATTGCTCCTGTACCAGCTGTTCTAAAGCCTGCAGTTTGTCTTTTGTTAAAGGTAATTGTTTAACACATATTGGTTTCTCAGTTAACTATTTTAAAGGTAGGGCTGTTGGAACCTCCAAAGGTGGGTTAGTTGCCTTGTGTTCTTGTACAGCTTGAATGGCTGGTGACCTTTGTGTATAGTACCGTATCATATCCTTCCCAGAATTATGAGTTTCTGGGACTGCAGGAATGTTAATTTGTGTATTCTATTGCTGCAACAGGTCATGACCCCATAAATTCACTGCAGGATTATCCATATATGGCCTCAGCCTTCCTCTCTGTCCTTCTGGACATATGCAATCAACCCATCTCGTGCTTTTGGTGTAGGAGGCCCATCTGTATTTGTGTTGCTTTTATTGGTTATTAAAGAAACTGCCTTGATCTAGTTGATAGGGTGGAACTCAGGTAGGTGGGGAAGACAGAACAGAATTCTGGGAGGAAGAAAGCAGAGACAGGCAGATGCCATGGTTTTCCTGCCCGAGACGGACACTGGTTAGACTCATGTCAGTAAGCCACAGTCAAGTTGCGATACACATTAATGGAGATGGGTTAAATTAATATGTGAGAGTTAGCCAATAAGATGCTAGAGATAATGGGCCAGGCAGTGTTTAAATGAATACAGTTTCTGTGTGGTTATTTTGGGAGTTAAGCTAGCCATGCAGCAGGATGCAGCCCACTCCTTCTACTACATGCTTTGTTTCACTTGAGATAGGGTTCCAATTCCTAGTAATTGAACATCTGCCTCCTGAAGAGGCCAATTTGGATTCCAAGATTCTGGATTAATGATACTCACATCTGCACCCATGTCTATGAAACCCACATTTATAATGTTATTTATATGCACTCTTAGCTTTGGTCTTTGATCATTTATAGAAGTCTGTCAGAATATATGTTTCCTATTTCCTATTGGAATTTTTGATTTATCCTCCATGTTTATTCCATCATCTAGAACATTATGGTCTTTTAAAGAAGGCTCTGGATTTTTTAATTTTCCTGGTGAGACATGTCCTCCATAATGACTGGGAATGACTGGACCACTTTTGGTTTGGGGACCTACAAGAGGCCCCCCAAGGAGTTTCCCAATGGTATAGGGTTTCCTTGTCTGTCTTTTGTTGATCTGAATACATTGGTCCACTGTCAGCTTTTGCCATACCTCCTACATATACCTGAAGGCTGAGTTCTCCTATTCTTCCCAAACCCAGAGGAGATGAGATATTCCTAGGACTTTATCATCTATAATCCCTTATCAGATGCCCTATTCTGCCACAATTAAAACATTTGGCATTTTGATGTCTCCTCATTCCTTTGGAAATTGCTTCTACTACCCAAAATTCAGTATTATAGTCAAAAGTCTCAATGTTCCATGTATGTGGGATCCATTCATCCACTGGTGCTGATCTGACCTTTACAGGCCCAAGTATCTTTTTGCATTCTAAGTTGGCATTTTCAAAAGTCAGAGATTCAATAAGTACTTGTCTAGCATCTGGGTCTGTTATTCCTATTTGTATAGCCTTATTTAATATTTTTAAAAAGTCACTAAAGGGTTCTCTCTGGCCCTATTTAATCCTATTTATATGATTTAATTCATTTTCCTGATTCCTTTATTTTAAATTAAAACTTTATTGTAAAGAATTTGCAAATAAGAAGAAAAATCACACATCAAAATTAGCCAGATATAAAGCTGTGCAGCTTAACATATGTATAATTGATTTTATTGAGCTCTACATTTTATCTGCTCCGCTCTCTTCAACGCTCAGCCATGGTCCCCATGCTCGCTATTTACTCAGGAGAACTTGTCTTTTTCTACTTCTCATGTAGATTAGATACATGTATGTCTCTCTTAGAGTCCTCATTGTTGTCTAAGTTTTCCAGAATTGTGATTTGTAGTCTGGTTTTCTTTGCTTTATGTTTAAAAACCACTTATGAGTGAGTACATATAATAACTGTCTTTCTGGGTCTGGGTTACCTCATTCAAAAGGATGTTTTCTAGCTCCATTCATTTGCATGCAATTTTCAAGATGTTGTTATTCTTTTCTGCTGTGTACTACTCCATTGTGTAAATGTACCACATTTTCCTTATCCATTCTTTAGTCGAGGGGCATTTAGGTTGTTTCCAGGTTCTGGCTATGAGAAACAATGCTGCTATGAACATAGCTGAGCACATGTCCTTGTGACACAATTGAGCATCCTTTGGATATATACCCAAAAGTGGTATTGCTGGGTCTTGAGGAAGGTTGTTTCCTAATTTTCTGAGAAATTACCACACTGATATCCAAAGGGGCTATACCAGCTTGCACTCCCACAAGCAATGCAGGAGTGTTCCCTTTTCCCCACAACCTCTCCAGCATAAGCTGTCATCAATGTTTTTGATCTTTGCATTCTTACAGGTTTAAGATAGAATCTCAGAGTTGTTTTGATTTGCATTTCTGTGATGACTAAGGATGTTAAACATTTCCTTAAATTTCTTTCAGACATTTTAGATTCCTCTGTTGAGAGTTCTCTGTTTAGGTCTGTACTCCATTTTTTTATTAGATTATTTGTTCTTTTGATGACCAATTTTTTGAGTTCTTTGTATATTTTGGAAATCAGTCCTCTGTCTGATGTGAGGTTGGTGAAGATCTTTTCCTATTCTGTAGGCTACCATTTTTGTCTTGTTGACTGTGTCCTTTGCTTTACAGAAGGTTTTCAGTTTTAGGAGGTCTCAGTTATTATTTGTTTCTTTCAGTGTCTATGCTACTGGGGTTGTATTTAGGAAGTGGTCTCTTGTGTCAATGCATTCAAGTGTATTTCCCACTTTCTCTTCTATAAGGTTCAGTGTGGCTGGCTTTATGTTGAGGTCTTTGATCCATTTGGACTTGAGTTTTGTTCATGGTGATAGATATGGGTCTATTTTCATTTTTCTACATGTTGATATCCAGGTATGGCAGCACCATTTGTTAAATATGTTTTCTTTTTTTTCATTTGCTTCTTTGTAAAACATCAAGTGTTTCTGGAGGTCACTCAGTGTTCCTGGAGTTTGCTCCAGTTCTATGGATTTTGCTGTCCCATGTCTGCTATGGTCTAGTTTGATAGCTCAGACCTATTTCTGTAAATGTGCCTGGTCTGTTGTGGGAGCTGTGGGCTGTGTTCCTGCTGCCCCAGCTCCTGGCCGCCTGGCTATCTTATGCCCCGAAATAACAACACACAAACTGTATTCATATAAACACTGCTTGGCCCATTAACTCTAGTCCTTACTGCCTAATTCTCATATCCTGATCAACCTATCTCTAATAATCTGTGTAGCACCCCAAGGTGCGCTTACCGGGAAGATTCTAGCCTACATCCATCCTGGGTCGGAGCTTCATCGCGTCTGCCCCAGAGAGCAGAGCTAAGGCGTATGAGCTCACTTCCTCTTCCTCCCAGCATTCTGTTCTGTTTACTCCACCCACCTAAAGGCTGGCCAATGAAATGGGCCAAGGCAGTTTCTTTATTAGCCAATGACCTTCCTCCATCACTGGTCTGGATCCACTCCTGCTCCTGTGAAGCTTGCTGCCTCAGACTTCTTCTGGCCTCAGTCGCTGGCCCAGTCCTACTTCTGTAAATGCCCCTGATCTAGATCTGCTCCTGCTCTTATGGAGTTCACCATCTCGGGCCCACTCTGGTCTAGGTTGCTGGCTCAGTCCTGCTCCTGTGGAATTCACTGCCTCAGGCCTGCTCAGGCCTAGGTCACTGGCTCAGTTTTGTTTCTGTGGAGTTCACTGTCCTAGGCCTGCTCTGGCCCAGGTTGCTGGCTCAGTCTTGCTTCTGTGGAGTTCATTGCCTAGACCTGCTCTGGCCCAGGTTGCTGGCTCAGTCTTGCTCCTGTGGAGTTCATTGCCTAGGCCTGCTCTGGCTTAGGTTGCTGGCTCAAACCTGTTTCTGTAAATATCCCTGGTCTGAATCTCTTCTTGTGGAGGTCCCTGGTTTGGGGTTGGTCTTGAAAAGGTCTCTGGCTTCAATCTACTCCCTCAGAGTTCCCAGATTGGGTGTTCCTGGACCCACAGAGGACCTGGCTCAGGCCTATTCCCTCAGAGGTCAGTTTTCCTAATTCTTGAATCCTGTCCCAAGCATTTAAGGCTGCTTTGTGGCATAGGGACAATATTCGTTCATCATAAAGAGCTTGAACCTTTTTGTCAGCATAAGTGCCCTCACCAAGAATTGGGAAGTCTCAAGTCCTTTTCCCTGTTGTTCTAAAATTTTAGCCTCTTCTCTGAAATAACATTTAAATATCAATTGAGGCCTGTCATCTAGGACTGCTGAAACTAACTGACGCCAGTGTGGGTTTGCTTTAATGCTAGAAGCCCACGTCTTTACCATCTCCCTAACAAATGCGGAATGCAAGCTGTAAGTTACTATTGTTCCCATAATTACCATTGGATCATTCATTCCTGTAGGTATCCATCTACCTTCTTTGGATCCTTTTGGGCCTTTAGAACTTGATGCTTTGTCAGGATAGATTACAGGCTAGGAAGCTAAAAACTCTACGTAAGTCATCTCTGACAGCTACAGTGAAGTTAAATCCCGTCCTCGTACCTTCTTTCCATGCTCATTAGCTCCAATAGTTTTCTCAATCATTTCAAATCTTTTTATTACTGTCTTTTGTAAAGCCTGAATCTCCTGGCCTGTATACATTTCTAGTGATTTCATTGAGGCACCTAGCCTCTGGTTCTCATTCTGCACATGTGATTCCAAGGCAGGAAGTTTTTCCTTTAAAGATAACATCTCATCCTTGAACATTATCTGGATAGTGTGCAGATTGCCTTCTTCCTGGAGAGATACTCTATCTGCTAAACTATCATAACTTTTTAACAAATTTTGATTGTCAAATTCAACAATATGAATTCTTTCTGATACTTTCTCAGTACCCTTTGACATGGATTCAATTTTTTTCTGTCAAATTAATGTTACCCTTTTCAATAGTATTAATTTTTTCAGATAACTTTTGATTTTTGATGGTATTAATCCTGTCAGATAGCTATTCATTATTAGTCTGTAAAGACTGTATCATTTCTAAAAGCACCTAATTCCTGGCTCTGTTATCAATCCATTTTCTTAAGGATATAATATGAAGAAAAAAACTGAGTCCCAATATTCAATAAATGGATGTATCACAATTACCATATAAGCCTTGCAGAATATAATCCATAGTATTAGCAAAACATTACTAAAATTCTCTATGGTAATATTGTCTGCCATTATATAACTGTCAAATTTATTGATTTATTAATTAATAAAATATTTACCTGGTATGAGGTCTGGTAAATTGTTTTAGGTGTAAGCATCTTTATTGTCCAGTTGGTGTCATGGCTGCAGAGTTGCAGCTAGCTGTGCAACCTCGTGCCATGAACAGTCCTGAGCTGCTTTGGTTTCCCCACCTTGGTGCTGGTTAAATACTGGGAAATATGCTTTGCTTGACAAATTAAAAGCAGTGAAATCAGTTCTGTACATGGAGCAAGAAGCCCAGAACTCAGGATTCGGTAGTACAAACGGGAAGCTACTCAAGTCTTTACATGGCAGGAAACATGGCAGTGTGTGTGTGTGTGTGTGTGTGTGTGTGTGTGTATGTGTGTGTGTGTGAGAGAGAGAGAGAGAGCTTGGGAAATTTCCAAGTTGCTGCAGGCAGTTAGCTTTGCTATAACCAGAGGTTTTACAAGAAAAAAAAAAAAAGCTTAGTAGGTAAAAGCAAGTCAAGCGGGCCGGGGTGAGAGACTTTCTGGGTTGTGGAATGGTTAGGCCTTTAAGCCGGTTCACCTGGTGGGTGTGGAGTTTGGATCCACGTGGGGCGCCAGATGAAGATGGATGCTTAAAAGAAATCCCACACTAGCTCAGAATTGAGTCTAATGGATTATTTATTTAGGGGTAGACTCACAGATTACAGTCCTCTGCTCTGACAGGGAATAACAACTGAATCCCACAGTCGGAAGAGAGCACAAACACATGCTTTACATTGACATATATAAGAGGCCACGCCCAAGTGGGCGGGTACTTAAAGGCTTCTGGCTGCAGGAATTCCTACAGCATCCTTGTGAAACATGTACCCATTCTACTGCCAGAGCTCGTGTCCATTTCTATTCTAGTCTACCATTCCCAAGAGATGCAAAATCCTCTTCATTCAGAATACTCTGACTAGTTTCTTGGCGCCCTGATGGGACCACTGTATTACATACAGAGAGTGAAGTGACCTTTTTTTGAATGAGCGTGCCCACCTTCCAGGCTAGCCACATGCTGCTCATCCTTGCCTCGGAAGCCCTGCTCAGCCAGATTAGTTCAAGACTGATGATGCAGTGCATCTGAGATGTTTTACATTGCCGTGTGGGGCCCTTCTGAGAAGCAAGGCGAAGGATCTGGAATGCAAGGAAACTGTTCATGTGTCAAAGAGCACAGGGCTTGTCAAAATGTGGAGGAAACCCAAAGTATATAGTGAAATACTGGGGGGGGGGAGAGAGACAGATGCCTAGGAAAATACATATGAGAGATAAAGTTCACATTCTCAAACTGTTTCTCCTTTTATTTGGTAAACTTTGAATCATCTCCAAAAAGTACAGCCTTAAGGAACTTGACCCAGGTGCATTTAATTTTCCAGAACAACCTACTGATGGTTATCATCTGGGAGTGTGAATTCTTAACCCTTAGGTCGACACCTACTGTGTAGTAACCACCCTGGAAGCCTTTGGGTTTTTTTCCAAGGCCAGGAAGCATCAGAGGAGTCAAGATGACCTTTTTAGGACACCAAGAAAGACAGGGCTCCGTGTCAGCTTGGAGGTGGGTGGTTCGTGTAGGTAGGGAGGAATATAGGTGAGCCAATGCCGCGATTCCAATTGCTGGGAGAACTCTGGATGCAGAGCTGTGCCATGCAGGTTTGGTGGGATTTGGGTTTTGAACATGTTCTCAGTCTGGGGAGTTGGGTGAGAGAGCCCAGACACAGGCGTTCTTCACTTTTGTGTGAGACTGCAGTTTAGACTGCAGAGGTTGACTTGAAGGGCCACGCTGGGCTGTCGCATAGCCTGCTGTATGCAGAGCTTTGAAGACAAACCTTCCCTCAGTGCTGGAAGGGACTGGATGATAGCTTTCTGGGAGAGGGCCAAACTCACAGATGATCCTCTCACACAGTTGAATTTTGATTCTGTCAAAATGCCTCCTGAGAGATTTATTTTAAACATAGGCATTTATGTGGGAGAAATGTTCATCTTCGTGTCTTTTGTTTTCGTTGTCAATGAAGAAGCAATTACGCAAACAGAAAAGACGTTCAAGTTGGTTCCTTCCAGACCCTGTCAGATGTGCTTCCGTTCCTTTGATCCTGGCAGAGGTACCTCCCGTTGTCTCAGCCAGGAAGTGGATCCTGGGACAGATCTGGACACATCAGCCAGTGGATGCTAAGATGCTGGGTTGGAAGGGGAGAGGGGATCCCATCCCATCTCTATTTTCCTTCTGAAACATCACATGTCTTCGGGGGCATGTCACTCACCTTGGCTGAGGGAAATTGCCAACAGCTTTTGAGACACGAAAGGGGCCATGTGATCTGTGAGAACACCGGCTAAGCTGAGAGGGGACACTGACATTGAGACAGTGGGAACGGGTAACCCAGAGAAATCGCACAAAAAGAATACAAAATCTGAGGCGATAAACTTTTCTTGAGAAGAGGTGACTAGACATCTATTTGCCTCAGATGGACACCACCAACAAACCAAAGACATAATTCCATTTATGTCTAGGTTGGTGATCTGATAAGTTTATTTTGGTTGTAGTTTTTTCTTTTTTAGGGATGAGAGAAACTTGCAGACAATTATACCACCAAACAAAAGTGTCTATGCCTTGCAAATGGACGGAAATAGAAAACACTATCCTGAGTGAGGTAAGCCAGACCCAAAAAGAGGAACATGGGATGTACTCACTCATATTTGGTTTCTAGCAATAAATAAAGGACATTGAGCCTATAATTCGTGATCCTAGAGAAGCTAAATAAGAAGGTGAACCCAAAGAAAAACATATAGGCATCCTCCTGAATATTAACCTTCATCAGGCGATGAAAGGAGACAGAGACAGAGACCCACATTGGAGCACTGGACTGAAATCTCAAGGTCCAAATCAGGAGCAGAAGGAGAGAGAGCACGAGCAAGGAACTCAGGACAGCGAGGGGGGCACCCACACACTGAGACAATGGGGATGTTCTATCGGGAACTCACCAAGGCCAGCTGGCCTGGGTCTGAAAAAGCATGGGATAAAACTGGACTCGCTGAACATAGCGGACAATGAGGACTACGGAGAACTCAAAAACAATGGCAATGGGTTTTTGATCCTACAGCACGTACTGGCTTTGTGGGAGCCTAGGCAGTTTGGATGCTCACCTTGCTAGACCTGGATGGAGGTGGGTGGTCCTTGGACTTCCCACGGGGCAGGGAACCCTGACTGCTCTTCGGGCTGACGAGGGAGGGGGACTTGATTGGGGGAGGGGGAGGGAAATGGGAGGCGGTGGCGGGGAGGAGGCAGAAATCTTTAATAAATAAATAAATTAATTAATTAAAAATTAAAAAAAAAGTGTCTATGCTTGTGAAAACTGTTAACTACTTGTATTTTCTTGGGGAGGGTTGGTTCCTCCCCAAGGATACCTCTAGACAATGCATGGCCTAATGTGCCTTCCTTGGTCCCCAACAGAATGCTAATGAGCCCAATCTTTCTTGGGAACCCCGAGGGTCATCAGAGTTTAGGAGGGCAACTGCCATGCCATTCCCAGAGGACAGCCTTCTACATTTGCTCATGTGGAATTTACAGAGTGGAAACTGTTACGGTTTAGGTAAAAGTGATGCAGTTCCACAAGGGGCAGCAGTGGGCCACAAGGGGCAGCTGGGTCCCACCACCCGAGGGGCAACTGGTTCCACGAGGAGCCACTGTGGGTGAGACAGATAGACACCATGCAGAGAAAGTGGGTATAGTTTACTTAGTGGGTTATGGAAGAAAAGGAAATGGAAAGAGGGAGAGAGAGAAATAGAAAGTGAAAGGGAGAGAGAGAGAGGAGAGCGAGATGAAGGGGGAGAAGAGAGAGAGAGAGGAGAGAGGAAAAGAGGTGGGGGAGAGGGAGAGACAATAGTTACCTTTTCAGAAGAGAGATGGAGAGAGAGCTCAGGCTGGGAGAGGCAGGATATCAGCTTCACTAGGCAGAAGGGGAAGGGTTGGGAGAGGGCAGGGCTTGTCTCTTAAAGGGACAGGGTACCCAAGTGACAGACCAGGCCAGTAGATCATAACAGAAACTACAGTCAAGATATGGACTGGGAATAGAGGTTTTGAAGTAAACCATTACTTCCCAGGGAGACATTGAACATTTTTTTTTTTTTGTAGGAGGGAACAGTTTGATTGGTTGCTGGGATCTTGTCCTAAGTCTATAAGGAAAAAATTCCTCAGTTTCTACCTTGTCTGCTGGTGAGAGACCAAATACAGCCTTCAACAACCTTCACACATAGAGCTGTGAAACTACTTTTAGCCCCAAATCAATTTCCTTAGTATTTTTTAGTATCTGTTGATATCTGGAGAAATGATCTCCACAAAGGATACAACCTTTAAGTCTGCAACAAAAGAAGAGGTAGTTGGTGGTGGAGGGCCTAAGAAAGAGCCTGAAGATTTTGTACATAGGAGGACACAAATGACTGGGGTGGCCCTGGGGTTCTTTCTTACACACCATCAGTAATGTTCTATTATTAAGTGTAAAGTATTTAAAAACCACTATAGAACGAACTCCAAAGTTGCTAAAAAATATGAACTATTATTTAAAAATATTTCCAAGGATCCCCAAACTATTTGACACTATTATATTAAACTCTAAGTTGGGCATTGGCAGGGGCATATTAGTGTTGCCACCATTACTTGCCATTATGCTAAACATGAAATCACGAGGCCCATTTGGTAGCTGGTGCCACTTCTGCCATTTTCATTTACAATGAAAATACTGATGCTTTCAGAGGACAAAGGGTTAGGGTTGGTCAGATCAGACCTGAAATGCCTGACTCTGAAATCATTGATCTTGAGCAGACTTTCAGGGACTTAATGGTTCTCTGTTTCCTTCCTTATAGTTCAGTCATTTTTCAGAACCTGGTCCTTGGGCTGTTTTTTTTTTTTTCATCTAAATAGAGAGAGAGTAAGAGTGAGGACAAGAGCAAGAATATATGAGTGCAAGCAAGAGAAAGAGAGAGACAGAGTGAGATAGAAAGAGACAGAGAGAGAGGGAGAGGAGAGAGAGGAGGCAGAGAGAGTGAGAAAGAGAAGAGAAATCAAGAGAGAGAGGGAAAGGGAAAAGGAGAGGAAGGGAAGGAGGGAGGGAGAGGGAGTGGGGAGAGAAAAAAAGAGAGAAAGAGAGAGGAGAGATAAATATCGCCTTTGGATATTTGCTTCACTTGAAAAATAAGAACATTTGAGGCTTGGAATATGATATTTACCATACATGGTGATGTCTCCCTAGGAGGTTCAGAACAGCACATTCTTGCCTTCCTCCTGGTTCACACCCGCCATTGATAGCCAGGACCACTTGGATGCTTCTGGAAGCTAGTCTAAATCAGTCACTCTACCTCGGATTTGAAAGGGTGGGTAGAATAGTCTCCCCACTGGAAACTATTAGGGGAGTTTACTGGATGCCAGCCTGTAATTAACCATGGAAGACACTGGTAAAGCAGCAACCTCACGTGCCTCCCCATCCTACCCACCTCCGTCCGAAAGTGGCGAGCCTCTTCTTGAGTCTGCTCTGTTGTGATCTCCCAGGCTGTGCTCTGGCCTCTTCCAAAGCTGATTCTGTTTTCTTTCCACCCTTAGACTCAGCTAATGGCTCTACCTTCAGCTCGCTTGTCTTTGTTTCTCTAACCTGCCTTCACTTAGTTCTGCACCCATCGCAATGATTTGGCCGAGCGCAGACTTTCTGCTTTGGCATTGCCGTCTAGGAATGTGTATGACCTAGAAATGCATTTCATTCATCTGGTGCTGCAGGCAGTGAAGTTTGATCTACTTGGAAGTTAGCAGCATTAACTGGGGAAATAGGTTTATTCACCTATAGGCATTTAAATTATGGATATTTAGAGGGAAAAGGCTCTTTAAAATTTGGGGATCCATTATGATGACTCATTCCAGTACTGATTTTCAGTAGAGCCAAACACCTGAAGAAATCATAACTCTGCCTTTCGAGGAAATGATCATGACTGTCAGGAAGCTGAATGGCCAGGGTGCCTGTTCATGGCATTTATGCTCTCCCATGTAAAGAGTGATGAACTTTGTAGCATCATTAAGTATATAATGGAAGTTTGATGGTTCCTTAGATAGAGAAATATAGAATTACCACATGGTCCAGGCCATTCACTCCTAGGTATTTGAAAGTAGTAATTGAAAGTAAGTACTCAAATATACATAGAAGGATGGGTGTTATCAGGGCAGCATGCTTCCCAAGTATCCATCAGTGAATGGCTGTATACACACGTATACCACACACACACACACACGTACACACGTACGCTATAAAAGGTCATCGGGTCACCCAAGAGGTGAAGTACCAATACATGCCTCAGTGGGTCAAAACCAGTGCTGGGGTGAGGGTGCTTGCCAAGCTGAGTGGGGGAGTTGTGAGTTCCCAGTTGAAACAGGACACGCGGTGATCTGCGATGATTTTTTTCTTTAATCGAACATTGAACAGTTGATGAAGTTTGAAGGAAGCCTGTGTGAGGTGTGAACGGTGACATTGTTACTTTGATGATGAAACTGTGGTTCTGCAGGAGAATTCTTCGGGAGATGCAATGTTCACGGTTTAGTCTCCCACATCTGTACGTGACAAATGGTAATGTTTGGGAAGCGGAAGATGGAAAGGAATTCTGAATTCCTTTCATTTCAAAGTTTAAAATTCTATTCAAATAAACTGCTCAACTATTTACACAGCTATTAATGTTCTCACTGGGCATATTCACACTAACATCTGTAGTTTTATGGTATACTTTTATTACATATTTTAAGTTGTAATTTTTCAACTAAGCAGTAGGAGACTTTTTGATAGTTAAAAATTTGGACTTGGCACCATGAAGTATGGGATGTTGAGTAAGATCCTGAAAACAGGCAGAAGAAAGAAGGAGTGATGCATAGTGTGACGGAGGGAAAGAAAGAACACTCCGAGAGCACAGAGGTGAGGGGATGCTGGTTCATTCTTGCACAGGCGCATATCCGCCCTGGGGTTCTGCGTAGTTAGCTGGGAACTTGGCCCCTTCTCTCCCCATTCTTGCCCCTTAAACCAAGCAAAACTACATGAAATTGTTAGTATTTTGCATTAGACTTTCCATGTAGCTTTAGGAGTGGTGCTTTCAAAGTAAGACAAAGGAGACAGGTGCATTGAAATCGCGACAGAATGGTGGACCTTGGGGTGTAACCATTTCTTTAGGCGACTTCATAGAAGGATTTCTCTCCTTGTGTTCTGTCCTCAGGGACTTATCCTTGAAGAACCAAGAACAATTTCCAGTAAAATTAACTCTGGGATATATATATATATATATATATATATATATAGTGTGTGTGTGTATGTGTGTGTGTGTCTGTGTGTGTTTCAGTCTGTCTTTAGCAAGCATACAGTCTAGTCTGTAGCTAGTGAAGCTCTCCCTGGTGGGCTGAGCTTTGGTTTTATGCTATACGAAGAACTGTAAATGTCTCCATGGTTTGAACCCCTGGATCCTTCATCTTTGCAGAAGATCAACAGTTATTCTTAAAGTAGAAGAACCGTTGCAATGCCAAGCGAGTCCTCATTTGCAGGGAAATCCACTTGTCACCTGGGGTTCTCTACCTAAGCTGTGTCTGTCTAAGCCATCTGCATGAAATGAAGAATTGCGTTTACCTATGATAACATGGTTGTCAGGTTTCCAGGCCAGCCAAATGAGACACACCGAGGCTGGAAAGTCAATATCTGTAGTTCTGGAACACGGCTTCTGAACTCTGCACCATAGTTGACTCTGTCCTGAGCAGTGGTTCCTTGCCAGACCATGAAAGACAATGTCAAAGGCTTTTATGGCCACAATACCTGATGCCACCTCTACATTTATCTGTACACAGTGGAGACCCGATCACCTCACTGCTCGGTCCTATAAAAATGGCATGTGTCTGACCCTCAGGCAGCATTCAAGATGACTTCATATCCATCTCTTGTATCACTGTGCCTTTTTTTTTTAATGCTTTCTAGTACTGGCATCCAGAATCCAATTCCCATTTGCGCCTGCCTAAGAGATGCCTACCGTCCAGCTCACAGGCCCCACCTTGTATGCATGCCTCAGCTGGAGCTTAGGCTTTTCTTCCTGGTGGACATTGTCTCATTCCAGGATTATCTTACCTGTCCCATGGCACATACTGTCATAATTTGGGGACAATGTCTTGTAGACTTTCGTTCATTCTTGTACATCCTTGGAGGACCTATGAGGAACCAGAAATACCTAGATGCATGTCTCAGATGCAGCATCTGCATCAGGAACTCCGGAGCTGCTGGGCTCCCTCCTGTGCTCCCTTGGCTCACATGTAAATGGGTGCGGGTGGAGAGCATGTGTAGGTACCAGCGGGAAGTCAGAGGGGATCCATCTGTGTTCCTTTCAAACATTAATGTCCTCAGACAGCTCTAACTGCTGTCTACCTCTGGCTTCTAGTCAGACATAATAAAACAAAACGAGCCATTAGGAGTCGTGCTTTTCAGCTTGTGTTGTGAGGGGCGCAGAGGATGTTTGCTCCTCCTGTCAGGTGTCAGAAGCAATAAATGTAATGAATCTCTGGAAACACGTAGATGAAATTACTCTAATCATGGCTTTCCTCTCCCTCCAGCCTCCTGAAGCTGCCAGGCTTTGAATAGACGGCTTGGCTCCTTGCCACACGAGGCACCTCCAGCCGTTCTCAAGGGCTTGGCTTTAGGAACTTCAGTCGATCTTTCTGGGTATTTGAAGCCTGTAGTGTGCGACTTCAGGCTCTCTTCCCATACCCCGGAGAACCACTGATGGCAAACTTATATGTCCAGGAAGGTTAACCTCTCCTTTAATCTTGGGCTGTATTTACTTTAGTTTTGATTAGTTTGAGAGTTTTGTGTAGCCTGTTTTGATGGTATTCACCTCCAGCCCGTCTCAGAGTCATCCCAATTCCCACCATCCAACTCCGTGTCCTTTCACAAAACTCATTATGACTGGTTTGTGTTGTGTAGATAGTATTGGGTGTGTGGTTGTGCTGGGTAGCCTTAAGCCAATTTGACACAAGCTATTGTCATCTGAAAGGAGGGAATATCAATTGAGAAAATGCCCATATAAGATCCAGCAGTAGGACATTTCCTAATTAGTGATAGGTGTGGGAGGGCCCAGTCCATTGTGGGCAGTGCCACCCCTGGGCTGGTGGTCCAGTGTTCTATAAGAAAGCAGGCCAAGCAAGCCCCGAGGAGCAAGCTAGTAAGCAGCTCACCTGCATGGCCTCTGCATCAGCTTCTGTCTCCAGGTTCCTGCCCTGCTTCAGTTCCTGCCCTGACTTCCTTCAGTGAAGAACTACAGTGTGAAAATGTAAGCCAAATGAACCCTTTTCCATCCCGCCCAATAGGTTTTTTGGTCATGGTGTCTCATTGCAGCAAAAGTAACCCTAACTAAGAAGGTGGTCTTCATTGATGTGTGGTTGACTTACCAGGGGCTACATCCTTGGAGAAAATTCTCCCTTGTTGACAGAAGTTTCTGTCTCTCCTGGTCCCATAGCCATTCAGTCCCAAAGAAACACACAGAGGCCTATATTAATTATAAACTGGTTGGCCTATTAGCTCAGGCTTTCTTATTAACTAACTCTCACATCTTATATTAACCCATAATTCTTGTCTGTGTTAGCCACGTGACAAGTACCTTTATCAGGGAGACATTCTCATCTTGCTTCCTCTGGGTAATGACTGCAGACTGAGTATTTCCTCTTCCTAGAATTCTCCAATTCTGTTTGCCCCACCTATACTTCCTGCCTAGCTACTGGCCAATCAATGTTTTATTAAACCAATACATGTGACCAATCTTTACAGGGTAAAAGACCATTGTTCCACAGTACTTGGCCCCCTTTTGTTTTAATTTTAAAACAATAACTCTGAATCTAATCTCCTTTGTTTAGCCTTTTTTCCTGACCATTATCCGCAACAACTTGTAACCAACACACTAAACAAAGACAAACATCCATAATCCATTTTTCGGAAATGTGGAAATCCTAGTTTTCTAGGAAGTAGCCTTCTGTGCATGGGCATAGGAGACCACTTCCTAAATATAATACCAGTAGCACAGACACTGAGAGCAACAATAAATAAATGGGACCTCCTGAAACTGAGAAGCTTCTGTAAAACAAAGGACACAGTCAATAAGACAAAAAGGCAGCCTTCTGAATGGGAAAAGCTCTTTACCAACTCCACATCAGACAGATGACTGATCTCCAAAATTTATGAAGAACTCAAGAAATTGGACATCAAAATTCCAAATAACCCAATTAAAAAATGGGGTACAGAACTACGCAGAGAATTCTCAAAGACACTTAAGGAAATGTTCAACATCCTTAACTATCAGGGAAATACAAATCAAAACAACTCTGAGAGACCATCATGGACCAGTCAGAATGGCTAAGATCAAAAACACCAATGATAGCTTATGCTGGAGAGAATGTGCAGTAAGGGGAACACTCATCCATTGCTGGTGGGAATACAAACTTGTACAACTGCTTTGGAAATCAGTATGTTGGTTTCTCCAAAAATTGGGAATCAATGTACCTCAAGACCCAGCAATATTACTCTCAGACAAATACCCAAAAGATGCTCAATCATACTACAAGGACATTTATTCAATTATGTTCATAAAAGCATTGTTTGTTAGAGCCAGAACCTGGAAACAACATAGATGCCCAACAACCAAAGAATGCATGAAGAAAATATGGCACATTTACACATTAGAGTACTACTCAGTGGTAAAAAAAAAAAGACATCTTGAAATTTGCATGCAAATAGATAGAACTAGAAAAAAACTATCCTGAGTGAGGTAACCTTGACCCAGAAAGATGAACATTGTATGTACTCACTAATAAGTGGATACTAGCTTAAAAGCAAAGGATATTGAACCTATAATTGATGATCCTAGAGAAGCTAAGTAATGAGGTGAACCTTAAGAATAACATACATAGATCCACCTGAAAATTGGAAACAGACAAGATTGCATGAGACAACTGGGAGCTTTGGGTGGGAGGAGAAGGAAGGGCAGAAGAGGAAGAGGCGGGAAGAAGGGGAGGGAAGAGGAGAACTTGAGGGAATGGGATAGTTTGCCGCACACTGCGCCCTTGTCTGCGCTCTATGCACTAGAACCCAGTTCATGAGCTTCAGGCAAGGGGCTGGAGGTTGAGGAAACACGCGCAGAGACAGACCAACACACGGACCTCCAATCGTTGGTACAAAAGCCCTTCTTTAATAGCACCATGGAGGCTTAAATACCCTGAAGTCAATGGCCAACAGGTGAAAATCCCATCCTCTGATCCTCTAGGCAAAGTATAGCTTTTAGTAACTTCAATTAGAAGGCTCTAGCAGGGAAGAACAGCTGAAGGCCAGTACTTAATTGGTCCCAACAATAGTTGAGATGGAGGAAGGGCAGAGATGAAAGCAATGAAAGAGATATTTTGATTTAGGGAGCCATTATGGGCCTAGCAAGAAATCTGACACCAGAGAAATGCCCAGGAATTCACAAGAATGACCTTAGCTAAGACCCTAAGCAATAGATGAGAAGGTGCCCAAACTGGGCTTGCCCTATAGTCAGACTGATGAATATTTTAACTATCACCATAGAACCTTCACTCAGCAACTGATGGAAACAGAGGCAGAGACCCATGGAGGAGCATTGGGCTGAGTTCCCAAACTCCAGTTGAAGAGTGGGAGGAGTAAGAATATGATGAGCAAAGAGGTCAAGACCATGATGCATTCACCCACTGAAGCAGTCTACCTGAGCTAATGGGAGCTCACCAACTCCAGCCAGAGCAGTAAGAAAACAACATAGGTCCAAACTAGTCCTTCTGAATGTGGGTGACAGTTGCTTGGCTGGAGCAGACTGCAGGGCCATTGGCGGTGACACCAGGATTTATCCCTACTGCTTTTACTGGATTTTTTTGGAACCTATTTTCTTTGGATGATACCTTTCTCAGTCTAGATATAGTAGGGAGGGCCTTGGGTCTTCCCCAAAGTGATGTATGTGCCTTACCCTCTCTGAGGGGGGTGGCAAAAGGGGGTCGGTAGAGGGAATGGGAGGAGGGCAGGGAGTGGGAACTGGGATTGGAATGTAAAATGGAGAAATATAGTTTGTTCTCTCTCTTTTTTTCTTTTTAAAAAAAATAACTGGTTGGTCTATTATCATAGGCTTCTTATTAACTAACTCTCACATCTTACATCAACCCCTAATTCTTGTCTGTGTTAGCCACATGGCTTGGTACCTTTATCAATGAGGCATTCTCATCTTGCTTCCTCTGCACCTGGGTGATGACTGCAGACAGAGCCTTTCCTCTTCCTAGAATTCTCCTAGTCTGGTCACTACCTCATACTTCCTTCCTGGCTACTGGCCAATCAGTGTTTTTTTAAACCAATACAAGGGAAAAATCTTTACAGTGCACAAGACCATTGTCCCACAGTCCTCACTACTCCCTCTCCAAGCAACCAGCAGCTGTCTACAGCTCCATGGCCAGGGGTGAGCTTCCATGCTCACCTTCCACCTCCATGCTGGATTGCGGAGTGGCTTGCACTTGCATAGGTCTCAGGCATCAGAACACAGAATTGTTCTGCACCACATGCTGATGCAATCACTGAAAGCTCCCACATGCAGCTGTCCTGCTGTGTCCTTGAGGGACCCATCACCTGCTTACCCTGGGACAGATTCCGTGTGACCACAGTATTGTTAGTGGATGAGTGGACGGTTCCAAGTTTTCTTTCATCTTCTTAGCGAAACAGGACCCTCAGTGGGACTGAATCTGGGGCTGCCACATGAAAACCACCAGCTCTGTGCGTGGTATGAGAGTGTGTGCATTCTGAGAGCTGCCCTTGATGAGGTGTGCAGGCTGGGGGACCTGACATGCCTTGCTGGGTTTGCGAGGATGCACGAGGCCTCTAGGGCCTATTCTACCCCACAGTTTTCTCAGGTATTTCTCCCAGTGGGTCCCTGCTCACTGTTTTATGATGGAGACATTCGGTTAGGCAGAGGAAGCATTTTTCACTGTGCAGTGCCTGAGGAGGCCTCACTCTAGCTCAGTGATTTGCTAGGTGTTTGAGACACAGTGGCAAACAAGACAATATGAGCCCTGCCATCACAAATCCTCCAGGTCACTGGTGCAGTTAGATAATAGAATTTTATAATTTCCATGAGGGTTGCAATGGGAAGGTGTGAGGTATCTGGAATCCCTGGCTGAAGGGGAGCAAGATAGGGCTGGGGCAGATAAATCCCAAGTGACTAGGAAAAGCCCCAGAGAATGGGGATTCAGCAAGTGTCATGTATATATTCTAGATATCTACTGGGTGGCCACACCCTGCTCTATTCCAGCCTTGCCTCCCCCACTGCTTGAAAACATACATTTAGAATGTGCGCTGCAGTTACTTCCTCTGTTTCTGTGCCTTTACCTGACTGTCCTTCTGTCACGGCAGCTGCCCTTTGACCCTCTCATGATGATTGACTATTTATGCCCCAGTTACAGCCTGGCCCTTATAGATAATCATCTAGAGGCAGTCTGTCCTCTAAGAAGCACAGCTGTTCCTGGAATCTGAGGTGGCTGCAGGTTTAGGACAGTGATGGATCCCTGCCTGTTGCTGGGATGAGCTGGGTTAGATAGAAGCAGGCTCCTCATTCCTGTGCAGTCTAGCAGGAGCACAAGCCACAGTCAAGGAGGAGACAGAAGACAGGGAGAGCTGCCGGGCGGGCTTCTGTCCTGCTTGAGCTACACTTTGTGAGAAGTTCCTGCCTCTGTGCCTCCTACAGTGTCTTTCAGACTCTCTTCTGGACCTGGTTTTGAATGAAATGGACAATTAGATAAACTCCCCTGTCACACTTGGTATTTCTTAATTAGCACACAGAGTAGCAGGTTTCATCATGGCATTTACTTGTTCTTAGCTTGGATTGATCCCATTCTTCCCCTTCACCTCCCTGCCTATGTGCTTCTACCTGCAGCCTCCCCCTTCCAGTTTCGTAGCATGCTTGTTTTATGACCCCCACTCCCAATGCCCCCTTCCCATGGTCCCCTTTCTAGTTTCCCATCCTTGAACCACATTCACTCCCATGTAAATACACACCTAGAAATTAAAAGCTAGAATCTTCATCTGCAGGAGAGCCTGTGGTTATCTCATGTGATATGACATTTTCCAGTATCATTTCCCTGTCAATTTTATTTCTCTCTATGAGTGAGTATATGTACCATGGTTCCAGTATCTATCCATCTGTCGCTCAACATCTAGTCTGAGTCTATTTCTTTCACATTTGTGAGTAGTGTAGCAATAATCATGGATTTGAAACTACGAACAATTGCTTATGCACGGCATCAAGGCATAGCCCATCAGGGTGGTAGGAGCCTGAATCTGGTGGGTCCATCACATCTCCATCAGCAAGCAGAATGGGACAAACACGTGCTTCTGTTCAGCTCCCTTTTCTATTTGTATAGTTTCAGACCTCAGCCAAGGGAATGGTGCCACCCACAGTGGTTGGGTCTTCCCACCTCAGCCAATGCCATCAAGATAATCTCCCAAAGGCCCACCACCCAGGTGATTCTAGAGTCTATCAAAGTAAAAATCAATGCCAACTGTCATACAAAGTATGCATGAAAATGGCGCTATGAAATCCATTGCTTTGGTAATAAAAAATAAACTCATAAAAATAAGTAAAATAAAAAAGCCAAAGAAGAAACCCTGAAGCTTTGGTCCTTGCAACCCTCTTCCTGACATTCAGCCATTGCTCACCTGGGTGGAAACTGCCACAGCAGGAGAGGGGAAAAGGTTAGAAGTGGGTGTAACCCTGCTCACTCGCAAGACTTGGTCACTGTTACCCCGGGGCCTATGAGACTTTTGAGTGACAGTGACTACCAGCTCTTTGTTACTCTTTCGGAGTACCATCTCCGTTAATAGGCTCCATCAGCCAGACGGCCTGCTGTTTGGCACAGACATAAACACAGGCTTACTAAATTTTCCAGTTTCGGAGCTGAGGACTAAGTCTTCCTTGGCTCCTCTTGTTGTCATAACAACAGTGGCAAATCCTTGCTGACTGATTCGAGGGGGGCTGTTGGAGTTGATAGTGACAATTACAGATCTCCATGCTTACATTAGGAGGCCCTCTGATCCACCCGAGTGCTTCAGCTGCCCGATTAACCAGGCAGCTACAGCCGTACATCATTGTCATAATATTTACTTTGAAAACTCACAGTTGGACAAGTCTCTACTTCAGGCTCTGCTGACATCTAGGAATCTTAAACTTCCTCTTTGGCGGGGAGGATTATGGGGTCTTTTCTTGGCAGCCCCAGCACAAATTCCTCCAGCAGATGTTCATCGGATTCGGGTCTATTGAGGAATTGATGCTGGATTAGAGGGGAGCTTTTCAGGTGCTTCCATGCCTGGATGAAGCACCAGATCTGCCAAGGAGCCTGATAGGTTTTGGGGTTCTTTTCACTGTGTCTGGGAATCTGATTCAGAGGGCAGGAGGGGTGGAAGCAGGGAATCATAGGCGTATTTTCTTAAATGCCCCAACTAGTCTCGTGCTTGCAAGAACTGTTGATCTTATTTTGAGGACCCTGCATGCTATGAGGTGCAAATCACATGGGGAAGAATCCAGTCATACATGAAGCCTTTGGTGGTTTTTGTATTTTTTTTTCTTAAGTGGAAAGAAAACTTGTAGAGGGGAGCCCTGGAAAAATACTTTCATTTTAAAATAACTTTTCTAAAATTGTTCCCTATTTTGACTTAAGGTGAGACACTTCCACAGTATTTTCAAGAGCAGATTTTTGGACTGACTGTGCTCCTGAAAATATTTGATGCTGGTTAGACATGCAAATCCTGGGCTCTCTCATGGTGTCAAAACTTTCAAGAGTGGGCCATGAATTTCTACTTGAAATTTATACACATGGTAGTTTAAGAGTCACTGACTTTTATATTTTATCATTTGGTAATTCTTTATCTTATAGATTAATTTTAATTGGCAACTTAACGCGATGTAGAATCTCCTGGGAAAGGCTTAGATTAGGTTGGGCAGTGCATGCATCTGCGGGGATTATCTTTGTTCTCTGGAGTGCTTGCCCACTATGGGTGGTATCATTCCCTACATAGGTGATCCTGGACTGTATGAGCATGAAGAAAGGAGCTGAGCATTAGCATGCGTGGGTCAGTTCATGTGCTCTGCTCTTAGCTGTGGATAGAGTGTGAGGAGCTGCTTTGGATTCTGAAAGTTTACATTCCCCACAATGAAGGGTTGTCACCTAAAATTGTGAGCTGATGGATCCTTTCTCCCTTGGGGTTGCCTTTTTCAGGGTATTTTGTCCTAGTAGGAGAAAATCAAACTAAGACATGATACTCCTTGCCATGTGATGAGTTTATTGGAGTTGAAATAGCAAACATTTACTCATTCCAGCTTCTTCCCTGTTCCATCTACTGGTGTTGATTACACATTATTGAGGGTATTTTTTGCCTTTAGGGATACTTTTGCTTGGAAAATTACAATACTAGTACAAGTCAAGTCTTACACATTTAACATTTGCTTGTTGAAAGCAAGTTATGATAACAAAATTAATTGTGTTTTACTTTTATCCTCACAAGAACACAGAAATGATGAAAGGGAACCTAAAACAGAAAAATTTAAAAAGGTAACACAACTCTTCTTAGTAGTCCTTGGTAGTTCTGACAGAAGACTTTCCATCTTTTGTTTGTTTGTTTGTTTTGGAGAATTTGATCTGAAGTCTTGTTTGTTCCTAATATCTACTTCTGTCTCCCCCTCTATCAGCTCCACTTCCTCAGTGGCCACCTCTTCTTGGTGCTCCATGGCTTGAACTGCTGTAGGAATCATGCTGAGGAGGGTACTCCATTTTCATAGAAAGGGGAGCCCCGTTTTTGTCTGCCAACATGATCAGGACCACTTGAGTAGAGATCACTTCTGCTGCTTGAGTAACTCTCTCGACTTCCACCATAGCCATCACGTGAGCTGCTGTAATCATCATAGCGACTGCTTCCTCTGTAAAATGGCGGCAGCCCTCGTGTAGGGGGTGCACTGCGTGAATTGCCGTGACTCTCATATGAATCTCTGTAGTACCCTCGGCTCGGATGATCTGAATTTCACGATCCCGACCATATCCATCTCTGTCACCATAGCCTCTTGATGGGTAGTCGTCACGTGAACTGGAATGACTATAATCACAGTAAGTGTAATCTCTTGGGGATGGTGCATAATCTCTGGTGTCACAGGAGTTTGGGTAATCTCTGCTTGAGTAGCTAGCTGTCTTTTGTGGAATATCTATTATCTCTTGGGGACAAATAAATATCTCTGGGAGACAGCAGGGGTTCCCTTCGTGGAAGGCCTCCATAGGAATCTCTTCCATGTGATACTGGGCTCTTCCTCCCATTCCACTGCTGCTTCCAACTGGTCATGAAGGCGTCGAGGGGGTCCCCTGCTTCGAGGTGGTGGCCCTCTTTTTACTGGAAGTGGTTCCCTGGAAGAACTCATGTTAAAGTTCATGGAATAGCCACCATCATCCATGTATCCTCCACGAGAAGGGCGTCTCCTAGTTTCTCCACTTCCTCCTCGAAGGCCTCTGGGAGGGCCTTTGCTTCTTGGAGGTGGAGGTGGTCCACGCCTGCCACTTTCAAATGCTGGTTTGGTAGCTTGCTCCACCTTGATGGCTTTTCCATCCAAGGACTTTCCATTCATATCTCTAGCTGCATCTTTAGCATCTGCTGGGCTTTCGAAGGTGACAAAAGCAAATCCTTTTGATTTGTTGGTTTCACAGTCTTTCATCAAAAGTATTTCCACTATTCATCCATACTTGCCAAATACTGCTTCAAGGGCTTCACATTTGTCTCTGTATTGAGCCCACCAATGAAGAGTTTTCCTGGGCACAGGAGAACACTTCCTACGTATAACCCCAGCAGCACAAACACTAAGGACATCATTGAATAAATGGGACCTCCTGAGACTGAGAAGCTTCTGTAAAGCAAAGGACACTGTCACTAAGACAGAAAGGCAACCCACTGACTGGGAGAAGATCTTCACCAACCCCGCAACTGACAAAGGTCTGATATCCAAAATATACAAAGAACTCAAGAAATTAGACCGTAAAAGGTTAATCAATCCAATTATAAAATGGGGCACTGAGCTGAACAGAGACTTTTCAACAGAAGAAGTTCAAATGGCCAAAAGACACTTAAGATCGTGCTCAACTTCCTTAGCAATCAGGGAAATGCAAATCAAGACAACATTAAGATACCATCTTACACCGGTCAGAATGGCTAAAATCAAAAACACCAATGATAGCCTCTGCTGGAGAGGTTGTGGAGAAAGGGGCACTCTCATCCATTGCTGGTGGGAATGCAAACTTGTGCAACCACTTCGGAAAGCAGTGTGGCGGTTTCTCAGGAAAGTCGGGTTCAACCTACCTCTCGACCCAGCAATACCACTATTGGGAATATACCCAAGAGATGCCCAAACATACAACAAAAGTATATGCTCAACTATGTTCATAGCAGCATTGTTTGTAATAGCCAGAACCTGGAAACAACCTAGATGTCCTTCAATGGAAGAATGGATGAAGAAAGTATGGAATATATACATATTAGAGTACTACTCAGCAGTAAAAAACAATGACTTCTTGAATTTTGCATACAAATGGACGGAAATAGAAAACACTATCCTGAGTGAGGTAAGCCAGACCCAAAAAGAGGAACATGGGATGTACTCACTCATATTTGGTTTCTAGCCATAAATAAAGGACATTGAGACTATAATTCGTGATTCTAGAGAAGCTAAATAAGAAGGTGAACCCAAAGAAAAACATATAAGCATCCCCCGGAATACTAACCTTCATCAGGCGATGAAAGAAGACAGAGACAGAGACCAACATTGGAGCACTGGACTGAAGTCTCACGATCCAAAGGAGGAGCAGAAGGAGAGTGAGCACGAGCAAGGAACTCAGGACCACGAGGGGTGCACCCACACACTGAGGCAAAGGGGATGTTCTATTGGGAACTCACCAAGGCCAGCTGGCCGGGGTCTGAAAAAGCATGGGACAAAACCGGTCTCGCTGAACATAATGGACAATGAGGACTACTGAGAACTGAAGAACAATGGCAATGGGTTCTTGATCCTATTGCACGTAATGGCTTTGTGGGACCCCAGGTAGTTTGGATGCTCACCTTAATAGACCTGGATGGAGGTAGGTGGTCCTTGGACCTCCTACAGGGCAGAGAAACCTGCTTGCTCTTTGGGCTGAGGAGGAAGGAAGACTTGATTGGGGGAGGGGGAGGGAATGGGAGGTGGTGGCGGGGAAGAGGCAGAAATCTTTAATAATTAAATAAATTAATTAATAAAATAAAAAAGAGTTTTCCTGAGCAATCTGCTTCAACCATCTTTCCTTCCAGCTGAGAGTTGGAGGGGACTATGAAGGTCTCAAGCTCCTAGAAGCTCCCTGAAGGGCCAAGTAGCTCACTGGTGATGGCTCCTGGGTCCCCGGGGCTAAGACTTCCCCAACTAGGAAGCCACTTTCCCACGTAGGTCCCCACAGATGTCTTACTGAGTTTTTTTTTTTTTTAATTCTAGTGATTTCAGTGCCCAAACTGCTTTCTCTTGAATAGCCTTAGCCTCTCCATGATGCCCATGGACTGTTCCTTCTCTCCCTGCTAGCCTCTTCCTCCTCTACCTGACCCTTCTGGGAACTCAATTGCATGACTACTCTTGTTTTCCATCACAATGTGGGAATGGCTTCCAAATGCCTTACACCAACTCATATTAATTTCCTTGGTTCCTGGCCTGGTTTGAGGCAGCCTGTAGAGAATCCGCACTGTGGATGAAGAATGGCCCTGGCACATCTTCCTGTTTGAACAGAGCTCTCAACCACTCCCTGACACTCGGATCTCCTTTTCCTTTCTGAGCTGGGCTTGGTAGTGTTGTCTTCCGTACAGTTCCCACCCTGCTCTTTGCATTTCAGCTCTGCTCATGAGAAAACCCTTGCTGACTCATGCTATTAAAGGGACCCTTCCTCTACTTATGTTACCTTTCCCAGGGGTCATTGCCTCACCCCAGGCCCTCCCTGTGGTGGCTGATATTGATCATCAGCTTGACTGGACTTTGAATCACCTGGGAGATACACTTCTGTGAATATCTCTAAGGGTATTTCCAGAAAAGAATGATGGGAAGGGACCCACTTTCAGTGTGGAGGGCAGGCAGTACCTTGGAATGGAAAGCCCAGACAGGGAGAGGGAATTCAACATGATTGTGTCTGCCTTCCCTTCTTTCTGAGAACCTGGAGTATGTCTGCATGTGGCTGTGGTCCTCCACTAACACCAGAATCCAGCGTTTTCAGCCTTCATTGGAGACTCCATGCCAGCAACTCTAGGGAATCTCAAGGGCAGCCATCTAGCTCCACAGACGACTGAACCTAGTAGACACCGGCTACTGTGCTCTCTGCCTCTCTGCTATTGATAGACTACAAAGACAGATGGGTTTGGTCTGGGTGTAGTCTGTTCCTCAAGGATCCAGGTGTTGGATTCCTGATCCTGAGTGTGGATTTGTTGGGAAATTGATGGGCACCTTTATGAGGTTGAGCTCGGTGCATAATGGACTATTGAATACTGCATTCTAAAGGGATAAATATAGCTCTTATGGACCCTGATTGGTTTATGCAAGATGGTTTTTATAAAGGGACACATGTGGCCCCTCCCTTATCTCTGGCTTCCTGACTGGTATCTTCCTGTTTTGTGTACCTGAGCCACGCTGCCCTCTCCAGCAAGTGCCTGTGGTTAGAACTTACAGCCTTGGAAACCGCGCTAAGTAAACCTGTCTTCGTTATGCAGTGCTTAGCTTCGGGCATTTTGTCTTCATGATGGAAAATGAACAAGTCCAGTGATCATTTCACCACGTGACTACAGCCTGCCTCCTGCCTAGCTCTGCACCATCAGGAACTCTGGGATTCCGCACTTCCCAGTCTGCTGGGCAGATCTCATTCTGTTTCTGCTTGTTCCTCAGTGGGCAGGAGTGCTCACTCCTCAGCTGCACGGCTTCTGACTGAAACCCAGGTGCCATGTTCCATGAGGCTTGGTCCTGGAACCCTCATTAGGGCAATGAGAGAGTGAAGAAAGGACAGACACACACACACACACACACACACACACACACACACAGAATAGCTGGGGTCAGGTGATCCAGCCGCAAAGGCTAAAGCGGCATCCAGGTACGTTGGAGAATTTACTATGTATAGCACAGGGGAGGGCAGCTAATGTAGGTTGGTGGTCTCTGTGGGCAAGCTGTCTCAGGCTGTAGATGTCAGGGAAGAGGAAGCCACAGCTGTAGGATTTTGTCCAGACTGATCAATCATCCGTGAATGCTTGTACCTGGACCCAAGGAAGAAAGCTTTGCCAATCTGACCTTGACCCAAATAAAGAAAGGCTTTGCCAATTTTCCATGGGTCTGAGGCCTTGCTTCTCCTCATGGCTTGTCCCCACGTCAACAACACACCTTAACTCAGGGCTCCACTCATTCAGGGCATTGGTTCCCTACACCTGTGTTGGCATGTGGCTCCTGTCTCGTGCATTGCCCAGTTTGTCCACGAGTCCTTCATCAACAAATGGTGGAGGCATGCCCTTGTCTGTGACCGCCCATGTCTAGAATCCTGACCGGCTCCTAGCAGGCCCTTAATTCTCACCTCCCAGCTGAATGAATCATTCAGCACTTTACTTACGAACACCATATATCATGAAACAGTCTATACTTAGGTTTTAGCCATTCTTCCAATTTTTGAAACACACACCATAAATTAATGCATTGGCAGTTGGGTTTATGAAAACCGCTATGTATTCTGATTAATTGACTCATGTTACCTGATTAATTTTCTTATTAAAGGGTCAGTCAGAAGGAGGGAATGGAGAAAATTCTGTGGGAAGGAGCGACATTGGAAGCTTGCCCTCTGATAGATAGGAAGGCAATTCAACAAACCACCGAGGTTACCGGGCATATTACTTCATCTTTTATGACAGGTCAGGCTTTTTCCCCTTTAAACCAGAGGATGTCATATTTCATCCCAGCAAGAGGAGTTATGCTAACGCTGGAAAAGTGAGTAATTCTAACATTTTAGCTGAATTCTCACCTCCAACTGTCAGTATGACCAAGTTTGAGATACCCAAGTGGGTTTCTTTTGTCTTTTTGGTTCTCTTTTATCTTGGCCATTGGGGCCAAGGAAACTATGAATGGCTGTAGCCAAGTTCCACAGACAGGCAGGGAAGTGTCCACATTATGGCAGCTCTATCATGTGCCTGTTTCTCAGCCCTGCTTGTTGGGACCCCTTCCTCCTTGTGGACAGGGCACAGTGCTTTAATGATTAGAGCCTGACTTGGTTATGTCCCTCAAGTACTTGCTTCTGAACCTTTGCCTAGAAATTAAGTTCCTGGTTCCCACACATCCCACGGGGGTGGAGCACTCCTTCACTGTCCTGCCCCCTTCTCTCACTCCTCCCCAGAACACCTTCCCAGCAGCCATCTGGTGCTCTTCAAACACAGCTTGGGAATCCCTTCTTACGCTGGAGTCCGTTTTCCCAGGCAAACACACTTTTCTCATACCCCTCTCTTTCCCAAGGAGAGGCCCATCTGGGGGTGTTCTGAGCTCTGATACATGTCACACACACCATTTTCAGGTCTGCTTCTATAGCATCCATCCACTGTAGCTAGTTCCTATGTAAAGAATGTCTCCTCCAATCCCTACACTAGCAGATCCTGTGAACATGCATTTCTTAAACTATACCCCTGTGAATGTCTCTTGTGTATGGACACCTGTATCCATGTGTGTCCATGTGTATGCATACTTGTGTGTATGCTTCTGTATAAGTGTGTGTGAGTGTGTTTGAGATGCAGTGAATCTTCTGTCTCAACCTCCAAAGTTCTGGGGTGACAGGCATGAGCCACAATACCCAGCTCCCTCTCTATCATAGTATTTGGTTACAGCTCTGAGAAGTTAGGACATTATAGAAACTGGTTTAACCCCTTAAACCCTGTTTCCCAAACTTAGGAGTCATGATTCATACCCAGCGCTGCTTGGGTAACCAAAAGTCAGAGATAAGATAGCCCAAAGGCCTAGGGTAAAAACCAAACCCAACTGGCCAAAACAGCAAAAAACAAAAAGCAAGAAAACAAAACAAAACAAAAAAAACCAATCAAATGAGTCCTAATGATACTCGTCTATACTTACAGATCAGCACCTTATCCAGTCATCAGAGAGGCTTCCTTTGGCAGCAGATGTAGAGACCCCCCAGTCAGACGTGTGGAGGGAGAGTCTACATGAAAGTCTCCATCAACTCTCACCCCTCAGAGCTCAGGGAGACTGAGGCAGCAAATAGAGGGTGTGCCCCAGGTCCCCTGTGTATCTGTCACAGCTACCAGTGCGGCGTGTTTACGGAACTGCCGACTCTGAGATCCAATGCGTCTCTGACTCTCGTGCCAGCTCTTGGGAATCTTTTCTTCCTGTTGGGTTGCTGCATCCAACTTTGATAAGAAAGTTGTTGCTTTATCTTATTATACTTCATTTTGACATTAATAAAGAAACTGGCTTGGCCCTTTAAAGCCTGTTTCCCAAATTCATGCCCTCAGAGCCGTTCATTTCTGCGATGCCCATAGCATCCTATTTGGGTGAATACTCCTGAATTCACGATTCAACATTTTCAAGTCTTGTCTTTGCAGCCTTGCTATAATTCTCTCCTCATGTTCAATGTGATATTTCTTTCTAAGAAATTGCAGGAATTGCTTGTGGCGGTGGAAGAGAGAGCTTGCCAGTGTGGGTTCTGGGTGAGGGAAGGACTTTGGCCCTTTTGGGTTAAGGTGAAGATCAAGAGTAGACCATTCTCTGGAAATCTTGAGAATGTCTTGGGTTATGGGTTTATCCTGAGCCACGAGGTTGGCTTTGGTGGCCAGGTCTCCCTCCTGTCACATGACCTCCATGGAAACATCAGAATCGAAGAAAGCTTCATGTAAAGAAAGAAAAACAAAATTCTATTACAGAGAAACCACTTCCAGGCTGGGGAGAGGCTCGTGAGTAAAATACTTCCTATGTGATCATGAGGACCTGGCTTGGGCCCAGCACTCATGTAGAAGGGGGATGTGACTGCTTGTGTGACCCGGCGCTGAGGGGACAGAGGCAAATGGATGCCTGGAGCAGGGACCCAGGGTAGGAGCTGGCATCGGCCCTCTCAGCCTGCTCTTAGTTTGCATCTCAGCAACCCCAGAGCATGTCCTCCCACCGTCCACACCATGTCACCAGCCCCAGCTGTCACCACCTTTCCCTCCAGGGACCAGCTCACCACAAGCTGTGGGCCTGGCCCTGACCTGGCCAAGCTCCTTGGAGTGCAGCTACATGGAGATTTCTCCTGGAGTTCATGGGTGTCTGGGCCCTCACATAGGTTGTGAAAGAAACAAACTGAAAATATGCTAAGCCCAACCCCACCTCCTTTGTCCCAACTTCCTGTTTGGAGTGTGTTCCCAGGCTCGTAGTTCTCAATAAGTTTTGCAAAAGTAATTCCAGGGGCAGCCCAGCAAACATCTTACTTCACAGCCTAGAATCCTAGTGCAGCTGGAAGGAGCAGATGGAATTAAGAATATGTAGAAGAAAGGGCTGAAGTTTGTCCTTTTTTTTTTTGTAGCATCTGAACCCCTTTTTGCTGTTAACACCAGGAATAATTAGAAAAATGCAGGGCATTTCCAAACATCTGACTGAGAAAACACAGCCAGAGCATCCCCTTTCAAATCTGAGCCACTTCATGCTTAGTTCAGACCTTCTCCCTCTGAGTTTTCTTTTTCCACTTTTTTTTCTCTCTCTCTAAAAATGGCTCCATTGCACCTATGGCTTTTCTTTGTTCTTTCCTTCTTTCTTTCTTGCTTGGTGGCCCGATTACTTGACTTTTCATCATGGAAAACTTCATATTACTCCTTTAAAAATTTATTCCAACCCCAGCTGGGGCTGGAAAGATGGCTTGGCTGTCAAAGGCCAAGACTCACGAATATTTACAGTTGAATCCCAATATCAGGTTTTCTTCACAAATTTTTGTAAAGCTTTTGCTGTTTTGTTCAAAGGCATGCGATGAAAAGGCTGTGTGTGTGCACAGCTACACGGTGTGTGTGTGTGTGTGTGTGTGTGTGTGCCAGAGGACAACTCGCAGGAATTGGTTCTTCCCTCTGCCATGTGGATTCTGGGTACAGGAGCTGAACTCAGATCAGCAGCCCTGATGGCAATCCCCCTCCCTGCTGAACCATCTTTCCAGCCTGTTCTTGATTACTTAAGTGTCCGGCAGCAGATCTGATGCATTCTGGATGATTTAGTTGTTTCAGCTTCTCTGTGTGAGGTGCAGCCCCCGACAGCCCGGGGTATGTCTTCACAGCGGCTCTAGGAGATTATCCGATTTACTTCATTGTTTGGACACAGGCCCACGCTTCTGGAAAAACAACGCGGTACAGAGAACCTGACCCGGAGACTCAAACTCTCTACAGCTCTTCAGCCCAGCCGGAGGCATGTGTGCACATAGAGTCTTTAAAAACAAATCATTTATAGTTTCAGTCTTTTCCTTATAGCATGTTCCAATGAGATCATCAAGAGGGAGGCAGGTTTCATATTCCTCCTTGGAAGCCAAGGTATTTGCTTCCAAGTGAGAATTTAAAGAAAAGCCCAGTGTTTGACTTCCCCCTTCCTCCTTATCTTTCTGTGGAGTAGATATATTGTGTGAGTGGTCAATGTCCCTGCCAAAGTCAACTTTTAAAATAGACATAACGTAAGAGCCGCACGCAGCTTGAACTTGGTTCCTGGTGGAGTTGGGTCTCGGAGGAGTTGGCTTCCAGAGGGGTGCTTTGCCAGCCTAGAAGCCTGCAGCCCCCGTTCCTCAAGGAAGAAAAATGAATGCATCAGCCCATTCATCAAATGCTCCGTGCAACTTGCTGGAGAACTTTGAGGAACATGTTTCCCTACGGGGGGACACATTTAGATCATGGTACCATGTGACACCACAGCCACAGGGTGTCTGGTCTCCTTGTGACTGATCTGGTTCTTAAGCAGGGCTCAGAACACACAGAGGTCTCCCACTTGTTTCTTCCAAGGGACTTTAGTCTGTGTGGGAGAACTTTGTGTGTATGGGGTTGCTTTTGGAGGTCAGAGGGCAACTTCCAGGAACTGGTTCTGTCCTGCTACCACCTGGGTTCTCAGGTTTGAATGCAGATTATCAGGCCTGGTGGCAACTGCCACTTTACGAGGAGGTTGAGGCACTGGAAATGAAGGGCGGGCTGGAAGCTGTGTGTGCCATTGAGATGGAGCCTCTGGGGACTGCTAGGCTGCGAGCCAGTAGTGGAAGCCAGAATAAATGCCCCGTGTAGCACAGAGGTGGTTTTGAGAATGGGACCTGAATTCTGGTGACTGACTCACTGCTGGTATTTTAAGAAATGAAATAAAGACAAACTTAAAAACCGTTCAGCCTTGGATAATGCACAATGCAGAGCCAAGGGTCATTTAAAGTAAGAACCAGGAAAGGGACATTCCAGCGGTGGGTGTTTTCTATGAAATCAATGGCCTGGCTTAAATATCTAATAGGATGACAGTGGGTGTGGAATTATCTCTATACCAGCAAGCATGGCAAAGTCTGTCACTCTCTGTATCTGAGGACTGGGACTTGGGTCCAAAGTGTCCCTCTGATGCTTGCTCCTTGATACAGCAACATTTCTAGCTGAGGCCATTAGGAAATGATTGGATAAAGAAACCTTAGATGTCATCCATGGGTTAATCCACAATGGCTTAACAACCTGGTGGGCAATTGAAAGTGGGGGAAGCATCAGGAAATGGAGCTTTGCTAGGAGAAGGTCCTTCAGGAGCCCTTGAATGGTATGGTTCATCCAGTCCTTTCTCCCATTCTCTTTGCTTCCTGGCGGCCCTGAGGTGAATTGCTCAGCTCACCCACCTCAGTCCTAACAAAACTGCCAAGTGACCACGAACCGAACTCCCTGAAACCAAGAGCCCAGAGGCATCTTTCCTCCTGAGCTGTGTATTTGGGTGTCTTGTCACAGCGGCTGATGCACTGAGAATGTGACTTTATATGGACATAGGGTCTGAGGTTGAGGCCATGGTGGATTTGGTGTGGAACTTAAATCAGTTGGCTGGTGTCCTCAAGGGAACAGAGAAGGAAGTTTGAGGTAGCTGCGTGAAGAGTCACCGGTGTGAAGATGTAGGCCGGGAATGGAATGATGCCGCTACAAGCCAAGGATGCCACAGGTTGCCAGTGCACACCAGAATCTAGGGGAGTGGCATGGGACAGTGTCTTCCTCTGGGTCTTCAGAAGGAACAAAACCTGCTGGCACCTTGGCTTCTGAGCTTCGGAATAGTGGAAGGGTAGAACTCTGTTACATCACCTAGTTTGTGGTAATTTGTTCAGCAGAAGCCCTGGCTAGGTTCTCGGAAACACCAGGAGTATCAATTTTGTCTGTTGGAAGCCCAGCAACTTGTCCAGGCAGACGCTGCAGATCACGGTGGCCCTCGGGGGAGATGTTCTATCATGGACCTTGACTTCAGGCTTCTGTTTAACTCACAGTTGTTTGTAGAGCACTCTCAAGTGTGCCAAGCACGGAGACAGATGGCAGCCAAACCCCAGGGGTAAGGCACATCTCATCTGCCATCCTGGGCCTCCAAAGAAGCCAACAGTCCCACAGTCACAAGAAAGTGCACTGCATGATGACATCAGGATGAGACGGGTCACAGTACTGGTGACAGTGCGTGTGGGTGATGGTCTGGAGAAGCCCCCTTATGGTGGGCTCTGGGAGATGGGGTTTCAGTATGCAGAGAGGGTGGGGAGGAGAAGGTCATGTCATGTAGGTAGTGGGAGGTGCCAGGTTTTCACTTTCATGTCAGTTGATGCTAACGCTTTAAATCCCAATGCTTGGGAGGCAGAGGCAGGTGGATCTCTATGAGTTCAAGGACAGCCTGGTCTACAGAGTGAGTTCCAGGACAGCCAAAGATATACAGAGAAACCCTGTCTCAAAAAGCCAAAAAATAAAAATAAAAGAAATAGAGATTAAAATAAAGCCACACGAAGATAAAAAAAAAATACACAGAGAGTCTGGATACTGTATGCCATTGTGTTGTCTTTAAATTGTTTGATGGATTGAGGAAAGAGCAAAAGCTGCTAAAAGACATTTGATTATAAATGTGCTGGATTAATATAATATATATATATATATATACATGTGTGTATATATATTGAAAATATTTTGACCTTAAAATTTAAGTCACTTGGGGGCTGGAGAGATGGCTCAGTGGTTAAGAGCATTGCCTGCTCTTCCAAAGGTCCTGAGTTCAATTCCCGGCAACCACATGGTGGCTCACAACCATCTGTAATGAGGTCTGGTGCCCTCTTCTGACCTGTAGGCATACACGCAGAAAGAATATTGTATACACAATAAATAAATATTTTAAAAAAAAATTTAAGTCACTTTGGAGAAGAGATTTTGCTTTTGTTTCCACAGGAAATGGGGGACTGTGAATTCATTCTGCATTAAGAAAAATCAGGCTTGAGCAGGGAAGACCCCCTGAGAAATCTCTGGTAGGAGGAATAGCCCAGATGTCTGAGTTCTACATTCAGAACAATTCAAAGACTGCTTGTTGCCTGAGATGATCAAGCCTCACAGGATACTCCAGTCAGGACTTGATCATAATTCTAAATTTTCTTTAGGTCCCCATAAGATTATTAGCGTCTCAAATCAGCAGGAAGTAGCTTGGAAAACTATGCCTACATTCCCCCCCAAAATGGATTATGGATGTTTGCCTTAGAGTGTTGGTTACAAGTTGTTATGGATAATGATCGGGAAGAAAGCTAAACAAGGGAGTTTCGAGTCAAAGTTCTTGTTTTAAAAAATGGGGGTAGGTGTTCTGTGGAGCAATGGTCTGTACCCTGTCACTTGTATTTCAAATAAACACTGATTGGCCAATAACCAGGCAGAACTCTTGGTGGAATGGCAGATCCATGGATTTGGCCAAATTTGTCCAATAGGATGTAAGGGGAGGGCTGGAGGAGATGTCTCAGAGGATGGGATACTCCTTCTGAAGGCAGGGGAACTTGAGTCTGGACCCTAGCATCCACCACCATTGTCCCCGAGCCTCATAGAGAGCAATCTGTGGGCCTAGGCCTCCCATGGTGCCTAGTTTTGACAGGCCAGAGGCAGTTGTAGATATAGTGAACCATTACTTGTGTGTACCATGTGGCCAAGGAAGGAGGAAAGGGAAGGAACCACACATCAAACGTAAAGTCCTGCTGTCCCTGGCAGGCATGGGGAGATGGTTCAACCAGGAAGGTGTTTGCTATGAAGCCCCGAGGAGCTGGATCTTGATCTCCAGAACCTATGGTAAGAAAGACCCACATGTGGTATTATGTGTCTGTAATCCCAGCGCTGGGCAGGGAGCCGGGCAGGATCCCTGGGATTCTCTGGCCAGCCAGCCTCACCATGGCGACCAGTTCCTGATAAAATGAGAGAGCTTGTCTCAAAAAACAAATTGGGCATTTCCTGAAGAAGGACACTCAAAGTTGACCTCTGGCCTCTATGTACACACACACACACACACACACACACACACAAAACATTAAGAAATGATTTGAGCTGTGGTGGTACTGGTGGCATACAACCTTAATACCAGCACTTGGGAGGCAGAGGCAGGTGAATCTCCGAGTTTGAGGCTAGCTTGGTCTACAGAGGGAGTTTAGGGGCAGCCAGGGCCTTGCAGAGAAACCCTGCTTGAAGAAGCAAACAAACAATGATTTGAAGGTAGGGAATGATGGTTTCCCTAGCTGACTTTTTGTTCCGTTCCCAAATTGCTCAGGGTGTTTGAGGAGGGGCACAAGTGGTTTGAGGCCAACACACCAAAGAGTGCTGACCCCAGCTCCCCAGTTCTGGGAAGCCTTGGAGGAAATCCTTTGGCACCAAGCAAGCAAACAAACACACACCCAGACAAAACAGCACGAGAAGCCCCACGCTGAAAACTTTCCACTTGCAAACATGTTTTTGTCACGGCCAAAGGTTTAAGATTGCAACATTTGGGCGTCTTTGGCCCTAAACTTGAGGGCTCTGCAGTTTTCCCAAAGCACCTAAAATAAAGAATTCTCTTTGGCAAAAACAGTGTGTTTGTAAACAGAACGGTCTTATTTTTGAGAAACTCAATTCCCCCTTGGATGTAGCAGATCCTGAGCACTGTCCCTGAGGCAATTTTCCATGGGTCTTGCTCACTCCAGATTGTCGCACAGGTAAAGCGTCTCTTCTGTGCCTGTGTGTGGTTTCCACGAGCTGGGCGTGTCTGGAACGCATGTTGTTGGCCATCTGCGCTTTCCTTCGGATAGTGGAGAGAAAGGTCCACAGATGAGGCCCTGGACGCTCCTGAGCTGGGTTTCTCGTGCCAGGGATCCCAGGCTGGAAGCATCCCAGAGGGGTCAGACCTTCTCCACGCATGGCTGGAAGCCTGCTTTGCTCAGCAACAACTTCCAGTCTGACTGGTTTGTTTTCTAGCTGCTTCGTGGGTCCCTTCACTGTTGAAGACCTTCTCCCTCTAAACTCCCAGCAGCCCAGGCAGGCATCGTCTGTTTTCTCCCATCTCTCTGTCAGCCCCGTGTGAAGGAAAGACCAGAACAGTCTGCGCTCCCTAAATGATGCTGAGAAAAATCCCCCTTAAGTAGGTGTTTTAGCCAAGGTCTGCGAAGGGGATGGAGATGTTAGGAGCCATAGTTATTTCTCACCCTCTCCCCATGCCCCCTTTTGTCTGTTACCTATGTGTGTATCATCTGTCTGTCTTTCTGTCTGTCTGTCTGTCTATCTATCTTTCTATCTATCTATCTATCTATCTATCTATCTATCTATCTATCTATCTATCTATCTATCTATCATCTATCTACCTATCTATCTCCCATCATCCCTACTTGGAAGAAAGAGACAGAGAGGAGAGAGAGAGAGAGAAAGAGGAGAGAGAGAGAGAGAGAGAGAGAGAGAGAGAGAGAGAGAGAGAGAGAGAGAGAGAGAGAGAATATTCTAGGAGAACTGGCTCACTTAGGTAGGGAGGCTGGGAGATGCCATAGTGTGAATTAGAGAGGCAGGACTCAGCTGTGTGGCACAATGCATGTGTGAATCCGCAAGTCTGGGAGCCCAGGGTGCTGACGGTGTAATTGTCAGTCTGAGGCTAAGAGCCCTAGAACTTTGGGGTCACTGGTGCGAGTCCTGGGGTTCAAAGGCAGAAGCTAGCCTGCACTGTACTTTCCCCACCTGTTTGCTCCTTTTGGGGTCCAGGTGACTAGATGGCGTCTATCCACAAGGTCAAGCCCTCCGCACTCGGTCTGCAGACTCAGAGATGGCTTCTGACAACCTCTCAACAGACGCCCTTGGCAGCACAGTGATTCCCAGCAGATGCCAGGTCACCTGGGCCTTCGTTATAAGAGAACAGGCTCAGAGTCCACAAAGCAGGGACGGGGCCTATAGGCCAGCAGTAGAGCTCTTGCTTAGTAAGCTCGAGGGCCTAGGTTAAATCCCTAGCACTGCCAGAAAAGAAAAGAATAATTCATTCTTTATTCATTATCAGACTCCCAAGATCCAGGTAAGCTGATGCTCTAAGCATTTGTGACCCCGTTCTCAATTTAAAATACCCTTGTCTGAAAGCCTGAGATGACAAGCGTAATTATTTGATTATCTATAGGAGGATGTATGTATGTATGTATGTATGTATATATATATATGTGTGTGTGTGTGTGTGTATGACATGATATGTATGTATACATGTGGTATAATATATACTGTATGGTGTATGTTTATAGCCATATACATAGTAGGTGTATTTAAAACTCAATTGATCCATTCCAGGGGTTTGTGTGAACAGAACACCCCATGGTCTAGTTACGCCCTTCTTCCATCCATGAGCACGGCTCATCCACCTGTCAATCATGCCACCTGGGCTCAGTGGATCTCAGAGGGAGCGGAGCCTCACAGACAGGGTTCTAACTCCCCAGAATCCACTCTTTATAGCTTACCGTTCCACCAGCTGGGGGCCCAGCGGACAGCAGTGGGAGCAGATGCCGTCTTAAAGACTCGGACACGTTCTTAGTGTGTAGCTGCACTAAGTTTGCTAGAAGCACACACACTTCAAAGATTTGCACAAGCCTTCACTTATTAATGTTATCATTCTCATCGCCTGTACTGTTTGTATCATTTATATTTCTATTATACTCTATTTTAAAACCATCTTCTGAAAGTGAGGGAATTTCTCCTCCTGGACCTAGAACCTTGCCTCTGTTAGGTTTTGATATAGTCTACTGAGCAGATCCTGTGCCGTTCCAGAGGTTACTGCGGCAGCAATTCAATGTTGCCACTAGGTGGCGCCCGCGCGCTACTGCAAATGGCTCGGACATTGCAAAAGTATTTGGCAAACCAAATTGCCAGCCACAGGGACTGGTCCTGTGTGCTGCACGTGCCTCTAGGGTTATAGATTTCTCAGCCCCTGTGTCTTTCCTTAACTACTTAAAAAAATTTATTTTGGGGACTATGGCTGTAGGGTTGGTCAAGTGTGAGCACTGCCACTTTGTTGGTTGTTCCATGGCTTTGGGTAAATCGCCTAGCTTCAATTTTCTCAGCCATAAAACAAGATAAATAATATGCTACAGTCTAGTGGGATGGGTGTGAGAGTGAGTAGCTGTGTTCAAACACAGTGTCATGTGTGTTTGGGTTTGCTGTTTTGTTATTTGTTTCGGCATCCCGGATCTCCTAGATGCTAGTTCTAGGAACCACATTACTGGAACAGTCTAACAAAGATCTTTTTTCTTTCTTTAAAAAAAAAAAAATGAGCTTCCCTCTTCTGTTTCTTCAGTGTGCACACGTGTTTCCTCTGTCTCTTTCCCTCTTTCTCTTCTCCCTCTCTCTCTCTGCCTTTCTCCCCCAATAAAATGCTTTATGCCTAAAAAAAAGATTATTTATTTATTTATTATGTATATATGATTATGTATTATGTATGTATTCTGTCTGCGTGTATACCTGCATGATAGAAGGCATCAGACCTCATTAGAGATGTTTGTGAGCCACCATGTGGTTACCCGGCATTGAACTCAGGACCTCTAGAAGAGCAGCCAGAGATCTTAGACCTCTGAGCCTTCTCTCCAGGCCCCTGGCCCAAGGATTCTTACACGAAGATTCTGAGCTCTGCACACGGTGCTCCCGTTTCTGCACTTGTGGTGTGTACGTGGACTGGGTGCTCAGGGGACAAACCACCTGTTGACTGTTTATCTGGAGACTTCTTGGACTCCACTCTTTATACCTTTCTGGCATTTAGTCACAGTCACAAGCAAACCTAAGCTGCTGTATCCTCCATCAGACAGTGGATGCTGCTGGGGCTGCCCACTGTGTGCCTTGAATGGAAGCTGCTTCACGCATGACTGGTTCCTCAGTGACCGCAGTTGCAGTTAGCTGTTCCGTGTATTCCGGGCCCACCAGCATGCTGGGGGTCTTTCCTTCTAATGCTATATAGCTTATTGCCACAGCTTTTCAGTTTCTATAATCCTCTACCGGGCCACTACTTACCACGTTTCTCTGCTACCTATTTATTTTAGAGAGAAAGGAAGCGCTGTCTCTGTTGGTGTGTGTGGTGTGTGTGTGTGTGTGTGTGTGTGAATATAGGTGCTTAGGAAATCGCCTGTAGTGTTCCCAAGCAAGGCCAGGACCCCTCATTCTCTGCTCTCCAACGCTGTGGCACCGAATTGCTTCTTGGTTGTGGTAATCCTCATGCAGACCCCCGCTAGGCTCCACAGTTCTCGGTTTGGTTTCACTGCGATTCTTTTCCTATCATGAGGGCTGCTGGTTCAGGAGGCCAAGCTGTTAGAGCCGCTTGCCCTGCAGCCTGGACGTTTGGTAGAACCAATCTTCTGTCTCCTTTGTGTTGTTGGATGTAGGGTATGAAAAGTGTTCCCTCCTGGGAAGTTAATGTCTCTCAGACCCAAAGGAGTTGGCTAGGTGTGGTACGTTCTCTGTTTGGGAGGGGCGAGAGATAGGAATTTGTTCTTTTTCTTGGCTAGGATGCCCTGGAATGCCCCAGAGGTAGGCAGGTACTCAAAACCCTGGCGACGTTACCTCCCACTCTTGAACTGCAGGAGTGTGACTTACCGAGGCGCTAGTATTAGACCTGGCTCACATGTTTGCACCAGGCTGACGCTCTCCAGTGGTCCAGCTGGACCCTGTCTCCTCAGTCTGTGTGATGACAGAGTGGGAAGTGCTGGCCCAGCCCTGGCTTAACACTGTAAGGGAATACCGTTGTCTCTTCTGGGCAGATATAGATGGTTCCGGACCCTTGTTTTCTGGCAGAGATGAAAAGAACTCACTTTCCAGATCAAAGGCTGCGTGCGTGCGTGCGTGTACCTGAGCCCGCGACTTAGTGATGATTTAGCTCTAGGAGGCTTCACAGCAGCTGGGACAGACCTGTCTCATTTTGGGGTGGACAGAGCACAGTCCCCCAGGACCCATCTGCTTTCCACTGGGAGTGGTTGATTAATCAAGAAGTAATTCAATAGGGACAACATGTCTGCAGCTTCAGCTCTAGGAGTTAATCTAAGTTTTACGATCCAGATCCACTCTCTTCCCCCACCCCAGGATGGGGTATTTCCATGGGCTGGGCTAGAAGTTCTCTGAGAAACCTTCCCTCAGCCCCCTCACTGCTGGGACTTAGTGGGCACACCAGAAAACCCAGTGTGGTTGTTTGCCACTATCAAATATGTGCATTGCCGCGAAACATTAGGCACTTGGGGAAACAGGTGGGTATTTAACTGGTGGGCCCAGCAGGCGCCAGACCTGGTCTTGGGTGTGAGTGATGACCAAGGAGGCAATGGCATGTGAGCAAAGAGAATATGTCAGGTTTCTAAGGTCAGCACCCGTCATTTTGAGTTTGCAAACTTAGGTCTGGAAATTGAACTAAGCACACTCAAAATGTGACTCGTATTTACAAACAGTGCCTTTAAAGAGGTAATCGCCTTAAAGGGAGACCTTAAGGGTGGACTCTTATCTGGTATGAGGATTGTCTTTAGAAGAGACCAGCGCACACATACACATACACACACACAGAGATGGGCATGTGACTGGGAAAATTGTCACCGGGAAGTCAAGGAGATAGGTTTTAAAGGAACCCAGCCCTGTTGACGTCTGATGAGATGGTTAGTTTTGTGCCCATTTCATTGGATTAAGGCATGAGCATGCAGCTTGAAAACCTTTCCAACTACGTCTGTAGGAGGGTATCAGAGGATAGCCCACAGCAGTTTCCTTAGGCACCGTCCAGTCCACTGAGGGTCAGATGAAAATTCCTTCCATATTTCTCACTGGGGCCATCTACCATAGTCTGTTTCCCTTGGACATTAGGTCTGCATCTTGACTCTTTGACTCTAGACTGTACATCAGCAGTTACCTCCAGCCCCACTCCACGTGGTCCTCAGCCATCCATCCTTGGCCCGAATTATGCCACCTGCTTTTTGGGGTCTCAAGTTTGCTGTCTTGTGCAGCCCCTCCCCCACATCATGACACCCAGTCTTTGTATCTGATCTCCTTGCATACACCTCTCTATGTCGGTTCTGCTTAGCAGAGAACCCTGGCCAGTGCACATGGCTGTCTTGTGCAGCTTCCAGGACCATGTTATTTCATTGTGGCCCCGCAGCATGTTAGCTCCGATGATGTCACTCAGCATTCTTTCCCACTGTCTTAGTCTCTTCTGCGCTCCTATCGCAGGACACCGGAGACCGTGTAGTTTATAAAGCACAGATATTTTCATATTCCGAGAGGCTGGGGTGTCTAAGACCAGGGGCTTCCATCTGATGAGGTCTGTGTGCTGCATTGTCTTAAAGAGGAAGAGAGTGTGAACTTGAGTGAGAAGAGATGGCTGAGCCCACTTTCATCGCAAACCTACTTCCCTAGTGACCATCCCCATGAGAATGACATTAGTACGCCCATGAAGGCAGAGGCTTAGGACAAATACCTTCAGCCAGTCAACCTCCTAATGCTTCCTGAAGGAATAGGTTAGAACAAGAGCTTTCGGGGATGCCTTCAAACCACAGCAGCGGGCCCTATGCACACCCCTTCCCCATGATCACCAGGAGGCCTCTGGACTTGACAGGCAGCATTTGATCCATGGCCAATGGCCTCCAGCTTCTCTGTTTCTCTCCCAGATACAAGTTGCTCTCCGTAACTCCCAGGCATACCATCAGTATTGTCATTCTTTGCTATATGGTTTCCCTCAAATAGCTGCTGTAGAGCAGGGAGGGACCTGTCTCTGATAGACCACCATTGCTCACGCTGGGGGAGGGCTGTGTGATGGGGCTCATGCTGGGGGAGGGCTGTGTGATGGGGGAGGGCTGTGTGATGGGGGAGGGCTGTGTGATGGGGGAGGCTGTGTGATGGGGGAGGGCTGTGTGATGGGGCCCCTCCAGTACATGAGCTATCTACGGTGGTTTAACTCTCAGATCCCACTCCTGTTCCCAGAAGGTGGACTCTATGGGGACTTAGATCTCTGGGTGTTTGAGGTACATTTCTGTGGTTCAGGAAAGAATTCAGCAGGAAGGGACAAAGAAGTTGCTGGAAGGTGCTTTGCCATACTATGGGAGCTGGTGTTACCTTCAGTGTCTCGCTGAGCTGGGGTGAGAGGCTCAGGTTGTCCTGTGCCCGACCTGCCAATCAGCCTGTGTCATTTGTCACAGGAGAGTTATGATCTCGGGCAAAGAGGCTCCTGCAAGGCAACCTTATCTTGGAGAGTCATCCCCAGACATTCACATCCCAGAATCCTTTAGCCCTAAAGGACGGTCTAGGAAATGCAGGAGGTAGCCATGATTATAACCTAAAGGGCTACTGGGGGAGCTTTAAACTTCATATGGACCAAGGTCAGTGCTAATGCCCCCAATGGCCAGTGGTGGACAGGGACTGCCGTCACTCAGGCCTTTCTGTCACCCAGAAGTCTGTGTTTCTTTCCTAAATGGGAGCCTTTTCTAGGAGGACTCCACCCTGGGAGCTTAGAGCACATGTCACCACCTCTTCCTCTCGAACATGAGCGCAGGTTTGAATCAGAGCCTCCACCTGCCGCAGGACTGTCATTGAGCCAGAAATGACACTGAGACAACCTAGCTGTCATCGTGCTTTGGGAGCTGCTGAAGGTGAGCGAGGGGACGTGCAGATATAGACACAACCGGCTCACACAGGTTTGAACTGCACACCCCCAGCCTCAACCGCAGCAGAAGCTCCACTCTGAAGGGCCAGGCCTGAGAAGTGCTATTTGTTTTCATTGAAACTTCATCTCTCGCACTTAACAGTCGTCTAACCAGCAGCGGAATCAATTACCACGTGTCAGCCTGAAATCCGACACAAGAAAAGAAAGAAGGACACAACCTCCCTCGGGGCGGGTGCCAGAGAGGGGAGGGGGCCCGGAGGTGGGGGATGGAGAGAGAGAGAGAGAGAGAGAGAGAGAGAGAGAGAGAGAGAGAGAGAAGACTCAGGAGGTGGGAAGCTGTGAACAAGCCAATTAAGGGCTAATCTTTGCCTGGCCTTCCTCTCTCCATTCCGAGCCGCCATGGCTGTGGCATCTCTGGACCACTGGTTTCTTCTTCCACAGAGGGACCAGCCAGCCTGCGGAGTTGCTGTCTAGTAACTGAGGACCCAAAGGTTGTTGAGCTTTGGGGGCACAGATCTTTCAGAGCAGTCCTGCTGATAGAACCCAGGGGAATGGTTACATGCTTGGGTGTCTGTGAAGTGCCGAGCCACCCTCCGTTCACAGAAGTCTCAGGACGAGAGCTCCACGCCTCGCTCAGGCAGAACCACACAGCCTCTGTGGATGAATCCTGCCGGCAAGATCTCAGTCTGGTCCCATTTCCCTGCTTTTGTCTTAGTAAAGGTTTTAGGTTGGCTGGGGAGATGGCTCAGTCTGGGAAGTGATTGCTTAGCAGGCAAGAATGCTTGAGTTAAACCCCCAAACCCACATAAAAACTCAGGCCTGGTGCTTGGAACCCCTTATAATCTCAAGGCTTTGAAGATGGAGGTTCATGGTCCCTGGGACTGTCTGGCCAGCCAGCTTAGCCTTATCAGCAAGCTCCAGGTTCAGTGAGGAACCCTGCCTCAAAAACTGGCACACACAATATGGAGTAGCAGAAAGACCGAAGCTGACACACACACAGTACTGAGCAGCTTAGAACAGGCTATAACCAGATCTCGACGAGACTCGTTTACCTGATACATTTTCTTCCCGACCTCCTAAAGCATTTATTCCCAGCAGGGATGTGTCCTCCCTCTGAGCGTTATGTTTGGAGCCCTCAACAATCTGATCCCAATTTGCCAGCTCAGCGTTCTTGTCATAGGCCTGGTCCCTTCCAGTCCCCAGGCTGCTGGCTGCCTGAGAGCTGGGCTGTTCTGGCCAGGATCCTCACACTTGTGTTGAAATCTTACTCAGCCTTTATGTTCTTCACCGAGAATCTCCAGACCCCACAGGTAGCCTTTGATCTGAGGTCTGCATGCTCCGTCCACCAGACTCGCCAGTTTGTCACAGCCGGTACAGCTTTGGGGACACTTAGGCATCCATTTTCTTCAGAATATTTTTAGGGATGTGTTGATGTGTGCATTTCTCAGTGCTTTTGTTTAGTGGCCACATGTTTAATCCGCTGTCACCGGGAAAAGATGTATTTTCCGTTTGTATGTTTCAGAAGTGGGTTCTTTTGTTTGGACTAGATCATCGTTTTTCTCCTCCCTTCTATGCCTATTACTTTTTTCCTAAAATCCAGATGAACATTTTGAGTGCACAATATTTAAAAAAAATTAATACTAACACAGTTACTTTGGAAACATAAACTCATACAAGCTTATTTGACACATCCTTCTGAAATGTTCATTTCACAACGAGGACCTCAAGGACTTAGGCTGTATGCCTCTGCTGCAGCGGGTGCAGACAAAACTGGAATCAACTGGTTTTTCAAGATTTGTTCAGCGCCCCCCCCCCCAGGAATTCATCTTATTTTTCTTTTACGGTGACCTCTGAGGCTCAGGGAATAGATTGGTGGAAATGAATGGCCTAAAACATATCTGGCTACATAATAAATGGATGTCGGGTAAAATGCACACACACGCACACGCACACATACACACACACACACACCACATGAATGAAAACATATGGACAGCAGATGATTTTTGAATGTGACTTACATACTCATTAGGTCTTTTTAGCAAAATTCCCCACTAGGCTCATTGTCCTGCCGTTGAAATGCAAGAAGCTGGCTGCTGGATGTGCGTTTCAATTCTAAAGTTTAACCTGAATCCCTTTGAAGTCTTTTATTGTGATTGATGAATCATTTCAACGTTTTGATAAATTCAAAGGCCCTCAATAAAAGACAAAATCAAATGACTTACCAATCAACGGTGCCAGACAAGACTGGAAATCAGGACAAAATGTGACACGGACAGCCATAAACTGACTTAAAAACCTGTATCAATCACTACAGGTTTCAAAAGAGCTTGGAGACATTTAAGGTGAAACGGAAGGATATTTTTAGGAACCATTGGGAAAATATTAAAATGCTATTGGCATGAGAAATAAATTCCAGTTCGTACCTTTCTGAAGTCAAGGTTTTATGATACAATTTGGCGTCTCAAAGAAGGAGCACCTGCTGGCTTTGAGCAGAGACCCCTGGGCTCTGGTTTCCAAGGTTGTGCTGGCCTCTGATGAAGTCAGATTCCCCCGTCCAGGCCACTCAGGAAGGTTCTCAGCCATGGACTAAGATGCTAGGGGTTTGGGAAGGAAGGCTGGGAATGAAAGCCGCCCTCCATGGCATCTCAGCTTCTCATGTGACCAAAGACAAGGCTGCACAGTCAGAGGACACAAGCCGCCACCCCCAGCATCAAAAAGTTCACTGTGGAACCTCAGCGAAGAGCTGCTCCCCTGCACACGTGACTAAACACCCGGCAGAAGGAACTGTAAGGAGGAAGGGCTCGTATTTGGCTCCTGGTTTGGAAGGAAAGCAGCCACCTTGGTGGAGAAAACAGGGCAGAGCCCATTGCAGCAGCAGAGTGTGGCGGGCTCTCCTTACATCTTTGTGGGTCATGAGGTGGGAAGGGTGTGGGGCAGAACCCAAGGAGGGCTACAATTCACAGGACCTGGTTCCCAGCAACCCGCTTCCTCTAGCCAGGCCTTACCCCTAAAGGTCCCACCTTTCCCCTCAGTCTCAAGTGTTTAAACACATGCATCTGTAGGGAGCACATTTTACACTCAAACCCTAATTGTCAGCTCCCCCAGCCCCGGCCCCCGGGAGTATGCAGTGGCTACTTAGAGTCAGGCTGGCAGGTAAGTGGATTGAAATAGCAAGACTCTCTAGGGTGAGCACCGAAGAAATGTTGACCAGGAAGATCAGTGTTTCAAGGAATGACGTTTTATTTAATTTTCCTTGTGTGTGTGTGTGTGTGTGTGTGTGTGTGAGTATACTTGTTCATGTGTTTGTATGTGCATGTCTGTGGATGCACACATGTGTACAGGGCAGAGGACAGTCTAAGCTAATACTCCTCAGGCACCTTCTGCTTTTTGTTTGAGACAAAGACTCATTGGCCAGGAGTTTCCCCACACTGTCTAGTCAGCCGATCAACAGGCTTCCTGGGCTCTGCCTGCTTTCGGCCCCCATCTCCTCACCACTGATATTACAAGTGTGTGCTTCATGTAAGGATTTTGTAGAAGACCCAGGCACTCTCAGCTTGTTAACGTTTTAACAAAACTCGCAGAGTCATGTGGGGATCTTTCCTTTGGACCCTAAACTAACATTCTTAGTTTAGCTTGTGTTTAAGTGTGTGCGGTCGAGTGTGCACACAGAACTGACATTCTTAGTTTAGCTTGTGTTTAAGTGTGTGCGGCTGAGTGTGCCCACAGAACTAACATTGTTAGTTTAGCTTGTGTTTAAGTGTGTGCGGTCGAGTGTGCACACAGAACTAACATTCTTAGTTTAGCGTGTTTTTAAGTGTGTGTGGCTGAGTGTGCACACAGGTGTCCTTGGAGGTGAGAAGTGTTAGGCACATAGGGCTGGAGCTGCATACAGATTGGCAAGACACTGGGTGTGGGTCCTGGGAACTGAACTCAGGTCCTCCGGAAGAGCAGCTAGTGTACTGAACACTACGACATCTCTCCACCCATGGAGGCGATTCTGTATATAAAAGACAAGTCTGTTCACCTATACACACACACACACACACACACACAGTAACACACACACCGAGGAAATGGGTTCCTCTAGTACAGAGAAAGAGAACTCCATCATAGGTCTGTAAATTAGAAACCTGGAAAAGCTGGTAGCGTAGTTAAGTCCAAGTTCAAAGACCCAAGACCCCACAGGGAGAATGGGTTAACTCTATTGACAGCTGAAAAGGTTGAAGTGACTTTTCCTACTGAGCAGATGGGTAGGTAGGGCACATTCATGTGCTCGAGTGGTTAGCTTTGCCCACACACACTGGGGGAGGCAATCTGGTTCTAGAGTCTACTGATACAGACATGCAAGAGATTTTGTTTAATCGGTGTGACTCACAGACAGGTAGCACATGCTTATCACAGCACAGCGGCCATTGATCTGGGGTCTATGGATGAACAGAGCTGGGGAAGAACCATTTGCTCAAAAAGAGCCAGGTTCTGAGACTCAGCCTCGTATCATCCACACGAGCAATGAGGAAGTGGAGAACGGCCATCATGGCTCACCTGCGCTTCAGCCTGGCCCAACAGTGTTCTGCGTCCTGCTTTTCCACTCACGGCTGGGGCCAGCGGTGACTTGCCAGCATCTCCACTCTGCAGAGCCTCGCCATCCAGCTCACCTAGCTGCAGCCTTCATTTCGTCCACACCTCTCCTGAGACTGTGGGTGAGCACTGGGTTCACTGAGGTCGCTCTTCCTGGGTTCCTGGTGGATTTGCTGTTTTCTCGCAGGGTCTGTAGCTCTGCTTACATCCTTCTGGCCCCATGGGCTCTTGGATTCTGCCACTGGCTGGATTTCAGGAGCAGCATTGAGTTAGGAGACATGGTTTCCGTTCTGCTTTCCACACAGCTCTCAGAGCTCAGGATGCAAAACCCTCCGCACATGTGAGTCTACTATTCGACTTTAACCATCTTACTCAAAGCAAAAGAATCCAAATTTCCCAGCAATGAAACAAGACACGTGTTACTTCTAAGGAAAGTTACACACGATACAAAAAGATGTTTCCTGGAGCATTTAGAAGTGAAGTTCAGCCTCTGGGGTGGCCTAGTTGTGGGGTCTTACTATGCAATCTCACTGTTGTGGTGGTTTTGGCTCTAGGCATTTTGTGCTCAAAAGCCTTCCACTGGGTTTGTAGCTATACAGTCTCTCACCAGCAAGGTTCCCATCAAGAGCCTTTGACCAGGCTGGCCGATCCATGAGCTTCCAGTCTGTCTTAGTTACTGTTCTATAGCTGTGAAGAGATACAGGAGCAAGGCAACTCTTACAAAGAAAGCATTTCACTGGGGACTTGCTTCCAGTTCCAGAAATTTAGTTGATTTTATCACGACAGGGAGCATGGCACCATGCATGGTGCTGGAGCCCTAACTGAGAGCTTCATCCTGATCCACAGGCCCAGTGAGAGACACTGAGCTTGTCGTGGGCTTTGGAAACCTCAAAGCACACCCCAATGACACACTTCCTCCAGAAAAGCCACACCTCCTATCCTTCTCAAATAGTGCCTCTCCCTGATGACTGAGCATCCAAATACACGAGCCTGTGGGGGCCATCACTCTTCAAACAACCACACAAAGATTCTCCTGTTTCTGACCCTCTCCCCAGACTCAACACATATATGCTGGGATTACAGACGTGTGCTACTGTGTCTGCCCTTTTATGTAGGTTCTGGGGATCTGAACTCCGGACTTTATGTTTGCATGGTGGCCAGTTTTCCACAGACAAAGCCGTCTCCCCAGCCCAAGCCCTTCCCGTTCTTACTGCAGCAGGCTGGTGCCCAGAAGTGGTAGGAGGAGTTTAAACTTGAGAACTGGACGGATTCATGGGACGGGATAAGATTTGATGCTTTGTTCTTTTTAATCCCGCAGGCTGTTCCAACGGCACGCTGTTTCCCAGCACCTTCCTGCCTAATGAAAACCGTGTGGCATCTGAGATTGCATTTATCCTTTCGACTTCCTTCCTAAGCATTGTTCCACGTAGTCTGGTACTTCATTAGTAATGATTTTACTGACAGTTCCCTCAAACAGACTCTCAGCCCAGGTGGAGGGAGATGGATTTTTAAGTAATCTTTTTTGGCATAAACATACATCACCCAGAGACTAACTATTGCTTTTATTTTTCATTTGTTTTCTTTGGTGGCACCTGACAGTAGGTTGTCAGGACAAATTAAAGTGGTGACTGAGCAATAATTGCTTCGTGATAGAAAACGATGGGTAAAAATGGCTTTTTAAGTCAGTAGATGCCCTAGACTGGTGTCTGAATATTTAGGCGGCCCGGCCGGGGGCGGTGTTTATGGAGCTGGTTCATCCTTTGCAAGTGGGGATTTGTACGGAGTAAGTCGGGTTTGCTGACTTCATTGCTCAGGCCTCCTGGAGCTCCGCCAGACTCCCCTGCTCCCAGCTCCCTGCAGGAGACCTGGAGCTGTTAAAGCTAATCTTGTCTGTCTGCCATTCTTTCCCCAGACAAGCCCCTCTTATCCTCCTACTCTTTCAAGCCCATTTCTGTTTACCTAAATTTTAGGTCTGCTCCTGAATTTTTAAGAAGAAAACTCAAAACTCTTCCAAGAAGCTAACTGGAGAACCGAGCAGGGAAGGCTTTTGAACGGTTAGGTGCCCAGGATACACCAAGGCATATCTTCAATGATGCCCCCACCGAGCCATTTTATGTCGACATTTCCTGGAATCCACCCCCCCCCCCATAATAGCTTCTTGGGGGATTCCAGGGATTTTCCTTGGGCTATAATTTCTGAGGCTAATGAAGCAGAACGCCGCCTTGCCCTCGGTTAATATGTGATAGATTTAGAATTCTTGGACATATTGTCATGGCCATCGAGTCTAGCGAAGTCAGTTGGTGGAAGGGGCCCTCTTCGCGTGGCTCCTTTCATGCCACTTGGCCCAGAGAATGTGACGAAAGGCAAAGCTGCATCCTAGAAGAGAAGGGGATTTGCTTAGGTTTGGCCAGAGGAGACCATTAACTGAGTGAGGTTGGGGTTAGGATTTCACATAGAACGTCCCTTTCCACGGGGGTCTCTGAAGCAGGGTACCTGGGCTAGTCCAGCTGCATCTTCTTGCCACAGAGGAAACCACACTGGGAAGGAAAAGGGCCGTGCGATGCCCTTTAGCTTTGGCTCCTCAGACTCAGACTTAAAAGCTGGAATCGGGAAATCTCCCAAAGCTTGTGCCACAAGTCTACTCTTGCCCCAGGGCGTGAGTGCTCTGGGCTGGTCTCATGGTGCAAGTGATTTTGATGACTTAGTTATTAATTTAGAATTACTTCCCTGTGAAGAAATCAATACACACGCATCCTTACAAACTTTTGGCTTATTGATTAATTAAAAAAGGATCAACACTAATTGAGTACGTTCTTGGTGTTGCAGGGTAAGATAATGGAATTGTGTGACAGGAACCATGGCCACAGGAGCTTGTGGTCTCGGGTGTGAAGACCGTGGTCCGAGCAGTACACGGGGGTGGGGAGGGGGGAGGCTCCAGGCCAGGAAGAGAGAAGGGCGTGTGCAGGGACGTCCTGAGCAGTGACTCTGGACTGCTGGAGGGATAATGTCCCGTGCCCTGAGAGCAGACAGGAGCTCTGGGTATTTGTGGGTGGGGGGGCGGGTTTCGGTTGCTCATTGTGATGAGGTAACAGCTGGTGGCATGCTGTGCCTCTTTCTCAGATGACTAGCTTCTGGAATTAATGAATATCTTAGTTTAAGAGGTGCTCTTTTTTTTGTCTAAAAGAATTATCTAGGTATCTGGACATTTATGTTTTCACCTTGATATCTAGATAGGACGTGAGGAAGTAACTCTCCCGACATGGTTGAGTGAAGTGTTGTGTTAACACAGTGCTTCCTATGAGATGGTCGATGGATGCTTAGTATAAATCTTCATATGGTGAAATAATATGAAAGGCATTCTGTGGGTTTACTTAGAATGTTGTCTTCTGTAGTTACAGGATTGGTCTCTAGATTGATAATGTTTCCTCTTCCTTTGGTCTCAAGATTAGGTCAGCTACGTAAACAGGGTTGACAGGCTCTCAAGTGTTCTATGTTCTGATATAATTTGCATAAACAATCTGCCGCTTACTTAAAACGGTGTCTCTAAGACCCATCAAGTCTGTTGCCTCTCGGAGGTGGATTTTGGGTAATCCGTCAATTCTCCCCGTAGGTTTTGGCTTACGCCTATGAGATGCCCTTGAGTTTATTAGGATAGCAAACATTTTTGGAAAGGAATAAGCCTTTCTATCTTTTGTTCTTGTTTCACTTCTGTTGCCACAGTGAGAAACTCTGACAAAGAGCAGCTGTAAGGGAAATAGAAGGCATCCATCTTATAGTTCCAGGTTACAATCCAACACCGTGGGGCAGTCAACTCCAGCCATGCGGCAGGAATTGCAAACAGCTACCCACATTCACCAGCAAGGGCAAAGAGAGATGAGTGCATGCTCCCTGGCTTGAGCTCAGCTTGGCTCTTAAGCAGGTCGGGACTTTCTGCCTAGGGAATGGTGCCACCCACGGTGGGCTGGGTCTTCCCACGCTAACCAGTTGAATTCAGACAATCCCTCCCAGACTGCTCACAGGCCAACTCAGCGTAAGCAATCCCTCTTTAAGACTCACTCCTCGGTAATTCTAGGTTGTGTGAAGCTGACACACTTAGCAGTCACATCCTTTAAACTTTTTATTCGTGACCTTTTTCTACTTCTGCATCTGCGGAAGTCTATATTTATGTTTTTAATTCAAGGGGTCTCTGCTCCAGGACTCAGATACTGTACTCTCTAGATTAGCAACACTTATCTTTTAAATTATTATTTTTAACCTCTCTTAAATTTATTTGATTTTCAGACTGAGTCAGTTAATTTAGTTTTATTCATTTTTTATACTAAAAGAACTAAAATGTAACGATTCCAGCATTAACTGTCTCATCCTGTCCCAAGATTTGAAAGTAACAACTTTAGCATTTTGCACATTAAACTTTTGTTAATTTACTTTTTAGCTTATTATTTTTTTAATCAGGAGTTATTTAGGACTGTAAGCTTCACAAAATGCTTTTTGTATTATTTTTGGAGAATTCTCCACCATACTTAGCTTTATATAATGGGCCCATTTGATGTGAAATATTGTATTAATGTAACACATTATGTCCATTTAGAACAATGAGACACCCATCTATGACTGGAAGGTCCCCAGAGTCACTTGCTCCTGTCCTCATCCTCTCTCTATATTGAAGAATATATTGACTTCTGTGTTATAGTCCTAATTCTCTAAATATTAGTCATTTGGAATAACCATCACTTTATCTGAAGCTCTGCCACTTAGAAAGATTATTTTGCCTTCCTTTTTGAGTCTATATTTATTTTACATAATTTGGGTCTTTGTCCTTTTTAATATTCTATCCTGTGCTGAAATTTGTTAGAAATAAACTCAGCTACATTTCCATCTGTTTTTAAAAATTAAAAATTTCTCCACTTTATACAATTGAAAATATTAATATTAAAATTTAAAAATGTTTGCTTATCAAAATATCTTCCTAATCTTTTGTTTTCATTTCTCTTGTGAATACAGCTATGGCTTTGACAGTCATCACCTTTAGTGTTTGTGCTTTCCGGGATACTTGTCTTCTTTAAGGGTTTTGCTTCTTTCTAATGTTTTTAATTATTTCTATGTGCTTCTACCTTCTTATGTGGTTAACTTCATATAATCTAGTTCAAATACCCAGCAGCTCTTTACATCATAACAATATCATAAACCTTTATTATTATATAGTCTGAATTAAGAATGAGATCATTTTAATAGCTCTCCATACCAAGAAAGCAGGAAGATATATTTTTACTTCCCTTTTCTCACTTATGAGGTTTAAAAACATAAAACAGAGTTTCCAGTCCAGTAGGTTTTAGACGTTCCTCTTGGTCCTGGGCCTGAGGTCTTGGGCTTGCTTGGCAAGTGTCCTGCTACTGACCTAACCCCCGGCCCCCTTGCTCTGCATTTTTGTGTTATTAATACAGATTGCCTTTAAGAGTGTTCGGTGTTTATGACCTGTCCTTTTGGATAGCAAAGCTTACTGTTATTATTGTTAGTAGTAGTAGTAATTATTCTTAGGTATATTTTTTCTACTCAACGACTGTAAGAATTGGAAGTGTCGATGGAAGAGGCTACTCTTGTTTTACTTAGTGGTGGTGGTAGTAGTGTGTGTGTGTGTGTATTTGTGTGTGATGTGTCTGTGGGGTGTAGGTGCCTATATGCCATGGCATGCCTGGAGGTCAGAGGACAACTGTCTCTTTGTTTCCAGGGGGACTGCAGAAGCAGCCAATGCTGCAGCTCCTTTCTCTGGTGGGAGAGTAAATCTGGTCCATTCCACTTGGATTGGAGAGTAGTCAGTGCAGGCCTCAGCGGGGCTTCCCTTGCTGCTGCTACTGCTTAAGTCTGGACCATGGTGTGTAGACCTTCTCCTTCACATATCCCTTGGTGATGGAATTCTCTAAAGTTTTCTCTAATTGCTCATATCAAAGCTTTTTTTGGAGCTCCTCTAGGGTGAGCTCCTCCTCAGGAATCCACTGTGTTGGCTCTGGACGCCCTTGTGTGTCTTCTCACTCCTCATTTATCTCAGTCATTCAGCGTTCCCTTCGAACCCTGGCTCCACATGTCCGGTCTGCCCCTTCCCCAGCACAGGCAGAGGTTTAATCAGACGGTAAACATGCTTTCCTGGCCTCACCGGCAACTGCTCAGAGTCCATCACCTAATTTGCATTTCACCCTGGTTCTCCCTCTCAGCTCTTAGCTGTGTCCTAGACTCCCTGGCAGAGCTGGTTGATCCCAGTCTGATTCTCTGCCCCACCTCCCGGTGAGTCTGGCCCTTCCTCCTGTTCTCATCCCTCCTACTCGACACATTTAATTAGCTTCCCCCTCCAGATAAAACTGAAGGCCAGGCTCTGAGTGGATTATAACTGCTTAAAACTCTGCCCCCTCACAGCGTGGGCTGGTGGAGCTGGTCTGTGGACAAACAGACCACAGTGCTGGGGGCAGAGGTGGACTGGGCTCTGGAGAGGGCAGGCTCTGATTTAACCCTGCAGCACACACCATCTCCTTCCTTATCGGGTAGAAGTCTGTCTGCAGCTGTCAGAGGTTGACTAGAGCACAGTTCCCCTTCTGTGCCATCCCTTCCCGACTCCCAAACAGAAACGAGGAGCCTCTTCTAACCCAGAGACTAGTGTACACAGCCGTTTTCCACCCGACTCCACGTGCACTGCGCTTTGATGATGACGATGATGGCGCTGTCACTCAGAACTGTCTTTAAAGCTCAGGTTTGCATGTGGCAGTACATGCTCTGCAGTAGTGCATGCATGTTGTCCCAGCCCTGCAATAGTGCATTTGTGACGTCGCAGCACTATGGCAGTGTGTGTGTGATCCCAAGCCTGCAACAGTACATTTGTGTTATCCTGGTACTGTGGCAGTGCGTGCACGTTATCCCAGCACTGCTGCAGTGTGTGTGTGTTTGTGTGTGTGTTATCTCAGCACTGCAGCAGTGTATGTGTGTGTTATCTCAGCACTGCAGCAGTGTGTGTGTGTTATCTCAGCACTGCAGCAGTGTGTGTGTTATCTCAGCACTGCAGCAATGTGTATGTGTCATTCCAGGCCTGTAACAGTGCATGCGTGTAATCCCAGCACCGTGGCAATGACTGGGTGTCATCCTAGCCCTGCAGTTGTTCATGCATATAGCCTCAGCACTGTAAGGCAGGAGGATTTGAAGTGCAAAACCATCTTCTGACTCACAGCGAGTTTAGCTGAGTTACAGTAGACTTTGTTTCAAAAACCAAGAAAAAAGTAAGTAATGATAATAATAATAGCAGTAATAATAAATTTATAGATGTTGCAAGGAGCACAATGCTAACAGTGAGATGGCATTCCTGGACACAATGAGCTTGGACAGCTTCCCTTTCTCCCTGAGCTGTATTGTAGGAAGAAAGGACAGGAGGTGGGTGTGAGTTATTGTAAAAAAAGCCTGCCTTGGAAATCAGAAATCTCTGCCGCCCTGTGTGACTCTTCACATCTGTTTCTGGACTGAGAGATCTCTGCAGTCCTGTTGGCCCAGCCTTGCAACAACTCTGTCATCATCAGGATAAGTGTCGCAAGTCCCTCTTCTTTCTCCACTTAGTTAGGCTGGAGGTAGGAAGGCGATGTTGCTAAGTGACAGGAGAATGGGGTGAAATGGTGGGGCGCCTGAGGCTTGACAGGAGGCACTGGTACTTTATCGAGTCAGATCTTCATCATTTTGATCAGTTTGTTGGCTGAGGGAGGAGGAGAAGAGGAAGATAGGGAGAAGGAGGGAGAGGAGGAGAAAGATGGTAGAGAGAGGAGGGAGAGGATGAGGAGAAAGAGAAGGAGGAGGTGTGAGCAACTGATTTATTGCTAATGTCAGATCTGATGACTCCGGATAAGGGGTAATCAGAAATCTTAAAAAGCAGGATTAAAAGAAAGTGCCAGTAGTTTTGGGGTATTATACGGGGAACAGGGCATTTTCACTATAACTTTTTAATAAGTTCAAACTTTTTATGAACAATCAAAGCCTTTTCTGCCCCTTTATTTATCTTTGACCTTGATCTTAAATGGAAATGTAAGTATTTCCTTAGGAAACAATCACTATTAATCAAGGAAGTTTTAGACAAATCACAAGCTTATTAATAGACTTTTCCTTTCTAATGACTGTAAGAGCTTGAGGTACCAGTGGATAGGGTACTCACTTAACATATTATTTTATTTATTTTTGTATAGGTGTGTGTGTGTATGTGTGATATTTCTATGGGGATATAGGTAATTACACACCATGGTGTGTGTGTATGTGTGTGCATGTGTGCATGTGATGTATCTATGAGGGTATAGGCATGTATACACCATGGTGTATGTGTGTGTGTCTTTGTGTGCATGTGTGTGATGTCTATGTGGTATAGGCACATACGCACCATGGTCCAAGTGTGAGGTCAGAGGACAGCTTTCAGAGTTCATTTTCTCCTTCTACCATGGACTTCAGGGATTAAACTTAGATCATCAGACTGTGGAAAAAGTTCTTAAACTTTCATCACTAGCTCCCTGTCCCACATTCTTTAGCACAATTAATTTTATTGATTAATTTTGTCATTTGACAATTTCATACATATCTACACGTGTTCTGATTATTCCCCTTTATTTCTCCACAATTCCTATCCATGCCCCGCCAGTCTGTTTCCCAGGATCATGATTTGATTTTGTTTTTGGTTTTTTGTTTGTTTGTTTGTTTTTGTTTTGGGCTCACCCAGTGTAACCAGGGCCATCTGTGTGAGCACTGGATAGAAAGGTTCGGTGGGGATCACCAGTGGGGTCACCAGTGGGGTCACCAGTGGGGTCACCAGTGGGGTCACCAGTGGGGTCACCAGTGGGGTTACCAGTGGCTGCACAACTGAAGGCAATGGTTTTCTTTCTCCCCGAATCTTTCAGCAGCAAATAGTCCTGCAGTGAGGGCTACCGTAACAACCCCTCCTGTATCCATGACTGACTGTTGACTAGCCTTTCTTGTGTAGACCTAGGGTGGGCACCTATGGCTGCCGTGAGCCCCTGCTATGGCTGTGCTATGCCCTGGAGGTGGCATTTCATAGCCCTTCTCCCTGTTACCTGGCTCTTGTGTTCTTCCTGCCCACTTCTCTACAGTGTTCCTGGGGGTGTAGAGGGGATGGTATACATGTCTTTAGGAATGGGGACGCTTTTCTGTTACTTCTTCCCTGCTGTAGGTTAATGCTCTTGTACACTGTAAAGATTTGTCACTTGTCTTGATTTAATAAAATGCTGATTGGCCAGTAGCCAGACAGGAAGTATAGGCAGAGCAACCAGACTAGGAAAATTCTGGGAAGAGGAAAGACAGAGATGCAGTCATTGGTAAGACACAGAGGAAGCAAGATGAGAATGTCTCACTGAGAAAAGGTACAAAACCATGTGGCTAAACATAGACAAGAATTATGGGTTAATTTAAGTTGTAAGAACTAGTTAATAATAAGCCTAAGCTAATAGGTCAAACAATTTATAATTAATTTAAGTCTCTGTGTGTTTCTTTAGGACTGAATGGCTGCGGGACCAAGTAGGATGACAGAAACTTCCGTCTACAATTCCCAGTACCACACTTAGCTCTAGGAGGGAGAGTGATGTCTCTGGTTAAGATTAACAGTAGCAGCAGCTATGACTATGGGAAAAAGAATCAAATTTAGACATCAGTTTGATGATGAATGGCTATTCTTATCCATGTGTTATGCTTTGTGAAATGGATGTCTGTGGTTGGAACCATCAACTTTCTACCTATTTATCATATATTTCTTTTCTTTTCTTTTTTTCTTTCTAAGACAGGGTTTCTCTGTAGCTTTGGAGCCTGTCCTGGAACTAACTCTTGTAGACCAGGCTGGCCTCCAACTCCATAAAGACTCACCTGCCTCTGCCTCCCTAGTGCTGGGATTAAAGGTGTGCACCACCAACACCCAGCTCTCATATTTCTTAAAAAATACAGTTTTCTGACCTTGAAGAATTTCTTCTAGAGACAACAGAATGACAATGTCTGAATCCTTATGGGTAGATAGATTCCTGTGTAAGCGGAGACTGCTCTTTCATTTCCCAACTGCTTGGACCTGAATAATCACACAGAAGCTTTATTAATTACAACACTGTTTGCTCAATGACTTAGGCACATTTATAGCTAGCTCTTACATCTTGAATTAAACCATTTCTATAATCTATGTATCGGCATGAGACTGTGGCTTACTGTAAGGATCCAGCATCTATCTCCTTTGGCGGCTACATGGCATCTCTTTGACTCTGCCTATTCTCTCTATCTCTGTTCAGATTTCCTACCCAGCTTTGTTCTGCTGAGCCATTGGCCAAAACAGCTTTATTCATTAGCCAATAAAAGCATCACATATACAGAAGGATATCCCACATCATTCTTGTGCTTAGTTAAATGTTTTCACATGACAATTTATTCTCTGTTTTCTGTCACTGACAGCACAGATCATCCCTGGACATGGCAGAGGCTGTTAGCTCCCATATACTTCATTCTCCTTTTATACCCCATTGCATCCTTTCCTGAGCTCGAATGTGGAGAGCTTGAACTTACGGATCTTCTGGACTCTGACATTTCTGCTCAGGACACGGCTAGGCCAACAGCTTTTCTTGTCAGTTAAAGGAAAATGCGAAATCCAGCAAGCTCTCTGGACAAACACAGAAATTCAGGGTAGAATGCTGTATATATTTAGAGAACAATACACAAGTGAAGAAGGAGTAACACCGGGTTAGAGATGCCCCTGGGGGCATCTGCTCCAGCTTGAATGTCCCCAATGTAGCTGCTTCCAACACAGTAGTATCAAGAAGTATAGCCTCTAAGATATATGCGGCTGGAGACCTCTTTGTGAATCGGATTCAGGCCCTTATCAAGAAGACTTCAAGCAGTATTCAGTTCTCCTGTCCTTCTGACTTCTGCTCTGACCATGGAGTGGGAAGGCCCTCCCCACCTACCTAGTCCATGCTGAACTTGGGCATCTCAGCCTTCAGGATTGTGAAAATTTATTTCTGTTATGTATGATACCCAATCTGTGACATTCTTACAGTAGAATAAAACAAAAGAAATATGGTCTGAGAAAGCTCTTCAGGAAGGTGGAATTATAAGCCAGATCTGTCCTTCAGTGGCTCAGTTTGGCCTAAAATATGTGGCTCTCTATTCAGCCTGTGGCTGGGGGTCGGATTAGGGATTTCTGCAGCTCAGGCAATTCCAGTTAACAGCCCTTCTCAGAAGGAGGATTTGGGTATCGGCACATTGCCATGTGTTCTGTATATCTGGATTCCTAGTACCTATCACTTGGGATTAAATTATAGAATAACTCTGGCAGTCTACGGGGTACCACTGGATGAGGGAGGAGTGCTTCAGAATGGTGTCAAGCATCCATATTACGTATTCATATGGAAGATGCTTTAAAACGACATTACAATATTGACTGCTCAAATTTTCCAATCTCATTGTTACACTCAGTGAACATTTCCTAGATGGCTCCTTGTTGACCTCCCTAGACTCCATGACATGGAGGAGACTGTCAGTTCCCTCTCTGTCAGGGCACTGTTGAAAGAGTTATTGATGAGACCTTGCCTAAGTGATCTAGTAGAACATGTGGGCAGAGGTTCAGCAAATGCTGTCTAGACTGGAAAAGGACAATAAGTTTCCAGAAGAACATTGGTGCATCCATTCTGTGCTAGGCACGGAGCGACACACTTTCCCTCCACTGTCTCACTGGATCGTCACTCTGCTCATTTGCTAGGAGAGGGCCGAGAGCACAAACTGGTGGCTTGGGACAAAGGTGCTCAGTGCTACATTCCATTCTGGAGGATGGGGGTCTGAGGTGACAGCAGTAGCTATGTCCTACCCTTCAAGAAACCTGAAGAAGGATCGCACCTTCACCTTTTCCAGGTATATTTTGGTTGCCCCAGGAATTCCTTGGTCCATGGCAACATAATCTCAAGCTGCCCCTGAATGTGTATTTGTTTTAGTCAACTTTCCTGCATTTTGTAAGGAGATGGCAAGATTGGCTTTGACCCCAGTGGTTACTTCCATAAGGATTTTCTCTCTGAACAAGTTCAGTCACAGGTGCTGGGGGTTAGGGTTGTATCATTCCTTGCAGGGGACAAAATTTACCTAGAACAGTCACATATTTCTATGAGATTAGTTTTATTTTCTATATTTTATATGTAAGTGCACAGGAATGCAGAAAGTCCAAATACCTCACCCAGAAACACACAGCAAACAGATGGCAGAGCATGGGCTTGAACTCAAATCTCTGGGACTGCCTACTGCATGTGTGTATCTTATGCTAAAATGTGATTATTACCTCTATGTGGGTGCTCCTAGAGAATGAGGGAATGGGAAGTATAGGAGTGATAACAAGTCTCAAAATGTAGTAAAAATCAATCATTATTGGTAAAAATGACTGGAATTTGTAAGCAGGGCTATGCCATTCTGCTTGGGCTAACAGTCATAGGCAGGGTCCCTGATGTGCCCAGATGTGTGAGGGGTGCTGGTCTGTCCTGTTTCCTCTTTCAGCCTGAAATCCCTGGTTCCTGGGTCTTTTAGAGGAGCCGAGACCTCCGTTTCTTTTCCTGAAACAAGAACTAACAATTCTCTATTATAAATTTTGAGACAAGATGGATGAAAACATATTGCATATGTTCCTTTTGTCATGATTGTGGTATACATTGTATACATTGTTTATTCACCATCAAAACCATCACCATCATCACCACCATCACTAACATCACCACCATCATCACCATTACCACCAACACCATCATCATCATCACCATCATCACCACCATCATAACCACCACCATCATCATCACCATTATCATCATCATCATCATCACCACCATCATCACCACCACCACCATCATCACCATTATCATCATCATCATCACTATCATCACCACCATCATAACCACCACCACCACCATCATTATCATCATCATCACTATCATCCACCATCAACCACCATCATTATCACTATCATCACCATCATCATCACCATCGCCACCACCATCATCACCATCATTACCTGTATTGACTGGAGCATGCTCTCAGGGCACTTATGACCTATTAACAGTGTGACTACAGAGTTCATGTGGATTGATACAGAGTGGCTGTGAGACTGTACCTTGTCCACTGAATGGATCACTGTCAGACACCTTGCAGATGTAAACACATTATTTCACCCTTTGGATTAAAGAAATTAATTGAATGTGTCTTTTAGATGTTTCTGCATATCATACACATATACACAATGTATTTGCATCACCTTATTCTCCACCTTCTATCACCTCGTTAATGCCTATCCAAACCACAAATTTCTCTTTGACAGCCATGATGTGGACTTTACATAGCTCTCCCTGAAACTGTTGGTTAGCACACTCAGGGGACTCCTGTCCAGGCCTCTCTGTATGGAAGTCTAAATACCACCTGCTTCTGAGTTCATCATTCATTGGCTGAGCTGGTACAGACCTACATTTACCACAATCTCAGACAACTACTGTACATTGAGGGGCCTAGTAGTTTGGGCCCTGCAGATTGCTCCTCTCTGAAGCTAGACTATGTCACTGAAGTCAGCCTTGGCATGATAAAAGGACAGATCTGTCATTTCCTTGATAGATAACTTCTCCTTCTAGGTACTGGCAGAGGCGTTAGGGAAAGATAAGGTAATATATAATAATGATTATAGTAGCATCATTTACCACAGCTAAACGGTAGAAAAGTAGATGTCACTCACAGGCACATGGAATACAAAATGTTGCCTATGTGAAATGATACAGCATCCAGCTCCCCAAAGGAAGGAGAGATGTACTGACCCTGGGGGATGTTGTGCTAAGTGAGATAAGCCAGTGGCAAAAAGGACAAGAGCTGGGTGATCCCCTGGTAGGAGGCTCTTAGAGCACTGAACTCCTAGAGACAGAAGGCAGTGTGGTGGTTGACAGGGACAGGGGCAGAGGGGAGGGTAGTGCTGTTTAGAGGGAATGAAGTTTGACTTTTCCAAGATTGAGAGAGTCCTGGAGATGGTGCCGTCACTAGGACCATAATTAACAGTACTGAACTCAGAGAGCTGAAGATCCTAACTTGTTCATATCTCACCACAGTTATAAGGAAAAGAATTTTTAAAAGAACCTGAGAGGTTAATGTTCACAGTGGCTCTCCCTTATTGTGTGTTTACTAGGGGCGGTCATTTGGGAAACACCTCTTAATTAATTTTATGAGTTAAATATATCTATGCGCTCAAGCTTCTGATGCCTTGTGAAGGGCCAAAGCAGTTCAATAACTTGGCCAATGTATATGTAGCTCCCCAGCAGCTGGGCTATCCTTATGTCGGGGTTTGCATGAAATCTATGGGTACCTAGCTATTTTTAATAAAAAAGAAAGACTTCAGATAAATACCCTAGCTAGGGCTAGGGTTTTGGGGGAGCAGGGAACTTTCCTTGGACACAAAATTTGAGGGGCACCAGAGAACTTGGTAATTACGACAAACAATATAATCATGTTCTATTAAGAAACCACAAAAATCCAAGATGAACAAAATTCTAAATAAAGACGGGACTGTTGGACAAGGGAGGGCCATGCACAACCAGAGTGGAGTCCTTGAAAGAGCCACTGGTTACTCTTCAGACCACTTTGTGCCATTGACTGAGCAATAAGGCAGACCTCTGTAATGTGGTAAGATGTTTATAATATATAAAAGTTGCAGAAGCAAAAAGATGAAGAACCCCAGGAACTCCTGGAGAGAAACACTGAGCACCACACCCTTCTGTCTGAGGAGCTCACATTTAGGAAGTCTTGGCACAGCATCCAGGAGGCTTAACTTCTAGAGAGATTTATGCCGATGATTACAGAGCCTAGAGCGCTCATGCATAGGTAATGTTCTTTGTATTAAAGACGACACTAATCAGCCGCCTGAGAGGCCTTGGGGTGTGCAAACATCACCCACCAAGGCTCTGCTACTTCCGTGAGAAGGGAGCCAATCTCCCTGCCTGAGTTATCTTTGACATAAGTATGATGTCTGCTCTGTTGGCATTGCAGAGTTCTGGGAGACTCTGAGGAGATAAAGGTTGTGAAAGTCCTTTATAAGATGTGTTCATCCGCAGTGAGCCATTGTTTCTTTGTGTGGATTCTGGTTGTTGTTGTTTTGAAAGAGTAGAGAAATAATGTTAATGTCCTCCTTATAGACTGTGCCATGCAAGACTTTTCTATGGGTGGTTATGTTTGTGTGGCTGGCTAGTGGGCATGACAGCCTCATGGCTTTTCCTGGTCCGTGTGTTATTGAGTCCCACACACAATAGGAAACATATTGATGCAACCTTGGGCTAAGATTATGTTGCTGGGAGTTGGCAGGAGGTTCCAGCTGTTAGGAGCATTGCAGAGAAGACTGTCTCAGAATTCGGAGATGACAAGTGTGGGAGACAAGACTTGGGTTTACAAGTTGAATGACTGAGTGACGAAAACATTCTCAGCCGGGTCTAACTCTTGGTTGAGATTAAGTTGGTTCTGGGTACCTGGAAAGTAGTGGACCAGCTAGTCGGGGCTGGACACCACCAGGAAGATGGACAGTCCTTGATGATCAACTCAGAGGTCCGTTCATTCGCTCCCATGAACAGAAACAGAGCATCTTTTAGGGACAGTTGGCAGGATCTTTACTAAGACGTACGGTATCTCTCCTAACATGTCAAAGCGCTTGCAGTTATTATAAACGAACGTGTTTTTGATAAAACAAGACATCAAAGAGGCTGCTCATATACTCTAAGCTCTTGGAACTTGTTTTCAAAAGCTCTACTTGATCAAAGTGCTAGGAAACCGTCCTCGTGTTGGAGGAACGACTGGGAGCCATCTTTCAGAGACAACCCCGTGACCTTGGAGACTGAGCCACGTGATACAATCTTGAGTGGTATTACAATCTGGCTTTGGAAGCACTTGGCGGGGAAATGGTGTTTTGTTTTCATTTGATCTGTTACACCGTGCATCTGATTCCCCTCCGCTGTAAAGTAGAGCTTTAGATTTGGTGGGCCCCACCCGGATTTCAACACCGACCAAGCTTTTGTATTAAGGTCAGAGTGGGAGATAGTTTGTACAAATAATTCATGCCCTTTGATTGTTCTAGGAATGAAAGTGTATACATGTGCATGCATGTGTGTGTATGTGTGTGTGTACTCTCAAGTGTGTGTGCCCATAGGCATGGGTCTCTTAGACTTCAATTTCTCACTACATTAATCTGATCATTAAAGGGGTGACATTTCTATAGGATTCTATCAAGTTGTTGGTTAAAAGAACAAAAGTGGTCTTTAGCTTTCTTTGCAGGAGTGACAGGATGGAGATGCCACACCTACAGATGGATATGGTGAACAATTAGTGGTCATATTCTTCTTCCAGCCCTTCCCATAAGAACCACCCGTTTCCTTAATTACGTTGGCTGGGCCTGGTCCTATGCATTACATTAGGTGGGCTTGGCGCTCCTGTTAGGATAGAAGGGCCTCACAGTGCCTCTTCTAGGACTTCATTTGCGTGGGATACCTTTGCAGAGAGGGGCCTTAGAGAGGCCATCCACAATCAAGGACAAAGGATATCGAGAAGAAAGTGCCGTGGAGATGGAGGGGCTCAGAGAAGAGAAGAATGTCCTGTGCTTGTGACCTAAACTAGCCTTAGACTAGTGGGACAAAGTACTGGGGTACCACATAAGAAGTCTCGTAGCTCTTGGTGAATTCTCAGCCTTCGGGTTCCCATAATGCAGTAGTTGGCTCTAGCCCTAGTCTCTTTCTTCCCATCTTCCTCAGTTGATTGGGGTAAGTTTCACAATAATCATATTTAGTAGCTTTTCATAAGCAGGAGGAACAATCTATTGTAAAGTTGGCCACTTTCCAGGTTTGTCTTTTAGACACAATCAGCTCATTTTTTGGCCTGTCAGTGTTAAGGTTATTTTGACTAGGAGGGATATGAATCAATACTGTTCTAGCAAAACCCAAACAATTCACTGTGATCCTGTCTTAATCACAAGGGCAGAACATAGAAGAAGACCACTTTTCCCCTGTCAGAACGGTTTTGTTTTGATGTGTGGCTTATATGAATGGAATGATTCAATCGAGCCTGTACCGGAAGCTGTGAATTCAGTCCTATCGCTGGATCTGTCTGTGAGGAGCTCATTGTTCCAAACATATCATTGTTAAAGTTTTATCCACATGTAATGCAATTTTTATGTTCTTTTGTCCTGGTTTACTTTGTGCTAACAGAAGGGTCAAGGACATTGAACCGGTGTCAATGTACTAGTCATTTCCTTTGTCACGAGCACAGTATGTGTGTGTATGTGTGCGTGTATGTATGTGTGTGTATATATGTGTGTATGTACTAGTTATATCCTTTGTCATGAGCACAGTATGTGTGTGTATGTGTGCGTGTATGTTTGTGTGTGTATGTATGTGTGTGTATGTATGTGTGTCAATGTACTAGTCATATCCTTTGTCACGAGCACAGTATGTGTGTGTATGTGTGTGTGTATGTGTGTGTATGTACTAGTCATATCCTTTGTCATGAGCACAGTATGTGTGTGTAGGTGTGTGTATGTGTATATGTATGTGTGTGTATGTACTAGTTATATCCTTTGTCATGAGCACAGTATGTGTGTGTAGGTGTGTGTATGTGTATATGTATGTGTGTGTATGTACTAGTTATATCCTTTGTCATGAGCACAGTATGTGTGTGTATGTGTGCGTGTATGTTTGTGTGTGTATGTATGTGTGTGTATGTATGTGTGTTAATGTACTAGTCATATCCTTTGTCACGAGCACAGTATGTGTGTGTATGTGTGTGTGTATGTGTGTGTATGTACTAGTCATATCCTTTGTCATGAGCACAGTATGTGTGTGTAGGTGTGTGTATGTGTATATGTATGTGTGTGTATGTACTAGTCATATCCTTTGTCACGAGCACAGTATGTGTGTGTATGTGTGTGTGTATGTGTGTGTATGTATGTGTGTGTATGTACTAGTCATATCCTTTGTCATGAGCACAGTATGTGTGTGTATGTGTGTGTGTATGTGTGTGTATGTATGTGTGTGTATGTACTAGTCATATCCTTTGTCACGAGCACAGTATGTGTGTGTATGTGTGTGTGTATGTGTGTGTGTGTGTATGTATGTGTGTGTATGTACTAGTCATATCCTTTGTCATGAGCACAGTGTGCCTGGCTCCATCAGGTGAGAGGCAGACTGTGTGGGCCAGTCCAGGAAACAGCATACTTCCTACATTTATGACAAGTGTATCTTTAGGGGTGCCAGAGAGAGGTAGAGCAATGTGGACCAGATACCTGTCCGAGGAGGGGAGCTGAATTTGTTACTTGGATCTCACCACTGTGACCAAGATTCCTGACTAGAAGAAACTTGGGAAGAGTTTATGTTGGTTTCTAGTTTGAGGGACACAGCCCATCATGGCGAGGAAAACATGGCTGCAGAAGCTTGGAGCATCTGGCCTCTTTTCATCCACAGTTGGGAAGATGGAAGCAACACGTTCCTGATGCTTAGTGTACTTTCTCCTTTGTATACAGTCTAGGACAGCAGCCTGCAGAATGCTGTTACCATCGCTGAGGGCGGTTCTTCCTACCAAGGTCTGTATCCATGGTGATTCTAGATCCTGTCAAGCTGGCAATCAAGATGAACCCCCATAGAAGCCTCTGCCTCTCCATCTTGTTCTCAATGGCTCTCAAGTCTCTTGAGAGCTATCTAATTGACAACAGGTGGGTCACACAAAATCATCTCTCAAGATCCACGGTGGATCCCCAGCCTCTGCATATACTAAGATCACAGATGCTCAAGCCTTTCATGTAAAACAACCAAGTGTGTACATATAACCTATGTCCATCCTGCTGCATATGGCAAGTCACTACTTGATTGCTTCCAGTTCCTAGCTTGTATAAATGCCTCGCAAGTGGAATTCTATACTGTTGAAGAACAATAACACTAGTCATGTTTCTCCACAGTGAAATGTGTCCAGGACGCTGTGCCTTTAACTTCAAAGCCAGCTTCAGAAATTCATTGCTGGCTCATCTATGGCAAACAGGATTGATGAGGGAGAAGCTGCTACTGTAACACAGGCAGTGTCTGAGGGTGTGTGTGTGTGCTCAGAGCATGACATACCTACCCCTATAGCAAATGGATCTCAGGGATGGTGAGTGCCACTTGGGGCCTCCAGAACACTGGAGGGCCTGGCTTCAGTGTTGGAACTCAGCTCTACTGACTTAGGAGGATGTGTTAGTTTGAGTTGTCATTCATCTGTCCCTTCTGCTCGGTGTGAGCATGCTCTCTGAATGCTGTTGGGAGGATGCCAGGACCTGCATGGTGTTCAGGGCTGACAGGCTAGGTGCAGAGGGAGATGGTGAACTTGACTTTGACTGACCTGTGACATAAGGTCTTCAGCTGTCCTCCAGCTGAACCCTGGCAACACCATCAGACCATCCATATTGGTTGACTGACAATACAGCTCAAACTCATTTTATTTTCTGTTCAATAGAAGAGGAGATTCTAGTTTGGGGGTATGTGTGTGTGTGCGTCAGCTCCTTAGAAGTGAGCCAAAACTTGTAGTATTGAAAATAATATTAATTTTTGATTGTATGTGTGTGTATGTGTGTGGTGTGTGTGTGTGTATGTATGTGCGTGTGTATGGTGTGTGTGTATGTATGTGTGTGTATACATGTGTGTGTTATGGCGTGTGTGTATGTATGTGTGTGTATATATATGTGTATGTATATATATGTGTGTGTGTGGTGTGTGTGTGTATGTATGTGCGTGTGTATGGTGTGTGTGTATGTATGTGTGTGTATATATATGTGTGTGTTATGGCGTGTGTGTATGGTGTGTGTGTGTGTATATATGTGTGTTATGGCGTGTGTGTATAGTGTGTGTGTGAGTGTGTGTGCGTGTGCGCGTGTGTGTGAAGATATCTTGCAGGAGTTAGTCTTTTCCTTCTATCGTTTATATCTCAAGGGGATTGAACTCAGACCATCAAGCTTGATGACGAGCACTTTTACACACTGAGCCATCTTAGCATCCCAAATAGTACAAAAAGGAACCAATCTGGAAGAGAAAAACATGTTGACCTGGAGTTATATGGAGTTACTGAAGTCACACAAGTGGTCAAGGTCAGGGTCGTTGGTAGCAAGACACACACTGACTAAACAGATGCAGGGGGTTTGATGGGGGGAGGCTCTGCTGATCGCAGGACTGAGACGACAGTCCTTGCTCTTTAAAAGGCCACCAGCTCTGCTGTCCAAACATGCGAGCAAACTTGAGTCAGCTGGTCAGTGCGCCTTCCCGTCCCCCGTCCCTCAGCTTTCGGACGTCCCTTGACCCAACTGATGGACAGGTTAATGAAGCCACAAGCATGCAGAGTTCCTGTGGAGCATGGAGACACACAGACTTCTTGATTGTGTTTTAATTATTAAAGCAGAGCTTTACTGATGACTGACGCCCACAGGTGGGTTTCCAAGGCAGACCCCAGGGGCCATTTTTAGTTTTTCTATGCAGCCTTCCAGGAAAGTGTCCACTGGGACTTGATTGTTTAAGCTTTTACCTGTCATTTGTACTGATGGAGTCACACCGAGGCATCTCTTGCACACAGATGGAATCACACCAAGGAATCTCTTGTATACAGATGGAATCACACCAAGGAATCTCTTGTATACAGATGGAATCACACAGAGGCATCTCTTGTATAGAGTTGGAACCATACTGAGGCATCTCTTGTATACAGATGAATCACACCAAGGTATGTCTTATATGCAGATGGAATTACACTGAGGCATCTCTTGTATGCAGATGGAATCACATAGAGGTATGTCTTGTATACAGAAGGAGTCACACAGAAGCTTCTCTTGCATACAGTTGGAACCACACAGGGGTTTATCCTTGATTGGCATCATTTGTTCCAGGTTCTGTGTGCGAGGTTCATGTTCACTTACTCTGTGGCACGGCATGCAGACTGCCTGTCCTCATTGCTGCGTAGGTTTTTATTCAGTGACTGTACTACGCGTTTATGGCGTATGAGGACGTTCATATTCTGGTGACTTCTGCTGCTTGTTAATCTAAGGTTGCAGCTGTGGGTTTTCCTGTTCATTGCACTTGGTGGCTGTTTGTCATGTTTTTGTTAGATATTCTTTGGAATGCAGTTTCTGGGTCTGAAGTGTGGCTCTGAAGGCGTGGCAGGTGTCAGAGTGACCTGGAGGGCTTGCGACCACAATGCAGAATGTCGAAGGCAAAGGCGGGATCTGGGAGTTCATACTGTGAACGTCTCGTATCTGCTGTCTACACTACTGGGTAATCTCGGGAGGTGTTTTTAGCAGTTTATTCCCTCTCTGCTGGTAAGAGAGTGTCACTACATAGAACACCTTCCTTCCTTCAGTTATATGAAGAGAAGTGTGCCTTTCTTGGTCACAGTTTTCCTTACGACTAATAAAATTGGGCTCCTTTCTGCATATTATTGCTATTTTTATTTCATTTTTCTGTTAAGTTGTTCTTTTTTTTTCTTGTTGAGCTCTGGGAACTCTTTATTTGTTATGGGTATCAGTTACTTGTTGGGGTATGTGTTACACACTTCATTTTCTATACTTTTGGTTATATTTTTACTACTTTAATTCTGGTCAAAAATTCCGATATTTGATACAATGTATTATTATTTTTTGGTCCTAGGGCCAGGGGTGACTGTGCTTAGAGCCTTGAAAATCTCCTGAAAGCACCTCTATATTAACAGCTTAGTGCCTGCCTGCAGGTTTGTTGGGCAATGATGGGGTTTTTATGAGATGGGGCCTGATGGGAGGAAGTTAGGTCATTGGGCAGATGTTCTTAAAGCCAATGCTGAGCTCCTGTTGCCTCCTTGTCTCTTTGCTCTCTGGTAACTACGGGGCGAGCCTCTTCCTCTGATGTGACTTACTTCAGGCCCAAAGTGAGAGGGCCACCTGGCTGTGGATTGAGGCTCCTGAAGCTGAGTTAAGGGAAAGCTTTCTTCTTGTTAAGTTGATTTGTCTCAGATATTCGTTACAGTAACAGAAGCTCGGGAGGTTTGTGTCATTTATAAAAAAAGTCTGCCTCATGTAAGATGATGAAGATGATGTCTGTGTTTTCAGCTTCATTTTCCTCTCCTGTATTTCAATTTGAAAATCACCTAGGATTAATTTTAGTTTTTAGTAGAACTTGAGTAAGAGACTCTCACACACTAAAGCAATAACCCTCAGGGCTTTATTAAAATTAACTCACTGTATTTAGTATGAAATCATGGGCAGTTCTAGAGCGCTTGGGCCTGAGACTCCTTGAACATAGCAAGTGCCAGCGAACGCCTTCTACTTAGGAAAGACACTCGGGTGAGCCCTTGTAAGACAGCTGTGGACACAGACACCTGTTTCATGTTGTGCCCAAACTCAGGTTCCCGCAATAGTTTCTGTTTAATTTTGGATAAAGTGATTTGTCCCGAGGAATGCTGCGGGCCACTCTGCACCGTGGCTTTCCTGGAGACGATGTCTGGTCTCTGTCTGGCTGCTGGGAGTCTGAGCCCGGGCTCTGCTGGGGCCCTGCTTTCCGGGGTCAGCTGAGTTTCTGTGGTGGTGTTTTTTTTTCTTTCACCTACAAAGCAGGTCTAGCCCTGGGCCACTCCCCCACTTCCTGGAGGTTTAGGAACAAAGCATTCTATGTTTAAGGGAACATTTTAGCCTCCCTGTGACAGGCCGTGATACACACCTCTGAAACCAGCTGGAAGACTCGAGTTAAGTTACCATTTGGCCATGCTGTTTCCCACAGCCCGTGTTCCTTGGCCAGTGACGTCTCTGCATAGCCAAAATATCTCTCAGTTGCCAGCAGTCAGACTGCTGTATCCATTTGCCTGGAAAAAATAAAATATGACAGCAATTAGAACAGGGAGAAGGAAAAAAATATTTAGGAAGTTTGAGAAGTACAGACTACAAGGCCTATGGCTCAGTTTCCCTGTCTTACTACTCACAGACAGGCTGCTTCAAGAGGTGGGGTCTATGAGGGCCAGCACTTGGCTTACAAGCTGTGTGCCCCTTGGTGTTTTTCCCAGATGCAGAGCAGTGTTTAAAACATGGCAGCTGTCGAGTTGGTATTCCTGTATAGAGAACTGGAGAGTTCCAGGCATGGCTGGAGCTGGACTGGCCAGTGGCTTCCATCTTCACTGTCTCTCACCGTTGGGCCTCCTGCAGGCAGTGCCTGGATGTTCTCCGCTGAGCTGCTTCCTACCCCTAGATGAAGCAGATACATTCAGCTGATACTCGGACGTATGCTGCTTTTTCCTTCGAGCAGACTGACACGCTGTTTACTTTGGAAATGACAGCGAGGTTGTGATCATGAGTTTAAAAACCTATGAACATCTCGGAGAATTATAGAGGTTCCCTCCTGAAGTAATTGGCATCAGATAACTTCAATATTATCTCCATAGACAGGGCAATAAACAGGTTACTCTCCTGTGATGTGATATTATCAATATAGCGAAAGGGGTCAACTTATACTTCAATTTCTCAGTGAAATATTGAGCATGCTCTACTCTTCTAAAATTCAGACAGATATGAGCAGTGGTGAGAACAATAACAATAACTGGTCATCATAAACACTCGGTGTACCTCCAGGTGCTTTGCTAGTGACTAAACGTATCGCTCACTTAATCCAGAGATTTTCTTATGAAATAAGTTTTAGGAGAATTCAAAGATGGGGAAAATGGGGCTGAGAGAAATTAGGTGACTGACAGAAGACAGAACAAGTGGAAGGCCTGGGTATTCGGCCTGTGTGGTAACGGGCCTGTATGATATTCGGGCCTGTATGGTATTCAGACCTGTGTGGTATTCGGGCCTGTGTGGTATTTGGCCTGTGTCTGATACTGACGCTCTTGGATCCATTACTGGATTAAGTGTGGTGAGCTTTGGGAATGACGAGTAAGCTAGTTAGCAAAGAAAACCTACAGTGGGAAGCTCATCGCCCACAGTCATCAGGAGAGCCGTTCAGTAGAAGTCGTTAAATGGAGTTTATCTTTGAAATGATCTCTGCTAGGGCCTCTGGCCAGAGCAAAGCTTCATTAGAAAGTCCTTCGATATACCATGCAAAATTGGAGTGAGCGAGCGAGCGCTGTGAGCTTGTGGTGGCCATGAGCTGTTTTCTGATCTCACAGTCAGGACTCCTCAGTGCGCCACTGAAAAGGGAAACCGAAACGGATTGTAACAGAGTGTCTGATTGACATTCCCAACCTTTGTAACTCACTGGTTTCCCCAGAGACTGGATGATTTTGTCCAGCACAGGAAATCCATAGGGTGTGACCAGACGGCACCCTGGAAGGAAGACTTCCTTCCTTTTTCTAATTTTGGGATATTCTAATTATTTTTCCTAGAATGTTGAAATTGCTGTAAAATGGTTTTAGAAGCGATCCAGGGCAAATCTGTCTTTTGCCCACCCAGCTTGGCTGGAGCAATTGGAACATTAGATACTGTGTCCTAAGAAGCCTGAGAAGCACTGGGGGTTGAGAGGAGGGCAGAGTGCTGCCATCAGCCCTCCCCTGGCCTTGTCCACACTGTTCACAGCACACTGAGCTCCCTGTCTTGGGCTGCTGTGGAGATTGTAACTGACAGCTGGAAACTCTTCACAAAACATTTCCATTTCTTCCCTTTTAGTAGTTGTACTAAGTCACGTAGAGAAAGAGCCAACATGTTTCAAAGATTGTGCAGGGGCGGAGGGACAGCTTGTGGTGGAGCGCTTGCCTAGTGCTCTCTGTCAGTCCTCCGTACTGCAAGACTGAACAGCAGAGCTCGCTACGCGGCGTGTACAGTCTGCTTGCTTTTCACAACTTGGAGCGAGCTGACAATAGGTATTCTGTGGCCGTGTCTGAGGTGGTGACATGCCTCCAGGGGCTTCTTGCACAGTGGCGAGCCACCTTGGCATGTGGTAGCACCCTCATGTTATGACACCTGAACTGGTAAAGCTCTTGGCCCGTGTCCTGGAGAACACAGAGACATGGCCATTGAGAAGGTAAAACCTGATGAAATTGGGGACTGAGGGGGAAGAGCGAACCCCACAATAATCCAAAACACAGGTGTCCACTCACAAAACAGAGGTCAACAAACCTGCGTTCCTCGTGTGTTCACATCTCCACAGCCAAACTTGGAAGCTTCCAGAAGCCTGTGGAGAGGAGAGAGGCTGTCCTCAGGCCGAGGCTTCCAGGGCTCCCTTGGGATATCAGCAGTGGTGTTTTCAGTGGGGTCTGAGCCAGCCAGGTGTGGGCTCATGGCACCACCATGGGCAACACTCAGTGTGAGGAGCTACCATGACACCTTTAGGATTTTTAACTAATGTTTCCCATAAAAGTCATTTCAAGAAAATATCAAATCAATATTCAAAGGTATTTTTTAATTTTATTTTTCCCCCACCATCTTTTCAGGTTTTGTTCTGGGAGCATTTCTGTCCCTTGTCGCAACATGTGTGAAGTGCTAACTGGGAAGGAAAAAATGAGAAGCAGAAAGAGGGAGCATTTAGCAAATTATCAGATGAACGGATCATTACCCCCAAGGCAGTATCTGCTGTCATTTCTGACCGCATGTCATTTCCATAGAGAGGCTCTTGGGAGCCAGCGTGGCTACCGGGTCGTCAAGAGTGACAAGCGTTGCCATGTGTTTAAATCTGAGCCTTGGACTAATCCCCACATCAGCTTCGACTCTGCTTCGAGAGAGTCCGAACCTCCTTGACGTGCCCTTGGGGGCTGTAACTTGAACAGATTATATTTAAGTACGGTTTTGGAGAAGTTAGGTTACATATTGACTCCCAAGAACGCGAGTATCCCTTCTCCGGTTTCCCTCTGGCTCGGAGAAACTGAGAGCAGCTGAGGCTATTTTTAGAGATTACAGTTCACCGGAGACAGTGATCTACCGGTCTGATGCCTCTTTTTATGACATCACCCCTGAAACGCCGCATACTTGTATGCTTAGAAATAGCCTCTCGCTGTGCTACGCACTCTGAGGACCATATCGTACCCCGCCTTTGCTCTGTAAATCACATGACGCCCCTTGTCTGACCTAGGGCCTCAGCTGTGGCGTAGATGTCACGTGGTCCATCCTAGGCTCGTGAAAGTGGGAGGAGCTTATCCGAAGCCCCGCCTCCTGCACTGGACGTCAGTTCTGACTGTCAGGAAGGTGGCTGGAGTGTAAGAATCACCCCAAATCTCTGTGCCTTCAGCCTTCGGCTTTCTCCAACAGTTGGGCTCTCAGCGAGGCACTGTTTCCGCATACGTGTGAGCCAGCCCAGTCATTAATGTGTGGATTCGCTCACAGAGCACAGAGCCAGCACACTGTCCCATCTGTCCCATGCTGGCACCATCCTCTATGTGAGAGACCTCCGCTGTTGACCATTCATCCTCAAGCCTTCACCTTCTAACGGGAAGCAAAGAGCTCAGAGAATCAACTTGAGCCTGTTGCTCATTATGTTGGAAATATTTGAAAAAATTGGCAGCAGATTATTTTCCAATCAAAATCAAAGTCCACAGCCAAGGCTAGGGGATGTGAGTGACAGCAAGGGCACTGTTGACTAAAGACCCTTAGAAAAGCGGACGCGCCAGGCCATACATTCGGGGTGGAGGTTCTGAAAGTCGGCAAGAGTTGCTTTGGTTTTCTATTCTTCCTCTTCTATACCCTCTTCCAGCCCTTCTCGCTTCTCCTGGGAATCAGACTACGGGATGACTCCATGTTCATTCCTCATCTCCTCCATTGCTACAGAGCCCTCACTTTTAGTTGAGTCTTGACTTGACCTTCATTGGTGGTGCCCAGGTGACCTGAATAAGTTGTGGCCAGGAACAGGCTTAGTGAGAGAGAGCACCTCTGGTATTTTACCCAGGCTTAGTGAGAGAGAGCACCTCTGGTATTTTACCCTTGGTTGGGGTGGGTAGGGGGCTTCTTGCCTTTCTTTCTTCTTTCCTCTCCTCTGGTTAGGATGGGGAGGATGTGATGAGCTGTCTTGGGCCACAGAGATGAGAGAAACACCCTACCGGGGTCGGAGCAACAGGGTGGAAGAATCATGGGTCCCCAATGCTGTGACATCTCTCTATCGGCCGAGGGCTATAGACACTCAGGGCACGTCGAAGAGAAACTCTAGCTTATACCACTGCTGCATCGGGGCTCCTTGTCGTAACTGTCCTCATGGTCTATGTCCATTCCCCCCCTGGTCACCCATCTTCCTTCACCCCTCCTCCTCCTCCTGTTCTCCTCCTGGTCACCCACCCTTCTTCACCCCTCCTCCTCCTCCTGCTCTCCTCCTGGTCACCCATCCTCCTTCACCCCTCCTTCTCCTCCTGTCCTCCTCCTGGTCACCCACCCTTCTTCACCCCTCCTTCTCCTCCTGTCCTCCTCCTGGTCACCCATCCTCCTTCACCCCTCCTTCTCCTCATATCCTCCTCCTGTTCTCCTCCTGGTCACCCATCCTCCTTCACCCCTCCTTCTCCTCCTATCCTCCTCCTGTTCTCCTCCTGGTCACCCATCCTCCTTCACCCCTCCTTCTCCTCCTGTTCTCCTCCTGGTCACCCACCCTTCTTCACCCCTCCTCCTCCTCCTGCTCTCCTCCTGGTCACCCATCCTCCTTCACCCCTCCTTCTCCTCCTGTCCTCCTCCTGGTCACCCACCCTTCTTCACCCCTCCTTCTCCTCCTGTCCTCCTCCTGATCACCCATCCTCCTTCACCCCTCCTTCTCCTCATATCCTCCTCCTGTTCTCCTCCTGATCACCCATCCTCCTTCACCCCTCCTTCTCCTCCTATCCTCCTCCTGTTCTCCTCCTGGTCACCCATCCTCCTTCACCCCTCCTTCTCCTCCTATCCTCCTCCTGTTCTCCTCCTGGTCACCCATCCTCCTTCACCCCTCCTTCTCCTGTTCCCTCCTCATTCTTTTCCTCCTCTGTTGTGAGATTGCACCATAGAGACCAGTGGCTCTCCAACTTTGATTTGGATGATAATCAGTAAGATGGACCTTCTTAAAAAGCAGGTCCCAGGCCTTTCCTCTAAAGGTTGTGACTTAGGGCATCTTTTTGCATTTTTAGGAAGACTCTCAGGTGATTTGGGCTGAGAAGAAGGGATAGGATGTAGATTTCCCAACTTGCACAGAGCACTGGTTGCTGCACCTCAGTGTGGTCTGCAGAGTTGCATAGGTTGGACCTTTGTGGTACCTAAATAACTGCTGTGTTGACTTCTTCCTCCAGCTACCAGGTCTTGCAATAATTCAGGCAATATCAAGAGAAAACAACACTACCAAAACATTCACTTAATACAATGGAGAAAACAAACAGACGGCTTGACTACATTTTTCCTAATGGAGTCAGTTGCTTTTCTGATAGCTACATAGCACAAGAGGGTAGATTTTTATTGTTAGTTGATTGGCTTTGGTTACTAACTCCTATGGGATAGTCCTAGGTTACCTGTGGTTTGTGGTTCACATCTATCTATCTATCTATCTATCTATCTATCTATCTATCTATCTATCTGTAGGTGGGGGTGTATGTATGTGTGGGTGTGTCAGTGGTGGGCCACTAGGGGAGGTAACACGTGGCCCTCTGCATGCCTGTGAAGGTTAGAGGAAGGTGTCAGCTGCCCCATTTTTCTCTGTCACTTGTGACCGGCTCTATCACTGGAGCTGGAACTAGGCTGACAGTCAGCAAGCTCCAAGAATGTTCCTGCCTCTGCTCTCTACAGCTCTGGAGTTACTGGCACATACATGACCACACCTAGTTTATGGGTAGACACAGGGTCTGCCAACGCAGTTTCTCTTGTTTGTCCAGCCAGTGCTCTTCCCCGCTGAGCATCTCCTCAGCTCTTAAAACCATTTTTGAATGGGAGTTAGGGTGAAATTCTGCAAATGGCATCTGTTCATTAAGACTACCCACGCCAGTTGGTACCTTATGTGACAAACTTTTGTAGGGTGGAGAGACTGAAGATGAGAAGAGGACAACCCTGCATGGAGAGCAGACAGATAGACAGCCTGCTACCCAGCACGCGGAGGGAGACAGGATGGTCTGAGGCAGCCTGGGGTCTGGATGGAGGGACACAGGTAGGTGCCCATTCCCCTTCAGAATGAGTACCTTCTCTTCGGCCCGGGGGTTTATAGGCTGAGTCTTCAGCCCAGTGGAATTCCTGTTTCGGGCAACTGTGCCGGTTGATGAGAAAGTTAAATAGGAAAGAATGACGTGGGTTGCAGAGGGCGGAGGGGACTTATTAGTGGCTCCAGTTTGTGCAGGGTTTGCCCATCCTGTGTGCTCATTCAGAGATTGTGGCTGTGATGCTGACACCCAGGCAGGTGTTAGGCTCAGCATGTGCTTTGGAGCTGTGTAAATATGTTGGGGTGAGGGAAGCAGGAACTGAAGGACTCATAGCAGAAGGGTATTCAGTGAGAAGGGACAGAGGCACAGAGGGCCTCTATAGACAAACAACTGTCCCATGCTAGGGCTGCCAGGACTCCGACTGCCTTAGACTCGATATCTACATTTCTGAAAGATAGCCCCCCCTCTGTGGAGTATTGTCATCACTGTCCCAGGGAGAGTGACACGGTCTTCTGGTCTTCTGTAATTCTGTTTCCTCGGACACCTGTGCTGTGTCCGCTGTGTCCTGAGCTGGAAAGTGCTGGGGTGGTGAGTGCCTTGATACAGGGCTGTATTTTATTCCGCTTATTTCCTGAAATGTAGATCCCTGTGTCCCGTGCAAAGCATTCACATGATGATCCCCTGAGGGGAATGACAATTCAATTGCTATTTACTTACCGTCACTTCCTTCTTTCCACGATGGCCTCATGGTTGAGTTGTTTTAGAATTCATTTTTGGGAGTGTTTTACATATTTTTTCCTCTTTTTGAATTAATACAAAATAATCCGGGATGGAGTGATGGCTCAAAGATCATCTGGGGTACGGTAGCAGACACGTGGCTGCAAACTCTAGAGTTCTGAGTGAATTAAGTGTGCTGGGATTGGCCCAGGCTGTGTAAGCAGCAGAGCTGCTGCTGCTCAGGCGTGAGGACCAGAGAGCTAGGATTCCAGTGGGGGTCTCACAACTGCCTGTAGCTCCCGTCCCGAGGGATCTGATGCCCTCTCGATGCCCACACGTGCACATGCCGACATGTTACAAACACACAGATGTGTGCACATCAGTAAATCCTAACTGCTCCGCGATGACATTTGAAGCGTGTGTTCCTGTCTCTGTTCCTCCAGGTTCACACCCTTCGGGGGTAGGTTAAGCTTTGGTATCTTTCTCAAGAATGCTTTGTGGGCCTTTCCTTGTCATGGCCAATAGAACTTAAGACTTTGGAAACCCTCCTTCTTTTCACTTGTGACTGTTGACAAAACTGCCTTGGAACCGCTGCTCCGGGAAAGGGTGAAATTCGCCAGCCTCTAGAGATGCTGATCTCTCCCAGTTGTTATCTGAAAGTGCCGAGACAAAACCGAAGAGCTGATTCTAGGGCCAAGAACAAAAGTCGCTGTTTTATTTGTGCTGAGCTTGGGTTTCGAAGCTGATTTTGTTTTTGTTGTAAATTGCTGGCAGCAGCTTGGCATCTGGTTCAGTGTATTTCTTACCCTTGCGTGATTATTCACGGTCCCTTAGAGAGGGATTTACCAACAAGTAATTTCTAAAAAAAAAAAAAAAAAAAAAAAAAAAAAAAACAGATGATCAACGAATAATCTTATTTTGAAAACTTGGCAGATAGACTTAGATTTCATTGTAAAACAACTCCTTAGAAAGAATTTGAAGATTGCGGATTCTATTTTGAGAAAACTTTGTATATTGGGGGCCTGGAGGCAGGAAAAAGCATCCTATTATGTAAATATTTTTGCATATTTTTGAGGCATTCTGAAGCTAATGTGGCATCTCAATCAAATTATGTTCTTAATTGGTCTGGATAAGAAAAACAGCTCACTTGTCTCCGAGTCACGGGATTTTGGGAGTCAATTCATCTATTGCCTGCTAAAGAGCCCTGTGGAGAGATTTTCGTGCAGCCTGGGCTTGTCTTAGTGTACTCACTTGAACTTCTGAGAATGAGGCCGTGCGTCTGCTCCACAACACCCCAGGTGACCTCTGGGCTCTGTGCAGTAAGACAACCTCTGCTTGGCACAGTAGCTGTGAGGACTGGGAAAGGACGGCGTGAGTGGGGGAAGGGTACCTTCAGGGAGAACAGAAGAGCATCTATAGCCACCCTCAGTGTGAAGACAAGGGACAGAATCCCCTTCCAAGGAGCAGTGGAGCCCAGCACTGGGGGACGAGGTGGACTCCCTGTGTGGCAGCCGTGGAGAGACCACAGCCATGGTCTGTGGTGGTAGACGAAGCGGCCTACATCTTGTTTAGTGCCTGTGTGACCGTCTCCAGAGAGGAGCGTAGGAAGCAAGAGCGTCTGGTTTAGCCCCATCCTGGAGCCGGACTCACAGAGAGCTCAATAGGCCCCTTATATCTGGTGGCCACGGAAGTGTTGGGTTAGCTTGTATCAATATGAGCCACACACTGAGGGCCTAAACTGATTGTATTTCTGTTGCTGTGACAAATACCTGACCCCAAACAATCAATACAGAGGAGGAGGAGTTTATTGTGACCCACGGTTCCAGGTTATAGTCCATCTTTTGAGGAAGTTAAAGAAGGGACTCAGTCAGCTGGTCATTCACATTTACAGCCAAGCAGAGAGATGCGAATCCACTCACACTGCCTGCTTCCTTCCTTCACTCTTCCACAGGTCAGAGCCCAGCCTCGGGAATGGTGTTACCCACAGTGGGCTGGATCGGTTCATAATAAAGACAAGCCCAGATAGACATGCCAATAGGCCAACCTGATCTGGATATTTCCTCAATTGAGACTCGCTCTCAACGTGGTTCTAGATTATGGCAAACGGCATTCAAAGCCGACCATCAGAAGGCCCAGTCGCACAGGGCCACTCGCACATTCTCTCATTGTTCACAAGTCTCTCCAAAGACTGCCGGTGCTGCTTACATCAGTGACTTCACTACCGCAAGGTCTTTCCTTCTCAGACCCAGGAGACAAAACAATCAGCATGGCACATGCTCTTGTGAACACAGTTCTCATTTCCAGAGGGAGTGGTTGTGGATATATCTATTTTATTTGAAGTGCGGCCACCCTGAAGGGTCAAACTCAGTATGAACTATTGGGTACCCCTGTGGTATTGCATCTAAGGCTAATGTCTGGTCAGGTGTGAGCTCTCCTCCTCTGAGTCCTCTCAGGACTGGGCATCTCTTGCTGGCATTTTTGCTTAGGTGTCCTATTGTTGGATGAGTTATGCGATTCTCTCAAGACTACAGGATCTCAGCACTGATATCTGGAGCTGAAGAGTCGCATCTCTCTTTGCCCCACACTGTGGTCAGACACAACATGGCATGGTTCTTCACTCTTATATTTCTCCCAAAGTAAGCAGAGTCCAACAAATTAAATAGGTAGTTAGCAGCAGGCCACTCAAGAATGGAAAACAGCATGGAATGTTTTACCTAGGAAAGAAAGTTCTGGAGCCCAGGTCTTAGTGAGCACCTCATGGGGAGCCATCATGTAAGTGGGAGCTACAGGTAGCAGAAATTCGTGTGAAAACAATACAGGCATCGTGGTCGGCATCGCCGCTGTGTAGCGTGGGTGTGAAGAAGCAAAGGAAGCTACGGCTGTAGAAAGGAAGGAAAGCTTCAGGGTTTCAAAGTGTGGCCTCTGTCTTTGACTGCTGTAAGAGAATAACTCAGAGAGAATAGGTTATTAAAAAACAACAATCGAGTATTACTTTTGGCCCAGGGTTCCAGAATTTCAAAAGTCCCCAAATCAAGGACACATCTGTGAGGGCCTTCTTGCTCCATCATACCATGGCAGAAAGGCAGGGCGTGGGAACAGTGTCCATGTGAGGTGGCCTTTGACAGCGACATTAATCATCCCTGAGTCTGGAGCCTGAGATTTAAATACCTCTCAGTGTTCTTCTCAGGATGCTCCAAGTTCGTTTGTTCGTCCGTCCGTCCGTCCCTCCCTCCCTCTCTCTCTTCTTCCTTCCTTTCTTTCTTCCCTCCTTCCCTCCCCCTCCCTCCCTTTCTTTCTTTGCTGCAACTCAATTTGTAGCGAGGCTAACCTTGAACTCACCAGTAGCCCAGACGACCCTGTGACTCAGTCTTTTCCTACTGCAGGCTCCCAAGTGTGGGAGGCCATGCCCTGCAAGGCCTGACACTTCCGGGTCGACACTTCTCTTTCTGGCGCTCGTGACTGTCACCCAACTTGTGACTGCCTGTGCTGGGCCTCGGGTGAAAGGTGAGTCCAGGGCACTGAAGCTGTTGAAATGTCCTCTGCGAGTCCTCCGTGTCCAGATGGCGGAAGGCCAAGCTCTCACCGGATTCAGATCTAATTAAAATGTAGCATTTCATGTCAGCAATTGTAGCATCTTGGGATTCTGTAATTCATTTAACTTCACGAAATGAATGCTGTCAATCAGGATTCAGAGGGAGCAAGCAGCTGCAGTGGAACACGAAGTGGTTGCCAGGTGATTTGGAGCGTGCAATGGTGAAGCTTTTTCTGAAGAAGTTTAAGTCGTGCCATTCGTGACTCTGTGGAACGAGCCAACTGTCACTTCTCTCCAGCCCCTAGGGGCCCCATTGAGGTCATGATTATGCCCAGGCATTCCTTGTTAGACTATACACAGGGCACAAGATGAGATACAAATGAGACACATTTTGTGTGTTTTTACTACAGCTCAGTGCGCGTCTGAGTCTAGAGCGCATGTCTTGGGACATCCTCCTCGAGAGGCATGGGCTGCCCCAATCAGGAATGAACATTTATTGCGTAGACCTTTCACCGAGGCATGAGCAAAGTTAGACAGGACAGAGAACGGATGGAATCCTGTTGGCAGAGTCTCCTGTCACCAAGCATTCTTAGCAACACCTTGGACTGTCTGTTTATTGCAATATTTTATGGCTCAAATAGTCTTCTAGAACCTTCTTTAGAACCAGGAAACACAGCTTCTGTAAATTACGCAGTCTTCTTAGTCATTGTGTACCACTTTGAAAGTCACATGTTCCAGCATCACTTCCTTTTCATCTTTGTGAAAAGGAGAATTGGTTTAAAAAAAGATATGAAGACAAGCCCTCATCACCAGCATGAACACATGTATTTACACAAAGAACACATGGAAAATATTATAATTCTCCCTCTTCTAAAAATATTGACTTCATTAGTAAAATGGAGATTTTGTTTTTAGTTGCAAGAAAAAAATTAATCCTCTCAGCTGAAAATGGGAAAGAATTCACCAAGTTTGAATAGCTAAAAATATCTCCTGGGCCTTCGTCCCCGTCTTTAGAGGAATTTACCTGATAGCACTATTACAGGACATTCCAAAAGAGTGAATGTCCCTGGTTTTCCCATAAAATCAAAGCTTGTGCTTTGTCTGAGATGGGGAAGAACACAATTCTGCTTTGTGTGCACGACCCTGCCTGATAGGAGCCATGACACCGGGGTTTCATGTGAAAGGCGGAGAAAGAAAGCATGTCAGCATTCCCAGAAGAGTGACAGGATCCCGCACACCCTACGTCTCCAGCACGATCGGAGTCCATGGTAAGCAGTGGCCGCAGAGGTAGAAGTAATGCCCACTTACGGTCATTACTGTTGGTCTTTCTTGGGCCCCAGCTTTTAGTTCATTACAGAATAATCCTTGGCTAATAACAGTGAACTGTTGTGACAATCGTTGAAAGCCCAGGCGTTTGCGAACAGGTAAGCCAAATGCTGCACAGGGGATAAACTGCTCAGTTGTCCTAGGACAGCCAGGCCAGAGTTTGGCCAAGAGCACTTGGTCCTTTATGCATGTTGCTTATTAATTGTTGTGTGTGGGTATCTGTCCCTTGGTGTGCCAGCCTCACACTCATGCTGAAAACACGCCCTTGGTGTAGAATGTTTTCAGACCACAAGTCTGAATTTCCAAGTTTACCCAGCCTTCAAGGACCCCTAACAATTCCATTTTGGTTTATAGCGCATATTTTGACTACGCTGTGAGTCTCTGGAAAGGTGAATTAGGCACTGAACAAACCCTCGGCACACCCACGGACTCAGTTCTTAGGAGCACTGAACAAACCCTCGGCACACCCCCGGACTCGGTTCTCACGAGTTTTACATGATCGGCACCAAGGGTCATGCTAACCCGAAAGACACCCTGTTCATGGGAAAAGCCTGGTCCATTTGCTTCAGTGTTATTTAGCTGTGTCTGAGAGTGGATTGGCCATGTGAACTCATTAAGGCCCACGATATCTTGGGTATCAGATTCTTACCCCACAGCTGCGGCTCAGTGCACACTGAACAATGGCTTTTGGCTGTTGGGCCGCGTGAATCATTCTGCCCCAAATGAAAGCCCGTATTGAGAACTATGGTATTGCTTTGCTAACATGGGCATCTACTGAGCACCCAATGCCACCCTTCCCTCTGATATGGTAATCCGTTATCTCGATCTGATTATGGAGGGTGAAAGTTGCTGGGCACCTGATGGAAATTTTTAAGTCCTTTCGCGCTGGGTTGGCTGTCTTTTCAGATCAATCTTCCGGCTAACGACAGCCAATACTTTCATATGTGATTACGGGCCCGTTCCATCTTTTCATAAGCAGAGACTCTTTGGAATCATATGTATTGATCTTTTTAATAGAAGTCAGGAAAAATAAAATTACTCTGGCTTCTTGCGGCAAAACGATGATAAATGAGAACCTAGAAACTTATGGGAGAAATTTTTTCCTGCCCTGGATTATTTTAATCACTAAAAATGATGGTCTTTTTAATAATATTTGCTTTCCATTATGCTCATTTGCAGCCTAGCCAAAAGTGGTTTCTGTATTGCTCGTGTGACCGCACTGAGGCAGAGGCCACGGGTGTTCCCGTACCTGCTGGTGACGCAGGTACAATAGTCCCTAAAAGGGGGCAAGGAGCCAAGTTCATGGTCTCTTCTGTAATTTCAGGCTGGGTTTCAGTAGGAGACCTTTGGTGACCCAAAAAAAAAAAAAAATGTGCTGTGCATTTCTTACTCCATTGCTCGAACGCCCCTTGATTACACTGTTGTCTTAGATTTGAGCTTTTGTTTCTCTTATGTCTCATTTGACCAAGTCTAATTACTTTCTGATTTTTTTATGCTTTGTGTAAGATAAAGCACAGCTGATTCCTTCTCTGTGGCCTTGGTGACTCACTGTGTGTTCCTGGAAGCAGTAAGCGTTACTTTGCTAGACATTAGACGTCAAGCATGTTGGTTTCGATTGTTGCTCTAACTACCTTTTCCCACAAAGCTATGACCATAGGTCTCAGGTTGTCTCTTGTGTTGAATGATGGGGTTCTTGTTTTCCCCTGTGCAAGTGTGAGGACCCAAGTTCAAGTCCTGGAACTCAGATAAAGATGTCATGGTAACAGTTCTGGAATCCCTGGCTCCTATAGAAGATGGGAGGAGGAGGTGAGAGAGTCCTAGGAAGCTCCCAGACTAGCCAGCTCTCATGTCCAGCAATAGACAAGGGATCCTGTCTCAAACTAAGTGGAGGGTGAGGGCTGTCACTCCAGGTTCTCCCCTGACCTCCACACAAGCACTGTGGCACACATATGCCTTTGTTCAGGAGCGCACGTGCACGCACGCACACACACACACACACGCACACGTGTGCTCACTCTCACATGCTTCATCTGATTAGAGGAAAGACTAGATAGTTCTGTGGTGAACGAGACACAGGCATGAGTTCCCTTAAAACTGGCCAGTTGTGTGCTCATGTGTAAAAAGCAAAATATCAAGGGGAAATGGCTGAAGTACTAAGAAATAAATATTTGGGATATATATCTAAAGTTGAGGTAAAATATACCTTTAACATGTATTTCTTTGGAAATTCGTTCACCATGAAGAATTTATTACAGTGTTCTTAACTGTATCTGCTGTTGCAGCTCAAGCCCAACCTCCCAACTCCACATCATAAAGATGTTTATTTCTTATGAAAACAAAGATGTGTATTGGTTTTTGCTCTTTGGAAGTATGATAATAAAAAAATTAGAAATTACATATTCAACCCTTACAATATCTGTTCTCAGTTTGGGGTATTGGATGGGACAGTAGAATACTGAGCAATTGATAAAGCCATCTAAGCCCTGTGCTGCCCCAGGAACCTTTCTGTGGCCACCATCAGCTCTGTGGCTTTTCTGGACCTCTGTTTTCCTATTAGGGAGTGCCAACAGGTCTTGGCTGTAGTGAGCACGGCAGGTCTTTGTAACAGTTTGGATAACGGGAAGCAGATGGCTAAAACAGGATTGGCTAGAGGTAAGCAGTGAGGGGGAAGTCTATGGCTCCACAGAATCAGGAGTTCTGGAGATAAGTCAGAGGACTGTTGTGTTGTAATTCACATACCTCCATAGGCCAGTCTGTGACGTCATCCTTTGTGGTTACGATAGCCTCAGTAAGAAGACTCCAGAACCTTGGGCAATGTGTCAGCCTGTTTGTAGGCTGAAGACAGTGGAAAGCAGACCTTAGTGTCTCACATCTCCATGTCCACAGTCAATAAACTAAAATACTGCTAAGTATCTTCCCCGCCTGCCGTTTAACACACATTAGATGGCTCCCAGTTGCTCAGTCCCTGTGAAATCTGATGGCGAGCTTTCTCTATTTATCAACTATGGGAAGAGGCTCCTATGATCAGACTGCGTGAAGTTCCCTCAGTGGTGTGAAGTGTCGAGCCTGTGTGCATGCAGATGATTATATTGGACGATGTTGGGCACAGATGTGTGACGTATCCAGTCTTTCCATTCCTGAACCCAGTGAAAGAGGCAGAATCTGAAGGTGTAAATCGGATGCGTGGCCATTGGCAAGAGAGGAGCAAGTCTAATTTGTTTGCCTCTGGAACTCGACGACTGCTAATTCTTCACGAGCCTGGCCCCTGCCAAGCATCCATTGTACGTTCTCTGATAGGAAATTCATATTGTTAAACTCTATGTGAACTCAAGGTATTAATGCACAGGGCTTACTAGCAAAAATGACTTTCAAATGTCAGATAAAATTAAATAACACGGCTTAATAAAATAAGCTTGTTTCCGAAAACCTGTTTTTCATATTTGTGAAGGAGTTATCTGTCCAGTTATTCAAGCCAAGATATTGCCAGCACAGGGAAGAGACACTCTTTTATCAATTATCAAGAGGGCCATTGATTTCACAAAGCCAATTAGAGCAGATCTGGAAGGACAAATAAATATTAGTTTTAGAAGCATTTCTTTTTAAGAAACAATTCAGTTAACTAGAGTTAGTTACTAAATAAAAATAAGACATCTTGTTTGTACCCAGAGGCACACTTTGCCGTGGGTCATGCTGGGACGAAGCTCGCTTTAGATACTGTCAGCTAAATGACTTCTCACAGACACCCTTCACGTGATTTGTCCATGAAGTATAGGTTCAGATTTTGTGGTCACTGAGAAACAATCTGGAACAGGCAAACATCCCATTGTTGACCAGATATTTGGTAGGCAAAGAACAAATGATCAAAAACACAGGTCTGAGCCCTAGTAATCCTCTCTGCATGGTACTCGTGGCCCCTACTGCTCACTCCGTTGGCACAGATGTGAACCATCATTTCCCACAACTTCTTGCCCAGTGTTAAATCCATCTGAAGAGCCTTTCCTGATGGTCTCCAGAAGCAGAACATCTCTGACATAGAAATGAAGAACAGGCCAGAAACAGGAGCGCAGGATCTGGGAACTACAGGACAGTCAGCTTGCTTCTGGAACCGGTTTGTTCCCATGTACGTGTTTTAGGCAAAGCAGTTAGGCTGCTTTCTGTTATTTGTAACTAAGCACCTGAGATAATTAACAAAGGAAGAGGAAAAGCTTCCTTCGACTGCAGTTGATGTCTGCCCTGTTGCTTTGGGCCTGTGGGACACGCTGTGGAGTTGAGTTGCTCCCCTTCTGGTTACTGGGAAGCAAAAGAGAGTGGGAGACCAGAGTCCCAGAATCCCCTTCAGGGGAATCTTTAGTGATCTAAGACCCCTCACTAGGCTCTACTACATGAAGTAGTACCAAGCTGAGGGCCGAGCCTCAACACATGGGGCCTTTTGGGGAATATTCTAGATCCACTCTAACGCAGGATTCTGGATTACTTGGGGGTGTTTGTTTCCTGGGGTCCTATTCCTCTTAAGCGATTTTCCTCTTAAGCGATGCTCACTTGGCCTGTGACGCTGACGAGAGAGTTTTCTTGGCAGGATGGTCCTATCGGTGACTCTAGCTAGGGCAGAACAGAATGGGCCCTGACAACCCATCTGTAACTAGAAGTTGCCTAGTGTTCTGTCTTTGTTCAGAGCAGACTCCCTCAGAACTATGTACCCTTAAGATTGCTATTGTGGGGGGCTGGAGAGATGGCTCAGAGGTTAAGAGCACTGACTGCTCTTCCAAAGGTCCTGAGTTCAGTTCCCAGCAACCACATGGTGGCTCACAACCATCTGTAATGGGGTCTGGTGCCCTCTTCTGGCCTGCAGGCATACACACAGACAGAATATTGTATACATAATAAATAAATATTAAAATAAAAAGATTGCTATTGTGGATGAAGGCTGCAGTCTGTCCTCTTGGAGGCTGTGATAGCAACTTCAGGACAAAGACCCCACTGACAAAGATCTTTCTTATTGTCCTGTCATCCCACAGATCCCAAGTCACCCTGTCTGCTGAGCACCGCAAATGCCATAATCTCACTCACCAGATGCACAAGGCTGACATGAGTTTCACTGATTTTAATTTTAAGATGGTTAGATCTCCTGTTGCCTCATTTCAGATATGCTATAAGAAGGGATTCACCGGTGTTTGGTAAAGAGCCAGCACTAGCTGGGAATGCAAGAACAAATGTGGATGAACCTTAATTTCCCAGTGGTTCCCCTTTTCAGCAGACACTAGTCACACAGACATCATTTCATACCCCCATGATACAGTATCATCAAACATGACCGTGGTGTGAGAAACTGGGCAGCTCGGGAACGACTCTCCCCTTCTTTGAGTTCTAACTGAGGGCCGTCTGCCTCCTTCTATCCAGCTCCTTCTAGAGCCCTGGCTGGTCTGGAACTCCCTTCTGTAGCTGAGGGGGACCTTGAACTTCTGACCCCTTCTGCCACCTCCAGGGATGACAGGCTTAAGGCCTGCTAGGCAAACATGTCCCTGGCCTCTGATATTTATTTTATGATGTTTTTATCTATTCAATCTGGCATTCAAGTTTCAATGACGGATTTGATTTTCAATCAAAAAATCTAATTAAACATAATTTTAATAATACTTGTGTGTATCAATAAGAGATGACCCTCTGTGCTGAGGCCCTGCAGTCTGCCCTGGCTGTAACAGGAAATAGAGAACGCTCGGGGTTGGCGGGCCTTCGTGTCTTACTCTTGGAGCTCTGACAGAGAACTCAGATCTGCACTTCCTGCCTTGGTGGCCTCAGTAACAGGACCCTAAGGATGACCACTGGTGTGTTTCCATCCTCGAGCTGTCATCAGGGGACATGCTTTAGGCTCCTGCGATGGTTCCTCGCATGTCCCCAGTTGACTGCAGGCAGCTGCGAAAGCAGGGTTGGCGCGAGGGTGATTGATGGACCACTCTGCTGCCCCAATCCTCCTCTTTCCCCGGGTTTCCTCTTCTCTTCGCAGTTCGGTGTTGCTTTCTCTGCCTGGGGCAGGACCACATCCCCCAACTTGTCAGTCACTTCTCATCGTTGTAACACACACATAGAGAAGGCACAGGGGTTTATTTTGGCTCATGGTTCTGGAGGTTTGGTCCAGGGCCAGCTGGCTCCAGTGCTGTGGGCCTGGGGCCTGAGGCTGAGCACTAGAGGCCAGAGCATAGAGTAGAGAAAAACAGCATCACAGTCGACAGGAGAGAGAGCAGGGCGGGGCGAGGGGTAAGGCTGCCAGCGATGCGCCTACAGTGACTGCATTCCTCCAATGAGACCCCTTTATGAGAGTGTCCCTCATTTCCCCATAGCATCAAAATCCTCCAATGAGGCCCCGTTATGAGAGTGTCCCTCATTTCCCCATAGCATCAAAATCCTCCAATGAGGCCCCTTTATGAGAGTGTCCCTCATTTCCCCATAGCATCAAAATCTTAACCTCTCAGCAGATGAACATGGCAGAAGGCTGATGGTCTATCTAGTTGTCTCTCAATGGTGGGGTCACCAGGTAGGGACCAAGTCTTCAACATGTGAGTCTTTGAGGGGCACTTCAAACCCAAACCATACCAGCTGTACTTCATGTCTTCACAATCTCTTGTTGGTTTTATAATCTTTATGCCCCAAGCTGTGTGTGTATGCCTATGTGCGCTTGTATGTATGTCTGTGTATGTGTGTATATGTGTGTAATGTATGTATGTATGTGTATATGAATGTGCAAATATGTATGCATTTATGCACACAGCATAGGTATCTTCATGACAATATAGATAGACAATTTACTATTATTAATAAGAACAAAACAGTTGATTAAATTAATTGAACTCACATCATGGCCATGGATATTTCATAGGCTCCGACATGTGTGTTGTGAGGAATAGACTAGACTGGAGACTTGAGGGAATGCTGTGGGATGAGGGGTCAAAGGGCAAAGACAGAATGAGAGAGTGGCTTGTGTTCTCCCATCACCCATGCTGCCAATACGGCTGGGTGACTTGGTTCTCTGCCTGTGATCCACAGACGCAAACCAGACAGCTTGCTTTCCTGAAGCATTTAGGAACCAAGGGTTCCTGTGTTAGGAGCTTAGCCCCAGAGTGTCACTGTCTGAGGTGTGGGAATTGGCAGGGCCACTTGAATTTGGAAGAGATTAAAATAATTCTTGTGAACTTTGACTTATTTATATGTTAGCTGTTTCTTAAAGATTCCATTTTCATTTGGTGTGTGTGTGTGTGTGTGTGTGTGTGCGTGTGTGTGTGTACATGTCTGTGTTCATGAGCCACTGTGTACCTATGGTGTTCAAAGAAAAATCCATGGAAATTGAATTCAGTGTGCGTGCATGTATGTGTGTGTGTATGTGTGTCTTTGTGTGTGTCTGTGTGTATCTGTGTGTCTGTCTGTGTGTGCGTGTCTGTGTGTCTGTGTGCATGCGCCACTGTGCATCTATGATATTCAGAGGAAAATCCATGGGAATTAAATTCAGTGTGCGTACATATGTGTGTCTGTGTGTGTGTCTGTGCAGTCTGCGTGCATGCGCCACTGTGCACCTGTGATATTCAGAGGATGATGGATGGAAGTTGGATTCAGTTCTTTCCTCTCATCTTGTCTGTCCCGGAATAGAACTCGAGATGTCAGACTTGGTGGCAAGCCCCTTCACCAGCTGAGCCATCTTGCCTGCCCTCTGACTTACTTCTTAAGAGAGACCTATTATTAAAGAAGAAGCGAAGGGGCACCCTAGCCTCTTACTTCCCTCTGGCCTCTTACTTGGCTGCGTGAGCTTTCTTGGGGTTCCTGGCTGGAAGAATGCCAGCTCTCGGGAGACCCAGACTGGACAGTTGTTGTATCTGGATTCTCTAAGCTGAGCCTGGGACACTGCTCTGTCCTCCATATCATCAGAGGAAGGTTTCAATTTCATTCCTTAATGTTGCAATGTTTCCCTCCTGTCTCTCTCTCTCTGTCAGACATCCAAGGACTTTCTGGATTTCTTACCCTACATCTCCTTCTGGACTACATACATGTATGTATATGTATATATTGGCTGACTGGTTTAGGATGTGTGTACTGCGTATGCATGCCACGCACAAGTTTGGAGGTCAGGGGGCAACTTGTGGGAGTTGGTTCTCTCCTACCATGGGACAGAAGAAATTGAATCCAGGTCCTCAGGCTTGGCAGAGCCTTTACCCTCCGAGTCAACTCACTGCACACAGACTACGTTATTGTCATGCAGAACGAGAACTGGAACTCACGCTGGCCTCTGCCTTTACTGGCATCCCTGAAAGTCTCTCTGCCCTGCTATGTCTCCTTGCCCAGAACAGCTCCCTCTTCTCGGTTCTGAGCATAGCTCCGTATTCCATCCATTCCCCAGTCTCCAGCCTGCTCTGTGAGCATCCAGCCATGCCCCTGCCCCAGCGCATCAAGTCACCCACTCACCCAGTGTCATCTCCCCATCCTAATGTCAGTGGCCTTTTAAAACCCAGCCCTGGATTCCTCTGCTTCCCACCACTTGGTGGCTTCCTATTTCCTCCATAACAGGAAACGAGGGAGGCTCACGAGGTCCTGGCTGCTTCAATTGGCCTCGACTGCCTCTGATTCCACCATGCCCTCCCAAGCACCATCCATGTCATCCATGCCCCCATTCCTCAGAGTTCCTTGTATACCACCCTGTCTCCTGGACCTGCTTGTTTTCTGTCTCATCACCCTTCCTGTCTCAGCCAGATTCCAGGGACCAGCTTCATCTCATCACACACATCTGTGGCTCCCTGGATTTCTGCTTTGTACATTTTTCAATATTTACCACTCCATTGCCCATGCCGCTCCCCACCAACCCAGTCACGGGTTGTTGGTGATGGGAGTGACCAGGGCTATGGTGCTCCCCGCTCGGTGCCCCCACCCCCCCATACTTCACAGTACTTGGGAACCAGAAACGTATTATCGGTTATTCACTGCCTGGATGATTCTCCTAAGCTGCTGAATTGCCCATTTCAAGTTCAGTGTTTTGTTTTGTTTTTTTTTTTTTTTTGGTTTTTCAAGACAGGGTTTCTCTGTGATTTCGGAGCCTGTCCTGGAACTAGCTCTTGTAGACCAGGCTGGTCTCGAACTCACAGAGATCCGCCTGCCTCTGCCTCCCAAGTGCTGGGATTCAAGTTCAGTGTTCTTGGAGGATGCTAAGAAAATTCACCTTTGAGACGTAACTGTGGTGTGGCTGCATCTCCTCATCCCTCGCCAAGCCTGTCGATATGAGTCTTTGGGTCAGCTATGGCGTTTTCTGAGACAGCTACAGGACTGCCTGAGGCTTGCGTTCCAACGATTTCCTCATGTCTCGAATGTTTCCTTCGAGCCAAGTCTGCGCCTCCATCCTGCAGAAGTGATTTCTCATCTGCTGCTTGTACTAGATAACACCGTATTAGTCTTGAATGAATGTGATGGATTTCTAGCCAAATCCATCATTGTAGGAGAAGGCAAAGCTGAGGATTTCAATCAAGGGGGAGAGAGATAAAGAGGCTGCGCAGACTTTATTTATGAGTTGTGTGCTCCCAGTGCTACAGCCTACAACAGCTCAAATAAAATAATGAGGCTATCATCTCTCTCCATGTCGGAATAGATCCAGGTCTATCTTCTCTAGACAATAGAGACAGGAAATCCAATAAGCAAAAAGGCCTTTCTTATCAGATCCATCGGGAGGGAGGAATGTTCTAGTTAATGGCGCCACCAGCCACTTTGCTCGAGCCAAAAGTAGAAGTTACTCTTGATCCCCCTACCTTTTCTCAAAATCTATATTTAAAAATGGCCTAAACCTCTCCTCTCTGCAGAGCCGTGTGAGCTTCCCTGGCTCCACCTCGCTGATGAAGTTGCTTCCTTGTTTCCCTCCACAGCTTCTCTGGCCCCCAGAAAATGCACTCACTTCTCAGGAGCCAGAGATCTTTCAAAACTAAATCAGATTGTAGCACCCCGATGCTTAAAAACTTCCTAAAGTTTCCAACAACTTATAAAAATTAGTCAGAATTTATGTTTTGACTTATAAGGCAAATGGCTCTTCTTGAGGGAGAGGGCCACACGACGCCCTTCGAGAAGAGACAGCTCCCACTGGGACCTCTTTTTGTGCCTCACCTTACTCCCCTTCAGAGGACTCTTTGTCACCTGACATTGTTCTGGGCACCTGCTTGTTTGCTTGTTTTCTGTTCCATTCATTGGAATAGCAACTCCAATTGTGGGAACTCCGCAGATCTTGCTGACAGTCTGACAAGGACATGCCCCCAGAGGGTCATGCGCTGGTTGCTTTGTCCCCAGCTGGTGGCCTTCTTTGGACAGGGTCTGGGACTTAGTAACTGGGACTTGGAGGAAATAAGTCACTGAAGGCCTGCTTGTGGATTTATTTTTAGTTATGAGTCCATCTGTGCACGTACTTGTGTGGGTGTGAGCATGTGAGTGCAATGCCCACAGAGGCCAGAAGAGGGCATCAGATACTCCTGGAGTTGGGGTGTCAGGCAGTTTTGAGTCACTCAACATGGGTGCTGGGATCTCTGGTCTTTTGCAGGAAAAGTACATGCCCTAAACCACTGAACCATCTCTCCCACTCACTAGGGCATGCCTTTGGAGACTATATCTGACCCCTGGTTGTTTCTTTGTTCTCTGCTTCCTGTCTGCCACAGAGTAAAGAATTTCCTTCACCATGTGCACTCATTGTTATGATGTTGGGAACCCTTGATCCAAGATGAATGTTTCTATAAGCAACAGATACATCTTTGATTACTGCAGACCCTGCACCTGTAAGTACGAGCTGCAAAGTCAGGACTCTGAAATTTGCTTATTCAATGGATGAATGACTTAGATCCAGCCTTCCTCATGTCCCTTCCCTGCAACTTCACTGAAAATCTCCCTAATCCAAAGGATGTGAGAACGGAACCATGGTATTCCTGTGGCTGCTGCTTTCTTGTGGCTGCCATTGATGTTGGAGGATCCGGAGGGGATGCTTCCTGTGTGCCTCGCCCCCATTGGTATAGAGGGACCTAGAGAGGAAGCTTCCTGTGTCCCCCATTGGTGTAGGAGGACCTGGAGAGGAAGCTTCCTGTGTCCCTTGCCCCCATTGGTGCAGGAGGACCCGGAGAGGAAGCTTCCAGTGTCCATCGCCCCCATTGGAGGACCTGGAGAGGAAGCTTCTTGTGTCCCGTGCTGCAAATATGGAGCGAGGCTGGTCGCTCTTGTGTGACTCTGCCATCAGAGCAGGCCTGAGCTCAGGGTCCTTCTGCTTGTTTCCGGCTGTGGCTGGAGTCATTTGTCTGTCTTGTAAATGTTTCTCTGTTCCTCGGGACTGCCTCTTTAGTAAGCAGGGGTAACATTGACTCAGAGCATGGGGCATAAGCCAGGGTTTGCAAATGTGCATATTGAAAGGGTCTGCAAGAAAGGTTTGACTTTTAATGATAAACATAGTGGATCTCTTTGTAGACAAAGTTGCCAGGCTTCTGTTCAGTATTTGCGCGGTGTCGTTTTTCTTTCTTTTTCTTCTCATGAATTATCCTGATGGTCTAACATCAAGTCTTCTATTTTTTTCCCATTGCCATTACCAACTGAAACTCTGCTTTTGTCATAGCGTGTCACATAGCCTGAAGTTCTGTGGTTTAGCACAGTGAATCTAGGTGATGGTGATTGTGACCAGCCTCAGTATTTATTTGGGTTGGGTCCTTCAGAGAGGAGCCCTTGGCTGGAGGGATCATCACACGAGAGACCTTGGGTTGTAAACAACAACAATGGAGGTAGCGGTGATTGGAGTAGAACATGAGCCACAGCTTCCCTCAGCCCACGGGGCTCACCCTTCGTGTTTTCTCCTGGAACAGAGTTGGCCAGGCCTCTATGTCTCTTTATGATGAGCCAGGGGGCGCATGCCACAGGCTGTGGAGACATCAGTGCACACACCAATAGGCAGCCGCTCAGGGCCACACACAGCCAGTCCTTCATGGAAGGGGTCTCCCTGGAGCCTCATTGCCACGTCCACCACAAACAAGCAGCTGCCCGTCTCATCGTGCCTCAAGGAGACAGAAACTTCTATTGATTGGGAGAGACGAGGGCAAAGGCATTTATTGAATGTGTACCACGTGCCTCGTTAAATACTTCCTTCCTGCAGGCACATCAGCCTTTCAGCACCCCACCGTCTCATGTAAGAGGAGGGGGCAGCTGGCTTTCCCCAGTGCAGTTAAAAAACATGGTGCGATAGCTCAGTGAAGGGTGGAGTTGGCATTAAATCCCATGTTGTTTTAATATAAAACTTGCATGCTTTTTTAAACCTCCATTTTTTATTCTTTTCATGTCTCTGTGTGTATGTTTACACGTATGTGGGCGCATGTGTATATGTGTGTGCATGTGAGTATGAATGTGCATGTGTGTGTGTGCATAGGTGTGAGTGTGCATGTGTGTGTAGGCCTGAGCAATGTGAAGACTCTTCCTTCTTCTCCACCTTATTTGGGAGGATCGGACTCTCTCAGTCAATACAGGATTCACTGTCTTGTCTTCATGATCCACCTTGGTCTGGAGAATCACATGTCTCTGGCTTCCAAGGCTGGATTGCGGTGGTTGCCAGTCCCACCCAGCGTTTACATGGATTTTTGGAATCAGATCCTCTTTTTTGGCAAGCACTTTAGTCTCCGAGCATCTCCTTAGGGAAGAATCTAGTTTCTTGTCTATTGTACCCAAATGCCATCAGCTTCTCTAGTAGAGTTTGATGAGCTCTTTTTGCAAAGGGCCAAATTGTAAATATTTTTGACTTCATGGGTAGGGCTGGTTAGTTTTTAATGTTGATTTGAACCTCAACCGAAGAACAGCCTTCAGCAGATTGACCCCATGGTCTTGTCTGTGAGGAATTATCTTGATTGACGACTGATGTGGGAGGGCCCAGCCCACTTCTGGCAGTGCTATCCCTAGGCAGTTGGATGTGCACTGTGTAAGACAGCTTGCAAAGCAGGAACCTGGGAGCAAGCCAGCACGCTTCTTTCTTCCACGATTTCCTCTTCAGTGGAGTGTGATGAAATCAACTTTTCCTCCCTGTGCTATGGTTGCAGTGTTATCAGAGCAGCTGGAAAGGAAAGCAGAGCAGTGGGTCACATGATCTTGATCCCAGTTGCTCAGCTCTGCCTTCATGAAGCGGAGGTTGTCTCAACCTGCCACCAAATGGGATTGCTGGGCTCCTAACTGAGACTTCATAACAACATGTGTCTGGTTGGGCTTGGCTCATACACTACCCTAGGAAGTTGCATTGAGAAATTGGGGTTGTCTCTCCATCTTCTGTTGAATTCTAACGTCTCCTGTGCTCTACAGGAGAGTTGCCATGCCCGTTCCTCCTGAATGCAGCTGTTTTATTGAAAATGTAACTGCCTCTGATGAAGAGAAACCTGAGGCGGCAGGAGGGGCACTTGGGAGCATTGGAACTGAGAAGCCATGGGCTAGTTTATTGACCATGGACACACTTTTTCCTTCCCAAGCTGCAGTTTTCTAATTTGTTAAAAAGAGCAGTGTTTATTGCTTCACAGTTTGTTATAAAAGCAAAATGAAGTGCAATGCAATAATGCATCCAAAACACGCTTCAGTGTTTGAACAAGTGCGTGTTTGTGCTAATTGGTTTATTAAACGTGCTCCCCACGGGATGTCAGGGAAGAGCAGTGTCTCAGAAAGAGATGTTGTGAGGGTGAGGGTGAGGGCACAAGCAGGTGGGCAGGGAGCTCCCTGGGATAAAGTACTTACTTTGTCTGCTGCTTAATATACGCTATGTCTAACCAGTTAAGGCCAGCTCTTGCTAAGACAAAGATGCCTCCATTAGCTTTTGCTACAGAACAAGCAACTTCACAATTAAACAACTTAAACCAATATCCAAGTATTTAGCTCATTGTCCTGTTTGGCACCTCTATTGGTCTGTTATGGGATTGGCTGACATTACCTCCCTACTTTTGAGTATGTGGTCATTTGGTGGCTCGGCCTATTGCTGTCAGGTGTTGGGTCCTTTTATCCATATGATTGGTGAGGTGGTTGGTGGGGACCATCTTCTGTCCCCAATTTGGATCCTGTTTCATCCTCCTCTAAGAACAGAGTGGGTAGATATTGTGGAGTCTAGACAGGAAGTGCTTTATTGTAATTGATGATTGATAATATTAAAGGGGATATAACAATAACAAAGATTTTAATGAGACAGGGTCGAACTCTCCCTAAGACTAAGAGCCCATAAGGCCCTGAAAAGCATTGCAGTTCAAAGCTCTGGCAGAGTGTTGAGATGCCAAGAAAACGGGCAGACCGGAAAGCAGGCAGCTGGGAAACGCTGGACAGTGGGTTTCTGGCCACAGCCAACATGTTAGTGTCAGAGGGACACAAGAATCAGCCCCCTGGCCTATAGTCGCTGGTGGAGAAAGCCCAACCCGAGGCAGAAGCCTCACGCCCAAGGGCCTTCCATCTCCAGTGACTCCATCTCCAAAGAGTCTCTAAGGACGTTGTTGTCTCGCCATCTTCTCTTGTATGCTAATGTCCCCTGGGCTCTGAAGCCCAAATTTATATGGTGCCAGCTAATTGACCAAATGTGGACATGCAGATAGGATGAAGATTAGAACCACTGAGGGATGAGTGGGCAGTCCTGGCTGGAAAGGTGAAGAATTCTGAGGTCACCAAAGCTTGCCAAAAGCTCGCAGTCGGCCTGGCTCTGCAGCTACCCAACACTGAGATGTTTCTGTCAGCCGCCTGGCTCTGCAGCTACCCAACCCTGAGATGTTTCCGTCAGTCGCCTGGCTCTGCTACTTCTCCACTGTGTTCAGTTCGGGAACATCTGTTTCTCTCCCGGCTGCTGCTGAGGAAGTTACCAGCGGTCTGCTTTGGGCGATCAAGCCTGCTGACTGTCAGAAAACGATTAGAGAGCCCCATTGAGGCTCTACAGTCCCCTAACCATGGGGTGGCTATGACAAAGGTGTCTCATTGCCAGTGTGTGTGTGTTTGCATGGTGACAAGATTCTTTTTTTTTTTTTTTTTTTGGATTTTCGAGACAGGGTTTCTCCGTAGCTTTTTGGTTCCTGTCCTGGAACTAGCTCTTGTAGACCAGGCTGGCCTCGAATTCACAGAGATCCGCCTGCCTCTGCCTCCCGAGTGCTGGGATTAAAGGTGTGCGCCACCACCACCTGGCGGTGACAAGATTCTTAAAGCTGCAAGTGGGAGTTTACAAGATTTCTAAAGGACTAGAATACCCATAAAAAATTCCCAAATCCAAACCCTGTTTTCCACTAATTCCTCCTGCTCCCATCATGCATGGGCTGCGCTGTGCCCCCCTGAAGGGAGATGCAGAGTTTAGCATGGGAATTCTGCAGCACGCTGGTCATTCCCAACAGCAAGGAGAGGGTGCACCGGAGAGGACATCCCTTCTCCTTCCCCTTTAAAAGGCAGCCCATCCACGGATTAGTACAGCTCTCACCCTTCACCCATCCATGGATTAGTACAGCTCTCACCCTTCACCCATCCATGGATTAGTACAGCTCTCACCCTTCACCCATCCACGGATTAGTACAGCTCTCACCCTTCACCCATCCACGGATTAGTACAGCTCTCACCCTTCACCCATCCATGGATTAGTACAGCTCTCACCCTTCACCCATCCACGGATTAGTACAGCTCTCACCCTTCACCCATCCACGGATTAGTACAGCTCTCACCCTTCACCCATCCATGGATTAGTACAGCTCTCACCCTTCACCCATCCACGGATTAGTACAGCTTTCACCCTTCATCTAAGAAGCTTCTGCAGCAGACAGAGATCATTTGCAGAAAGTTACAACTGGTCAAAATACAGAGAAAAAGTGGCTGTGTGGTTCCCGGTCTCAAATGATGTATCTACAACACAACCCTTATACTTAAGGCTTAGGAAACATTGCAGAAGGGGGGGGGCATAGATTGTAAGAGCCAGAGGACCAGATGTCTACTGGGAGATTGTGCCTTCTGTATAAGACAGGGAAGCTGCACTCATGAAAATCAACTTTGTGGTTGTCTAAAATAAGACCTGAATAATGACAACACCAGTTGATATGCCACCATGTATGGGGAAAGTCTCAAAAGACCCCACCTCTAGATGAAGAGCTACAGGCAATTATGACTTCTGAGGGAGGGACAATTAGTTTCCCCCCGGAATGAGACCCCCCTAACTAGGCATCCAGTCTTGAGTGGTCAGCTCTAAAAGCATAGACATATGTGTAAAACTAAATGGACTCATTGGGTTGTATGTATGTTTGTATGTATGCATGTGGCCTAGGGTTTCCATTGCTGCGAAAAGACACCATGACCACTGTAACTCTTATAAGGAAAACACTGAATTGAGGTGGCTCCCTTACAGTTTCAGAGGTTCAGTCCATTGCCATCACGGAAGGGAACATGGTGGCATGCAGGCAGGTGTGGTGCTGGAGAAGTAGCTGAGAGTCCTACATCTTGTAGGCAACAGAAAGTCGACTGAGACACTGGGCAGTATCCTGAACATAGGAACCCTCAAAGCCTTCCCCCACAGTGACACACTTCCTCCAACAAGGCCATAACCATTTCAACAAAGCCACACCTCTAGATAGTGTCACTTCTATGAGATCATGGGGGCCAACAGCATTCAAACTACCATTGCCTGTCTGTCTGTCTGTATGTATGTATGATGTAACAAAAATAATTAAAGGAAAAGAAGCTATAAATTTGAGAGAGAATGGGAGGACTTAGGGAGGAGAAGGAGGGAGAGGGAGGAGATGATACAAGTACAGTACACATATATGAAATTTAAAAACATTTTTAAAATGCAGCGGCAGTCCTCAAGGCATTTGGAGGATGTGTTCGCTTGAGTGCTTGCTTTGCTTTTGCTCAGGCAGGTTTTCTTTACCTACTAAATTGGTGATGACATTTTCTTTGATGGAGAGTGTATTAGGTAATGGTATTTATCCTACGTACTTGTCAACAACAGTGTCCCTGTCTAAGAAGTGGTCATGAGTCCTCTCACGCTCCGCTGGCCGGGCTTGCTCACGGCATTCTCAGCCTCTCTGAGTGGACACGGGGCTCCTGAAACCGCTCTTTGTGTTGCTGGCTGACTGTTAGCCACGTGGTCCAGAAAGCATGTTTTCCACATCCTGGTAAGGAAATCCTCTGTCAAGAGCAGCAGACTTCCCCTGCTCTCCCCCACCCCGGCTCCTGCCAGGAAGGTCTAAATAGGCCCTCTGTAGCCAGCTTCTTTTCCGTATTCCACACCACAGCTCAACTACGGACACTGAGCCAGAAAAGTTAGCTTCTGCCCAGAGACCACAGGCCCACAGAACAGAGAGCTGTTTTAGGGTGGAGCGTCCAGGCCTAGCCTCCTGCAGACCCTTGGTGCCTGGGGAAACGTCCCCCTCCTTCTCCCTCTTCTCCTATCACTCAAATAATGTGCGTGTATATGTTTTCTCAAATATTCAGCTCCATTTTATTTCTGTGCCAATGACCTTCTGAGGCAAGAGGCTTAGCCAACGTGCTGAAATTTACACGTAATCCATTACATGCTACCGAAGTGATGTTTGGAAGCAAGGGCCTTATCCAAACTAACTCCTTGTCCAAGATAAATCTTTTTGTCACCGTAAATAGATGCCATTGCCCTGGGGAGTGGGCAGGGAAACCCTGTACTACTGCTGCTGTTGGCTGATGGGTTGTAACTCAGTAAACACACAGCATGTCAGATGATGTGAGGTTTCTATGAGTTACCGTTTCCGTTCCCGTCGGCTCCTTCCACTCACTTCTGTGGCTTCTCTGCTTCTTGGGGGCATCCTCGGTGTTACCTTCCTATTTGGTGGTGACGATGGGGGGTTGTGATGGGTTGGGAGAGGTTGTGGCAGACATTGATGTGTCTTAGGATCTCTCCATCTGCATAGTCTCTCTCTGATTCTTGCCTCCTGGGAGGGTTTCAGTGCTATGTTACCCTTATGAGATGTACTTCTATAGTCTGACTCTGCCTGACGTACTGAGTGCGGCTATTCCAGATGGCTTGAATCGATCAGGAGCTAAGCTTGACTTCCATGTGAGTAGGGTCAGGAAGCCCTGTGGACTCATTGAGCTTCCTTGTAGACTCTGCACAGGCTTGAGACGAGGCAGGTCTGCGGTTGCTCTCAATGCTGCCATCTCCACATCCGCTGTGGTCTGCTGTGTTTCTCTGGGGCACATAGTGTGTGATTCTGAGCCGTTGTCCTGGGCTACCTACGGGCACTCATGAGTATGTGTAACCAGAAAAGGAAACCAGGTCATTGAAACTTGCCTCATGTTTTCCTGGAAAATAAATCCCAAGCCAAAGCAATGTAGAGTTTAAAACTGGAAGAGAAGAAACAGAAAGTGGCATTGTGATCTGCCCCTGGACTTCCCTCCAGTAGGGTCTGGATGGAGGCCTTCCATACCACCTCTACCTTGGTGTAAGATGTATTTTTAATTGTGTGTGTGTTGGAGGTGTGTGCAGACTGTAGAGGCCAAAAGCGTCAGCTCCTCCTTGTGCTGGAGCTACAGGCATCCGATGTGGGTGTTGGGAACTGAGCTCAGGTTCTCCGCGGGAGCAATGTGTGTTCTTCACTGCTGAACTGTCTTGGCAGCCCATTCCTATCAGTTTAGAGGCATATTCTGCACAGGTGCACACCTGTATGCACATGCAACTCAAGGCTGCTGTGTTATTAATTGCATCCATTCTTTCAATCCCCGCAGCTGCCTTTGGGGCATCATGACACTCCTCTGAGTTCTAGCTTGGGCATTTGGAACACACTTCTATGAGCCCAGTCCCACCAAGCTGTCTCCTCTCAGTTTGCTATTTTATTCAAGCTCTAATAGCAAGGGGAAGAGTGTTGAGGAGTTTCCAGATGCTCCACCCCGCTGTATTCCCTGACCTGTCTCAGCAGCCGTGACCATCAAGCAGAGGTCACAGTGGGAGGATCAGGGGACTTCTCACTTCTCTGTCAGTGCTTGGCTGAAGCGCCACCCTTCACTTTCTCCCTGGGTCTTAAAGACAGCTAATGCTGGTCCACACTGGTACAGACTCCTGTGTGTGCTAACACCGAGAGCCTATTAGTAAGCTCTTGCCTGCTCCTGCTCCCCCTCCTCTGTCTGTGTCTTCCAGTAAATACCGGCCTTTACTGGCCTTTTCTCATTTTCCTGCTGGTCTCTGTTTGCTCTGGTTCTTCCTGTTTGCAATGCCATACCTGAGCAACCACTTTCTAAATTAGCTTACTTGTCTCTGGAGCTGTCTCCTCGGGCAGTAAGAGCTACATCTCTGACACCCCATGTCGCAGAGACCACATCAGTCATTTGACACACATATGCTGCACACACACGCATGCAAACACATGTATGTTGTTGATGTAAGAAACACAGCTCCCACCTCAAAGGGGTAAGCGATGGTTTATTCTAGAACCAAATACGAGTGAGTGTGACTGGGGAACACATCAGGTTCCCCCAGTACCATGATCTTTCTGACATGTAGTTTTGTGACGTTTTGAGTGTCAGACTGAAGAAAGTCACAAGTGGGACCATCAAGTAGGCGGGTCCAGCAAAACAGGGAATGTCTGCTAGAGACCTTAGATGCTAAAAACGTTCTTAGCTTCTGGGATGGTGGAAGCTAGGAGGTCTGCATTCCAAAGGATTTACTTACTAGTCACAAGGATGTTATACCACACACAGAGGTGAACAAAAAGTGGTTATTGGGGGAAGGGTAAAGAGAGCTCAAGATAATTTGGCCCTAGACTTGGAACATTCTAACCGTTAAACACATCATTGAAATTCTAATCTGCCAGTCAGCCCTTGTTTATTGCCAGAGCTTCTTTCCAGAAGCTTCCATTCATGTATGTGTGAGGTGTTTCTATATATATCTTTAGTATAAATCCTCACTCCTGTGTGATTTTTATATTTAGAGTGGAGCGCATGAAAATAGCTCAAGAACACGTTCACAGCCGCTTCCTCATTTAGAAGGACTCAGAGCATCCTGCTCACCTGGAGGGATTCTGTTTGCCGCAGCTCAGGGTACCACCTTTGTTAGGCAGACTCCAAAAGAGAGGATTTACTGACACAGCCTTGGTAGGGATGATGGAAGAAAAATACTTGGTACCAACCTTCAAACTGCTGAAAATCGAGGCTCCCTGGGGAGGGGGGGGGTAGAGATTTGGTTTGACCTCAGTGCAGCCCTGTGCATGGAATTCCTGACCTAGGGCAGATGCACAGATGTACTGGCTGGAGAATGGGTGACAGGCAGTGAATTGGACTGGGTGGGCTATGGGTGAGGCATTACTGGAGTTCTGAGAGGAGAACGATGATTGGTTATAGGTTTTGTTGTGCATGATGAATATACCATTTCTGGTATTTTTAGATGCAAAGAAAGATCTTTAAGGCTTTGAGCTGATGTGTTATTGAACAGGGTGGCATCTGTACTATCGAGCAACTGGTGCTACACACACACGCGCGCGCTCAGAGGAGCATGTGCTGGAAACTGGTTTTCCTTGCCTTTGGTGCCATTTCTATCCAGCCATGCATGCATACGCTCAAGTGTTTGCAGTGGATCACAAGGGAGGCTGATGAGAAGCTTCCTATGATTCTGTATATGGGAATTGTAAGTGGTGATAATTCAACTCAGTGCACATCAGGCAAAGAAGGAATCTGTTAAACAGATGGTGGGCTGCCTCATGCTGCCAGGGGTAGGAGTAGGACTGAGTCCTGGACGTGACTCTTGGCATCATCTTCTTCTTCTTCACATTGTTTTATCCCCCTCCCTCCTTGGACTGGATCCTTCTCGTAGCTTCTAGGCACTGCTTCAGGAAATGAGACGGAGTAGGTCCTCTTTTTTGGTTTCGCATTTCCCAGGGAGGTATTCTGAATATCCAGGACCACGGCTGTGGAAGGGATCACATTGTATTTCATGGAGTGGAGAAGGGAGGGGATGCCCTGAGAGCAGAGGCCAGTCCCCATGGGGAGGTGCTGAGCTGATGGCAGGCAGGGTCCCCTTCAGTAAAAGCACTCAGTGTCACAGTGGCCCAGCTCTGCACCTGCCTGTTGCGGGTCCTTGAAGGGTTGTCTTCCTAGAGGGATGAAGGAAGGCTCAGGTGCTGTAGACAACTGATTATTTTGGACATTGGCTCTTGATAGTTCCTCTGAGGATGATGGCGGCTCAGATTGGAACAAATGAATGCAGAGTTTTGGGAGTTGCAATCGGCACCTTGTAGGTGTTCTAGAAGGTAAAAGAATGTTACCAGGAAACACTCAAGGTCTACGATTTGTAAAACTGATGTATGAGGGCTGAATAGCTTTATTCTTGGGTTTAGGGAAAGAAATGGGAATGAAGATGTTGAAGCTACTGTAGGCTCTGAAGAAGTCATTGGAGTGACAAGTGGGCAGAGGTGCAGAGAGAAACCCCTCTTCAGATGACAGAGAAACCACACTTTACCTCCTACACATGTTTCCAGCTCTGCTGTGGTAGTTGACACCGCTGTCAGCGTGCCGGGATTTGCAATTGCCTAGGAGACAGAATTCCCAGGTTGTCTGTGAGAAACTTCCTGATTGAGGTGGTTAGAAGATCCACCCCAATCTATGGATCTTTCAACAAGAGTCTGTATAAGTTTTGGATATTATTTTAAAATAAAATAAAGGGGTCTTTCCTTGTCTCCAACATTAGTGAAGAGCCAGCAAGTGCTGCAAAATGTGTGCTTACTCGGCGCCATGATCACACTCACGATAGTTCCCCACATGTGAGGAACTCATGATGGCTGAGCTAGCAGCCCACTGTGACAGCCACACCCATGCCAGCGTGGATTCCTTGGTTCAGCTCTTCCCACAGACACAGATGCTAAGCTTCTTCCCGCTCCTTCTGTTCATCTTGTACTCAAATTCTCTACAATCTTTTGGACAAATCCCATGTACCTTATTTCAATATCAACTTAAATGGTGAGAGATTAAGAAATTCAATGGGAAAACAAGTCAGATATTCTAATAAATACACAGTAGATAATTATGTGTAATTATAAGATTTCAATGGAAGATAATGATCACACGTCTTGTCCACTGTGGTGTACAGACACCGCACAGAGTAACCAATATGCTCACCAATGCTTCACTTTTAATTCTTTGAGAATTACGTGAATGCATACAAAGTACTTTGATCAAAACCACCACCCTCATTCCCCTCCAACTGCTCCCAGATTCCACCCCAAGACCCGTTTCTAACTTCACGTCTTCCTTTTTTACGATTCACTCAGTCACGAATTAGTGCTTCTCAGGTGTGTGTAGATGTATCTACTAGCGCATGGCTGACCTACCAGAGGGCACAGCCTGCAGAAAATGGATTTCCCACCTTCTAGTAGCTATCAACTGTCTGTCAATAGCTCCTCAGTCAGGAGCTGGGGCCTCCCAAGCCCCTCCCCCACCATGCTGGGTTGTTTACTGGCTTGATCTTCTAAAGGTCCTGCGCTGCCAGTCACTGGGTACAACAGTCCCGTCGTGTCTACAAGTCTTCCTTGGTCCCTGGCTGTTGCAGTCTTCCCATTCCCTTTCCCGCCATGTTCTTGAGACTTGGGAGCAAAGGGTGAGGTATAGAAACCCCATTTATGGGCTGGCATTCCACAGACACGTATTCTCTTCATCTCGGCCAATTGTCTATCTCTGTATTAACTGCTATCCACTGTGGAAAGAGGCCTGCTCTCACCCCAAGTATAAAGGTAAGAATTTAGGAGGCAGTTCGATACTCTGTCTATGTACAGAGAAAGAGTAATAGGGTCTCCCCAGGGACTCTGAGTCCCTAGCCACACTTTCTGGTGTGTAACGTCCTTCTGAATCCTTGTTTGGCAATGGTAGAAAACAACACATGGAGAAACCAGTGACCATTCCATTGTGGCCACTCTCCATTTATTCTGTTCAGGAATAGGAGCTCTACCATTTCATGGGAACGATGCCTGCTTAGCTGGACACTGGATTTCTCAGGTTCCCTTGCAGCTATGGCTCAGAGAACAATCAGGGCAAGGGGACATGGAGGTTAGAGATGCCTGGGTTCCTGCGTTTACAGCTATGGCTCAGAGAACAGTCAGGGGAATGGGATATGGGAGTTAGAGGTGCCTGGGTTCCAGCGTGTACTTAAACAGTTTTTAGTTGATTGTCATTGTTTTTGTTATTTCTGCTTTTGATATTGCAGGAGAAAACTTTGACCTTTCCCTGACCCTGGGGAGGGAGCACATGCATACATGTGATCTTGACACTTCCCTCCTGGTGCTGTGAGATTCTTTACATCCGCCAGGCTCCGCGGGGAGTGCCCTGAAAAATCTGGATCACATTTACCTCCCCAGCCTCGAGGAGCAGTCAGTATTCCTGGCAGAGTACAGGGTATTATAAATGCTTACAAAAGAGATGGAGGAATTAAAAGCACCCTAGAAACAATATCACACTGGCCATGTTGAGTAGGGTCTCCTCTAAGAAGTTGCAAAGATCACAGGAAATGTCAATATTGTTGATAGCACTTGAGAATAACCAAGTTTTCATGATCTACCACCCACACAAAGCCCAGCTATCTAACTCCAAACGGCGCATCCTGTGTTGATCCATTACTGTGTTGGTCCGCTACACAGTTACTGGTGGTGTTTACATTAAAATGGACATGGCAACTCCTTCGAATACCGTGGCCATCTTGTCATGAATGTAGCCTTGGAATAGAGGCTACCTGTACATACTCCTTTAAACAAAGTCAGCTGGGTTGTGACTGGGGAGAAAATGTAATATTTATGATGGGGGCCCCGTGTGTGGAATCATTATGAGAGGAGCATTTTGGAATATTTCTGGTAGCACAGAGCTACACTAGACACCGCGGAGGGCCCTGGATCCACCAGGCACGTTCTGAGTTGTTCTGCTTTCCCTCTATTTGGTTGCTGGGCTCTGCAGAACTTCCGAGACATTCTCCATCAATTGCTGTTTGTGTGATAGATATAGGCACAGGGAAGCCACTCACTCTGCTGGCCCTGGTGGAAAAAGAAACGAGATTCTTGTGTGACGGTGTCCCGTGATGGGAACACATTTTACAACTTTTCCTTCCCTACGTGCCTTTTATGTAAACAACAAAACACACTGAATCCATTTTTCAAACAAACTTACCAAACCCGAAAACACAGCCGACCTTTAACAGTGGGTAGCATGAACTATTGGGGTTACAAAGAAGGTTTTAACTATTGAAACCCGTTGGCAACCTGAAAAATGAGTTTTCCCTCCTTCTGAACAGTTAAAAATAGCTCTATAAACTCTTAACTCCGTGTGATGGTGAGCTCAGCATTAATCACCTCTGTGGCATCTTACATTTAGGCCACGGATAAATCCACGGGCCCCAATCAACCACTTTCCTGAGGAAATTGGCCAAATCCCACCTGGAGGGAGGGGGATGAATCCCAACAGCCTTGCCATTCAGACAAATCTCTTTTCAAGTACCTTTAAAGCTTTTTTTCATACTCCAGTGAAGACAGCCACACAGGAAACAATAATAGTTTAATCTCTTGAAAAATTTCCTTCCTGCATTGCAGCCCTCAGACAGGTAGTGAGAGCGAGCCAAGGAAAATGAAGAGAGAGCCCCTGCCAAGCGCTGGCTGCTACTTGGCTTCTCCTTTCTGCTCTCCCATAGGAGCCTCCACCTTCCCCAGAGAGGCTCTGCCGCGGCCCCCGTGGCTCTGCTGCTGTCTGCCTTGACCCTCTCTGACCCTGGGAAAGAAAGAGCCAAGGGAAGCAGCCGTTGACTCATTCCATGACTGGGCGTCTTTAAGCCGCCCGCCATTCTTCTGGAGCTTCCTAGGGCTTCCTTCTAAGGGGAAGACACATTTTATCTGGGAAAACACATGCAACTCTCAGGGAAGTGCAGAGCCTGTGGGTGGGTCTGAGGGAAAGTGTGTCTGGGCTTGCTCAGAAGCCCATGTGCCTCATTGCTGAGCAAGTCTTCCCAAGGCTGCGGGGAGGGTAATAAGGCTCCAAGGAACCTGAACAATTTTGAGATTTGTGGGCTAGACAGGACCCATATTCAGGAAGTCCACTGGCTTTACCCTGGCCAGCCAGCTCAGAATGCCAGCCTGTCGTGACGTTCAGTAACCCACAGAGGATCTCGTTAGGTCATTATACATAATAACTCTTGGGGATTAGCTTGCAGTTCTCATGTACGGCTCAAGCTGTGTGTAATTTACTTCAGACGAGCTGTTTCCAACCAGCAAGATCACCAGAATGGGCACGTTGACCGCTGGCCCCTCCTCCTCTGTGCTCTTTGTGTGTGTGCAGTCACGTGTGTACACATGGAAGCCAGAGGTGAGATGGATACCATCCTCTCAGGTCCCACCTACTCTTTTAGAGACGGAGTCCCTCATGGAACCAGGAGCTCCCAGCTTTCTCTAGACTGGCTGTCCAGTGAGCCCCAGGAAGCCTGTGTCTACCCCTCTGGTGCCAGGATCGCAGGCAGGCGTTACCACAGCCGGCTTTCACACGGGTGCTGGGGACTGGAGCACAGGTCTTGTGTCTGTGTGCGAGTGCTGCGCTCTTAGCCTACTGTGAGTCCTTGACTCACCGGCTGGAATTTTTGCTCTCTGTGCACCCCAGGGAACACCTCTGTCTAAACGCACCCCAGAGTCCTGGCTCTCAATGACTCCCCTTTTATCCAGCCTTGTTCTGGTTTTCCTCTTGGCTTGGCCATTTCAGGACTCACTGGCAGGGTCTGGGCAAAAAGAACTGCATTTTTATCTCCTGTCTATTTCCCCCACCCATATTTGTGACTTGAAATTAAAAAAAATCCTCTCATTATAGAGAATAGAACATTGTCTAATCTCTCAAATAAATAGAGAGGAGGTAAAAGGGTTTGTTAGTCAAACTGCTGGTTGGCACAAAAAAAAAAGTGAACAAATTTAGTTATCATAAAAATAGCCTCTTCAAGCCACCCACCGTGTCTAGGAATTCATTGGACGCATTCCCATGTTTTCAGGCCAAGCAAGACGTACACGAAATAGAACCTGTTTTCAACTCATTTTCCCTTCATTACCGAGGATAACTGAAGGCAAATTCTGTAAGATTCTCCTTAGACAAGCGTCTCGGCCAGCCAAGGGCTGTTACCTCAACTGTCAAGTAAGAAACTCAGCAGTCTGCAGGAATGCAGTACCTGTGTAGTGAGGATCAGTAAAGACCAACAGACAAGGACAAGATGACCATCGTAATGCTAGTTACCATAGCAACATATCGTGAGGGACATTTTGCCAGCAATATGGGGGTGTTCAACATTAGTGCCACTCACATGACATGCCGTTCTCAGAGGTGTGCTAACTCATGGTTTCTAAAAACAAACCAACAAAGGGAATAGTCTTACGTAACGAGTCTTTCTCTGTTATTCCAGGTAGCTCCCACGTAACGACAGAGAGACTTGTTATTAATTATGAAAGTTCAGCCTTAGTTTAGGCCTGTCCCACTAGCTCTTATGTCTTAAATTAACCCATTTATATTAATCTATGTCCTATCATGCAGCGTTACCTTTCTCCCCCACCTTGTTCTTATTTTTTCTCCATCTAGGGGGTGTACTCTGCCCTTCTTCCCAGAGTCCTCTCTGTCCCTGGAAGTCCCACTTAACCTCTTCCTAGCTATCAGCCATTCAACTTTTTATTATGCCAATCACAGCAAAATATTTTCACACAGTGTACAAATATTTCACATTATTATGCTATATTAATTGAAAATTATTGAGTGTAGTAATTTTTTCTCTAATTTACCTGTTTATTACAGACAAATACACAAAGGTGTATATCTGATTAGTGGAATAGAGTGGAGTTAATTCTACTTTGATAATGTTTTATAATACCTAAGATGTCCTTTATGCAGCGTAGTGATTTAAACATCTCTGGAAAGTGACAAAAGAAGTCTTATGTTTTTAGGTTTGGGTTTCTGCAATTATTTCTGTCGTGTCTTTATTTGTCAGCATTCTAAGGGACAGAGGCGACAGAATGAATATGTGGTAAGAACGGGTCACTGGGCAGGTTTTGGAGCGGTGGTCTGTGTAGCCCAGGAAGGCTGTCTTCACAATGGGGAGTGGAAATCCCACAAGCTTCACAGTCTATAAGCCTGGTGCCTCATCAGGGCATGGAAGATTCTAGAAGAGCTTTTACTGGAAACTTGAAGAAGCTGGGTTGTGACACCAGTGAAGGATGGCCAACAACCACAACGGGGTATATGAGCACAAGCCAGAGGTGACCTTGTGAGGGAGACACGCGTGGGCAGGGCGCCTTCATGGAACCCACCGTTGAAAAGCCTGCTCACATTTGCCATAAGTTTTCCAGTGTCAGCGAAACTGACCAAGAAATGCCCTTACAGCTGTGCCTGGAGGCTGGCCATGTGGTCGACTCCAGATGTTGCCAAGTTGGTGACCCTGATGAATGATCTCAGCACATCTGTACTCCTTCCTTGAGTTCTCTGTAATTATTTTAGTGACCTTTCTTAAAATGGGTTTTCTGCTCAGTTGCAAATCTTCAAGGATCTTTCTGTGGAACTGTCTGCATTTCTAACACTGCTTCCGTTTCTCCCAGGGTGTTCTGCTTCATCAGAACATGGTTCTGGGTGGTGTTTCCCTTGACATCCTTGTTCATAGAGAGGGACCGACAACAGAGGTGAGTGAACACGCTTCACGCGGTCCTCTCTGTGACTGTATGCAGAAGAGCAGGCCCTTTCCCTGCCTACTGTGTGGCTCGGACATGGGTGGGAAGGGGCTCTTCTCCATTAGTCTAACCACAAACTTCTGTTACCCCAAGTGAACCTCCCTTCTATTCAGTGATATTTTCTTGTTCACCACCAACTCCCAGCCCTAGCTGCTGTTTGCCTCTTGAGGCCACTGTCCTTCACATCTCTTAGATTCCGCCTTTGTCCCCAATACACCAATGGGGGCCCACCCTCTGCTCATTCTGTACATCCTTGGCCACCACATTTACACCTACAAGGGAACTTTCATCTTATCTTTTCTGTCTCCCCAGGGCACAGATCCCTTCTGATTGGCTACTGTGTGACATAGCACCTCCTCTTAGTGCTACCGAGGATGGAACTGAAACCTGCCAGCTTTAGTTTCTAGTTCCTGAGCTGCCAAGTGTGATTATTCTAATCATAGCAGAATTCCTACTATGATCATGCCCTCATTAGTTTTGATGACCTTATTTAACTTTAGACACCGAAAACCCACCTTGTTCAGCACGCGTGGGGCCATGGGATTCAGGATGGCCCTTTCTGATGACTTTCTGTATATCTGTCGGGCCATGGGCCTGAAGATTCTCAGGCAGAGCTTCGCAGACATGGTGCTGCACAGATAGGAAGTCGCCACCTTCTTGATTCTTACGTGAAATCTCTTTAAAGGAGGAAGGACAGAGAGGAGGAGGGCATAAAAAAGAGAGAGAAGGAATTATGGGAAAGAGAGCAAGGGAGTAATATTTGGCTATATTCTTTAAGATTTTTTTGCTATTTATTTGCAGCGAATGCTTTTTTTTTCTGGGCAAACGAGTCATATTTTTTAACTTGAAAAAGAAGGAATCAGTGTTTGAAGAGAGAGTGTATCCACAGAAAGAAAAACGAAACTCCTGTTGACTTGCTTCTGCTGTTGGTGTGCTCTGAGTAGGAAGATGCCGGGAACCAAGCAGGTCTGGGATAAGCTGTACCAACCTGTGAGTCTAAAGATAACACTGAGTGAAGGGTGCCACATTAGCAGCAGCTTCGAACGGTGGTGTCTTCCAATAATGAAAATACCAAACGAGGCCGGAGGTGATTTCCTCAGAGACTAACTGACCGATGACCCAAATAAAATCTGCAACAAACAGGATGTGATTGGCTGACCAGGAGGGCGGAGTCAGCACTGCACAGTCCCTGCCTCTCTGCCCACTCTCTTCTTGAGTGCCTCTAGCCATGGTCAGATAAGTCCTGTTATGCCTGGCTGAACTTCAGGAAGGTTCCGTGACCTGGTGAATAAACAAGGTGTGGTGGGAACCAGAACCAGACTCCGAAGGGGTGAGGCCCACCTTAGCACTCAGCTCAGCTCGGCTCAGCTTACAGGATGCCCGGCCCAGTTCAGGGCCTAGCGGTGTGTCAGTGCTTGGTTTGTTTCAGGCCAAAGCGTGCATGACTCAGGGAAAGCTCACTTACCTTTGTGGCCCTCTCCCTGACTGACTTCCCTGATTTTGTTGTAGAAGTGGGGGACTGGCTTAGAGGAGCCGGGTGACTAACTTCCTGGGGACATGGGGCACCTAGTCTGATTTGTGCTAATCTCGGTTGGCATAGGGCAGGATGGGGGAGTGAGCAGCTACCCTGGACAGGTGGGCATGGACCACCATCCTCTGGTTTCCTTTCCTCCCACCTGATCTAGGCTTCTGAACATGCATTCATCAAATCCATTTTCTGTCAGTCACAGGAGACATTGTATTTCCCTGTATCTCATCTTCCATCAGCAGGGTATGCTCCAAAGAGAGCTCCAAGGGACCAGATGATGGTGGAGCAACCAGGATGGGGCCAGACATGTTCTTAGAACCACTGTGTGGAGTGTTCCTTTCTGCTGATCAGGCACAAGTGGGGCCTAGGCCATCTGTAGGGTAGACTATGGGATTTAGGTCTGTTTGAGGCAGGAGTGACATTGACCAAAACAAAGTCATTGACTTCCCAGTGCCCATGTAGCCTCATTGCTGTTATTGCTCTGCCTTAGCCTCCTCAGATATCGTATGATATTGCTGGCACATAGGCCATGGGGGATATAGTGAGTGAAGCCTTTAGCATCGTGCCTGGGTCTCGGTGAAATGTTGATTCTTGCTAACGTTTCTAGCATATGCAGCAATGCTAGTACCGCGACAGCAGTCAGGACATTTTTATCGGTTGATTTTATTCTTCATCAATTTCATACACGGATACAATGAATTTTGGTCACTCTCCCCTCCTACTCTCTCATCTCCTCACAGTCCATAGCAATATCTCTTCCCCCTCCCTACCTGACCCTTCCCAGAACCATGACTGTTGGCTTCCCTTTAGTGACCCCTTTAGTTTGATCAGGTCCATCTTTTGTGGACTGGATGGAAACTGACCACTAGCCTGGCGGGGTCAACAGTGCTGTACATAAGCAAGGCAATAACTCCTTGAATCTGTGAGTGACCAGCAGTCTTTGGTCAGGGCTTTGGCCCTGCGTCCTTTCTTCTCAAGCTTGCTGCTTATAAGTCTGTTCTGGTGAAGACTGAGTTCAGGCATCTGAAGCTGCAACCCCCTCTTCCCCCTCCCTCTCTCTCTCTTTCTCTCTCTCTTCCAATCTCCCTCCCCTCATTGTTATGACTGTCTTTTGACTAGAAAATCTCATCTCACAGGCCTGCTTCCTAACTTCTGGCTCTTACGCTCCTTCTGCCCCCTTTCTGTAGTGTTTCTCAAGCCTTACAGGGACTGATACAGCTGTGTTGCTCAGGGCTGTTAGATAACTATTGTCTGTTCCTACCTGGGACCACCCCTGTTTCTGCTCTAGGGATTCCGTTGAGAAGGAAGCAGCCCGTAAGGGAAATGACTGCTCATTCTAAGAAAGAGCACATTGATTTCCTGATTCATAAGGAGGGAAATGGAATTCTATTGTTTTTCCTTTTGAGATAGGGTCTTGCTCTGCTGTCCACGCTGGCCTAAAAATCTGGATTCCTCTTGACTTGACTTCCAGAGCAGCTGGGACCACAGGTGTGTATCACCCAGAAAGATTCTTGATGAGCACTCAGGGGAAGTCCCAGCTAAACCCACAGAACCAGTCTGTGACCCTGCCACAGCAGCAATTGTGTGCAAGGAAGCAGGACATTTCCTATTGTTCTGGGAGCCGGATGCCATTATTCACAGTGGATTTAGAGGAGAGAGATCGTCTCAGGTTGTGAAGAAATTTTTGAAACTCTAATCTTTCCATCTCATTTGGGAGGAGTGTTGACAAAGGACAAGAACAAAGGATGGGAGGGCACGGCCATCAAAGTTGAGCAGTGGTTCCAGGTAGCTCTGACATTGTTGTGGGGGTTTACCTTACCAAACTGAGGTCTGAGAGTCTGAAGAAAAACTCCATTGCAGTGGTCGTGACATCCGTGCTAAGGAACTGGGAATATTAGAACCATCTTAGCAGACATTTTACGATAGGTGTCCAGATTCTAGAAGGGTGCTAGTGGGAAGCAGCATGTGTTACTAGGGATTACAGACTCTGGATTCAGACCACCAGCAGCTGATGTGTGTACAAGTCACAAGACCCTGAATGTGTTTAGTTATTCTGTAACAGGAAAGTGTGTTGTGTGGGTGTGAGTGTGAGGGAGGCACAAGAAGGAAGACACGGTCTTTCAAGGTTAACATGACTTCATCAAATCCATGATGGAGATGAGGGAAGCTGAAGTCAGGGGTATCTGAAAAACAGAGTGAAAGGAGAGATGGGAGGTTGTGTGCATGTGTGTGTGTGTCTGTGTGTCTATGTGTGTGTGTGACTGTGTGTGTGTTTGTGCAAGTCTTTCTTTCTCTGTATGTATGTTTGTCTGTGTGTCTGTGTCTGTGTGTGTCTGTGTTTGTGCATCTCTCTCTTCCTGTGTCTCTCTCTGTGTGTGTCTATGTGTGTGTGTGTGTCTCTCTCTCTGTATGTATGTTTGTCTATGTGTGTGTGTCTTGTGTCTGTGTTTGTGCCTCTCTCTCTCTCTCTCTCTCTCTCTGTGTGTGTGTGTGTGTGTGGTGTGGTGGGCAGTTCCTCCACGACCTTTCAGGATTTCTTGACTCCATTCTCAGTTAATTTATAAGCGAGTGGAAGAGTGATAAGGAACACGTACACTCGCACACACGTCCCCTGTGGGGAGCCAGCACTTTGTTCTCCTCTTCTGAATGAGTGGAGTCCATGGTCATACACGCTTTTAGGGAATACACATCTGAGAACTGGGACAAAGGAAAACAGCAGGAAAATGAGCTGGTGTGTTGGCATACAAAAAAGTTCCACAATAACCCAGAATGGAGTATAACAGAGGTTTATTTATTAGGAGATAAACTCACAGAAAGAGTAGTGATCTGCAGTCCTCTGCATGTACTGGGAACTGGAACTGAATCCAGCAGCCAAAAGGCCTGAACACGTTTTTCCTCTGCATTTATAGCACATTAGACCACATCCAAAGTGGTCTGGTATCTTAAAGGCTATTGGCTGAAGGAGTTCTCACAGAACCTCCCCTTTTGTCTAAATAAGAGAGTTCTAAGCCTAATAGAAAACTTTATACAATAAGAACATATATCAAGTATTGTCCAGGGAGAAGAAGAGGAAAAAACATACATAAAAATTAAAATTACAGCCAGCATAAACAACATTAAATAAGAAACATATGCCAAAAGTTTCAATAGTTATCCTTTCCTAAGGAGTCTAAGTCTTATATTATAAATGGCTTGGTTAAGTCATGAGAAGAATGTAACTCTGACTATCTAGTCTTCAACCCCATCAAAGACCTGAAAAGGGAGATACTATTACTTGAGTAAAATGGAAGTTCAACCAAGCAGTTTCCAAAAGGTACAAGAAATGACAGAGACAACTGGCTACCTGGGCAATCACCCAAAGTCTCATTTGCAATGTTGGAACTACCAACTTTGGCTAAGGCTTAGAGTATCTGACATAGTATTTTTCAGAGGAAAAAAAATTTCAAAACCGTCTTACGCTGTCTCGGCAAGGTTTGGCAGTCTGTTTTCTTGTCTCTTGCTTGTCCAGTCAGGACACCGTGCATTTTGTCAGTGGCCGAGGCATGGGCAGTTCTTCGCCCAAAGGCCAGTTTTGCCAAGAAGAAAACAAGCTCCAAGTGGAGTCTTCAGTGCTCAACATTCTCTCGGGAATAGATTGGTGCTGCCAGGAACAATCATGTCTCACAATCGTGTCAATAGAATTCTAAGTTATTTAAATGTCATATTCTACAGTTCTTTGAAGTGGTTGAAGATTATCTATGTATGCAGAATACAATCTCTATGCACTTAAAGAACCTGATTAGTCTAAGTATGACAAACATAGATGATTATTGACCTGTAGTTCTTAACATTTATATAGCTTAAAGCCTAAGGCTTTATATTAAAAAATTAAGCAATCTTTACACAAATCTGCAGCAAGTGAGGACAATGACCTCAAAATGTAAACAATATATAAACATCTTGATCAGAGGTAGAAATGTATAGTGCAATATGATAAATATATCTTAAAATTTCATCAATATACAAAATATCTTAAGCAGAGGGAGAAACATGCATGCATACATATGATAAAATAACTTTGCATAGGTGCACAAATATTGTAAACAGAAATAGGAACATGTTCAATATAACAAGTATAACTTGAGTTTATATCAATATACAAGAATCTATGCCAATGTAAATTGTCTATAAATAATAGATCACAAGTATTCTCACTATTACTCACTATCATTATTATCCCATCCCATCCATTCCTTTTTTTCCAGTAGAGATCTCTAAGTCTACTTCATTTCCACCCCCAACCCTAAACCAGTGATAGCCAACCCCTAATAATGTTCCTAGCCCTGAGGACAAGCTTTGTTGGGAGAGGGAACATTGTTTTCTAGAATTACTTTTAGCTGTCATGGGGGGAATGTTATTTCTATGGGATTCTGTAAAAACTAAAATAATGGTTATGTTTCAAGATTACTGTCTGGTATAATTACAAATAGTCTCTGAGAAGTTGATAGGGATTTTCCTGAGGTTCTTATTTGAAGTTCTGGCCAGAATGTTTTGTAAGAAGGTGCACCATCTCATCTAGCTAAGTCAGAATCATCTTGAATCATTTGTAACCTAACACTGATCTTAAAGTGGTGATATCATCATAATAATATCATAACAACCAGGTGGAGTTGCTATTTTGGGGCCCCATCTTCTTCTTGGAAACTTCAAAGATTACTGCAGGAAATTTATTGCTCATTGTGGAAAACTTAAACATTATTCATATAGGCATATTCAATGAAAAGTACCCTAGAGACAAAAAAAATAGGTATGGGGAGAAGTAAAATCTTTTGAAAGCAGAGTTTTGGTAATAGTAGTCACTAAATTTTATCTTCCTTCAGGTTGTTCCTGACATGAGACAGAAGCTCTGAATTTTTCTTTTTCTTGGATTTAGAGAGAGATAGCCACTGTCCAACTCCAAAGCCAGCTTTGATTTTTAATTGAGTCATGACTATATACTGAGAAGCACGGGGATATGTATGTTTAGGTAGTGAAATTAGTATCATAAGTCAGACTTCTCTTCGCTTGATAATTTTTTATGGATAGCTATCTTTTCTTCTTTAGGCATCTAGATGTCCAATGTCTCTTGGCTTTTTGAAGATGGGTGTTTTCCTGCAAAGACAAGAACAGAACCCTGCCCCAGCCCTTATAAGGTTTCCTTACAACCTGTAAGATTGTCACCTTTGTGGATGAGCTGTCATTTCTTTTTATCAGGAGGTTTCTCTATTTCAAACCATATCTTGATTAATTTTGATGGTATCCATAGCTTTTCTTCTCCTGTGGAAACAAGAGCAAAATCCCTTCTCCAATATAGCACTTCTCCTGGTTTCCATTGTGAGGTCAACATATCCTTGGAATACACCAGCTGTTTTAATTCAGACATTTTTTTTCCTATTATCCAATGTCTCTCTGTAGCTGTTGTTCCTTTCTCATTAGCAGTTAATAAAGCATTATGCAATCTAATTCTGGGGGTATTTTTCATTCCTTTCTGTTTGTTTAACATATCCTTTATAGTTCAATCTGATCTTTCTAAACTGCCTTACTTACAGGATTGTGTGGGATGCCTGGAATATGCTTTATATTATACTAAACAAAAAACTGTTGATTTTCTTAGAGATGTATCTGTCTTTATTTGTGCAGGTTATACCCATGATGGCCATAACTTCTAGTAAAAGTGTGATTACTGAATCAGCCTTTTCTGAGCTCAAAGCATTTGCTTATTGAAAACCTGAATAGGTGTCAGTGGTGTGGTGTACATATTTTAATTTTTCAAATTCTGCAGAGTGGAACATATCCATCCTCCAGATTTCATTCATTTGTGTACCCCTTGGATTACTTTCTGCAGGTAGTGGTATTTAGTTATATACAGAACAGACAAGGGAGCAACTGCTGAGGGAGTAGGCCAGAGCCTGAGACCTCTGCGGGTCCAGGTGTGAGTTAGGGACCTCCAAGGGAGTAGACCTGAACCAGAGGCCTCTGCATGTCAGGGCCCAAGCTAGGAACATCTACGGAAAGAGGCAGTGAACTCCATAGGAGCAAGTACAAGGGAGTGATCGCTGAGGGAACAGGCCTGAACCAGAGGCCTCTGCAGGACCAGGTGTAAATTAGTGACCTCTGAGGTGGCAGGTCTGAACCAGTGACCTCCACTGGAACAGGCCTGAGCCAGCAACCTCGCCAAAGCAGGCCCAAGGCAGCAACCACAGCAGAAATAGCCTCAAACAAGTGACCTCCATGGGAGTAGGCCTGAATGACCCCCAATATTGCAGACCAACCCCTGGGAATGCTGAGCAACCTCTAGGAACATTGAGTGACCAACAGGGTGACTGGAATTATGGCCCTGACTGCACCATGAGGAGCAACCATCTGAGCCTTGGGTTCACTAGCACCTGGAAGATTGATCACCAGAGACACAGACAGTCCCAACTCCACCAATCAAGTGAAAAAAAATGGGTGAACATGGTAAAAACTCATGCAACACCACAAAGAGCAACACAACACCAATAAAAACTAGTGGCCCCACAACAAGACTTGAACAACCAAATATAGATGAAGCAGAAGAAAATGACTTAAAATAACTTTTGGAGAATGTTTGAGGCCCTTAAAGAGGAAATGAAAAATTCCCTCAAAGAAATAAAGGAAATCAACAAATCCCTAAAAGTAAACCAAGAAAAAGCAATAAAACATATAAAAGAAACTATTCAAGACTTGAAAACTGAAATAGAGATAATAAAACCCAAACCAAGGGAATTATAGAAACAAAAATCAAGAGAAAACAATCAGGAAGCACAAATGCAAACATAAACAGCAGAATACCAGAGATGGAAGAGAGAATCTCAAGTGTTGAAGATACAATAGAGGAAATAGACTCATCAATAAAGAAAATATTAAATCTAACAAAATCATAGACGAAAACTCCCACCTAGAAAAAGATATGCCTATAAAGATACAAGAAGCTTACATAACACCAAATAGACTGGATCAAGAAAAAAAGTCACCTTGCACATTATAATCAAAACACTAAACATACAGAATAAAGAAAAAATATTAATAGCTCCAAAGGAGAAAGGCCAAGTAACATATAAAAGCAGACCTATTAGAATTATACCTGACTTCTCAATGGAAACAGTGAAAGCTAGAAAGTCCTGGACAAGCAAAATGCAGACATTAAGAGACCATGGATGCCTGCCCAGACTACTATACCCAGCAAAACTTTCAATAACCATAGATGGACAAAACAAGGTATTCCATGAAAGAATCAAATTCAATCAATACCTAGCCACAAATCCAGCTCTACAAAAGGTACTAGAAGGAAAACTCCAACCCAAAGAAGTTGGCTACACCAACAAAAACACAGACAATTGATGATCTCATTACAGCAAATCCCAAAGAAGGGAAAAACACAAAAATCAATATCACCAAAAATGAAAAATAAATTAACAGTAAATAGCAATCACTGGTCATTAAAATCCCTTAATATAAATGGACTCAACTCACCTATAAAAAGACGCAGGCTAACAGATTGGATACAAAACAGACTCCATCCTTCTGCTGCATACAAGAAATGCATCTCAAATTCAAAGACAGGCATCATCTCAGAGTAAAGGGTTGGGAAAATTTTTTTCCAATCAAATGGACTTTAGAAACAAGCGGGTGTAGCTATCCTAATATATAACAAAATAGGCTTCAAACTAAAATAAATCAAAAGGGATAAAGAAGGACATTTCATATTAGTCACAGGAAAAATCCATCAAGAAGAAATCTCAATATTGAACATCTATGCCCCCAAATACAAGGGTACTCTCATATGTAAAAGAAACAATTTTAAAGCTTAAACCACACATTAAATCCAATACAATAATAGTGGAAGACTTCAACACTCCACTCTTAGCAATGGACAGATGAGTCAGATAGAAAATTAACAGAGAAATAAGGAAACTAACAGATATTATGACTCAAATGGACTTAACAGACATCTATAGAACATTCCATCTAAACACAAAAGAATATACCTTCTTCTCAGCACCCCCTGGAACCTTCTCAAAAATTGACCACATACTAGGTAGCAAAGCAAACCTCAAAAGATACAAAAAAAAATTGGAATAACACCATGTATCTTATCGGATCACAATGGCTTAAAATTAGACAGCAACACTAATTCCAGAAAGCGCCAAAACACATGGAAATTAAATAATGCTCACCTGAATCATCAATGGGTCAAGGAAGAAATAAAGGAAGAATTTAAAGACTTCCTAAGATTTAATGAAAATGACCACACAACATACCCAAATTTATGAGACACAATGAAAGCAGTGTTGAGAGGAAAGTTCATAACACTAAATGCCTACATAAAGAAGCTGAAAAAAATTCCACACCAGTGAGCTAACAGAACACTTGAAAACTCTAGAACAAAAAGAAGCAATCACATCCAGGGGAACTAGATGGAAGGAAATAATCAAATTGAGAGCTGACATCAACAAAATAGAAACAAATAAAACAATACAAAGAATTAATGAGACAAAGAGTTGGTTCTTCAAGAAAATCAACAAAACAGACAAACCTTTATCCAAACTAACCAAAAGGCAGAGAGAGAATATCCAAATTAACAAAATTAAAAATGAAAAGGGAGACATAACAACAGACATGGAAGAAATTCAGAGAATCATTAGATCATATTTCAAAAACCTGTACTGCACAAAATTGAAAAACTTAAAGGAAATAGACAGTTTTCTGGATAAATATCACTTACCAAAGTTAAATCAAAACCAGATAAGCAAACTAAATCAACCTGTAACTGCTAAAGAAATAGAAACAGTCATCAAAAGTTTACCAAGTGAAAAAAGCCCAGGATCAGATGGTTTCAGCTCAGAATTCTACAAAATTTTCAAAGAAGAACTAATACAATACTCCTCAAATTGTTCCACACAATAGAAACAGAAGGAACATTGTGAAACTCTTTTTATGAGGCTTCAGGCACCCTAATACCCAAACCACATAGACATTACTAAGAAAAAGAATTACAGACAAATCTCAGTCATGAACATGGATGCAAAAATAGTCAATAAAATACTGGCAAATTGAATCCAAGAACACATCAGAAATATCATCCACCATAATCAAGTGTACTTCATCCCAGAAATGCAGGGATTGTTTGGCATATGAAATTGGTCAATGTAATCCACCATATAAACAAACTGAAAATTAAAAACCACATAATCATCTCATTAGATGCTAAAAAAGCCTTCAATAAAATACAACATCCCTTTATGATAAAGGTCTTGGAGAGAGCAGGGATATAAGGAACATAACTAAACATAATAAAGGCAATATACAGCAAGCCAACAGCCAACATCAAACTAAATGGAGAGAAACTCACAGTGATCCCACCTAAGTCAGGTACAAGGTTGTACACTCTCTCCATATCTATTCAATATAGTTTTTGAGGTTCTAGCTAGAGCAATAAGACAGCAAAAAGAGACCAAGGGGATACAAATTGGAATGAAGAAGTCAAACTCTCATTATTTGCTGATGATATGATAGTTTACATAAGTGACCCCAAAAATTCTACCAAGGAACTTTTACAACTCATAAACACTTTCAGTAATGTATCAGGATACAAGATTAATTAAAAAAAATCAGTAGCCCTCCTTTACACAGATAATAAATGGGTTGAAAACGAAATCAGAGGAACATCACACTTCACAATAGCTAAAAATAACATAAAATATCTCAGAGTAACTCTAACCAAACAAGTGGAAAACCTGTATGACAAGAACTTTAATTCTTTAAAGAAAGAAATTGAAGAGAACACCGGAAAATAAGAAAATCTTCCATGCTCTTGGGTAGCTAGAATTAACAGAGTAAAAATAGCAATCTTACCCAAAAGCAATCTACACATTCAATGCAATGCCCATCAAAATCCCAGCAAAATTCTTTGCAGACCTCGAAAGAGCAATACTCAACCACATATGGAAGAACAAAAATATCCAGGATAGTCAAAACAATTCTGTACTATAAAGGAACTTATGGAGGCATAACAATCCCTGACATCAGACTCAACTACAGAGCTACAGTACTGAAAACAGCCTGGTATTGGCCAGAAACAGACAAGAGGACCAATGGAACCGAATCAAAGATCCAAATATTAATTCACATACCTACGAATACCTGATTTTGGGCAAAGAAGCAAAAAATATAAAATGGAAAAAGAAAGCATATTTAACAAATTTGCTGGCATAACTGGATGTTAATATGTAAAAGAATGAATATAGATCCATATCTATCACCATGCACAAAACTCAAATCCAAATGGATCAAAGTCCTTAACATAAATCAAACCACACTGAAGCCTCCTAGAAGAGAAAGTGAGAAATACACTTGAACGCATTGACATGGGAGACCACTTCCTAAATATAATCCCAGTAGCACAGACACTGAGAGAAACAATTAGTAAATGGGACCTCCTGTAACTAAAAAGCTTCTGTAAAGCAAAGGACAGTCAAAAAACCAAAATGACAGCCTACAGAACAGGAAAAGATCTTCACCAAGCCCGCATCAGACAGAGGGCTGATTTCCAAAATATACAAAGAACTAAAGAAATTGGTCATTGTCAAAAGAACAAACAATCCAGTTTTAAAAAAATGGAGTACAGACCTAAATAGAGAACTCTCAACAGAGGAATCTAAAATGGCTGAAAGACACTTAAGGAAATGTTCAACATCCTTAGTCATCAGAGAAATGCAAATCAAAACAACTCTGAGATTTCATCTTGCACTTGTAAGAATGGCCCAGATAAAAAACACTGATGACAGCTTATGCTGACTGAAGAATGGATAAGGAAAATATAGTACATGTATACAGTGGAGTACTACACAGCACAAAAAATGACATCTTGGGATTTTCATGCAAATGGATGGATCTAGAAGACATCATATTGAGTGAGGTAACCCACACTCAGAAAAACAAATATCATATGTACTCACTCATCAGTAGCTTTTAGACATAAAGCAAAGAAAACCAGCCTACAATTCACAATCCCATGAACCTAGACAGCAATGAGGACCCTAAGAGAGACCTACATGGATCTAATCTACATGGGAAGTAGAAAAAGACAAGATCTCCTGAGTAAATTGGGAGCATAGGAATCATGTGAGAAGGTAGAAGGGGAGGGGAGAGAAAGGGAGGAGAACAGAGAAAAATGTATAACTCAATAAAATCAATTAAAAACTTAAAAAAGAAGTAGGACATCTTATAATCCCCTTAGCTTGTTGCCAGGTAATAGTAAAGTCCTTTTTTAACTTTTGATATTAACATGATGATGTTTTTATGAATTTCTGAAGCCTTCCACATATTTTCAGTCAATAATTGAGCAATTTCTGCATTATCTTGTGCTAGAGAACCTGGCAGACCCATAGGGGATCAGATGTGTGTTATGTGTATGGGACAAAGCTTATTCCTAATTATATCTTGAACCTGAATAAATTATGAAGTCAATTCTGTATCATCTGGTATAAATCCACAGGTTTCAATGTGCAGAACAACTCTTTTTGCATTTTGTGAATCAGTAACTATATTGAGAGGTTCTTTAAAATCTCTTAGAACCATGAGAATAGCATATAATTCTGTCTTTTGTACAGAATTATAAGTGCTTTCTTCCACTGTACTTAAATCTTTTGATTTGTCGCCTAGCTTTCCTGATTATAGGCTAGAAGTATAGAACGTAGGTCCTCCAGTTCTTGGTGTGTCATGTACAATGTGAGGAAGGATCCAATTAGCTCTCAAGATTAATTCTATCACTTTTGGGGTAGTTGCTATTAATCTCTCCACAAAAATTAATACAAGCTCTTTGCTACGGTTCATTGTCTTCCCATAATATTTTAATTTCATCATTAGTAAAATGTACTATAACTTCTGCTAGGTCTATTCCTGCTAAATGATGAAGTCTCAATTTTTCTTTTATAATTAATTTAGAGACATTTTCCACATAATATTTTAATTTTTTACTTGGTTTATGTGGTAAAAAAATCCATACTAAGAAAATATCTTCCCTCTGCATCAAAATTCCTGTATGGGAAATTATAGAAGGCAATATGTTTAAAATGTAGTTAGGATTTGGATCCACATGATTCACATATGCCTCCTGTAATTTCTCTTCAATCAAAATCAATTCTTTCTCAGCTTCAGCTGTTAATTCCCGGGACTATTTAAGTCTTTGTCACCATCTAAGGTTTTATTTAAATGAATTATTTGATCAGGTATTATCACAGAAGTGGCCTGTAGATGGGAAATGTCTCCTAACAATCTTTGAAAGTCATTAAGAGTTTGCAATCAATCTTTTCTAATTTGCACTTTTTGTTTTGTAATTTTCTTTAAACCTATTTTATGACCTAGATAATTGATAGAACCTCCTCTTTGTCTGTTTTCAGGAGCAATTTGTAATCCACATTTAAGCAAAACTTTTATTATTTCTTCAAATATTCTTTCTAAAGTATCTACATTTGAATCAGGTGGCAAAATGTCAAGCATATAATGCTAAATTATAGATTCAAGAAATTGCTTACTTATCATTTCCAATAGCTGACTTACAAATAATTGGCATAGGGTCAGGCTATTTAACATTCCCTGTGGGAGGATCCTCCATTGCTATCTTTTATCAGGCTGAGAATTATTATAAGAAGGTACTGTGGCTCCAAAACCACAGAGAAACAGTCTCAAAAAACAAAAAATCAAACAAACAAAAAAAAAGAAGAAGGTACTGTGAAGGCAAAATTTTCTGTCTTTTTCTTGTAAAGGTATAATGAAGAAACAATCTTTTATATCAATAACTATAAGAGGCCATCCTTTAGGTAATATGGAAGGCAAAGGAATTCCAGACTGTAGAGTGCCCATTGGATGAATTACCTTATTAACAACTCTTAGATCTGTCACTACTCTCTATTTTCCAGATTTCTTTTTAACAACAAATACAGGAGAATTCCAAGGGCTGGTTGATTCTTCAATATGGTGAGTATCTAGTTGTTTCTGTACCAGATGTTCTAAAGCCTGCAGTTTCTCTTTAGTTAAAGGCCATTGTTTAACCCTTATAGTTTTGTTTGAGTTAACCATTTAAAAGGTAGCAGCATTGGTACCTCTGGAAGTTTGCTATTGTTTTGTGTTTTTGTACAGCCTAAATAGTTGGTGACTGTTTTTCTTCATAGTACCTTATAATATCCTTCCCAGAATTATGAGTTTCTGTGACTGCAGGAATGTTAATCTGGGTATTCCATTGCTGCAGCAGGTCATGGCCCCATGCATTCACTGCAATTATTAGCCACATATGGCCTCAGCCTTCCTCTCTGTCCTTCTGGTCCTATGAATTCAACCCATCTTGTGCTTTGTTTTACTTGAGATAGGGTTCCAATTCCTAGGAATTGAACACTTGCCTCCTTAAGAGGCCAATTTCGATACCAAGATTATGGAGTAATGATACTCACTCACACTGGTGTTTGAACCTTGATCATGGTGAATACTCTGAAAACATAAGAGAATTCTAGAATTACATATCCTATGGAGACAGGATAGAATCTGGGTCTTTTTGAAAAGGGTGTCTTTGACATTTGCTGATGGATATGGGTGGAGAGGCCATGCTGGGACAGGGAGCTAGGGTAGAACATGCTCAGCCTCCCTAAAGTGCAGAGACTCCAAGTTCCTTTGCCACAGAGTTTAACCCTGTTGGGCCTAGTGTGGCTAAGAGTTTGTCTTATAGCTCATTTACTCATGCAATCAGAAAGGAACAGCATGTCCTGGGATTCCTGTTGCTATTTATAGGTGTATTCAACTGGCAGACGTTGGATATTTGCCTGCACTCAAATGTGGCTGTTTCCTAAGGTGGCCTCACTCTGGAGTTCAAAGCATCATCAGCTGAGGAGACATCTTTGTCACTTCCTTGCCTATCAGTTCTCAGCAGCTCCAATGTCTTGTGCAAGTCAGACCTTATATAGACTCAGCTAACCATAGCCACCAAACTTGTTGCAGGGGGCCACTAGTTAGTTCCCAGCCACTTAGCCCTGAAATAATCACACAGAAACTGTATTAATTATGTTTGGCCCATTAATTCTAGTTTCTTATTGGCTAACTCTTACATATTAATTTAACCCATTTCTATTAATCGGTGTATCACCACATGGCTGTGACTTACTGGCTAAAGTTTCGGTGTCTGTCTCCGGTGGAGCTACATGGGTTCCCTCTGACTCCACCTTCTTTCTCCCAGCATTCAGCTTAGTTTTCCCTGCCTAGCTCTGTTCCCCTATAGCTCTGCTATAGGCCCAAAGCAGTTCCTTTATTTATCAAAGGTCATCACAGCATACAGAGGGAAATCCCACTTCACAAACTGTCCTTTGTTTGTGATTATTGCAATTTTCTCAGATTATTTTATAACCAACCTGACATGAAATTGGTACCTGGAATGCAGGTCCATATTTTCCTTAATGCACAATATAAGTGAGGTAAGAGGTGTTAGAGATGAGCCTTTGATGAGGAGTTAGAGATGAGGAGTTAGAAATGACTTGGTCCTACAAGTCACTGGAGACTAGCCACCTTCTAATGTTTAACCATCTCTAAAACCTCGCAATTCTTTATATATGCCAGGCAGAGCCCTGAGCTAACAACAGCAACATAAATCAGGAAACACAATGCCTGACGGCATCTATTCATTTCCAGAGCAGCAACTCCCTGTTTTCAACCTGGACAATTCACCAAAGAGGAAAAGGTGTGGTTCCTTCAATGGCAGGTGCGGTGGGCCTTCATCAGCCCATCAGTTTGCTTTCCTGCGGTGACTCAGATTGGTGGTAGTAAGGAAACCACCTTGGTCTCATGAAGTGACGTCTAGTGTTTAGGTAATCATGACAACTTTGACCTTTCTCATTAGGACTTTAGAACAAACTCTACACTTATCAGTAAATGCAAATTAAATTACAAATTATTCACATGTTGATCCACAATGATAACTGATATGTGTGTGTATTTATTATAAAAAATGACATTTTAGGTAAAAATTGGTTATGGAGGACTAATTTCATGTTTTATAGCTTAAAATACCTACCACATAATTGCATTTCTTCTCATCAAACAGCAATAATGCATCACTGTACCATTCTATTAAATATGTCACAAGTAATAAAGTCTACATTAAAATGCCTGGCAAGCTTATTTGTAGATCAGTCAAGCCAGTGTAATCCTTCTCCTATTGTGTGTAGGAAGTGTGTTTTATTCTTTGGGGGCATTTGGAATATAGCTTACTATCGACTACATTGAATTTCTCCTCAAATTATTCATTGAAGCCCCAAGTCCCAGCGTGACTGTCTGTGGACTGTCAGGAGGCTATTGAGCTCAGTGAAGTGGTAAGGATGGGATCCTGAGGTGATGGTTGGTGTCTTTATGGGGAGGAGGAGGAAAGGAGAGTCCCTTTATAGGTGTATCCTGAAGAAAGAACACACAAAGGCACAGCAGGAGATTGAACATTCACACCTCAGGAAAAGAGCCCTCACCAAGAATCAAACCCTGCTGGAATATCTCCTTGGATCACAGCCCACCAAGCTACAAGAAAAGAAATGTCTGTGGTTCAAGTCCATAAGATTTGGTTAGACAGCTCGAACTAAGTAAGACGTGGAGACAGGAAGATATCATGGCCCCTGTAACATCTGAGCAGGCTGAGATGCTGGTATGAGCTTCCTGTTGGAGCACAGAGCATAGGCTGGGGTGTTTGTAGTCCGTAAGCAGTCTGGCTGTGTCATGTGTCAGTTACTTTCTGGTTGTCATGACTAATACCTGACTGAAGCTACTCCAGGCAGGAAGGTTGTATGGTGGCTGAGCTACAGTCTGTGACAACGAGAACATCATGGCAGCAGAAACACAGGCTGGCTCCCCACAGTGCACCTGCAGTCAGGAAGCAGATGGAGCCCTGTGCTCAGCTCACCTTCTCCTTTCTATGTGGACTGGGACCCCAGCCCACATTCAGAGTGGATCTTCTCTGTTCACTTAAACCTTTCAGAAATCACATCATAGACACACCCAGAGATATGTTTCATGGTAAGTCTAAATCCAGTCTAGGTGACAGTGAAGGTTTCCCATCGGGGCACCACCAGTGTTGACTGACGACAATACAGCCAAAGCCAGACACTCACCAACACTGTGTGCTCCTTAGGAACATAATTTAGCTCCTGATGTCATTCAAACAACTCTACTGTATGGAATCTACCAGAAAACAGCACAAGCCTGCAGTGTATGTATTCAGGCAGAGAGCAGAAAAAAGCTGGAGTACCGGGAACGGAGATTCTGGTTTGTTCCAAATCCATCTGTCCAATCCAGTCTTCCCCACAGAGTCTTAGTGTAGGTAGCAGAGAGATAAGGAAGGTTTTTAAACAACCATGGAGCACCAGTAGAAGGTATTATTCACCACGGATTAAAGGGAAGAAAATGCCGTAAGATGCCATTTAAGTGTGACGTTGGAGAGGAAGTGACAGGGACAGTGAGACAGCCTAGGTGATCTCATGCAACTCCTTCAGCAGGGTCTGCTACCACTCAAATGATGTGAGGGACCTAAGATGGTGCTCAGGGTTGCCTGGGTCCGCTGCAGAGAAGAGGCAAAGAATTTGACCTCAGATAGTTGTGTGTGTGTGTGTGTGTGTGTGTGTGTGTTCCACTCAAGATGACAGGAATCTGCACTAACTTTTCCCCCTCAAGATTAATCAGTGGTGCCGGGTGGTGATGATGCACGCCTTTAATCCCAGCACTTGGGAGGCAGAGGCAGGCGGATCTCTGTGAGTTCGAGACCAGCCTGGTCTACAAGAGCTGGTTCCAGGACAGGCTCCAAAACCACAGAGAAACCCTGTCTCGAAAAACCAAAAAAAAAAAAAAAAAAAAAAAGATTAATCAGTGGTGTGGTCTGGAGGGATAGAGGGCTAAGCGGGAAAAATGCAGGCCATGCAAGCATGAGACTTCAGCTCAGGTCCCCCGAACTTGTGAAAATGTCAGGTGGGTAGGTGTGGTAGCCTGCCTGTGATTCCAGTACCTAGACAGAGAAACAGCAGCTGTCGGAGCAATCTGGTTAGCTAGACCAACATACTGATTAGCTCTCGGTCTTATGAAGAGACCCCACCTCAAAGAATGAGGTTTAGAGAGACAGGAAAGACTCCCCACATCAATATCTGGACTTCACACATGCTCAAGTGTGCATAGACACCTGCACAGAAATATGCACATACAAACAGATGGACAAGTTTGCCTACACATAGAGACATGCACCGCAGAGACTAGTCAGTTGTACAATGTGAGAAAACTTGGGGTGGGGTCCTGTAAACGTTCACTCAAACATGTGAGAATACATCAATTGAAAGTGGGGTGTCAGGCATAGGAATTAAAGGTTGTTCTTGCAAAGCTTTTATTTTTAAATGCACAATGGATTCTGTTTAATAAAATTTCATATTTATCCCAAAGCCCAGAGCCCAGCTTGGCTTTAACTGTAAAATTAATGCAGGCTATAGTTGCCAGAGAAGGAGATCTCAAATAGCATGTCTGTGGGGTTGTCTTAATTGGTAATTGGTATAGGAGGGTCTAAACCACCATAAGTGGCCCCACTCCCTGGACCTCCGAGCCTGTTTTGTGAAGTCTGAGTCTATGGGCTTTTCTCCTGAGAGAATGTATTGCACAGTCTGAAGTAGGTCCCATACAGCTTGCAATCTCTCACACAGTGCACGTGTGTTCATATGTGGATGTCAGTATGTGTACAGGCATACAGGTGTGTATAGGTGTGTGGTGTGGGTGTTTGTGCATGTAGAGCCCAGAGGTCAATGTTGGATACAGTTCCTCAGGCTCTGTCCGCTCTTTTGGAGACAGGCTCTCTCACTGGCCTAGAACTGGCTAATATGGTAAGGATGATTGGCCAATGACCCCAAGAATCTGCCTATCTCTACTTCTCCAGTGCTTGAATTACATATGTGTCTTTTTGGTGACAGAGGCCGCTTGTTTGTTCCTGGCTGCCCAGACCATAAAATAATCACTCAGAAACTATATTATTTGCAATAATGTTTCACCAATAGCTAAAACATATTTCTGGCTTAGTCTTATATCTTAAATTAACCCATTTCTATTAATCTGTGTATTGTCACATTGCTGTGATTTTCCAGCAAGATTCCAGTGTGTCTGTCTCCCGCAGGCGGCTACATGGCTTCTCTTTTATTCTGCCTACTCTCTCTATATATATCTCTTTCAGCCTGGCTTTACTCTGTTAATCCATTGTCTGAATGCAGTTTCTTTATTAACCAATGACAATAAAACATATTCACAGCATACATAACCTCCCACATCGCCTTTGTATGTGGGTTCCAGGGACAGAACTCATGTCTTCTGACTTGCCGAGCCATGTACCCAGCCCCGTCAATCACACGCTGCTCACTGTTCTCCCACTGCAGCTGGAGTTCTGGTGTCTTATTGTGTCAGGGGACAGAAGGATTTATGAGACACCCCCGAGTCAGGTCGAAAGAGCATCCTTCTTCCATCTTCTCATGTGAGGCAAAGGCTATTGATTACACTGAGTGACAAAGACTCTCCATGGTGTATGATTGACACAGGATGAATGTTTGTTACTGACTGCAAATAATAGAATTGTGATGCTTATGTAGAGCCAGGTGGGGAGGATGTACCTGCGACCAGGCAGTGTGCATGCGGTTGGCATGCAGTGGGCATGTGGTAGACATGCAGTGAGAATGTGGTGGACATGCGGTGGGCATGCAGTGGACATACAGTAGGCATACAGTGGGCATGCAGTGGGCATGCAGTGGGCACATGTTATCTTCTTCGACCTCTGCCCGAGAGGCTGCAGGAGACAGAACAGGCATTATCTTGCTACATTCCTCTCCTAAATACAGCGTCTGTCTACTTTGCTTGTTCAGTGCTGGCACAGGGACAGCCTGTCTTTTTATATTAGCTTAGTTCTGTAAAGAAACAGTCTTTTAGGAGGAAATAGTCGGAAAATTCGGGCAAGGATCCATTTTTAAAGTTGCAGCTGAATGATTGCTTTCTTATTGTGCGACGTCGGGCTACAAAAATCATCCATTTCTGTACACATGTTTCTCTTTTCCTTTCTTAAGAGCTTCGTGTTTTCATACCGCTTAAAACATACATATGGGCCAGAAGGAAAACAGTTTCAAAGGGCTGGTTTTCAAGGACTCCTAAAAATAGCACCTATTGCCAAACACGCAGCCCCCCAATATGTAAATGAACAAAAAGGGGGCAATGAAAAGCATATGTTGCTCACATTTCCCTTAGAAAAACAGGAGTCGGAGGCTTGGCCTCCCGGCCCTGGCGCTGCTGCGGCTGCGGTTTCCACTCAGCCTCATCCCGAGCCTCCAGCACCCACTCTCCGCGTAGCTCGCGTCTATCTGTTAACCAAGACTGTAAAAAGCTACCAGGAATAGCTTCATTCTCCAAATGGGAATGAGCTGTTTCATCACCAGTCTGGGATTTGACACGAACCTTTCAAACAATTATCAAGGCTCAAAAGGGATCAAGCACCCACAGTGCCCGGGCCTGTGCGGCTGCCTCGCAGGCCCAGGGCGAAGGAGTGGGCTGGGAAGAGAGTCCAGGGTGGTTGAAATAAGAAGGTATTTCTTGTCTGCCTTCTGCGGCAATGAGGAATCGCTTCACATTCTTCCTCGAAATAAAACAGAGAGCGTACGTGCATTCATGAGATCCACAGCGCTCCACAGTGGGGAAGTTTCGCTTAGACTGCCTTCCATGGCTGTCCCGGTACGGAACATGTCGTCTCGTCTACTCTTACAATTAAGAAAGGCGTCCTGTACGAAAACCCCACAAGAATGCTGGCCTCTCAGGTGCCTCCTTTTATTTCCCAAAGAAATATATTATTTGTCCTCTCGTCAGAGGTCCACAAACCTGGACGAGTGAGCGCGTCTGTGCAGGGACAGCTCCCTCGGGGCTGAAGTTCGGGTCCCCTGGCGACCTCTCCTTGTGTTCCAGGCTATGGAACTGGGCTGGTCCCCGAGTGAGGGGGCAAGTCTAGTCTTTCAGCTGTGGAGTTGTCTTGCTTTCTCAGCTCTGGTTAAATTTTGTCTTCTGTAGCTTAGTGTTTCCACGATGGGCCATGGAAAAAGAAACGTGGAGAACGTTTCGCCTTTGCTGTTAAAAGTTGTGACCTTTGCTCACATTTGCCAGAGAAAGTGCTTATAGCACCAATTAACATGAATTATTAACTCCCAGATTAATAATTGATTAGAAAGCCAAAGGCCCTGGCTACTGCCCCATCATGCTATTGAGAGAGGAACAAAGGAAACAATTTAGATACAATTAGAAGAGTTCAGGCAGGGCTTGGGATAGTAATGACACTTTGGCTTTTTAAAGGATTGCTTATTTCTCCTCTCCTGCCACGCGGCTGGAGAGTCAAAGTCACGAATAATTCATAGACTGACTCATGTGGATGCTGTCTTTAAAGGTTTCATTTAACAAATATTTATGTACCTCTTTCTTTGCGTTAACTTCCACTTGCAATAGTTGTTCATATGGGATCTTTATCACCATCATCATTCATACGTGTGCGCACATGTGTGTGGACCAGTGGTCAATCTCAGGTGTTTCTCAAGAGCCACGTAGCTTGTTTGGTAAAGGCGGGGTCTACCGTTGGCCTGGAGCTCACTAAGCTAAGGTAGCAGCAAACCTCTGGCTCTGCCCCCTCTGTCCTGGGGTACACACACGTGCCACCATACCCAGATTTTTGTCATGGGTCCTCATGCCTGCAGGACAAGCACATTACCGACTGAGACACGTGAACCAAGTCCACAGGGGGATGGGATCTTAGCAACCTTGTGACACTGTGGTCATCATCCTCCAGGAATGGACAAGGGCAGGAAGGGCAGGGGAGCCACACAGAAAGATACTTGGTGATCAGCTGTCTCACTGTGCCGCAAATGCTCTAAGAAATTGTCATTAATGGAGTGGCTTGAGCAACAGAAATTTTTTCTCTTATGGCTGGAGGCATAAGTCTAAGCTCAGAACCAGGTGTGGTGGCACACGCCCGTAATCCTAGCACTTGGGAGATGGAGGCAGGAAAATCAGGAGTTCAGATCAAACTCAGTTGTATAGTGAGCTTGATGCTAGCCTGTGATACAGAAAACACTATGTCAAACATACACAAACACACACACACACACACAAGCTCACAAATACACATGCAATCACGCAAACTCACAAACACATATACACACAAACATACACAAATTCACATATACAAACTCACAAATTCACAAACACAAACTCACAAACACATACAAACTCACACATACAAACACACACACACACACACACAGTCAGTCAGGATTTCAGCTGCACTGATTACTCTAGAGGGCAGGGAGGAGGAGCCTGTTCCAGGCTTGACTCTCGGAATCTGGTGCAGCTGGCAGTCTCATGCAGAGTTTGACTTGTAGACATATTGTAACCATCTCAATCTTCACATGGTCACCTCATGTGAAGAGCTTGTCTGAGGCACTGGAGATTAAGACACCAACTTCTGCATCCTGGAGATGGAGGGATGGATACAACCCACAGCATGGACAGAACCAAGTCTCTAGTAGGACAGAAAGTCTGGGTCCCTGTTCATCACCACCAAGCTACACTGTCTCCATCTTTGGTCCCTCTGAATATACAAAGCTTATTAGAAAGAGTTCAATGAAACACCTTATCAGTTTGTACCCAGGAACTGTCCTTACCTTGTGTGCACACTGGAGACAGTGTCTGGGTGACTATGACCTTCTAGGCAGGCTCTGCCTTCCTAGGAGGAGGGGGCTGGTTATAGCTGGATGGCCTCTGAAAGCACTGAGCAGGGGCTGCAGTTTGGGAATCTCAACATTCCTTTAGCTCCATTTGCCTGACTTCTGTTTCTCTGAATCCGTACATTTGGGGTGTTGAGAGAGAGAGAGAGAGAGAGAGAGAGAGAGAGAGAGAGAGAGAGAGAGAGATCCTTCCCACCCTTCAGATTCTTAGAACCATAATTAGGGAATGTTATTGTTACATTCCTCTGCTAATTGTAAACCTACCTGGCATCATATAGACACAGAAAATTTGAGACAGGGTCTCACACTATCTCCAAGTTGACCTGAAACTCCAGACGATACTCCAGTCCTCCTGTCTCCATTTCTGAGTGCCACAAATCAGGCATGACCATCATACCTGGCTTCCCTGGTATTCTACACCAGAAAAAGAACACATGATCTGGCATTTTTAACTTTCAGAGGGATCCCTGCTGTAAAAAGGAAAATAAAAGAACAGAAATCAGGTGAGCAGGAACATTGGGGCAGGGAAGGGCTCATCACCACCCATCACCATGTGTAGGCGAAAGCCCATGGGCTAAGGTTTTAGAAGGTCTTGCCTCGCTTCAATAAATGCCACTGTTAAAGAAGAGTGATAGCACACGTGATGTTGGTTATTCTAAGGATGAAACCGACAGTGGAGGTTCACGGACTCCATGTTTCTTTCCTTCATCTACTTCACTGTGGAGCTCACAGTGACAGCAGCTTAGAGTTCATTGCCAAGGTTAGGTTCTCAGAGCTACCTTTGGGTCTCTATGTTCATTTTTTTTTTTAGGGTTTCTCCTTTCTTTGTGTGCATAATCTTTACAGTATTTCTGTGAAGTTTAAGTATCAGATTAAATTCCTCATATTTCTTCTCCTTTGATGCAAAAAGCATAGTAGAATCCACACAAGGAGAGAGCCAGGCGGGCAGTGCAATTCTATACTTGAATGAATTGTCTGTCGGGTCAGAGTTCAGCCCGTTTAGAGGTTTGCCCACTTTCGAAAGCAGAAGTCCCAGAGTCCTTTCTAGATGGATTCTTGAGGTCAGAGACACACAGAGCTAACTTAGAGGTACATTGGAGACCAGGGCTCGACTTGGGTCTGTTTGTTCTGTTGGGTCTCTAAAGATTACCATTGTTCAGGCATTTCTGATTCCTGTTTTGAAGTAACTGGCTGCCATGCCCCACCCCCTTCTCTCAGGGCTGCTCTCCTTTGGGCCCACAACAAATATGAATTCCTGTGGTATCTAACAAAGGCATTGTAGTCTGCAAAATTAGCAGTGTTCTCTGTTTTCTGTTCAGTGTGACTTTGCAGTTCTGTTTGGAAAGCCTGCTCCCCTGCTCTTGTTCATAGGTAGCCTGTGACTTCACCTGACTAGTATGTAGCAGTAGAAGTGATGGTGACCATTTCTGAGCCTAGAATGAGGGCTCAAAGGGTCTATGTACTTTACTCTTTCTCAAAACCCTGCCTAGATGCCTTGTGAATAAGACCAGAGTAGTTACCTACACCAACGTCATTCTGAATCTTCCAAGTTACAGAAGTGAGCCCTACCCCTGAACTAGGACTCAGTTCTCTCCAGGGACAATGCAGAAATCTCTTTGCCAGACAGTGACATTCCCTTTGGCCTCAAGGTTCCTCACTGGAGTTATGTGATGGAGTGTCTCAGCCAAGGATGTCTCAAGCAGATCACTAAGCGAAGGAAGGAGCCATGAGGTCCAGGGCAGCATGGACCCACCAGGCCCAGGAGCATGCTCAGCCCTGGTCCTGAGAGTTCTGCATCACAGGTCTCTAGGTAGACTGCTGGGGTAAAGTGGAGCCTCGTGGGGTGTTGTACAGAGACTGGGGTACTCGGCAAGGATCTGGTGGTACTGTTACTCATCACTGTCTATCACCTTCTGCTCCATCCTTCCTGAGTGTTGGTTGACTGGGGCAAAGACTCTTGAAATGAGGCATTTGGATGCCGTTGACCTGGAGAGTGTGAAATCTGTAAGACTCGAAGCCTGACTCCTCCGCCCACGCTGCCGCTTGCTCCTCAGTCACCTCTTTCCCTCCCACCGATAACGGTGACAAGCGCCTGCATTTATAGTCTTACCCCCTTGCTCCTCCTGCGTGGTTTACGCCTACAGAGTCTAGCCTTAGTCAGGTCCCCCTTGCCCCTTCCTTTGTGTTTCTTCTTTTCAGGATGGTCTAACTGACCCTACACCAGGCTTGCACTCAGTGTACAGTTAGAACAGTCCTGACTTCCTGATCCTCCTGCCTTCTCTCAGATGCCTTGGTTGGGGATGAGTACCACAAGGCTCATCTGGGCCCTCTTCCTCTTTCCTTTGTTAACAATGGTGACATCACAAGAACAAGGAACCCAGCTGACGCTTCTGGTCAGTATGCAATGGTGTAAAAGCCTTACTGTGTTCAAAAAGATTTTTATTTAAAATTTTAATTACTGTGTTATCCATGTATGCCTGAAGATAGTTTGTGTACTTAAGTGAAGGTCATGGAGATCAGAAGAGGGCACTTCATCCCCAGACCTGGAGTTACACATGGTTATGAGCTACTGTGTGGGTGCTGAGAACCAAACCCAGGTCCTCTGCAGGAGCAACAAGAGCTCTTAAATCACCGAGCCATCTCTCCTGCCCTAAGAGAACCGTGTTCTCTTGACTCTTGCTGCCAGAATTCATTATAGGGAGGCATTTCTCTCTGCTATGGCGCTCAGCACAACAGTTTTCCATCTCACTAGAGACGTCCACACCTTAATCCCAGAACCCACAGATACTGTGTATTATGTGAGGTTCTGCTGGGTATCTGAGTGAGACCTCTCTCATCTCATGGACCTCCATACAGAAAAGTCCAGATGGACAAATTAGAACATGCCTTACTCCTCTCTTTAAAGATGGAAGAGGCCGCGAGTCAAGGGATGCCGCAGTGGGCATCATGCTAACAGGCACTTGGTGCCTCTGGGTCCACTGAGGGAGGCTTGTGGTGGGTGAACCAGCTCAGCGTCTGTCCCCGCAGGTTGTCCCTGCTGGTGCCACCCTCAGTCACAGTTTCCTACAAGTCCTCTCCGGTTGTGGATCTGGGGCTGACTGGAAACAGGCAGGACTTGGGGGAGCAAAGATGATCAAAATACATCGGTAGGAAATTTTCAAAGAATGAATAAAGGTTTTTAAAATTATTCTAAAAACAATTGAAAGATCCCAAGAGAGCTAGCGCGAGACGGGTCCCTCTTGAGAGAGGTCCACAGCTGATCCCTCTCTCACAGGCCAGAAACAACCGAATCTGCTTCTGGCCTGCAGATCCATGAAGAAACAGTGCAGTCGGTGTAAGCCCCTCGGTGTGTTCTCTTTCCAGTACACCTGGCAGAGCACAAGCTGGGGCTTCTGAAGCTTCTATCGTTTCCTGACTGGTGTGCCCCTGCGTCACGAAGGCTGACGAGAAGGTGAGCCCCGCTGGCCACCTTTCTGTCTGTGATGGAGGTTAAGCATCAAGGCTGCCACCTTTCTGAGCTGTTCTTGTGACTCCAAGGCCAAGAGGGGATGGAGAAACCCAGAAGCCCCACCCAGGGATGGAGGTCATGGAGGAGCCATTTATTACAGCATGGAGTTTCTGAGAAGAGGAATTAAACTCACCTAATCTCATTTCCTCCCATGACAAGTCATGCTCACAGGGCTCCAGCTTCTGGAAAGTGCGATGCCTCTGTGTTTCTGCAGAGATAAACGAAGTTAAGGAAGAGGTTATGAATGGGGCCTGTGCCTGGAGACTGTGACTCAGTGACTCTGCCTGTGTCCCTCCTGGGGGATGGTCTCCCTTGCTGATTTGGCCTCAGCAGCTCTGCAGGCAGAAGGTATTAAAGCATGGCTTTCCTTCTGGAAGCTGTAGCTAATGGGGGCCAAGACAAGCTTTCGAGATGCATTCTTGGGCAGCGACATAGCTTAGTGGTGGAATGCTTGCCTTGCACAAGTGAGGCCCTGGGTTTGATTCTTAGCTCCAAAAAGAAAAGGATGAAAAAAAAAATCAATGTTAAGTGTGCACAAGTGACGTGCTATCTCCTAAGATGAAAGGTCTTGTCTATATGTCTGGCCTCTTCCACTGGTGTCTGATGCTGACCTGGCCTGTGGAGTTTGGCCGGCAGATGACTCGGCTGTGTCTCACTTTGACTCTTTAGAGAGAGTCATTCTCTGTCGAGCATCAGAGGGTTTGGAGAGGGCTCTGTTTCCATTCATGAAGGTCTCTGGGGTCTCCTGTTGCCGCCTTTCCTGTGAGGGCTAACACTGCAGATCAAGGCTGGACACATCTTCACAACAGGTATCCAGGGTGATTACCCTAGACAATTGTGGGGACCCTAGGTCAGATCAGAGAGGAGTGAGGTCAAAGGGCACTCCCTTGAGAGAGCTAGAAACCACTATCCTCTGGTAGATTAATAGGGAACAAGGGTAAAGGGTGCAAGGCAAGACAAGCTCCTCTGGATACCAGGTCCTAAGGAGAGTAATGTAGGAAGGGCTGCTGCCAAGGTTAAGGTCAAGCAGCTGGTGTCAGGCATGTGAAGCCGTTCACAAAGCATGTGGCTTAGGCTCAGCTCTGCAGCTGATGATCTAAAGAGACCCAAGGAGCCCTGGTCCCTAAGGATGCACCTGCAGTTCACACTCACATGTTTGGAGTGTAAAGAACAGAGCCTTGAGTGATGTAACATTTGGGAAGAGCCAGGAGATGAGAGATTTAAAGTCCTTTCTCTGTAAACACACACACATAGGGCTCTATGCAAGAATCGCTTTGGGTGCTGGGGACAGTAGACGCAGCTGTCACTGGATGGAGCTCAGTGCTTGGTCTCGGGAAGGCTAACTGCAGGAGGAGGAGAATTCTGGAGCTCTTCTCTGTGTGTGTTTGTTGGGGGGATGGTGCTCCATCCATGCCTCCAAGTTTACTCAGGTCCCTATGGGGTCCTGGGAAGTCACCCCTCCACAGTGTGCCTCAGTCTACTCATGTTTAGAATAGGAGACAGTGATTGCACGTTCAGGGTAAATGTGGCCATCAGACTTTGGAATGGTTTTACAGGTGACTTTATTTTATTTATTTATTTATTTATTTATTTATTTGTTTGTTTGTTTATTTATTTATTTATTTTGGTTTTTCGAGACAGGGTTTCTCTGTGGTTTTGGAGCCTGTCCTGGAACTAGCTCTTGTAGACCAGGCTGGTCTCGAATTCACAGAGATCCGCCTGCCTCTGCCTCCCAAGTGCTGGGATTAAAGGCGTGCGCCACCACCGCCCGGCTTACAGGTGACTTTATAAAGCTGTGGTTTTGGTGTTCAGGAGAAAGGGGGCATCAACACTGACTCCAGCTGCAGTAGGACCATGGACTCAGACATGGCCGTCGGGAGCAGGACAGACCCGAACATCACCATGGCTTTAGGTGGAAATGCCAGAAACCATGTACAAGTCCATGACCTGTGTTCCTGCCGACTGTAAAGGGCAAAGAAACACCTTTGTCATGGTACTGATGACTGTGGACTCACAGTTGAGAAGGGACAAAGGAGACTTCTGTGAAAACACGTGCTCCACTCTCCTGCAAAGAGAGAAAGCCGTGGAAGAGAACTCTTAGGAATTGTGCAAAGGAAGCTGAGCTGTAGCTCTTCACAACTGCCGGGAGTTTGACCATGCTCCAGGGAGTATATGGGCAAAACAAATTGGACTTGTTTTTTTTTTCTTCTTCTTTCTTTTCCTTTTTCTGTAGGGGGAGGGGGGCGTTCCTAAAGGTGAGGAGGAACTGGGAGGACTGAGAAGTGAGTGTGTTTGGGCTTCATGATGTGAAATACTGAAATAATCAATAAAACATATTATGAAAAAATAATGCAAATGCCTAATACATACTTAAAAAAATAAAAAAAGGAAGGAGACAGAAATTGGGGAGGAAAAGTCAAGGCCGCTTAAATGTTATCTTGTTCCCTGACGAGAGTTCTGAATTAGTTCAGTGAAAGTTTACTCCTGCACAGAGATTTTTTTAAAACTATTTTGTTGAATTTTGGACACTATAGAAAACCACAAGGTAGTGTTTGTTTTTTCATGACATTTATCTTTATTCTCTCTCTCTCTCTCTCTCTCTCTCTCTGTCTCTCTCTCTCTGTGTGTGTGTGTGTGTTTTGTCTGCACGTGTGTCTGTGTGCCATACCTCCCTAGTGCTTGTAGAGGCCAAAAGATGGCTTCAGATATCCCAGAACTTGAGTTACAGATGGTTGTGAGCTACCAATACGGATGTTGGGAGTTGAACCTGGTCCTCAGGAAGAACAGCAGCATTCTTAGCTGCTGAGTCAGCTCTCCAGTCCTTCGTAGGTAGTAGTTCTTCAAATCTGTTTCTCAGATACGGAGGCTGGAGACCCTGACACACAGACCCTGAACTTATATCCCGACAACCCCAATTCCAGTCTCTGGAAACCCCAGTCTTGGTGTTGGCCGCAGCCCTTCTTCTGCTCTCAAGAATTGCTTGAAAACTGCACCACTGTGCAATATGCTTTAACCACGGGCTCCAAAACCACAAAACCCATCACGGTGGCTGGCAGAGCAGATGCTCCGGGAGAGGATGTCTTTGAACGACCAAGACAAACATGAAATTAATCAACCAATGCTCTGGGGGTGGAAATGGTCACTAATTTCAAATTCTTCATCTCTGGAAAAATCAATTATTATTATGTTTATTGATGTTGTATTTGTCACTCTTTTCAGCCATTTCCCCCCATGACATGGGTTAAAATAAGAACATTGTTATAAAAGAGATTAGGCATGTTCGATTCTGTCCCTGGACTTTCTACCTGGGTTTGGGAGACAGATTAACTGCTGTAGGGGCAAAGGCTCAGCTTGCTTCTCTTTGCTCTTCTGTCTGGTGACTGCTTTGGCCTCTGTAGGATTTTGAATATCTAGTTAAGTACCAGTTAATGCCTGTTAGTCCCTGGGCAGGGTTTTGGAGGGGTGGATATGAAGTGAATACTCTCTTGTGGCAAGTTAGGGCTTGGAATTTGTTTCCTTACCCCCAAAAGATCCTCAGAACCATTGCTTCACCCTAAGGTAAAGCTCTCCAAGCTCCGAGAGGGGCTTCCTGCTGATGTGTTTAATCGCGTAAGTGGCCTTGACTCACGGGAACCGGTCAGAGCTGTGTGTGCATGTTGCTCCAGGTCTAATTCCCCACTCCCTGTTGGATGACTCTTGTCCTTTTGAAACACTTGGTGATTTGGTGTTCCCACAACAGTGATCCAGACATGTTTGGCAATGATGGCACCACACAGGCCATTATCTCATTTGGTTGCCTGTCTATTTGCATGCATATATAATATATGAAAATATGCAAACCATAGTAAAATGTATGGCCTAAGTATAGCATCAGATAAATTATTGTGAAGTCGGGGTCACTGGTCCATTATGTTCACTAACTGGGGAAATTCTCTTTAAAGTGTATCTGTAAAATCACATGTATAAATATATGTGTTTAGCAAGGCACTCTGGGCATTTTCTATAGACTGCATCCTGTAAGTATTCCATGTAGCAAGTCCACTGTACTGTAAAACATTTAATATATCACCAATAAGTGTTTCCTAATGAAACCCTCAGATTATAAGTGTATTTATAAATGCTTACTCGATTTAGATATTTACAAAGTCAAAATTACTTACTGTCACGCATTTGAGCAACACAGATGCTTATATCAATATATTAAATGTAACAATATCAACATAAAAATCATCCCCAATCCTCCCTCCATTTTGCTCCACCGGTGGGCACTGGTTTTCAGTGTCTGATGAGTTCTCGTCTTAATTTTTTGTTGCCTGGGCAGCAGGAAAACAAGGCCCGTGTGTTAGCTACTTTAACATGACTGCAATCCAGTTCCTGGGGAGAGTTATGTTGTGCATTGTGTCAGAGGGCTGTATTTTGTCCCATGAACTTGGACAGGATGTCATGATAGTGAGGACAGTGGCAGGGAAGGATTTGAACCATACAGTACACAGAAAAAGACAGCCAGAAGGGGACTGGCCATAATTAAGGTTCTAGGACACACCCCCAGGGCTCTACTCCATCCGACCAGGTCTCACCACTTGAGGGTTCTAGCAGCACTGCCACCAAGTGGGGACCAAGCACTGAACACATTTGGCTGTGAGGCCATCCCACCTCGTATTCCCACCACAACAGCGTAGAGACAGAGTGGACACCTTTTGCTTCATTTTCTCTTCCTTTTGAGTGATTCCTATTATCCCATATTATGAATGCATTGGAATTTATTGGCCAATTATTTGTTGGCAGCATCTTATGATATTACCAGTTTGTTGGATGTTCATTCTTGTATTAACCTCTAAACAGATTCTGAATGGGCGAGAATTGGTGTCAGTAGGCATGTATCCTTGTAAGTGAGGTTCTGTGATTGGCCATTGAAACTTTCAATATAGAGGTGTCAAGGCAGGAATTGACATGGACTGAAGTGAGCTTCATTACTATCTGGAAGAAAGAGAGAGAGATGCTGAAGATTTGAATCAGGACTGCCACAGTGTGTTCTAGTTCCGATTTTGGAAAGAATGGGTGGGTGCATTGACTCTGTGGAATCCCACCATGGTTTTCATGTGGAGTTCAGTGAACTTACTCTAATGTGGCCAGGGAGTGAATGAGGGAAAGAGGAAGATACAGAGATCAGAGTTTTCCCAAGATCTGTCCCAACTAACCTATAGTCCTCCCGGGAAATCCATGTCTTAAAGAGTCCTCCCCTTGTTAATAGTGCCCAGCTGGGGACCAAGGCTGTAGTGTTATTATATGTGGACTTTGGCAGACAACCAAGGTTCAGAATGACAGCAGGTAGGGAGCCAGGAAAGAAGAGATTCTAGAATTATATTCCATTGGCAATTAAGTAGGGCTGAATTGGTAGTAAAGAAGATAATAATTTCTAATTACAGTTAAAGCTATCGTCTTGGGTTTTCAGTGGTGGCACAACCTAGCCAGGGACAGGACAGAACTGCAAAGTGCTCAGCACTGGCCAATGAATGCTGACTGTTCATTTTAGGAACGGGTGGGATCTTGGGAGTAAATCCTACTTAAAGTGGAGGCAGGGGATTGAGAAGTAGGGTTATGATTTCTGCCTCCATCCAAGGCAACTCTTCTTCATCTTGAGACCTCCCTTCTCTTCGAGGTGGCCAAATGATGAGGGGGTAAAGGCTTTCCAGCTCCCTGCACAGTCTTTGCCATGGTAATTGACGGCTTTTAGGAAACAGAATTGATAAGGTCCGGAAAGAATCAATACAGAAATGTAGAGGCACAGGAGTAAGAGAGGAACGGTGTCTGCTAGAGGTGGAACCATGGGCTTGCCCAGCCTGGTGCAAGTCTCCATGGGAAATGTACCATCTTTGACTAGGGTTGGACTGAAGAAGGTGAACCAAGGAGCATGAAGGAGAGGGAACAAGAGAACACGGATTGGGGATCCTTCTCTCTTCACCTTTCTGTTCGAACCTACATTGCAGGTAGAATCCCAGCCCCCCTTCCTTCCTTCACTCAGTGAAGACCACTAGCCTCACACTGAGCCTCAGTCCTGAAAGGATTGTACACGATGATGATACAATACTTCCTCTCTGACTGAGGCGTTTCCCTGTGACCCTGCCTGAGTTGGGCTTTGGTGCTCTCATCCTCAGACTGACAAGCTGGAATTCCCTACACGCCTAGCCATTGGTGGACTGGTCAACTTAATGCATCTACGAACCCAACAGTACTATGATGCTTCCCACTTTTTTGTAGAAAATAAAAAAGATGTAGATATGATCCATCACGGAAGTCATGGCAGGAAGAGTCCATGTCTAGGTTCAGCCTGAACTGTGTTACAAGGTCTGGGCCCACTGAGTGCGCTCATGTCAGGAAATAAATGTAATCCTGTGGTAGAAGGCTTGCTTATCTTGAAAGAGCCTGGGACTGACCTCCAGTATCACAGCAAATGGGCAAGCTTTTGTCTGATGTACGGTGGACAGTGAAAGAAGCACATTCCCCCTTTCTGTACATTGCAGAAAGCCACCAAGATTGCAGAATCCAGACTCTGTTCAGCCAGGAGTGCAAGGTTCAGTGTTCAGGGTGTAAAACTTCTCCAGGTGGGTCTGACACATGGATGGCGGGGTTTAGAGAAGCCGTTAGCTGGCCTGACAAGAGTCCTGACCTCAGGGTTGCATATACACCGGAGGATGGGCCAACTCTCTCAAATTATCCGGCATTATTATAAATGTCATCTTTCCATAAGCAGAACACAGAGAAGCCTTGTTGGGTCATGATGTGAGCTTACTACATCCTGAAGCCATTTCAGCACTTACCGACCAATTAGAAGGACATGTCTTAAAAGGTTGCTCAAACTCAAGATAAAGTTTCTTTATATGGGCCTCAATTTCAACTTTTCTTTAAGGACTCAAAATGTATGTGTCTTAGTTATCTCGGTACCATAGCATTCCCAGAGAACAACGAATGTTATGATTGATTTCCGAGCTGTTAGAACAGGATCTGTCTAGTAACTGATTGTTGTCTCTGGAAGGCTTCTCGTTGCTGCCCAGGCTCATCTTGGCTGTGCGATTCTGCCTCTGCCTCCAGAGCGCTGGCATTACCCGAATGACCACTCTGGAGAGTAACTTTGCTTTCTGGGGATTGGGGGGCACTGAAGAGATCCTAGACAAGGCCTTGGTGTTATAATGAACAGTCGTGGTGAATTCACAGCAGCTGCAGTTACCTGCACAAGATACCCACAGATCATGCATGTTAAATATTCCTGCACTGAGTGGGGAGAGGCTCCAAGAGCCCCACCCACAGCAGAGGCACTAATGAGAGCTGGCGGTTACTGAGAGGAGTTGGCCATTGATATGTTCCCATGACTCAATGGATACCCCCCCACACCCACCCACAAATGCACATGGGCAACACTAATAGGACTTAGTGAGTTATTAAAATAACAGACATGGAGTTGGGCAGGTGATGGGGGTGTTGTTGTGGGGGAGGTGTGGGGAGGGAATTAGAAGGAGGGAATAGGTAGATGAATGTGACCAAGATGCATTATATACATGTATGAAAAAAAAAACACATTCCTCTCCCCACTAAAGATACAGATGTACAAAGACTTTGCTGATTTGCTCTATGACCTGGGTATTTTTATTTATTCCACTAGATCTCTTTCCAGAAGGGTTAGGTAGGTTTTCATGAATGTGTATACTGGTATAGTTGTTATCCTTATCTCTGTTTTCCTAGCTGTTCCAAACAGGAGAGGATTATGGGAATCCTGCATTTGAGGAGTCCAGAGTTAAGAAGCAAAAGTGCTCCAGTCATAATAGATTTATCTCCTGTAAGTTTATTATTTTGGGGACAGTGACACTATCAGAAGATTGACAGTCCTCTGATTCCATTTGTCCCGCAGCTGCACATTGGTGATCAGCCAGTTTGGCAGTGAGTTGGCAATGTTTAATAAGATTGTCCTCCGTGATTGAAACAAATGGCCCTCCTTTTGTCATCAGAGATGGAACCCCTATGCATTTGTTTTAGTGATACAAGATCTGACATCATTAATAATCCCAGGCTTGCAACTTGTGCTTGTTGAATACAATAGATGAATGAAAAATTTAATTTTTTAGTAGATCATAAGAGATGTGCCAATATATCAAAATTAATTTAGGCTGACTGTCTTTGAGGTGGGAGACATTCCATTGTTTCTGCTTTGGTCAGGCTGGCTCACGCGTACGTGCCGACTTCATCCTGAGGGGAGCAGCTGTGGGGTGAAGTTAAAGTGGTTTTTCCCTGCTGCTCCTCTCTCTCCACCATCCGAATCTGCATCAGCTCCTAAAGACGAATTGCAAACCCTACTTTCAGGGTCTTCTCCAGCTGCACCACACGTGAGGAGCACTGTCGCTTGTTTGTCTGGAATCTTCTCTTCCCAGGGCTGTAGCATGGCTCTCTGTGGGAATGTGCCTCAGCTTTCTCTCTCAGACCCAGCACTTAAATCTTGGGCTCTAGCAGTTTGTTTTCACGGGTTCGGTGCTGTGTGGCACTGCTAAGAACTCGTCTGTCCTTGACCTTGAAGAGACGATCACCTTCACAAGGTCAGACTGACAGCATGTTTGAACACTCTGCTCTTCAGTCCCTATCAATCAATGTAGTTGGGGTTCACAGACACATGTGATGCCTTCAGAAGTTTTTCTTGCACAGGATTGTTTTGGCTATCCTGGATTTTTTGCTTTTCCATATGAAGTTGCATACCGTTCTTTCAAGGTCTGTGAGGCATTTTGCTGGGATTTTGATAGGCATTGCATTGAGTCTGTAGATTTCTTTTGTTAAGATTGCTATTTTTACTATGTTAATTCTACCTACACAAGAACATGGGAGATCTTTCCATTTTCTGGTGTCTTCTTCAATTACTTTCTTCATAGATTTAAAGTTCTTGTCATACAGGTCTTCCACTTGTTTGGTTAGAGTTACTCCAAGATATTTTATGTTATTTGTGACTATTGTGAAGGGTACTGTTTCTCTGATTTCTTTCTCAGCCCCTTTATCATCTGTATAAAGGAGGGCTCCTAATTTTTTTTTTAGTTAATCTTGTATCCTGCTACATTACTGAAGGTGTTTATGAGTTATAGAAGTTCCCTGGAAGAATTTTTGGGGTCACAGAACTAAACAGATAACTCTCAATAAATGAATATAAAATAGTTGAAAGACACTTAAGGAAATGCTCAACATCCTTAGCCATCAGAGAAATGCAAATCAAAACAACTGTGAGATTCCATCTTACACCTGTAATAATGGCCAAGATCAAAAACACTGATGATAGCTTATGCTGGAGAGGATGTGGGGTAAAGGGAAAACTCCTGCATTGCTGGTGGGAGTGCAAATTGGTATAGCCTCTTTGGATATCAGTATGGTGATTTTTTAGAAAATTAGGAAATAACCTATTTCAAGACACAGTAATACCACTTTTTGGGTAAATACCCAAAGGATGCTCTATCATGCCACAAGGACATGTGCTCTACTATGTTCATAGCAGCATTGTTTGTCACAACCAGAACCTGGAAACAACCTAAATGTCCCTCAACTCAAGAATGGATAAGGAATGTGGTACATTTACACAATGGAGCACTACATATTGGAAAAAAAGGACATCTTGAAATTTGCATGCAAATGGATTGATCTAGAAAACATCATATTGAGTGAGGTAACCAAGATCCAGAAAGACAAATATCATATTCACTCATTCATCAGTGGCTTCTTCTTTAGATCTGAAAGGATGGAAGAGACTAGAGAGGACCCCGGATGCAGGCTGTGACTGCAGGTAGAGAAGAGCAGACAAAGTCAGATGGAGGCATGAAAGAAATGAGCGTCCTGGCCTTTGCCTGCACCTCTTTAATCTTCTACCATGTACACAAGTTAAAAGAAGCCACATTGGTGTGGGAAGTCCTTCTGTATATGTGTTGTTTTTATTGGTTAATAACAAGCTGCTTTTGGCCAATGATTAACAGATTATAGCCAGGCTAGAAGAGATATATAGAGAGAGTAGGCAGAGTCAGGGAGAGGTCACGTAGCCACCACTGGTGACAGATGCATAGGAACCTTGCTGGTAAGCCATGCTAACATGGAGGTACACCGATGAATAGAAATGGATTAATTTAAGATAAAAGAGTCAGTCAGAAATACACTTAAGCTATTGGCAAAAGAGTATTTCTGAGTGATTATTACATGGTCTGGGCAGCCGGGAATGAACAAGCGGTCTTCCCCAACACCACATGGACAGTTTCATTTAAGTAGAGTTAGGAGAGCATTTGGGGGCAGGTCTCCAGTGGGAACTGAGTGATTGACAGTTGCATAAGGGGCTGCGGCGCGCAACTCTGCCAGCAGAGAAGACGACCACAACAGGATTCTTCTTGGAACGTACTTTATTGGAGCGCAGAAGACTGAAGATAAGATGGAGGCGAAAAGACCCCGAGCCCTACCGCGCGGGGAATATATACAGTGCCTGGTCCGCCTATGATGTGTCATTGCTTGATTGGCTCGGCCCACACTGATGCAATTGCGTGAGCAAGACGTGTGAGCAATTGATAGGTGGATTCAAACCACTCTTGGGCCGGTAGCGAGCTTGCGCAGAAGTTGTTTACAAATGGCGGCAACGGGCTTAGTGCCAGACCCTGTGAACATGACAGCTGACAGCGCCGAGGTGCGCAAAGCGCCTGGAGTGCAGAGCGCCGTGGCGCGCTACAAGGGGCAGGTGTTTTCTTCTCAGTTTTAAATAAGCAAGTACGTAAGTATTTCAGATATTCATTCTGGAAGTTCTTCCTGCTTTCCCTTCCTCCACGTGAATGACCTGGGCAGGTGGGAGTCCTGGGAATCACCAGACAGCCTCTGTGTACTTACTATTTCTCACTATTTTTAATGCAGGTGCTTTGCGAACAGAAGGATTTCCTACCCCACTCTCCCAGAGCCACACATTTTAACATAATTTAAAATACTGAGTTTCATCTCTTGGGTCAGAGTTCAAATCCTAATTTCATTGCTGGCATTTCTGAATTTCTTGGGTATTCCCAAGCACAAGTCAATTAGCATCAATATGAAAAAAAGGCAGGGTCCTACTTTGTGTAGAGACTGATGACTGCTTGTGTTTTCTCCCGAGAATCAAGCTGTTTGCAGATGTTTTGAAGTCTTTTTGTGTGAAGAGAGGCCACCCCATCTCTTAGGAAGTCAAACCGTATGGTAGATGGCTGTGGTGACCGATCTCACCAGAATGCTGGTCGCTTGTGGGGTCAAACACAGTCCAGATGTTGAGTCTACTCCAAAGGAAAGGTCTGTGTCTGTGAATCACTAAGCAAGACCTTTGGCGGACGCTGGAGTAATTTAGCATGCTAACTTCATTTGGTCTGCTTTAAAGTAACTGACTGACAGCTCTTGAATTGAAATGTTTGTTGGAATTCTCTGAGTGCTGTGTCCTGTGTCTGTAGCCATGTTTATTCAACTACTGACTGTGTTATTGATTTTCCATTAAGCACAGAAAGCTACCCCTGTACATATGAACAGACTCTGGGGTAGGAGAATTTGAGCACTTGTGGAGACTCTTCCTGAGGGAGGCCTCTCACTAATTCTAGGTCATGGAGAGACCAGAGCAACTGCAGCTTTCTGGGCATGCACAGAAGGCCAGGATGCTGAGTAATTAGCAGTGTGGCAAGAATGTAACAGAGGCATCTACAGAGGGACAGGATCACCATAGATGAGAGACCAAGGCAAGTGACCAGAAGAGGAATCTCACTGGTAAAACCTTAAAGGATGACTTAGAATTAGCTCTATGGACCACTGCAGGAGCTTGATATTCTTGAAGGACAGGTAGTTCAGCTTGTACAATCAGACAATTGGTGAGTGATAGACAAGTTGTCATGGCCTGTGTCACAGTCTGGGCCTCATGGTGTATACTGGGGGGGACCACAAAGGCTCCCATAGAGGAAAGAGGCATGGTAGGATTTTAGTGGTGCAAAGACAAAATGTGTGCAGGGATGGGGAAAGCATAAATGAGAGGTAGATTCGGAAGGACAGAAGCCTGAACTAAAGTCAGGTTCATGGTTGAGAGAGCTGGGGAAGGGGGATAATAGGAAGACATTTCTGATATGTAGTATCAGATCTCGATCCACAGGGAGAATTCCCTATGGTATCAATATGGTCAACAAGACGGGTCAACAACCCATCCAAGAGGGAGGGAGGGAGTGGGGATGTAAATATCAACCTGACTGAATGCCTTGTAGCCTTTTGTGGAGGTGTGTTGTAGAATATTCCTTTACACTTTGTGAAGGTGTGTTACTATGGTTGGTTTAATAAAAAGTCAAATGGCCAGTAGCTAGGCAGGAGGTATAGACAGGACTTTTGGACAGAACTCTGGGAGGAAGAAAGGCAGAGTCTCTAGTCAGACGTGGAATAACCAGAATGGGCTTAAAGGAAATGAGATAACAAGCATGTGGAAGAATGTAGATTTAAAACTATGGGTTAATTTAGGTTATAAGAGATAATTAGAAACAAACCTAAACTAAGGTTTCATTATTAACAACGAGTCTCCGTGTCACTCTTGTGAGCTGGTGGCCCCCAAAGAAAAATCCATTTACAGAGGTGGCCAGAGGCAGGAGGATTCAAAGGCTGGCAGATGGACAGGGGGCAGGCTTTGGACACTGGGCGAGGTCACCAAGGACAAGCAAATAATGGCATCCAGTAATCAAAGCTTCCTCTCTGCTTTAAAATTTTCTTTCAAAGGTCATAATTTACAACATATTTTTATAAAAAAGAATTATTAGAAGAAGATGAAATCATTTTGTGGAAGACACAAGCTGGGAATTCATGGAGTGTAAATGTCTCAAAGTTTGGAATCCATAATCACATGAATGAAGACAGAACTTGTGACTGGATTTGTGTTGTAGGAAGGCTGCTTGGTCATTCTGGCCACTCATCTAGTCAGACCTGAAATAACCACACAGAAACTGTATTAATTAAATCACTGTTAAGCCTATTAGCTCTAGCTTCTTATTGGCTAACTCTTACATGTAATTTAACCCAGCTCCATTAATCTGTGTATCGCCATGTGACAGTGGCTTACTGGCAACGTTTTGGCCTTTCTCTCTGGAGGTGGCTCCATGGCTTCTCGCTGACTCTGCCCTCTTTCTCCCAGCATTCAGCCTAGCTTTCCCCACCTAACTAACTTCTACCTTGCTTATAGACCAAGCCAGTTTCTTTATTCATTAACCAATAAAAGCAACACATAGGCAGAAGGTCCTCCCACACCATATTTGGAACTTACTTTTGCCTTGGGGACTTTGACTAAGGGGTGGTGGTGGTGAGTTGGGAGAGCTAGGGGAAGGGCAACCGGAGAGGAACATAAGCTCCTGTATCAAGAAAATGTCCTGGGAAGAGAAGAGAGAAGGGAAGGGAAAGGAAGGGGAGGGGAGGGAAGGAAAGGGAAGGGAAGGGAAGATAAGGGAAGGGCAGAGCTAACATGTAGGAATCTAGGGAGTTGTATTTTTAGGGCAGGCAGATTGCCCATTTGTGGTCATTTAGGAGGCAGAGGGGGAAGGAAAGGTAAGACTTGGGTGTCTGTTGATGGTATGAGGGAGTTCCTGTGTAGGTAGAGGGTCTCTCAATCTGAGGAGAAGTAGGTGGGCAGAAGACTAAACAGAAAGTGTCCCAGGTTTGTAGGCAGAGAGGATCCCAGAGTGTAAATTCCATGTGGAAGGAACGGGGACTGGCAGGAGCATGCTTGCCCACAGGGTCACCTAAAGAGCCAAGCATAGCCATCATAAAGCTCCGAGGATGGCCAAGCAAAGGATAACAGGTAGAGGGGATTTGGAGCGATTGGAGGACCACAGAGCCTGCAGGGTTGGGAAAAGGCCAAGTCCAGCCCTTCCCAGGGAGACGGCCCTTTAGAACTGCAAGGTGAACAGCATCTCCATCCAGCCAAGAACAGGGATAGAGGTGGACTCCAGGGGATCCTGTGGACAGTGAGGCAGGGCTGGAATTGCCGTTGCTCCATGGTTATAGACACTGATAGATCAAGATTAGGTGGAGATGGTCTAGCGAAGGGGTGCCAGAAAAACAGGCCACAAGTGGAGCAGCAGGGCCACGGCACTCTGGAAGGACAGCAAAGGGCTGTATCGGCACTCCTGAACCTTCCTAGGGACACTGCCGGAGATCAAGTCCCTAAAAGTACAGAACATGGGCGAGTACATCAGTCATGCCAATAGAATCCTAACTCCTGACTTCACCAATTCCTTTTCCTTATTACAGGTATTTACCAACTGCTCACTGAAGTTTCACCACAAATGTCCAAAATGCAGAAAGACATCATTGACGTGGCTTTTTAAAGGCCCTTTGAGAAAGTGTTTAGCTAATAGAAATTAAAACAATCTTATCTGTTGATAAGTATAACTAAATATATATAGTCTGAACTGTATAATGTTGCTTTTAATATGTGGTTCAATAGCATTCTAGTGCCATGCCTTGTGGGCTCAGTGTTTGGCATGCATGTGTGCGTGTGTGCATGTGTGTGTGTATTTGTATACATATGTATGTATCTATACATATGGCCAATGGGATGGTGTAGTGGGTAAAGGTGCTTGCTGCCAAGTCTGACAACCTGAGTTCCACCCCCAAGACCACAGGGTGGAGGAGAGAATTGGCTCCCACATGTTCCCATGTACACCGTGCCATGGTACACACCATTCCCTTTATAACTCTGTTATATATATATATATAAATCTTCATTTGTATCTTCACATATAATTACCTAGTTACCTCTACTTAATACATATAGTTTCCCTAATAATAGAAAAAACTATCTTAAAATGTGCATTAAGATACTATAGGGTCAATTTTCAGTTAAGGCTAGATTATTTTGAGAACTATTATTTTAAAGTAAAAATTTGGGTGGAAGTTTATTTGCAAGCCATTATATGCAATGGCATAGCCAGAATTTTTTTTTTACCTGAACTCTAAGTTATTATGCAAAGACCTTGAAAGACCAAGAAATGACATCAAATTGATGACATAATTTCCTAAATGACCAGCCATCACTTCTCTAAGAAATGCTATCTTCATTTGTAACTCTCAGAATACTCTGAAATTTATAATACAAATAAGATTTCTGCGGTATCGAGTCCGCAGCCCACACATAACAGCTCAGTATATCTTCATTAATGAGAAACATTCCTATTGATTTCATTTTGCGATGTTTCATATTACACATAACAAATATGTATGGTCACCTAAACGAATTATTGCAATCCAATTTGGAATGATTGCAGGGCGTTATTGTGTTATCTCGAGGGTGCTTTAGTCTCTGGGTGTCAAAACTGTTTTTATTTAATGGGATAACATGGCAAAGTTAATCAGAGTAGGTGAACCTCCGTGGAGCTGAAGGTCACATGCATTTACTCTTGCTTGAAAATGGAGGCGCTTTGGGCTCTGAACCCTGGGGGGGGGTGGGGAGGGGGGGCGGGGGAACAGCCTGCGGATTTAATGACTGTGCTTCCTCAGGTCTCATTAGTGTCACTTGGCTCGTGGGCTTTTCAATAACTGGATTTTTGATTAAAAAATTTCCTGCAAAGAAAATAAAATTAAACAGGCAATACAAATGTAATCAGAAATCGATAGCACAGTTAACATTTCTATTGTGTGTTATTGAGCGGCTCGTCTTTGGCCCGCTCAGCTTTGCATGAGGACACAGACATGCCCGGAGTTCCTGAGCATCGATGGGTTGAGTGTGAGGAATAGTGAAGACCATCTTCTTTGCAGAATTGCGTTTCCAAGAAAAATGGGGCTTCTCATAAAGTGAACCCTGTCCCAGCGGGGCAAGATGCAGGGGTAGCGAACGACTTCTCTTTGGCTGAACTAACCCGTTTGCTTTTGATGTGCACACCAAAGATGCAGGGAGTGGAGTTCCAAACTCACTGTTCAGGAGCGCATCTCTGTTGTGGCAGCTTCTAGGAGGCTGGGCTTTTGCCTTTCAGAATGTGTTGACCCTTTGTCTTTCTTGTTTCCATCTCTCTTAGAGAGTGAGAGGGACACAGCTGAGAAAAAGTGCTGGTCATGAATGAATGTCTCTAAGGTCTCAACATTCTTTTACAATTTATGGTCAAGATGATGAAGTGAGATCATTGGAAAGCCCATTCTATTATTCAAAGTTTTGAAAATTGAGACAATCCACACATGAGTTCAGATACTGGGAAGGAAGAGATGGAGGGGCCAGAGGCAAGAGTTCAATGTTGGGTCAGAACCAGAGCCTGGGAATTAAGGAATCTGTCATGAATTCAGGACGCACAGAGGAGGCTGGTGTCTATCCAAAAGGTCAGAGGGAGTGTTTGAGGGGACCTTGAACCCCAGAAATAAGGGCCATTTTGTCATTGGGGTAGTGATCAGAAGTCCACTGAGTCCCAGATGTATGTTTCACACTCAACCTTAGGTAGGAAAGAATTAATGCATAGGCCTGTAGAGTCCGCAGCTAGGAGACCAAAGGTACCAGCCAGGTGCAAACCAAGGCCCCCATTAAACAACAGCCCAGTTGTTTACAAAAACAAAAACCAAACAACCCAGAGGTGGTGGACTCCATGGGATCAGGGCCACTTCTGACTCAGGGCACAGAGATCAGATTTCTTGGTGAACCAATAGATGCCAAAGACGGCCTAACATCTCAGTCACTACACAGTCAGACATGCTTGTTTTAAACATAGGAGGATATTATGTTCCTTGAAAGAGATAGTCCAGTCCTCCAAAAACTAGGAAAATTCACAAGAACTGTAGATAAGAGTGATGTCTGTGGAATCTGAAAATGGGAGTGTTTAGATTTCAAAGTGACAAAATGAGCAATTAGCTATGCAAAGTGAAGGGAAACAAGTGAGCTAGGGTCAGAGAAGTTGTGACCACAGCTCTGGAAAGACAGACTTGAAGATAAAGCTGAGAATCCCGCCGAGGAGGTAGCTCAGAGGGATAAAAAGGTAACAGACAGGAGCTCTCAAATATGGTCAGTGGGAGGGCCAGAAGGGCACTGAGGAAAAAACAATATTTTAAAAGCATTACTGATGAACTTTTATGATTAAAATATCAGTTTTCAGTTTAGCCCAAACCCAGAAAGGCACATAAGCCATCAACCCCTGACACAGCCTTGTAAAGCCAGGGCATGAGAAAGACAAGAACTTAAAAAAAATAATTTAATATTTTTATTTTTAACTCATGTGCACATGCATGTATGTGTGGGGAGGTATGTACGTGAGAAGGTATATACCCACAGAGTCCGGAAGAGGGCACTATTTCCCCAGCAGGGTATTACAGGGAGATGGACCACCTGATGGGGTGCTGAGAATTGGACTCAGGTCCCCTGGAAGAGAAGCAGATGCTTTTTTAACCGAGACATCTCTCCAGACCACAATTATCTTAAAAACAGAAGAACAAAAGCAAAATTTTGTCTATTATTACTGTGTGCCTAGCTGGGAAGTGGCTCAGAAGATGGCTCTGTAGGGTTGATTCTGTTCCTTCTGCTTTTACATTGGTTCCTGGATAGAACTCAGTCTCTTGCCTTGCACGGCAAGTGCCTTTACCCACTTAGACACAGTGCCAGCCTGGAGCAAAAGTTTTTACAAAGTGTAAATTGAAGCAACACTTAGATGGCCTGGGTCTCCTCATATTGATTAGCTTAACTAAGACAAACCTCTGCCAGACATGCCCACAGGTCAGCCCCATGTCCATGGTCTGATTCTCTTCCAGATGATTCTTTTTGTCTTTTCCCTTCTTTTCTTTTCCTTTCATTTCTTCCTTCCTTTCTTTCTTCTTCTTTTTTTGAAACAGAGTTTCTTTGTAGCTTTGGAGCCTATCCTGGAACTCACTCTGTAAACCAGGCTGGCCTCAAACTCACAGAGATCCTCCTGCCTCTGCCTCCTGAGTGCTGGGATAAATGGCTTGCACCACCACCACCCAGATTCTTCCAGATGTTTCTAAGATGTGTCAAGCTGACATTTGAAGGTTACTGTCACATGAGCCTGGTGAGCCCTTTTTCTTCTCACCATTAATGAATGTTTCAATCCCTAATAAAAAGTTATAAAACATAGATGAGGGGGAAACTGTGTTTCAAGAGATACAAAGTCTGGAGACTTCTGAGCAGTCAAGCGAAATAACGCAACACTGACAGAAGAGACAGGGAGCTGGACGGTTCCAGCCGGCATCAGGGATCCACAGCGAGGCAAGGCTGCCGGGGAGCACTGCAGACTTACCAGCAGGACGATTTCAAGTTTGAGGAACAAAAAGAAAATACTGCACAACAATTTCATGGAGGACAGCGAAGCAGAATTTTTGAGAAAGAGAGGTTTGCGGTCCTTACCTTTAAGGCATTACATGGAGAGTAGAGACACTGGATATACCAGGATATCAAAAATGTTACTAATAGCCGGGCGATGGTGGCGCACGCCTTTAATCCCAGCACTCGGGAGGCAGAGACAGGCGGATCTCTGTGAGTTCGAGACCAGCCTGGTCTACAGAGCTAGTTCCAGGACAGGCTCCAAAGCCACAGAGAAACCCTGTCTCGAAAAACCAAAAAAAAAAAAAAATGTTACTAATGGTCCTTTTTAGATGATGCAAAGGTAATTATGCGTCATAGGAGGCTGGCGAGGGCACAGAAGTATGGGTGTGCATTTTCAAAAGAACAGCAAAGAAAAAGCAACAAAGAGGAAGAAAAAAGAAAAAAATCAGGAGCATAACAGCAAAATTTGATCCAAATATATAAAACCTGAAATAAAAATAAATGTAAATGGATTAAACTATTTTTTCAAACAGCAGATTCAGTCTGGGCAAATTCATTCCTTGTGCCTTCTGAGATACCCCTGTGGTTTCCTTTTATCCTCTGTTGACACAGGCAGAGGTCGCATTTCATGGAAAGAGCGGCTGCATGCCTGTTGTCTGGAGGTGAGGTATCACTTGGCATATCTGTAGAGTCTGGCCAGATTCTGGGATTAATTTCTCCTCTTTGCTTCCAGGAGCAGCAGCAGTGGGGAAGGTGTCTCCCACAGATCTACTCCAGTCTAGAAAACAAAGCAAGATGAAGACGTAGTGGCTCAGCTCCTATGCAGAGTGGCTGAGGAGATGGCAAACCACAGGCTGAGAGGTTAGATCACTCACATGGTTGGGTGGCTTTATTAAGGGTGCTGATAACTGAATCAATGGTCACATACAGAGAGGTTTTTATAGCCTTTCCCAGCCAGTATAATCTGGTCTCTCTCCCCCCTTCAAGGTCTCGCTTGGCATAGGCATGGTGGCTGTTTCCAGAGAGTGGAGACAGCAGAGGTGTACTCCTAGGTGTTCAGACACATTTCTGACGTTACTGCTGATTCTGTCTGATCACAGTATGTAAACCCAATACACACCGAAGGGATACAACCCTCTTTTGTGGGTACAGTCCTGGTATCAGTCTCAGCACCAGCTTCCAGTAAGGCAGTTGAGTTGGCGGCCATTGGAGTAGGGGCACTAACCCTCAAGTAGCTACTACTGCTTGCTGGAGACAGCTGTTGCCAGGTGAGCGCTCTGCCCCACAGTCAGCTGTAGGGGGGCAGAATAGAGATGGGGTTCTGCCCATGACACGAGTCCCACCATGCCTGTGGGATTAGAGAGGGAAGGATTGGACTCACATCACTGTCACAGAGAAAATATTTCCATTGACCCAAAGGCCTGATGAGATTGCAGTCCAGGACCCAGAGGCCAGGTTCTCTATGTTGATTTCCTCTAGGGACAGGTATTGTGTCCTTTGGATAGCAAAGATCAGACAAGGTCATTAATATTACAAAAAGGTAAACATGGAGATGACATCCTAAGTGACACACTGCTCTTCCAAGGCAACTGTGGTGTGGCTGGAGGGAGGGAGCCAGGGCTCCTCGGAAGGTTCCCATGGCAACCTGCTGCATGACCGCAAGGTGCTCACATTCTGCTCTTGAAATATGCATTCTGTTTTCTCATTTAGCCTTCTCTGAACAGGTGCCTTTCTCCTCAGGGGCCCTCAGCTCACCTCAACACTGTAAAACAAGATAGGCTGGTCCTCATTCCTCTCTCCCTACCCTGTCTTCTGGATCACTAGACCTTATCAACTGAAGATGCCCTTCATCAGGTCTGCTCTAATTCTCACGAAGTTGACAGAACCCCGTTCTGTACTCCTGCATGAACACGTCCTTGGACAATGATGCTGGCTAGCTTTGGAAAGAGCATCACTTGTGTGGGAGATGGGAGAGCTCAGACAGGATAGCAATAGCCAGCCAGCCTATCGAATGAGCACCACGCAGAGCCCAGGATTGAGCTGCATGTGCGAGCGTCAAGGGCTGCTGTCATGAAGACTCTTACAGACTCCAGGGAGGATCTTGATGGATGATTTGAGGGACCCCTTTAGAGTTGTCACAGAGGCGAGAGGGTTCTGACACATACTGCACACTGTGGGGCATAGTGAGCATTTCTGGTCCTGGTAGACATGGAAGGGCATCACTATCATGGATGTTGGGGGCTGGAGAGATGGTGCAGTGGTTAAGAGCCTGTACTAATCTTTCTGGAGACCGGAATTTGATTCCTAATACCCACACTGGGCAGTTCACAGCTGCCTGTAACTCCAGCTGCAGGGGACTGTCACTGTCTTCTGGACACTCTACAAGCACTGGTCTCATGTGTACAAACACCCACGATAGACATATATAAACACATAATTGAAAATTAATAATGAAGAGAACACAGGTGCTGGTTCTGTGTGAGCCAGTGGTGGAGCCTCTGGGCATCAGTTTCTGTGTCTGTGAAATGGGGACAATGAGAGCACGTTTGTCCTGGACCCTGCAAGGGTCAGTAATCATGAAGCTTGCTAGCACACGTTCAAAGAAAAGCCACTGTGGCTGTCACCACCAATGATTGATTATGTAACCCCATGGGAGTGGGAGAATCAAAGAGGTCATCTTAGCCCACCACACTCATTGCCAAGATGGGAAAATCTAGCTGTTCTAAGTGACAAACCTTAGGGAGTGACCAGCTGAGACGGAATGTGAACCCCAGACTCCAGATTCCCTGCTGGCTACTCTTCTGTGTCAAGATTAGGAAGCTGTGACCCTTTATCTAAACAAAATTGGGTCTGAAAGCATCTAATATGTAACCATATTGTTCCCAGAAACCAAGATCAATAATTGTGAACTGTAGCAAAATGCCACAAGAAAGTAGATTCCACAGCTCCAACCACAGCCTGGGGAGCGCCTGGCTTTCACTGCCCAGCATGGTGAGGGCTGGGAAAGATGTCACTGGGCTCTCCCTTGCCCTCAGAATCTTAGGGAAAGGAAAAGATGACAGCTGAGGCCAAACCAGACTGCGAATGTGCTTTGGCATGTTCTATTTGTAGAATCTGTGCTTTGGCATGTTCTGTATGTAGATTTCTGTGCTTTGGCATGTTCTGTTTGTAGACTGTTCTGAAATGTTCTGTTTGTTCTGTATGTAGGCTTCTGTGCTTTGGCATGTTCTGTTTGTAGACTGTTCTGACATGTTGTGTTTGTAGAGTGTTCTGAGACTTTTGTGTGTTTAAGTTCATTCTTCCCATGGTAGCACTTTGTAGGTAGGTTGTATTTTTAAACCCATTCTAGATGAGATGTCAAGAAGTGAAGTTTTTTATTTAGAAGGTCTGGTCATGCAGGAAAGGGGAACTGGAATAGTGCCTGGCATCTTGAGTTTGGTCTCTCATCTTTAGTTAGAAGTGTTGGAAGGAACTCTGGATTCCGGTTTTCTTAACGTTGGCAAACTCACTTTTTGATGTGGTGTTCTTAAATGGAGAGATCTTGAGCTTGCCTTGCTTTTTGATGTGATGTTCTTAAATGGAGAGATCTTGAGCTTGCCATCATGGAATTTCAAATATGTGCTGGTTTTACATCTCCACTTCCCATAACTGAGAATCGCCTGGTGGGGGAGACTGAGGAGATTACCCAGATTAGATTGGTCCATGGGCACATCTGTGTGGGTTGTCTTGATTGCTAGTTGATGCAGGAGGGCCCAGCCTACTGGGGCAGCAGCGGTCCTGGGCAGCAGACGTCATAAGGAAACAGTCTAAGCACACATCTGGGAGCAAGCCCGCAAGCAGTGTTTCTGGGTGGTTCCTGTTTTATGTCCTTGGCTGAGAGTGACTCCCTGGTGGGAGACAATGTTGTGTGGAGTAGCAATGAATCCTGCCTTCAAGTTCCGCTTGTGTTCCTGTCCTCCCTTCCTTCATTGGTGGACCGTGACCTGGAAGGGTACGCCAGATAAACCTTTTCTCTGAAGTTCCATGGGACATAATGACTGCCAAGGGACAGAAATGAATCCAGGACAGCAAGAAAACACAGAAATGCCAAGAAAAAGTGCCACCCGTCACCAGGCAAGGTAGGATGTAGCATTCCAGTTGATTCTCACATCCTCCATCTGACTGGCCTCCATCTAATGTCCCCACATTTACTCCCTTGTCCACAAAGAGTTTTTTCGGGCCTTCCTAACTATCTCTTATAACAACAGAACAGACACATTGTGGCTGTTTGTGTGCTTACATCTCTCATGTGCACACAAAAAAATGAGACCCTCTTACCTTGCCCTCAAACCGCTCTTCACTCCCTGCACAGCCTTGCCCCAGCTGGGAAAGGTTGGCCTAGATTAGAGGTTCCTGGGCACATAAACAGGGTCCATAGGGATTTTTTTTTAGCATCCCAATAGCTCCCAAAGTGTGCTTAGTGTCACCTCTATGAGTGTTTGCTCCAGTATCCCCCATGTCCTGACATCTATGAAAATGTTGGATAAGCTGTAAGGTTTCCTGCCAAAGTCAGATCCAGGTGATATTATTGCCTAAAGATTTGGTCCCCTGAAATATCGGCTCCTGGGCTGTGGGGGAAGCTGCGACCCACCCTTGGGAGCCGTTCCTTCAGTCAGGGAAGAGTCTGTCACTGTCGGTGTGGTTAAAAAGGCAAAGGAGGGCCAGTACTATTTTGTAAAGTTTATGGAACTAACAGCCCTTCCTGAATTGAGAAGGTCCATCCAGAGGAGGACAGAGGGGGCTCAAGGGATGAGCTTTCTAAGGTGGAAGCCAAGTAAAGGCAAGGTGTGCTCACTCGGTGTGGGTCTTGCCCTGTCTTCTGAAGAGTCCCTGTTTCACAATTCCAAGTCTGTTGACCACTCTGAGTGACAGATTCCACCCTATTGCTTAAATGCCGTCATGAACATGAACGGTTTGATTATTGCTTCCATCTGCAATCAAGGAAGCTTTGGGTCCCCCGTGAAGCCTTGCTGACTATTATGGTTTGTAATATGAATGTCCCCAGAGGTTCATAAGTACTTGATTGTCAGCAGATGGACTTTGAGGAGGTGGGTGAGTCCTGAGGATCTAATCAGTAGACATCTGCTCACAGACTCACTGTATGGGAAGAACCTGAAAAAAATATAAGGTGGGGTCTAGCTGGAGGAAGTAGCTCACTGGGCATGCACATTCTGCCTCGTCACTTCTTGCCTTGGTTTGACTCTGATTCCTATCTGTCATGAGGTAAACAGGCTCTGCCACATGTTTTTGATGTCATGGTATTTTGCCTCACCACAGATCCAGAATCAGCAGAGCAGTACAGACCTAATCCCCTGGAACCATGAGCCGAGGCAAATGATTCTTTCTCAGTTGTTTGTCCGAGAGACAGAGTTCGCTAGCACCCTGGCTTTGTTCACTTGCCATTTATTGTAGGCTCAGCCTCATTTTAATTTCCCCAGACACCAGTAGATTAGGGTTCCGTGCTGCCTCAGAAAATGATCAAATCCATCGGCTTCATCAACATTTATTACCAGGTTTTCCACAAGCCGTGTATGGATGAGGCCTCCTGAGTTCTCTGTTCAGGGGCTCCTAAGCTGCGGTCAAGGTGTCATCTGGGCCATCCGTCCCACCTGAACAGGGTCCTCCTTCAGGCTCAGCGGTAGTGGGCAGAGTAATTGCAGGTCAGAGGTTCCCAGCTCCAGGAGCCCCTGCTGTTCTGTTGATATGGGACTCCACAGGCAGCTCCTGCCACGGAAGGGGAGCTTCAAGGACAGCAAACATGTTTCTGATGCTGCCACAGGATGGGTCTGCCCCCTTTTAAGGTGACAGGCAGACATCCCCTAAGGTGCAGTCATCACTTAAGTGGTATCAGAAGACCATCTTAGAATTCAGAAATTGTGTGTCACTGTCATTTTCATAGCCATCTGCTGGAGGATGGAAGCAGGACCTAACCCTGATAGACCAGCATCTGTTAGAAGATAGAAGAGTGACCTAGCCATTATAGACCAGCATCTGCTGGAGGATGGAAGCATGACCTAGCCATGATAGACCAGCATCTGCTGGAAGATAGAAGCATGACCTAGCCATGATAGATCAGCATGTGCTGGAGGATGGAAACATGAAGCTCAAGTGCCTGGGCTCTACTGCGTCTCAGAAGCATATGACTGGACTGCTGTGAAATGACATGTGAGCATAACAGTGGTGTGTCCACTAACTCCCAACAATACGGTTGTCCACACAGGAGAAAGGCGGGAGGTGCTGTGGGACAAATGGTCTTGTAAAGATTTGTCACTTGTATTGGATTAATAAAATGCTGATTGGCCATAGCTAGGCAGGAAGTATGGGGGGGGGTGACCAGACTAGGAGAATTCTGGGAAGAGGAAAGGCTCAGTCTGCAGTCATCACCCAGATGCAGAGAAAGCAAGATGAGAATGCCTCATTCATAAAAGGTACCAAGCCACATGACTAACACAGACAAGAATTATGGGTTAATGTAAGATGTAAGAGTTAGTTAATATGAAGCCTGAGCTAATAGGACAATTAAGTTATAATTAATGTAGGCCTCTGTGTGTTTCTTTGGGACTGAACGGCTGTGGGACTGGGTGGGACAGAAACTTCTGTCAACACCCAGGACCACACCAGTTATCATTCTAGCCTGAACAGGGGAAGGACACACAAGGTCTTAACCACTACTTAGGGATCTGTTCACAATTGATGGTTGCTGAGGCAGATTCAGTTTCCCTTAGGGAGAGCCTCCCTGCTAGATTGACTTTGCCCAAGTATTCAGTCCTATGCCCAAGTCCATATGGGCCTTTTGAGCTGAGGAGTGAATCCTTGTATGTTAATTCATTTCCCACAACTGGAGAGTTTCTCAATGCACTCACTAGACAATGGGTCCTTCAGGTTCTCGGCATGTACACTGGTCTTTTATCATAATAGATACTGAAGAGAGTAAGCTCTCAGTAAACTCCGAGGGTAAGTTTTCAAAATTACAGAGCACCAAAATTATTAGCACAAACTTCAGTTTCTATCAGAAATTGTCATTATGTGCTTTCTCAGATGTTTTTCCAAAATTCCCAAACTTGGATGCTCACATTAAAGTACTGTCTGTCACTTGGGTTTGTGTTTTCAGCTGTGACAATATTCTGAGGACCTACTATGTACCGATCACTTTTTCTAAGGTTGAATATTAGGAAACAGAATGTTTGTGCCTGCTGTCATCATTAGGAACCTTATAATTTGATGGAGAAATATGTATTTAAAAGTCCCCATATACGTTTTAAGAATATGTTTTGGATAATTTCTGTTTCTTTCCATGGTATCTGGGTTCTCTGTCCAGCAACCACTAACACACTTCAGCACATCTTTGAGTACCATGTGACCATGCGTGACAGTGGGGAGACGGTGCTGGCACCCTGTCAGTGCTTGGGGGATCATTCCCTAAGCTTCTAGCTTTTGTTCTGATTCCTTTAGACCTAAATCTGTTTAAGACGTATACTCTATATTTTTAGAATCTAGTGTATTTTTTATTTTAATATTGATTTATTTGTTTATTGAGGAGTGTGTTATGTTTGCATGTGTGTAGGAATATATATGCTTGTACTATGGTACATGTGTGGAGGTCAGAGGCAACTTGTAGGATTCAGTTTTCTTCTTCTACATTGTGGGTCCTGGGAATTGAACTCACATCAGACTTTGGAGCAGTTGCCTTGACTCACTCAACCATCTTGCCACTCCTATTAGTATTTACTCATAATTAAGTTATTAATAATGAATCGTTTACATAAGCTATCAAAATGCTAAATGCAATGCCCATATTTAATCATGATACAGTATAAACTCTTTTTCAATAATTTGAGGGAAAGTAGAAACCAAGATTTAAGATTTTTAAATATATTTTAAAATATTTATATATTTCTAAAAATATAAGAAACTCATACAACTCAATAGTAAGAAGGACTTAAATATGATTTTTTTTCTACAGAAGACAAAATAGGTAACAAGTAGAGGAGAGACCACCCAACTTCAATACTCATCAAGAGAATATAAAACATGATAGGTAACTCCTTTCCCGTGTTATCAAATGTAGTGGCCAAGCGATGTTAGTGAAGATGCAGAGAAAGGGCTTTCTTGTACCCTCCTGGAGAATTCAAATAGGTAGAGACATTATCAAAAACAAGCATGGAGCCTTCTTAGACAACTAAAAATAGAGTTACCATATGATCCAGCAAACTCAATTCCGGGTAGAGCCAAAGGAAATGAAATCACAGATAAGTTTTATGCTCATCTGTTGCAGCATTATTCATAATTGGCAGCAGCCAACCTGAGATGTACTAACTGACGCAGCTGAAGAAATCAGACAGTAGAAGGGAATGTATATAATTCAGCCTTGAAAGAGACTATTCTGACGTCTGTAACAACATGAATGAGCCCGGGACACAACTTTTTCCCTTACGGGAAAAGGGCACTTAGAAGTTTAGGGAATCAGATAGAATATTCCTCCTCATGTATCCCAGGGGAGCTGATTAAATCCCATCACAGTGAGGTCTCATAACCCAGTAGGGTACAGAAAGTCTCCACTGGTGTGATGCTTAGCCTGCAGAGAGTATGCAGGATTGCCACTGAGTCATGGCGAATCTCCTCACCTTCAGCAACGCAATGCTTCTCGCCTCTTCTGCAAGGGGCTGGTTGTGGAAGCCGGGGTGGGTGGGGGACCACCATCGTTTTGTTTGTCTCCGGGATGGAGGATGGCTTCTGGTGATGGAGAGCTGCAGGGTTTTGCATCCAGAACAATAGAAGGATCTAGAGACATTGTTGGGGCCAGTAGTCTTTTTTAAAAACATAAAATCACTTTATTATAATGAACTCACAAGTGAAACATCACACTGCTAGATTAAGGTAGAGAAATACCTGCTTGGTCCCCAACTCTGTGCATTTTAATTCACTTCTACACAGTTAGGAGGTTTTTTCCTGAGCTATGGAGCCTCACTTAGGGTTTTACATTTTTACTATTGATTACATTTTTATGTATCTACCACAAGAAACAAAAAATAGTCAAAATAGAAAAATAACTTCTTTCATGTGTCCATTACCTGTATTCTGTCCTTCTGTACCATCTAGTATTGCTCTCTTTTGTTGTCCTTTCCACATACTATACTGTGGCCACACGCACATTCATCTACTTGTATGAGCATATAAATTAGAGTCTTGAGTCTTCATAGGAGGGAGACCACATTTTTTTTTCTTAGATTGGGTGACCTCACTTGTATACATTTTTAAATCTACCTCTTTTTCTACAAATATATTTTATTTCAAATATTTAACTGTTTTCTTCGTACATCTCAAGAAGTGTAACCATACAAGAGGAACTAGAGAACATACGTGCAGTTGAGTGTCACACCCTTAGACTTGTCCATTTTCTGATGAACAGTCTACTCTGGACCCCTGACACAGCCTGTTTTAGAGGAGTCTATTTTCCAGGCATTGTGGAGGGAAGACTTCCAGCAGTGAGTGTCGTGCTCTCAGGAGTGGTAGACAACAGTAGGCTGCCAACGAGACATCGTGGGCACAATGATGTCACAGCACTATGTGGATTCTATTGGCCCTGCAGCTGAGTAGGACGTCTTTGCTTCCTGCGAGTGAGGCTTTTGCTGGCATCTTGACGGGGTGAAGGAACCATGAAGATGGTCTTCAAGGCATGGGTAACGAGGGCTTATGTGTTTCTATGCTGGTATTTATTTAAAGAAGAAAACTGACTGCTTCACGTGGAAGGAGAACAAAGACAGTCAAGCGACATGGTTCCTTCTTAATACAGGAAGACAGAATGAGAAAGCTGGCAGGAAGGACCACACTGGTCTCACCGTGAAGCTGCCATTACTCTTCAACTTGAAGACACTAAATTGCCCATCTGTAGAATATGCAGAGTGCCTGACTTGCCACTGATCCTGAATTTCAAATCAATAAGGTTTAATATTTCCCCGGCAATCGTAGGCTGAAATCAATGCCGTCGCTGCTCTTTAGGAGAATAGAAGAATAGGAAACACAGGAATTGAAGGCTACCATTCAAGGTTGAAATAAATGTGCTTTGCAAAGGCTTTTGTAAAAGGGAAACAGATGGTAATTCCTCCCAAGGCCTTTTCCTCCGCCTTTTAGTTTTAGGTCTTTGGAGCTCTAGGGAATGGTTTCAGGTCATCGCATGAGGGAAGAGATGGAAGGTGAATATCTGAGGATAAACTAGAAGCCTGTATCTGTTAGTTCTCACTGGATAATAAACACCTCTTGTTTGCAGAGCTTAACAAGTTAGCCGTTTTCTGTCTCACCCCTGAGTCTATAGGTCTGGTTTTGAGTGTCTGGTCTTTGCTCATCTCAGGTGAATTTGTTTGTGACTGCAGTCAGATTCTGGGTCAGTTTGGGGCTCCTACATCAGAATGTACCATATAGAATAATGATTTTCTGCTCCACATGTCTCTCATGCCTGGGTCCCAAATTGATAGACTGTCTTTTCCACTTCATTCCTGTGTGAGGAATGAGAGAGCGGCAGAGATGGGAATGGAGACAGGGACAGAGGGGGACAGAGAGGGGGAAGGGAGGGGGGAGAGAGGAGGGCAGAAAGGAGGATGTGTTAGAGTTTAATGGCAGAAGGGAAGGCGACATTGGTGGATTGGAGCTGAGGGGCACCACAAAGTCTCACCAAGCAACAGAGCTCAAATGGGTGCTTATGTGGGGAGGTGCAAAGGCAGCCTCTGAGCTAGAGCAGAAGGAAAGAGAGTGAGGGGCTGGAGGGCTTGCCTTTTGTAAGGGTTGCATGTGCATAGGGAGAACACACTACATGGTGGCTACAGGATCTGTAAGGGGGTATAGCACTGTGCACAGGGAGAGCGCTCTACATGGTGGCTACAGGATCTGTAAGGGGGTATAGCACTGTGCACAGGGAGAGCACTCTACCAGGTGGCTACAGGATCTGTAAGGGGGTATAGCACTGTGCACAGGGAGAGCGCTCATAAGATGACAACAACAAAATCTAGAGTCTCCTTTGAGGTCTGCAGGACAGGGTCTGAAGAAGGCACAGAGCGGAGTCCTCTGCATGAGGTGATATGCAGAAGTTCATGTGTAAGCACTTCACCCTCAGGGGATGGATTATCTGCACTTGACTAGGCTGAGAGTCAGGTCAATCCATAGCTCTGAGCTCAGGGAACTTCCAGCACTGAGTAGAAACAGTATGGTGATACCTAGGGATTCCTCTGCTTGTGCACGCTGCTTGGGGTCAAAGCTGCTTCACTGATGGCCAAAGGTCTGGTGCTTAACCAACAGAACCTACCCAGCAGGGTTAGCCACGCAGCCAGGTGAACTCGTGCATTTCATGGGAGTGGCATGGGATTTTCCAGGGATAGGAGGATCTCAAGGTGGCTGACAGAGAGACTTATCTCACGTTGCTGCATGTGTTACTAACTCATGCTGGATCTAATCTTCCTCCAGTGGCTATTCAGACTACCTGTGACCCAAAGTGTCCTTGATTTACTTGGACAGTGAGCAGACAGGAACACAGTGTCATCCCAGAGACCTCTCTGGGCAGAACCAACTATGATTTACCTACTTTCCTTCCCTTTTACTCATAGAAGGCTGAGGTTTTTTAGGCAGTTCGGCCTTAAAATGACTTCTTGACAGTATTCTGTGTTGTGCTCTCTTTTCCAGCACTTATTCGCCTATAAGAACTAGACTAAGACAGCAGCAAGGTGGCATTGTTTTGATTAGACTATGATCAAGTCACCAGATGTGGCGAACATGGTGGTTGTCATGCTTGGGCCAAGACTCTAGACACGTGAGAGTAGGCAGAGCTGTGACAGAAAAAAGAAAAACAAGGACTCCTAACAATGAGGGCAACACATCTTCAGAATGAAACCAAAGACAAGATGAAGACAGAGAGAGGCAGGGGTGCCGTGTGCACAGTATCACCAGGGCAGTGCCAGACTGGCTGAGGGGCTGGACTGGACACCCAGCCTCCAGCTAGGTCAGATGCTAACTGCCTTGGGAGTTGTCCCTTGACTAGCCTCCAACACAACAAAACCAGTTATTATCTGTAGGTGGAGGCTGCTCATTCGTTCCAGCCACCCAGACCCGAAATAACTACACAGAAACTGTATTAATTAAAACACTGCTTGGCCAATCACTTAAGCATAATGCTAGCTAGCTCTTAACCCATTTCTATTAATCCATGTGTCGCCACATGGTTGTGGGCTACTGGAAAGGTTTCATCCGGCACCCAGCGTCTGTCTCCTACAGTGGCTACACGGCTGCTCTCTGATTCTGCCTACTCTCTCCTCTATCCACTTGGAATTCCCTTGTCCTATTCTGTGCTGTAATAGGCCCAAAGCATCTTCCTTATTAGCCCAGGGTATTCACAGCACACAGAGAGGAATCCCACATCAGCTGTCCTTTATTCATCTCTACCCACCGCTTGTTGTACGTCTCCTGCAATCCATTCCACGTTGTCTTTTCCTTACAGTCAGCTGTTTTCATGTTCCTATTAAGCACCTTTGTGAAACCCAGGAAGTGAGAGTCATTTTCATGGTCCCACTACAGTGCCTCTCTGTGTTTGTATAAGGTGTCCTGAAATGACAATCGGCCAAGACACATTGTAAGGTTTAGTGGCCTTTATCATTGCCACCAAATGCCTGACTAGAAGCAACTTAATGGAGGAGTCTCTTTTGGGGTTCAGTTAGAAAGGATACAGTCCCTTATGTTGGGGAAGCCATGGCAGCAGGATCAGAGGCCACTGGCTGTGTCACGCACAGAGTCTGAGAGCAGAGAACAAACAGAGTAGCGCCACACTGTGAAACCTTAGGGCTTGCCCTCAGTGATCCACCTCCAGGAAGGCTCCAAATTGTAAAAGTTCCACAGCCATCCTAAACAATGTCACCAGCTGAACATGAATCCCTGGGGAACAGTTCACAGTCACCCCCTCACAGCGTGTGTTCAGGTGGCTGGTCTGCTGTCAGTGCCTGTCAGTGCAGAAAAATACTTCCATCCAGCAGATCCACACAAAACCATGTCTTACCCCCTGAAGGCGTGTTCCCTCTAACACCCCAGCCTGTGAGCCCTGTCAGGATATCACGAGGCAGAACTTAGTCATACATAGGGTCACCCTGCTGCTCTGGAACTTTCTCTGTGCTTCTGAAGTGCCCACAATCTTCACAGAGCAGTGATGGTGTTTTCTAATTGTTCTGGTGTTAGCCCTCTCGGTGGTATGTGACGGCCCACCTACCTTTCCCGAGCGAATCTGCTTCTGGTTATTCCACAGTGAAATAGATGAGTATGATGTGGGATGTCATTCTGTGTATGTGTCACTTTTATTGGTTGATGAATAAAGCTGATTTGACCAATGGCTTAGCAGAGTAAAGGCAGGGTGGAAATCCAGAGATAGAGAGAGTAGACAGAGTCAAGGAGAGGCCATGTAGCTGCTGAAGGAGAAAGACGCCAGAATATTACTAGTAAGCCACAGCCTTGTGGTGATACATTAATAGAAATGTGTTAATTTAAGATGTAAGAGCTAGCTAGGAACATAGCTGAGCCATTGGTCAATTACTTTCTGTGTGATTGTTTGGGTCTGGGTGGCCCAGAAACAAAAGCACAGTCTCCATCTACATGAGCTTGCTCCCTTATGAGGAAGAGACACTCATTTAGGCTCACACTTCTGAATGTATGAGGTCTAGAAACCTTATCAGGCATGGCCTTCCTGCTGGCAGTCTCCCCAGGTGGCAGAGTGTCTCTGAATTAGAAGCAATGAGCACACGTGTCTATGTGAGTCACGTTGGTCTCCCCGGCTGCCCTCCTCTCCCTGACTCTCCTTTTCTGTTTATGGCTTTGGCAGGATACCTCACTTAATTCTGATGACTTCCCAAAGGACCTATATTTTTTAAATGCTTAGGGATAGTACACAGGGCCTTGTGAATTCCAAACAAGCATTCTACAACAGAGCTATGTTCCTAGCTGTGGTTGTTGGTCTTGTCAACTTGAAAAAGCCTAGAATCACCAGGGAAGAGGGAACCCTAGTTGAGGAATTGTTTCCATCAGTTGGGCGATAGACATGTATATATGTGTTTTCTTGTTTGATAGTTGGTGTGGAAGGGCTCAGCCCCTGTGGATGGTGCTACTACTGGATAAGTGGTCCTAGATTGTTTAAGAAAGCAGGCTGAGCAAGCATGGAGAGGAAGCCTATGAGCTGTGTACCTTTATGGTCTCTGCTTCAGTTCCCGCTTCTAGGCTCCTGCCTTGAGCTCCTGTCCCGACTTCCCTTCATGGAGGGTGACATGGAAGGTTAGCCAAACAAACCCTTCCCTTCTCAAGTTGGCTTTTGGCCAGTGTCTTATTACAGCAGCAGAATGGGATACTAAATACATAGTGAGGCTGTGTTGTTACCCTCAGATATCAGGACTGAATTTGAATACACAAAACCTCCATAGGGGAAGCCATTCTAATGACATCTAATCCTTGCAGTCAACATCCATTCTCACCACATCTCTCTCCAGCATCTCTCTCCAGAATTTCTCTCCAGAATCTCTCTTTAGCATCTCTCCAACACCTTTCTCCAGCATCTCTCTCCAACACCTTTCTCCAGCATCTCTTTCCAGCACCTCTCTCAAGCACCTCTCTCCAGCACCTCTCTCCAGCATCTCTCCAACACCTTTCTCCAGCATCTCTCTCCAGCATCACTCCCATCCCCTGAATTTTTCTCTGGTTTGTTTTACAATGCAGCACCTGACCTGACCCAAGTCTCTATTGTCCACGCTGTGACGGGCTGTCACTGCTTCTGCAGTCTCCTGTCTCGTGGGTTTTGCTTGTTGGTAACAACAGAGCAAGGGGCTACACGTGCCTGGGCTAGATCTCTTTACACACTGCTCCTTGGCCATGGATCTTGGACTCCCTTTGTTAGTAGTTTTGGAATCGATGAAAGGACTTGTGTTCACACTGACTGTGTATCTTCTTGACAGCTTTGGCCCACTGGACTTGCAGGATGGGAATGTCCAGGACCCTGACTCTTTGTGTAACATGTTGACACAACGTCTGTATTCAAGTCCTGACAAGTAGGACCCGTGACTCCGTGTAAGCCACTATAGACATGCACACATGGCCTGGCTGTCCAGGGCTCACAGGTTTCATGTCTCTATACATCATCACTTGGAATGCCCTTGCTCACCAGTTACAAATCCGCTTAGTAGAGCTAGCTCTACCCATCCCCGCCTCTCTGTCTTGTCCACAGAAGACCCCGAGAAGCTCTGCCAAGTGCCCTGCTGAAGGCCAGACACACCAATCACCCTGCCTAACAACCTCTCGGGACAGGAAACAAGATTAGATGAGGGCGACTGGGGGCCTCTTGGCAGTCACTGTGTTCTTGTCCTGAGCTCACAGATCACCCTGCCATGATTAGTTCTGCCAAGGATCAATATCAGCCCCCTAGTCTGTACTTCAGGAAACCTCTCCTCTTCTGCTCTTCTCCCACCCTCTTTAAAATGGACCTCTTTGCCTAGCTCAGCTTCTCAGCTCTCATTGCTCTCCTTGCTTTTGTTATTAGTCCTTGAATCTTCTATCACAGCTGGGGCTGTGAGAATCATGGATGTTTCCTCCCGTCTCCCTGTCATGGTTCCATGTTCTGGGCAACACTGTCCGTCTCACCCTTGGGACCCACGTGAGAAAACAAAGCTTGTGTGCAGAAGTTCTTTACAACAGTCAGGGTGTCATTGGCAACGTCTCATACACTAAGAGAACAACATAAATAGAAAATTCACTATCATGAGAAAGGACACACCTACAAAGCACTTATCTACAAAGCCAAATGAATTACCTAGGATCTTATTTTCTTATATTTATTTACTTATTTACTGTATCTCTGTGTGTGCACACATGCCACAGCATGTCTATGATGGTCAGAGCACAAAGTGTAGGAAGCGGTTCTCTCTTTCCACTGTCTGGGTTCCAGGGCTCAAACTTGGATCTTTTGGTTGAGCAGCAAGCGCCCTTTACCCACTGAGTCATCTTGCCAGTCTGAAGTTACCTTCTGAGTTGTGCTTTGTGATGTCATGCATTAGGAGAAAATTCTACAAAGAATTTGAATATTTGGCCTGGTTGTGTCTCTGACACCAGCTTAGTCTAAAGTCAGGTTTAATAGACTTTTAAAGTTTCCTCACCCCGTCTGCTACCTGTCCTGAAGGAAGTGGGTACACTTCCCGGCACTCACACCCGTCTGCTACCTGTCCTGAAGGAAGTGGGTACACTTCTTGGCACTCACACCCGTCTGCTACCTGTCCTGAAGGAAGTGGGTACACTTCCCGGCACTCACACCCATTTGCTACCTGTCCTGAAGGAGGTGGGTACACTTCCCGGCACAGCTCACATGTTGCTTTTTGCTACTTTAACCACACGGAACGAAAGCCTTCTGGGTAAAATGGCACAGTGTTTGAAACTTGAAAATTTCAGTTATAAAGAAAACACCTAAAAGGTAAAGGGGAAGGGCTTGAAGAACCCTTCGTGGCGGGAATCTTGTTCTCCTGTTGCTGAGTGTTAATTGGGATGTTCCTGTAGTTAGTTGGCAGATCGCCCAGAACCGTCTGAGTCAATGCAAAGGGATCATCATCCAGGTTCCCTGAGTGTGAGGTTCCCTCTTCTAGGAGTAAAATGAATTCCAGATTGGAACAACACAGCCCAGAATTCTTACTTACAGAAGGGGAAATTGAGGCAAATGGCAGCTAGGGTACCATTAAGTACAGCCGCATGTCTACACTCGTGAATTTGGACTTTCCAGAATCTCAGCTGTCCGATGTGCAGTTTGAGGGGTTACTCATGTGGCTCCCTGCTTCTCACTCCATCAGTGTTACATGTGGCTGTGATCCAGGCTGTTCCTGTCATTTAACATAGTTGCTGGAATCATGAAGCATCAGCTCTGGGCTATCCGGTACCCCAGCAATGCAGATGCCGAGATGACAGCCTGCATCTCCGGGATGGATGGGAGGCCACTAATAAAATGTCACATCTCATAGATGTGGACGGGCCATGGGGCCGGTGATAAAGTGAGACCGTCAGGCTCTGACATACATGCCTTCCCGCCATATTATTGACAGTGGGGGCATAGTATTGATCAAGCTGCCAAGATTTTCCTATTATACAATTAGAATATTAGATTTGCATTTTTAATTCCTTTATAAGAAATTGGCCTAGGGCAATTATGGTGGTGAAATATTAAGATGGATCTGGCTCCGTGGGAAGTAAGAACTCAGGAGAAGCTTTTAGAAGAATGCAGCCAACGACAGAGAGACAGTCCACTCAGGAAAAGAACAATGGCAAAGTAAGGAGGACGCAGGCAAGCAAGGGAGAAAGATAGCTTCTGGAAATGGGACTTTCCAGGTGGGATGTGAGGGTACTGGTCCCAACGCCTGGGGTGACAGCCTAGGTGTCCCTGTGACCACCCACACATTCGGGTATACATGTGTCAATTTGCCTTCTCCTTTGGCTAGATGCCCCATCTTTGCTGACTCTTTGGACAGTGCTGCTCTTACTAAGAGCCCAGCCAACAGCCTGCTTCCCCTTGAGGAGCTTTGCTTTCTGCAGGAAGTAGGGTTGGGGATTTGGGTGATGTAAAGCCTGCTCTTCTCTCAGCCATGTTGTCTGTTTCTGACATCATAGATCACAGCTCTGCAGAGACTTCCTCACTCTCAGAACTATACGCCAAATGAACCCCCTTTCCTTATTATTCTGCTTACAGCACAGAAAATGAACTAAGATAACTGTCTGTGCTGGATATGGCCCTGGGGGCTAAAGTCATTTGTCCATAGAAAGTATAGTCCTTGCTGTGCAAAGACTCACAAAGTGGGGGCTAAAGAGATGACTCAGTGGTTGAGAGCACTGGCTGTTCTTCCAGAGGACCTAAGTTCAATTCCCAGCAACTACATGGCAGCTCACAACCATCTGTAACTCCAGTTGCTGTGTGTCGACCCCCTCTTCCGGCCTCTGAGGGCAATACACACACACGCGCGCGCGCGCGCTGCACAGACATACATGTGGGCAAAGTGCCATGAGTATAAAATAAGGAAACCCAAAGGCAGATACTGGTGGAGGAGGAGGAAGGGTATGCATATGCAGCAGACTGGGTTTATGTATGTGTGTGTGTGTACATGTGTGCATGCATGCATGTGCGTCTGTCTGTGCATGTGTGTATGTCTGTGCATGTATACATGTGTGTGAATGCGTGTGCATGTGTGTATATGTGTGCACGTGTGTGTATGTGTGTGCACGTGTGTTGGAACTAGTGAGGGTGGAAGCAGGATTCCAGTTCTAGGTGGAGTCACACTAGATAAGTCCCCCCATTTCTTTCCAGACCTGACAAAATCACAATATCATGAGGAAACATGAACAATGTATTTGGGATGGCCATGGGGACATGAGGTCCTTGAAGAGCTGAGGGCTCACAGACCCCCAGTTTAGTACAGCCTTAAGCTCCTCACAGACTATGCAGAGATAGCCTTGCCATTGTGTGTGCCGGCAGCGCCATCTGCTCTCTGGGTTCTGCTGAGCCTTGTCATCTGCCGTGTGACTTGTCAGGGTGGTGATCACAAGCCTTGCCACCTGGTGACAATACAACAGAAAGTGTTCTCCTCTGGCTCTGGACACCGCACGGTTGAGATTGAGGCCTCCATAGAGCTGGTTCCTTCTGGAGCCTCTGAATTCACTCTCTCCTTTCTTCTTAGCTTTTGAGGCTACTGGGAACCCTGGGCATTCTTTGGGTTGAAGATGCTTTGTTCCAGGCTCTGCCTCCAGCCTCCTGTCTCTGTGCTGGCGAATGGTCTGTTCTTGGTGGTAGAGATATTTGGAAGTGACAAACCTTTTTGAAGTGGAGCTCCTTAGGCAGGGGTGGAGGGCACTTCCTCTGAAGGAGGTGGTTGGGTTTGCTCCTCACTATTTTCCTTTGCTCAGAAGTTTTAGAATGTGACTCTGCCCAGCCACACCCTCCTGGCAAGATGCCCTTTGCTCACCACTACTCTGAAATGATGAGCGTGGCTTAGAGCCCCTAACACCGTGAGTCATAGTAAACCTTTTTCTCTCTAAAGGTAACAATGTCCAGTATTTTGTTGCAGTGATGGAAAGCTGACTAGCAGTCTGTGTTCACACTTCTCTTACTTTTCTCTCTTAAAGACACCCATGCTGGGACAACGGGCCCTCTAAATCTGAGCAATCTCATTTTGAGGCTAATTTATATATGGAAAATACGCTTTCCAAATAAGAGTGCATTCCCAAGTGTTTACCACTCTAGAGGTGGAGGGGACCTGGGAAAAGGGAGGGAATAATTAGAAGAAATTAAAGTCTTGTTCAGTAGCCAGCTTTATTAGTGCATCAGAAACTTTGTACCCTGAGGGTTAAGAAAGGTCACACGAGTAAAGTTCTCATGCATCCAAGATGTATACAATCACAAGGACAAGCTGCACAGTGGCAAAACCATATTTTTCCATGGAGGCAAAAAAATAAGTAACAATAGCCAATTGTAATGATTAATCTGAAAAAAAAAACCTCACTCCGCTATTTCTGGGACGAGAAAAAAAAAACAAAAAACAAAAAAACAAGACCTCCCAGAACAATCCCGTGATTTGAGGAAACTTAAGACTCTTGTCTTGCTTTCTTGGAGTTTTCTCACAAGCACCCAGAATTCCCCTCACACGACTCTGTTCTTGGATGCTGTTCTTACACCAAGTACAGGGAGCTAGGACTTAAACATGTCCTTTTCGGAGGTGGAGGAGGTCACTATTCAGCCTGTTATAGATAATTAACAGCAGGCTCTGGGAGTTTCCAAGGTCAGGCTGTGTGTACCCAGGTTTTCTGCTGTGTGTGAAAGAGAGGAAACTCTCCAGAGCTTGGGGTTCACCCTTGGGATTCACCAGGGAAAATGAGAGCAGCTCTGAAGTGTTAGCATCAAGGTCAGTTCAGCAGGAAGGCCAGCCCAGCAGGAGCTGAGTGTGGGGGACGGTAGCGCATGTATCTAGCCAGGAAACTCATGTGGTGTCTCAGGAGACGATGTCATCCTAAGACCCCCAAAGACAAAGATGAGTAGGGAAAAACAATGCAGTAGTCTTGATCTACTAGGTGACACCACCTAAGGCATCCATCACATTCAGTAACAACCATGCAGCAACTTTGCTGCCCGACCCAACTCTGAACCCTGGGAGCTGCGTGCATGCAGAGGGGAGGGAACATACACACAGGTTTCTCATCCTCGCTGAGACAAAACAGTGTGATGTGCCCAGAGTAGGGTAGCAAGAGAGCTCTTCAAAGAACCAGCAGGGCAGCTGTCCTCCTCCCCAGGAGCCAGGGTCCTGATGAGTCACGTGAACAGCCTGGTGCTCAGAAGGACTTGGATTGCATGTTTGATGGTGCTGAACACTGGGGCACATTCTTGGCAATCTAAAATTCTGGACCCTTTCTTTAGAGCAGTCTGGGTAAATGCTGAAACCCAGCACTTGTGATGCTAGGTAAATTGTCCATTTGGCTAGGTTCAGCAAATCTCACTAAGTTTTCAGTGTGCACAAAGCTATACGCCAAGCCTGTGGATTAAGACGGTGAGTGAGATTCTTTAAGGGGAAGGCAGACTATGTCTGAGATTGTTTCCTCTGAATGCGCCAATGCTTTGTCTTACATGTTGTATATATCACACCCTTACACAAGGTGTATACACACATGCATATTTCTGACTCTGACATTCTTCCTACTGTTTTCAATTCATAAAGAAAAAGTGCCCATAAGTGTTTATTACTCTACCTTCCGAGGGAGACACCAGCTGTAGGGCAGGAGTGCTGTTTCCAGTGGGCTGCGTCTCTGGGTCTCTGCTACATTCGGTACAGGCAGAAGCTTGAACTGCGTGTCAGCAAGTTGAAACTCGAGCACATCCATCTTTAAGTTCTGCTGCTGTGCATCTGTCAGTCAATGCGTCAATACTGCTGCTTTCGTTAAGAAGCAGGTGAGGGTGCAAGCAGGTGGGGGTACAAGCAAGCGAGGGTGCAAGCAGACAAGGGTGCAAACAAGTGAGGGTGCAAGCAGGCAAAGTGCAAGCAGGCGGGGGTGCAAGCAGATGAGGGTGCAAGCAAGCGAGGGTGCAAGCAGGTGGGGGTGCAAGCAGGCAGGGGTGCAAGCGTCTTTATTTCTTTAAATTCTAGAATTGATGCTGCTTACTGAAATATGGCAAGATAGACTTTCTAAGGTAGAAATAAGAAGAGTGAGATGAAATGAATTTTAATGATGAGTTTTATCTATCCAAATGTATTTAAAATATTGTAATTTCTACATGCATTCAACAAAAAGTTCTTAAGAAAGAATTTAGATGATTTTCATATTGAGACTTTGAAAGCTGTTCTATTCTTTACAGTCTCATTGAGTCCAATCATATTTAGAGTGTTAAGCAGTCTTGCATGTTAGGGGGTACTGTATTGGATTGAAGCTACAGATCACAGAGTTCAGCATTGGTTTCTACTGGCCAAGTTGGCAAGGGACACGGGGAAAGCATGGGCGTGTGATGCAGAGGGGACGAGGGCTCACTGGTCATCTGAGACCAAATAGCCCACGTCCTAGGGAGAAGTCCTGAGGAAGCATCGCAGTGGTTATTACTTGCTTGTGCTTTAGAAGTGACATTTTAGCACTATTTGCTTACTGCAAACTCACAACCACTGTGATGTGAAGAGATGCCAGGTGGAGAAATACCCCGTGACTGAAACGGCCGCAGTCAAGTGCTGACCACACGCATCTTCCCTTTGGGCATTGTTCTGGTCCATTCCCTTGCATTACAGCCCTGGGATGTCAGAAACTCCCTAGTTTGGGAGTTAAACCCACAGCCTCGAATCCTTGTGTGTTTAAACCCACATCCTTGGACACTGGATGAACCCGAATGAATGAAGGAACACTGATGTGGGAGTGATTTCTTTCTAATCTGTTGCTTTCATTGGTTAATTAATAAAGAAACTGCCTAGACCCATTTGATAGGCCAAGCCTTAGGTGGGTGGAGTAAACAGAACAGAATGCTGGGAGAAAGAAGCTGAGTCAGTGAGTCGCCATGATTCTCCCACTCCAGACAGACGCAGGTTAAGATCTTTCCTGGTAAGCCAGCTCGTGGTGCTACACAGAATATTAGAAATGGGTTAGATCAATATGTAAGAGCTAGCCAATAAGAGGCTGGAACTAATGGGCCAGGCAGTGTTTAAAAGAATACAGATTCCGTGTAATTATTTTGGGGTATAAGCTAGCCGGGTGGCCAGGAGCTAGGGCAGCAGGGAAGCGGCCTGCCATTCCACACTACAACAAAGTGGCACCCAACATGCTAATGAACTCCACGTAAAACCTGAGAGGGCTTAAAAAGGAAAGAGAGAGAATTTAAGGCAGCTTTTGGCTGTTTGTGGGTTGCATGCTGCAAAGAAATTGTCCTGACTCAGCAGCAGGAAAAAACTGGCTGTTTTAAAATACCGTCTTTCTGGGCTGTGCCGCCATTGTGATCTCTGTCTGGCTCCTGCTGGAGACAGAGCTTTTGAATGGAGCATTTGGAGTAAAGTGCTACGATTTGTTTGATGGCAACTAGACTCACTGTGTGCGTAAAAGGAAGTCATTTTGTGCTGCGGCTCAGAGGCACAAGCAGCTCCACCATGCTACTGGTGCAATGTGCAAGGATCAGAGGCATGTATATATCACACCCTTACCTGTTTTTGACCTAGGAATGTCACAGCTTAGATTCTTCAGCGCTTAGCGATTTAAAAGCGCAAAACAAAGTGCTCCTGGATAGTAAAAAAATTACAGATTCACAATGGAACAGATTCAGACACTGTTGGATGAATGTACGTAGGCTTGAGAGAGAGAAAAAAAATATATAAAGAATAAAGTTAATGTCTTAAAAAAAGGGTAAAGTCTTTAAAGAGACAGAGTACAGATAGTTATAGATTAAAAGAAATAAAGAAAAATAAGCCACGTAGAAATGGAAAATTCACAGAGAGTCTGGATTCTTTGTATTATTGTGTTTTCTTTAAAGTTTGTGACTGTAAAGGAGCTAAGTACAGAGAGACATTTCATTACATGGGCTGCCAAGCTAAACCAGAATGGATATAAGGGTATTATGATTTCAGAATTTGGGTCTAAGGATATGATGCTTTGGAGAGGGTCTTCTTTTGTTTTCACAGAGGATGAGACCCTGTGGATTTCTTCTATCCCAATATGGTATGATCGACCACGCCCTCCTGAAAGGTTGCTGTGAACACCTTCAAAAAAATCACTTCACTCAACTGCCAACTGAGATGAACCTAACCACATAGATTATACCATGAAAGACCTAATTAACGACGCCCTCATTCAGCAGGAAGCAGTTTGGAGAGAAAAAACTGCGCCCATGTTCCCAAATATTGTTTATAAATGTTCTTTTACATTTAAAGGGGGAAATGATATAGGTATGAATAATTTACATTGGTATGGATTTTAAGGTCAGTTTTGTTATATGTATATGCATATTTCTAATCTTGATTAAGGTATTGTGATTGTGTAGTTCATTTAAAAATGTAATGTATAATTAGGAAATATAGGTTGCTAATGGATAATCGTAAATAATAGTCAAATTTGTAGTCATGTTAGTTAGATTTTCTAGATATATAGAGATATATTTCAGTTAGATAGGCATTCTTCATATCTTTCAAAGACTACAGAATATGGCATTTTAATGTTTTAATAACTTAGGGCTTTTCGTGACAATGAGACACGTCTGCTCCTGGAAGCACCAATCTACTTCAAGAAGAAGATGGGCATCAAAGAGGCTTCATATGGAGTTGGTTAGCCATTTGGGCAAGAAACTGCTCTTGCCTGAACTAATGCATAAACTGGACACAAAGAACCCACAGAGAAAGAACTGCTGAACTTGCCTAAAGGTGAGATGGTCTTTCAGGGTTCCTGATTCATGAAAGAGTCTGCAAGACATTCTGCAGGACAGCAGAAAGTGACTGAACTGTCTTTGAAATTTCCTGTTTCATGGAAATGTCTGCTGGATACTATGGGCCTATAGGCTGAAGATGGATGCCCCAATGGTACAAAAGAACTTTGGGTGACTGTCCAGACAGTGAGATATCTCTGTCATTTCTAGAGTTTTGGACTTCTTGTTTGCTTAGGTAATATTATATCCTTCTGGAGTCTTTGATGGAGTTGAAGAATGGATACATAGTTGTAGTTTTCCTTAGTTATTATAAAAGATAAAATAGAAATATTATTACTGTAGTTCTTGCTCGATAACTGTTTTGCTATATGTAATTTTACTATGTTAAAATGAAAGCCTTCTTTTTTGTTTAAACAGAAAAAGAGCAAATGATGTGGGAGTGATTTCTTTCTAATCTGTTGCTTTCATTGGTTAATTAATAAAGAAACTGCCTAGGCCCACTTGATAGGCCAAGCCTTATGTGGGTGGAGTAAACAGAACAGAATGCTGGGAGAAAGAAGCCGAGTCAGTGAGTTGCCATGATTCTCCCACTCCAGACAGATGCAGGTTAAGATCTTTCCTGGTAAGCCAGCTCATGGTGCTACACAGAATATTAGAAATGGGTTAGATCAATATGTAAGAGCTAGCCAATAAGAGGTTATAACTAATGGGCCAGGCAGTGTTTAAAAGAATACAGTTTCTGTGTAATTATTTCGGGTATAAAGCTAGCCTTGCGGGCAGCCGGGTGCCAGGAACTTAGCCCACCGCTCCATATTACAACAGAACAGGCTGAGCCAAGGCAGGGATTTTTAAATTTTTGTTTTGTTTTCGTTGTGGAAAACAGAATGTATTGTGGGTGGGGAGGTACACGTGTTGTGGCAGATGCATGTTAGTGCACACAGGCTGGGCAAAGGAAGGCAGATCCTAGCCCTAGAGCACACTGCCTGTCTCCAGCAGCCTTACAAGTGTGCTTAGCCACAGCTGACTTTATCTTCAGTGCTGAAGATTTGAACTCAGGTCCTCATGCTTGCAGAGTAAATGCTCTCACCCAGCCTCTACAGCACATTAGCCTTAAATCATGCATTGGCAGCAAAGAATTAAACTACCCTAACCCCAGAGAACGGGACTAACTGAGGTACAGGGAACTTTTGATGTTTTTGTGGGTTTACCATGCATCTTTAAATGCCCATGTTCCTGTACTTACGTTATCTGCATAATCAATAATCAAGATATCAATAATATCTGCTTTGGAAGTCACTATGTCTGCAATTATTGTGTATAAATATGGACAGCAAGCAGCTGAACACACCAGTAGCATCTTGACAACTGAGAAGCTGTGCCTGCTGTCCCGGAAGCTGAACTCTTGAGTCCATGTCCTTAACCACTAATCTGCGTTAGCTGGTGTGGTGACTGACCTTGGGATTCCTCGGGCCCTCACCTGATGTATAGAGCTGTGATACCCACAGGCCCGTGGTGTGGTGGGGAAGCCACCGTGAGGAGATGTGAGAACCGTGTGACTGCTGGCCACTTAGTTGCTAATTGGCATTTAATCGTCAAGTGGATGCAGTGAGCTCTTTCCCCTGCTGCCCCAGCCGGAGCTGGTTAGATGCTAATTACTTTGGAGCTAAGTGCTGAGGCTGTGGCTACAAGTGTGATTTTCATTAGGGCTGCACATTCCTGGCAGGGCATCTTCACCCCAAAGGTCCCATCAGAGCAGAAGCGCGTTCCAAGTACCACATTACTTGACAACACTACCACCCTTAGAAATTCAATCTGAAAAATCACCAAATTTGAACTTCGTACTTGAGAAGTGAAATAAGCCAAAATTTGCCAGAGGTGAAGTTACATTTAAGTCAACAGTTAAAGTAGACATCTTGGCATTTTCCTAGTTGTAAACGGAAAATAAGGAGGCAATTCTTTCTTCCGTGTATTATATATTCAAATGTGTGTGTGTGTGTTTATTTGCACACACATGTGGAAGTCAGAGGACACCATGCACCCAGTAAGGACCATCCAAGCCTCTGAATCTAGGCTGTTGCAATACTAGAGCTTCACTGGCCGAGGCTCTGAGTAAGATGCTTGAGTTTAGCTGAGGGTGTGAGAAAGAGAGAGACCAGAAACCGACATTGCTTCCTCAGATGTGTCCCCCACCGCCATCCCAGGGTTCATGAAGTCAGCTGAATGTAATCACCAGCTCTCTGCCTAAGCTTTGAGCCACCACCACAGTGTTAGAAAATCAATACAGTCTCAAAACATCCCACGTGAGAGGGAAATAAACATGCACCCAGTATTTTAGGCCACAGAAAATAGAAATCAGCACAAAATATGGATAACAACAATAATTCCAGTTGGTGTTATGTTTGCTGTATCTATTCATAGTGGATGGATCTGTGCCAATAAAAAGGCAAGGCTGATATGGCTTGATTTATTTCAAGCATACCATGGCTTCTTAGGAGGGTTGTCAAAAAGGCTAGATATGTAGAGGAGGCCCAGCCTCTGGTCTCTGTGACTTAGAGACCACAAGAAAGCTGTCTGCAGGAAACCTCCCTCCTGTGCCCTTTTCTACCATTTCTATCTGAAGTTTTCTCCAATCAGAACTTCATATGAAGCACCTGCAAAGTACATTATGGGAAGGCATCCATCTATCCCAGGTATTTAAAATCAAGGTGAGGGAGTGGGCAAGATAGCCCAGGGATTCAGAACACTTGCTTTTCTTGCAGAGGACCTGGGTTCAATTCCCAGAACCCATGTAGAGTAGCTCACAACCATCTCCTCAGGAGATCAAACAGCCTCTTCTGGCCTCTGCTCACTCAGCTGAGCACCAAGCAGGTTTGCATTTATCTCTCTCTGCTCTTGGATTTGATGCTCTAGCTCCTTGAGTTCCTCCGTTAATGTCCCTGAGATGGTAGGCTGTGACGTGGAATGCTCCCTGGCTGAAGTACTCTTGTAAGGCTATTCAGTCACAATGGGAATGACACATGAACAGCCAGGGAGCAGTCACCCCTGTCTCCAACCAGTCCCTGACAGCCATCCACTACCCCGTCTCTACCGATGTGCGAGTCTGGGCATTTCACAGTAGTGAAGTCTGTGACATGAGTATTTTGATTCCTTAATAGCATGTTGTTGAGGTTGCTTTGGTGAGTCCTTCGTTCCTGGCTAGAGCTGACACCTGGTGCCATTTGCATATAGTTTGCTAGGCTGTGGTCTATGCATCCTGATGCGCTTGAGAGGACTTTTAAATGATCTCCACAACTGAAGATCACCAACAGCTGATTCTCAGTGAGGCTGGCTGACAAAATTACTTTGAATCAAAAGGAGCTGAGGAAATTTCTTGACGCAAAGTCCTCACAAACCAGGGTGAGACAGTAGAGAGAGGGTGAAGGGTGGGGAAGCCACCGTCAGCTGAGATGAAGCCTGACTCTGACGAGGTCATTCCAATGGGACATTTCTAACAAAGTATACGGTAATGTTGCTATGGAGCCAAGCCTGTGTGGATCTTGTTCTAATTATCAGTGTGCTGGGGCCGGGGGAGACAGAATAGTCAGTAGTGTGCTTGCTCAGAAAAACACACGGACATGGATTTGATCCCCAGAACTCTGAAAAGTTTAAAAGTTGAGCATGGTGGGCCAGGCTTCCAGTTCCAGCTCTGGAGAAGCAGAGACATGGGGATTGTAGCCGTGGGAGATCCTGCAGGAAAGGCAGGCAGACGGCTCTCCGAGGTGCTCGTGCACACTTATGCACCTGCACGTACAGGAACACCTCATGTGCACACAGTCACACCTCGGTGTGCCAGAGGGGATCTGGGGGAGAAGAGATCTGCTTTCCCACAGTCAAGCAATCTTGCGCACCTCTAGGCCAGGCTCCTGGGAAGGGCTGTGGCTGTAGTGCAGAAAGCCTCACCGGCCCCACGTGGGTTTCATGATGTTGACAGAAGCCTCCTAGGAGGTTGCTGTGAACCGACTCTACCGCAGAGGCCTGGTCCCCTCTGAGCTGAGCTCCCCCTCCTAATCCCTTTGGAAGGAAATTGTGCCAGAGTCAAAGGAGATGGATTTCCCTCTCTGTCTTCATTGGGAGTTAATTTGCTGGCAATTACGGTGTCTTTACCATACACTTAGAATCTCATTCATTTACACTGCAGGAAGGAGCACCACTCTTTACAGATCCTTTATTTAAATTATTGATGCTTCCAGCCGTGGGGCTTTCACTTCCTGCTTTCTCTGATAATTGACTAGCTAGCGCAGGGCAGGTGTGGGCTCCAGGAAGCTGATCTGTTGGCATGAGGACCGATGGCCGCTGGGACCGTGCTGATCATCAGTCTCAGAACTGTTTGCTTTGGGAGCCAACAGGTGGTTCCTCTACGTGGCCGGCCGAGCTCTCCAGGGACGGAGGACAAGCCCAGGTTTCAGAAGTAAGTACCGAGGAGCCTCCAGATCCTTCATTCAATCTGCCCTTTTCCTTTGTGCTGTCATGGGACCCCAGCCTGTGGTAAAGCGCCCATTCTAAATAAGCAGCCTGTTCTTAGGAAGAACTAAGTGGGCAAAAGTAAAGGAAGTCTGCAGAAAAGATTAACCACGCCCAGACTGCCAATGATCGTCTTCGATCATCTATGCCACTTTGCTGGGGAGTACTGGAAAGAACTCATTAGCATAAGTGTGCAAAGGTTTCTGAATATATGTGCTGCGCTTCAAAAGATGCCACAGGCCCCGAGAGGAGGAAGAGTAAGCAGTGGTCAGAACTGCAAGCAATGCACATGGGTGGGAGACTCTAGAGCATGGAACTAGAGTGAAACCAGCTAAATTCTACAATGACTCAACAAATGGCCAAGGGTTGGGAGCCCTGACCCTTGTATGGAGAGAGGTGGGGGATTGTGAGGGCACACGGTGTGTGTGTGTGTGTGTGTGTGTGTGTGTGTGTGATATTTGTTCTCCATCTGGGTGGGTGAGGGAGCTCCATTGAGCAGAGCAGGGAAGAAGAGACTTGAGGGAGTCCAAATGAGAAGACTTCAAATGGCTGTGGAAGTGGTCAGCAAGAGGCCATTTGGGAGACAACTGGAGCCTTTGGGAAGAGAGGGGAGAACGTGTAGGTGGTAGGGATGCTGACAGATTGGTCCAGGCGTCGCCTGATGGTAAAGCAGGGATGTGGGGAGATGGCTCAGTCAGCAGAGAGAAAGCAGAAAGACCCTACCCCTACTTCAGTCCCCTAGAGTCCATGTAGGAAAAGCCGGCAGTTTAGTTGAATGGGTGAGCTCCAGCTTCCATGAGCTCCTGTCTCAAAATATAAGGTGGAGGGTGACTGAGGAGGACAAACACTGTCAACCTCTGCAATTCAAATCCATGTGAGCTCCTGGGCACGTGAACCCACACATGTGCATTCCCTGGTACACGTGCAAACACAGTGATCGTCTTTAGGAAGTCAAGCAGCAGGGTTTAGGGAGAGTATGAAATGAAGCTGCCTGCAACAGTTCCAGCTGGGGGATGGGGTGAGCAGGCATGTCCTCAGCAAAGCAGGGACAGTTTGGACAGGCCACTACTGGGTTCAACAGTGGTCCGGGTGAGTTTGTGCTGCCAGAGAGACATCCTGAAGGAGACGACAAACCTGGATTCTAGAATAGAATAGCCACTATGCTGGTCAGGTCAGGAAAACATGGTCCTCTAGAAGGGCTGAAACACCTGATTCTGTAGTAGGCAACTTACTTTCTTGGGGAATTGGATTCAGATATCTAGATTCTTTGCCTGACATCTCATTAAGGAATTCCTTATCTTATTTTGAATTTTCTTTGGCTCAGAGAAATAAGTCCTCTAACAAATTCTTTGTAATTTTATGTGTTGGTCTCTTATGTTCTACTTTGTAGTTTTTTAAACATCTGGAGAAAGGGTAAGCACACTGAAATTGTAGAGATAAGGGCATTTTGTTTGTAAAGCCAGTGTCTAAGGGAAGCACTAAAAAGGCTAATAACCCCCCAATAAAGGTAACGAGGGTGGTTTTAGCAGTGATTAATAGTCCAATGATATGATTCAACTGTGTGGTTCAGAATGGTCTTGGATTTTATCTGATGTGTGTTTTTCTGACTTAGGTTCTGTGGCTTCCATAGGCTTGGGTGGGGTGGGGTACCAATGTTATAACAACAAAAATCCAGGACAGGAGTATCAGAGACACATTTTTAAAAATCCATTGGTATGTAATCTTCATCCTGCCCTCCTGGTGCACTTCAGCTGTGACCTTGACATAACTCAGAGTCATCGGAGGGGGTCTCAGTTGAGGGACTGCCTAGATCATACTGGCCGGTGGCTGCGTATGTGACTAATTATTGTAGGATATCCCCCAGCCCACTGTGGGCAGCACCATTGCTAAGCAGGGAGGCCTGGGTGGTATAGCAAAGCAAGCTGAGCCCGAGGCTGAGAGCCAGCCCGTGAGCAGCATTTCTTCATGGTCCCTGCTTGACTGAGTTCCTGCCCTGAATTCCTCTGTGACAGACTCTAACGGGAGCACAGCCCATGCAGACCTTTCCTTCCTAGCTCGCTTTGGTCAGAGTGTTCATCTCAGCAACAGAAAGCAAACGTGAACATCTGCCCATCCCTTATAATAATTGCGTCTCAAGCGATCAGCTGGTGTTTTTACCATGACCCTGCTCTGGTACCTGTCCGGGCTTCCTGGCCCCCTGTGTAGAGCCAGATTCTCCCCAGCACGATACTGAATGTGCATTTTATCTGGCAGCTGATAGCAAGTGCACAGCAATTTTTCATACAATTTGATGTAGTTTGTCTTGGTTCCTCAGAAGGACCTTCTGATAGCAAATGAGATGCAAGAGCTCTGGTGAGTGGGAGCCCAGCAGTGGTCCTTCAAGGGCAAGAAACAGAAATCAGAGCCTAAAGAAGGGGAGCTGAGATAGGCATTCCCCGTGCAGTATCACTGCTTGGATTGTTCTTTAGGTAACAGTGAAGATGAAAAAACTTTTAGTGGCAAGTGGGAAAATAAGAAAGGTCACAGTGAACAGAAATCTCAACATCCTCTCCAGTCAGAGGCATACAGACACCCATGGTGTCTGCGGTAGTGACAGAGATCTGGCTGATTGGCAGTGGAGAGTCCCACCCTCAGCTGAAACCCAAGACAGAGAAAGAAAATAGCTACAAAATGCACCATGAATATTTGCAGGCTAAAATTGCCTAAATTCTACCAAAATCGTTGAAAAGTCTTATAAACAGTGTGATATTTTCCCACATATTTTCCACATTATTCTTGATTTCTTATTTTTAAAACCCTGTTTGCAGTATCTAAAAAGAACGTGTTGTTTTGCAAAGTCCAACCTCTCTTAATATTCCAAATTCCAAATTTATGGCATCAGAATTAAAAGGAGTTTTATGGATATAATTAGAAGAAGATTCCAGTTTTCGGTTCATTGCCTCCCAGTCATGTCCCAGCCTTGTTATATTTGATAATGACATACCAACATTCTATCAGAACTCAGCTCTGCAGAGAGATTCCAGAATACTTTAATCCTCCCAGAAATCAGAAGCAGCTGCTCTCTCTGTTGGAAAAGAAAAGCTTGAGTCTAGATAGTTCCAAAGAGAACGTGACTCGCATTCTTACATATCAAATTATAAGGTTTTTTTCCCTTTTGATTGGTGGGCATGTCATCAAAATTTCTCTTCTGTTTGTCTTCATTGATTTTATTTCTTTAGATTTTTCTCAGACTGGAAATTGCTTTCGGGTCACAAATCATACATATCGTGTCTACTCAAGTATCTATCATGCAGGCTAAGTAACACCTGGAGACTTTTACACTCTCAAGAAAACGGGTCACAAAGGAAGTGAAATTCGAACGTAGACCCTTCCATGTGGTGGGCTAATGATGGCAAAAGATCTCTCATCCTCCCACAGCCGAGGTCTCCAAGCTCCAGTGCTGAGGCTTCACCCTGCATGGGTTCTTTGGTGACACGAAAGTGCTTCAGTAGACACGAAATCTAACAAAGACGTGAGCTCCATTGATTTTTCTGAACATGGGGAACGGGAGGGGGAAAAAGAGCTCAGCAAAATCCAGGAAAGAGGTTTAATACAACTGTCTTTTAATAATATTAAGTTTCCTAGAATCAATATTTTCTCTACCTCCTACTAAACTGCACGCTGCTACGCGCCAGTTGCTATGTAGGCAGATGGGATCAATAGAAGGCTTACCTTCTTCGGAGACTATTTCCAAGGCCTGCATAATGGGGCATGGATTAGAAAGAATGCAATTGAATTTTAAATACATGGATGTTATGCTATCATCGTCAACCTGGGGGATATAGATTTGCTCATAGCCCATGAGACTCAGGCCGGAGTTGCTAGCTGCGGATTGGCCCGTAGAACTTCAGTGGTAGGGGCTTCCTATAGGACTGGCCAACAAATGCTTAATGCAGTGTTTGGAGCACTCCCATGATTGTCTTCGAATGCTCTTGGGAGCACCAAGCACTCCCCAGGAGGGGACGCACTATGTTCCTATCGAAGTGTAAAATGCAGCTTTTCAATTTCAAGTCCTTGCTGACTCAAGGGTCTCATGGCCAGGCCCCTTTCTTCTTAGCTGTTTTGTTTTGTTTTTGTAAAGTTAAATAAATAACCCTTAAACAGTAAGAGTAACTCTTGGTAAACCCACAAAACTGTTTTATATAACTGCTAGAATGTCTTTTGATGAATGTTTTTGGAATAATATTCAATTATATCCCAAACATCAACTACTGCTAAAGACATCAAAGCAACTCAAATTTTACAAAGGATCAGGTGTGCTCATTTATGTGCACTGATTGACAGGGATACTGCCTCTTAGGAAATCAGTTTGAAAATACCAGAATATTTAGTGATGCTAGTATTTACTTGTCAATATTTATTTATCTTTGGGCCAAGGGGATGCATGTTCAATTGACAAGCTATACTTGGGTATTTATAATTCTACTTATAGCTGATGAGATCATGAAAATAAAGCAGATATATTCACTTTGTATTACTGCAGTGGAATGCCTGATGCAATTAACTTATTAAATAAAAAGGGTTCATCTCACTTGTTCTGGACGATCAGACACCTCACCTCTGACAAGGAGAGTGGTGATATCCTGCAGTAGAGAAAAACTACTCGCCTGTGGGCAGGAGGCAGAGACAAGCTGGTTGGTACTTGGTTTTGATTGTTGGCTTGATGCATGTGGAATTAATAGCCTGGGGACAGATTCAATGAGGAACTGTGTAGGATAAGTTTGGCTGGTGGGCATGCATGCCAGGGATTTTCTTTCTTGGGTTAATGATGTGGGAAGACCTACCCCGACATGGATTGCACAATTCTGTGCCCTGTGCCCTGGACTGAATGAAAAGGAGAGGCCCGCTGGGTACCAGCACATGTGTGCTAATCATAGCTCTCTGCTCTCACCTGCTGTCATCTGACTATCGGCTTCACGTTCCTGCCATTTGCTTTCTTCAAAATGACAGGCTGGAATCTGGAACCATGAGACACATAAGCCCTTTCTCCTCTGAGTTTGTTTCATCAGGGCTTCTTATCACAGTAACAGGAAACCAAAGTAATATTGACAGCCAGGCGGTCTGTGGTGTGTTTAGAAGGCAGTACACTCAGGGACACAGGGTTCACCTACTGGCTATGCCCATCTAAAGGGCCTTTAAGTACCTCCAATGCTGCCTCACTGGGGAACAAGGCTCTGTAGATGGCCCTCTAGGAAACAGTCATCAAAACAATACTGTGTGGCTAAGAGAAGGCTCAGCTGAGAGCATGTACCGTTTGTACAGAGGATACGAGCTCAGTTCTCAGCACCCATGTCAAGCGACTCACAACCAGCTGCCACTACAGCTCTAAGGGATCCAGTGTCTTTTTCTGGCCTCTGAGGTCACCATATATACATGTGGCATCAACTCACACCATCATATGCAAATACATAAATAATATAAATCTTAAGCAAACAAAAATACCACAGATGTACTTCAAGGGGCAAAATGTAAAACAGACAACGGTATCGATGCCATGGAATACTATTAAGAAAGCAAGTCCAAAAGGCCATATTGCATATTGTATAACTCTATTTATGTGATACTTTCAGAAAACAATATCAGAATAAATATGAAAATAAGGGATCAAGGGATTGAACCTAGGTTATTAGCCTCAGAGGCAAGTATCTTTGCCCACTGAGCTATCTTGCTGAACCACAGGATGGAATTCTTTAAGGTAAAGAAATTCTCCTGTATTGTTTTATAGTGGCGTTTGTACAAATTCACACATGTGTTAAAATTCACAGAACTGCACACTCCAAGGGAGAGCCTCAATTTTACTAATCTTCTAAAAACTTTTTTTTAAATTGAAATGTATTCTTATTCCAGGTTCCTATCTAACTTGAACACAGCCGCACACATCCTGCCCTTCTGTGAAGAGCCACAGAGGCGACTGGTCCATAGAGGAACCACTGGCACGTGTGTTTACCTTACGGTTGGAGCTGGTAGGTGGGGTCTGTGGATACACTATTTGATGGCAGACTTGAACCCAACCCGTGGTTTGTCTGTGCTCACAGCACTAGCAACACCCACTGGGATGCTCTCTAGTTTCTAACACTTCTCCAGCTTTGCGTCTTGAGAGTGTGGTTAAGGGCGGGAGCCCTGACCACAGCTTTCTAGGGATAATAGAGGAAAAGTACCCAGACTCGAAATGTGTAGCCAGCAAATGGCCTGGACAGATTCCTCTGGTTCTGTGTTCATATACACCCGCCTGCTTCTATCTGATGCTCTGTTGATGTGGAGAACACAAGGCCACTGGAGGAGATCTGTATGTGCGGTCTCATGACTATGACCATCTGGGATCCCCTCTCCTCTGGGCAGCGTGGGACATGCATTGTGGCTATATCTTGTTGGTTGCCCTAGGTGATATTTTCCTTCTGTATAAAGGGCTTCCCTAGTGCAGAGACTTCCTTCTACATAACTCCTCTCTCCACCTGTGTTCTGCAAGATGACTACGGCAGTGAGGAGCTTACTGCTGATGATCCCTACTCTAAGACTCTACAGAGGTCCCTTTTGCAACAGCATCTCTCATCTCTCTCTCTTCTCAATGGTAAAATGCTGGGTCCTAGGCCCTTAGGGCAACCTGCTGTTGATGTGGGAGTACTTTCTGTAAGCTGTGAATGTGTTTTATTGCCATCAGCTAATGAATAAAGTTGTTTTGGCAATGGCTTAGCAGAGCAAAGCCAGGTAGGAAATCTGAACAGAGATATATATATAGAGAGAAAGTAGGCAGAGTCAAGGAAACGCCATGTAGTTGCTGAAGGAGGACCCAGAACCTTTCTGGTAAGTCACAACCCTGTGGCAATACACAGATAAAGTTAGAAGTAAAAGTGAGTTAATTCCAAGATGTAAGAGCTAGTTGGAAATATGTCGGAGCCATTGGCTGAACAGTGTTGTGGTTAATAAAGTTTCTGTGTGATTATTCGGGTTTGCTTGACTGGGAAATGAAAGAGCAGTCTCCAGTCACATGCTCTCATTCAGTTTTGCTAAGCAGACATGCCATCAGGCTGATTTCTAAATGTATGTTTCTTCCCATAGATTAGTGCTGCTCTCAGCCTCGATTGGAGGAGCTTCTGCTTGCGAAGAGCAATGGTTAATGCAATGACTTATAACCACCACACTGACCATTGTGACTAAGTGACTGTCAAGTGCTCACTCAGCCCTAAACAGTACAGCTATATTGCCCTGTCCAGTGCCCAGGGAACAGCAGAGAAAGTGCCAGAAAGAATCTACAAGCTAGGATGGACAGAAGAGTGCTATTAGACACTTTCCTGGATGAGACATGCATGACCTTTGTACCCCTGAACTCACAGCAGCTGTGCTTACCTGGCTAAGACACATATGGAGGGCTAACAGTATTCTCTCCTGAGTTGGGACTCATGAGACCCCACCCCTCCCTCAGGAACTATTGTCAATTAATGGTTGCCAGGAAGGGAGAGTCATTTTCTTCCTTGCTATAGCCACTGGTGAGTGGCTCAAACTCCAGTAAATGAGCCCCACCCATGCTCATGCAAGTGACCCCAAATAAACTCAGTGAGCCACCAAAACCAAACACAAAAGGCAGGGGGAGAGGAAAGGGTTCGGTGGGAGGAGTGGGAGGCATAAGAGTAACAGTGGGTGTAACTGACCAAAATAATCTCTATACATATATAAAATCTGTAGAAGAATAAAAAAGTTAAAAACAAGGAAAATAATGAAAATTGATTAGAATTAACTGGCTGGCATTCATTGATTTTGAGATAATGGATTAAAGTTTCATTTATTTACTTTCTCTGTGAGTGTGTGTGTGTGTGTGTGTGCATGTGTTTGTGCACACACATAGAGATTAGAAGTATACTTGCTGAGTGTTTCTCCCTTTCTACCACATGGATCCAGGTACAGGATTCAGGCTACTGGGCTTGGCAGTGGGCACTGGTACCCACTCGATGATCTCACTGGCCCTAAGACAGAGGATGCTTCCTAACTGAATTAGGATGAAGGAATTAGACATTTTGTCATCACAATAGAACTTGTGTAGACTGGTCAGGAAATCTCAGGTGGCCCAGTGTTTGGACATCATGATGGCCTTGTATCCAGGGCACATATTCCAAAACTCCAGGAACTTGGTGGCACGGTGTGTTTTTCTGTTCTTTAATTCCTTGGCTGTTTTTAATGTGCTGGATTCCGGCCCCTCCTCCGTCTCTACCTGAAAGCTGACAGCTGCATTGTCTTCTCTACAGACTGACTCCTGTCCCTCATGGTTCTTATGACAACTACATTGTCTTCTCTACAGACTGACTCCTGTCCCTCATGGTTCTTATGACAACTACATTGTCTTCTCTACAGACTGACTCCTGTCCCTCATGGTTCTTATGACAACTACATTGTCTTCTCTACAGATTGACTCCTGTCCCTCATGGTTCTTATGACAACTACATTGTCTTCTCTACAGATTGACTCCTGTCCCTCATGATTCTTTTGACAACTACATTGTCTTCTCTACAGATTGACTCCTGTCCCTCATGATTCTTATGACAACTACATTGTCTTCTCTACAGACTGACTCCTGTCCCTCATGGTTCTTATGACAACTACATTGTCTTCTCTACAGACTGACTCCTGTCCCTCATGGTTCTTATGACAACTACATTGTCTTCTCTACAGACTGACTCCTGTCCCTCATGATTCTTTTGACAACTACATTGTTTTCTCTACAGATTGACTCCTGTCTCTCATGATTCTTATGACAACTATATTGTCTTCTCTACAGATTGACTCCTGTCCCTCATGATTCTTATGACAACTACATTGTCTTCTCTACAGATTGACTCCTGTCCCTCATGATTCTTTTGACAACTACATTGTCTTCTCTACAGACTGACTCCTGTCCCTCTTGATTCTTATGACAACTATATTGTCTTCTCTACAGATTGACTCCTGCCCCTCATGATGCTTATGACAGCTACATTGTCCTCTCTACAGACTGACTCCTGTCCCTCATGATTCGTGTGTTGAAGCCTTGATGAAAGTCTGAGGATGGGGACTTGATGATAGGAAGAGAACCTGGGGACTCTGTGTGAATGAGGACAGAGTTAGAAGACAACACCTTCAAGAATGCTTTCTTCCAATAGGGCTTTTAGTATTATGGCATTTTGTGCATGAGTCTTAGATACAGTGACCTAGTACCTATCACTTGTGGTTAACCTTTTGTCTTTGGCATAATTGCTTTGTAATGAGTGAATAAGTTAATTAGTATAAAAGAATGGTACAATCTCACCAATAAAATCCTTTCAAACTTTCAAACTCAAAAAAAAAAAAAAAAAAAAAGAATGGAGAAAACCCTTTACCAAACCCTGATCATTCTGGTATCTTGATTTGCAGTGCTCAGGACTGAGAGGAAAAACAAACATTCTATTTTTTTTCTAAGCCATTCAGTCTGTGGTATTCTGCACAGTGGCCTGAGATAAGACACATCCTACAATACAAGTGTAACTGGAGATTTTTGTCCCCTTTTGCTGGAAGTTGGTGGGAACTCTAGACACTAAGAGGATAGAAGACCCAGGCTTCTGCTCTCCCAGCTATGATGGCTACTTTACCTGAGCGTCTTGACTTTGACAGAAGTTGTGTGAGCTCCCATTCCGCTGCTGTGACAAGGCACCATGACCAAGGCAATCCACAGAGGAAAGAATTTAATTGCACTCTGGTTTCAGAGGGTTGGAATCAATGATAGTGGAGGAGAGATAGCAACTGGCAAGAACTGGGTGCTGAGAACAGAAGCTGTGGGCTCCATCTTGAACTGTAATCAGGAAGCAGAGAGAATTCCCTACAGTGGGAATGGCACAAAGGTTTGAGACCTCAAAGCCTTCCCCAGTGACATGCTTCTTCCAGGAGGCCCAAATTCTTAAATCTATTTAATCTACTAGTTAGGAACCAAATATTCAAACATCTGGACCTCTTCGGGGTGGTACATTCTTATTCAAACCACCACAGAAGCCAGGAACACCAGTACATCTTTCTGGATGCAGAGTGATCTGGGTACTTCCTAGGTTGAGAAACTCCAAGCATTTCGGTGAGGACACTGGTTCAACACAGTGCCAGCTCACCGGGGCATCCTATGGGCAATGTAGTCATGCTTTATGGTTCCTTTCAGACGCAAGCTGTTCCTCCAGTGCATGTTGTCCCTTTCTGGTTTCTTTGGTCAAGTCTCCTGGGACGAAAGAAAAAGATCCTTTTGTCAGATCAGAAAAACAAGTCAGTGTTGACCCCCTTAGCATGGCTGTCACCAATGTTGATTGCTATTCTGCTGGGTCAGTGAGCTCCAGGTTCAGTGAGCAACCCTTGTTCAGAAAATAGGTGGAAGGTGATTGAGGAAGACACCCAGTGTCAACCTCTGGGTTCCATACTCTTGTACAGGCAAATGTGTTGATGCACACACATGTGAACACACACACACACACACAGAGTGATCCAGCAAATAAGAAATTGCACTAAATTATAATTTGGTGGTACTCTTGATTTGCTAATGGTATCCTGTGTTGGGACATGATTATAAAGTCCTCAGAGGTTAGTGGTCAATTCTGAACAAGTTGACTATGTTTGGTTTACTACAGTGAGTACCATTTCTCTGGTGCAGATTGCTGACAGAATGGACTACATTTGAATGGTTAGACAGACCTGCTATGCGCATCGTCTCTGCATAACTGGAATTCCACATCCAGGGATAGCTCTGTTTCCAAATTTAGAGACTGACAACCCTGTTCACAGCACAGCTTTGTATAGAGATGAGCACTGGGTAAATCCTAGGTGGTGGTGGTGCTGATGGAGACTTGGAGCATCACTCGGCCACACACAAGCCAATGTGCTCCCTCTCCACTCTGCCTAGAAGTGCGCTGGCACCCAAATCAATGATTAATCGTTGAAAAAGTCTGAAAAATGGATATCCCTTTGACCTTTCTAAGGTTTGTCATTTAGTTGACATACCCATTACCTCAAAAATCAAACGTGTTTGTCTAAACATTATTCTGATGTTTACTTTGGACACCAAAGGGCAGCCGGCTGACCACCGACCCGCTGACAGTGATCAATTCCGTCGCCAATCTTGTCACTTTCCCTGTTTATTCCGCTATCAATCTCTCCTTTGCCTGCCACCACAGCCACTTTCTGCTGCTCAGGCGCTTTTAAAACTAACAATAATCCAATTTAGAATTGATCAATGGGAATGTGTGGTCCGTCAGCAAAATGACCAAGTCCATGCGTAACCGCTGACCACAGTTGGAGGTATTCTACATGGGGCTGAAGGCAGATTTTAATTAATTAATTAAATGTAAATAGCACTCAGACCTTCTCCCTGGGGATTTCTGGTGAGGATCCTCTTAAGAATTATCATCATAGAAATGGGGGACCAGGCCCATGCACCATTGCTAGAACCCAGGAGAATGGTGGCTTCGAGAAGCTTCTCTGGCTCTGGAACTGGTTTGTAACTGCAGTGTGACGTGGAAGCCAACAGTGTGGCTCGGCTTGAAATGTGACTTCTATCAACCAAGGAAATGAATTTAAAGTTAAATAAACACATGTGTCTGCTGACTCCAGCATGTAAGAGTTATACAATGTTGCAAGTTTCAAAAGAACAAGAAACTCAACAATGCTGTTGGTCATTGCTAGACTGCCTAGACTCCAGCTGTCAGGAGTCCAAGCTTCACCTGATCCAGCAGGCTACACTTCGGGCAAGAGAAACTAAGTGGCATAGTCCACTGTTTATCCATCTGACCAGGCAGCTTCCCTGGTTCATGGGAACAGGGTCCCATGGTGACCAGAGGGGCTGGTTACTGTAGTCCTGTCCCTGATCAGCAGAGGAGAGTATGGGACTTGGGAAAGAGATGGACTAAAAGTCCCTGGGTTGTGACCCATTCTCCAGTCGCACCACAGATCTTGTTTCTAAGGCAACTGGTTCGTTTGGTTCTCAGGGGCAAGAGGCTCCCAGATTCAGGACTTTCTTGAACTGTTGTTTTCTGGTTCAGTGATTGGTTGGCACCTGCATTCCCTACCCTTTCTGTCAGCCTCAAACTCCACTTTTGCCAAACTCAACATGTGATAAAATTCTTCGTTGACTGGAAGAATAATTCTTTAGTTTTAGAAAAGTCAGTCTTTCTCTGTCTCTCTCTGTATGTATATGCATACATATATGCATACGTGCCATGGTGCAGTTGTGGAGGAGGTCTTTGCTATAACTTGTCTGAGACAGGCTTATTTGGCACTCGTCCCTGTGCAATCCAAGCTAACTGGCCTGCAAGCTCCTGGGCACATGCATGTGTCTGCCTCCCATACCTCTTTAGGGACACTAAGATTACAGAGGTGCTGACCACTACCGTGTCTGACTTTCATCACATTCTGGGGATCCGAACTCAGGTTCCTACACTTGACAGCCCACTCACTCAATAATTCAGCAGTCCAAGAATTCCTTAAGCATGATTTTTGAATATTAAAATATATGGGTTTTAAAAACCTAATGTTCAAAAACTTAATGCTTACAAGATATGGGCCATATCATAATATTTCTGAGTTTTTAAAAAATAAGTCAATTTAGCTTTTAGTTCTAGATGTATATATGGAAAATATATGGGTAGATATCTTAAAACTGCATTATTTCTCATTTGAGCTTCAAAGTTTATGGAGGAAATGGAGAACAAATAGAAACACTTTACAATGGTTGTGAGGTAATCAGTGGAGTTTTAGTATTTATTTTTAAAGATTTATTTATTTTTATTTTATGTATGAGTGTTTGCCTTTGTGTTTGGAAGTGCCCTGTGTAAATGCACTGTAAGCACAGGCCGCAAAAGGGCATCAGATTCCCTGAAACTGGAGTTACAAGTGGGTGCTGGGAACTAAACCCATATCCTTCACACAAGCAGCCAGTGCTCTTAAATACTGAGCCATCTCTCCAGTCCCAATGGGTTTTATTAACATTACACCAGAGAACTGTTGTAGAGGCTAAGCCCTCTAGATTCCCCTTTAAAAGAAATGCCAGAGCTCTTATTTGTGGTTTTTACACACTGACTATATAAATGAAAGTCAAAACAAAAAGCTGGTTCTTATTTATAAACAAATTAAAAAATGTTAAAGGAAGAACTTTATTTCCTGAAAAGTCTTAGAAATGCTCCTCAATGTGGAGGATGCAGTAGTAACTCTAGCAAATACTTGATTGGCAGCAGCTTGAGGAGGAAGGGTTAACTGTGGCTCACAGTTGGAGGGGACACAGTTCTTCATAGTTGGGAGGGAGTGGTGGCAGGTGACTCCATGATGGCAGGAATGCACAGCCTGCACTCCTCACCCCTCACACTGTGGTAAAACAGGAAGTGGAGAGCAGACAGGAAGTGGAGGGCAGACAGGAACTGAAGGGGAGACAGAAAGTGGAAGGCAGATAGGAAGTGGAGGGCAGACAGGAAGTGGAGAGCAGACAGGAAGTGAGGCATGGCTATGCAACATTGTCAGGGACAATCCCCAGTGACTCACTTCCTCCAGTGGAACTCCAACTCTTAAGGGTTACAGTCTTCTACAACAGTGTCCCTAGCCAGGGCCAAGTGTCCAACACATGAGAAAATGGGGTGTTTCACATTCAAACCACAGCAGAGATCTGAAAAATAATTTTTCTAAAGCTTCATGTGGCATACCGTAATGTTCAACAATGACAACAGAAAGATAATTTAGAGTGGAAAGGTGTTTAGACAGGTATACATGATATTTATAGTTCATGGGTTAACTATCCAGAAAGACAATTGCCCTTTCCTTATATTTTCTTCTAACATTTATTATTATATAGTAGTATATGTTTATTAGTGTATGGTATATATACATTATATAATTATTATTATATAATATATAATGATATATCTGATATATTATTATATAAAGCAAATGCTGTTTACTTTTAATATAAATGTAACTGCCATGTATGTAGTATATTTATCTTGCTTTTATGTTTAATGTTATAAAACATAGTTTCCATGTTTGCACAATCCTTATAACTTTAGAAAGACACAGCATAGTGGATGTGACTATACATAATTCATATAACTCATACATTTTAGCTTGGTATTAGAGGTCTTTTCTTCCTTTTTTTGCTGCTCTAACTAATGGCTCATAATGTTCAGGATTATTTTCTTAGGCTTCATTCACAAAAGTGGAGTTCTTGAGAATAAGCACTTTGAGGCTCTTGGTCAAATTGCTTCCCGAAGGATTCTGCCAGAATGCTGGCAGCATTGGCGTACACCCTTTCAGGGTTCCTTGTCATCGGGGGAGGCTGTTAAAAAAAACCAACTTGTTAATTTTATAGGGGTCAAGTGCAGCTCCATGTGAGTCTCTGGTGCCACTCTTTGATTACCAGTGAAGGAAAGCATTTCCCACACATTGGTTGATCGGCTGGAATCCCATGTCATACACCCACACACATTCTTCATCAGTTTGTCTATGGGGCTTTAATATGTTAGCATGAAGTATGTAGATCTCTTCATGCTAAGGGGCATTAGCAGTTTGTCAATCTGATACATCCCATGACACTTTCCCCAAATGGGATACTTGCTCTTTGTTTTTCTTCTATGTATTTATGTTGGATGAACAAGAACTTTAATTTTTCAGAAATAGGTTAATGCTTTTATTCTAAGTGGTATGTTGTATTCACTCCAAGGATTATAAATACTTATTTCAATTTTCTTCTTGATTTCTTATATATTAATATTTATACTTTATTTTTAAATTCTTTCAGGGTTTGTCTTGGTGACTGCTTCTAGTGAGAATCTTGGTGTGGGACTGGCATGACTTGAGTCTACAGAGTCTCTCCTCAGACTCATTTATTTCAACACTTGATTCCCAGTGGGTGGCAAAGGTATGGGAGACTGTGGATGTTATCAAGAAGAGGCTGGGGTCCCTCAGCATGTTGATCACAAGCAGGTGCCCTCTGCAGGGAACTCTAGGTGAGAATAACAGTGAGCACAGGCATAGGGAACTGCTATTTGCAGAGCAACTCCACGTATTGCCGGGCTGTGCAGGCTTGTCTCGTATGTTCCCTGTAGCTGGAAGACTTACTAAATTGTGCATTATTTATTATCTCTACTTTATCAGAAGCCAAAGCTCAGCAGAGAGGTTTAATCATTTCCTCAGGGTTAGGAACTAAAAATTTGACTTCTTGTCCAAAGAGGTTGTCCTCTCAGAGACATGGCTCAAGGTTCACACTAGAAGACATGGCTGGAGGTTCACACTAGAAGACATGGCTGGAGGTTCACACTAGAAGGCATGGCCAGAGGTTCACACTAGAAGGCATGGCCAGAGGTTCACACTAGAAGGCATGGCCGGAGGTTCACACTAGAAGACATGGCCGAAGGTTCACACTAGAAGACATGGATGGAGGGTCATACTAGAAGGTATGAACATGGTTCACACTGGAAAGCATGGAAATGATTCACAATAGAAGGCATGCTTATCTCAGGGCCTTTTCTAGAATGCTGAGGGGTGAGTGGAGTTAGGAAGCTCTTGCCTAGGTAGAGTTGGGGAGGGAGGCAAAGGTTTCAGGACTCATATACTGGAAAAGGTTCAGATGGGAGGTACAATATGATTTTGCAGAGAAACCGGAGTAGCCCAGAAGATCTCAGCATACATTTGTGTTGAGGAGAGGGAAGAAAACAAAACAAGCAACAAAACAAGTACAAAAACAAAAACAAAAAATCATTTTTTTATCAATTATTAACCATGAGTTAGGAATTGTACACTAAGACTGATCAACTGTACTCTGAGTGCTGCTCTATGCTCCTGCTCAGTAAGAATAATTTGGATGTTCTGAAAGAGAATATGCCAGGGAAAACTAGCCAGGTACCAGGAAGGCTCCTGTTAAATTCTTCATGCTGTTTTCCAGGTGGGAAGAGAGTGCAGCCCAGGGGGAGTTACAGACATGCGTTCCATATGGAGTAGGATGGGGAAAGCTGAGGAGCTGGTCAGGCCCTGAGAGACTGTTGACAGACATTTTCAAACAAGGGAGAGAAGCATGTTGTCTGATGTGACCAGCGGGGAAGACAGTAGGTGTCTTCTTCCAGGGAGGGCCATGTCTGTTGGAGGAATCAAACCCATTCCTGTCACGTAAGCAACTGGAGGGCGGACTAAGACAAGATGGCTTCACTAATGGTAAGCCCTATCATACTGTAGCTGGCCAGAGGCAGTTTCCTGTTTTATTTAATATGTAAGGTTTTCCACTGGCCCTCAGATGGCGGTGGGACAGTGGTACCATGGGTCCTGTAGCTTTGCAATACTCCCAGAAGCTCCTTTCCTCCCACTTCTTTAGATAGCTTAGGATGAATGGAGACAGAGTCTCCTTGGAAGTCTATTTAACTGCATTGTTCTGTTTACCATTTTATTTGTACAATTTCAAATATGTTGTATGGATAAAAGTTATTTCAGGAATCATTTCAAATGAATATAAATAAATTTTATGTATCTCGGAATAAATATTTCATTGGAAAGATGTATTTCTGTCTAGGAAGTGAGTACCATTAGGTTCTCTGGCTCAAGTCAGCACTGCCACAGAAGTCTGCAGGGTCAGTTTTGAGGTCCCCCAGCCTCCTCTCTCTTTGCATATCTGCACCCCACTCAATGGACGCCAGCTTGTTGTTAAGATAATAACCTCTTCACAGGGCTGTGTCCCCTGATTGTCTGGTCAATACGTTCATAGAATGTAATTAAACCATATCACATCCATGACAGAAAATTGATGACCTTTTAATTATTTCAAGGTAACTGGATAGCTAATCATTTTCTCCTTAAAAAGTATGAGAGCAGCGTGTTTTGAATAAATTGAGGGCAGGATATAAATATTTACTTGTTTTCCTTGCAAGCTGCGTTCCCATGTTTTCCACACGATGTAGGAAGCAGTTTGTAAAGTCAGTGTTGAATACAGGAAGCAAATATTGAGAGAGCGGTGTTCAATTTCACTTTCTTATGATCAAAATTAGGAAATATCTAACAATACCACCAGAAAACCCCACAAATGTTTTTAAGTCTACCTGGTATAAAATATATAGAAAGTAGCTTTTAAAAGGAGTTCAGCTATACTGGAAATTGCCTATAAAATCAGAGTTAGGTCTGCCTTCCTGGGGTAATATTGAGCCTTATTATATGTCATTTGGGGTGACATCTGATTTTCACAGGGCCAAGTTATCCAAACCCCAAATCAAAACCCAGTGCACGATGGACGAGGGTTCTAGTGAAATGTATTCATTACTTTTCTCATTATTGTGGCCAAAGGTTTGGCAAGGGTCAACTTACAAATGGAGGCATTTATTCTGGCTCCAGTTTGAGAGGGTGTAGTCTATTGTGGAGGAAGGTGTGGGGGTGTCTGTGGCAGCAGGAGGGTGGGGTGGGGGTCCTCACATCTCAGCAGATGAAGACACACAGAGAAAGGATAATAGTCCTCATCTGGCTTCCTCATTTTCTTTTAATTAAATCTGAACCCCCAGCCCATGTGCTGGTACCACCTATGTTCAGGGGAAGTTTTCCATCCTCAGTTATTTCTCTCTTAAAACAACCCACATGCACCCCCAGAAGTGTGTCTCCTGGGTGGCTCTTAATCCAATCAAACTAATGACAAAGATAAACTCACTGAGCAGGTAATGAGACACACTGTCTTAAATCACAATTAATTCTCACAACTGGTATTACATGGCTTTCAGATTTTCTCATTTAAATTATGTATTTTATAACTTCTTCAAATAAGAAAACCTCCAGCTCCTATATGATATATGTGGTAGAATAACAACAACCCATTCCAACACCAGTATTTTCTCTGCAGTCTGGTACAAAAGACTGTTTTGTCTCTACACAGGGGCAAACACTCACTTCCCTCCCCATCGTCCATTAGCAGAGAAAGTGATTGGGCGACTACTTGAAAAATTATCTGCTTAATCTTGGCCTGAAATTCCAGTCAGCAAAATTAATGGGGAGTGAGCTGACTTCAGTAGGAGAGCGCATGGCGGTGGCTATGATTCATTGCTGGGCATATTAAATATAGAAGCTACGTCTGGAAGCAGCTCTTTACTGGAGGTATTTATAAGTAAATCGGTTCAGGGCCTTGCATATGCCATATTTAAACTTTCCCTTTCTTTAAAAATGTTACATGTCAGTTTTCCAGCACTTCCTAGGCAGCAGCTCCCTTTGGAATACAGGCAAGAATTTCACGGACCGTTAAAATGCGGCGGCTTGATTCTGGGTCTTGACTTTTGAGACATATAGCTTGGGCTAGACTTGCTACCACTCTCTGCTATTCTCCTGCTGCCTTGACATCCCACGTTCTGGGGGAGCAAGTGTGCACTGCCACCTGGTCCTGGTTGCTACACCAACAGCTACAGTGGCTTAGATCCAGGGTCCCTTAGCCAAAGTATCTTAGGTCAAAGTGTTTGGGTTTTGGAATATTATTTGTTCATGTGTTATAAATACATGCATAATACATGTGTGCAGATGTATCTCTGCCTGTCTGTCAGTCTGTCTGTTTACTGAGAGATCTTAGAGATAAGATGCAGGGAAAACCCCCGCGTATTTTATAGGCACCTTACACATGTGGTCATTTTACAGAACATTTCCCAGAGTGTCTCTGTTCTGTGACCTGATATATGATGTTAGGTTTGGAGCTTTTTACTTATTGTGTCATGGGTATGGAATTCCCACTTCCTGTACCGTGTTCAGAAAATTTTAGATTTTGTCACATTCTGAGTTTAGGATTTGGGTTTAGAGATGCTCTGTGTGACGTGGCGGGAAAGACACCGGTAAGCTACTCCCACATGGCCTCCAGATGTGTGTGTGTAAGGACAGGATTGGAACTTGTGCTTCACTGCTCTTCTTGGGACATGTGGCTAGAACAAGTGTCTGCTCACTGCAGATAGGATAGCCATGAGAGATCAAAGAAACAAATCCACTCCAGGAGCATGGGTGATTTAGGTAGCAGCATTGCTGAAAAGACCCCAACAGGGTGACAACTTAGGGATCTGTAGCCCAGAACCCTATGCACAAGTTGTGGGCTTCTCCTCAGAAGAGTCTCCTCTCCCTCAGTAACTATCCTTTGTTTATGTTATCCCCAGGGGCCTTGGGAGCCTTGGAACTTCCCGAGCCTCGGGTCTTGTCTGAGTTTCTTTAGAGTCTTTGCTTAAGGAAGAAAGATTCCATTTTAGAAGTGCACAGCAAATGGAAGCAGAGCCTTAGAAGTGCACACCAAATGGAAGCAGACCCTTAGAAGTGCACAGCAAATGGAAGCAAACCCTCTCCACTTACGGAGCTGCAGCAGGAATGCAAGGTGCCTGGCAATAGTAGATCAGCTTTGCTCTCTCCCTTTCTTTAGTTCTTTGAGGATTCCCTACAATGCATTTTGATCACATTTGCTCCCAGCCTCAACTTCTCCCAGATCCAACTTCTTTCTTACCTGCCCAGCATTTTCTTTAAAGTCATCAAGTCCAGTTTTTCTGGCCATATACTGTTGGGTATGCGCCTTTCACTGGAGTGTGGTTAACCCGTCCGGGTCTACACCCATAGAGAAAACCAGCCATTCCTTTCTCAGCGGCTATCAGTCCCTACTAGGGGTGGGGCTTGGTCTAGCCTGCGACTCTTCAGGTGTCGATTGCTATGAGTTCATTTGTGCAACTGCCCTGTGACTCCTAAAGTCTTTCTTCCTGGATCGAAAAGTTCACGGTTGTTGCTCTGGGTGTTAGGAAGAAGAGTGCACATGGGGGACTTTTCACGCCTTCCACCCTGTAGTTCCGAGTGACAGACACAGAGCAGCCTTGAGAGCTACCACAAGGAGAACAGCAGCTGAAACGATCGAAGCATCTTTTTCTTCCTGGCTGTAAATCTCTCAGTTGGGAAAAGTTATTCCATTGACCTAATTTCCTGTGTGTATCTATCAAGTGACGACACCTGAATCAAGCTAAACCCTGGCATTTCTCCATTTCCTGTTGTATGATTGCCGAGGTGGGGCACTTTCTCAGTGATGTCAGGATTCGCATCACAGGGAAATCGATGCACACTGATATTTGTCTTATAAATCTAATTTTTGAAGATGCCTCCCACCCCTAGAAAGAATGGATGTGCATTCTGTGTCTCCCTCCATCTAATCCTTTGTTATATCATTTCCAGGTGGAGACTTAAATGGCGTAGTACTGGTGACTGTGTGGGTAAGTGGCAATGAGCACCGGGCCTTCAGATAGGTAGTCTGACTTTCCTCAAAGGCAGTAGTAAAGGATGCTCAAGATATCAGTGCACCTACCTGCATGACCCGCCTACAGTGCAGACAGACCTCCAGCTGTCCTTCACCACGCCCTAACAACACGAGCTCTACAGAGCACAGTCTTCTCACTCTTCTCTTACACCTGCCTGACCTTTTTATTAATCCTTCATTCAAATATTATATTGACACCACTGTGTACCACATACTAAGACAAGATTGTGAAAACTTAGGAATTCTGACTCATTCAGAAACAGCTCACAGGAGAGTAAAATAGGCGCCCAGGACAATTCCGAGGGAGAGCGCTTACCCGCCATACACAAGTTCAAGCCCGAGAAACTCACCTTGCCGCAAACACAAGTAAAAGAACAGCAGAGAAATGTGATTCCAGACCGCAATAAGTGCCGATGGTAAAACAAATAGAATACAAGAAGGCAGTGAGGTGAGAAAGGAAGAAAGGCTGGCGGAGGAGGGATCGGCTTCCGACGAAGTGACAGAGAAAGTCAGAGGTGACGATGAAGATACTAACAATGTTCGGTGCAAGAACAGCCCAAATTAAGGGCACATTCTGTGCTCTGGTCCAAAAGGGTCTGGTGAGTTGGGAGGAAGAGGCTCAGCATGGTTGGGCAAAAGAGCAAGACGATATAAGCTGTGACATGACCACGTGTTGAAGCTGAGGAAGGCAGATTGATACCATCCCAAGAAGAAACAGAAAACATGAATAAGTTTAGAAACTATTTCAAACATAATTTTTTAAAAAAATCCTCTCGCACAGAAAATATTCAGGTTATTTGTAGAATTTTCTGGTAAGTTATACAGATACTTCTGATCTTAACATTGGTTTCAACATGTTTATTATTATTTAGGGGTGGCAAGGGCTGCAGATTCAGAGGATAAATAGAAAACAGATGGGTTCTTACCTACCATAGAGGAAGCATGCCACCCGTGAAGGCAAACACAGGTTGTTCAGGAGGCAGAGGTGGGATGGGTGACCTGTGACCAGCTTCTTCAGCATGGTCTCTGAGGGAAGGCATGGGGACTCATGGCAAGCAGGGGTGTTACTTTGCTAGTCGGCTAATTTCAGTGGACCTGTGGGTGTTGCTTTTGCTCACTGGGAGCCAGCCCATCTACAGTGAGTTTGGGGTGTAGGCTTAAGATCCTGGCATCTGTGTTCTAAGGATGTGTTCACTGGGAGCTGATGTGGTAGGGATTGGCAGCAATCCCTCTGAGCTCAGCAAAGATGTCATCACAGCAAGATGTACAAAACAAGAGAGAAGGTTAAGGGTAGGTGAGTTAGCAGCCAAGCCTGCCAACCTGAGTTTGCTCTCCAGTTCTCCCCAACTCCTGCAAGCTGTCCTCTGAGCTCCACACTGCCACCATGGTACACACAGGCCCACACATATATAGACACAACATAAGTTAATAAAAATGCAATATAGATTTAAAGGCAAGATTAGTGCATAAATAAATTACTGCAGAGTAGTTTTTAAGGTTTTTGGAACTACCACAAACTTGAGAGTGACTTCACAAGAAGGTCAAAAGGTTGCAGCCCACACTCATGCAGGGACACGTCAAAGTCATCTTCTGTGCATTATGAGAGTTCGCTTCTCTTGTGACTCTCTTTGGTCATTTAAGTCATTTTCCTTGCATCTCCTAGAAAGTGCCAAAAGTTAGATAGACCCTTTAAAAAGGTTAAAATATTTCACATCTGAACCCAAGGAGCCCTTTCGATTTTGCCCAAGTACACTATTGGCCCTTGATTTCTTTAGAGATTAAGAAGGTTCCTTTGTAGTCTGAGTTTGTTTTTCAATCTTTAGATGAATCTAATATTTTTCTGACTCTGAATGATCATATGATCTCACCTTTCATTTGTGAATCATATTGTTTTGTTTTCCAATGTTAACTCCTTCATGCCTCCCTAGAAGATAGACACATTTCTAAGTGTCCTCTTGTGTTGCTTGCTTCATTTGCATGTAGTTCATTCGTGAATTTGCAGCTAACGAAGTGAGTTTGTTTCTAATTTCTCCCTCTTATGATCTTCTTGCAGATCTTAGTATAAACTGGCCCCTTTCTGTCCTCCAGAGAGATTTGTTGCTATTTCTTCCTTATGTGTTTTTTAAAAAGGTAGATAAGTCATGTGGATATTGAGTTGCTTGACTCAAATTTTATTTATAAAATCAATTCTACGTTAAATTTGAACCCCTTCAGAGTTTTCCTTTTCTGCTTGTGTCAGTTTCATTAAGATGTGACATTCGAGGGATTGTGTTAACCTCTTCCAAACTGTTATGATTATTGCTTGGACCATCTTGTAAAAGTCTGTTTCTTGGCTCTCTGCTCCTCCCTGTTCTAGAGACAGCCGCTTTTTTTCATGCAGTGCCAGCCTCATTCCAGAGACACGATGGTGAAGGTCGGAGCGAACGGATTTGGCCATATTGGACGCCTGGTTACCAGGGCTGCCTTCACTTCTGGCAAAGTGGAGGTTATTGCCATCAATGACCCTTTCTTTCATCGACCTCAACTACATGGTCTACATGTTCCAGTATGACTCCACCCATGGCAAGTTCAAAGGCACAGTTAAGGCTGAGAATGGGAAGCTTGTCATCAACGGGAAGGCCATCACCATCTTCCAGGAACGAGATCCCGCCAACATCAAATGGGGGGATGCTGGCGCCGAGTATGTTGTGGAGTCGACCGGTGTCTTCACCACCATGGAGAAGGCTGGGGCCCACTTGAAGGGTGGGGCCAAAAGGGTCATCATCTCCGCCCCTTCTGCTGATGCCCCCATGTTTGTGATGGGTGTGAACCATGACAAGTATGACAATTCCCTCAAGATTGTCAGCAATGCTTCCTGCACCACCAACTGCTTAGCCCCCTTGGCCAAGGTCATCCATGACAACTTTGGCATTGTGGAAGGACTCATGACCACAGTCCATGCCATCACGGCCACCGAAAAGACTGTGGATGGCCCCTCTGGGAAGCTGTGGCGAGACGGCCGTGGCGCTGCCCAGAACATCATCCCTGCATCCACTGGCGCTGCCAAGGCTTGGGCAAAGTCATCCCAGAGCTGAACGGGAAGCTCACAGGCATGGCCTTCCGTGTTCCTACCCCCAATGTGTCCATCGTCGATCTGACATGCCGCCTGGAGAAAGCTGCCAAGTATGACGACATCAAGAAGGTGGTGAAGCAGACATCCGAGGGCCCACTAAAGGGCATCCTGGGCTACACTGAGGACCAGGTTGTCTCCTGTGACTTTAACAGTGACTCCCACTCTTCCACCTTTGATGCTGGGGCTGGCATTGCTCTCAATGACAACTTTGTAAAGCTCATTTCCTGGTACGACAATGAATTTGGCTACAGCAACAGAGTGGTGGACCTCATGGCCTACATGGCCTCCAAGGAGTAAGAAGCCCACCCTGGACCACCCATCCCAGCAAGGACACAGCAAGAGAGAGGCCCTCGGCTGCTGAGCAGTCCCTGTCCTAACTCAACCCTTGACACTGAGCATCTCCCTCACAGTTTCCATCCCAGACCCCCAGAATAGCAGGAGGGGCTTAGGGAGCCCTACTCTCTTGAATACCATCAATAAATTTCATTGCACCCCTAAAAAAAAAAAGTCTGTTTCTTGAAGATGAGAGACAAAACTGTCTCTCTTTCTGGTGAAGACCAGGGTGGATTCAGAGGCTGGTCGAGAAAGGTGGGGAAGTACATCTAATAGTTAGCAAGGAATCAAACAAAATCATCAAATCTATTGTCCTTGATCTCAAATAAGTGTTATCACCATTGAGATAGCATCTATGTCAAGAGAGCAGGTGTGAGGCCCAGGTCAGCCAACCTGTGTAGGAGATTCGATTACACATATGGGTCCTGAAGGGCATTTGAGATAAGACAGGACTGGTTACTATTTTAAGTTTTTAAAGTATGTATATAGTCCTGTTTTATGTATTTCTAAGTCAAACAAAGTGTTTTCAAAAAATCAATGTTTACATGACAAGAGAACCCACTCTGAAGGCACACACTTCTGAAGCACTTAGCCCCTTGGTTGTGTGACTGTGCCACACCCTTTTCTATCGGCCAGTGAATCCATTTTTATTTTCTTAAGACATAATTTTATCTTCTCAGCAGACACTAAATTGATGTCTTTTGTGATAAATAATATCTAAAAACAATTCCCCCAGATCTTGGATGTTCAATTATTGCATCATACAAATGTATTTGTGATATTGTAAGGTAGTAATATGAGCACAAATGTTGGTGTTTTAGAAATGAACAGAAGTTACCAAATGGCACCAATGTGATCACAATGATAATCTCATGTATAGTGTGCATTTACACAAACTTTTTAGACTATATAAAAATCATTGTACTTTAAGTTCACTGTCTTTTACAAAAACAACATAAATAAGTTAGGTTTATACTCAAATCTGGTTTTCACATGTAAGACTGAAATAGAAAGGTTTAAATATTTGTTTAACTTATGTACATTTTCATTAGTCATAAGAAGGAAGTTGTGATCGTTGACTTTGCTGTAGAGATGTCAAGAATATTTCTGTTTTTATTACCCAGCAGAGCTAAACATGGGTGGAGTCTCATTCCTGTGTCTTTTCAAAGAACATCATTTTGGTCAGAAATAAAGAGAATAAGTGATTGGAGCTATGGGGACACTATCTTTCTACAGTAACCATTTATTTATTTACTTACCTTTATTTTACTTTATTTTATTTTATCTATTTTGAATGGAGCCTCATTTTCTCGGGTTGGCCTTGAGTTCACTATATAAGCAAGCATGACCTAGAATTTCTGCCTCTCCTGCCCCCCCCCCCCAAGTACTGGGAAGACAGGGGTATGTGCCACCTTACTCGGCTTCTGCGATGGAATTCGGGACTTTATACATGCTAGATGAGTAGTCTACCAAGCGAGCTACAGTCTCAGCTCAAGAATGTTAAGTCAGAAAGTTCGGTCCCACATCAAAGTTAGAGGGAGCCCTCCACCTTCTGATAGTTGTGTAACCTTTAGGTCTGAAATAACAATTGTTGAACAAAGAAGGCAAAAACAAGATCATTTCAAACAGTTACCAGGTGACTTGCTGACCACATTGAGGTTGTTTAGGCAATGAATGCACTTGGGAAAAGAAGTGGTGGGGAGATGAGCACACAAGGTGGCTGTGTAGTGGCACAGGAGACAGGCAGGGCACTGGAGGCCTTGGGGCTGATGGGCTGGTTAGCACTAGCAAACACAGCAATAAGGAGCCAAGAAGCAGGAAGGGTTTATCTAGGCTCATGGTAACTTGACTCTGTTTTCTTGAGCTTGGCGTGGCACAGTCCACAATGGCGGGAGGGTGTGAAAAAGAAGACATTTATTTCATGACTGGGGAGCAAAAAGAAACAGGAAGGGAGAGTGTCCCAATATCCCCTTCACGGGCATGACTCTAAGGACCTAACTTCCTTCCACTGAGTCCTACCTACTAAGGTTCCATCATGTCGCAATAATGTCACATGCTGGAGACTAAGCCTTCAGCATCCAGGACTTTGAATAATATTCAAGATCCAAACTAGCTTCCATGTTCCCTGTCATGATAATGGACTAAACTTCTGAAGTGAGTCACTGCAATGAAATGTTTTCTTTGTGAGAGCTGCCGTGGTCATAGTGTGTCTTCGCAGCAATAATAACCCTAAGATGGCGTATTAAAGGCTTCTCTATCGCTCTAAATTTTCCATTTTTTGACCATGCTTCCTGGGTCAAGTTTTACATTGTAGCCCCATCCTCTCGATCTCCTATTGCACATTCTCTATAGTTTTTTTCTCGTACGATAATCTGTGAATTCTATTTCCTAATGTTTATTTACTCCAGTGTTTCTGAGGAATTCATACCAAGCCAACTCGTATTGATTTTCTAGTCATCACCAATATTTTACTTAAGAATTTTGCATTTATAATTCATCTACATATAAATTACATATAAATTTCTAACGTCCTTGTCTAGTGTATGGGTTATACCCAACTTGCAAACTGAAGTGAGGAATTTTCCCTAGAATACTTTGTATAAACATGGACACTATAGAGTCTACCTGTAACTTCACGTGACTTCACAGTTCATCTTCAGACTTCCAGTAGAGGGGCAGGCTGAGGTGAGGCTTGCTTTTCTTCTATTCCTTCCTTGGACTTGAGGCTGAGTCAGAGGAACCTATACCCCTGACTTTTAGCTAACGCTGAGGTGTGCCTGGCCTTGGCCTTTAGTCTCTTTAGGTCCAATTGAACAGCAGTTCCCAGACCATCTTATTTTTTTCTGCCAAGAGAATTTTAAGAAACAAGTGACGACCCTAAAAAAAAAACACAAGGAAATCAGAGGTTGTGAGTTGGGAGGTGATGGTGTACGCCTGCAATCCCAGTACTTGGGAGGCAGAGGCAGGTGGATTTCGCGAATTTGAGGCCAGCCTGGTCTAAAGTTCCAGGACAGACACCAAAGTTACAAAGAGAAACCCTGTCTCCCAAAAGAGAGAGAGAGAAAGAGAGAGAGAGAGGAAAGAAAGAAAGAAAGAAAGAAAGAAAGAAGGAAGGAAGGAAGGAAGGAAGGAAGGAAGGAAGGAAGGAAGGAAGGAAAGAAAGAAAGAAAGAAAGAAAGAAAGAAAGAAAGAAAGAAAGAAAGAAAGAAAGAAATAGAGCTTGTGACTTCTCTGCTCCTGTCATGGTTAGAATCCATAGTTGGCAATGGTGAATGAAACCACACCTTATTTTCTCTCTGGGTTTCCATTTTACAGAGAATTTGGGGAAAAAAATTCACTCTCAGATGCTATGGAAAAACACGAAGTCACATATTAATTTAATTTTTTTTATCTGGAAAAAAAGTCTGTATCATAATAGAGTCCTCCAGCCACCAGCTCGAGTCATGCCCCTCTGAGCTGGCAGCCTCCAGCACTCAATAAGCGCTTGTGTGTTTGAAGAGGTTTGCTCTCCCATAGTAGCTGACCAAATCAGAGGCAGAGCCAGGCAGGGAGTGCTCTATTTTTAGCGGAGATGGTTCATTTTATTTCCATGTGACATGGAAAATTCTTAAAGAAACAAAATGACAGCAATGTGCGTGCTTGTTTAGGACATGATTTCCGGCTGTGTGTCTGTGCCAATCTAACAGCGAGTCTCTGACTTCGCCCTTGCTGCTTGCATTTCTTACCTTGGCCTTTTGGTGTCATTCTCAGATTAATCTGAAAAGCAGAGGAAGCAGGGAAATTATTCTCCGGACTCTGGGTCTCTGCTTTCTCCCTTGAAACAAGGATAATTCAGCCAGGAGGTCAGCATCTCCGCCATCTTTTCTTACGTGCACATGTAGAAATGGCGTGCGATGGCGGTAACTCAGTGGAACCTAGGCAAGCAGGGACAGCAAACCCAGCCTGGGCTTTTACAGAGAGCACAAAGAGAACTTGGCTGAACTGTTTTGTTTACTATCGACGGGATGTAACAGTGATGCTCCTCAGCCATCCCGGCCGTGGCTCCTTCTGAACAGCATGGTCCATGGTGGCTGCAGATGATGGTGAAGTCCTCCGTCTCCACTTCTGCTATGTCCATGCGGTTGTCACACTCACCATCCACAAGTGAGAGAACCCTTGGTCCTCAGCCAGGCCGTCATCAGCTCTGTCACTGCACTTCCTTTCAACTCAGAAAAGATCATTTTCTAACAATTTTTATTTTTCTCCCTGATAATTATAATTTTCCTCCATTTGTAATATTATTATATACACTTAGTGAGATGGACTCTTTTTGCTCTACACAAATAAATAAGGACATACAGTAAACAAGTATGTGATAAGAGATAAGCAAAAGTTGGAATTATATGGAGCTTTAACCATTCGCAGTCAATGTGTTTGTCTGTCTGTCTGTCTGTCTGTCTATCTGTCATCTATATATCTACCCATCCATCCAAATCTCTCTCTCTCTCTCTCTCTCTCTCTCTCTCTCTCACACACACACACACACACACACACACACACACACACACACACAGAGAGAGAGAGTCCTTTAGGAGAAGGGACTTGCCACATCCTGAATTTTAAAGCAGCTTCACTGTTGGACACAGTGTAAGAGCACTAGGGCCTCTGGTGTATGGGCCAATTGCTGTGTATTTGGATGGTTCAGTTTCCATCACTGTAGCCCCCAAGTCCTTGGAGCACCATTTCTTAAAACATTCCATTTTACTTATGTTCTAATTTGATTCATAGATGAAGTAAACTTTTAAGATAAATTTTATGAGGATATGATTATTCTAGTTTCAACCAAATAGAAATTCAATTCTTGGGTTTGCTATTTTTTCCAGTATGATCTGAGTGGGAGAGCTAAGAAGTGAGAAGGGTCTGAGATCTCTGCCACACTTACAGGCTGGCTCAATGCTCTTCCCTGGTATCAAGGATGCTGGTGGAGGATGTGAAACCATGGCAACAGGGATGAAAGAGTTTAGGACTACAGAACAACAAGAAACTCGAAACTCCATTACTAGATTCTCTTTTTCTGAAGACATGGTTTCTGTTTGGTCCAATCAATGGGTTGGAACGCTGAGTGTGGGGAAGGGAATCTCACGCCCGTGCCTCCTCCAGGGGGAGACATTTCTCTTTCTCCCAAGGCCGATTGCTACCCACAGTCCTTGCGAGGTAGTATAGAATGGTTGGTGAAGCATTCACAGGGCATGTCTTTGGGAGACAGAGCAGAACAGGCTTATAGAGCAGTTGCACCCCGCGGGACAGGGATAGAAGACCTAACGTGTACCCTCCAGCCGGCGCTGATTAGGGGCCAGCCGCTCTAACCAATCACCCCTCCCCCAGTACTCCAGAGGAAACTATCAGAAAGAACATGTTCTTACAGAGGGCTCAGAGGACCACGGTGGGACACTGGTGCAGCACTCGGAACATCCGCCACACTGTTCACTTTGAGTTTCGCTTCTCCCCTCCAGCCACTTTTTAGTTACTCCTTTACTAGACATGTCCACGTGTCTTAAGTGGCTGGTGTCCATTTTTCGAGGGCTTTCTTAGAGCCATTCCTCTTAACTAATGAACCGCCCAACCATGCATCTTGGAGGGTGGCTGAGAGAAGGGAGCAGGCATAGAATTCAAAGAAGTCTATGTAGCTATTTATTAACATCCCTGGAAACATGAAGAGGAAAAAGTGGGAACTAATGACTCCCATTTGTGTTTGAGAAGAACTGGATCTTTTGTTCCCCATCTCCCTCGGAAAATCAAGAGCTGGTCCACGGTCAATGCGCGTGTCAAGGATCATTTCAAGAACAAATTGAGGAAACGCTGGCCCAGGTCTTTCGTCGCCTTTTCACCGTGATAGATTTATTTACCTCCCTGGCTGGCCCCCTTCTCTTTCATGCTTTCCAACTGCTTTAAAAATCCAGAGTGAAAAATGAAACCCAGTTCCGGCTTTTAAGAAAATGAGAGAGGGTCGAGGCTGGGCTGGCAGGTGCACGTCCAGGGTGCTAGAGAATATTGAGAATCTTAAGAAAAGAACTATACGACCTAGCTGGCCTCACCAGAGAGACGGTCACTAATTGAAAATTTGGAGTACATTTAATACGCTGGTGGAGTGTGATGATTTATTAGGACCAGCATAGGGGAAAGGTTTGCCAAACAAATTTAAAGAACAAACAGGGAAATAGTTTGTCTTTCTCAGGCTGAAGGCCAAGAGATATTCTGAACGTTTTTTTTTTTTAATCACTTTATATTTAATTGCCTCTGCAAAACAATGAAGGTTCCGGTTCCTAACTTTTTAAAGTTAATATTAAATTCTCACACTGTCTCTAAGATGTCCCTTCCCTCAGAGGGCCTGCACCCTCACGATGTCTCTAAGATGCCCCTTCCCCCTGAGGGCCCTGCACCCTCACGACGTCTCTAAGATGCCCCTTCTATCTGAGGGGCCCTGTCATTGTTGTGACCATGTGAATTCAGAGTGAAGAAGGACTTTGTGAAAATGTTTCTCTACTCTTAACTTTCCTCAAACTTCCTACTCAATTAGAGAATGTCAGTGAGGTCTGCTGTGCAATAGGCTGACATTTAGTAACTCACAGCCAGTCCAGCTTTGTGTCTCCCTGGTTGGTGCTGGACTAGAGAGAGCTGTTCCCTTGCCTCCTCAGAATGAAGGAAGAGCTTTGCTCTTGTGCTGGCAAAACTGGATGTCAATCTGTAGAAGAATGAAAATAGATCCATATCTATCACCATGCACAAAACTCAAGTCCAAATGGATTAAAGACCTCAATATCAGTCCGAACACACTGAACCTGATAGAAGAGAAAGTGGGAAGTACTCTACAACACATGGGCACAGGAGAACACTTCCTACGTATAACCCCAGCAGCACAGACATTAAGGGCATCATTGAATAAATGGGACCTCCTGAGACTGAGAAGCTTCTGTAAAGCAAAGGACACTGTCACTAAGACAAAAAGGGAACCCACTGACTGGGAGAAGATCTTCACCAACCCCGCAACTGACAAAGGTCTGATCTCCAAAATATATAAAGAACTCAAGAAACTAGACCATAAAAGGCCAATCAACCCAATTATAAAATGGGGCACTGAGATGAACAGAGAATTCTCAATAGAAGAAGTTCAAATGACCAAAAGACAGTTAAGGTCATGCTCAACTTCCTTAGCAATCAGGGAAATGCAAATCAAGACAACTTTAAGATACCATCTTACACCTGTCAGAATGGCTAAAATAAAAAACACCAACGATAGCCTTTGCTGGAGAGGTTGTGGAGAAAGGGGTACACTCATCCATTGCTGGTGGGAATGCAAACTTGTGCAACCACTTTGGAAAGCAGTGTGGCAGTTTCTCAGGAAATTCGGGATCAACCTACCTCTGGACCCAGCAATACCACTCTTGGGAATATACCCAAGAGATGCCTTATCATACAACAAAAGTATATGCTCAACTATGTTCATAGCAGCATTGTTTGTAGTAGCCAGAACCTGGAAACAACCTAGATACCCTTCAATGGAAGAATGGATGAAGAAAGTATGGAATATATACATATTAGAGTACTACTCAGCAGTAAAAAACAATGACTTCTTGAATTTTGCATGCAAATGGACGGAAATAGAAAACACTATCCTGAGTGAGGTGAGCCAGACCCAAAAAGAGGAACATGGGATGTACTCACTCATATTTGGTTTCTAGCCATTAATAAAGGACATTGAGCTTATAATTCGTGATTCTAGAGAAACTAAATAAGAAGGTGAACCCAAAGAAAAACATATAGGCATCCTCCTGAATATTAAACCTCATCAGGCGATGAAAGGAGACAGAGCCAGAGACCCACATTGGAGCACCGGACTGAAATCTCAAGGTCCAAATCAGGAGCAGAAGGAGAGAGAGCAGGAGCAAGGAACTCAGGACCACGAGGGGTACAACCACACACTGAGACAATGGGGATGTTCTATCAGGAACTCACCAAGGCCAGCTGGACTGGGTCTGAAAAAGCACGGGATAAAACCGGACTCGCTGAACATAGAGGACAATGAGGACTACTGAGAACTCATGAACAATGGCAATGGGTTTTTGATCATACTGCACGTACTGGCTTTGAGGGAGCCTAGGCAGTTTGGATGCTCACCTTACTAGACCGGGATGGAGGTGGGTGATCCTTGGACTTCCCACAGGACAGGGAACCCTGATTGCTCTTCAGGCTGACGAGGGAGGGGGACTTGATTGGAAGAGGGGGAGGGAAATGGGAGGTGGTGTGGAGGAGGCAGAAATCTTTAATAAATAAATAAATAAATAAATTTAAAAAAAAATAAAAATTGGGACAAAAAAATAAAAAAAATAAAAGTGATGGTGTTTATATACAAAAAAAAAAAAACCCCAAAAAACAAAACAAAACAAAAAATAAAAGGATCCTCATTGTGCCGAGCACCCACACTCTGAGCACCCACACTCCTGTCTCTGGAGTTCTTCAGCTTCTCTGCTGGATTCCAGGGTTTCACCTCTGTCAGGTGAGGACTTGCAGTGCCCATGCCACCATTATCAGTGAGAGCACACAGGGACCTTCATGGGATTTAGATGTAACTCCTTCATCTTTAAGCCGAGGAGGCAGAGGTCCAGAAGGCGAAGAGAAGCATTCAAGACCTTGTTATGTTCATCTCATGAAGACCTAGGATCCACGGTTATGCATCTGTTACTTCTAAACTGTGCCACTCATGAAGTGTGTTACATCCTGGGATGGGGGGATATATACAGAGAGAGAGAGAGTGGATTGGGAAATGTGCATGTGTAGCCACATCAGCTATCCTTGAAGCTTTTCTCTAGGTTAAAATTTCATCAAATTAAAAACTTAAAAATGCATCTTTATCATATTCTAGAAGCTTCAAGCATTGTTACCAGTAGGGCCCTTCCTGTTGCTAGAAGTCATGTTTGTCTGAGAATAAACATTAACTTCTAGTTAAACTTGATGTAAGGACAAGATTTTTCTCTTCTGGTACTTCTCTCCCTCCCTCATTCTCTCCCTCCCTCCCTCCCTCCTTCCCTCCCTCCCTCCCTCCCTCCCTCCCTCCCCCCCTCTCTGTGCACACATGTAAGCACTACACAAGTGAGTGTAGTGTCTGTATGGGAACACATGAAAGCCAGAGGTTAGTGTTGTATGCCTTCTACTACTTGCTGACCTTATCTCTTGAGAAACATTCTCCCTGAACCTAGAGCTCACCGGGTTGGGCCATATTCCGACTCCCCAACAGTTGTGCTAGGGTTCCACACTTTTGTTACAGGCTCTCTACATATGTGCTGGGGGATCCTGGTACATATATATATAGCAGGTACTTAGCTGACTTATGTGTGAACCAGCTCTCCAGTTCCCATCTTGCTTCTCCAGACAGGTCTCTAATCAGCTCAGAGACTGCCAGTTTGATAAGGCTGTCTGACCAGTGCACTCAAGTGATCTGCCTGTCTCTGCCTCCCCAGTGTTGGTAGCAGGGGCATGTGCCATTGTGCCCAGTGTTTTTACCTGAGTTCAGGAGACTGAACTCAAGTCTTTATGTTTCTTGGCAAACATTTCAGCTATGGAACTGTCTCCCAGCTGCATTATAGTCACTACAGGCAAATCGCTCTTTGGTCCTCCTGTGACTGAATAAAGGTTTGTAATGAGTACCAAGCCCCCAAACAAGTTTGAATACAGTATTTTTTTTTTTGTGGTGCTATGAACAGAGACCTAGACTTCACACAAGCCAGGAAAACGCTCTACCACTGAGCTCTATATCCTGCAGTCCTTAGGTCTGTTCTTTCTGGAGACACACAACTATAAGTTAGAACATGCTTATTAAACCCATTAGGAAATGCAATGGAAAATATTATATCCTAAGTATCAGCAAAACACACATTTTCTAGAAATAAAAATTTGAAGACATAAGTAACGTTTATGAGGGAAGAATCTGGAACTCTGACTAAAGAACATGAAAAATCAGATCCAGAAATAGCTTGTCATGGCAGAGACTCTGGATTATTAAAATGAATTATATAAGGATGCCAGTGTAATATCTAAACCAAGCTCCACAGCCCGCACCACCTGCCTGAAACTTGAAAAATAACACTAATTTCATTTGGAAGAATAAATATAAGAAATAAGTCATGAAAACTCAAATGAAGACTGTTATAGGGAGTTCGTGTGAACCACATATTAAAGGATTCTAACACATCTACAGTGTTGAACCAGTTGGATCTGGATAATGAACAGACATATCACTTATATAGAATATTCCAGAGGTCTCTCAAGATTTAAAGGGAGCATAAATACATAGAAATTTATATACACAAAGGTGGCATCTCATCCATAAATTTAAAATAATTAAATAAATTATGCCCATACAATTCACTCCCATTTGGATAAAAAAATCTGCAGCCATTTCCAAAAACCAAAATAACCCAAAAAACTACCACCACCATCTCCACCACTACTACCACCAACACCAACAAATCAACTTCAAGGAATGACAGAGTTCAGCAAAAGAACCTTATATAACCAGTAAAATGTTTACACACACACAGAAACACATGCTGCACATACACTCTCACACATATACACATGCACATACACAGACGCATACACACACTCTCACACGCAGACACATGCATACACACATACTACCCACACAGAACATGCACACACACAGACATATGCATATATACACGGCCCCTACAGACTCATGCACACACACACACAGACACATGTATATATACACACTTGCACACAGACACATGCATATACACATGCCCCCTACAGACTCATGCACACACACACAGACACATGTATATATACACTCACACACAGACACATGTATATATACACTCACACACAGACACATGCATACACACACACACACACAGAGCCAGAGGTAAAGTAAAAGGAAAGAACAGAGAGTTAAGTGTAAGTCTATTTAACCATTGAAACTTTTAGTGTGACACAGACCCTTCAAGTAAAGCTACACGACAAATGATGTTCCAGGAACAGTATCTCCAAAAACACAAAATAAAGGCTAATTCTTACTGACATACAAAAATATACCTAATAATTTAAAATAAAAAGCAGTATATAAGAAAAATAACTGGAAAATTAATAATTAGCAAAAATGATTAATACTACGTATTGCTAAAAAGGCCATAGTAAAGCAAGACACCATTTTTTTCTAATCAGCAAAGTGAACAGGAAATGCTATGGCGCTTGTATATCCACTGTGTCCACAGAAGTTCAGGGCACTGAGAAATATGTGCAAGGTGACAGCATAACCTTGTGGTGTTTGAATGAGAATATATTTAAATGCTTGGTTTCCAGTTGGTGGAACTGTTTAGAAAGGATTAGGAGGTATGGCCTTGTTGGAAGAGGTATGACACTGGGGGTGGGTTTTGAGGGTTCAAAAATCCCACACCATTCCCAGTTAACTCTCTGTCTTGTGCTTGTGAGTCAAGACGTAAGCTCCCAGCTACTGCTTCGGTGCCATGACTGCCTGCCATGATAGTCATGGACTCTTGCCCTCTGCAACTGTGAGTACCAAATAAAATGTGTTATTTTATAAGATGCCTTCATTATGGTGCTTTGTCATAGCAACTGAAAAACAACTAAGACACACCTTTAATCACAGAACTTGAGAGCAAGAGGCAGGAAGAAGTAGGGGAGGCAGGATGAGGCAAGAGAGACATGACAAGGCAGGAGGTGACAGAAGTAGGCAGGAGGCAGAGGGATCTCTGTGAGTTTGAGATTAGCCACATCTATTCAGAAAGTTCCAGGCATGCCAGGGTTACAAAAACACAAGATGGGGGGTGGTGGAGAAATATTGCATGTGTTTTTAGGAAGGGCATCCTGTATCCATGTCCAACCCCTCCACAAACCAGTGTGGTAAAGGCCGTTCATCACAGTCATTAATTTTTCCAAGCAGCAGGAAGAAGTCTAATGTGAGAGTCACTTAACTTTCAACTTGAAGAGTCTGAGAGATGTGGCTCTTGGCTAATTTATAGAGAAGAAGTCAGTCAGTCCATTTTGCCACACTACCAATGCATCCTTTATTCCAAATAGAAGCTGGCCTACCTCACATTTCAAGGCTGAGAGTACCTCTTCTGCCTCCACTGAGGGACTCAGGGTAGATGGAAGCACAGAGAAGACCTTAGGAGTCAGGACCACACTTTCTCTTTTTATAACTTGATAGGAACTAGGCAGAGTTCCAAGAGAACTTCATCAGTAACTTCTGAGTGTAGGGCTCCCAATGACACCCCTCCCCTTTCCCTAGCCTCCACCTCTAGGGTCCTCACAATTCCCTCTCAACATCTCCATAGTGAGGTCTAAGTTCTCAACATGTGAACCATTGAGTAGTTATTCCTTCCACACCAAGGCAGTTGAGAAACATCTTAGGTGAACTCAAGGGTCTTAGTAAGTGTGGAGAATCTGGGTACAGACTCGTGCAACCGCATCCAGGTACCAGCCTTCTGTCCCAATGGGCAAAACATACATGATCATACCATAAAGGTCAAAGTATTGCTTTATACTAAGGATTTGCTGGCTCAGTGATATCAGTGACCAAGATAAACAAAGAAAAGGAAGAAAGTCGAAAAGCTAAAATTAGACTAGTTTTGAGAAGAAAACACTCTGTGGCTCTCCAGGATTCAGGATTTGTTCCTTTCCTGTCATGGCCTGGTTTACTCTCCTCTCCTGGGTTCATATACAGAGCCATGGATATAGAGTCAGGGTAGGCAAGCTAGGTCCAGCAGTGTGGGAAGCCTCTTCTCAGTGTGTAGCCAAACTTGCATTATCATCATCAGAAAGACAACCACAGTGTCATGAACGTGCAACAAAGAGAATCCATTGACAACCAACGATGATCTCTCAATGCCAGCTCTGCACTCATGAGTGCCCAGTAGACACTCTAGGCTCACACTCTATCATTAAAAAATAGGACCATAGAATTGTTCAGTGACTCACAGATAGAAGTTGTGGTTTAAGCTGTCTGGCCTTTCTGGAGAAATGATGTCTATCATTTATTAAGCACCTACTGCGTACCAGACACCCCCCCCCAGGGGCCTCTCAGATTATCTCCAGCGATGACAGTAATTAACAGAGTAACAGTCTATAGACCAACTTATAGGACAGTAATGGGTAGAGCGCACCCTGACCAGGACTGTTTAATTATTTACAGTATCTCCTGACCTCTATTTAAACCTTCATTTCATGTCAGTACAGAGAAGTTGGCTGTGGGAGTCACTGGACCCTTGATCTGGACCTCTTCCCAACAGGCCCACTGATTCATCTCCCACCTCTGCTTTTCCCTGTTACTCATATCTTTAATTGATGTATCTAGATGGGTGGCCCTGTATAGTCAACTGTGGTTACTAGCCCCAGGGCTTGGGACCTAAAGCACCTGAGCTACAGCAGGATCTGCTGTTCTCTCCTAGTGGCAGATGTGGACAGTGTTGTGCCTCTGTCAGGGGTGTTCTCTTTGGTTTTGAGCCCTGGACATTTGATAAGGGTTTCCCCTCTGTATGCTATGAATGTTTTTATTACCATTGCTTAATAAAGAAACTGCTTTGATCCATGGCAGGGAAGAATATAGCCAGGCTAGAGGAGATATATAGAGAGAGTAGGCAGAGTTGGGGAGATGCCATGTAGCTGCTGAAGGAGAAAGATGCTGCTAGAACCTCTTACTGGTAGACCACAACCTTGTGGTGATGGACCGATTAATAGAAATGGGTTAGTTTAAGATGCAAGACCTAGCTAGGAATATGCCTAAGATACTGGCCAAACAGTGTTATAATTAATATAGTTCTGTGTGATTATTCAGGTCTGGGCAGCTGGGAAAAGAACAAACCGTCTCTGCAATCAAATGCTGCCAATGTGGGCCACCTACATCTACATAAAACCTGAGAGATCTTAGGAAGGAATTGTAGACTCAAAAGAACAGAGTTAAGCACAACTTCTTGGTAGCAGCATTTTCTTGGGTGGGCTCTGTTTGCTAGAAGCAAGCAGGGGTGTGAATCATTTAAGAGAAGGCTTCTTGACTCTGTGTTAGCAGCAAAAACTGCAGAGCTCCTTTAAGAGGTGGCTTCCTGGTTCATGTTGGTCCTGTTATGGAACACTTAAACTGGGTCTGTGAGCAGTGTGTTACAAATTGCTTAATGGTGACATAGATCTTCTGTGTCCCTGGAGCTGGGGTGGTGAGTAGGCAGAGTCAGGAAGACACCATGTAGCTGCCAAAGGAGAAAGATGCTGCTAGAAACTTACCAGTAGGCCACAACCTTGTGGTGATACACCCATTAATAGAAATGCGTCAATTTAAGATGTAAGAGCTAGTTAGAAATATGCCTAAGCTATTGGCCAACCAGTGTTGTAATTAATATAGTTTCTGTGTGATTATTCAGGTCTGGGTAGCCAGGAAATGAATGTCCAGTCTCTGTTTACACTCACCCTGCCCCAGCATCTACATACCAGAGGCACAGGATACACCATGGCCATGACCCTTGCCTGCTCTTGCTTCCAGGCAGTCTCATCTCTCAAACCCTGGTGGTGGCACTACAAATAATATGGTCCCTTTCTCCTCTCTGTATGTTTATTGGCACTTTGAGTCCATACCCGGTGCTAACAGCTGACTTTCTGTGTACAGAATCTATTGAAGACAGTCATCTGGGAAGGAGGCATCATAGCATTCCCCACTGGGGGTGCTGAAGAATTACAGAATCAGTCATCCTGGGGGATCATGTAGAATAAGGGACCAGAAGACCAACCCCTTCCCTGGATCAAAATCCTGTAAAGCACCATCTGGAGGACACAGGGTTCACAGAATCAATGCTTTCCCTGAAGACAAGATGGTCTTTAATTCTTGAGAGCATAGGCCAGGATGCATGATCAGAACAGAGATTCCAACAGGATTTATGTGAAGCCACAGGGCAGTCTAAACAGGACACCTACAGATCTGAAGTTTGGCCCTCTATGTAGATACCCCAACCAGATTTCTCATCCCTACCTCCCCCTGCTGGCCCTGCCCTCTCCCCTCACGGCTGCTGCCCTGGCCTCTTCTGCTTTTCCTTATCATCCTGAATTGTAATGTCTATTTACATGTCTGTTCCCCCAGACAGGCTATTTTACATGTTTTTTTTTTTTAATTTTTCGAGACAGGGTTTCTCCATAGCTATTTGGTTCTTGTCCTGGAACTAGCTCTTGTAGACCAGTAGGCCTCGAACTCACAGAGATCCGCCTGCCTCTGCCTCCGGAGTGCTGGGATTAAAGGTGTGCGCCACCACCGCCCGGCTATTTTACATGTTTTATTGGCCTTATTAGTTATACACAATCGCATAACTGTAGGTGGATACCATCCTTTTTCATCACATGTGCCTCATTTCCCTCTCTTGCCCCCTTCCATGTATCCCCTTCCTCTTCCTAACTGGTCCTCTTCTATTTTCATGGCATAAAGAGTTTCACGGGGGTTGCTTACAGGAGCATGGGTGTTGGAGGAGGTGGCTTGTTGGTTCCTGGCCTCTTAGCCGCAAAATAATCACACAGAAACTGTATTAATTAAAACACTGCTTGGCCCATTAGCTCTTGTTTCTTATTGGCTAACTCTTACATCTTAATTTAACCTATTTGTATTAATCTGTGTATTGCCAAGTGACTGTGCCATACCAGGTAAATTCCATCTGGCTCCTGCGGGGCTCCATGGCTTTTCTCTGACTCCTCCTCGTTTCTCTCAGCCTTCCATTTAGTTTCTCCCACATAGCTCTGTTCTACCCTATCAGGCCATGCCAGTTTTTTTATTCATTAACTAATGAAAGCAACACATAGACAGAAGGACCTCCTACACCACATGGGCGTCTCACAAGTGGCTACACCACTGAAGAAAGTTCTCCCCATCTCCGCAACTGTTAATTGACTATCAATCTTCAGGAGGGGAGGGGCCTTGTCCACTCCTCCCTCTCCGTGGCAGGGTTTTGGTGGTCCCAGTTTTATACAGGTCTCAGGCAGATCATCAGAGCCTCACTACTCTGGTAGATACACCACTTACCACACGTGCCAGCCATTATAATTGTATGTCATATATTAACTCTATTGACAGGAATCCCCCAAATTGGGACCATGTGCATTCTCACTGTAGATAGAGGTCTCCTTACCAGTGGCAGGATTTTGATGGACCCAATCTTATACAGGTCTCAGGCAGACCGTCAGAGCCTCACTACTGTGGTAGATAGGCCACTTACCACACGTGCCAGCCATCATAATACTGTCACTTATTAACTCATGCACAACTGGCAGTGATCTGCCCCAAATGGGGACCATGAGCACTGCCACTGTATTGAGAGGTCAGGGACTACGTCACACCCACTTCTTTCCCTAGAATGCAGGGCAGTGCTTGGCATCAAGAGATCTCTCAGGATGAGCGTTGAATGGATAGATTGTCTCTCAGCCGTTCTCAGAAGGGGCAGACTGTCCCCAGCAAACTGGAGCTCTTCTTTCCTCTTAGGATCCTGTGTCATCATCTTGTTTATCACAGCCACCCTGCACTACCTCAGTGACACAGATTTAACCCAGCTCAGCTAAGCTGGCCATTAAATAAAAAACAACAACAACAACAACAACAACAACAAAAAAAAAAACAACTCAGTCTCTTAATGTGCTAGCACTCCATTTTTGTGTTGGCTTCCTGCGGTTTGGTGAAAGAACCAGATGAGTGTTACTGTCTGTTTGGAAAATGCCCTTTGAGAACAGGGACAGTTAATGGCTCCTTCCCACTGAGTCCAAGAGATGGTGCCAAGTACCCTGCGGGCACACAGAAATATTAATTGGTGTTGATTTCCTGACTTATTATTTGAATATGTTAAATGGCCCTTGAGAGGCTTCCAAAGAGTTAATACATTGCTCCAATGCCTTACACAGGGACTATTTGGCCTGGGAGGGTTCTGTGGCGCTTTGTGACGAGTGTTCACTTTGTAAGCTTGATGGATAGACACAGGAAGATGTGGGATAATTTTTGATTACAAGACATTACAGAAAATGCATCTTTTATGTTAGTCTACTTGAATGCCAACTTGCAAGTACCAGGTCCATGTGAGTCCATGGGGCTTTGAGAATTTGATGGCATCTCTTTCATCAATACCACCACCAAAAGGGGCTTTGAAAGTCTAAATACCCCAAATTTGATTATTATTCCCCATTTTTCACTTCTAGAGCACTTTAGTATAAATCCAAAAGATTATTTTATATTTGGGGCTTAAGTTATTGGCTAATAGTTTTCTTCCAAGGCCACCACACATGAACTCAGTCATTCATTTTGAAATAGGAAGCAGTTAGGCATTCTCTCTCGCAAGCTGCTGAGAGATTCCAGAATGTTTATGCAGGTTAGTAAAGGGTACAGATTAGGCTCTCCTTGTCATCGCCGCTGAAGCCTGAGGTTCGCACTCCATCTCTGTGGACTTCTAGCAGCCAGGAAGGAGGGCTCTCTTGGGCCAATGTTGTTAGGAAGTTGTTAGGCAATTAACAGTGAGGTCTAATAAAATTTGAGCTGAGTGTGGCTTATAATTGTGGGAAGGAGTAAGGCATGAAGTAAATCCACATTCGTCTTCAGAGCTGCGTCGAGTCTGAAATGGGAAGGTTTGCAGGTTTGGGGAGGTAAAATGTGACCCACATCCTGTATTGGTTTCTCCTGCTGTGATGAGAATCTTGACGGACACAACTCAAGAGGTTATTGTGGGTCACAGCGAGGGGATGCTGTCCATCTTGGCTTCATGGAGGGAACGGGAAGCAGGTGGTCACCCTGCATCTTCGGTCACCATGTAGAGAGAAGACAGGAAGTAGGTGGCACTATAAGAAGTCATGATATACCTCCTTTTGCCCACTTCTTTCCGTGTTTCCCCATCAAGTTTCCATAGCCTTCCCAAACAGTGCCACACTTGGGAATTGAGTCCAAGTACAGGCACCAATGGGAAGCATTTCATTCTCAGAGACTGCAACGTGGTCCCAGCAAGGTTTTCAACAGAATCACAATTATTTCTGTCAGTCATGTGCCAATGTCCCTACTGGTGGGATGTGGATCATAGATAGCTACATGCTGCTTCAGAACAGATTTTGTCCCCAATTGAATTAGCACAAAAATGTCTATTTCCGGAAATGTTTGGCTCTAAGCGTGGTCCTAAGGATTAAAACTGTGTACAAATGAGGTCTAACATGTCCACCTCACCAACACAATGGCAAGACCAGATTGAATCACAGTCCCAGTACATTTTAGAAGATGCCACATAACATTTTTCTATGAAGGAGTTTGTAGTCATGGCCGGCTTAAGTACCTGGAGTCTCTATTCACAACAGTTAGATGACATTTTGTCTTGGAATGTGTCTCTAGGTATATTAATTTTTAATTTCTGCCTTAGTAATATTAAGCTGTACTTTAAAAGAGAAGAATCTCCTCATTATCTTTACCCTTTCTATAAGTACTCAGGATTTCTCCAGCATGGAACAGCCTTTTTATCTTTTCTGAGTTTAACATTGTGTGTTCAGATGCATTTTATCCTCATCATTACTTCCTGTTAGAACAAGTTCTCCTGAACAGCACTCCACCAATATCTGAGAAAGAGGGCTAAAATGCCAGGAAAACAGCAGAAATGAATAAGCTTTGGCTCCAGTATTAGACAAATAGATGAATAGATCATACATTAAAGAGTTGTAGGACCCAGCAATACCACTATTGGGAATATACCCAAGAGATGCCCAAACATACAACAAAAGTATATGCTCAACTATGTTCATAGCAGCATTGTTTGTAATAGCCAGAACCTGGAAACAACCTAGATGCCCTTCAATGGAAGAATGGATGAAGAAAGTATGGAATATATACATATTAGAGTACTACTCAGCAGTAAAAAACAATGACTTCTTGAATTTTGCATACAAATGGACGGAAATAGAAAACACTATCCTGAGTGAGGTAAGCCAGACCCAAAAAGAGGAACATGGGATGTACTCACTCATATTTGGTTTCTAGCCATAAATAAAGGACATTGAGACTATAATTCGTGACTCTAGAGAAGCTAAATAAGAAGGTGAACCCAAAGAAAAACATATAAGCATCCTCCTGAATATTAACCTTCATCAGGTGATGAAAGAAGACAGAGACAGAGACCAACATTGGAGCACTGGACTGAAGTCTCACGATCCAAAGGAGGAGCAGAAGGAGAGTGAGCACGAGCAAGGAACTCAGGACCGCGAGGGGTGCACCCACACACTGAGGCAAAGGGGATGTTCTATTGGGAACTCACCAAGGCCAGCTGGCTGGGGTCTGAAAAAGCGTGGAACAAAACCGGTCTCGCTGAACATAACGGACAATGAGGACTACTGAGAACTGATGAACAATGGCAATGGGTTCTTGATCCTATTGCACGTAATGGCTTTGTGGGAGCCCAGGTAGTTTGGATGCTTACCGTAATAGACCTGGATGGAGGTGGATGGTCCTTGGACCTCCCACAGGACAGAGAAACCTGCTTGCTCTTTGGGCTGAGGAGGGAGGAAGACTTGATTGGGGGAGGGGGAGGGAATGGGAGGTGGTGGCGGGGAAGAGGCAGAAATCTTTAATAATTAAATAAATTAATTAATAAAAAAATAAATAAATTAAAAAAAATAGTTGTAGAACATCCAGACAAAGGTTAGTGTTATTAAGGCACAGTATACAAAGCATTAGTATGAGGGGAGAGTTTTTGTCACAAGAACAAGCATTAAAGTTGATAGAAGACCCATGGTCTCATTCACTGGAGATCTCAATGATGAGGGGGTTAGACCTCCATTACTCTGAACTTTGATCCAGGCAGTATTAGACTTTGAGAAGGCTGTTCTGTCTGCAAGGGTCTACTGCAAAGCTTCTTGGGCAAGATGCTTAGATATTATTCCTGACAACATCTTCTCCATATTGGCTTGATGGTTGTCTGCTGCTTTGGTGCAGGCTGAGCAGGAAGTGGTGTAAAGACAGCCTGATTCCAAAAGGACATATGAGACTGATTTCTAGGTCTGTGGTCCCACCCTACTTTGTCAGCTGACTTCTAAAGTTTGTGCACAGTTTGCTTTAGTGACATTCCCTGAAAAACTCTTAAGATCAAAGGACATCTAGGTTAAGATCCTTAAGAAAACCAGATCTCAGTTATTACATGGAACAAGGAAAATGAGCCGTGGGCAAAATTTATGCCTCCATTCTGCCATCTTGTGTGAGCCATGGTATGTCCAAGAGGAAGCTGGTCAGCTAGGTCATCTTCAGGGTGTTTTATGGCTCTGATATCCTGGCAGCTATCTTGAAAATCACTAAGACTATAGGATAACTGGAGCTTAGTTTTTATAGAAACGGGGAAGCTTACCACCTGTTCATGCTGTGTCTCTCCTGCAGATTCTCCAAAGATCTCTGAAGATTCTCCATCACACACACCACACACATCACTTCAGATGCCTTTCTTCCCTGGCACCATTACTGATGATGTCACACATTGGGTCAGAAATACTTTGAAAATTAAAACTTTTCATTTTAGAAGCCGATAGGATATGCAATAGAATTTTCCCAGTGCAACTAATGTCGATAAGGAGGCTACCAAATCTGAGAACCTTCAAATGTACAGGATGGATGGAGAGCAAGAATGGCGACAGTTCTGTCCATTTTTACTTTCTTTGCAAAATGGAGATTTCTTCTGAAAACTCAAGAGCAGCTGCTTCCTCCCCGAAGCTGAGCAATATTCCCCAAAAGCCTTTGTTTGCCCTAATATTCCATAATGTTAGGCTTTTACAGTCAATAAGCCATTAGTAATCAAGAGATGTATAATTTATTAATTACACTCCACATTAATATTTAATCTTTCTGATAGTTGAGTATATTTCTAAATCTACTTTTTAATTACATTTTAGGAATATAAATCTTCCAGACAACCATTAGAAAAATCTTATTTTTTTCCCTTTACATTGTGATTGCAGTGACTTTAAAAGAGCAGGCTATGAATTTTTGCAAGATACTTGGTGAAAGTGGCAATCTTGGTGCATAAGTACTATTCACCTCTCTGTGAGTTAATGGAAGCGTTGTGAGAAAAGAGTATTATAAAGAATTTACAAAGACAGAGGGGCCAGAGAAGAGAAAGGGAAAAAAAAGAAGGAAGGAAGGAAGGAATGAAAGAAAAGAAAGAGAGAGAGAGAGAGAGAGAGAGAGAGAGAGAGAGAGAGAGAGAGAGAGAGAAGAAAGGAAGGAAAGAGAGAGGAAGGGAAGAATGAAGAAAGTTTGAGCTGTGAGGACAATAGACACCCAGGAGCCCCTTGCCTCTGGGTGGATCAGGCTGTGGCAGGCAATGTTGAACTCTTCCTGGATTTTGAGTGGACCTTGGACGTGGGACTGAACCCAGCATAGCTTTTCTGTTATGACTGTTGTCCAAGAGATGGCATTTTAAAGTCATAAACAGAGCTTACTCACCTCTGTTTTTGTTTCCCCCAGAGAGGTATCAAATGCCCTTGACATTGACTTTGTCTCCTGTCTTCTTGAGCCCTGCCGAGTTTCCACCGGCATTGTTTTCCCGGCTCTCATTTTCTTAGCCCAGACTCCATGCTTTGGAAGGCTAGTGCCAAGCATTTGATTTATTTGTATTTCCTTGGTCTTTCTGGTGCTTTATAGTCTTTCTCTTCTCTATACTTGGGTAGTTTTTGAGAGTCTGATCTTACCCTTTGCCTGTCTCCAGCCTGACACTGCTGGCAGTGTCCTAGCAGGGGGCAAGCTGAAGCCCTGCATAATCTTTGAGGTAAATAATTCACTTATTGGTACAAGAAAACCTCCACTGGAAATCCCACCTTCTCCAAGCCATCTTCTTTAGTAGTCTGAAGTGCCTGTGGGCCACTAGGGAGAGGCAGGTACAAACCCACACTGGTCTCTTAGCTCATCAACCTGTGGAAATTATTTCATTCAACTCAGGCAGTCCTTGGAGCATCTCCTAGCCACCCACTCTCAATATTGTAGCATTTTTTTTTAAAAGAACTGCTTGCTTAAAGACTTTATTTCTTCATATTCTTAAAACTATGAACTACATCATGTGTGCTATGAAGGCATAGAACCAATCTGTGGGAAGCCATGTTCAGAGGATCCTTCCTCCTGTTTGGTGGCAGCGCGAGCCCACAGCCTGGTCTCTGAGGTCTGGCACACTGCCTGTTGTGTAGAGGGCCTTCCAGCAACATTTGCTGAGTAAACCAGCGCATAAATGTAGAGTTCTAAAATTTGTAACAGGAAGTCTTTGGAAACGTCCTTTGAGAGGAAATTTCAGGATGAGATGTGACTCACTGAGTCCTCCGAGGACAGAGGGTAACTTGAGAGATAGTCCCTTAAGACAGAGGGTAACGTCGAGACAGTCCCTTAAGCTCATGTGAGGTTTTCTTTCCTACTTGTCTTCTTCTCACGTAGGCGGAGTGACCAGGTCACAGTGTAAATTCCTTCATTTTTCCCAGAGTTCTATTCAGGCAGGGAGATTTTTAGATGAGGCTCAAACTGACAACTACTTTGAGTTTAGAATGTTCTAGTTACCCTGGACAATGCTCTCATTCTGTAAAAGCCAGCTCTGTTTTCAATAACCAAGGTGGTCCCGCTCGGCTGACATGGACAGCACACCTTTGGTTCACTCTCACCTGCTAGATCCAGGATGCTAGGGGGAGAAACTGCGAGACTGAATTCCTGAGGCTGGCGGAGCAGCCCAGTTCCCCCAGAGCACATCCCCCAAGAGTTAAATGCTGTTGAAAATGTCCATGCCAAGGGTTGATCATGTTGGGGGAGGCATTTCTTTGTTTAGTTTTAAGACAGGTTCTCACTATGCATCCCTGACAGGCCTGACTAGAGTGGCCTTGAACTCACAGAGATCTGCCTTCCGAACCCTGGGATTAAAGGTGTATGCCACCATGCCTGGCATCACATCCCTTTATGTTAGCTGAATAATTGGAGATAGACATTGATTCTTTGATTGATACCTGTCTGTTGCTTCCCAGTGCCACTCAGCTTTGAGAAGGAAGTGTCAACTGTGTGGTCCCCACTGAGAAACTGCTAGGAATGACATGGGAATCATCACTGCTGAGAACACTTTCCCAGTCCTCCAGGAAGCCGCCTCTAGCTGCAGGGGCACTGCAGACTCTGTTGGTTCTGAATTCGGCTTGCAGAGGCCTTGCGCCCCCGGTCTGCACCAGCAGCAGTAACTGCTATACCCAGGGTGTCCATATATGGATCAGTGACCTCCAGCTCACCTGACCCACGGCTGCTCTGGACAGTCCCACTCCTAGCTGCTTTGGAATTCAGAAGAGTAGTCCACAACAATATCCAAAGGAGGAGGAGAACATTGATTAGTGGCCCAGCAAAAATGTATGATTGACAGCAGGGGCCCTGCCTGTGTGCTGCTTGTGATGGGTTCTTATGTGGTGGGGAGGAACGGTCTTGGTAAAAGTGGACACTTGAGCTGTCATTGTTCAAAGTACAATTCTGAACCTGGGTAACACACCCATTCCCCATGGGCCATGAAGATCTAACCAGGCTGATTAGAATACTTTTCAGGCCAGTCTGGAAGGCTTTTCTCCTCTGCTTTCCTCTCCTTCATCAAGAGTTACACGAGGTTCCAATAAAGGCTTCTTAAGAAGGATCCTTGGTCAACATGTGCTCGCCTGGTTGCATGAGAATCAGATGAGATCTAGTACTCCTAACTCCAGCGTTAGCCTCAAAAGCACAAAGGAAGATGGGGAGTCCTAGAGAGTCCCCAAGAGCTGATGGAGAGTCCTAGAGAGTCCTCCGAGTTCATGGAGAGCCCTAGAGAGTCCCTGGGAACTGATGAGAGTCCCAGAGAGTCTTCAGAGCTTATGGAGGGTCCTCGGAGCTGATGGAGAGCCCTAGAGAGTCCCTCCAGAGCTGATAGAGCGTCCTAGAGAGTCACCAGGAGCTGATGGAGAGTCCTAGAGAGTCCCCGGAGCTGATGGAGAGTCATAGAGAGTCCTTGGAGATGATGGAGCGTCCTAGAGAGTCCCCGGAGCTGATAGAGAGTCCTAGAGAGTCCCCGGAACTGATAGAGAGTCCTAGAGAGTCCTCAGAGCTGATAGAGTCTCCCAGAGCAGCTGGAGAGTCCTAGAGAGTCCCCGGAGCTGATGGGGAGTTCCAGAGAGTCCCCGGAGCTGATGGGAAGTCCTAGAGAGTCCCCGGAGCTGATGGGAAGTCCTAGAGAGTCCCCGGAGCTGATAGAGAGTCCCAGAGAGTCCCTGGAGCTGATGGGGAATCCTAGAGAGTCACGGAGCTGATGGGGAGTCCTAGAGAGTCCCCGGAGCTGATGGGGAGTCCTAGAGAGTCACGGAGCTGATGGGGAGTCCTAGAGAGTCCCCGGAGCTGATAGAGAGTCCCAGAGAGTCCCTGGAGCTGATGGGGAATCCTAGAGAGTCACAAGGAGCTGTCAGCGCCACAGCTCTGAACTGTGCCACTAAGGCAACTCCCCACTCCCCCAGCCCCTGTCCAGGTAAATGCAAGAAGGAAAGAAGGAGCTGAAAGGTTCTGAAGAACTGAAGGCAGGACGCGAGAGAGGCTGAGAAGAGCTGCTTAGAGTTCAAGAGGGAGCTAGGAAAAGAGTGAAGAGACAAGGCTCATGATGTCCCGAACCCAAGAACCATGACTCTGGATACTCGGTATTGGTGTGCTAGGCCCAGCTTTGGAAGTTTCTAGCCATATGCCTTTTCTCAAGGCCTGGGACTAACTGCCGCGGTTTGAAAACCCAAGTTTTGAGCATGGAACTCAGGACTATCAACGCGAAGGTAAGTGACTCTTGCCTGTCTGTAATTTCTCCTTTAGTAGAGCCTGAGAACATGCCAGCTAGCCATTTGTGACAACATGCCTCTGGGGGATTGGTATTTGAGGTAATACGCAAACAATTATGTTTAAAAAGAGCTTTCCCCCAATTGATGTGCTGGCCTATATGAAGCCGTCCGTCTTGGCCTTTGAGAGTTCCCATTATAGAGCATACATTAATGGTTATTTATATACATCGTCCCATGGCGCCGGTTCTTGGCGCTGACTGCAAGGCAACAGTGGTGGGCAGAGTGGTTCCCGAGCTAATGGGAGAGAGAGAAAGAGAGAGAGAGAGAGAGAGAGAGAGAGAGAGAGAGAGAGAGAGAGAGAGAGAGAGAGGAAAATGATCCCTGAAAGAGGTAGGAAGAGCTATGGGGCCGGATCACAGGACAGGGAAGAGACTTAGATATTTTTGATAAATACAAAACAAGCAATTAAACAAACAAATAAATAAAAGTAGGTGTTTGAAAATTGCTTACTTTCCCAGTACCATCATAAGAGACAGAGTGACACTAGAAGCCATGTGTTTGGGAACAGTGGCTCTTGGTGTGAGGGGTTCCTGCTTCTGTTTCCCACTGCTGAGGTAAAGTGGCGCATCTGTCCCTGCTACAGTGGTTTTAATAATAAAAATGAATGTCCCGTAGGCTCAAGTATTTAAATATGTGCTCCCCAGTTGGCGACACTCTTTGGGGATATTTAGGTGGTGCAGTCCTGATAGAGGAAGTATGTCACTGGTGGATTTTGAGAGATTCTAGCCATGCCCTGCTTCTGGTTTGCTCTCTGTGCTTTGAAGACATGAACCCTAAGCTTCCTGATTCTGCCACCATGCCTGTACCATGCTTCCATACCTTCCTGCCACAATAGGCTCTTATCCCTCTGGAACTGCAAGCCTAGATACGCTCTTAAAAAGTTGCCCTGGTCAGAGTGTTTTATGACAGCAACCACAAGTAACTGCTAGGCATTGTTGACCCATGACAGACTATGAACCAACAGCGCTTTGAATGCAATGTGCCATTTCATTAAGAAAATGTCATGCAGAAAGCACACCCTCAACTTGATTTCATGGAATAGTCGCTTTCTTCTAGGGGAAGTTAAAGAGGACAGTCATCCGTTGTTCCTCCTCTGTCCTACACATGCCTGCTCCCCAGAGCAATGCTTTCTGACTCCACTGGCATGATGCGTGCTTCATTTTCCCTCTGATGGAAAATGTTGTTTCTCTCCTTTTCACCTTACATTTTATGTGATATGTGTGTACATATATAAGTATGTATGTGAGTGCATGTGTGTACATAGATATGTGGGTATATGTGTGTGCATGTGTGTATGTATATGTACATATATGTGGGTTTACGTGTCTACAAGTGTATATGTGCAGGTCTATGTATAAGTGTATGTGTGCATGTAAATGTATTTACATGTGTGAAACTATGTATGTGAGTGTGTACATATATGTGTGCATGCACGTGTGTGTATATATATGTTGATGTATGTGTGTGCATGTATATGTGAAGGCCAAGACTGATGTCAGGAATCTTCCCCAGTTGTGCTTTACTGTTTACGCTGAGGCAGAGTTTCTCAGTTGAACCTGTAACTTGATTTAGCTAATTAGCTAGCCATTCAGCTTGCTCCTGGGGTATCTGTCTGCTTCTCTCTTGCTGTCTTGCTGGGGTTATAGGTGGATATCTACCTCCTGCCACACTTGTGTGTGCACACAAACATACGGTTTCTAGCATCTGATTTCCAGTCTTTGTCACTCTCTGAAAGTGCTTTACCTTGATGTGCTCCTTGTGTTGTTCTCCTGAGACGTCTTCCCGCCATTGCTTCTCTCCTTTCTTCGTCTCTCCTGTTTCTATGGATGTTTTTCCCCAAATCAACCCAACATCATTTCTTGCCTGAACTTTGTTCTATTTATTCCATCAAGCCCTAGCTTGCTGGACTTATCCTGAGAGAGACCAGGAGCACCCAGACCATGTGTCTGTAAGTCGAGCTGGATTGCATAGGTTAAGAGTGAGGTGCTGTCCTCAAATAGAGCTTTCTTGGTGGAGACATTATCCCCTCTCCTGAGTTTCCAGGGTCTTTGTCAAGGTCTTCTCAGTGACTATTTAAAGTTTGAGAAGCGGTTCTCTGGTTAAAAGTACTGCGCTTGCAGAGGTTTTGTTCTCAGCACCCACATGGCCACTTACAGCCATCCGTAACTCCATTTTCATGAGTTTTAGACCTCTGCAGGCTTCTGCATGCATTGGTGCACATATTACACACACACACACACACACACACATACACACACACACACACACACACACAGAGAGAGAGAGAGAGAGAGAGAGAGAGAGAGAGAGAGAGAGAGGTGGATTCTTTTAAAAACAGAATGCAAATGAACTTAATTCAGTGAGTTAAGAGAGTTAAGTCCTCCAGGGCTTGCATCAGAAAGTACTGAGTCCTGGTGCCTAAGCAGTGGCTCCTTCTGAGTACAGATTTGCTGAGAGGACCGTACTGCTAAAGCAGACACCACTGTCACAGCCAGCACATGTCACGCAAGTACCGTCCTGGAGCCAGGCTGCCTGCTCACATTATCCCTTATCATTAGGAGTCTTCTGCCGGTGGCTGCTGCTATCTCTGTCTGGAAGTGAGTGTCTTTGCTCAGTGTTCAACAGTGGTCGCATGATTACCAAGGCAGGAAGTGGCTGAACTAGGATTCATAGCCAAGTACTCCATGACCAAAGGTTCTTTGCTTTACATTTTAACACTACCCCTAAGGATTTGTGGGGAATCCTTGCTGCAGGGAGCCATAGCAAGGAACAGAGACAACCATCTACCATTTGAATAACCACAGATCTTCAAGGACACATTAGTTCTCAACATTGGCTCTTTATAAAGTGAGATTTTATATAAATGGTCAGATGCTGATGGTTTTTTGTTTTTAAACCTTTATTGAAATATTTTTATTATTGTGTATGTGCACCTGGGTGCAAGTTCACACAGAGGCCTGCAGAGGGCACCACACCCAAGGATCTGGAGTTACAGATGGCTTCCAGTTATTGAAACCCCAGTTCAGGTCCTCTGGAAGAGGAGGACACACTCTTCACCGCTGAGCCATCTCTTTAGCCCTGATTTTTCTGGATCTATATCCAGGACTTTGTAAGCAAACTAAAATAGAAACGATCGCTCAGATCTACTGTCTCTGCCTCCCCAGCACTGAGATTGCATGCATACCTGCGTGTAATTATATGTAATTACATGCTCCTCACGCTTACATGGCAAATAGTTTACCAACTGAACTATCTCTTTAGTGCATACCAAGTTATTTTCTAAGATAACTCTGCAGCTAGTAGAGTTTCCCCAGAATGAGTAGCTTACTGAGTCTGTGTCCCTACTATACAAAGAGGAAATGGGAGACAGGCCTTTAATCCCAACACTTGTGAGGCAGAGGCAGGCAGATCTCTGTGAGTTTGAGGCCAACCTGGTCTACAGAGTGAGTTCCAGGGCAGCCAGGGCTACCCAGAGAAACCCTCTCCTGAAAGAAAATGTTAATATCATCATTTAGGCAATAAAACAGTGTTTATTTACAGGGCATTTAAAGAAAATATGAATGACTTTGTGTAGCAATTGTGTGCTGTGCATTGCACACCTAGAAAGTACAGTGTGAACTGTAAGCATGATTTTTAAAAATCAATTTGTAGCTAAAATATGTAACAGCAGGGTAATGATTAGTGAATTCAAATACAGTGGAAATCAAGCATTATCTTTTGTTGAGATTCAAAAAGGCACCCAATGGTTGGTGTGCCAAATGAAGTAGATCATGTTGATACGAATGAGGAGCTGGGCAATTAGGTTGTGATGGAATATGTTCCTTACCCCCACAAACATTTGGGGATTTTCAAAGTGGGGTGTGGAATGTCCCATAATGCAGTACAAATCGAGCCCCCAGAAACTGTGACTGCAGGGTTTGGAGAAGGCAGAGTGATCCATTCCCAGGGAGAAAGATTCCTCCCCACTGTTAACTTCTCTTCTGATAAGCGAATGTTCAGTGTTAATGCCTGGCAAGGTCCAGAGAGGGGAAAACATAAGTGTTTATCGTCCATATTATATATGATTGAAATTAAAGCTGACTCTCCCATTAGGCAGTGCAGTAACGGGTTTCCTGATTTTTCATCAGAGCGACGATCCATATCCAAAAGGCATTATATTTCCAAAGAACACTAATCAATGCTGAGAACACTTTCTATAAATTATTCACATCTGTTATAAACTTCTCCATCCCTTTAAAAATTAACGGAACACAAAAGTAGGCCCGTCTCACCTTGAGAAGTTGGACTATGAGGGGCCGATTACCATAAGCCAAGAGAGCTCATGTATTATGAGGAAGGAATCCGGCAACCTCACATCTGATAAAAGATGAGCCCTGATCCTTGTTACGTGTTCTCTCACCACACATTAATATTTCATGCAACCATTTCAAAATAAAGTCATAATGTGGGTCGTAAATCACGAAACAGTGGTAATAAACCACTTTGGTTTATATTAGCCGTATAGGGCGCTGCTCACGCCTTCCCACCATTAGCCTGGACTATTTGAGCCTTCTCTGTCCCTCGCACACTCTATTTCTTCCACTTTAAGTGGCAGGAATATGGAAAACAGTGCAAAACCCACTCATCAGTGATAAAACGGGGGGCCATTTGTTCTCAACAATTGATTTCATTTCCACTTGGACCTGTGAAAATGATAGCACAATAGAAAATGATGATAGTGCCGACCTTGTTTTATCAAAGAATGAGACTTCCCATTGAATCCAGTGGAGGTGACATGAAACATTGAAAGAAAAATCTCCCCATGCTCCAAAGGCTGGGATTATTCATGTGTGAACCAGTCTGAACCTGCAGTGGGCAGTTTACTCTTCCATTGTCAGTGTGCATTGTGCTCACAGTGTTCATGGTACTGTGTCTCACCAGGGCCTCTTCAAACACATCTGTTCATCAGCTGAAGACATTCTCTCCCCTTATCCATCCATCCTCTTGTGCCTTACTTGGCTAATTCTTTATGTATGTTCCCAGAATGATCCTGCAACTATGTATCATCTTGGTTGTCTTTTTACTTTTGCTCTGGTGAAATCTGTTTCACCCTCTGGCATAAGTGGTCCTGAAATTGTTAGTGCTCATACACTTGCCGAGGCTGGAAAATATATCTAGATTCTAGATGTGAATAAATATATCTATATTCTAGATGTGAATAAAACGTCTCCGCGCTGAAGCCTCCTGAGCTCATAAAACCTGAACCGCTGCCAATTGAACAAATTGACTAAGACATAAACACATGCATATACGAGGCCTATAAATATTTGAGGGTGCTGTTGCTTGTGGTTTTTGTGCTTAATCACACTTCATTATCTTCAGGATGAGGGCCCTGTTGGTGGACCTAGGGTTCAGGTGGTCCATGAGACCTGGCCCCCCAACTCATAAAGGGCAAGTGAGGTCAGCGTTCAGTGCCCTAGAGGGACGCTCAGTGATTCTCTCAGGCCCCCCTTGGTTCACTGTGTGTAAAAGCAAATAGCTATGGTTACTGCAGTGGGCTATGGTTGGAATGAGACTGTAAAGAAAGTATATACAAGTATATTGAACAATGGTGAAACCCATACGTATAAAACCATATTATTATCTGTTAAAAAGTTCCTTGATCTTTGGAAAAGTTCACAGACTAGGAATTCAGCACTCAAATCCAGGCATGAGCACATGGGTTATGTATTCAAGAGCAGTGGAACTGGAATTTCAAATACCTACATAGGCCATATAGTATCTGAAAAAGATAGAATGCTTATGCTTCTTATATAAAATAATATCACATTTGCAAATAACCTACACATGTCAACTCGTGTATGTCAAACTCTAGATTAATTATAGCACCCATATCATGGTGTTGCCGTATACCATAGTGTGATATTGGCATTGCATAGTTTTGTTCTGTATTGCTTCAGGCACAAAGACAATAAATAAAGGATTTCTTGCATTCACATTCATTTTTTCCCTGAGTATTTTTGACCCTTGGTTGGCTGAATCTGTGATGTAGATACCATGGAGACTGAGGGCCAACATTGTCTGTTGTTTGGGCTGTGGGGAGGGGAACACGTATTTAAGAAACGTGCCTACCTGGTACGCTATGAAGCCTAAGGAAGCCTAGACTAGGGAGGTAGAGCCTAGCTGCACGCACCTCTGTACAGAGCAGCAAAGGGTTATTCCATGAGTGGGCTTCGACAGCTTTGCTTTGCTTTTATGGAGGGCAGAAGATTGCTGGAGAGAGGGTCACTGTGGTCAAGAAGAAAGCTGAGCTTTGGCCTCACAGAGGAATCTGGTCTTGATTTCAAGAAAGCATTTAAGACAACAACCCAACGCTTTGGAGTACCTAAATGGATGGTGGAAAGTACGGGAAAACCACAGGTAGCATTTGGTCAAAGACAGAGTGGTGGGAGGTGTGGAAGGTGAGCGGGGAAGCAGGAGAGTGCAGAAGCTGGCACAGGGGCACGCAGTGCTCAAGCATTTGCAATATTTATAGCGGTGGGGGACCCGGGAAAGGCAGAGGGTGACAGCAGAGGAAAAGTTGTGGCCAGAAGAAAGACTCATGCGCAAAGGCCTGGAAGGATGTCTCTGTTTTGTCAAGGTAACACCATCATTTTTTGATTGCAGTGTTTCACGGTTGCGGCCAACTTCCGACAGTGGCTACCCCTTTCCCTGACATCCCAACCCGTGTCCACTTAATAGCTCGCTGGCCACGTTCATTGCACTGCAGGAGCTTCTGGCCTAGTTAGCTCTTTGAGCCAGGCATAGGAAACACTGCAGAAAGATTCCTTGTCCTTCAGCTGCCCCATCCTCTGGGGTTTAGGTGAGATATTGACGTTTGGGGTGGGCCTGCCCGTGCCTTCAGAATGCTTGTCCCTCGATAATGACCCTGACCCTTAGCGATGGCAGATGGGTGGTTCCCTGAGAGGCCAGCAGGATGCAGGTAGGCTGTGTTTCGGTATCTCATCTCTCACTTGTCATCTGATGCCATGTGTATCATCCCTTCTAGGCTGTGCTATATGGCAGGCTGCTGCGGGGGCACCATCTGTGGCCCCTGATATCTGTGGTGCCAAGCTGTCACCTCATTTTATAGGTTCTTTCTGAAATAAACCAGGACTGCTCTTTTGTTAGAACATGGGTGTGGAAACCTCACTTCTTTTTCCATTAGACCAATATGTACTTGGTTCCTGGGATTTCTGTTTGGAATGACAGTGGTGGAAATTTGGGTTCTCCTGGGCACAGCCCTTCTTGGCTTCTGCTGGTTGACTTTCTAGAAATCGTGGTTTTCTTTCTCCCTCATCTTTGTAAACATAAATAACTCTGGTAATAGTGAGCACCGCCCGAGTGTTTTCCGCCGTCACTCCCTCCGTAGAGAAGAGTTGCATTATGCTTTTTCTGTTTCTTCAATTTCAACACAGTTGAACTGAAAAATCTACTTCCCAGTGAACCTTTTAAAAAATAAGTCTGGCCTAATGGACGCCCTGATGAGAGCGGTTCACTGTGGGTTTTGCTAATGAAGACCCGAGAATGTCATCAATAAATTCTCACACGCCACCGAGCTGGAGATGTCTGTTGAAGCTGGTGCTGAGAAACACTAATTGCGCTACTAGCATGCTTTAGTTGGAAGCTTGATCACTCGCATTTCTTTTTCTTCCCAAGTTAACATAAAGACAGGCTGAGCTCAAAGTCAAACTTAGAGTGTTCATCTGCATGTCCAGTTCACAGCGCCTAAGGTCACATTGAGATGGTTTATACTCCCCAGATTTTAAAATACATTGCAGATGACTTATTTATTCCATCAGGCCCTGGAAAAGTTAACAAAATTGTTTAAAAATACAAGCAAGGAGGTATTGATTCAATCGCACATACAAATTCTGCCCCTGCTCCTTGAACCGCCGCTCAGTGCAACCCAATTCCACTCTTCCTCATCCCCTCCTAATAGTACTGAAGCCAGCCCCATTTAATTGCCATCTCATCTGCTGCAGGAAACAATTATTCTGAGTAAGCCCGCGGACCGCTCTGGTTTTGCAGCAGATTATTTAAAAACAATATTTCCTTAAGATAACAATTTTGATAATGACGCAGGAAGGAAATATATTCGCAATTAAACGAGTGTGCTTTAGCACAACAAGCAATAAAAAGCTTAACACTGAGCCGCTGTGAGTTAAATGCCGGAACAGTGTTGGACAACCCCCCTGGCTTTTGCTGACACATTTATTTTTCAGTAAATGAAGACTGTTTAGGTTTAATGCATTTGTGGTTGACGATAGTTTAAAAGATCAATGTAAATTCATTTTGAACTAGTAAATACGGCTTTAATGAAACTTCTAACAGCATGCTCTCACACCTTGGGCCTCTTCGTCATCCCTAGGTGACACAGCGGGTCCTGCTTGAGTCCAGTGACAGCCAGAGCATTACCAAGTGTTTGACAGATTTTATTTGATGTGTGTGTGTGTGTGTGTGTGTGTGTATGTGTGTGTGTGTGTATGTGATTTACGGGGCCAGGCTCTGGATTTCCACCCTTCTCCAGTTCGCCTTCCACCTGTACTCGGCACAGAACACTTATGAAGAAATCTATTGCTAAAGGTGCTTACAAATATAAAATCATACATAGCATGGATAAAGTGTGTCTCAGAACTGGGCTCATTAAACATCCCCACTTCACCGAGTGAGGTAATGTTTGAGGCGGCACTCTGCAAACTGTAAAGCCGGGTGCAGAGCTTAGTTTTCATAATTACTGTTGTTACAGGAAGCCCCGGTCTTATAAATTATTATTCTGTTTTCCTTTAACACTTCATTCAAGAGTAAATAGAGGCAAATAATTTTCCTTAGAGCCTGCTTCAGTTTTAAATAGTTCGGAGAGTTTCATGAAAGTTGTTTTGTAAATCATACATGATGCTATTACTTTGTTTCTATCTATAGTCTGATTTTATGTAATGTAAATAAATAAATATATGTATGCAACATACTGATATGATAAACACACTCATTACACTAAACTGTGCCGGCGTGAGTCTTTCCACTGGGCCTGGAAATGGCAGGGAGGAAAAACTGCAAAGTGTTGCTCGTGGAACATGAAGACACCCCACCCTTCTACCCGCACTCCCTTTCTAGTGTTTTTATAAATCTTCATTTTCTCATCTCAGAGGATGTTGCTGCTGCTGTTGCTGATTCTTCAGAGAGGAAGTGGATGAGTGTAGTGGCATCTGTCTCCCCCCAGCCTCAGCGACTGGGAGACAGTCGTCTGTGATGGGAACGGTCATGGTGGAGTGAGTGGGAGGAAGGTAAATGGCTTCCAGGGTCAGACTTTGAACTTGACCTTGGCTTGTGACTGACTGGCACCGTTAGGTGCAATGTGAACCGGCAGAACACCTCTGTGGCACCTTACAAAGATGCTGGTGCACATATAGCTCTTCTGCTGGTCAGATCATAGGTTTGAGCTTGTAGTTAGTGATGCAGATCTATGCCAATGCCACTATTAATAGTTTTGTTATAGTTTTGAAATTTTATGAAATAAAAAAATGCATACAATGTGAACTTAAGCTGTCCAGCATACTCCGTATCACAGAAATATCACATCAGGGACACAACTTTTTTGTTCTCTTCTTCACTTAAACATATAATAAACATTATAGAAGTTGTTAGTGATTTGAATGAGGTTTAAACAAACAAAGAGAAATTGAAACAAATATTTTAAATAAAGAAAACAACTCACCATTCAGTTCCCAGGCTTGGGAACTGCTGAGCAGCCTTGCCCGCAAGAGGCGAGGACAGAAACTGAAATAATAAGAAAAGTGCTTATTTCGGTAGGGCAGTCAGACATGAGAATCCGTTTCATTGCAGAACTTAGCTAATCTTGCAGTGTGGACATCCATTACTGGGAAAATAAAATGCAGTGGAATTTGCCCTAAACTAAGAGAACACAGATAAGCCAGAACAACACACTAGAGAAAGATGCACAAGGAATGAACTGAATTTTAGTCTGGGAGTTCGGAGATCAAGTGCTCAAACTATCAACAACCCAAGCTATAACATCATCTCCTCTGTTAGGCCCATTGGTTCATTCAGAATGTTCCAGAGGGCATTGCAAAGAAAGAAGACTGCTGGGGAGTCTAACAGGCAGACAGGGGCTTGGTGTCAACACTATCAGTATGCACGCTCTAGTCTCATGTGCTCAGGCTATGTTGAAACTGTCTCTACTGTCATAATTCGGGTCACCAGTAGAGCCCAACTATCCTATTTTCTAATTTTTATTATATGACAAGTATCCTTCTAGAATGTTCTGCAGTAAAATCCACAGTACTCCCTAGCTCCCTTTCCCCTCGTGGGAAGTGAGGCTGCACTAAATATAAAGCAGCGTGCTCTAATTAGCTTTCTTTATCTTCTATCCTACTCCACGTATCACTATTCCTGTCGCTGTCTTCGTCATTCCCAGATGGCGTAAGGGAGGCCAAGGGAGATCAAGTTCATAAGTCAATATCTGTTCTCAACTATTGCCCACTTAGAAGAAAGTAAACTAGAGGCTGGAGAGATGGCCCAGGAGTTTAGAGCAGTGGCTGCTCCCGAAAGGACTCAGGGTAGACTCCCAGGACCTAGATGGCAGCTCACAACTGTCTGTAGCCCTAGTTCCAGGAGATCTGATGTCCTCTTCTAGCCTCTTCGGACTATAAGCATGTGGTATACAGCGTACACGCAGGCTACATACTCATGCACATAAAATACATACATTAAAAAGAACTTGTATGACTTTAAAGTTACATGACAATAAAAAGAGTGGCTTCAGAGCCGGGCAGTGGTGGCACATGCCTTAAATCCCCTCATTTGTGAGTTAGCTCTGTGAGTTCGAGGCCAGCCTGGTCTACAAGAGCTAGTTCCAGGACAGGCTCCAAAGCCACAGAGAAACCCTGTCTCAAAAAAATAATGCAAACAAAGCAGCAGCTTCCTTCTCTCCTTTCTGTAGGTTCTATATAATTGCTGTTTCCCAAGTGAATTAACCATACAAGGCAGAGTCTCCTGAAGTCAGTTGGAGGTGTTGTGAGAAACAATGGCCCGGACTGTGTCTTGTGATGAAAGTGTGGTCATTCCACTGTCTCTACTTTCCCGTGTCCTCTGCCTTCTATCCTGTGCATGTCTCATGGGTCACTCACAGCCTATCGATGGGGGCTTTTAGCTGAAAGATTGTCACGGCACATTTTAAGGGTTGGAAGTAAAAATCTTTCCTTCAGATAAGTGAACGATCTTCAGTGTTTCATAGACACAGGGATTAGCTACCACTGATGGAGGCCGTAGCTTAATTATTTCCAGATTAGATTTCCAGTCCTCCCTCTATCTTGGAAATTCTAATAGAAAAGGTTATATGATCATAATTCTAACGAGTAAGGACTCCAGTAGCTCCTGAGGTTATAAGTCGCTCCTTGTGTACATCCTGATGTTTGATTTTTATTTATTCAGTTTTATTTTTGAGACAGGTTTCCCTATGCAACCCAGGGTAAGCCTTGAACTCTGGCCCCTCCTGTCCGAGTTTCCAGATTGCTGGGAAACACTAATCCTTCAGCTATTCCCGAGATGCTTCCCTTGGATTCTCCTACAACTTGAACCGGCGTGTAGGGTGCAGAGGGTGAAGTACAGAGCCTGTCGGCCACATCTGCCTGGAGCACTCTGCGGCCGTTCTTCATGATACAGTGCTCCCTTTCTGGCTGCAGTCGCTCTTGCTGTGTATTGGATTCCCGGTTGCTCTCTGACTGTTCCACTATTACACTGAGTGTAGCTGCAGTGAGTTCCTTCCTCTGCTAGGGCCCTGCTTTCATAGTCTGTGTGTAGCCCACAAGTTCGCTTACTTGTCCACCTGTCTCGCCCTACGTGTACACCCCTGCTGGAGTGTGGCCCAAGCTCTGTAAGTGACGGGCTCCGGGCACAGAGCCAGCACCTCTTTGCTCCAACACCTGCTTTTCTGCCACTGTAGCGATGGCAAGGTGGACTTCGTTAGTGACCAGGCTGTTTCACGCTGCCTGATGTGTGATAGGTAAACCTTGGAAGGTGTGGAGGGTCAGGGGAATGGGTGGGAAAAAGAAAGTTGCATTGCTAGGTCTGTTCTGTATTCATTTGAGAAAGGATCCGAGTGACAACGGTGAACATAAATCTGCCTCAAAACTCAGTCGCCCCGAAGAGCAGTTGCATGGCGTAGTGTTGCTGTGAACACCACCTTTGAAGAACATTTGAGACCAACTTTTAGTCCTCGAAGCTGGCTCATGATGACTAAGTGTGTTTTTTAGAGAAAGATAAACAGATGTTAGCTGTCTGTGTTCCTGTTAGCAGTCAAGATGAGCTCAGTCCCACCTCAGCTTTGCAGCCCTGTGCAGAATAGGAAGCGGACTGTATTTTCCTTCCTGAATCCCATCCCATGCCTGCCTTTTCAGCGCGGCACACACAACACAGAGACTGCTAATAGGCTGTTGTTTCTTTTGTTGTTGTTGTTTAATTACTCAAGGAATATTGCTGTTAATTTAATATTACTTGCTCAATTTTATATTTCACCTGTCTTATTAATTAGATGTGCTGGAACCCCATTTCTTATCCCAAAGAAAGGAATCTGAACTCGACCCCCACCAGCCCCATTCACAATACTTGGTTAGTAGATGTGTGGTGCTTACTTGTGACTTTTCCCATTGAATTTTTCAAATGTGGGGCATTTTCTGAAAGACAGGAAAGTCTAATTAGGAAACATAATATGTTCTCTGCACCCCAAGTCAGTGATGGTTAACCCTGAGTTTGGGACACACTCAAGTGTACTGAGTTTTCCGAAGTAAAGGTGTGAACTTGTAGTCATTAGCACATGCCTCAGTGTTCTTCGGGTTAAAGGGTCTGCAGTAGCTGAACAGCAGGGCACGGAGTGAAAGAGAGAGCGTAATCTTACATATATCACATATCATTAGATACCAGGGTCATCTCTGAAAGTGAACTGCATTGAGAAATAAAGTTACTGATTTGGACAATGACCGTATGCAGTCAATCATGGTGTAGGCCTAGAGTACCAACACCTTCATCTCAAGGCTAAGGGAGGCTGGGGTGGCAATTCTGCTTTTTGCAAGACCACGCTTGCTTCCCAAGAGGAAGGAAGCAGAAAGCCGGTAAAGGTTGTCGAGATGCGCATATGGTTTTGCTTTTAAAGCGTTATTGAGAGACCTCCTCGGTAAGGTGCCCCTTGACAACCTGAATAACAGTTTACAGAGCCCATACACTTACAGATGAGGGCTTCCTGTGTGTCTCAAAGGACTGCGGCATGTCAGATGTTGGCTTTTCATCCAGATGATCATATTACAGGACGATTTCTAGAGTAATCACTTCCATCAGCTGCAAACTACTGACCTGACGCCAATACATTTCACCACGCCAGTGCCTCTCAATTGAAGCCCAAGAAACACTGCGTGTGTCTGCGGGCTACTGGTGAAAACATAACAGTGCCAGCAAGCAGCACAGGTGGCGTTCGGAAAGCCATCTTAAAAATGCCGTCCCGGTTCTCCCAGGGAAATACCCACATGGGAGAAAAAAGCTAAGGAAATAGAGATGACTGTCAGTGAGCGGCTAACAAGTTTGGTCAATGGCAAATGGATCCGTCTCAGACCTGCTGCTGAAGCTGATGAATGAGACCGCCCTGTCTCCAGCTCAGTGACCACCTGTCAGCAGATCGCTGAAGACGCTCACTTTGATCGTTGCAGTCACTTCATAAAGAACTGCACCTTCTCTGCCTACATGACTCATTTGCCTGTCTTAAAGACTCCATGTGTTTGTAAAGCCTGAAACACCTTCTTGGATTTGAAGATAAAATCATTTAGGAAAATATGAGAATCAGGCTGGGAAGGTGGTTCAGAGGGTAAGGTGCTTCCCTTGCAAGTGCACGGATCCAAATTGTGTTCCCCAGAGCCCGCGTGCACAGGCCTGTAGTTCAGCAGTAGAGAGATGGAGACAGGAGGGTTCTGGGCTCTCTGGCCAGCCCCCTAGCCTTCTTGGTAGGCAGTACCTTAGGAATGAGAGATGCCCAAGGGTGTCTTCTGCCCTCCACATGCACTCACACATAGGTGAGCATGTATATACAGAGAGAGAGAGAGAGAGAGAGACAGAGAGACAGAGAGAGACAGAGACAGAGAGACAGAGAAATTAACCTCATGTCTATTCTGCCCTGCTGTAGACATACAGTCTTTGGTCTTTGTTTCTACACTTGTGGGTGGAAGGCAGGGACTTGCATGGAGAACCGGCTCCTTTGCCTCCTCCACCTGTCTCCTCCCTGGTAGAATGTGTGCAGAGCTGCAGAAAGCCACACTCTTCTCTGAGTCCCTTCTTGAAGCATGGGAGCCCTAATGGGCATTGAGAGGACTTGATTAACTTGCTGTTGCTTGCTGAGAAAACGCTGTTTATATGGAACCAGCTTTTTGCTAACAAGAATATGTATTAAGGCATAGCCCAGGAAAGGCATAATATGGGCCTCCTAATTATTTTCTCTCACATTTTTCTCACTCCAGTTGATGATATGAAATCAGGACCAGACACACAATCACTCATTTCTTTACTTACTGGAAAAGGGAACAGATTTTATGAAGATTAGAAAATTTCCCCCACCCCATTTGTCTCTCCCATCCCGCGTCTCTACCGTCACCCCTTCCAATGGTAAAGAGTTCCACGTTTCCTTCTTCCTGTAATAATTATGCATATGCCCAGCTCGTGTGGCTCCCAAGCCTCATGAATTTTCAGAGTGGCCTCGGAGAGGCTCCTTCTTGTCTTGGGGACAATTGCCAAAGCTGATCCAAGGAGAAACAAATCGTGGGAGAGAAGAATCACTGTGCAGCACAGACTGGCAGCTTTTGGTTGTGTGCCACTGTGGCCCTCCGCCCTTGTCCTTTGCTCTGTTTTTACACTGTGTGCCCTGACAATTGCCTGATCCTCATGGATGTGCCTCTTTTTGGATCGACACACTCCTTGTTCTGAGCATGGCTGCTGAGGCCAGCTCTGCCCTGTTGGTGGTGGGGACACTCGGTAGAGGACAATCTGATCTCTATTCTCCTTTTGCGGTTTTCTAGGATTCAAGTGATTATTTGTGGGCAGAGGAGAAAAGAGGACTCAAGATGTCACTTTCTTATATCTGAGAGTACCAGGTTAGGGAAGTGTCAGATGCCTCTACCTTCAGGGTGTCTGGCTGCCTGTATGCAGGTGGGCACAGTGGGGCTCTTCCAGATGATTATCTTCAGCATAGACAGAGTCCCTTCTTCAAGAGGGAGGCCCTCTCCGAAGGGCTGATGCGTTTCTGCTGGGATCGATGCCATGGAGCCTGCATACATTGGTGAGTAGCCACGCAGCTAGTCTCAACTTAGCTGACAGTGATTATGGATTTGGGTGCCAAGGGCAGCAATGAGTAAATGGTCCAGGGAGACATCAGTCGTGAATATCTACATTCTTTTTTTTTTTTTTTTATTTGGTAACATCTAAATAAACAAAGAAAAAACGCAGCAAAAGGAAGGCCCAGAAGCCTGAGAGAGCATGAAGATGTCCCTGAGGTGGTTAAAAGATATTCCTGCCAAGGCCTTCACTGTACACGTGAGCTCCTCCCAGGAGCCCCACCAGCTTGCTGCCCTTCCTTTCCCCATTTTCCTCCTGGAGTTTTCTCTAGCACAGTCTTCCACAGCCGCCCAACCCGTTATCCTCACTGTCCTCCCTGTGCTTGGTGCTCCCAGCTCTGCGTCCAAAGAGCCCCTTGTGATGGCAAGCTAAGTGTAACCATAACCTAATCTTCTACAGAAGATTAATATCTGTCCTCGTCGTCACTGAAAATCCGTGATTACTCATCTATGAATACCCAGGGACATTCTTCTGTGGCCTTGGGAGTGGAGGCGGTTCAGATGCTCACCACCTGTGGTGTGTTTTCCTTAAGATAGGCCTTTCCTCCAGTCTGTTCTATTCTGCCCGGTTATCTCCCACATCGTCTTCATGTCATTGGCCACTATTAAAAGTGGCAACAAGAAGTGATTACTACGCAGCAGCCTTGAGTCATACGAGGGATGTATTGATGGCATGATAATTGATCCCCACCGTCAGAGCATGCAAGAACAAGTATCAGTAGCTTCATGGACAACTGAGATCATCTTAAATGTATTCAACAGACTGGCCCCAATCCTCACATTTGTGTGGATATTTATTGTGTTTTGAGCTTGTTTTGGTAGAGTTTTGATGGAATTCTCTGAAATCTGTGTATGAGTCAGCGAGGGCTTGATTGCACCAGAGTGAGACGTGGCTGGGAGAATGGTCCCTTTGAAAATCGCTGTCTGTGCCTTTTGAATGGTTTGGGTCACTTTCCCCGGTTCCTTTATGGTTTTGGTCTTACTCTACCAACTCCCCCTTCTTCCACTGTCCCCTGGGAGTAAGTTTGTGCCCACAAAGCCCCTTGTGACATGGCCCTTCCACCCCATCTTTTCTGCTTAGAACAAGGGAGCATTGTCAGGCTTTGAGGCCTGAGTTGTCTCAGAGACCACCCATGCCCTGTCTGCATGGGCGATGGTTGGGCACTGAAGAATGTTTACCATTGGATGGGTTCCGATAATTTTAGCAGAAGTGTGGCTCCTCAGCTACTCTTGGATATGTTCCTTATGAGTCTAGGGCACCTGCAACAAGAGGCCTAAGACCAACACAGATCTCTCAGACAAAACCAGAGAAAGCTTAAAAGGCAGAAGTCTTTTGTGAACTAAAATCAAAATCTCAAACCTCTTCATAAAACCTAATTGTTTTATAAACAGAATGCAGATCAGGTACATTGTTTCCCTTCTTCCTGGTGACTCTGAGGTGTTAGTTAGGAAGTGCCACCTGTACCCACCTAATGAAGCTGTCACAGGGCCAGCATCCCCCACCCAAGTTCCTCCTTTCCTGGGCTAACTCCACAGGTCTCCAGGACTGGCCTCTGCTCCTTGTTTACATTACTGAACTCCACACTAACAAGCTCCGGTTCTTCTCTAATGACCGCCCTGCAGGTACAGGAAAGCTTAGGTCTACCATTTTCTGAGGCGAGGCAACCATAAATTTCACAGGATTGTGTTGACATTAATTGGTTGGAGCTGGTGTGAGACATTCTAGCTCCTGGCTCATTTGTCTTCTGCAGTCTTTGACTCGGTCAGTTCTCAGGCCAGCCAGTCATTCGACCGTGGGCTTAGCAATATTTCAGAGTCACTGGTGGTTCAGTCACACTTTAGTTTATTGCTCAATAAAATAATAAATAACAATGTGCTTAGAGGGTTAACTAGGGCGCCTTTCTCTAGGGAGATCATAAAGCTTCCCTGAGCTTTCAGACGAGTGAGTCCAGACACCTTCAGGCCAGAACGAAGGCCTGTCCAAAGGTGCAGCTGCTGACACCTCAAGCCAGTTCCAAGCTGTAGAGTTGCAGACCAAATGGGAGAACACGAGAAGTTGACAGTTCCTGTAATGGACACACACACACACACACACACACACAAACACAATTTGTTTTCTCATGGAACAATCATTTTCTAGCTCTTGCATTGCCATCAAGCTCTGGGCCCATTGCAAATGAACCTGCTGGCCACCATTGTCTACAATGGCAAGATGATAAGAGTTGTAAATTGTTCTTATTGCAGGCACTAATCTATACAGTGTGCCTCTGTTCTTGTTTTTTTTTTTTTTTGTATGTGTGTGTGTGGTATGTGTGTGTGTCCGTGTGTTGTGTTTGCGTACTTGTGTGGCCATATACAAAGCTTCAAGCTAGTTTGCACATGGGCCCTTTAGATCTTTCAATTGATCACTAAGTCTTTGCTATCTGTAGTGGGGAACCATTTAAAAAATTCAAAATTTCTGGGAGCTGAAGCTCCCGTAAAATATAGTGACAGGATTTAGAACTATAGCTCAGTTTGTAGAACGCCTGCTTACCATGTAGAGGCCTCTGGTTCAGTTCTTAGCATGGCACAAACTGGGCATGGTAACTCAGGCCCATGCTTATTATCCTTCAACTCAGGAGGTAGAGGCAGGAGGATCACAAGTTCAAGGTCATCCTCAGGTTTATCGTGCAAAGCTGCCTTGTTCTTTATGACCCTGTCTCTAAAAAAACTGATAGATAAAATAAAATAAAATAAAATCCGGTTATAAGTTTGGTGTGGTTGTGCATGCCTGTGATGTTGGCATTTGGGAGATGGAGGGGAGATTAGGAATCAAGGTTATCTTTGGCTGTATATAATGAGTTTGTTACCAGCTTGGACTACCTTAGACTCTGTTCCCCAAAACAAAAACCGAAAACCAAACCAAATGAACAAGAAGATCAATAACAATTAATGATTTTAAAAAGCATTCTTGAACTTAGATCTCATTTCCAAGCATTTGACTTGCACTGTTCGCGCTTATTTGTATAGATTAGTGATAACAGTTCCTGGCACACACCCAGCACGGGTTCCTTCCTCTCCGGCTCCACAGGGGACTGCTCAAATTCAATGACAGTCCAGCTGTCAGTACTACTATGATGTCATCACCTTAGTAAGATTTTCTTCCCAGATACATTTGCACACACAGCACCTGGTTCTAGAGTAGAGGAAGAGTCTTTCACTTGACTCTGTCCTGCCAGTATTCACTACACGCCAGTGACTGCCACATTTATGAATGGACTGTGAGTTGCCTTCAACATCTAATTTTAAAGAACGCCAAATTTCTTCTAAGATTCCTGCAACAGCCACCTGCTCCTTAAGACCACGTCAGCATCTCACATTGCTTTCTGAGCTGTGCAGCTTGCGCATCGCCCTTTATGTCCTCTGCACATCTGTCTGACGGCAGGTGGAGCTCAAGGGGGCTCTGCCTGCCCCCAGCAGAAAGCGTTACTTTCTTGTGCTGAGAGGCTGAGCCAAGAGCTGGGATTTCACAAGCGTGTTACCTAAGCGTTTAGACATACAGAGTCAGTTTGTTTCTTTTTCGTTTTCTTTTTCCTCTTTTTCTTTTTGGTTTTTTGAGACAGGGTTTCTCTCTCTGTAACAGTCTTAGCTGTCCTGTAACTAGCTCTTGTAGACCAGGCTGGCCTCGAACTCACAGAGACCTGGTTGCCTCTATCTCCCGAGTACCGGGATTAAAGGTGTGCGACACTACCACCTGGCTCAGTTTGTATCTTACATTAACTGTTTTGTTCATCGCTGTAACGAAGATACCCATCACAAATAACTTAGCTTAGGAAGGACTGGTACAGTCTGTCATGGTGGGATAGCCATGGAGCGATCATGAAGCCAAGAGGCACAAATACTGTGTTCAGCTCAGTTTCTCCTTTTTGTTCAGTCTTGGGAACCACAACCCATAAATGGTGCTGTCCACATTTAGGGTTGACCTATGTGGAAACTTTCTCATGTATACACTAAAGGGTGTGTTTCCATGGTAACTCTAAATCTCATCAGATTGATGATGACAGTGAACCATCCCAGATTCCTGGGGCTGTTTTAGAGCTTGGGCGTGTGCCCAGGCATTCGCGTATGCAGTAACGACCCAGAGAGCAGTTTGGTCCAGCATCAGTGAGGATACGGGACTGCCACTGTGTGAGCCATGTGACAATCTCCTAAGCAAAAATGAAGGCAAAAGTTTCAGCTGGTAGTTTTATGAATGTGGATCTGAGTCCCAGGACACCTGTTGCAATTTCCAGTGGGATTGTACCAAGGTCACGGGGTTAGCTGTAGACAGAGAGGCTGGAGAACACTTCTGAGAGTAGAAGTTTCTGGCTAGTGAGCAGGGAAAGAACGTTGTAGGTGTGCTACACAGTGACGGAACCCAGGTTGAACTGCCATTTGGGAGAGTTCTAGGCATCCTTGAGTCAGGAGCCCAGAGTCACATATTGCTAATTAACTCTGTGCCCTTCCCTGGTGATGAATGGCCTGGGGATGATACCTCCCACCCTTTCTCTAGCCTCCATGGATAGTAAAGAGGACGGATCTTCTTTCACTCCACAGAGCATCTGTCAAAGTCTGTCCCAAAGCTCTGGGTAACTCTCAGGCATCCATGCACACTTCCCTCCCTCCCTCCCTTCCTCCCTTCCTCCCTCCCTCCCTCCCTCCCTCCCTCCCTCCCTCCCTCCTTCCTTCCTTACTTCCCTCCTCCCTCCCTCCCTTCCTTTCTTCCTTCCCTCCCTCTCTCCTCCCTCCCTCCCTCCCTCCCTCCCTCCCTCCCTCCCTCCCTCCCTCTCCCCTTCTTGGGAAACTGTAGGATATTCTCCTAAGCCAAGCAGAAAGCACTGAAGAAGTTCACCTGTCACCTTGATTTGCTTCCCTGATGGCAGAATGGATGGCAGGTTGCCTACTTGTTGAGATGGAGACAGAGTGTGTGTCATGATCTCTCTCTCTCTGGATTTTATGGAAACTTTATTTGGGTGACACAGCTACACAGAGGTGGGAGGTGGATGGAAAGGCGGCAGGGAGGAAGAAGCAGTCATATTGTGTGTTCAAGTGAGGAGACAAGACACCACAGTAAAACTTTTACAAGGGAGAGAGAGGTCTATGGCTGCCTGTACCCAGGACCCTCCCCAGCAGCAAAGGGACCTGAAGGGAACCTATCATGTGAGTTTTGAACAGGAGAAACTGGTGTAGTGAAGTTTTGCTTGGATTTTTGCTTTGGGATTGTTTATTTTTAAAATTTAAATCCTAGCTATCTTACAGGCTGGAATCCATCTTGCTACAGTGAATTACCCTGATATACTCTGAGAGGTGAGACTTGGAGACTTTGCAGTGTCTGCACACAGAAAAATCAGAGTCGAGAAAGAAAGGAATCGCCTTTGATGATTACAGAGAAACAGAGGGGAAAAGGAGGTGGAAGTAGGGCCTGAGAGGCCGGAAGTGACCTAAGAAGGCAAGGGCAGGCCTGCCTCAGCGGTGTAAGTGTGTGAACAGCCACTTGGTGGAATGCTTTTGGCACGAACTCTGTGATATTAGATTCTACCCAGAAGAAGTGGGAGGCGGTGGCGGGGAAGAGACAGAAATCTTTAATAAATAAATAAATTAATAATAATAATAAAAAAGAAGCAAGGGCTAAGTCTGTAACTCAGGTGGAGGACTGCTTCCAGACAAAGCTCTGGGTTGGATCCCCAGCACCACCATGCCAACTGGTTTTGGTGGTTTATACCTGTTTATCCTCCCTCAAGAGGTAGAGGTAAGAAAAGAGAAGTTTCAGGTCATCCTCAGCTATACAGCAAGTTCAAGACCAGTCTAGGATATACGAGGTGAAACTCCACCTCAAAAACCAACAGGCGAAGATAGAAAAAGAAGCACACACATGTCTAATGCTCAGTCCAACTGGTTGCATGGCTGCAGTGTGACCCCAAATGCTACCCATAGATGCATAGTTCAGGGGACCTGGGACTCAGAGTTGGAGGAGGAAAGGAGAAGATGACCTCCGCAACTTGTGGAAACCTTGGGGCTTTGTTGGTTCTTCCTACACTGTATCCTGGGGGATTTAATCTGGCTATTCATAGAGAGGTCTCGCGACAGTGAGTCTCCCACAGAACAGAATTTTCTAGCATATTCCTTGGTGTTGACAATTACGGAACGTGACTCTTCTAGCTGGGAGTATATAGTCCTCATTCAGCTTATACAGAAGCACAGTCTTGGGAATAACAACTAAAGAAGATTTGCAACGAGGAAGAAAAGATTAGACGCTCATGTAGATTTTCTGACAGCACATAAATTCTCTCCCCTCGCAGAGAGTCAGAATTTATGGTGGCGCACTGAGTGCCTTGAACTCTGCCTGGGGCATGTTTCTACTTAGCTTAGTGTCTCCCATACCTAATTGTCCCCTGATCTTTTTCCAGATATCACACATTAGCTTGGGAAGACTTGGGAAATGTCGCTCTACCCAAGAGCCACATTATTCAAGAGTGAAGAGCTTCTGCAGAGAGCCAGGGTTGAACTCTGCATGATCTTGTCACAATTGCTCACATTACATTCACTTTGGAACTTTCCATTCTTTCCTGAAGTCTTGGGGATCATTTTGGCTTCAGCCTCTCTACACTATACATGATGGGTTCTGTCAGGATCTGGGAGCCTACATTGGCTTCTATTTGTCAAAAGCAATAAACGATTGAGCAATCATCACTCAGCGACCACAAAACGCATCCAGGGAATTGGCACTGTCAGATCTGGATATTAGTCTTTGGTGGCCTCACTGTGGTAATTAAAATCTAATGATAATGCAAATGCTAATGAGATTAGCAATTCGACTGCAATTAACATGGTTTATACCCATTATCACCGGCCTGTTGCCTCTGCCACAGCATCTTAGTTAACAGCGGCCTTTCTTTAGGGTACTAGGTATGGTGGCAAGTTTATTTTTCTAGGTGGATCCCTGACTTGTGCTTAGTGTTGACTGCTCCATCACTGACCGTTGTCACCACTATGTGACTGTCAAGAGTACAACCAAGGGTTCCCATTGGGTGGGGGACCAGGAGGAAAGAAAGAGAAAATAGAAGCCTGGGGCGTCATCATAGTGAGTGAGTAGCATGGGTGCTGGTGAGAGTCTATAGAATGTTAATATACAAATCAGGTGGCAGGTCATTTCCTTAAGGGACTCCAGACATGGAAATCTGAGTCGCCTCTGTCTGGTTGTTGACCATATTCCTACCTATCACCGAAGTCCAGCAAGACTGTCATAGCATGCTAAGAAGTTACTGCTTTAAGTTATGAGTCTTCTGTGACTCAAAGTGACATGCAGTCTGGTGTAACTGCCCATGGTGACAACCATTGTGACATCTTTTAATGACAGGCAGCATGCAGGAGCATTCTCTGGTTTCTTGTCATTGCCTAGTCCTCTCCACCGGTTTCACATTGCCAGTCCCTCCCCCATTATTCTCCCCACCACTACCTCTGCGTGGAGGACTCTCATCTCACCCACACCCAATGCCAGGCTGTGCAGCGTTCCGTGAGGGGCACACACAGTGCTGGTAGAACCTGGATGTCTGATTAGTTCATTTGTTAGTACAATTTTTCATGCAGATGTTATATCAATCTTAGAAAGCACGACATTATTAAGAACATCTTTCCTGAGGTGAATGCGGGAAGGAGTTGCAGAGTGGGCTCATTAGGTGAGCAACAGAGAAAGAACCATCTCATAATGGCTTGTGTAATGGAACCATTTAATAAAAATAGGTACAAAATACTGGTGTAATTAGACGAAAAGGTCACAGAAATCATCAATTTAGATGGCGGTGATATGAGAACCAGGACTTGGAACTTCCAGGAAACTCTCTCCTCACGATGATCTGAACCACAAAAAGTGGTTTGCATTTCCAGCTTAATAGCCCCAGGCACAATGCCACCTGCGCCGAGCAGGAGGGACCTCTGCTGAGCAGCCTGCCTGGAAGTGCACATAGTGGCTTCTGCCTGAGCTGATGTTAGAAAAGCAGGGTGGTCACAGCCCCCACACCTGTCTCCTTCCATAGCGTACAGCCGAGTTTCTTTGGAATACTGTCCTGGTCAAATTCAAAGTCAAATTGGGCAACTTATCTATGACTTAGGAATGAAGGATTTCTTAAACATGGCCTCTAAGATAAGGGTTTTGCTTTGTAAATGTGCCCAGCGACATTCTAGTTCCTCCTGTCTGTTTCTGACCATGAAACTTAAGGCAGCTGGGGAGGCTGCATCCATGTGGAAAGCACGACCAAGAAGACATTTCTGTCTGAGATGGGGCTTGTCTGTTCTGTGGATGTCAGACTGCTCTGTGTTCGGTTCCCCTCTCTCCATCTCTGCTGTTTCTTATCTTCCTGGGCCTGATCCAGTGCCAGGAGCATAGCGTGTTCCGAAGAGGGTCTTAGGAAAGAAAGAAAGAGTGAGCCCAGAGCAGGGTTGGCTCGCTGAGGCTGGCAAGAAGAGCATGCGTGATTGGGCGATTGTTCAGCAGCTTGCTGTGCAAACCCAAGAATTTGACTCATCTGGGCTCCAGGTGATAAATGCCTCTTCCCATATCATTCCTCCAGTGGGGTGTCAAGACACACATTCCTGTGTCTGTCACAAACTAAAGGGCTGGGATAGCGGGGCTGTGTGGTCTGAAGCACTAGAGGATGGAGGTCAGGAGTCATGACATTGACAGAGTTGGGCCTCTCAGACACTGTAGGCCCAGCCTGTTCTAGGCCTCTCTCGAGGTTCCTCTGTGTCCCTTGATGTCTAGATGTGGTATCCTTCAGGCTGACTGGCTGTTCTTTTAGTATTCTTTCAGTATGTATAACACCATCCCAAACATATTGGTTCACTATAATTCCCTCATTATAATATGATTGATTACATTTATACTAACCTTGTTTCAAAAGAGAGGCTCACATTCTGATGTATTTGTGCAACACTGTCTAGTCTGAGTGACAGTTAAATGAGTCTTTGGACTTAAGATGGGGTTGGGCACGGACCTGAGGACAGGAGTTGAAGCTGAGCTGCCTGTAGGCATGAGGGGTGGAGGTGCTAGTGCGATGTCACAGTAAAGCTATGGTCATCTTGGAAGTGCTGACTGTGGACAGTTTCATGGAGGAGGCTGACCGTGATGGTTAGCGCCGTACACCTGTGTCAGATTTTTCACAGTGCTGTAAGGATCCTTGAGGGATGGATTCGACATTCCCGCAGGTTCCATAAAATCTGAGGCTTGAGGTGGCAATGAACTCTGTGTATACTCTGACCTGGGTGATTGCCTACTCTGAAGTTAAGTTTATAAATCAGGCACAATGGAAAAATTGAGAATAATTTATAATAAAATAAGACAGCTATGTAGTAATGCTGTAAATGAGGTTTCTTACGATTCCCTTTGCTCTTTGTTTGGGGGTACTTTTTCCATTTTAATACTATCGTTTACTACAGTAGCCAAAATCTTATCTTAGAGAGTGAAACCTTAGAGGTGGGTGGGACACCCAGTTAAGACCTCTATGAGAGTTTTTTACGGGTGTACGTGTGTGTGCGCACGTGCATGTGTATATGCAAGTGTGCATGTGCTTGCATCAGTGCATATAGACGGGTGTGTATCAGGGAGGTAGGTGGAAAATAGCATATTGTGTTTCACAAAACTCCTGCATGTGTCCTGTGAAAACATGCCTTTCACATACTGTCGATTCACACGTATAGAGGTGTGAGCAGTGTGAAGATCAGAGACTAGGACTGGGGTCTGATTTGAATCCGCATTCCTGGCCACTTCCGGCTGTGCATCCATTGGTCTGAAATGCGCATGTTTTAGTCCCTAAGGGAGGCTACTGGAGTAGCTAGGTGATGAGATGGTATCCCATGCAGCTAGGACAGTCCCTCAAAGGTGGTCAAAGCTTCGGAGAAGTGGTTTCTTCTTCCAGTCCCTCACGTCTCTCTCTATACTGACAGGAAACTCCTAACTGCTTTGTGCCTTGAGCTCTTTCCAAGACTGGTTATAGCTTCAGTGCCCTTGGGTGGCAGAAACAGCGCCTCTCTGGATCAGAGGCTGACAATCAGAGGCTGTCAGTGAAGCCCTTGGATGAAGAGCGTTTTCCTGAGCTGGAGCTTCCGCCCAAGCTCACTATGTGTGCAGGACACACATGTACGCTACCTCACACACACTGTTGTCTGAATGTCGGCTGTTGGGAGCAAAGAGCTGCTGGTCGTACTGAGATAAAATCTAGGAGGCTCTTGATTCTGTCCGTATCCATGAAATAATGACTAGCCAACTGGTTAGCTTGTCGTAGGACAATCACAGTCTTTACAGTTCTTTACTGCGCTCACCACATAACATTTTCCCCATTAAAAGGCAAGCTTTCTGGAAGAAGGGACCATGTCATCTTTTCTCAGTCTCTAATATAGTCCTGGAATGATTCATTGTGCTGGCCATCATGAGCTGAACACAATTGCCACCAATTGTGATGTGCTCACCAGCCCCTGAGCCCACCTCTACCCCATCCAGCTCCTCACTGAATAACAGTCTGTATCTCAAAGAGCCCCAGGCCCCGTGTAAGAACCCCGGCTGTGGGCTGTGAACCCAGGCTGGACGAAGAGCTGTCGTGCTTCCTTCATTAATGTGCCCTCCATTTTCCAAGCACTGGGGCCTTTGTGAATGACCAGGAGGGACTTCCCCTCTATGATAAGCTAATTCATAGAGAGGCAAAACCAGTCTATTAATGTCACAGTGTGTCTTTCTTGTGCAGACCTACCGACTCCAAAGCCCTGCCACCCTAGTTGCCTCTCTTCTTGGACTCTCACAAGGTTCCTGTATGCAAGGCAACTGTCTGCCTTCTCCACTCCCCTCAATCAGACAGCAGATTGTTCTGGAAACCCTAAATCTCAGAGTCCTTTCAAACTGTGCAGTGTTGAGCCCAGCCCCATGAACCTGACATTCCTGTATCTTCTGAAAACCCACAGAAGATTCCGGTCTTCAGCTCCCTCTTATTCCTTCTGCCTTTCACCAGTCCAGGTGTCCCCATGATGGCAGGCTTCCTTCTGTTGGGAATAACAAATACTGGCCTCAGTGACAGCTGTCTCCTGGTCTGTGACCCTCATTGTGCCTAAGGGGTACTAAAATCTGCATTGTGAAAGAGCTACATATTCACACACACACACACACACACACACACACACACACACTTCTCCTTTTTCGCTAAAGAAAATATAGTTGAGATTGTGAGGTGGGATGCCCTTCTGTTTGGATACGTCCATTATTTTCGTTAATAAGTTAATTTGGTGAGATGTAGAGACACAGCAGGACTTACCCAGCATTTTCCCCTAGCCTTGGGGAAATGGTCAAAGCAGTACTGAAACACACACACCCTGGAAGGCAGGTCCTGCCCTGGGATGGAGCTTTGAACCAGTCATCATTTTAGTCACCTGCTGGGTTTTGGGGTGTTGTTTCCATAGGCAAGAGGGGGCAGCTATGGGGCAGGACCGTCAGAGACTGAGCTGCAGCTGTGGGGTTGATGGGGGAGGATTTTCCTAAGTCCTTTCTGAGGTAGGGAAGTAAAATGCAGAGAACCTTTGCATGCGACATCTCTCTCTCTCTCTCTCTCTCTCTCTCTCTCTCTCTGTAGGAAAGCACAACAGAGGCAATCCATTATAAACACACTTAGGTGTTGGTGATTGTGAGGAAGAGTGTGGAGGCCCAAGCTGTGCTGTTGATCCTCCAGCATGGGTGGGGCTGGGCTGATGAGGGGTGAGGAAATAGGATGAGAGAAACCCAGGTGCATTAGTGGAACGTTGGCCCTGAGAACTCTCTACCAACATCACACTTAGGTAGCCCAGTATGTTATTTGCTTGTGTTGTTATAGTATGTGCAAATACATCTCAAGGCCCTAAAATTTAATGGCTCTGCAATTGAGTAGAATTTTAGAATATTTTAATATCATCTTAATAATGAACATATTTATGGGGTGTAACATTATATTTCAATGCCACTGTATACTATATAATTTTAGCCACCTTAAATTCTTATCATTGCTTTATGGTAAAATGGCCAAAACCTTCCCTTCTTGTCAAATTAGAGAGACATGATGTTCTTGTTAGCTGGGGATCACGTGTCATGCTGCAGACTAGCAGGGCTTATTCTTTCTCCCCAACAGGCATGCTCTGTCCAAGTCCTTTCCAGGCAGACATGGGAGGGGCTTAAACTGCCACCTCCCCTCTGACTTGGGGACAAACGGTCTGGGGAGACACAGTCAGGTCTCCTCCGTGTGTCTGCATTGCCAGAAAGAATGGAATATTTCTGTCCCTTGAGTCATCGGCCACCCCAAACTTGCCAGCTCTGTCCCCTGTGGTCACTTGGGCCAGACAACAGCGAGTTCTTTTCTCACAGCCCAGAGTCTCCTGTCCGGCAAACTTAGCCCCTTCTATTGGCTGTTAGTAAGCCGGGAGTCTAAATCTGGCCCACGGCAGTTTGATGGAAATCATTTCCAGTAAAAGAGGATGTTTCCTCAGCAGTTTTCAAGCTGGCGCTGACTCAAGCGTCCTCGGGGGAGCCCACTTAACTGGTCATTAGGGAGATGGCAATGAGGCATAGAGGAATTATGTAACAAGATGCGCATCCTGTGGGCCCCTGGGGACGCTGACCTTGGCTCCTTGGGCTGAGGGGTTTGGCTGATGCTACTCCACAAAGGGTTCTTCTGTGGTCAGTCCTCAGTTCCTGCATGGGCTAGAACAAGCTTTGGGGGGAGCAGCTGCCAAGGTGACAAGCCACCCACAGATCCTAGACAGCGGCCACGTGCTGCATCTTCAGAGCTGGAGAAGTGAATTGTGGGCTTGAATGCTTGGTCTCAGGTGTTCTGTGTATGTGCAAATGGTTAAATCATCCTAAGGGCAATTTATACTGTCTTCACAAACAATGCATTTATTTACCTGATTTGGACATAATTAAAAGAAAAGTTTTGGCTTAATTGTAAATAGAGTTTTTATATCTGTGCCTATGATGGTATAAATGCTATGAAAATAAACAGATATTCTGTGTGCTCAAACCAAACAGTATATAATATACAAAATGTAGTATGCACCTGTGTATACAAATCTTATGGAATATTGAGAAATCTGGACATCTCAGAGTGTTGGCAACAGCTTTGGATACTGTGATTATGTGAATGTGTATTGGCCCCTATAGGCTTTTGTTTTGAATACATGATGGCATCCATCTGGAAGGCTATGATACCTTTAGGAGGTGATACTTGGCTGACAGAAGGTGGGGTAGGACTTTGAAAGTTATTGTAAGCCCTTAGTCACGACCACCCCATCTCCTTCCTGATCCTCTCTCAAGTGAGTAGACTCTTTCAAACACTCTTGCCACAGGGATCTAAGCTACTCTGCAGCCTTGGGTTCCCAGCATGATGGACTGAAGCGTTCGGAAACAGCTGGCCGAATAATTCTCTTCTCCAGTAAGTTATTTCTGTTAGGATTTGTGGTCATTATGGTTCCAAAGTAACGAACATAGGAAACTTGGAGAAGTGGGGTTTCTCTTGGAACTGGTTTTGACCATTTGGGTTTTATGCCCATGGAAATGATTTGAGCAGTGGAGGTGGAAGAGTCTGGAGATGTGGGATAGAGAATCCCTAGAATTCCACAGTAGAGCTTAGTGGGTGATTCTCCTGGAATTCAGAAGGCCAGGATGCCGAGGCAAGTGTGGACCCCGGGCTGTGCTCACGATGGGAACAAGGGCTCTATTGAGAACTATACTGGAAGCTATTGGTGTTATATTCTGACAAGAGATCTGTCTGCATTCAGCCCTTGTATGGGTAATTTAAGTGAAACCAAATTGAAAAACAATAGACTAATGTAACAGGAGAATTCCAGACATTAGAGTATGCATGTGTTGGTATGATTACTTGTGGCTGCTTCTTGTCAGGTTTATAGTGAGGACTGGCGGCAAGACCCAGAGCAGAGGGCTTGGAAAACCATGTTACTTGGCCAGGATTGGAGCACTGTTAAAGTTGTGGGGAAGTCAGGGTTGAGAAATTGGCCACAGATGTGAAAGAGGCCAGCATCATTAAACAGCCCTTCACTTTGCTGAGTGACGTTTCCAGGATGAGATGATAAAGTTTAAAACTCATCAGAAAAACTTTCCTTTAAAAAGAGAATGTTCCAAGGTGCTTCCCCAAGGAAATGTGTGTGTGTGTGTGTGTGTGTGTGTGTGTGTGTGTTTGATTCTGGGGCATTTCGAAAATGCTGCAGCTTTGGTCCAAGGGAGTGTTGATCTAGCTCATGCTGGTAGGAGAACTTGGTATCATCCATGTAGTGTTTTGTGCCAAATGCCAGAATAATGGAGTCCCTGCAGTTTGCTTGTCCTAAACCCATGACTCCAGACACTATATATCATGGATGGCTTCCCTGGAATGACATTTTAAGAGGCGGATGTGTGAAACTCTGAAGTCTAGGGTATAGTTGAGATCCCAGAATGTTTGAGGTGCTAAGAAAATGGAACTTAAGCCTTAGAGACTTGCAGGCAGTGAGTGAAGGCCCAGAAGTGCATTGCATTCCAGGTGGCAGGGGCAGAGAGGTGGACTCCCCAAATCTGTTGGAGCTCATATCTTGCCATCAATACACCAGATACGGAGGATTTAATAAATATTTACCCCGTGAGGTTTTAGTCCTGCCTGGACTTGTCAGCAATCCTTTCTATCCTCCTGTGAGGTTTGCAATAAGAATATTTATTCTGTAATTTTACAGGGGCTCAAAATCAAGAGTTTGTCTTGAGTCTCAGAGGAGACTTCAGGCTTTGGACTTTCGAACACATTGTAATGGTTATGACTTTGAGAACTGTTTAAGTTGGACCAAATGCATTTTTTGAATGATGAGATGGCCACAAGCCTTTGAGAGCTGGGGTTTAATGTTATAGTTTGAACTGACGTGCGTGCAGAAGCTTGTGTTTCAGTACTTGTTCCCCAACTGGGGAGACCTCAGATCCTGTGGCGATGAACTTTGTCTGGTGTAAATAAGACACTAGTTGTGTTTAAAGGTTCTAGGAGAACTGTGGTTTTTGCCATGTATTTTACTTCCTTATGTGCTACTGTGTGACCAGCCTCTGTCTGATATCCCCACAGCCCTGGACTGGACCATTCCATCATGTCTTCTCTGCCTTGATGGACCGGGAAACCTCCGAATCTGTAACCCAAACCTTTTTCCCACTGTAATTACTATACCCTGTTACTATCACAGAGACACACAAGTGATTAATATGGATGTCATGTTGTATTTTCTAAAAGACTGGCTTTCAGTCCTCAGATAAATGCCCAGATTCAGAAAGTATTGCAATGAATTCAAATGCCAGTCCTTCCAGCAATCATGTTTAAGATTCTGTCTCCAGGTCCCGATGCATCTTCTCACCATCCTGTGTTCTGAGAATCTCTCCCTCTGCCGGGGGACCTGCTTATAATAAAGTGGCATTTCTGTTGAAGTAGTGGCCAGGCCACGGTGTGACACTCACGGATGTCACATACATTGTATCTACCACACACAGCAGCCCATGTTTCAATATGCCAGCATTGGGTACTTAAATAAACCAGAGGTATGAAAGCCAACAAATAGGCTTTATGTGGGTTATCCTTTATTTTAAAGATCAGGAACATTAATACCCAGTGTCCAAGTTTTCAGTTTTGTTACTGATCACAAAACTTTTTAGTGACGATGTTTAAAATTTCTTTTTAGAGTCTGCAATCCTGACATGACTGACAATATTGATTTCTTGTTGGAGAAAGCAAGGCAGAGCAGAGAAAGCACAGTTTTAATTGCAGGGGAGGTTAGGAGGACACGTTAGGAACAGGCAAGCATCAAAGGTGCGTGGTTGATGGGTTGTCCCAGAGGCGGTTTAACGTCTATCTTCCACAAGGGAGGCAAACCCAACCCCAGCCTCTAACACATCTTCCCTCTTTAGTTTTTGGACTTTAATACTGGGTAGCATATCTGTGTGAATGCATATTAGATCCAGAGTAGCCAATGATGTGTCTCTGTCTCCTCAAGGATAGAAATCAAAATACTTCCCTCTGATGTCATTTGATCAGTAGCGAACTAGGTTTGAATTTTCTACCCCTTTGGCCTGTCTGTCTGTCTGTCTGTTTGCCCTCCCTGTGTGTCTTCCATCATCCCTGTCTGTCTATTGTATGAGTTTGAGTTTGTGCCTGTCTGAATGCTGCCCTTGTGAATCTCTGTTTCTCCCTATGTCTGTGTCTTCCCCCAGTGTTCCTAACAATGGGCTTTGCTCACTGTTTTGCTGAACAACACAGAAAGCATCACACGGGGAAAGAATGAGGGTTACTCTACAGAAATCTTTAGCAGTTTTACAATGGATTTCCAGCCGACTCCAGCTGACCCAGACAGAAAACACACACTATTAAAAAATAACCAAATGCTTCTTCCATGATATTGTTGCGGGAGGTCCTTCCGCTCCTCCAGCCAATAGCCGCTGAGATACCAGCCCATTGGGGCATGGTCTCTCTCCCTTTAAAAAAGCGGCCACTTCCCTCCTCCCTCGCTCTTACTTCCTGCTCCGCTTCTGGCGACTAGACTCCCTTCCTGATTGCGCAGAGGGCTGTTGTCTGGGACGGTGATCTGTAAGTTTTTCCCCCTTTAAATAAATAACCATTATATTAATCATAATTCCAAACTAGCGTGGGATTGTTTGTGACTTACGCCTTCGCCTTCAATGATATGACTCTCATAATATACACATGAAGACATATACATTACTCTTGGGTTGAGGAAGACTATATCTTAAGATTGCAGCTATGCATTCTTAGGTTGTAGAAGCTGATTATGTGGGAAATCCAAGGCAAGCAAGGCTGGCTATTCCCTTAAAGGAAGGTTAAACAAGTGGACTGCATACATAGTAGGCGAGCAGTCTTAAGTCTTAAATGACCTCATAGTATGTTACTAACTCGGCTGTGAGGTCCAGCAAAAATTTCAGTCTCTTAGAATGTACGAGTTTTTTTAATCATAGTATTGAATTGCCACTGGGTGATATTTACTATTGTCATGTGACAGGCCCCAGAGAGAGATTCAGAAACATGCCGCTGTCTGAACTGGTATTTAAGCCTCACACGTCTCGTATTGAACCAACAATGACTATAGATAGATGCTGTCGAACTTTGCCTGCTATTGCTGTGTTAAAACAGCATACCAAAGAGACTTGGGGCAGAAATGGTCTATTTCAGCTTACAGCTCTCAGGTCATATGCCACCACTGAGGGAAGTCAGGGTGGAACAGGCATGAACCGGAGGCAGAATCTGAAGCAGAACCTATGGAGGAGTGCTGCCTCTTAGCTTGCTCGCTTTGCTTTCTTATTATACACCCCAGGACTGTCTTCCAAGGGTATCATCATGCAGAGTTTTCTGGGATCACCCCTCCTATCAATCATTAATCCATAAAATGTCCCACAGTCTTATTTCCAGGCCATCAGATGGTAGCATTTTCTCAACTGAGGTTCCTCTTCCCAGACAACTCTAACCTGTTTCAAGTTAACAAAAAAGCCAGCACATCTCACTAAGGCTGGTATCTGTACTCGGAGTTCTCCTCTTTGTATGTGCTAACATGCTCTGATAGACGGGAATTTTCACTACAGCCTCTCTGGTTTTGCAAGATATGGTCCCAGAAGCCTTGAATCCGAGCAGAGGGGTCCTCAGAGAGAGCCCACTAGACCCCCAAGTAATGACAACAGGAGGATCCAAACACACAACACCCAGAGACTGAACTGGCCCAGGATCTCTACAGGCCCTTGAATCACTGGAGTGAGAGCTCTCTTGTACACATGTTACTTTATTTTAGATCCTGGATTAGTCAGGATTCTCTACAGTAGCAGAACTTATGGAATGAGTCTCTGTATATGTGTACAAAGGGGATTCATTTGGATCACTTCCAGGCTGTAGTCCAGCTAATCTCACCACGTCTGACCATGAGTGGAGAATCAAAGAGTCTAGTAGTTGCTCAGTCCACGAGGCTAGGTGTCTCAGTTTGTCTTCAGAATATTCTGGAATCCTGAAGAAGCAGGCTCTAATGCTAGTGAAGGAATGGACTTGTTAGCAAGGTGAGAACAAACAGATAAAGAACAAAAGCCTTCTTCTTCTTCCGTGTCCTGACACAGGCTTCTAGCAGAAGGCATCCCAGATTAGATCTGGATTAAGAATCTAGACTAATGTTTTATCTCTTCCAAGCTCTAAAGATCAAAAATAAAGTGTGTCTTCATACGTCAACGATCCAAATTAGAAGAAGTGGATCTTCCTACTTCAAATTAAACAAAAATCCCTCCCAAGTGTGCCCCCTTCATTTTGGGTTTTAATTCTATATGTAGTCAAGTTGACAATCAAGAATACCCGTCACCTATCCATTGGTAGTGTTAGTGTTAATTACCGAACAGGATCGAGATCTGTAAGATTCAGTTTTTCTATCAATGCTCTCTGACTCCTCTATCAAATCAACTGGAACACGGAAGGGAACATCACAGGCAGTGGGTGCTCAGTTGATGACATGCACTTTGGATATTTTATCTCGTTAAGGTTTCAAGGTAATTTAGTGAGATAGTGGTCTTTATAGACATTGTAAGGATGGTAAAAAAGATTTAGAAATGTTAATAAGAAAGTCGATGGACACTGAGTTAGTGTCCAGAAAGGGTGACATGAACGAATGGCTGTGCATCTGATGGTTTATTGTGCCACCCATCCACGAGACTGCCTTTTCTAAAAGGATGCATCCTCTCCAGCTTCAAAAAGTGGACCTTCAGGGGAAGATAGTTGTTTCCCTGGAAACCAAGGCTGGCATGAAAAGACAGTGGTAATTCACAATATTGATTATCAACTGATGACATCCACAGTCACCCAGCAGCCAAGGCCAGGCCACTGTGAGGGATTATTTAGGTTAGGTAAACCTCTGGCCATGGATATGAGGGATGATTCTGATTGGTTAATTGAGGCAGGAAGCCGTACCCTAAAGAAGACCAGTCCCAGCTCTGGGATCTATCTGAACAGCATCCACTCATCTCTGCCTCCTGACTAGGGATACAGTAACCAGCTGCTTCCACACCAACCACATTGATTTCTCTCCTATGACAGACTGTGAGCTTTGAACAAACCCTTTCTGTCTTCAGGTGTGTTGGAAAGAGAAGCCACTTGTTCATCCCGGCTGCCCAGCTAGCTTAGCCCTGAAATAACCACACAAAAACTGTATTAATTAAAATCTAACTAACATGACTATAAACTTGACAATTTTAGATGATTATCTATTAATCTATATTTCTTAATTATATATTACATTTTTAATGAACTACACCATCACAATACCCCAATCAAAAACAGAAATATAACATATAACAAAATTGACCTTAAATTTGTATCAATAAACCAAGATCCATACCAATGCAAATCTCTATAGCACAGGTGCTTTGTCATCGCCACAGCAGGAAGGTGCCTACTCCAACAGGCATCTTGGGATCTTGTCTTTTGTAGTAAAATGCAATAGCTTTTATTTCTTTACTTGCTTTTATATATCTGGGTGTTTGGTCTGCATGTGTGCCTGGTGCCTGGGGTGCTGTAGGAGGCCCGGGAGCACAAGTTACAGACATGTGTGAGCCCCCCCCCACGTTGCTTCTGGGAATCGAATCTGGGACCTCTGGAGGAGCAGACTGGGCTCTTACAGCTGAGCCATCTGTCTAGCCCACAAATGCAGTATCCCAAGGTAGAATTAATGCCTGGAGTGGACACCAGGTCAGATTTTACAGACATTGCTCTGTACACCTGAACCACTTAACAAAAGCTTTCCTAACACAGAATAAGAGTTTTGTAACTAGAATAGTTTCCCTTTTCCAGCCCATACTTTCAAACTTATGAGAAAGTGCATTGTTGTTTTGTACAAAAACCTAATGGGTTCATTTTGTATTGAGTGAAGCTCTCTCACTTTAAATGTATCTCCTCTTAAGTAATCATTTTAAATTTCCTTATTGTAAAAGGCTTGTTAATGGGAGGTGTTAATCCATTAGTTGGAAACTCTGAGAAAATCAAGACAAAGGGAATTTTAGGAAAATTAAGTGAGTACATGCTGATTTTAGTGTTACTTTGACAGAATTTTTGACATTTTAGTAACTCTAGTTGAGAGCCTGGAGAGACGATCAGTGTAAAATTACTTGATGTCCATACGTGAGGGCCTGAGTTCAAATTTCCAGCACCAAAGAAAATATCTGTATAGCATCCTTTCCCCCAGGGATTGGGAGGATGGAGACAGGAGGGTGGGCGGGGATTGATGGCTTCCAGCCTGGCTCCAGGGTCAGCGAGGGACACATGTATGCGTCCATGCGTGGTCCCCGCATTCACGTATGTGCTCATGTACCCACACACATATGTGTACATCACACACTCACATAAATAGCATGCACACATGCATGTATGCACACGCTTGTGTGCACACACACATCTTGGCTGGTCAGTGTATATTTTGATACACTTTCAGGCTGGATGAGGTTAAGGAGTTAGGAGTTAATAATTCTGAAGGCCCGTGTATATGTGGCGTATGTGCCCCACATACTATGAGCTGTATCCTTGCTCCAGTTGCTTCAGACCCTCCTAAGTTATTGAAGTAAACATGTCATTTAAAAGTAAAGTATGATAATTGTAAGCAAACATCAATAGTTAGTTTAGCCTATCATTATTTAATATTACGACTGCATTTCTGATTTTAAAAATAGCCACTATTGATTCTTTTCCTACAGTTTTAGTCAACATTAGTAGTAACAGATGTTAGGATGTAAAGAACATGTTCATGAGACGTCTACACAGGTGAGGGCAGGGTTGCTCCTGCTGATAATGGAATGGAATGAGGGGCTCAGAGACTCCCCACTTTCCTGATTCTTCTGATTCTGATTCATCTGTTGTCAGATGTTACTGTGGGCTTCAAACAGGTTGGAAGTAATCGATAATAGAGCCTTTTCCCCCCTCCTTCATGTCCTCTAATGGGGACATGTGTCTTTATAGTCACTCACTCTACATCTGATGAAGTAATCACTACACAGTTACACCCGAACTACAAACAGCATGTTTGCATGCATGTGGTCCATGCAGTATTTTATCTTATATTTTCTCTGGAGCAGTAACCCTGGTAACGTAGACAAATCATTCCTTAAAGAATAGGAAGAACTTTTGTGAAGAGGGACATTACCTAGGGTTACTGGGGGGTTTCTAGGGGAGAGAGGGAGGAGTTGGGATAAATATGATCATGATTCATTGCCTACATGTAGGAACTTATCAAAGAATAAGTAAGAGATAGTCTACTTTTTCCTGTAAGTGAACAGTTATGTTTCTGTGAGAGAATTACATTGCATGTGCGTAGAGATGGTGTAGTTTATAACCTAACTGAGACTCAGATCTGAGCCTCTGTGTTTCACTGGCATGGAGAGAGAGAAGGCACAAAGTGTGTATGTCTCAAGGCCTCACCAACATCAGGCCACAGGCCATGCCATGCCAGACAACATGCCTTACCACACAACATGCCTCACCACACAACATGCCTCACCACACAACATGCCACACCACACAACATGTTACACCACACAACATGCCACACACACAACATGCCACACCACACAACATGCCACACCACACAACATGCCACACCACACATGTTACACCACACAACATGTCACGCTAGACAACATGCCATGCCACACAACAAGCCATACCACACAACATGCCATGACACACAACTTGTCACACCATACAATGTGTCATGGCACACAACATGCCACACCACACAACATGTTACACCACACAACATGTTACACCACACAACGTGTCACACCACACAACGTGTCACACCACACAACATACGTGACCACACCAGAACACTTTCTGCTCACTATACACAAGGTTCTGAATTAATTTTTGGAATTTTTAAAAAGTAAATGTGTTTGTCTTGGCATAGATGCAGCTAAGGAGATGAGGTGCTGCTTGTACGAAGACTTTGATCCCAGAACTCACATGAGAAAGTGGAAGAAATGGCAGGAAGGCAGAGATAGGAGAATTCCTGGGGTGCACTGGGCCCAGCCTCCTTGGCAAGCTTCAGGCCAATTAGAGACCTTGTCTTAAAAAAACAAGATAGACAGTGCCTGAGAAACAACATTCAACGTTGACATTTGACCTACACACACACACACACGCACATGCACGCACATGCAACATGTGCACACAAAGGTGAGTGTACCTGGCACATAATGTTTTTTAACTTTGAGTGTTTGTGTTTTTTCTTTTTATTAAATTGTTTTTATTGAGCTATATATTTTTCTCTGCTCCCCTCCCTTCTTCTCCCCTCCCTTTTTACCTTCTCCTGTGCTCCCCATACTCCCAATTTACTCAGGAGATCTTGTTTTTTTCTACTTTCCATGTAGATTAGATACATGTATGTCTTTCTTTGTTGTCTAGGTTCTCTGGGGTTGTGAATTGTAGGCTGGTTTTTATTTGCTTTATGTCTAAGAGACAGTACATATGATATTTGTCTTTATGGGTCTGGGTTACTGTAACATGAGGGCCAGCTGTGGGGATTTTCATCCTGCCCAGTACCCCACAGCCGACAAGCCCCAAAGAAAATCACACAGAGGTCTCCATAAGATTATAAACTGATTGGCCCATTAGCTCAGACTTCTCATTACCTCTTATCACTTATATGAACCCATTGTTCTTATCTATGCTAGCCAAATGGCTCAGTACCTTTTCTAGCTGGGCATCTCACATGTTGCTACTTTGGTGATCTGGACTGTGATGAATGGGCTTCCTCCTTCCCAGCAATCTCCTGTTCTACATCCTATCTAGTTTACCCACCTATACTTCCTGCCCGGCCAATCAGTGTTTATTTAAAACGTGATTGACAGAATACAGACAATTCTCCTGCACCAGGTTACCTCACTCAATATGATGTTTTCTAGATCCATCCATTTGCCCACAGATTTCAAAATGTATTACTATTGTGTCTTTACACAATGGAGTACGACACAGCAGAAAAAAACAATGACAACTTACAGAAACATGGGTGATTTAAGTAGCAGCATTGCTGAAAAGACCCCAACAGGGTGATGACTTGGGAATCTGTAGCCCAGGAACCCTATGCACAAGTTGAGGGCAGCTCCTGGGAAGAGTCTCCTCTCCCTCAATAATTATCCTTTGTTTATGTTGTCCCCAAGGGCTTTGGGAGCCTTGGAACTTCCCGAGCCTCCTGTCTTGTCTGAGTTTCTTTAGAGTCTTTGCTTGAGGAAGAAAGATTCCATTTTAGAAGTTCACAGCAAATGGAAGCAGACCCTTGGAAGTGCACAGCAAATGGAAGCAGACCCTCCCCACTATGGAGCCGCAGGAATGTAAGGCGCCTGGTGATAGCAGATAAGCTTTGTTCTCTCCCTTTCTTTAGTTCTTTGAGAATTCCTTACAGTGCATTTGTTTCCAGGTTCTGGCCATGGCAAACAAAGCTGCTGTGAACATAGTTGAGCACATGTCCTTGTGGTACCATTGAGCATCCTTTGGATATATACCCAAAAGTGGTATTACCGGGTCTCGAGGAAGGTTGTTTCCTAATTTTCTGAGAAATCACCACACTGACATCCAAAGGACTGTACCAGCTTGTATTCCCACCAGCAATGCAGAAGTGTTCCCTTTCCCCCACAACTTCTCCAGTGTTTTTGATCTTGGCCATTCTTACAGGTGTAAGATGGAATCTCAGAGTTGTTTTGATTTGCATTTCTCTGTTGGCTAAGAATGCTGAATATTTTCTTAAGTGTCTTTCAGCCATTTTAGATTCATCTGTTGAGAGTTCTCTGTTTAGGTCTGTATCCCATTTTTAAATTGTATTATTTGTTCTTTTAATGACCAATTTCTTGAATTCTTTGTATATTTTGGAGATCAGCCCTCTGTCTGATGTGGGCTTGGTGAAGATCTTTTCCCATTCTGTAGGTTGTTATTTTGTCTTGTTGATCATGACCTTTGCTTTACAGAAGGTTTTCAGTTTCAGGTGGTTCCATATATTAATTGTTTTTCTCAGTGTCTGTGCTACAGGGGTTATATTTAGAAAGTGGTCTCCTGTCCTGGCACTTAAATTTATATGTCAAATACAAGTTATTATAGAAATATAAAATACAATCATTTATTATGCTTTCACTGGTGTGGGCTGACCTGGCCCCCGAAATCTAGATACTACCTAGAGATTAATGATGGAACTGTTGTAGGCATTTACAGTCAATTGTTGAATGCTCTTTAATTTTCAAATATTTATTTTAAATTATGTGTCCATGTGTGTCTGTGTGTGGGTTTGCGCATGTAACATGAGGGCCAGCTTGTTGGGGTATCTGTCCCACCCAGTACCCCGCAGCCGGCAAGCACCAAAGAAATCACACAGAGATCTCCATAAGTTATATTACTGATTGGTCTATTAGCTCAGGCTAATTATTAGCTTTTGTAGCTTATATTGACCCATTATTCTTATCTATGTTAACCACATGGCTCAGTACCTTTCTCAGCCGGGTAGATTACATTTTGCTTCTTCAGTGGTCTGGGCAGAACTGGAGGAATGGGCTTCCTCCTTCCTAGAATTCTCCTGTTCTCACTGCCTCTACTTCCTGTCTGGTCGACCCACCTATACTTCCTGCCTGGCCAATCAGCGTTTATTCAAAACATGATTGACAGAATACAGACAATTCTCCCGCACCATGAGTACATGAATGAAGAGGGACATCAGATCTCTGGATCTGAAGCTCCAGGAATTTGTGAGCCACTCAACATGGATGATGGGAACTGAAATAAGCAGGACATATTCTTAACCAGTGAGCCATCTCTCTAGCCCATGAGTACCCAGAGCCCATCTAGTCATGGGTTGTTATTGCTCTTACATAGAAGCACTAACTGTAAGACTCATATTTAGCCGGTGCTCCTGACTTAAGTTTTCAAGTTTTTACAGGTTTCTTTAGAATAGCAACTGCTCTCACTCAGAGCTTAGAAATCTATTCACTTATTATGGGCTCTGGTAACACCTTCTGAAGTCGCAGCTTTGGGGCACCAAGACTGTAAGGAGAGTTTGATGAGCCAGCAGGGAATTATTATCATAAGTCAGAAACATAGGGTAGCGAGATCACTAGAACAGATGTCAAAGACCATTGAGAACTTCAGACTGCACGAGAAAGTACTAAATGAAGAGTATTTCCAATGGCAGCTGCAGAGTTAACACTGGGACCTCTCTGAAGAGGGCAACCAACTTGACCTATGTCCATTCTCTGTTGGGTGTGTTTCCTTGTTTGCTCTTCTAGGTACGTTGCTACATCCCAACTATCTAATCATGTTCTGACTCTTGGGGTCCCTTCCATACCTAGGCCACCTGAGTTTTGAGTTCAGTAAGAGCCTAGACAATCCACAGAGCATGTGGAATGTCAGACCACAGGAAGTGCCTGCCATTATCTGTAAATGTGTGACATCTTTTCCTTTTCACGAGGAGGTGTAATTCTCAAGAGTCCAAGTCAAAGATAACATGATTCTTCGGTACCGTTATTGTTGGCCCAGGTAGGTGGGAGCCACAGTGACTCCTTGGCTGTTTATTGTATATAACTTGTGATAACAAGGAAAGCTGACCACAGAGGCCACCACTTTACCACTATGGGAAGCCACTCAACCCTTGGTGTTGATAACCACTTTTGGGGTTTGGTGGAGGCTACTTGTGTCAAATGCTCTGCTAGCTTGAATTAAACCTCAAAGAAAAGAAAATCTGCCAGGCACCAGTCACCCCTAGGGGCAGCACAGCTTGGGTTTAGTCTGCCATGCTAAATAATTCATTCCAAGAAAGGCCCTGGCTCATCTACCCCAAAGTAATTTCATACTTTTCCTTTCACAAGAAGGCGATGGGGAATGTGTCAGTGTTGGTGTTAAGCAACCGAGGTACAACCCGGTCATTGCTCAGTGGCACAGCCACAGAGTATTTGGAGGTCTGCCCCAGTCCACAGACGGCTAATGGGGATGGGAAGCCATTTGCTGCCAGTCCACTGTCTGCTGCTGAATTTTTACAACCACCTGATGATGTGCTGTAAATGTGGCCGCTGTTCCCTCTGAGCACAGCACAGGTAAGGCTGGGCGCTGCAGCCGCTGCACACACGTGCCCCTTGTGAGACAAGCTTGCTTCCCCCACATTGCTCAGGCGATGCCGCCATGGGGTTCTTAGAAAAGGTCCATGTTTGCTCTCTGAGGACCTCAGTGACTTTTTCCTACCCTTAGAGTGAACTTTTTTTTTTTGTCTTTCTTGTTGACATTTTGAGCAGACCACTGAGTGTTCTCGACATGTTCAGGGCGACTGTAGGAAAGCATTATAAGCCTTGTTTGTGGGAAAGTCAAGGGCTTTGGCTTCAGAGCCCAAACCTCTTCAGATGAGAGAGTGGAGCAAAGAACAGAAATGTTGGCCTGCCTGACCCAGGGATTGTGGGCAAGTCCTTGGAGGTCTGGTCAGCCTGGCCAATTCCTGTTAGAGCCTGGACAGCTCCTGGGGTTTCCAAGACTCATTCCCTGCTGGGCAGGCCTCTGCCATGTGGACAGAGTTTCCCAGAAAGTCATGGCAGGAGAAGTGGGCGATGGGTGTGCTTGTTTCACGGCAGTGATTCAGCAGGATTTGCCTCACACTCTCCTCCTGCCTCCATAGAGGGAAGTTGTTGCTACACCCCAAAGGGTTTGTTTTGACCCCTCCCCCAGTCACTCACTGTCTGTGTGCCCTCTCTCTCTCTCTCTCTCTCTCTCTCTCACACACACACACACACACACAAGTCCTTGTGGGCATACTGAAGACCAGAGTCCTTTTGATACTCCAGAGTTGCTATCTCAGGGCCCAGGAACTTTAAGTCTAGGTGTTAGGTGTTTGGATGTGATGACTGTCCATCTTCTCACAACTGTGCCCATCATACTTGACTCTGTCATAGCAGCATCATCTAGGAGCAGCATGGACACCTGCACAAGGAGGTGCAGTGATACTTCCGATAAGAGTTGTGGAGAGTCACACTGTCATCTAAATGGCTTCGGTCCCAGCGCAATGTCTCTTTGGTATCATAGGTTCCAGCTTGACTGCACTGTGGAGCGGGGGAGGTAACTGGCATCTCAGGGACTAGTTCACTCCGTGCCACTGAGAGGGGTGTATGGGCAGGTTCTGCAGGAGGAGGGGAGCTGTGAGCATCAGGCAATCCTGACTTTTTGGAGACTAGAAGGCAACTGTAAGCATGAGCAGAGTCAACACAGGAGAAGAGGACTCAGCCCCACAGTAAAATCACATCTGACCAAAATGCTAATTAAAAGTGCTCTTAGCCACTGAGCCATGTCTCCAACCCCTAATATCAGTAGTATTATTTTAAAATAATTGCATAAATATATAGGTATGTATGTTGTAGGCATGGGAAAAATTTTGTTAATCATATTAAGAAAGCAGATTTGAACATAAAGGTACAAAATAAATGAGCTAACTATAAATGTACTTTTTATTTAATTCAGAATACCCAATCGATTCCTTAGTTATTTCTGTTTTTCTAGGTGCCTCAAGCTGGAAATACCCTTGTATTTATCAGTAGGTGGGTGGGTAACATATTGCACATATTAATCCTTACTTTGAAATGTTGCTCAGCATCAAAAGGATGGAGGAGCCAATCCGTGCAATGGTATGGATCTCAGAAACATAGCACTCCAGGAAAAACATCCAGTTCAAAATGCTGCACTGCATGGGCATTGACCAGGCATAAAAACACAGGAGAGACTGATAGAGTAGGGAAGCAGTCACGTGGGGTTGGAAGTGAGGAAAGATTGAGTGCAAGGAGATGAAAGGAAGTTTCTTCATTGATAGGAATGTTCTCTCTCCTTCTCAAAGGGCTGTGTGTGCTTCATGAGTGTATGTACTTGCCCAAACTCATCCAAATAGATATTATCTATCTATCTATCTATCTATCTATCTATCTATCTATCTATCTATCTATCTATCATCTGTCTGCCTGCCTGCCTATGTATTTGATGGTAAGAAACTGGTTGTCCATGCTACATTAGAGGTGAACAAAAACAACAAGACAAGCTGGTGAGCAGGGCCTGTATCTTGAGCTCTTGCTGCATTTCCAAGAAGTAGCTGTGGCTAGTTACGCAGTGAGCAAGTAAGTGAGCAGTGCAGGCAAAGGCAGTGTGCACACCCTGTCTGCCACCGAAGGTCTGCCTGGCAAGGTCTCCAATTGCTTAAGAATGAGCAAGTGGGAAAAAAAGCCACACAAAGCAAAAAGGCTTCATGGGAAAGCATGGAGAAAGAGGGCACAGAACATGGTGAAGACAAGTCTTGGAAGGTGTTTTCTTGGAATCAAAAGAAAACATGGGGGCTGCAGAGGTGACTCAGAGGGGAAGAGCCTGGCTGCTGTTGCAGAAGACCTGGGTTTGGTTTCTAGCACCCTTGTGGTTGGTGGCTTACAGTGGTTTGTAACTGCAGGTCCCAGGTATCTGAGGCCCTCTTCTGGCATCTGTGGGTGCTGCACATGAACACACACACACACACACACACACACGCCACACACACACAAAACAGGAAGGCATGGAAAATCTAAAAAGAAAAAAAGAAGGAAAGAGGCCCGTGGGCGCAAGCTGGGATGGGCCAGGGAGAGAGAGGTCGCATGCTAAGGATAAGGAAGCAGAGAGGGAAATCAGAGAAGCATCACCTTTCACGATAGCCACAAATAGCATAAAATATCTTGGGGTAACTCTGACCAAGGAAGTGAAAGATTATTTGACAAGAACTTTAAGTATTTGAAGAAAGAAATTGAAGAGGACACCAGAAAATGGAAGGATCTCCCTTGCTCTTGGATTGGGAGGATCAACATAGTAAAAATGGCAATTCTACCAAAAGCAATCTATAGATTCAATGTAGTCCCCATCAAAATCCCATCAAAATTCTTCACGATCTGGAGAAGACAATAATCAACTTTATATGGAAAAACAAAAAGCCCAGGATAGCCAAAACAATCTTATACAATAAAGGATCGTCTGGAGGCATTACCATCCCTGACTTCAAACTCTATTACAGAGCTACAGTATTGAAAACAGCTAGGTATTGGCATAAAAACAGAGAAGTCCACCAATGGAATCGAATAGAAGACCAGGACTTTAACCCACAAACCTATAAACACCTGATTTTCGATAAAGGAGCTAAAAGTATACAATGGAAAAAAGAGAGCATCTTCAACAAATTGTGCTGGCATAACTGGATGTCAATTTGTAGAAGAATGAAAATAGATCCATATCTATCACTATGCACAAAATTCAAGTCCAAATGGATTAAAGACTTCAATATCAGTCCAAACACACTGAACCTGATAGAAGAGAAAGTGGGAAGTACTCTACAACACATGGGCACAGGAGACCACTTCCTACATATAACCCCAGCAGCACAGACATTAAGGGCAACATTGAATAAATGGGACCTCCTGAAACTGAGAAGCTTCTGTAAAGCAAAGGACACTGTCACTAAGACAAAAAGGCAACCCACTGACTGGGAGAAGATCTTCACCAACCCCACAACTGACAAAGGTCTGATCTCCAAAATATATAAAGAACTCAAGAAACTAGACTGTAAAAAACTAATCAACCCAATTATAAAATGGGGCACTGAGCTGAACAGAGAATTCTCAACAGAAGAAGTTCAAATGGCCAAAAGACATGTTCAACTTCCTTAGCGATCAGGGAAATACAAATCAAGACAACTTTAAGATACCATCTTACACCTGTCAGAATGGCTAAAATAAAAAACACCAATGATAGCTTTTGCTGGAGAGGTTGTGGAGTAAGGGGTACACTCATCCATTGCTGGTGGGAATGTGCAACCACTTTGGAAAACAGTGTGGCGGTTTCTCAAGAAATTCGGGATCAACCTACCCCTGGACCCAGCAATACCACTCTTGGGAATATACCCAAAAGATGCCCTATCATACAACAAAAGTATATGCTCAACTATGTTCATAGCAGCATTGTTTGTAATAGCCAGAACCTGGAAGCAACCTAGATGCCCTTCAATGGAAGAATGGATGCAGAAAGTATGGAATATATACATATTAGAGTACTACTCAGCAGTAAAAAACAATGACTTCTTGAATTTTGCATGCAAATGGATGGAAATAGAAAACACTATCCTGAGTGAGGTAAGCCAGACTCAAAAAGAGGAACATGGGATGTACTCACTCATAATTGGTTTCTAGCCATAAATAAAGGACATTGAGCCTATAATTCATGATCCTAGAGAGGCTAAATAAGAAGGTGAACTCAAAGAAAAACATATAGGCATCCTCCTGGATATTAACCTTCATCAGGCGATGAAAGGAGACAGAGCCAGAGACCCACATTGGAGCACCGGACTGAAATCCCAAGGTCCAAATCAGGAACAGAAGGAGAGAGAGCACGAGCAAGGAACTCAGGACCGTGGGAGTGCACCCACATACTGAGACAATGGGGATGATCTATCGGGAACTCACCAAGGCCAGCTGGCCTGGGTCTGAAAAAGCATGGGATAAAACCGGACTCACTGAACATAGCGGACAATGAGGACTGCTGAGAAGTCAAGAACAATGGCACTGGGTTTTGATCCTACTGCACGTACTGGCTTTGTGGGAGCCTAGGCAGTTTGGATGCTCACCTTACTAGACCTGGAAGGAGGTGGGAGGTCCTTGGACTTCCCACAGGGCAGGGAACCCTGACTGCTCTTTGGGCTGATGAGGGAGGGGGACTTGATTGGGGGAGGGGGGAGGGAAATGGGAGGCGGTGGCGGGGAGGAGGCAGAAATCTTTAATAAATAAATAAATAATAATAAAAAGACAGCTTCCCATGTGTTTACTGGGACAGGACTTGGGAGACAAAGCTCAGTAAGGACTAAGGCACAACGAAGTTGTGTCCAGATGGAGTGGAGTGTGCTGGGGTATTCCCTCATTCCACGGGTTCCTGTTGGCACGGGAGATGAACATCTGGCATGACCAGGTCAGATTGTGAAGGGCTTTGTAGATAAAGACTTTGGCTTTTTATCTTCTTGTTCCTGAAGTCTGGTTTTGAACATGGTCACAGTGAGCTGATGGATCAGGCTGTTTACTCATGGTGTTTGTCTTAAGGAGGGTGTTCTCTGAGGTAGCAGAAGGAACAGTTTTGCATATGAGAGGATAGAGGCATGACAGTTGCGTATTGTCTGGCCGAGAGATGATCTGCTTCTGAACTGGGACAGTGACTGGGAAAGGTAGGCTGGACAAAAAAATTTTGGTGAGAAGAAATGGAGTGGGGGATGAAGAAGGAAAGGGGAATTTGGAAGGGTGTGGTGGTTTGAACAAAAGTTGTCCCATAGGCCCACAGAGAGTGACAATATTGGTAGGTGTGGCCTTATTGGAGTAGGTGTGGCTTTGTTGGGGGGGGGGCTAGGCTGTGAAGTCTCAGAAGCTCAAGCCTGGTCAGTGTGTCACTATCTCTTCCTGCTGCCTGTGAATCAAGATGTAGAGCTCCCAGCATCCTCTCTGGCACCATGTCTGCCTGCGGGCTGCTGTGCTTCCTACCATAACAATAATGGACTAAACCTTTGAACTGTCCGCCAGCCCCAATTAAATATTCTCCTTTGGAAGAGCTGCCGTGGTTGTGGTATCTCTTCACATCAATAGGAACCCTAACGAAGACAAAGGGGTTGGTGCAGAAATAGGAAAATGAAGCTTTCTGGCGATGACACCACTGGCAAATGGTGATTCTGTTAGAAAAGGCAGGTTTGTGGGATTCCATGCACACTGGGTTAGAAGCTGGAGCACTCGCGTTTCCTGTCGCAGAGGGCAATTTAGGGTTATAAGCTAGGTGCATTAACTGTGCTTTCAGTAGCAGTTATGTTTATGGGGATATTATTAAGCTTATGTGGATTCGAGTCTGTATTATAATAAGATTTTTCTTAATAGACATCTGTGGTTTTTGCCAAAAAGTTCATTTTATTCTTAATCGTTTTAAGGATCACTTTGGTGTAACACCACTCGGAAAGAGTGACTTCACTCTTAACATCTTTTAAATCTTGGGATTTAGCTTCTCAAATTGAATGCCATAATTCAAACACTCAAATGTTGAGTGCTTGCTATATGTAAGAACCTGTGCTAAGTGATATAAGAGACACAGGAATTATTCCCATGTATGGAACTTGGTAACGGGCACCTTTAGAAGACACTGTTTAGAGAAAGCAATGGATTTTCCCTTCCTGACATGCTGAGGTTGACAGCAAGGGAGGAGCCCATGGCATGGTCGGCACTAAGCCACGGTTCTGAAGATGCCGTATTGGAAGATAGCTTCTCCGTGCACGAGAGCCAATTGTGCAGTCAGATTGGGAAAGATGGAACTGCCCTGTGCTGCTGCATCCTCTGTCTGGGACCACACTCTTCCCCCTGCTCGTCTGCCAGCTTCATTCTATTGCTTTGCCAGCAGCTCATGCTCGAGACGAATGCTGTGGAGACTTGCTGATGTCACATGGTTGCAGAAAGAACATCTTCCAGGCTTTGTGGTCTAGGACACCTTTCTTAATTAGGAGCTCTTAAGGTGGAGGGGAATCCATGCCTTCAGGATGTGATCAGAGAAAGAGTTTAGGGATAATGATATCTAATGGCAGTGGCTGGGTTGAAATAGAGATGATAATTTCAGGTAATTTGGGGGGAGCTTTGGATAAGTTAATGCTCCCAAGTGGCACTCACTGGGGCCTCTACTGGAGATTTCCCACTCTGTCTCCCCTTCTGCTACTTAGAGAAGATCAGGAAAGATCTTTGCATTTTGGGTCCTCTTGTTCTGTGACTTTTTTTTTAAATAAAAGAACTCAGTTATAGCATTTTTTTTTTTTGCTCAAAATATCTTTTACCTTTAAAAAACAGACTAATTTTAGTTAAGCAAGCTAAGCAGGGAACTTGGCGCAAGAGTGTGAGATGACAGAGTTCACTTGTGACTTCCACGTCTGGAGTGGAATGTCCTTGACTCAAGGCGCTCCTTCTGCAGATCCTGAGAATATGATGATGTGCGGTGTCTTGGTAGGGTTCCTATGGCTGTGGCAAAACCACAACCAAAAGCAGCTGGGGGAGGAAAGGCTTTTTCTTTCAGCCTTGCTCTTCCACAAAACGATCCATTATTGGCAGAAGTTAGCTTTCCTTTATGAAACTAAGAAGCAAACAGATAACTCCTTGCCGCCTGTTGCTTGTGTCAGATAGTGTATCAGTGACAAACATCCAACAAACACAATGTGCTGGATAGTTTTCTATCAACGTGACCCACGCTAGCACCTTCATTACTAGGGTGAGTGGCCCTGTAAGGAGGGTACCTGTGGACAGAGGAAAGAACAGATGAAAGGATACCATGATGTATGTCTACCTTCCTCTCTGGAGACCATGATGGATGTCTACCTTCCTCTCTGGAGACCATGATGGATGTCTACCTTCCTCTCTGGAGACCATGATGGATGTCTACCTTCCTCTCTGAAGACCATGATGGATGTCTACCTTCCTCTCTGGAGACCATGATGGATGTCTACCTTCCTCTCTGGAGACCATGATGGATGTCTACCTTCCTCTCTGGAGACCATGATGGATGTCTACCTTCCTCTCTGGAGACCATGATGGATGTCTACCTTCCTCTCTGGAGCATGATGGATGTCTACCTTCCTCTCTGGAGACCATGATGGATGTCTACCTTCCTCTCTGGAGACCATGATGGATGTCTACCTTCCTCTCTGGAGACCATGATGGATGTCTACCTTCCTCTCTGGAGACCATGATCGATGTCTACCTTCCTCTCTAGAGACCATGATGGATGTCTACCTTCCTCTCTGGAGACCATGATGTGTGTCTACCTTCCTCTCTGGAGACCATGATGTGTGTCTACCTTCCTCTCTGGAGACCATGATGGATGTCTACCTTCCTCTCTGGAGACCATGATGTGTGTCTACCTTCCTCTCTGGAGACCATGATGTGTGTCTACCTTCCTCTCTGGAGACCATGATGGATGTCTACCTTCCTCTCTGGAGACCATGATGGATGTCTACCTTCCTCTCTGGAGACCATGATGGATGTCTACCTTCCTCTCTGGAGACCATGATGTGTGTCTACCTTCCTCTCTGGAGACCATGATGGATGTCTACCTTCCTCTCTGGAGACCATGATGGATGTCTACCTTCCTCTCTGGAGACCATGATGTGTGTCTACCTTCCTCTCTGGAGACCATGATGTGTGTCTACCTTCCTCTCTGGAGACCATGATGGATGTCTACCTTCCTCTCTGGAGACCATGATGTGTGTCTACCTTCCTCTCTGGAGACCATGATGGATGTCTACCTTCCTCTCTGGAGACCATGATGGATGTCTACCTTCCTCTCTGGAGACCATGATGTGTGTCTACCTTCCTCTCTGGAGACCATAATGTGTGTCTACCTTCCTCTCTGGAGACCATGATGTGTGTCTACCTTCCTCTCTGGAGACCATGATGGATGTCTACCTTCCTCTCTGGAGACCAAAGTGGTTGATGTGCATTTCCTCTCACTTCCTTGGCAAAAGACTGAGAGTTTGGCAAAATATCTGGACAAAACTCTTACTGTTTAGCTATCAGCTGATTCCCATTTCCCTGAGAACAGCGGTGAATGTCTAACTAGAAAGTGGAGCCACAGCCGTGATTCAGTCTCAGATCCTGAGAGCTTCCCTTGTCACCCAGAATCTTCAGTCTCTGTGACCACCAGATCCTTTGAGGGGTTCCAGCAGCTGAGATAGCTTTTCCCAGTTTATCAGGAGCCTTCTAGGGGTTCCAGCAGCTGAGGTAGCTTTTCCCAGTTTATCAGGAGCCTTCTAGGGGTTCCACAGCTGAGACAGCCTTTCCCAATTTATCAGGAGCCTTCTAGGGGTTCCACAGCTGAGATAGCCTTTCCCAATTTATCAGGAGTCTCTAAGTGACCCCCTGAGTCTACTGAATTTAGTAGTCATACCCACTGATAGGTTTGTATTTTATATGGGTGAAATATTGGTGGCAGAACTGATCACTCAGGGCTACAGTGAGCTGGTGTTAACACATTCCTGTGGAATAAAATCCAAGAAGGGCCACTGAATGGCTCCAATGTCAGCACAAATAGTGCCTGGAAATGCTACCGTCATCATGTGGTTTTTAGAGTCTCCTTCTCAATGAGCTCATAAAACCAGAGATAAGGAAGACTCCGGACAATCTAAGCTTTTGCTGGAAGTTAGGGGTGGCCACAGGACTTTGTCCCTTGATGCAACTTTGTGCATTTTGGAGTATGCTTTCATAAAATTTCAATGGGGTTATCTACATGTCAATTAGCAGAGGTGCCTATTCCTCCTTAGCCTCAAATAATGACAGTAGTGATGCTGATGGTGCTGATGGTGATGACCGTGACTGACTTGGAACTCTTGGTCCTCCTGCCTCCTGAATGCTGGGATTGCAGGCATGTGCTAGCATATCTACCAATCAGAGCCATTTTAAAACATAATATTAGGTATTCCTAGAAAGAAAATAGTACTTGCTTTCCGTAGACTAGGGGATCACATTTAACCTTGCCTACAGAGCCTGGTTGTTTCAAGGTCTCCAGTGGTGATGCGGGTGATGCCTACAGTAGGTTGTGTATCACATAAGTAACGTTTAATCCTAGGTCACCAATGTTTCTGGCCAGGCTCCAGCTAGTTGTTGGGTTCGTTGGCTGATGGCATACTCAGTTTCTCTTGGAAAACTCCAGTGTGCCTGTGAAACTAATTTGGGCTCACAAGAAACCAGGACTGTTTAAATAACTCTTAGAGGTCTCTTATTCAACATCAAAGAAACTAAGAAGGATTGATTGAGATTTTCAGGGAAAACCCAAAAAGACTTGCATCTTTGGAATGTTATTCAAAACAAAAGGAATTCCCCCCCCCCCACATATCCGAACTACTATGCACGAAAAGGAATGTAACTTTCAATGATTCCTACAAGTTTCTTAGGCACTTGCTAACAGAATTTCTGTATTGTTGCCCAATCAGAAAATACAAGCATAATTGTGGTTATAGCAATGACCACTGTAGATGGAAGTTTCTGTCCCACCCCAAAGAAACACACAGAGGCTTACATTATTTATAAACTGTTTGGCCTATTGCCCAGGCTTATTATCAACTGGCTCTTACAACTTAAATTAGCCCATAATTCTTAAGTAAGAATTAATTTATCTAAGATAAGATAAGATTTTTATATGGTGAATTACACTGACAGATTTTCATATGTTGAACCATCCCTGCATCTCTGGGATGAAGCCTACTTGGTCATGATGGATGATTTTCTTCGATGTGTTCTTGAATTTGGTTTGCCAGTATTTTATTGAATATTTTTGCATCAATTTTTTGTGAGTGAGATTGGTCTGAGATTGGTCTCCTGAGTAAATTGGGAGCATGAGGATCATGGGAGAGGGTAGAAGAGGAGGGGGAGGGAAGGAGAGGAGTGGAGGAAAATATATAACCCAGTAAAAAACTATTTAAAAAGATAATATGTTTAGCCATGCGACTTGGTACATTTTCTCAGTGAGACATTCTCATCTTGCTTCCTCTGATGACTGACTCTCTGCCTTTCCTCTTCCCAGAATTCTCTTAGTCTGATCGCCCTGCCTATACTTCCTGCCCGGCTACTGGTCAATCAGTGTTTTATTAAACCAATAGAAGCGACAAATCTTTACAGTGTACAAGAGCACTATCCTACAGAAGAAAACAAGTCTTTCTTCAACATATTCACAGATTTTCTTGTCCTCCAAACACAGAAGTTTGGTTAGTGATCATGACAGGGAGATGCATGGTACCCTAGAGGGAGGTAAATAGAAGAGGCCATCAAGTATTGTTTGAATGTTCAATACTCCCTATAGACTCAGTGTCTTTGAAGACTTGGTCCCAGTTGCTGTGATGTTTGAACCTTTTAGAACATGAGCCATGAGAGGCAGGACTTGAGTTATAGTCTGGCCCCACTTCTTATTCCCTCTGTTTTCAGTCTGAGGATACAGAGTGACCCTGCCAGCTTCTTCAGCCACCTTGACTCTCTGTCTGCTGCCTTGAATTCCCAGTTATGATGAGATGGTCTCTTTGCACTGCAGCCACAGCAAACTATCCCTCTCTTAAATTGCTTCTTGTCAAGAGTCCAGTCATCACAACAGAAAACTAATTAGTATGCCTCAAATGACTGTGATATTGATTTTCAAGTTTATTGTTAATATTGATCGTCATCTTGACAGGGTCTAGAATCATCTAGGAGACAGGCCTGCAGTCACACCTGTGAGGGATAATCTTGGTTAGGTCAAAAAGTGAGATGGGACAACTGACCCTAAAGAAAGATGGAGCATACCGCAAACTGTAATCCTGGATAGCATAAAAAGGAGGAAGTGAGCTATGCAGGAGGGCTCATCACCCTCTGTGTTGTGAGTTTTCTGCCATGAGTGTACCCTTGAACAGCGAGCTGAAATAAACTCTTCCAAGTGGCTCTGTCAGTGATTTTGTCACAGCAATAGAACAAGCAACAAATCCATCCATGAACATGGGCAAACTTTGAGAACAGGCCTAACAAAACCAACTCCCCACACATGTTGTGGTTCATTGCATGCTGTTCTTGATTAGCAAGAGTTCGGCGAGTTTGGCAAGGTCAGAGTATTGAACAAGAGCATGTCAGTGATGGTTAAATAGTCCAGCACTCAGTTCTTTGCAAAGGGAAGGGTTAATTTAGGAGGCACTGCTCTTGTTATCCCTGGTGCTTTATGACATTAGATTGTCTTCTGAGGTGCAGAAAACACTCTGGCCAGCGTGAGTCAAACTTGGACTGAATGTGCAGCTGTAACCGAGCGGTATTCATGGATCATGTGTGTGAGGGTGGTGAGCATGGGACAGTGTAAAGTTTGATGGGCTTGTTGAGGGGGGAAAAGCCATTTAAAAAAAGGTAAAGAATCAGTGGGTCAGTCTGCAAGTCGCCTTCTATTTTTAGTAGAGTTAAGACAGAGGTTCCCATGTGAAACCAGGGACGAGTGTCAATTCCTAGGCAGAAGTCCTAGCGGAGGCTTTGTCCATGCTCCCGAGAGCGCTGCCTGGGGCCTGATGGTGAGTGGAGTCTAGATATCATCCAACCAGATCCTTCCCTAGCCTTTAACAGCTACTTCCTGCTTGCCCTTTCAAGGCATTCACAAATTTAAGTATTTGTGAAACTACACTCTCTTAAGAGGCTGTATTTGGTGACACTTGCTTAATGTCACAGAGATTTAGAAAGAAACCGAATTATTCTGCAGGGATTCCAAAGCCTGTTGTAGCAGAATGCTTGCACGACAACGGTAAATCAGTAGATGTCAAAACACACGTGGACTGCTCATTAGTGATGATTAACTTTATATCATGTATGCACATGTTAGCGAAGAGCAGAAAGCCATTCTTCGGTGAAGGGACGTCCCCTTTCTTTCCCCATACTGATGGCACAAACGGTATCATGTTTCTTCAATATGAAGAAGACAAGGCTTTTGCCTGGGGCACTGTTTTACAATCTGCTCTTTGTTTGGTTGTTGACTTTTTGGTTCTAAGGAGCTTTGCCAGACATCTAAATACCAGTCTCCCCCTCCATGAAACGATATTGTCAGAGATGTATGTTTATCGATTTAGAGAATGTATGTGTATCTATGTCACTATGTATCAATGTAAAGACTATGTATGTCTCTGTTATTGTGTATGGATTTAGATATTATGTGTGCATCTATGTTATTATGTGTGACTTTAGAGACTTTGGAGGTAACTATAGGTTTGACATAAAAGAGTGTATTAGTTGTGATTCTCTAGAGTCGCAGAACTTACAGAAAGATTCTCTGTGTGTGTGTGTGCTTGTGTGTGTGTGTGTGCTTGTGTGTGTGTGTGTGTGTGTAAAGTGCACTTATTGAGATGACTTACAGGCTGCAGTCCGACAATGGCTAGCTATGAATGAAAGCCCAAGAATCCAGTAGTTGCTCGGTCCCATGAGGCTAGTGTCTCAGCTGGTCGGTCTTCTGTGTGTGCTGGAATCTCAAAGAAATTCTTGAAGGAATGGATGTGCTGGAACAGCAAGGCAAGCAGGCAAGTAACTGCTTCAAGATCCGGATCAAAAGCCTGCGTCTCTCTACATTTGGAGCAGAGGTATGTCTTCCTGTCTCAAAGGTCTGGAATAAAAGTGGATTCACCCACTTCAAATCAAGCAGAATCTTCTCACAGGGGTGCCCTCCACTTCTGGATTGTGGTTCATTCCCAGTCCAGTCAAGTTGACAACCAAGAACAGCCATCACAAGTGGTGATGGCACCCTTTGCTCTCTCCCTCCAGGACACATTTCTCATGGACCCTCTGTGTTTAGAATTGAGGGCTGACACAGGCGTCTCAGGAAGCGACATGGTGACTCGCAGTAAGCATCATCATCTGAGCCATGCAGGAGGAAGAGCAGCGGATGTGTCGGGTCAAGCTTGAGCTTCACAGTGCAAATCTAGGACTGTCTGGGACATGCAAAGGAGTACAGCACACACTCTTCGTTAGCCAGGTTGAAGCAAAAGCTGCTTCCCCACCCTCTTATAATTACGTAACCAGCTAGCATGTTGAATCATATCCCAGTTCTGTAAATGTTAAAAGGATATGTGTATCATGGACATGGACTTTGCTGTCTGACATCGAAGGAAGGATGCTACAACCAGTGTCGCAGACCTGGGCTGCCTGCTGTGGTAAATCTCCGCTAATTACGTCACACACGCTCAGACCCTTTCATCCTTTCATTTCAGCCAATTTGAAAATGAGACCCCAGGGGTGAGAGATGATCTGCACAGGAGGAGACGATGCTCTTCGTTCCAACACTTGATGTTAGAAGGATGCTCGACTCTGCCTCCCGTGGCTCTGCCTCCCGCGGCTCTGCCCCTTGCGCTAGGCTAGTCTCTCCTCTACTTAGGGACTGACGAGGGGCCACGGGAGCACTGAGCAAGATTTTGCAAATCTTGTCTTGCAAGTGTTGACAGAACTTCACGAATTTATTAGATGGAACCAGCACCTGCCAGGGAGAAGACCTAATTGGGCGGCATTAGAACGGAGCAGCCACAGTCCTGAATAATGAACGCGCTGCCGATGTTCTTTAGGCAATAGTGGGAGTCATGGTATCATCTGCAGCATGGTTTGGGCTCTGTTTTCCCTGTGCTTTCTGATATTCTCAGAGAAGTTTTAGGAGGAGGCTCTTTCTGTCTCTAGACAATTGCTCAACCTAATTTCCTCCTTTGCAGTGGAATTATACTATGCTGTTCCCCCCCCCCCCCAGCTTTACCTGGAGAGAACATGAGTTAAAAAACAAACAAAAAATAAATAATCATTAATGCTTAAAAAACTTGATCATAGAATTTCCTGTTGGGGTTTGATTTCTAGAATTAATGTCCTTTTAGAGCTAGATTTGCCTAACTGGTTTAACTCTTGGGCTACAGAGGATGAGAAATTAGTCATTTCTAAACCATCTGGGAATATCTAAAATACAGAAACCCAAACGAACAAAGTTATGTGTTCCTGGAGACTGCCCAAGACGGAATATGGAAGCCCCTCTATAAAATATATTTGATACTTTTTATTTTAAAAAGTAAATTAAAACCTTTTTTTGGCAGTTAAATTGGATGCCCAAATTTCGGCTGGGGTTCATATACACAACCGATAGCACCATTCTAGAACGTTCTCTACACTCTGGTCATAGAGGCCACACTAATCTATATAGGAGAAAGGCAGCTTCAGGCAGGCATTTAAAATTACTTACATTGGAATTGAAGTCTCTCTGGATTTTAAAAGTTGTCTCGTTCTGTTTTATGTCATTGCAAGCCCGCATGTCATCAACGGTGGCCTCATGGGACATGGGCCAGGTTGTGTCTCATGTCATGGAAAGACTTTGTGACCAGTAGGTACGATAGTGGAGTGCCTTAGTTTGTTTGTTATTTGCTGTGAAGAGACACCTTGAGCATAGCAACTCTTATAGAGAAAACGTTTAATTGGGGTGCCTCATTTACAGCTTCAGAGGTTCAGTCCATTACCATGACGACAGGGGGAGCATGACAGTGGTGCTGGAGCTGAGAGTGCTGTGCTTGCAGGCAACAGGAAGTCAACTGACTGTCACAGGGAGGGAAGCTTGAGCAATGTCGACCGCCTTGGCGAGTTACTCTGTCTAGGGTCTGTAACCCACCTGGCTGGTCAGTTATTCCAGGGTCACAGAGAGGCACCACCTGAAAGACATGGGCCAATAAGAGGAAGGAGGCTAGGCAAATTTGTCGAAGCCTCCGTTTATTAGAGTCATTGTTACAGCTTATATAGCCCCTGGATGAGGAGCTTGGGGGGGCTGGGGCACGGGATCTTGCCACGTGGTCCACGCCGGTCACGTAGGCCAAGAGGTTACGATCGGTCAGGTCACAATTCCTCTGCCAGGAGTTCACAAGTTGACACACCTAGTTCTCTAGATAGAGTGTGAGGCTCCACTAACAGATAGCTCTCTATTAACAGACAATTTGGGTGTGGGATAGGCTTTGTCAATAAAACAATTCTCAATACAATTGGGAAGTAGAGCCCTCTGCAATACTCCTCACGGCGGTGATCCCTATAATAATTTTTTTGGGGGGGGGACATGGCTCCTGACAGAGCAAAAGAAACCTTAGGGCTCGTCCCCAAAGTGACACACTTTCTTCAACAAGACCGGACCTCCTAATAGTGTCACTCCCTTTGGGGGCCATTTTCTCTCCAACCACCACATGGGGAAAGCCTCATTCTGGGTAATGTATCAGTAATAGATATTTAAATGCATTTACATGGAAAAATTCTTGGTAGAGTAATAACAAACTAAAAGAAAAACACCCAGTCTTCTGGTGAGATGAAATGTTTTATTACATTAAGTTTAAAGGTTTCTAAACAATTCTCAGCAATTTAAAAATGTTTCATTTTACAGCAAAAGTCATTACCCAATGCCTTAAGGTAGGGATCAGCCTCGGCAGAGGGTCTTCATGCAGAAACCCCATAACCCCATTCCAGACGGGAGCTGTGCTCTGGGGGCCACATCTGCTCTCTCTACCAGGATTTGCTCTCGGGTTAAACTGTGACTTTTTACTATTGGACCACAAAGTGAGCATGCCATTGTGTCTCATGCTGTAAATTTAGTGATTTACTCTTGGTTTCCTGGTAGAAGACTTTGCATTTATTTATCTGCTCTAAACTTAAAATTCCAATTCTTCTACCTGTTCTTCAGCTCACGTTTCATAACAATATTATTGAGCTATCTTTGTGTCTCCATTCAGATTTACAGCTCCTAGCATTTAAATAGCACTCGGGTACATACCTCTGCAATTTTGATAAACACAACAGATTCACTGTTGATGAATTGTAAAATATCAAGACTGAAAAAAAAAACTACTAATGTTCATACATTTTTTCCACCGAAAAAAATGCAAAGGTAAATATAGAATTAAAGCTGTGTCAGCTGCTTCCTGATATATTGCCACAAAAACTAAGTCACACCGGAGGACTTACTGGAGGGGATAATGAAACCAGGTTCAAAGAAAGTGATGACTCCATCAGGCGTGTAAATTGGGGATAGATGAAGGTAACAGAGCACAGGGGGAGAGAAGTTCGGAGAAAAGCAGAGAGAACGATGGCACCTGAAGAAGGTAGCTCTCTCTCAACAAACAATAGCATCTGTGTATACAGAAAGCATGCTGGTTCTCTGGAGAACAAAGATGAAGCCAAGCGAGGTGGAGGGTCTTTGGGAAGCAGACTCAGCTAGGGCAAGGGAGAGTCAGAGGGTTGCGAACTCTGTGTTGGGCGGGGTAGAATCAGAAAGATGTATCATTAGAAATGTGCTCTTTTCATGTGTGTTGTGACTTTGGTCAACACATTAAAAACTTAATAAGTCCATGTCTCGAAAGTTAGTGAACAGAATGTTCTAGAAAGAGCCAGTCAACCCTTACAGATGTTTCTGGTTCACTTCTGCTGTCCTTTCAACGTCTCACCCACACATTGTAACATTGAATGACTTGTCTGATCTCTCTTTTAAAATTATTCAACTTTATTTTCCCCGGCAAACATGCTTTATTCCACACAAGGTCAAGTATTGGAATAGTTTTTCAACCTCTCAATTTTTTACCTTAAACTTGTTAGCTTTGCCTGTAGAGAATTAAAAACAGTCTTACCCTAAGAGTCACACGAATGACTCTGCTGTGTATAGCCAGATAAAATCTCATTGGGAGGAAGTTTAAAACAAATTCTATAAAACAGTTACGTGGATCAAATGACATATACAAAAATATGAGTCCTGTTTGTAAAAACTAGATGCTCAGTAGAATGTCTAAGTTGTAAACAATTCTTACAATGGAATACTATACAGACACAGAAATGGACGAGTCAGGGCTATTAGCATTTCATTGTTTATGAATGCATAAATAATATGGAACAGGAAAACTCAACATCAAAGCATGTGTCAGTGGTGATTTCATTTGTGTGGCTCTTCAGCGGGATAGTGACCACAGTGCCAGAAGGGCCTGTGGGGACTTCTGGGAATTAGCTATCTGCTTACCCCTGCTTTCCATTTGCCCCAGACAGAGGAAGAGGATTCACAGCTGTCTTAGGGCTGTCTTCAGTGGCTTGGGGATGGCGTCCTACTAACCAAACCCAGAGCCAGTGGGAACAGGCAGGGAGAAGCCAGCAGGAATAGTTTGCCTACTCTGCCAGCGGGGAGCGTTTCCTCTCCATGCCATAGGTATGAGGTTTATTGTTTTCTATAAAGTGTCAAAAGTATCTGTGTCCTACAAAAACTGAGGTTTTCATAGCAAGGTACCCTTCCAAGGAGGTGGGAAGGGTCTCAGGTTGTGAAAATGCTGGGTTAAAATCAGGGAGGGCCCAGGCAAACCTGAATAGGAATAGGCTGTACTCTACAGTCACAGCCCACACTAGCATTCTCCAAAGTAGGAAACAAGACGTTCACTCTGAGCTCTCAGTCTTCAGTCACAGCCCCGCCTCTGGTCATCATTGCTAGAGCCTTCATTCATCTCGGTTGCTTCACAGCAAAGCCTGTGTGTGGTCTGTGTGTGTAGGCATGTATAGGTGTGCATGTGTGTGTGGCGTGTGTGTGTGAATGTGTGGTGTATGTGTGAGTGTATAAACTGTGTGTGGTGTGTGTGAGCTGTGTGGTGTGTGTATAAGTGTGGGTGTAGGTATGGGGGTGTATAGGTGAGTGTGGTGTGTGTGTATGCTGTGTGTGTTTGTATATGGTGTGTGTGTAGATATGTGATGTGTGTGTATTGTGTGTGTCTGTGTGTGTGGTATATGTGAGTGTGTGAGCTATGTATGGTGTGTGTGTGCACATGCTGTGTGCATGGTATGTGTGTGTGTGAGTATGTGTGCATGTGGTGTGTGAGTGTGCTACGTGTTGTGGTATATGTGTGTGTGTGTATGTGGTGTGTATTCATGTGTGTACAAGTTCACGTGCTCTTGTCCCTGTGTGTATGGAAACCAGATGCTGCAGATGCTGTTTCTCAGGTGTTGCTCTCAGTCCACTTTGGTTCTTTTAGAGTCAAAGTCTCCCTTTTTCCTGGAACTCCGTGGAACTCAGTGGCTAGCTGGCCAGTAAGCCACAAGGAGTCTCCCTCTTCACCTCCCCCACCCCAGCAGAAGGATCACAAACTCACCCTCTGCTGCTGCTGCTGCTGCTTCCTCCCCCACCTCCTCCTCTTCCTTCTCCTCCTCCTCCTCCTCCTTCTCCTCCTTCTTCTTTGTTTTTTCGAGACAGGGTTTCTCTGTGTTACAGTCCTAGCTGTCCTGGAACTAGCTCTTGTAGACCAGACTGGCCTTGAACTCACAGAGATCTTCTTGCCTTTGCCTCTCAAGTGCTGGGATTAAAGGCGTGCGCCACCACCGCCCGGCCACAGCTTCTTTTCTTGGGTTCTGGTCTAAGCCCGGTCTCTCTGCAAGCATCTTACTCCTAGGGCTCCCTCCTGCCCCTAGACATCACTTCAAAGCCTTCAAATCCACACATTTTCAGTTAAATATGCATTGAAATTTGAGGCTGCTGTAGTAAGAGACATAACTTACAGAATAGCTTTGAGAAGAATGCTCAGGAATCAGAGAAACAAACCAAACGCGAACAGATCAGAGCAGCAGCAAAGCCTGGTACCAGCCAAAGCCCTGATGGTCTCCATGCACGTACGTCAAACTCGTGATTGATAGGAATGGGTTACTGCGGTGGTTGCCATGTTCACGAACGTGAAGGAGACCAGGGGAGTGGCACACAGCACATATTTTATTTATGAATGATTAGAATATTTTACAGCCATAAATCACTGTGCAGTTCAATGTTCAAGTGTAGTTAAAATCAATTCCAAGGGGAAGTGAGAGGAGGCTGGAATAGAGAGCTGCCTCTGCCTGGCCTCTTTGGCTTTAGGGTGTCCTGTTCTACCCGTGTGTGTGTGTGTGTGTGTGTGTGTGTGTGCGTGCGTGCGTGCGTGCGTGCGTGAGAGAGAGAGAGAGAGAGAGAGAGAGAGAGAGAGAGATGTTTGTTCCTGCCTCCAGAAGCCCAGTTTATCTGGGATTCTGCGATGAGCTGAACTGTAACAGACCCTGACAGGCTTTAATGAAGAGGTATAGAATGTCTCGGCTGTATCTGAGGGAACTTCGGTGTTGTGGTTTTGTGTATGGTTATGGTAAATAACCAGCCCACTGATTGTTGTGGTCTGGCCTTTGCTGGGGGCTCTGGACCACTGGAGACCCATTTAGCCTGTATCACTCCCACCTGCAGAGATTGCAATCCAGCAAGCTAGGCAGGGGCGGGGAAGGGGGCGCAGAGAGCCCCATCTTGTCTCACAGGAGAGCCAAGAGCTGGCTCACTCTAGAAGGCTGTGAGGTTGACAAGCTCAGGGCTGGGGGGTGGGGTGGGGGCGGGCTGTGTTAGGGGTTGTCACTCAGTCTTTCCCCTTTCCCCATGACCGACTCCTGGAGATACTCACTGTAAATGAGGCCAACTGGGAGAACTGGATGACTGCTGAATTTTGAGCAGTGATGGCTTCTCCCTCCTTTCCCAGGGGTAAACACAGCCTTCCCAACCTGACAGGAAGTGCTCAACCAGAACTGGAGCCCTCCTGGAGTGGTGGTGGTGTTTCAATTAGAGCAGGGCCTCCAGCCTCAGGAACTCTTTCCTTTTCCACTGGTTGATATCTTTTCTTCATTAGGAAATCAGCTTCCACAGAGAGAGACACTGTGGTGCTCATGTGAGTGGAGCCAATGCTAAAGATCTTGATCTCAGTCCACTCTCAGCCACGTGGAAGTTCCTAGCTTGAGTGTGTGTGTGTGTGTGTGTGTGTGTGTGTGTGTGTGTGTAGGGTATAGGAGCACAGAGGTTCCTCAGTCACTATCCACCTTTCTTCTTTTTCTGAGCTCGAGTCTTTCTCGTGAACCTGGAGAAAGAGTTCACCCTTTCAGCTAGGCTGGCTGCCTTGCTTCAGAGAACCCACCTGTCCCACCTCTCCGGTGACGGGATTGTAAGCACCCAGCGTAGCATCTAGCTTTTTGACGTGGATGCTGGGGACCCGACACAGGTCCTTGCATTGGAGTGGCGAGCACTTTCCTGAGGAAGTCGTCTCCCCAGCACTGCTTTTCTGTGTTCTTATCTCATCTAATTGAGTGACTCAGGATAAGGGCTCTTTGTCTAGTGGCCACCTCCACTCTTTACACCTGACGGTCTTCTGTACAAGCCGCAAGCCCCGGACTTTTCCTTTGGTGCACTAAAGGTGAAGAAGACTGTGTACTTTCATTCCTGTGCCCCTTTGCTAATGAATGACATCTTTCCTTCGGACACTCGAGAATGGATGACTGCATGCAAGGGGGACTGATTCTCTCCTTCCTGGTGCTGGGGAGTCTGGGGTTGAAGAACGAGCATGTTTTGTGTCTGGTATGAACCCACTTTTCACGACATGGTGTCCTCGCTGTGACTTTGTGTGGCAGAATTGAGCAAGCTCACTGGGAACTTCTTGTAAGGCATCAATCCCATTACCAGCGCCCACCCTCCTAGTCACCTCCCAAAGTGTCCTCCTAAACGTGTCACTCTGAGGACAAAGATTTCAAAATATGAATTTTGGAGAGGCGTTGAAGTCCAGTCAAGGGGCTGGGGAGTGTTGGCATGGCACTGTGTAAAATTGCCAGGCATAGTGGCCTGTGCTTGTAATCCAGGCCTGGGGAAGCTGACGGGGGGTGGGGGGTGTGGGGGGGGGGTGGGGGGGTAGACCCCTGGGGCACTCTGACAAGCTAGCTTAGCTCAGTCTGTGAGGTCACATTGACATGTAAATCTAGAGAGGGGCACAATTCATCTGAGAATCTCTAAAAATCAAGCATTCCCACATTATTAGAAAGAGGTAAACCCAAGAATTATCTTCTAGACGAGAATTTCCTTCAGTTGGATAGATGGTCAATTTTGTGCATCTTCCTGATATGCTCAGGGATGCTCACATGTTTGGTGGAATATTATGTGTAGGTGTGTCTGTGAAGGTGTTTCAGGAAGGGGTAAGTGACTGGACCAGTAGACGGGGTAGAGATGGTCCTCACCAACATGGGCAGTTCAGCAAATCACCAGGAAATCTGAAGAGAAGAAAGGTTGGGAGAAGAATACCTTTTTTTCTTTATGAGATGGGACATCCATCCTGCCTGCCCTTGACATCCATCCCTCCTGCCCTTGACATCCATCCCGCCTGCCCTTGGACTCTGGGACATCCATCCAGCCTGCCCTTGACATGCATCCCGCCTACCCTTGACATCCATCCCACCTGCCCAGGGACTCTGGGACATCTATCCCGCCTGCCCTTAGACTTTGGGACATCTATCTCTTCCTGTTCTTGGACTCTGGGACATTCATCTCCTCCTGTCCTTGGGCTCTGGGACATCTACCCCCTCCTGCCCTTATATCTTAAAGCCTTTTGGTCTCACTTCTGTGGATGAGTGAAGCTATGCAGCAGTTTTCCTGGCTTTCTGCTTGCTTACAGCAGACAGTGGGACTGGTCAGCCTGTGCAGCTGCATGGGCCAATCTTGTTAAATTGTCTTGTATAAACGCACTTCTCCTCCTGGTTCTTCTCTGGAGAACCCTAATGCAATGGGAAAGGTGGGTCTCCTCTGGGACACTTCTGTGTGTTCTTAGACTAGCATTTAGGAGTGCATTGTTTTAAGCAAGTAAATTAAAGTTTAAGTTGAGTGTGTGTTCATACACAGACAAAGACACACAGGCAAACACACATGTGGATATACTCATACACATAGACATAAATACTCACATATACACATGCACAAACATGTACACACACATCTATACACAAAACCCTGTGGTTATTATAATTTATGAAGTGGTATTTCACTTGTTATCAGACTACTAAGTATTGACATTTTAATGAGAAAGACAAAATATCCTAGCATTTGCCACGTGAATCTTCCGGACAGTAGTGATGGATGAGCAAGATCTGTCCTTTGCTGCAGGTGCTGATAGACACACATCCAATCAACCTCAAAGAGCCCATACAACCTGCTCTTTAATAAGATTACCTACACGGCACAAATTACACATTCCTGAGAAAGATGGCTCTAGTAATCATGCCATTATATTCAGCATTGCTCCAAGTATAAGTAGCCAGCAGTTAAACAGCATATCTTAAATCAGCCAGTTTTATAAACCCATACAGAGCGCATACACGAATGCACAGTGGGCAATCCACCCGACAGATAATGTGAATCCTCGTTCTAATGTTTCTACAAAGCCGCGTATGAATAACGATGTACAGTACCAGCGAGCCAGTCTCTAAGTGTTTTCAGTAGAGCTACTGTGGTCCACATCACACAGACTCAGTGCGCTCATCCCTCCCCAAAAGGGGGCAAAATCCGTTCAGGAGAAAGTAGATGTGTGGTGTGGTCCTTGTGAGGACCTCATTCATAACCAGGCACTCTTGTATTTAGGACTTTAGCAGGGTGGCTGTGGGGAAAGGGTCCACGTGGCTCCATGGAGGGAAAGGGGCACAGAGGGAGAAGGACAGAGATTCTGCTTTATCTGGGTCTCACACTGTCAGCAACATCAAACATGAAAATGTAACTAATACGTCTTTTCTCAATGGATTAAAGCAATAGAAAGACCAGTCATCTTTCAATAGAGTTCCAGCTAGACTACATGGAGGACCGTCGGCTTCCTGGTTCTTTGTCTGGCTTCACTGGGACACCAAGGGCTCCTGACGTCTGAAGCCCTGGCTTCCCTCAGGCTCCTCCCAGGCTACACAGAAGCATATTGAAAGTGTGTCCTGTTGGCATCATCAAGTCCAGGTTCTCCCTGATGGTGTCACTAAGCTGCAAGCTGTCCTGGCGCCAATGTTGCCAAGCTGTCTCGTTTCCAAAGTGCTAACAGAGTGGTAAGTGCAGGGTCTTGTTTTGAAAACAGTCTGATTGACTGTGGAGCTGTTCAGATGGAGAGCAGAGACAGCTAAACAGCTTGTTTACAAGGAAAGACACAGCTAGGTTTTCACGTGCCCCATAAATCCTCTCTCTCCAACCACAAAGGCAGCTCTTCCTGGCAATCAATTAGCATGGGTGGGAAGGCCGGCTCCTAGGGCCTTTTCTTTCCCAGGTGCGGTGGTCCAGGAGAGCTGAGCAGCAAGGAGCCACGAGGATGCCCTTAGAGGCTTAGGCTGGGGTCTCTGGGAATGACTGGGAGGAGAGCCCCCTGTTGGATGAATGAGGACATACACCAGAGTGGAATCCTCCCATAAGGGAGTCTCAAACCCTGCCTCTCCTCTTTCCCCGCTCTTTGTAATGGCACAGGCTCTATGCAGCCATGATGACTTTAAGCTTCACATCCTCTTGCCTCGACCTCCCAAGTAGTGGGGTTATAACTCTGTGCCTTTAAACAGGGTTTTGGAAAGCGAGGGCTTTCTGCAGGCAAGGCAAGCACTGTCCCAACTGAGCGACATGTCTCTAGCCCAGACCAGGCACTCTGGACGTCCTAGGCTGGTCCAGCATTCTTCCTGGGCTTGTGCTCTGTGTGTTATAAGCATTCAGTAGGATCTACCCCACCCACACGCCAGTGGCACCCGACTTCCCACCAGGTGTGACAACAGACATATCTCCAATCACCACTTTCTGTTTGGGACCCATCTCTTGGGCAACGGCGGTCCTTCATTTTGGAATGTGGTTTTTCAAGGGTTAATCTTGGTCTTTTCTAAATGCAAATTGACACTGGCTCTCCTTGCTTCCCTGTTCTCAGCTGAGTGCCAGCTATAAGATTACACAAGGGCTAACACTCCCGTCCCAACCTGAAGCTTTCAAAGGAAACAGCTTTTATCTTCTCAGTTACATCGAGGGGAAGGGAGGGGAGGGATCTCCATTGCTTTGCCTGCAAATTTTAAGCCTTTAATCGCTTTCCCGACGATGCCTGGGAGCTGGGCTGAGAATCCACCTGCTCTCCCAGTCTTGACCTTAGGTCTGTGCCTGCTGGAATCCTGGGAAAGCTCACTTCCTTCCTGCCAGCCACAACAACCAGGTTTTGGGCAGAGATAACTTCAGGCCTCCTCGATTATAGCTGAGAGGAAGCAGGAGATTGGCGGCCTGCAGCTCTGTCTACCTTCCCTGTCCAGAGCAGGTGGGAGCTCGTTCTCTTAGAAGTTTCATTCTGTCCTCAACAGGACTCAAGGACTGGTGAGAATCTTGCTGCTTTTCTTTATGTTTTAGCCTCAGTGAAATAAAAGTAAAATTAAACAACAAGAGTATTTTTGCAAATTTAACAAATTTCAAAAATTCAAAAAAAGTAAAACTAGATAATCCTGTATTTCACACACACTCGCCGAGGAGGGAGACAAAGGGAAGGAGGGCCTGATCTCTTTCTGCTCCTGACATCTAAGATTTGTGTGGGGCCAGTTTCCAAGGCAGTTCTTATCTGGGGGACAGGACTGTGGGAATCCACCCAGCTCACTGTTAGCATTAGGCTGTAAATTATCTGGCTCCAGTTTTTTAATTGTTTCTCTGAGAAACAGTTCCTCTGCATCTTGCTCTCCAGAGGATGTGCGAAACCACGTGTGGGTCCAGTGTGTTGACAGGAGAGGGCATTTCACACACAGCTCCCAGCAAGCATTCTATGTGGCGGGAGGACTCTTCTCCGCATGGAAGCCATCACACAAAACTCCATTCTCTGTGGAGAATGAGAGCGAGATTCTTCTGAGCCAACTGTGAGGGACATGGCGTGAGAAGAGATGTGCTCCATAGTTGAAGTGGTCACATGAGGCTTTACTAGTTATAGAACAAAGAATGTCATCCGAAAAATGAAGGGCTTTTTGCGTGTTGAGCCTTGAGCAGCAAGGAGAAAAACCTGTCCTATGGGTCTCAGGTGCTGCTGCTGGTTGAGCTTCTGAGCTTTGGAGCTGGTGGAAGATGCAGGCGTGTTAAGTTAATGCAGTCTATACAGATTCTTTCTTCTTCCTTCCTTCCTTCTTTGGGCTTTTGAAAGAGGGTTTCTCTGTGTAACAGCTCTGGCTGTCCTGAAGCTTGCTTTGTAGAGCAGGCTGGCCTCGAACTCACAGAGATCCACTTGCCTATGCTTCCCCAGTGCTGGGATTAAAGGCGTGCGCCACCATGGCCCAGCTTTTCTTTAAGTTAATGCATTCTAAAGGTTTTACATATTAGTCAAAAATGTTATGTCGGATATTGAGTTGGCAATAAGTGACTATCACAATCCTAAAATAACTCAAGAGAATTTTGACTTTTTGTTTATCTGTTGACATTCCCACTCTCTGGAACCATGGCAATGCGAACCACTCATACAGTCTGCAGAATCACCACACGGACGTGGATTTTTCAGGGAAATTCTGATTGCAAACCTTCAAGTGAAAGGTCTCTGTGCAGGTTAGAAAACAGAATCAAAGCAGGCAGAGGTGGGCTGGAGAATCACACAGTCACCAATGGAAACGGTCCCTCTGCTCATGGGTGACTTGGGTGATCAGAGACCCCGCTTTCCTTGTCATAACCCAGGAACGAGATCATTGACCAGGACTCCAGCGGGGTGCATCACTTTAGAGCCACACGGATGATGCATACCCTATAAACATTTCTAAAAACAGCAGCCAAAGCCTTCCAGTAATGGGAGAAACTGCCACAAGAACCCTCAGCAACTCTGTGAATGATGCAAGCTTATTGTAAAAAGGGTATTTGAAAAGTCTGGAAGAAAACTGAAGAAAGGTTTATTGTTGCTGCCTTCAGACAATGGGAGTGTAGAATTTCAGCTTCTTCAAACTTGCCTGCATGCTGTAAGTTTTCTGTCGTGAGTCAAAGAGAGGAACCAACTGTTTGCAAAATGCCTGTGTCAGGTCGTGGCAAAAGCAGCAAGAAGCATAAATGCTCCTTGGAGAACACAGTCCCCTGAATTGGTGGTTTTCAACCTATGGATCGTGACCCTTTTGGGGGTGAACCATCCTCCACAGGGGTCACTTAAGATCATCAGAAAACACAGATATTTACATTATGATTCACAACAGTAACAAAATTGCAGTTATGAAGTAGCAATGAAAAGAATCTTACGGTTGGGGTCACTACAACATGAGGAACTGTATTAAAGGGTCAGAGAGTTAGGCAGGATGAGAACCGCTGCACCAAAGGAAAACTGATCTGTGTGTTGTGTACCGAGGCCTGGCAAGCCCACACCCTCTGTCACCAGTGGAACGCCAAAGACTTGCTGCTGTCTACTCTTCACTCATCTCAAGGAAGGTGGAGACAAGCATGGCCTGCACTTCTTGTGGGTCACAGACTGCCCTGGGAAAGGACTTGGACTCTCTCCTAAAACACAAAACACACCAGTGGCTGCTTCTTTGTCTGCAATGTTCAAGGCAGTGGGGGCTGTTGGATATTGTCTCCTGAATTCATAGGCCCAATGCAGAATGTCCTGGTGGGAGAGGTCACATGGCCTCTTTGACATTCAGAGTATCTACCACCATTCCCTAGACTCTTGCTTCCTGGGTTTCCTGGGTTGACCTTGCAGCCTCTGGTGGCTGCACCCCATGTCCTGGATCAGGACTGCTGATGCCATGTTGTGCAGAGCCCAGCATCTTTTCTTCTCCGGGAGGAGCCCAGTTCATTGGTATCAGGATGCATATTAAAGAAAATCTTGGGCCATGGGAGATTAGGAATGTTACTTCCTTTGACTTGTTCAGCTCAACTTTACCTGGCAAATTATTTCCTTTTCTATTGCATTTCTTCTCTCTTTGCATTTTTGGGTATACTGAGGCAACATTGGAAACATCGAGCTTGCCTGCACATGACACGCAAGGCCAGTGTGTGACCGTGTGGTCTGTGCTAATGGTGTGTCTGACTGAAGTGGTCAGGAAATGAGGACAGACCATTTTTGAGAGTTCCTCTGAGACTGTGTGTGCATTATCCAGGAAATGGTTTGGCTTTGCTGCAAGAAAATCTGGAAAAGCCCACAGCTTCATGTTGGGGGAGGGGGGATGTAGATAGCTTAATTAATGCGAGAACTCAGGGGACTACTTTGCCCTAGGGAACAACCAAAACATGGAGAAGCCTGAGCTAGGCTAGTTAAGACTGCCTAGGCAATGCTCATGATAAAGGTGTCTGAGATCCGTAAAGGGGAGCAAATTGGCTCGTGTTCTCCTTCACACCAGTGGGAAGGGACCACTATTTTGAAACCTAGTCAATGTACCAGAATCCTTGTAGGCAGGCCCAAAGTTTGGACAATGCTACAAGGTGACTTTGTCATGTACAAAGCTCATACCTGAGAGCTAGGAAATCAAGCTACAAAAAAATTACACACACACACACACAGAATTTCATAATGCTTAAGGTTTTGAGTTTATGTTGGGCTAAATCTATAGCTATCCTAGGTTACATACTCCAACAGCCGCACCCTAGGCTACATACGCCAACAGCAGCACCTAGGTTACATACAGCCAAAGGCAGTACCCTAGGCTACATACACCCAATGGTGTGTAGGTTGGACACGCCTGGCAGGTATCGGAATATTTGCATCTCAATTTTTACCTTCCCAAGGACCATCCTCAGCAGGAAGACCCTATTCCACAGATGAAGAAATGGACACTCCAGAAGAGACCCATCTGATGGCTGCAGAATGGCAGAGACTGGAGGTTGAGGCTGATCTGTCCTCTGAAGCTGATCATCTGGGGCCAGGGAGATGGATCAATGGGTACAGCGCTTGCCGCACAACCTTGAGTTTGTCTTCCTTGAGCCCATGTGAAAAGCTGATGTGGTCTTGTGTGTCTGTAATCCCAGATCTCCTGTGGTGAGATGAGAAGCAAGGACAGGGGAGTCCCCACACACAGATTCACAGACCAACTCACCTGGGGCTTGCAGTGAGAGCATGCACACACACACACACACACACACACACACACACACACACACACACACAAGCTTTTTAGTCCCACCAGCCAGCTTCTAAATAATGACCCAGAGATGACTTTATTAATTATGAAAGGTTGATTTTTCCCCCTGGAAATCTAAATTGTTGGCGATTTAGAAGCTGAAAGTTACAGGTTCCTAAGGATTGTGGCTGCTGGTGTGAGAGTTGCCTGTGTGGTTGTGGGAATAGAAGCAGTTTCTTCTGCTCAGGAGAGTGGGGGCTAACGCAAGCCCTGCATGACAGGATGGCAGGTGGAGCCTGGGAGCAGTGGGCTCTGGGTTTCCCACCAGAACAGTTTCTGGCTAACCCTGGTGGTACCTACTTCACTCTGAACGTTAAATGTTTGCAAATACCATTCCCCCCCCCCAAAAAAAACAATAGTGTAGGTAGAATTTGCCCTGGGAAGAATTTTGCATCTCCTAAAATTGACACTTGTTGGATTAAAGATGGGCTGGGGACACACTGGGATCTGGAGGAAACTCCAAAGGCTATGCGTCTTGTTGAAAAGGGAGTTTCAGCACTGGTAATTTAGGAGGTCAGAGGGCAAGTCTATATTCTCAGCTTCTGGATGCAGGGGATAGCTGAGAACACACACACTCTCTCTCTCTGTATATGTGTGTGTGTGTGTGGTGTGGTGTGAGTGTATGTGTATATATGTGTGTGTGCATGCATGTGTGTGTTGTGAGTGTATGTGCATGCATGCATGCATGCATGTGTGTGTGTGTGCATGTAATACATTTAAGACACACTGTCCCTCTCTTGTTTTCAAACACTTAAAAACATTATTTACTTTGCTGGCAAAAAAGAGAGGGGAATGAGGGGCTCAACAGTTTCCACAAACAGCAGCGTTGAAACATCACACAAAAGAATTCAAGGTGTTTTCTGTAAAGGCCATCCCTGGGGACCTGTTGGGTTAATAAATTAATCAATGCCAAGTGTGGATCACAGTGGAGACAGGCTAGGAGTGGGGTCTCGTCAGATCTATCCATACATGTTGACGTCAGAACATAGAAGCATTCCGGGGAGAGCTGAGGCTGAAACTGAACTCTGGTCTACGAATTTTAACCAAATCTAATGGAACAAGTGACTTACAGATTGGGAACTCTCCATGCTACAGCGCTAGCTCATTTAGGAGCGTGTTTGTCTTGCAAGCCTTAGGACCTGAGTTCAACCCCCAGAACACGTGCTAAAAATATCAGTCCTGGCAGCATGCACTTGTAATCCCAGCTCTGGAAGGGTGGAAACAAGTGAGTCCCTAGGGCTTGTGACTAGCTAGACTGTGCAAATTGATAAATTCTGGGCTAGTGAGAGACTTTGTCCCTCTACTGAGAAGGTGGTTAGCACTCAAAAAAAGTCACAGAAGTTGTTCTCTGTCCTCCATTGCTCACACACGGGTGACGTGAACGTCAATCCGCATGCACACATGAACACGCACAGGAGCTTGTCACCTCTAGCCTGTGTTATTGTCTTCCTTTAGAGACCCTGTGGCATGCCATCTGACGGCAATCAGCATACATGAAAATGAGATGTGGGGTTTGGAATCTCTGCTTTAGTTGGGCCCAGGCCAGCAGCTGGGCAAGCCAGAGTCTGCAGCGTCGATCTCTTATGGAATCCAGACCTCTACTTAGCGACACTTGCTTTGTTAAGGCTGTCAGATAAAGCAAACCACCAAAAGTGAAGCCTTTACCTTGGTCTGTAAAGAAATTCCAGTGCTTCAACGGATGGTCGATGCGTGTGACAGTGGATCTGATAGAGGAGAAAACTATCTGTGCACGTCAGACACAATAGACAACACAGTAAAGGTCAGCATCACGGACAAGATGCTCCCGTGCCTGAAAAGTCAGCCCCATTGCCTTGCCTTCCTGCCGATTTTGAAAGTCTTTATGGGAAACTTCTCATTCTAACTTTGCTGAATTAGTTATGGGTTGTGGTTCGGTGATAAAATGCCAGACAGAGCAGTTTAAGGAAGGGCTTTTTGATTGGCTCATAGTTCAGGCAATTTAAGGAAGGGCTTTTTGATTGGGTTGTAGTTCAAAGGTGCAGTCTTGGTAGGGAAGTCATGGCAGCAGGAGCTTGAGCCAGCAGGTCAGGTGCCATGCCACCAGGAGACACAGAGAGATGGATGTCCTTGCTGGCTCGTGGTCTCCCTTTAATGCAATTCAATACCCAAGCCCAGGGAGTGGCACCGCCCACTGCTGGGGTGGGTCGTGCCACCTCCAAAAACCTAATTAAGATTAATTAGCCTAATCCCTCACAGGCATAGCTAGGGTTGACCTAATCTAGATAATTCCTCATAGACATACCCAGAAACTGTCTCCAGGGTGACTCTAGATCCTTCCAAGTTGATAATAAGAGGCATCATAGTCGTTGTTTGATTTCTTCCGATACTTTGTACCTAATTGATATACGACAGTAAGTATGTTGAAAGTGTGTGTGCATACAGACACACAGACACACAGACACACACAGAGTATCCTTTTTCACATAACCATGTTAGAGTCTTACCTAACCCTAACAAATACCTGTATGTGCTTCTTAATATAAAAATCATATCCTATGGGAGCCTAGAGATAGCTCAGTGGTTAAGTGGCCTTTTGTTCATCTTTATACACGTGAGATCTGGTCATTGAAGGAATAGGACCAGAGCAATGTTATTTAAGAGAAAAGAATAGACTGCTCTTTCTAGAGGACCTATGTTCAGTTCCAGCACCTACATCATGGCTCTCAACCATTCACTTCCAGGGGAACTGATGCTCTCTTTGGTCTCGTTGGGCACCACATGTGACGCACAAGACTTACATGCAGGCAGAATAATCATGCACATGGAATAAAACTGAAATATTAAAAGTCCTATAATAATATCTAGTACATCCCCCCAGTTAGGAAAAAGAGTCTTATGTGAAAAGCCAGCGACCTCCTCGAGCTGCACGTCACAGGCAGGAATGAATAGCAGGCAGTGATTTGCTAATGGATCCATTGCACAGTACTTTTAGGGAACTGGTTCCAAGCCACTGGGACATTCATATGCCTTGTGCAAGAGGATGCTATGCTTGTGTGTGACTTATGCCAAGGTCCTTACACTTTGTTCATTTCAGCTTTTAAAGTGTGTGTGTGTGTATGTGTGTTAGTGCATGTATGTGTGCTTATGCAACAGTGTGTGTATATATTTGTGTGTATGAGGTACTGATATGTGTCCTTATGTCACAGTGCATGTGTGTATGCATGTATATGAGGTACATGTATGTGTTCTCATGCTATAGTTGTGTGTATGTGTGTATTTGTGTGTATGAGGTATAGGTATGTGTCCTCATGTCACAGTGTGTGTGCATGTGTGTGTGAAGTACATGTCTGTGTTCTCATGACACAGTATGCGTGTATATGGAGTACATATGTGTGTGTGTGTGCATGTGTGTGTATAAAGTACATATATATATATGTTCATGCTACAGTGTGTGTGTATGGAGTACATATGTGTGTGTGTGTATGTGTGTAGTGCATGTATGTGTGCTCATGCCACAGAATGTGTATAGAGATCATAGGACAGCCTGTGGAGCCCAGGGTTTGAACTCTGGTCACCAGGCTTGCATGAAGCACCTTTGCCTGCTGAGACATCTCTCCTACATACACTTTAATCATCTCTGGATGATGAATAATCCATAGCACAACGTCAGTGCTGCATCAATAGCTGATACATTGTATTGTTTAGGGAGGAATGATGAGAAAAACAGACCGAATCTTGTCATCTCAGACGCAATCTTTTCCCCATCCCTGTCTTGGTTGGTGCCTGGGTGAAGCTGAGGACTTGAAGACATGGTTGCACATGAGCACAAAGATGCTTTGCCCACAGGACAGTGACTGTTACTGCAGTAGGTAGTCTTTAAAATATTTGAGATGTGGTCTCATATAGTCCAGGCTGGCATTGTGCCATACAGCAAAGGATGGCCTTGAACTTCTGAACTTCCTGCCTCTACATTCCCCATGCTGGAATGATGGTCACATGCCACATGCTTGGCCTGTTTGTTGTGATCTTTTGGTTTGAGATTAGCCTGGTCATTCAAAAGCTTTTGTGCAATCAGAGGAGAGCTGTAACCTACTCCCACAGATGCATCTCTGTGCCACTGGAGGGTTCTGAGCTAGGAATCAGCCTCTGGCGTGCAGGACCGTTGGCTGGCAACACACTGCAGTCTGCCAGAGCCCAAGGGTACAGCTGTAGCATGGGCTGGCAATTCACAGGGCAGGCCCCTCAGTCCCAAATTCCTGGCCTCCAGAGCCGGGAACAGCTGACCATGGAATATGCACCTTTCTTCCTCAGGTTAAAAGCCGAGTCTTGGATGCTTTCCCTAGCATCTTCTTTGTCATGGAATCCAGAGGCCATCTGAGAACAGCTGTGCCCTACAGTACGGGTCCAGTGCCCACTCCCAAAGTCAGGCCATCTGAGAACAGCTGTGACCTCCAGTGCACGTCCAGTGCCCACACCCAAAGTCAGGCCATCTGAGAACAGCTGTGACCTCCAGTGCACATCCAGTGCCCACACCCAAAGTCAGGCCATCTGAGAACAGCCGTGACCTCCAGTGCATGTCCAGTGCCCACACCCAAAGTCAGGCCATCTGAGAACAGCCGTGACCTCCAGTGCACGTCCAGTGCCCACACCTTGACAGGCCCTGCATTTGAAGGAATTCATCGACAAGAGACACAAGAGGTAAGAGGACCAGTCTCGAAAGTCCGCATTTCCAGGCAGTGTGCCTTTAGGGTCCCAGCTTGGGAGCCTTCACCGTGTTCTCTGCACACATGGGCCATTTGTAAGTTTGTCTTTGGTGATACCGACAATGCTCAATGCGGTCTGTCTTCTTTGGAATGAGGTGTGACAGGACACCAAAGTTAATTTTTGGTTTTGCCATGCTTTCACAAAGACATGTGCCTGCTGGAATTTCTTGGAGTCTTAACTGCTGAAGTTTCACAGTGTCTCCAAAGAGGAATTTGTGGCGAAGATGCCAACGTGAAAGGGTGCAGAGTACCTGGTTCTGGCTCTGCCATGTTCTAGAAGATGCAAAACCAAAGTGAGTGCAGAGATTGGAGGTTGCTGAGGGCTGTTGTGGGCGTGGAAAAGAGTGCACACATGGGATTTTCAGGGCATTGACACCGTTCTGTGACAGCACATATGGAAAAAGCTTTGACTAAACTCTTGAGACATTGATCACCAGAGTTTAAGTTGGTCACAGTGTGACTGTTGGATTAGGGATGACAAATGTACTTCAAAAATAAAAGGATTAGTCACAGAGGACACGAGGTCAGGGTCTATGGAAAGGGCTGTGGTTTCTCCAGTCATCTAAAGCTGAAATGTTCTGAATATTCATCTATGAATTTGATAATAGAAGAAGGTAATTTAGAAGTGGGGTCTACAGTGCAGCTGGTCCTTTGCTGGGTGGTGTTAGGGGCAGTGTTCTGGGGTTGTAGCATATGAGGAGCTGACCCAGAATATTCTCTATATTACATGAGATGGGATTTGAAGTTGATCGAAGTGTCAGGGGATTCCACTCAAACCAAGACCAAGGTAGCCATTTCGCTTCTACCTTTCTCCCCCAGTTACTAAGGCTTAGAGAAGAGATGAATGTGCAGTGTCCCATGTGATGGCTCTCCTAGAGTCTTTTCTAGCAATTTCTACATAGCTCATCTCTCTCCTATTTCATGAGCTCCACCTGGCTCACACACATCATCCAGTTTCTTGACAGTTCATCCTTACTCATAGCTGTTGGTCTGTTCCCGTGAACACGAACTAGGTAATGACTCAGTGAAAAGACCCTAGACAGGTTCTTTGGGGGAAAGATGTTTCTCACTCGCTCTTCTGGAGGCTTCTAGTATGGAGCAGGGATCCTAGTGTGGTTGAGATCTGCGGAAGACTCTCTTGTCTTGCAGGTGATGACCCTGCTCTCTGTAGCCCCTTTTCAGACAGATCATTTACCCCTTTTCTTTATAAATCATTGATCTTTTCATGAGGGCCCCATCTCCACGGCCTGATAAAACCTTAATTACTTCACAAATCTCCCACCTGTAATTCCCATCCTGCTGGGAGGTGGGCTTCAACATTAGAAAGTTGTGAGGCCCAAGCAGCATCTGTGATGATGGAAAATGGCCCATACCTGTTCCGCCAACCACACAGTTTGTGTTTCCCTTCCCTTCCCTTCCCTTCCCTTCCCTTCCCTTCCCTTCCCTTCCCTTCCCTTCCCTTCCCTTCCCACCCCTTAATTTCCACTCACAGGGGTTGAGATTCCTCAGGGGAATGCCAGCTTGGCGTTTTGCTGTTTGATATGGACATGGTCTTGCCTTTACAAGCTCCTGCTGCCCATCTACAGAGAGAGTATTAGAATGTCCATATCATAAGAGTGTTTCTAGGACTGAGTGAAGTCAAATGACAGAGGGTACACCTGTTTGGTGCTCACATGGACCTGCGTCTATTCAAAGTGGTCCATTCCATTCTTCTGGTGTTGCCACAGGGAAATGCCCCACACAGCAATGCCCCATGTGCTTAGAATGCACAATTTTGTGTGCATTCATGACAGCCTGGCTGTGGATCAGTAAAGTCTCAACTTAAGAGTTTATTGGGAGAGAGCAATCCATTAAAGAAGGGGAAAAATCAATAGCCCAATTAGGGACCATCTCATCCTGTAATGACGCCAGCTGCCCTAAAGGACACCGCTACCAAGTGCTGCCTCTAATGGTGTGTGCTGCCTGCCACTAGGGCCGGCACAGGATGCAGTGCCCTCTCAGGACCCCGTAAATAAGGAAAGTGCAGCAGATGCAGGCATATGCATCCTGTCCTAATCAACAATCCAACACAGTAACTTAGCAGGACACTCCTCCTCCCTCCTCTGCTGAGCTCCATCAATAATGGAGTTTGATTTTACTCATATTTACTATTTGATCATGTGCTTTTATCAACTTTTTTTCTCTAAGAAAATTATTACCAGAATGAGTCCAGTTTTGCCATGTAGCACGGAAACTGTAAGACCCCCTGAACATTCCTTATAAAATTTTGCTCTAAGAAAGACGTGTCTAAACTGCAATCTTGTGTGGTGTGTGTGAGTGTATATGTGCGCGAGTGTGTGTGTGTGCACACATACACGTGTGTACATGTGTGTGTGCATGTGTGTGCGTGTGTGTAGGTGTGTGTGTACAGAAAAAGCCTCAGTTTTCCTGTTTGTCATTGACTATCATTATAAACTCCTCATGGCTGTTCTCTCTTCAACTCATTTAAGAATCAAACCTTCAATATTTCCTCAGAGCTACACCTTATGTGGAAAGCTGTGAACATTTTTAAAATGCAGGCTTTGGGGCCAGAAAGACAGCTCACTTTGTAAAGGTGCTTGCCTCCAAGCCTGACAACTTGAATTAAGTCCCTGGAGCCCACACTGTAGAAGGAGAAAACCAACCACAGCAAATTGCCCCCAACCTTCTTGGTCTCTGCCATACATACATGCACCTACTTTTGCACACCCCCATAAATAAATGGATAAATAAATGTAATAAAAAATTAACACCTGTTCTCCTGCCAGGCTCTTGGCCTTCAAAGGTGTTTCCCTTTGTGAAAATCCAGTCTTAAGATGAGTCATGAGCATATTTATTTTAAGGCCACTTGAAATTTAAAAAGTTATTTCAGTTCTGTTTGGAACAAAAACAAAACCGAATAGTATTTAATCTCTGAGTGGAAATGTTCTCTGTTAATTCCAGTGCAATTAAAATGTGCATTGTATGGCTGCAAAGGGGAGAAAGAAACAGGGTAATGTGGAAATTCATCATCAGCCTGAGGATCTTGGCTTGGTTCTTTGGTGGAGTTTCTCCTCAGCCTCTATCCCTCATGAGAGAGCCTTGCCTGCAAATCTCAGCTGGGCCAGAGGGCTCAGTTTGCCCTTTAGCCTTCCTTCTTGTTTTCCAGCATTGCTCAGATACCCAGGGACAAGCAGTCATTTCTTAAACGGCTCCTGGAGGCTATCTCCCGTCTCCACACTCTAACTAGCGCTTCCTCCCTCTCCTCCTCTCTGTCCCCAAGGGGAAAAAGCACTTAAAAGTCCATCTTTCAGGGGTTCAGCGCATGTGCCCCTGTCTCATTTTCTAATGCCCTAGAGGAAGGAGAAAAGACTTGTATGGAGTCTGATGGGGGAGCTCCCCGTTGCTGTGTCTTCCTTAGCTCTGAGTTGTTGCAGCTCTTGGGCAAGTGGAGAATCCACTCCATCAATTCTTTGAGGAAAAGTGTGAGTACCACAGGTGTCTACCTGCCCGCTGTGAAGCTCAGTCACTGCCTCGTCCTGCCCTTCTCAGAAGACACCATTGCCTGGGGTGGGTTGTGAAAGGGGGAGCTGTTCTTCAGCCTGTCCCCATCAGCCATGGGTAATGGTGTCACATCAGAAGTGTCTGGGACAAGGAGATAGCTTAGCTGGGAGGTCACTGTCCTTATAATATGAGGATCAGGGATTGAGCTCCAGAATCCATGTTTTAAAAAATCTGGGCATGGCAACGTGTTCTCACAGTCCCCATGCCAGAGAGGTGGGGGTGGAAGAGCCCTAGGGATCCAGCAAGCCTAGAGAACTTGGTGAGTTCCCTGCCCATGAGAGACCCTGTCTTAAAACTAGGTGGATGGCTTCTGCTTTATTAACCAATGGTAATAAAACATATTCACAGCCTACAGAGGGGCATCCCACATCACATGCACATTTGAAGTTTGCTTTTTCCTAGTTGAGTTTTGGCTTGCATATCCAATAGTTAGTCATCTTGTTTCTGCTATGTGTTGAGAAAGGATCGTCATATCCATGAAGTCTGGAATAGTAAATAATAAGAGATCTGACATTGATCTGACATTGGACAGGTGGCACATGCTCATCAGGGCTAGAGGCCTCGGTTCTCAAGTCAGAACGGCACTGTGGCCGTTGGGAGCATCTGGATGTCCCCCAACCCCACCCATGTGTCATTTGCTCACTAACTATCACCCATTGCAGGTTCCTGGGAAAGCCCCTGAATTGCCTTTGGTCTGGCCATTCTGTTGTGTTTTCATCTGCTTTGTTCAACTTATTGCACTTATTGCACTAGATTAAGCTTCTGTTTCTGCAGAGTCTGAAAAACAAGAACCGTTCCTATCTGTTGCTCCTTGGCATGGAGGTAGCACCAGACACACTCACTTCCTAGGTCAGTAGTAACAAACTTTCACATCAGAGACTCTGATTTTCTGCGCACTGGTGCAAAATGCTTGTTCTTTGAACACTGGGCTCACCTGAAGGGTTACGTGTGGGTGCGGCTTGTACTTATGCCATTCTAGTGTTTCTTGCAGTCTTATTTTGACTTAAATTTTAATAATCAATTTGGCTTGATAGCCAAAATCAATACATGCTTTGTAAATGGAGTAATGTCCTGCCCCACTGTCTTCTTGCATGTTATGCTGTTCTCCTGAACTGAACAGAAACTCTAAGGATTTCTCATTATTGGACATGCTTATAAATATAATCTAGGGTTCTTTTCCATTGTTGTGATGGGTAATAGCTGGGCTATGATAGAACCATCCAGAACAATGGCTTGGTTTCAACGTGCTTGGGACTCTGACCTGGAAACCGTACCCACCTGTACACCTTTCTGCAGTGAGACTTTTGTTCCAGACTTGCTTCTTGCCGTGAGATTTGTCTTGATTTCCTCTAGTTGGCTTTGTTTTTCTGAATTTGTTTAATCCACAGCCCACAGGAAGAATGTTTGACAGCTGGGGAGCTAGAAGGAAGCAGAGAGAGGCGAGATCCCCTTGGAGGCGAGTTGAGAGTGTTGCATTATTTTAGGCAGAATCTGAACAGGAAAGAATGAATAAAGATGTGAGTGATTGGTAATGTTTATTTCTTATTTCCAAGTGTGAGGCGCTGGGATCTGGCTCAGTTGGTAGAGGGTTTGCCTGGACTGGAAGCCCCGGACTGCATCCCCTGTAACACAGACTGTGTGTGCTAGCACAAGCTTAGCATCCCGGGTGTGGAGTCAGGAGGACCGGAAGTGCCTCTTCCTGCAGATGTGGTAAGGATTATTTCATCTATGTCATTCTATGGCAATTAAAGCAGGTTTCCCTCCTCGGTAGTACAGCAGTGGGCGTATTTCTGCTTCGTGGTGTTGAACTTTACTTATTTCCTTAATGTAAATTCCCAGAAGCTCAATTCCAAGCTCAAATACCATGCATATTTATGAAGAATGTTAATAACTTTGGTCCAGAGGGGGAAATTATTTACAGAAATAAATATGAGGAGCCAGGCACAGTGGCTCATGCCTGTAACCCCAGCATTTATGATACGGAATCAGGAGGACCAAGAGTTCAAGGACATCCTCAGCTACATAGATCCAGGCTAGCCTGAACTGCATGATACCCTGTCCCCAAAAGCCCCAAACATAATAAATAAAATAAAAATAAGCAGTAATTTATGAGATTTATGAAAATGTGAGATTCCTGATAGTGGGGTTTTTTGTTTGTTTTGTTTTGTTCTTTGCTTTTGTCGAATCCCCACTAAGATTTCCTCTCCACATCACGCGTGCTTCCTCTTCCGGACAGTGCTATGCTGCTGAGAATGCTCGGTCCTGTCCCCGCTCTTTCATCGACTCTCAGTCTTACTTTTGTCTCGAGGCCTTTGGCCCTTCCCTAGTTATTACATAAATCTGAATCTTCTAATAAGATTTGGCAAAGTAAAAATTAACAAAGCAAAACAACTTCATTGGCAGAGTATTTGCTCACCATGCATGAGGTTTCAGTTTCACTTCCCAGCACTACACAAAGCAAGCGTGGTAGGTAGTACACGCCCATATTGCTGGGACTCCAGAAGCAGGATCAGAAGTTAAGGGTTATCCTTTTCTAACTGGAGAAGTTCAGCCTGGGCTACTGAGACTCTGACTCCAAACAAACTTTCATGATATACATCCTAACAACATCACATATCAGGCATTGCTTAGGTCTCACCATCACCCTATGCCGTAACAGACTTTTTTTTACATCTCATGCGTATAATACTAAGCCCAGAGAGCCTGATGTCATTGGACAAGAATCCCATGAGTCCAGTATCAGCTCAAAGGTGTCTCCTGACTCTTAACCACTGTGAGGGATGACGGACACAGCCATCAACGTTTACTAAACGCCTGATGAGAGCAAGGCACTGTTAGGAAGTGGACGCAGGAGAGAAAAGCATGTTTGTTTCTGGAACTTTCTAATCTGAGTGTGTGGTGGGGGGATAGATGCTAAAAAGCAGGATCAAGTTATAAAAGTGACAATTGGTTGCACAGGATGGGGTGAGCTGGGAGGATTAGGATGTGGTTTGTGAGGAAAGAAACTGTTGACTTGGCTTTTAGAGTCACCAGGACCTGGCCAGGTGCAGATGCACAGCAAGCGTTGGCATCAGAAGGACCACCTTAAAGTTCAGGAAATAAAGGAACTTGGTAAGGTGGTCATTAGAAAGGGTGTGATGGCAATGCTAGGGATTATGGGAAGTTGGGTTATAAAATGTAATTGAAAGCCAGGTCAGGCATATTTTTTACTAAATTAAGAAGAAAGTATTGATCTTTATAACTGTATCATTAGTAGAGATGATTAATGTGCCCTAAAGATAATCTTAGAATCCCTTAATATGCAGTAGAGACCAGAGAGACAGGGACAGAAAGAATTGTAGTGTCCTGGTGAGTTTTTTATTATCAACGTGACATAGCCTGGAATTGCCTGGGTAGAAAGACCCTCAAGTAAAGAATAGACTTAATGACATTGGCCTGTAGGCATATTTATTGTCTTGGTTGGTGATTGGTGTAGAAGGGCCATGCCCACTGTGGGCAACACCATATCTAGGCAGGTAGGTGGCCTTGTGCACTCTTAAGGAGGCTAGCCAAGCGTGTGCCAGTAAGCAGTGCTCTGCCTTAGTTCTTGCTTGAGTGTCTGCCCTGAAGTCCCATGATGACGGTCTGTGACCTGGAAGTGTAAACTGAAACAGATCATTTCCTCCCCAAGTTGCTTTAGGTCATGGTGATTATCACAGCCACACAAAACAAACCAGAACATGTGGCAAGAAGACAAAGTAAATACTTGGGGGAAAAAAGATTTGGTATTTATATTTAGATGGATGTAGGGACCGCCATGGAGAAGGTAAAGATTTGTCCTAGGCTTTGGCCCTGGGTGATGAACCTCTGGATGTTAGAAAAAAAAAAGTTGAGATGGCGAGTACATTGAAGACACATAAGTTGAAAGATAGGCCCTTGACCTTGAGGCCTGCGAGTGGCTGTGTGGCATTCAATGCTTTGAAAGTAAGTTATCCTTGTCAGCAAGAATGGGGAGGAGTCATCGGAGTCTAGAACGTATTTGTCATCTGTTAGACAGAGAGAAGAATGGGAAGAAACCAGGCCAGAGAGGAATGAGAATAAGGCCAGGGAAGGGGAGCGGAGTGATCTGGATTTCCTGAGCTTGGGAACCCCAGAGAACAGCTGTAAGGGCAGGAGACGATGAGGAGTGGGGTGTCTGGGTTTAGAAGTCGGAAAAGATGACCCAAAGAGTCCCAAGGTAAATTATGATAGACAAGGCCGCATTGCTTGGTAGGTAGCTCTTCAGAAAACTCCCTCAAGAGGGCGTTAGGGAAGAGGGTCCGGGCAATGTGGGAGTGAGAAGGGCAAGGGATGAGTAGAGGGTATGAAGATGCAGACACACACAGTGCATTCAAAACACAAAGATAGTAGGGCAAGACTAAGTGGATGGCAGGAAGGCGCCTCTGGGCTGGAACACAGGGCAAGAGGGGGTGATTTCCCCAGTCGGGTTCCAGGGAGATGAGGAGGGCAGAATCAAAAGCCCAGATGAAAATGTTACCCGATAAAACGATGTGCGCTGTAGAGATGGGGGAAAAGTAAGATTCATATGGATGGACTGGGGGATATTTCAGATTAGTGCTTTCTTAGTGAACATGAGCACCAATGTTTTGTCTTTAGAACCCACATGGGGAAAGAAGCCAGGCATGATGGCCCCAGCCTTCAATCCCAGTATTGATAAAGAAAAGACGGGTAGGTCCCTGGTACTTGCTGGTCAGCCAGCCTGACCCTTAGGAGAGCTTCAAGCCAGAGAGACTATCCACGTCAAAACATAATAAAGACTTTAAAAAGGATGGAAGCCACCCGAGAAGCCACCTCCACCATTGCTCTCTGACCACAATTGTGCACCTCACCCCTCTTCTCACCTACACACCAAAGAGAAAAGGACCAAGGTAGAGGTGGGGAGAAAGGAAAAGGAAGAAGATTCTCTTTGTGTCCTCTGGATTTGGGGTAGGGCAGAGATGGAGTCATCTGAGGGATATCAAGGCTAGGGAAAGGGTCATGAGAGATCTGAGGGGAAGATGTACAGTGGGACTATTCAGGGATGCAGCCAAACCTGCCCTTTGCTTGTTCTTGGCCAAATAAGCAGCAAAGAACCTCACCCCCTAGGAGTCCCATCTGACTCTTTCTATAAAGCACACTGTGTTCGTTCTTCCGTGGGAGGCTGGGAGGGGGGAGGAGAAGCAGCAATGGAGGATGAGACAGGTGGAGACTATGTCAGTGTTTACCATGAGCCCAGACCACAGGAAAGTGTTAGGTACCACCTGGCTAGCTTAAACATGTGAGGGCATGTAAGGGCTGACATGTGTTTCACATTCTCAACATACCACACGGGACTAGGTTTGTATGTAGATTGAAACTAGAAAGTGTGGTGTGTGATCCAAAGTAATTATGCAAGTAACGATTATTTAGACAAGCCACTTTCCATGGTTACACACCTGGTACAGCATGGTTACGTGGTTACACCGTGCTTCTGGTGCTATAGTTTCTAAATGCAGGGGATGCAGTGAACATTAGTATTTTAGCTACACAGTTTGCCGTCCGTTTTGGTACATTTGATGTCTAGTTTCGAGGCATGCCTTTGGAGATTGTGTATCTGAGGGTCACACGGCAGCCTCTTCTCTTACTGTGGAGCCAATTCTATGGAAGCATTTGACTCAACTACTCATGACCTATTCCAGGAAACACATTAGGAAGGAGCCAGCAGATAACAGATCTCCAGCATAGGAAGAATTGCTTCTGGAAACTACAGGGTGCGAGATAAGGTTTGCTGTATTGGGAGGTGACTTTATCCGACCGCACGCTTGGGTGATGTAGTGGGCTCTGTAGACAGACTGATAAACCCTGCACTAAATGAATTAAGAATTCTATTGCCTTAATAGCTTGGCCTCCAAGGTCAATGACTAATATGATTAGTTATTATGCACACCACCAAAAAATAGGGCTATGCAAATTTTATGGCCGGGGTTGTGGTCAGGTTGAATCATCTCCAGATGTTCTGACACTCATGATTCTTCTGCTGTACTGTGTAGCACGGATAGACTGGAGTGTTCCACGGATTCTCCTGTGAGCAGAATGATAGTCTTTGGAGCTCCGCAAGTGCTTGAACATTTGTGTGTCATTTGACTGGAGTGATATACACTGTTAATTTAGGTTCATCATTTAAGGAAACTAACAATAGTTAGAAGTGTAGTATGGGTTTGAACTCAAGACTTATACTGAGACCCGGAGAGGCAGTAGTTATACTGCTTGTCCCTGATGAGTCCAGGATTAACCATGGCGAGCACTCACCCACTGTGTCTGTTGAGTAGAAGACCAGAAATGAAGTTACGCCTTCTATGTACAACGCAGAAGCTCATGGTGGCAGGAGCGTGAGGTAGCCTGCCATACTGCAAGCACAGGCAGGAAGGCCGAAGAAGGGAATGCTGGTTTTCAGGATGCTTTTTCCTTCTTAAATCTGGGACCTCCAGCTCATGGACGAGTACCCTCTGTACTCCCAGCGTATCTTCCCTATTAAACCTTTCTGGAAATTCCCTGATAGACACACCAAGGGGTGTGTGTTCATGGAGATTCTCAGTCCAGCCAGGACAGCCATGATGAGTGACTTTCACAGGCTCCAGGAGCAAGGCACAGGAGAAGTCAAACAGAAGTGATATTTTTAAGGACTCATTTTCTGAGTTGACATAGCCTAGCTTGATCTACTGACCAAGAAAGATGGAACATTTCATCCAGTTTCAGGGCGAGGCGTCAGAGACGCTGCTGTTCTTTGGAAAGAGTGTCCACTTCCAAACCATAGAAGGACTTGAGACTTGAGCGTTTGTCACAGCATCCATGTTTGGAAATGTCTCACACACACAGCTCCATATGAGGTATTGAGTCCTTGCTTATTTCGAGTCATGCTTGGTATCTCTGTGCATGGCACTTCCACCATGATCGTTAAAACAGCATTTTCCTTTTAGTTTGTGTTTGTTTGTTTGTTTTCTGACTTCTCTGAAGATGTTTTGCCCGTTTGTATTAGGTGTTGCCTCTGTGTGGCCAGTGTTGATGGGTTTGACGTCTCCTCTGAGCACAGGTCTCCTCTGAGCACATGCTTTCAGTGAGAAGGCCTTTCCCTGTGGCCAGGGCTAAGCCAGTTCTCCCGGTTCTAGTTTTTGGGCTGTTTACCCTGAGGGCCCCAGCATCTCTCCCTGGCAGGTCAAACTCTCTGTTGTGTTTTTATTCTGAGAACTTGCCTGCCTGACATTTAGTGAGTGCCTGCCCGCAACCTCTGCAATATGTTGGCTTTGATTTCAGTTTTTCCCATGGATCCTTTTCGCTTTGTTCAGGGAGACACTCCTCCCTGCAATCCCGACTTTCTGCTAGTGGGAAACTAGTGTGAGGACATTTGAAAATTCTGAGTTTCTATAAATGTCTTAGCATAGACATTCTTACTAAGGCGAATGAAAAGGGGTAACCTCCAAGTCCTGAGAGGCCACCTGCCACCCGTCTCTCCCACACCAGGACAGTGGGTCAATACCAGCCACGGCCTCCGCCTCTCTCTCCACTCTAGAATTCTTACTCTTGCTTTTGTTCTTATGTGAACACTGTGGCAATTCTATCTATTGCTTTATTGAACTGGGTTTTCCATAATGACCTGGTCTACCTTGTCAGTACTAGAGGTACCTGGAAGGATTCTGGAGCCTACCTTGGGCCTGAAAGTTGCCTGTGTTCACGGAAGCTAACCCAGGTGACCAAAAGGTTTTTCTCTGGTTCATGTCATAAAGTCAGTCGTGCATGAGAATGTCTCTTTAAAGTTTCAACCCTTGGGCTGTCAAGATGACTCAGTGGGTAAAATCACTTGTCACTAAGCTTGATGTCCCAAGCCTCTTACCTGGAACCTTACCTGGAAGGAGAGAACTGACTTCTACAAGCAGTGCCATGATACACACACACACACACAAACACACACACACACCAAGCTGTCCTCTGACATGACCCCCTTGTGAGGGCCATGTGTATGCCATGATACACACACACACACACACACACACACACACCACATAAATGAAGGAATAAGTAAATTGGTAAATATAAATAATAAAAATGTGTCAACTTTTGGTCACATTCTAGAGAGTCCTGACTCACTAAATTCTATGCCCTGGGGACATTGCTTCTCCACACCATGTTTGTGGAATATTAACATTAAAAATAGTTTGTTTATGTAAACCTGGAAAGTGAAAGACGAAACCAGTTTAAACAAGTCTTTGGAGTGGTGGGGGCAGTTGCCTTCAGTGTCGTTCCTCAGTACCCAGGGACTGCACAGTGGAGGGGCCGTTGGGTGAGCCCTAGAAGGTCACAGCAGACAGGAGTGACAGGGATTGCTTTTCAGCTCCACCCCAATGATTTAGTTCTAAGAATGTGGGTGTTCTAACAGAGACTCTGTTCCAATATAGTTTAGGAAGGTCTGCATGCTAATGACTTATTAGCACGAGCTTTCTTTAGGCTGTGGATTCATCAAGCCAGACCACCTCGAAAATGCATCTTATTCCAGATGTCTGAATAATTTTCTTTAAGATAGTGCATGGCATGTTCGTATCTCTGTGTGTGTGCATGCATGCATGCATGTATGCATGTTGTGTGTGCATGTGTGCCCGCATGTGTATGTCTGTGTGCACGTGTGTGTCTCTGTGTGTGCATGTGTGTGTGTGCGCGCACGCGTGTGCATGTGGTTGCTTGAGGTGGATGTCAAGGGTCTTTCTCACCACTGTTGTTTGAAGACAGGGTCTCTCACTGAACCTGGAGTGTCCCAGTTCAGTAAGACTAACTTGTCAGTGAGATCTGGGATCCCCCTTCCCTACTTCTCTAGATTTCAGATTATAGGCGTGAATCACCACATCTGCCTTGTAGGTTCTGGGAACGGGAACTCATGCCTTCATGGCACACACTTTACCCACTGAGTCACACGACTGCCACCTTGTGCTTCTTTTGAATAGCCTATTTTCTCCAACTGTGCTTACCTTAAGCTCTTGATAAAGTACAAGCTGAGTGTCTAGGTTCTGGGTCTAATTTAGGTGTCTCTTAGGTAGAGAGCAGGATGGTAGCTGTGGCTGCTCTGTCATCACAGTCAGGAAGATGCTCACCTCTCTGAGGCTGTTGGGCAAGGATCCAGACTTCCGACTACCAGATGATGGGAGCCAAGCCAGGTTATCCTCCTGGACCTGTGATCCTCCTCTCTTAAGCAGGAAGTGGCAATATGTGGCATACCTACCTCCTAAAAATGTCACAGCCTTGTACTGCTGTGTATTTCTATATCTACCTACCTACCTACCTACCTACCTCTCTATCTACCTCTTTCTGTCTGTCTGTCTGTCTGTCTATCTATCCATCCATCCATCCATCCATTCATCCATCCATCCATCCATCCATCCATCTATCTATCCATCTATCTCCATCCACCCATTCATCTTGATATGCAAACATGTGTACATGAAGACTCTAAAGTGTCATACAAAATGTAAAGTGTATCAGATACTGTTGTCACTAAAGCATGATTTTGACTTAAAAAAAAATAATTTCTGCAGAGACCAAAGAGATAGCCCCGGTCTGTGTGGTCTGGTGTGTGTGGGCTGCAGGTGTGAACTGGCTGTATGTACTCGGTGGCTGGTGAGTCACTCCCAGAGATGAACACCGTCTGCTTAGCGACAGAGACAGGACCTTGCTTTGGGATTGGCCGTCACATTTTTAAAGTAGATATTAATTTCCTCTGTTGCAAAATGTTCTGATGAGAAAGGACAGTCAGAAGAAAGGTCCACTGCAAACAGAATTACTATTTTGGGAATTTCTCACTGGTCAGGCAATCTCTTTCCAATTTATCCACATGATTTTTTTTAAGCACATTGTACTTCATTTGTAAATGGGAGTACAAACAAGTCTGCTCATCCTAAATCCTCCTGGCAACTTGGGCAATAAATATTTCTGTCTTTGTTTTAGGATGCCATCCACCGGAGTCGTCAGACATGTTTGGTTTAGGCCCAGCTCCCCCAGAACAAACGGTGGCCACACTTCCCCTTCCTCTTACTGGTATCGTGTTTTTCCAAGAACACGGGCTCCCCACTTCCCCTCCCCCGTTCCCAGTGTTAACTTGTCCATCTCTCTGGGAAGTCTTGTGTCTCATGTGAACAGCACAGAGGGGTTCATGAGAAAAGGCACCTTCTGCCCCAGGGAATATTTGCCAACTAATACTTTCCCTTGGGGGTCCAGACATCCAGCAAACCCACACTCAGGGCTGCTCCTGAGCTGGGCAGCCAGGGGTTGCTTGTAAGGACTTTGCATTCTTTCTCCTAAGGAGGAGGATGCTAAATGGACAATTGCTTGCATTATGTTTTCTTAATTAGGAACCCCTCCCGTGTCCTTGGGATGGATGCAACTTTTTGCTGGAGCCCTTATCATGGGAGCTTGTGTGCAAGGGAATGCTCGCTTACAGCTTGGATAATGACTCACTGGTCCCAGAGGTCAGAGGAACTGGGGCAGCATAGCTACATTGCCTGAGTTTTGAGGCATTATTGGGTAGAGTTTGTGTTTTCGTATTGCAGCTCAGATGGAGAATTGATTTTTCAAATTCTTGCGGGATTGATTGGATATCTCATCCAGACATTCCGAGGCGACATCATGTTGCTCACACAGACCTGGGACTTGCGATGGTGCATTGGCCTTCAGCTTTTTCTGCTGTCAGTCCTCCATTCCCCATCCCCTTCAGAACAGGGTTGAGCCTCCTTGCTTCCTTTCACGGGGCAGGCTACTGGACCTTGTGTCTAGCCTTTCTTAGAAATTTGATTTTTTTTCACATTTTTTATTTTTATCTCTTATATTGGTCTCTTCCTGTCACAGCCGGAAACATGATACCAGGATGAGGCAATTCTCCAGCCTTCCTCTTGGGTAAAGTCTGAAACAAAATCCCTCCAACCCATCCGCCCATCTCTGCAGCCTTCCTCACTCTTCTCTGAGCTTGCTAAAACAGTTTCTCAATTCTCAAAGTTAGCATATTTATTGACGCTTTCACCGGTGTCAATTCTTCTCGGTCCTTCTGAGAAGAAACACTGCACACGGGCTAGTGTACCATTTCTGCATTCCGTTTGGGCTAATTGAGTATCCTGCAATTCTTCTTTCTTTCTCTTTGTTGCTGTTGTGGAAACAACCCTGGCCTTGTATCCTAGGCACCACGTACCCCATTTCCCTTTTCATTTCCCTCTTACAGTAGGAATAAACAAAATCTCCAAAAGTAACGGATTTAGGTCTTTTTTCAGGAGGGCGAGGAGGTGGGCAATCAAAGCTAAGACAAATGTGTGCCTAAGCCTGCCAAGCCGTAAACATGGAAGGTCCACGCCAGGCTCCACTTTCAGAAAATAGCGCTGCAGGGACACTTGGTAATACGTATTGAGGACAGTACCCTGTTGTCACAGCCCTGGTGTTAACATGGTGACTAAGATGGAGAACTAAGGTCCTCATCACATGTCACTGAGGTCATGCAGCAGCCCAACTTCCTCAAACAGCCTGGGAAATGCTCCTTTTGTGAGAAGACAAACCACAGAAGAAAGCCCTGTCTGGTCACAGAAAGCCAACCTGGTGCATTCTCCTCGTCCTGCTGGCTAAGGGGACAGACACACAACCACACAACTCTGGGTACAGAGGTCACTGAGCACCAGTTAAGTGAGGCAGAGGTCTTCTTGTGCTCTGCCAACTTCCAGTACAAGTTAAATAAGAAAACCCTCTTGCCAAATGTTACATATAGAAGAAAATATATACATAGAAGAAAATTACCTTAGGGTAACATTTTTTGCCCAAACTTATAGTTAAATTCCTTTCAGTTAGAATCTTAATTTTAAGTCAGATATTTACTAAATTTTCCATATAATGGTTCCATCACTGTGTCCCATGTGTGCATGTGCAGGAATAAGCTTGTTGTGACATACCTGTAAAGTTCAGAGTATGCGCACATGCACAAATGAGTGTGCCACGATATGTATGTAAAGGTCAGAGTGCTTGCACATGCACGAATGAGTGTGCCATGATATGCATTTAAAGGTCAGAGTGTGTGAGCGTGCACGAATGAGTGTGCCGTGATATGCATGTAAAGTTGACAGTGCATGCGCCTGCACGAATGAGCATGCCATGACATGCGTGTGAAGGTCAGAGGACAGCCTCATGGACTGATCCTCACATCCCACCTGGTTTGAGACAGGGTCTTCTGGAGATTTTCCTGTTCCTGCGTCTCATCACTCCAGCGGAATGCTGGGATTACTGCAGAGGTGTGCTGCCATGTCTGACTCTGACACGGGTTCTTTCTGAGGACCCAGACTCAGTCTCTCATGTTGGTGTATCAAGTTACACCCACTGCATCATCTCCCCAGACACTCAAGTGCCATTCTTACTGGGCATTATAACACCCACAGAAAACAACCCTAATTACAAATTGATAAGCACCCGAATGCAGAGGTTTGCATTGTAACCTTAGCTAAACCACTGTGTTTCTATTACTAGTGTTTTAAAAAATGAAACTGGATATAGAAAAATGAGAAAAATATTTTATAACTTAGAATCCTTAATCAAAGTTCCCTAAATACTAGCATATTGGAGTATATGCAATATTGCATTTTTCTGCATGATCTCAAAACTGTAGGTCTTTTTCTTTGTAATTATAAGCTGTCATGTTTTGAAAAATAAATCTTATGGGAGGTTTAGATAACTCAAGTTCACTCTGAATTCCAAGATACTTTCATTTCCAGAGATCATTTTGTGTGAGAAGTGACTGTCAGGGACTCCGGGGACAAGCATTCTTGTGACCCAGAGAAGTGGACACAATATTCCTGTGAGTCCAGGTGCCAGGAAGATGCCGTCTCAGAGACAAGTCTGTTTAAGCACCTGCACACCCCCAGAGGTTGTGAAATGTCAGAACCTTTACCAACCGACTTCCCACCCGGGTTTCTAGGAAATGTTTGTGTGCTCTGAGGAGAACAGATACTTCATGATCTCAGCCCCTCTCCCTTCCCCTTTCTCTCCCCCAGCTGCCTTCACCCTCTGGAAAAGGCGGGGACTCAACAGACACTGATGTCTCTGAATCTCCTAATGGCTTCCTCTGCAGGGTCTCACTGCTCCACTCTGCAAACCTTTCAAGTTCCATTTGCAAGTGGCATGCTTTCGGTCACAGCCCCAAAGATGGGCACTGAGCATCTCAGCATTCCTTCTCCAGCCGGGGTGATGGTGGACAGATAAGAGCGTATCCCTCTGAGAGCTGGCTCTAAGGTAGCCAGTCACAATGGAGGTGCAGGACCTTCTCTGTGGGCAGATCGTCTGTTCATCTGGGATGTTCACGGGCAGGAAGGTGTGAAAGGATTCTGAGAAGGGGTGGTTGTCAGCAAATGTCTGAGTATTTTATCTTCTAGGACAGTAGAGTTTTAATTATGAGAAATAAATTGCTTTTAAGTTCTTTTTTCTTTCCTTCCTTTGTTCTCCCACTCCTCCCTCCCCCTTCCTTCTTTCCCTCCGTCTTTCCACCCAAGACAGGGTCTCATGTAAACTGGGTTGGCCTAAAACTCTTTGTGTAGCTGCGGGTGACCTTGAAGTGACTTCCTGCCTGTACCTCCCTTGTGCTGGGATTATCGGTTCGCACCACTGTGCCTGGATCATGTACTGTTGTGGTCGAGTTTAAGACTCCATGCATGGTCCAGCACTCTAGCATGTGACACAGTCCAAGGCCCTGTTTTCTTCATTTCTAGTCCAAACTGGAAGATCTACTGGGATCTCTAATCTTGAGCCACCGCTGGAGTTCTGCCAGGACCTTTATAGACTTTAAGTAGTCACTGGAGGGACACAGTCATTCTTCTGTGTGTCTGAGAGCCTCTTGTTTGGGGTCAGATAAGGCTCAGGGTGCAGAGTCCCAGGCATCTCAGAGGGTTCTTTACTCAACGTGTGAATGATTTACTATGTTTCCTGGTTTAGTGTGTGTGTGTGGTTTAATATATGTGTATGTGTGATTTAGTATGTATGTTTCGAAGTATGTGTGTGTGTGTTAGAGTGTGTGTGTATGTGGTTTCATATGTGTGTTTTAGAGTATATGTGTGATTTAGTGTATGTGCTTTAGAGTGTGTGTGTTTTAGAGTATATGATATTTTAGTGTGTGTGTTTTTTTGTGTGGTTTAGAATGTGTATGTGTATGTATGTGTGTGTGTGTGTGTGTGAGAAAGAGAGAGAGAGAGAGAGAGAAAGAGAGAGAGAGAGAGAGAGAGAGAGAGAGAGAGAGAGAGAGATCAAAGTTGGATCTTTCTTACCATTTGGCTAGAATGACTGGCTATGGAGCCTCAGGGATCAGCCTGCCTTCTTCTGAGACAGGCCCCAGTGCAAAAGTCAAGAGGTGCTGGGGATTCAAACTCAGGTCTTCATGCCTGTGCAATAAGCCCTTCACCAAGTGAGCATGCTCTCTGACTCCACTTGCTGATGTATATGGACATAATTCTTTGATGGTGGTATATTTTAAATGTGTGTCTAGCTGTGTTCTACTGAGACACACATTCAAATATCCGGGCCATGTGTCTCAGTGACTCAGCTCCTTTCTGAGTAGGAGCCTAGATTATCAATGGCTTTCATGAGGGTAGAACAGATATGCAGAGAAACAGAATAATGGGAGCCACTCATTGGCTGTCTCCAGCTGCATCTTCAGCTGGAAGACAGGACCTGTGTGGCAGTGTTGCGCCATGTAGACACACTACCTTACCCCCATTCACAGAACATTTGACTCACGGACATTTATTTGGAACTTTTTGAAATAATCTTTTGTACAGATTTAGAATTTCCAAACTGTGAAAATACAGTCCTTGTGAAATCTTAAATATATGTGATTCCTTGAAGGCCAGAATGGTTGCTTTTGATAATGCAAAGAAAGATAGGACTGGCATTTCAACTAATACTAATGAGTGGCTTATAAGAGACTGGAGTGATTGAAGACAGAAAGAGATTGCTTATTTTATACACCCATGAGCAAGAAATGAAACATGTGTGAATATCAAATTTTTTATGGGAAGTTAGGAGAAACTGAACGACTTACATCTGAGAGACATCTCGTGTTGGAAGTGAGAGGTTTCTGTCCACATCATAGAAAAACTTAGGAGAAGAGACAGCCACACTGCAGTGGCTTCAGAAACCTTCCTGTGCCTCCCTTCTGTTTCAGTAGCCATCACTGTGACATCTGAGGAATTCCAGTGGCATCTATGATGGTTGACCCACAAAAGAGATTTGTCTACAGCCGTTAGAATTACTTAAAGCTAGGGTCCCCAAAGCCTGCTCCTTGGAAAAGGGACCTGCCACATTTTAAGAGACCCCCGTTCCCAGTAGTGTCCCTGTGTCATGGTCATGTGGAGAAAGGCTCTTGCTCTTCCCACTGTCTCTCCCACTGCCTATGGGACAGTCCATCCTCCCAGCTGTTCCTGAAAGCATGCAGTGTTCTGTGTCTGGAAGCAGCTGGGTCTGAGACTGTCGACTAGGAATATCATATTTGACCCTGGTCCCCTCTCTCCAAGGTCAAATGTATCAGAGCTCTTCATTGGGGATATTTAAGAGTTTCGGCTCACAGAGGTTCATAGGCCGGATCCCAGGGACTCCCTGTACATAGACACACCCGTGCATGTACACTTTGGCACTCCTGGATATTTTAGCAGCTGATGTATTTCTGTATTATCTTTTGCTGTGGGACAATGGTCTGTACCCTGTCACTTTTATTTAAAAACAAAAACAAAAAAACAAAACAAAACAAAACAACAACAACAAAAAGATGCTGAAGCCAGACACAGAGGAAACAAGATGTGACTGCCTCACCAAAAAAGGACCAAGCCATGTGGCTAACACAGACAAGTATTATGGGCTAATATAAGTTATAAGAGTTAATAAGAAGCCTGAACTACTAGGCCAATCAGCTTATGATTAATGTAGACCTCTTTGGGACTTAATGACTGTTGGAACAGGGCAGGACAGAAACCTCTGTCAACAACCTTTTTGATCAGACACAGGAAGAATATACTTCTTGTGTTTTGTCTCATTTGGTCTTGAAAGAAAAGTATGATTTGTTTTTTTGAAAAGCAAGAATTATGGTCAGGCATGATGGTATTCGCTAAAATCCCAGCCTTTGCAAGAATGAGGCAGGAGGGTCCCTAGTTTGAGGCCAACCTGGGCTACATGACAAGATCTTATCTCAAAGAGTGATGAATGTATTAGGGGAGGGTTATAACGCATAAAATAGTTAACCTCGCCTGTAAGTCATATACTCCAACAGAAAATCCCTTCCAGTGCTCACGCTCTGGTCTTGTCCAACCTGTCCTCCTCCATACTGCAGGACATGCAGGTCCACATGGTTTATATTGATGCACAGTAAGACAAAGAGGGCAAACTCAGAGGTCAGCCACTCGTATGCATTGTACTCTCAAGAAGCAAGCTGTTTAATCTCCATGACACTCAGAGTTTGTCATGCTGATAACTGGAAACAAGTAAGTATTAACTGTGAAATATTGAGATGATGCAATCAGTTTTGTAATATGTAGAATATCTGGTGCCTGGTTGGTCCTAACATCTAGGATGCTCACTGTATGTTCAACTAAGTGCAAAGCAGTGAGATGGTGCCGAGGACTGGGTAACAAAACCCGGCACGAGGAAGCAAGAAGGACGTGTGAAGAATGGGAGAGTCCACTGGACAGCACCAGACCTGTGCTCTCCCTAGTAGGTCACAAAACAGAACAAAGGGCACACAAATGGGAAAGGGTGGAGAGAGGGCTGGTGGGTGGGAGGGAGATAGAAGGCCAATTAAAATGCATCATGTACATACATGAAATTATCAGAGAACAAATTTAATTAAAGAAAAGAAGAATATGAGGGCCTTGAAGAAAGGAGATTAATTGCCCCAGGGTGTCGGATAAGATGTGTCAAGCCCATGCCTGTGTTTTCAGTGTTAACTGTTTAGAGGCGTGAGCAGCAGAGGAGGGAGGCCTGAGTCCAGTCCACAGCATATGTGTGTGTACGCCGTCCACTCTGCCTCTGATTCACCCTAGGAAGGGAAGGCCAGAGCCCAGAGCTCCTTGAACTAGTGATGCTCTTACAGAATACATGGCCCCTTTGCTGGGGTCTCTTTGGGGAAGAACCATCTATACCAGTTATTTTTCTTTTCCTTTTTCAGAAACAAAGCAAAATGAATATGAGCTAATATTTGAAGGCAAAGCATTGTGAACCTAAATAAAATATTCTGGTTTTATTCTCTGAGTGACTTTGGCCATCTCCTCTCTTGGCACCTTTCATTCTCCCCCGTGTAAGACAGATTACTGGAGTTCCACGATCCTGTGTCTGGTACTAGTGGGTTCCCAGTGCACAAAGAATCTAGGCCCATCCCACAATGGTATTTTCAATGCAATATGGATGTGGGCTGTGCTAGATTCTTCTCTCATTGCAGTGCTACAGACAACTTAACAAAGGTGTCTTAGAGTCTCTATTGCTGCATCAAAGCACCGTGACCAAAGGCAAGTTGGGGAGAAGAGGGTTTATTTGGCTCACACTTCCCTATTGCTGCTCATTATTGAAGGAACTCAGTACAGGAACTCAAACAGGGCAGGAACTTGGAGGCAGGAACTGTTGCAGAGGCCATGGAGGGAGCTGCTTACTGGTTTACTTCCCCTGGTTTGCTCAGCCTACTTTCTTTTTTTTTTTTTTTCGGTTTTTCGAGACAGGGTTTCCCTGTGGCTTTGGAGCCTGTCCTGGAACTAGCTCTGTAGACCAGGCTGGTCTCGAACTCACAGAGATCTGCCTGCCTTTGCTGGGATTAAAGGCATGCGCCACCATTGCCTACTTTCGTATAGAACTTAGGACCAGCAGCCCAGGGATACCCACCGTAGGCTGGGCCCTCCTCCACTGACTACTAACTGAGAAAATGACTTACAGTTGGGTATCATGGTGGAATTTCCTCAGTTGAGGCTCCTTACTCTCTGATGACTCTAGCTTGTGTCAAGTTCACACAAAACCAGTCAGTACAATAGAGTTTATTAGGCTAGCAGTTTGAGTATACAGTCCATGGGACAGGGAAGGCATGGTGGCAGAAATGGGAGGCAGCTGGTCACATTAGATCCTCAGTCAGGACACTGTTGTATGAGCGGTAGCGGGCTGCGTCCTGCCACCCAGCTAGCTTTACCCAAAATAATTACACGGAAACTGTATTCTTTTAAACACTGCTTGGCCCATTAGTTTTAACCTCTTATTGGCTAGCTCTTACATATTGATCTAACCCATTTCTAATATTCTGTGTAGCACCACAAGCTGGCTTATCAGGAAAGATCTTAACCTGCGTCTATCTGGAGTGGGAGAATCATGGCGACTCACTGACTGGGCTTCTTTCTCCCAGCGTTCTGTTCAGTCTACTCCGCCTACCTAATTTTCTGTCCTATCAGGGGCAAGCAGTTTCCTTTATTAATTAACCAATGAAAGCAACAGATAAATACAAGACCCACCTCCATCAGGACACAGAGAGAACAATGCTGGTGGTCTCCTCTGCCTAGTGTTCTTCAGTTCAGGACACCAGTCCATGGGATGTAGTCACCCATGGGTCCTCTCACTTTAGTTAACCTAGTCTAGAGGGCCCCTCACAGATGTATCTAGGGCCTTGTTCCCTAGGTGATTCTAGGTCCTGTAAGGCTGACAATCAATATTAACCATCAAACTGAGGAAGGATGAGGACAGGAAGCCCATGGCCCAGTAGACCTTGATGATGGTGTATCAGGTGCTCTAGGAATGGTGAAGTTGGATGGAGTATGTCTAGGGTGGAGGTCAGGTGCTCTAGGAACAGTGAGGTTGGATGGAGTCTGTCTAGGGTGGAGGTCAGGTGCTCTAGGAACGGTGAGGTTGGATGGAGTCTGTCTAGAGTGGGAGAGTTTGGAGGTCAGGTATGGCCAAGACAGAGCTGAGAGGAGGGAGGCCTCAGGAAGGAGGTGGCATGAGAGGAGATGTGAGTAATTGAGCAAAAGTCCTGGGAGTTGTCAAGGATCACATTGCAGGTGGCCTCCAGCGAGTCATCTCTTCCGAGCAGGGGAAGGAGCTCAAGACACAGGAACATGGACTAGGTTGAAAATGGCAGGAGCAAGGAGATCTTTCCAATGGCCTTCTTGTCTCCAGATCCCAGCATTAATGACCTCTCTGTGATACATACACATACAACCAATTGCTTATGGTGTGTGTGTGCGCGTGCATGCACATGTGTGCATGCACACCTGCCTGCATAACCAGACCTTAAAGTTAGCCTCAAGCTAGCGCATGTGTACTCTAGAGTTCTGTTTTTTTGTGTGAAGAGGCCTTAAGATGAATTTGGGGACAATGAACAATTGCCAAGCACAGCAGCCACCACTGCTCCAGTGCTAGGACTGCCAGTCCATCCTGGAACCTCCCTCCACTGTGTATCCTTGACACCTTACCAAGGACAAACTCACCAATGGGTGGCCATGGGGCATCTGGAGCTTTGGCATCTGGGAGCCCACTCTCAGAATCTCCTCTGTTGTTTCTATGCCTGGGTCCTGTTACGTGGAAAAGAGAGGTGAGAGAGACTCTGTAAACCAGAACAGGACAGACATAAATGATACTGAATTTCCGTAGGTCAGAAGATGCCAGCACTGAAGGGACTTTAGAAAACAAGCATTCGGATCATGTGTGTCTCAGGGTGATGGATGTGTACAGTGAGTCTGACTCCCTCCAGATGTCACTGAAGGCTGGAGGGCTGTGGTGTCTCTGGAGGCCTCATGTGTACACAACCCAGACGCATGCTGACAACCACATAGTGTCCAGGCTAGTGAGGAAATATCCCATGTAAATTAAATGGTGAGGAGCTGGGGAGAGAAGGACGGTGGCGATGGAAAAGACAGAGAATGAGAACATGGCATTGCATGACGGTGAGAATGACAAAGTGAGACTTGATTACACCGGGGCCTCAAGGAGGAGTGTGACACCCGTGGAAGGCTGGGAGTCTGGAAGCGCTAGAAATCATAACAGTTCTGTGTTTTTCCATACAGACGTGATAATGTATCTGCTTCCCAAAGCAGCCTTTGCGTTCCTGGGGTCTCATCTCTAAGCAGTGTCCATACAGGTGATATTCAATGGTGGTGGGCGGCTGTCACCCCATGGCTTCTCCCCATCTGCCACTTGAGTGCTGCTACTTCATGGCTTGCTTCAAGGTGCCCTCTGCATCCTGCCTTGACTGGGAACAGCTGGCCCACTTAGTGAGTGACCTCCAGATCAGTGAGAGACCCTGCCTCAAAGAACAAAGCAGGTGGCATCTAAAGTCGTTCCTGGCTTTGATACACATGTGCACATGTGTGCTCATGCTTAGATGACCACATGCACACACACATGCAGAGCTCATAGGATGCATTGGAGCTCTTCATGTTTGCAAAAGTCTCCCAAAACTCTGTTGGTTATTTTACTTAATGACTGCAAGGCCCAAACACAGGGATGTGGTGACTGTCCTGGTGTGTTGTCATTGCTCATAGTTATTGCTGGCAATTGTTGTTACTGTGTTTAACTTGAAGTTCACACTTTATCATTAGCATGTACGTGTAGGAGAAAAACAGCGTGCGTAAGTTTTCAGTAGGAGAAAAACAGCGTGTGTAAGTTTTCAGCTCATGCATGGGGATGCAGACCCTGGTAAGGAAGGGCTCTGTGCCGGTTATGTGCTCCCTGGCAGGATATAAGCTAACCTACAGGAAATGAAGAGCAAAGCCAGCTAGCTCGGATGTATGCAGTCAGTGACTCACTTGCCATATTCGTGGCATGCTGCTCTGTTTAAAACCCAGTTCCCTCAAGTGCAATAAAAATACCAGACTCCTGATACGAAGGTTGGAAGAAGTGGAGGTTAGCTCATGTTAATTTAGATTGTCCACGGGAATTCAGGCACTTCTGTGCACAGATTTGCCAAAGGCCACACTGGCCAAGTTACCATTTCCTTAACCTGTGTGACCTTTAAGTTGGGTTTGCCCCAGCTCCCATTTATAATCCCGAATCTGTGCAAAGTCCAGTTTTTGTGAAGTTCCCTCACTGAGCTGTGTCTAAGGATCGAGGATGAAGACACCAAAGGCAATGGTGTGGGTGGATAGTGTTTTCTTTGGTGAGGCCAGAGAAATAAGATAATATTTTAGCACGGGCACTTCCATTCCCTCTGTCAGTATCTTAGCCCTCGTCTCTGCTCCCGTTCTCCAAAGATGAGTTATATGGACACCTGGAGTGCCAGCTGCCATACTTTTTTTTTTTATTATTTTCAAACTTAATCATGACATCATATGATCATTGCACGCACCAAAGTATCTTGGCCTCAGCAATGTTGTCACACTTGGCCCGACATTCCTCTCTTGGGACATTGTCCTGTACATTGCAGGGTGTCCGAGCAGTATCCTTGATCTGCACCCACTAGCTGCTATTGACATTCTCCCTTAGGGTTTTTGTTTTGTTTTGTGTGCATCTGTATATGTGCAGCAACATGTATGTGTGCATGTGCATGTGTGTGCATGTGGAGGCCCGATGCTGACACCGGAAGCTTTTCTCCATCGCTCTCTTCCTTATTCGCTGATGTGGGTCTCTCACTTGATCCCAGACCTAGCTAATACCATTGTTCTCTCGAGCCAGCTTGTCCCAGGAATCTCTGTCTTTGCCTTCTGAGAGCTGGAATTACAGGAAGTCTACCATGCCTGGGTGGAACTTCCACAAGTGCTGAAGATCCCAACTCTCATCCCTGCTCATGTGGCAAGTGCTTTGCCTGCTGGGCCTTCTCTCCAGCCATTCTGCAGGTGGTGACAGACCAGATTCATCATTGTCGGGTGTTCCAAGTGCCTGTCCATGAACAACAAACATGAAAGCCTAATTTCGCATTTAATTTCATTTTGGGGAGACAATAATTTGGTACACTCTTCTAGATCTTGTTTCTTCTATCTCAAGATTATGACACCAAAAAAAAAGACTGAATTTCCATCAAGTGTAGTGGCATTTGCTGACTTTTAGTGAGCGTGGCCCTGCATCTGCCGTCTACCACAAGCTTCTTCTGCCGTTCTCTCAGCATGGACATTTGCACAGATTCTAGTTCTTAGCCCCCAGAATGCTAGGCTGCAACCAGCATCTTGGTAGTTGAGTACTTACAGATGCCCAGAAACAGAATCGCATCATGGGTATTGTTCATTTAAAAAGATAATTACCCGACCAGATGATAGCATCCAAGGGAAACTGTAAATAACACTTAAATTATGGAAGGCTTGTCAGATTCTGAAACCTCAGTGGGCAACGGATGGGATTATTTGAATGATTTTTTTAACAGGAAAAGAAACACAAATGTATTTGAAAGTTGAGTCTTAAAAATAGCAACTCCATGTGCTGGAGAAAGTTTGGATTTCAGTTCAGTTGCTGGAGCCTTTAAATCATGTTTTTGAGAGAAGCCATCAATGAACGGACAGTGAAAGTGACTGTGTCTCTGGTGTCATTTTCTTCCATCGGCAACATAGTCCACGTTAAGAAGTAAAACCAAAGAAGGGTCTGTGTTAGACCTGTGTTAAGTGGTGTGATCATTTTAAAGCATCTTTTAAGTAGCCTCAGCAATGACACACATGTTGAAACTCTGGACCTGACTCTACTACTCAGTACAGCACAGTCTGAACAGAGGTAGACATCAAGGGACTGAGAGCAGCGTTGTCTGTTGAAGACATTGGGTCATTTAGACGGGGCTTTAACCCTCAGCCAGAGCTCAGCCTGTCCTCTAAGCAGCATGCTCTCACTTATTTTTCCCTTTTGCCCTTACAGACCTCTCCATCTGAAAAAGACAATGCGCAGCTTGGCACTGAGATTTCAAGATCACACATCTGGGCCATAAGAAAACAAAGACCTTCTTTGACATGTTTGAGTGATTCGGGGACATTTCTGTTGGACATTGAACTGTAAGTGGACTCTTTTGGATTTGTAGTGTGTCACAGAGGACAGAACTGAGTTCAAATGAAGCAAAGGATGATGTGGGATTTTTTTCTGTATCCTATAGAAGGGCAGAATATAGCCAGGCTGGAAGATACATATAGAGAGAGTAGGCAGGGAGACGCCATGTAGTTGCTGAAGGAGAAAGACTACCTCGGACCCTCACCTGTAGGCCACACCCTTGTGCCAATACACAGTTTAATAGAAATGGATTGATTTAAGATGTAAGAGTTAGTTAGAAATAAGCATAAGCTCTTGAGCAAACAGTATTGTAATTATAGATTCTGTGTGATAATTCGGGTCTGGGTGGCCAGGAAATGAATAAGCAGTCTCCACCTACAAAGGGTTTAATTTCTTTTTTCCAGGTTTACTTAAAAACTGCAGAGCATCCACATCAACCTCTATGCGGCTGGAAGGGCTGTGTTAGTCCTAGCCTCGTTGGAGCCTCTGGACTTTGCCTGAAGCCTCTCAGTGATAGAAGAAGCTGGTTTCTCAGTTTTGCTAGTGAGTAGTATTTGGAGTTTTCTAATTCCTCTGTTTTCTGATGTCATTGCGCTTAAGAAGATTCTCTTGCTATCCCTTCAATGCTTTGGTGGTATCAGAACAAAGTAAGGACTGATATTATGTAGAGTTTTGTGAGCACTGAGTTCAGTGACTGGAACACTGAGTGGAAAATGCCTAGGGATTGGTTGAGTGTAGAACTTAGCAAAGGTAGTTTGCTTGCTTTTTATGAGTTGAGAAGCTTAGGCTTGTTGCTAATTGACTGATTTTGAGAAGGGCAGGGCTATTGCTGATTGGCTGGCTGTAAGAGTATTACTAAAGCAAATTTTTGATGTTGGGTTCAGTGGCTTCAGACAGTTTATGGTGGTGACGTGTTTCTGCCTCAAGACCCTGACCATGAGTTATCCTTTCTGTTTCTGTTTTAAGTGTATTATTCTTCATGCTGTTTGTCTTTGGGTTTTCTTCATGTATTCGGGAAGAGAAAAGCAAGCATCCTTGAAGATGTGCTTTGACACAGTCAGATTGCTCAAATATTGTTCTTGACTTTTGGGTTTTATATTATCAATGGAAAACTCTTAGAAATTCTTTTTAAAATTACATTTATTTGTTCATTTTGTTGAGGGTGGGCTTATGTTATGGCATTGGAGGTAAGAGGACAACTTGTAAGAGTTGGTCTCTTCCGTTTCCATTTTCAGTGTGAGCTCAAAGATCGAACTCAGCTTGGTGACAAACATCACCAGCTGCTGAGCCATCTCACCAGTCTGGAGATGATATTTTCCTATGCTTTCATTATACCCTAATGCAGTGATTCTCAACCTGTGAGTTGACCTCTGGGGGGTCAAATGACCCTTTCACAGGGCTCACCTAAGACCATTGGAAAACACAGGTATTTCTATTACAATTCATGACAGTAACAAAATTACAGTTATGAAGTAGCAAAAAAAAAAGTAATGTTATGGTTGGAGGTCCCCACAACATGAGGATCTGTATTATAGGGTCACAGCATTGGGAAGGTTGAGAACCACTCTAATGGCTTCATTTTCACTCACCCTGCATTCGTATTAGGGTAAATAAAGGAGGCGTGCCAACTTCCTAGGCAGCTTAGTTGTCCAGTCAACACTGTTTTGAAGCATCATTGTTTCTATTTATATGAATTACTACCTTTGATTAACACTTATTGCTAATGTTACATTTATTTACTCCCGACTTGGATTCATTGAGCATGGCCAACATGCTGGAGCTTTCATTTATCATGAGGCCTCATGTGTTCTGTGCTTTTCACCGGTCACTGTGTAGAATACAGTGGGTAGGTGCACCATGACGTACCCAGTAGTTCTTCTTGCTCACCTTTAACGCTAGAGGGAGTGTGGTTAGATATCAGCCGTGTGTTCTGAAGCCTCATCCATTTATTCCATAAGCCACATGTGTGAGGACTGTCTTCTCCTGCTGGTCTATATTCCCGTCATCTGCAGATGGACATTCCAGGGAATCACATCGCATTCTCCGTGTCACAGGAATTACATCTCACTTTCTATGTCTGCAGGAATTACATGCCTCAATATATTTTAGAACACAATGCCCTGCACTTTTGTGCGTGATTAACAAAATTTGAGATTATCACCTAACCAGGGTCCTTCTTGGCTTATACTGAGATGGAGAGACGCCCTAGAAAGTTGTAGTTACTCATCTGTGGTCACATGGCAAATCACTTGTGTGAAAAAGAAATGAGTGTTCAATGAGATGAATGCCATCATTCTAGCGACAGTCCTTGTGTGAGAGATCACTGTTATGATTTGTGTGTGGAGCAGGAAACCTCAGTAAGTCCAGTTGTTCATGTCTATTCAAATGACTTTCCACCCTAGACTTAAGACACAAAGAGGATGACAGTGACTGGAAGGATTTGGGTTTCCTACATTGTTTCTGTCTCAGAAACGTGTTCACGTTCATTTCAAGCTGATAAAAAACACAAACAACTCCCTCACTTCTGTGTGCATTCCTGGATTCTCCTCTCAAAGAGTAGATGACATGGTATTGAATATGAGAGTTCATTAAATGTGCATAGTCTTTGCGTGGACATTTTTCTATCATTGCGTCTGGTGTGTTAACTTTTCTTGGGACTCCAGAAGGAACATCTATTCACCCTAGATGGGCAACAATGACAGACTAAAGTACTGTTTCACTAAAGTCCAATTTGTGAGACCAATAAGTTTACGAGCTTTTCTTGCAGAGCGTGGGTGAAGGGTTCCTCACAGGAGTGTGGGTGACCCCTAAACAGCTACATCACCATAAAGTCCTGCCCTGTGACAGATGATGACCTTGTGGGGCTGCATTATGGAGTCTCACCTTCAGTTAACCTTCTACTTTTTATACAAGTCCAGCACCCAAGATTACTTGTAGCTAGCGGAGGAGGAAAGTAATAGCTGGAATCTCAAGTGAAGGACTTTTTTGCGGGATTTGTGGGCTTAATATTAATTTTCTCCTAGTGGTCCATAATGTAGACAGTCATTCAGCTGAAGCAGTCCTGTAAGACAAGGACTTTTGTCTGGTTTTGTGATTTCAAACATGGTAGCCCTTATAAGATTGCATATTTTTGAACTTCTACCAAAGTGTGATTCAGTAGTTCTGCAGTGACATCTGGTCATTACTAAGGTCTGAATGTGAAACGTTGCTCACCGGGTCCCCAGCTGGCGGCGCTGTCTCTGGAGGTTGGAGAACCATTGGAAGGAATGGAGCACTGGAGGATGGAGCTCTGTATTTGCAGAGGAGCCCTACTTCCAGTCCTCAGCCACTTCCTGTTACACTGAGATGTGAACAAGCAGCCACCTCATTCTCTTGCTGTGCAGCCACTCACCACTTTTCCTTGTCCTCCATGTTGAACTGTGTCTCTCTGTCTCTCTGTCTCTGTCTTTGTCTCTCTCTCTCTCTCACACACACACACACACTCACACACACACAATCTCTTCAGTTGTTTCCTTCCAGTATTTATTACAGTAATGCAGAAAGTAGTTAAGCAAGTAGCCTCTAGTTTAACAAGTGTCCCAGTGGATTCGATGGAAGGCTGAGGTTGGGTGTAGGTTGCTCTTTAGGACCGACTCCCCTGCACCCAGATGATGTGATGACATGCCATAAGGGATACATTTGCAGGTAATGTGAGCTTGACTAAGCATGCACATTAGAGAGCCGCACAGTCTACTTCCACATGCATAGACACACGCAGAAGTACATGTACTTTGATAATGTACTGGGGGGGGGGTCAAAGTGTTGAGACGCCATGAGAGTTTACTTAAAGTTTCTAAATTTTTTTTTTTAGAAAAAGTGAAAGAGGGCTACTGAACAGTCCACCTTAAGACTGAAAAGGGCAAATGATGATTTCATTATACAAATGAAACGGGGGGGGGGGGGGGTGTGCAGTGAAATCCCACCCATCCCCGAGGACCAGCTCCTTTGAGAGGTTAGAGGAACAGCCTGGAGTGAGCTCACACTTCTGGGCTCCATAACCATCACTCTGGAGCCACTAAAGATGAAGGATCGCACACAAAGCTTGGAGCTTTAACTACTCTCTGTGGCAGCCATAGAAAGAAAGTAGATAATTAGTCCAGATGCCCTGTCCCCCAGAGAACAGTGAACAGAGTGCTGTCTAAATAGTGAGAACAGCTCACAGTAAAAACCCAACAAGAGTGTGAGAGGCAAATGGTTCAGATGCTAATTGATGGCACAGAATATTGGCCACAAAGAAGTGGCTGGAAAGAAATGGCTGAGGAACATTTGAAAGCTATAAAGAATGAGCCCTCTGTGTCTGCAGTGTGTGTAGAAGAGATTCCATTCTTCTATAAAGAATGACCCCTCCATGTCTGCAGTGCACTGTGTGTAGAAGAGATTCCATTCTTCTATAAAGAATGACCCCTCCATGTCTGCAGTGCACTGTGTGTAGAAGAGATTCCATTTCATGAGGGCAAGTTTTATGATGCCCAGGATACTGTCAAGGAGCTGAGTCTCACTGAGATCACATGGCCTCTAGCTGAACACCGTTGACAAAGATTAGAGAATAACTCAATATTTCATTCATGTGCTTGAAAATGGTTGATGGCCTCCCTTAGGTAGCAAACATCAGGGGAGTCAGAAAAGGAAGTGACCTCTGATGGTCATGGGTGTGAGGTATGTAGAATCCAAGAAGATGAAATACTGTCCCTTTATAGTCCCGTGGTCCTCAGTCAGGTTCTGGTGAATGGTGAATGCAGTGATCAAAGAAAGGACTTGGAAATTCTTTCAGATTTTTAATGATTAGGATTAAATTGCATCCACAAATGAGGTGGAATTTCCTGTGAAAGCAAACATGTCTGCTAGCTGGGAACTCTGCAGTGTGTCGATTCTCTTTATAAGATGGCCACACAGAACTGGCATAATAGCCAGCAAACCGCTGTTGGGTGTGCACCGCTGATTGCTAATTGCCCGTGGACACGGACTTGCAAACAACAAGGGTGCATTTTAATTGCTTCTTAGTAAGTTGTGTGTCTTTCTCATCGCCCACCTAGGTCCCATCAGCACTTACCCCAGCACTGCCTGAGCTATAATAGATTCATAATAGACATGGTCATGTATTAATAATAATAATGATAAATTATGTTCGCAAGTGCTTTCCCTGTACTTAATCTTCATAACAATTCTACAGGATATGTCGGGAAAGTGTAGTTATCCCTGTTTACTGATGAAGTGCAGCTACTGTAAGGTCAGGAGATTCTCCGAAGTCACGTGACTGCATCACAGTGCAGGCTTTGCCTTTGTTTATTTGACAATACCTCATCAAGTGTCTAAGAGACCAACCCGTGCTTTAGCACTCATAATAGAAAGCCAAGGAGACATGGTCACTTCTGTGGATTCTGCCCTTCCCTGGGCATCTCTCCCTAACTCTCCGAGACAGTTCACTCACTTTCAAAACAGTAGCACCGTCACTATTCCAGTCTACAAAGTTTTTGTGAGAGTGGAATGGAGATTACCACATTCGACATCTGTGCCTAGCTCATCTCCACCCCGGCTCCGCTTACCCAAGAAGGCACACCTCTATGCAAACCTTAGTGCTTATTTGCACATGGTGCATTTTCCTTTGGACCATTTGGGATATTTATAAGAATTTCAAAAATTACTTTGACTTAAATGAAAATGAGAATTATACAAGCCATCCCATTAGGTCTTTGGCTAGATGGACTGGATGTCTTTTCTGGCTTTATGTGGTAAATTCTCCCCAGAAAATGTTGGAATACAGAGGGAAGGTGGGAATACAGAGGGAAGGTGGGAAGAGCAGATGCGTTTAAAGTCATCCCATCTCAAAGAGTGATGTTTTGTTCAAACATGACTGTGGGTACGTGTTTTTAAGAGTAAAGAAAGTCGTCTGAAAATGAGCGACTGTCTTCTTTATTATCAGCTAATGTCATTCAAAATATATTAAAAGATTGAGAAAAATTATAATTAGGTGTTAAACATTGCTAAATGATTTCCCATTGAGTTAATATTTCTGAACCTCTGTTCTTTTAACCTATTAGCAAATGTGAATTATTGTCATATTTTTAGAGTACTTCATTCTTTCATTCTTACAATAAAATTTTAGGTAAAAGCTAGCAGTTTTAGAGTCATCTTCAGCTTAAAATAACAATATTTTATTTAGAAGTTTAAAATGTACATTTCTAGAGGGAATGGGACTGCACTTTTATTTTTCTGGAAATTTTTATATAGCAATATAAACATTGGCCCAAGGAACTGAAAAGTCTTGCAGCTTTCTTGGTGGGAAATTATAGACATTTGTGAATTTTCCTTCTCTAGTTATTTCTAGGTTTGGATTTTGGTCATCTTTTGTATTCTCTGTAACAATCTGTTTATTTTCAACATCTCTATATTGAGGTTTCACACCATTCTCAGTTATGTCTTGAGCTGGCCTAGGTTAAATTTTATTTAATTTATATTTCTGCCATTTCATATGATTATTTCTACTTAATATTTCACTAGGACCAATTTTTTGTTTAATAAATTCTTAAATTTGTTGATTTCTATTATCTATTCATTTTCTAATTTCACTGTTTGCTGTTGTTTTTTTCAAATCTTTTTCCATTTATTTATTTATTTTTTTAGGATATTTTTTGTGCCCTAATAAAAGCCCTATTGGCCAGAAATCTGCTTTGGTGTGAACTTTGGTCTGCATTCCAGATGTGCCTGCATCCATCAGATGTGCTCACATTCCCCAGATGTGCCCGCATCCCCCAGACGGGCCTGCATCCCGCAGACGTGCCCGCATGTCCCAGATGTGCCCGCATCCCCCAGACGTGCCCACATCCCCCAGATGTGCCCGCATCCCATGCTTTTCTGTCACTCATTTCTAAATGATTTCTAAATGACTTACCTGATTTTCAACTTAATCATTTTAGGCCTATAGACAGACTTTCTTTTCTGCTGCCAGCCCCACATAAAGACACAGAGACTTCTTATCAATTATGAAAGCTTGGCCTTTAGCAGAGGCTTGCCTCAAGTAGCTCTTCTGACTTAAATTAACCCATTTATATTCATCTGTGTTCTGTTCCTCCTGTTTCCTCTTCATCTGCTTGTACACTCTGCCCTTCTTCTTCCAGGAGTCCTCCCTGTCCTCGGGAGTCCTGCTGAATGTCTTCTTAGCTATTGACCATTCAGCTTTTCATTACACCAATCACAGCAGTGCATTTTCATACAGTGTACAATTATCCCACAACACAGAGCCTTTAAGAATTAAAGCCTGTGTATGTTTCTATTTACTGACTAATGGGGTCATAACTGACTGTCTAATTAGTGTTTGCCAACGTGCGATCAGTCCTGACCAGAGGTGCATTTTCTTACACTCCAATCTACACTCTTTCTGTAAACCTAATAGTTCTTGCTGGCACTTGTAACTTTCTTCTCTGAGCCTGCTCATCCTCATCACCTGCATACATATTTGCACACTTCAACCATAAAAGGCAGAAGTGCAGAGAGAGTAGTCTCTGATATCTCGGTGTTCCTGCTGCCTTCTCTCTGTGCCTTCAACAACTTGTAGTTACTATATTTTGAGGAGTAGTTTTGGAATATAAAGGCTTTTATGTTTTCTTTCTGGAGTTTACCTATTGTTGAAATAATAGAAATGTCTTCATGTGAAGAAATCACGTTAAATTTCCCATTTTCTGACAGGAATACAGCCATACCAGTTTTCTTGGATTAAATTTGTTGAATTTCTTCTTGACATTAGTTATGATATACGCCTGTCTCCAGCAGCTCTATACTTCTTCTGACTCCGCCCTCTTTCTCCCAGCATACAGCCTAGCTTTTACCACCTAGTTCTGTTCTGCCCTTGCCATAGGCTCAAAGCAGTTCTTTATTCATCAATGGTAATCACAGCACCCTGCCTAAGGAATGGTCCCACCTATAGTGAGCAAGTATTTTCACCTCAATTAATGCAATTAAAACAATCCTCCAAAGGCCCATGTCCTAGGTGGTACTGGAGTCTGTGAAGGCGATAATTAGCATTAACTACCACAGTGTGAGGAACAGGACAGTTTATAAGTGGGTGTATATTATTACCACATGTATTAGTAGACTTAGTCATTGTGTCTTACTTTATTTACTTTAATATTTTTAGTTTCTAAAACCTTCTTTTCTTTTTTTTCTTTCAATATGGACTACACTTTCTGTTCTTTTTTTCTCCAACAATTCTGTTTTAATTTTTTATTCATTTATTTATTACTTCTTTGAGAATTTTGTATGTTGTGGTCATATTCACCCTTCCCCAATTTTTCTCAGATCCACTCCCACTTCCACACACCCCTCCCCACATCCAACTGTGTGTCCTTTTTGACTCCATCAATACCAATTTGTGCTGACCAAACATTCTTGGTTATGTGGCCTTCTACTGGAATATGATCTGTGGCGGCGTAAATGAATGCAGAAAGATTATAAAAATATATACAGCTTTAATAAGGAAATAGACTTACAGGACCACAGGTTCCCGCGGAGAACAGGAAAAGCAGAGCAAAAGGGGCTGCTGGGATCACGCCCGGCAGATTTATCAGTAAACATTAGCCCGAGGCGAACACGCCCCAATGGGTGGGGCTATATCCCTACAATGATCAGCTTCTCAGGGCTTTTCTTCCTCCTAGGGAAAACTGTCTTTCTTTCTTACAGCATCACAATTGCCCAAAACAGCAGAATTATTGATTGATTTTATGCCCAATTTCCATCCTGGTGCTGGATTTTGTCTGACTTGAGCTTCTAAAGTTCTTGTTCGTGCTGTGCTAACCACTGTGAGTTCATACCACGCCTCTGCCCTGCCGTGTCCAGAAGACACTGTGTCCTTATTTATAGCCAGCCATCACCTCTGGCTTTTACATTATTTCTTCCCCCCTTCCACAGTCATCTCTGACCTTTGGGAGAGAAGGATGTATATGCATTCTCTTTAGGGCTGGGCATTCTGCAGGCTCATGCTCTCTGGACCCTGACCAGTTGTGGGTGTCTTGATCAGTCACCATCTCGCACAAGATAGATACTTCTCAGATGAGGATCAAGAGTTGGATTGATCTGAAGAAGGGGAGATGGGAGGGGCACAGGAGGGCTCTGATAGAAAATTCTGTTATTAAAAAGTTTGTCTTTAGAAGACTCTAGATGCTGATTGACTTCAGATAACATGGGCTGACAACAGTCTTTGTGTGGTAACTAAGCAGTCTGCGCTATTTGTATAACCACTAATTATTAACCTTGATGAATTTTATTATTTTATGGCACAGTATCCTTCAGCCAATTGAGGCATTTCCTAAACAAATATGCACAGAGATGTCTGTTTGACTGCTGGAGACATCTTCTGGTTATTTCCATATGCAAAAGGAAGCTTCTTGGGTTACAGGGTTCTTGGATAATATTTCTTTTTCTTACAAACCTGGATGAGTTTCATTATATGATGGCCTTTGATTATCAATAGAGGGGTCTTTGTATACAGATTAGAAGTTTTCGTACTGTAACTGTGGGTTAAGTCCTTTTTTCTAACCTGAAATGAGGAAGGGGGTGAGGGAGAGGAGAGGAGAGGAGAAGGGAGAGAGAGAGAGAGAGAGAGAGAGAGAGAGAGAGAGAGAGAGAGAGAGAGAGAAAGGAAAGAAGGAAGAAATGAAGGAAGGAAAGAAAAAGAAAGAAAAGAAGAGAGGGGAGAGAGGAAAGAAAAAGAAAAGGAAGGAAGGAAGGAAGGAGAAAAGAAGAGAGGGGGAGGGAGGGAAAGAGGGAGGAAAGAAGGAAGGAAACAAGAAAGGAAAGAAAGAAAGGTCTCTTAGCCTTTCTCCTTGACTCATCCCAGACTGCACGCACAGGTTCTAGTGCCTTAGTTCAGGGCATTCTGTGGGTCAGTTCCTGCTGTGGGATTACATGGGAGTGTGTTACTAGAGATGGTGGAAGAGAATGGAGTTTCCAGTGACCGAAGGTTGGTGTTGGCTAAGCTTCATGTGTCAGGTGCTTGTCCGTTGTTGCCGAAAGACACCAAGAGTCCGGAGACTTACAGAGACGAGAGTTTATTTGGACTCAGTTCCAGAGGGATGGGAGTCCGTCATGACTCACTGCATGACAGACATGCAGCAGGGGCAGGAAGCTGAGAGCTTATGTCTACAAACACTCTCACAAAGTAGAGAGAGCAAACTGGAGGTGGCAGAGGCTCTAAACTCCTAACGCCTGCTCCCACAGATATGCTTCCTCTGACAGGGTCACAGCTCCTGAGCCTCGTCAAACGGTGCCACTAACTGGATCCTAAGAGACCAAACTGAGCCTCTGGGAGACGCACTCATTCTCAGCACTGTACCTCAGGTGGAGATTGTCCTGGTGTCCAAGTTGAGCTCAAGGAGTTTTAAACTGAAAATGACACAGGATTAGAAATCAGTGACAGAATGGGAGACACGCTAGGATCTCTTTCTAGATTCCAAGATGGAGGAGGGGTCATGGGCAGCTCTAGCAGACAGCAAGGGACAAGCAAACAGATTCTTCTCCAGAGCTCCCTGCAAGGAGCACAGCCATGCTGACCCTGGACCCTCAGAGGCGTGTGTCAGCTCTCTGACCCTCAGAGCAGTGAGGTGGCACACCTCTGCTGATTAAAGCCACAGATCTGTGGTAATGTGTGGCAGGAGAAGGACATACCACATGTGTTCTCACTCTGTGTGTGGACGAAGGTATTGTCACAGCAGCTGTGCGGAGTCCGCCCCTTTGCTCCTCTTTAAATGGCTTCTCATCTGTGCGCTTGCAGTGTTCTTTATAAAGAGCAAGTGAGCCTAAGGGAGCCCTGCCTCGGTTCTGGGAGGAATCTTTTGCAGCTGGCAAACATGGGTGTGTGGGGGGGGAGGGTGTCCTAGAAACCCCTGATCTCCAGCTAATGCTCAGGACACAGTCCACAACCACAGATCTGGATTAGTGTTGGAAATGGTGGCCCCATGGTCGATTTGGTCCCTCAGCCTATGGCATCTGACGCGTACACACTCAGTGTGACAATTTTCTACACACTTGTCAAGGTAGTTTGTGAGTGTGGAGGATCAGATATCCCCAGGAGGTGTAAGGAAACAGTAGAAATGTTTACTCAAACAGATAAAAATGCTGTCCTAAAATGTTAAAGCTGTGTAAGAAGTAGGTTCTGGAGCCACGTCCCATGGTGTGAGTTTTGACATCATTGTGCACTGTTGGTGTGACAAAGCCAAGTGTGAGGCACCCGTGTTCCGAAGAGAGCATCCTGAAGATTTAGAAATTTGATTTCCAGCTGCTTTGTGTCATTGATGTCACTGTGATAAATCCAGAAGGACTGCACGTTGTGGGGGCTAGGCTTGTTCTGGTTTATAGTTTCGGCGGGGGTTCAGCTTATGGTGGCCTGGTTCCATTGTTTCTGAGCTTGTAGTGAGACGGATATCATAGTGAAAGGTGTGGGGCACAGAGCTGCTCACTTCAGCCTCCGTCACTCTGCTTTCGCTTTCATTTCAGTGAGCAAGGAAAAGGAAAAGACTCTGAATAGAGCACAGAGACTGAAATCTGTGGGTAGCAGCGAGGGCCTTGGTGAGAAATCGGGGACTATAGCCAGGAGAAGCTCACTGCGGGATCAGGGGAACAGGAAACACCTAAGGGGGCGGACGCACAGGGCTCAGTGAACCTGGGCTGAAAAACCACATGGATGGATGAGAGTGACGCAGGAAGGGAGGCAGGAGGGCAAATGATTCCGATGTCATTCGAGTGGTGGGACAACAGGCGGTGAGAAGCTCCCAGCCAGCGCCTGCCTATCTTTACACTTATGAGGATTGGGTATGACTGAACTCAGAGTGACTAAGAGTTTTTATCTGTTTATGTTGTATATATTATGTTATATGGGATAAGTTCACAGAGACTTAATGTTTTCTGCTGTGGCCATACAGGAGCCAAAAGACAGTCACACACACACACACACGCACGCACACACACATGCACACATATGCTGGTGCACACACATGCACACATACACATGAATGCACATACACATGCATGCACACACACACATGCACACACACACATTCATTTAACTGTAGTGATCACCAAAGGCTACAAGGGGATCAAGGTTGCCTACATATTTCAAATGATATCAAGTTCTATTACTGTGAGAAAATGGCAAGTTGACATCTTTCCCCTTTATTTGGGTCAATAGGTCTTCACAAAGACACACAGATTCCTTCCTGAATATTCATTCCTCAGACTTTGATAGTGATTTCTTTGCTTCTAATCTTCCTTAACATTGGGTTTTTGATTTTCAGGGGTAAGATATTCTTTTATGAGACTGCTTATAAAATTATTAAGCTAGAAACTTTATGTATATGCTGTTCTTTTTTGTTTTTATGAGACAGGGTCATAATATAGTCCAGGCCAGACTGTAACTCACTACAGAGTTGATACTAGTTTAGAACTTGTAGCAATCCTCCTGCCTCAGCCTCCCAAGTGTTGGGATCACAGATATGAACCATCATGCCTGGCTCCTTATTCATTTACTTTTGTGTTTGCTTATGCCTGTGTGTAGGTGTATGTGTGTGTGCCTGTGTGTAGGGGTGTGTGTGTGTGTATGTGTTTGGATATGGAGGCCAAGGGCAACACCAGGTGTTGTTTCTCACGCACCGCACCACCTACTCACTTTTGTGTCTAGTTTGTTTACGGTGATGACGAGGCATCTGATCACTTACGTGAACTGCAGTGACGTTTGGCTCTAGTGGATCGCACTAGTAGGTCCTCTCCAAGGGAGAGCCTGTGTCTTCCACAACTTCATTCCTGCCTCCTTTCTGAGTCTGTACTCTCTGGGAGAGTTGTTTTCCTGGTATTTATTGGTATTGTGATGGTTACTCTTACAACTGGACGACTCTAAGAGGGCCTCTGGGCTTGCCTGTGGGGCTTATCTTAATTATGTTAATTAAGGTTGGAAGACCTGCCCACTGTGGGGGTTGTCTTTCCAGGTTCCACCTGGAGAGAGAGAACATCCAGGCCGCATGGGTCTGACTTATTTGGCAGTAGACTCCTGCAGATGAGCCAGGTAAGATGAGACGTGAGGGCCGGTCCTCATTCACTTCCAGTGCCATCCTTAAGAAGTGGGGACATTGGACATCAAGGCAGACATAGAAGAACTGAAAATGATGGGGAGGCCCAGAGAGATTGTCATTTATCGGTTGAACACCTCCTAGGCTCCAAGAAGCTAGAAAGAAAGACGGCAGCTCTCAGGTGGAAGTAAACCCACCGGGACCTTGATTTGGAATCTCTGGGGACCAGAACTGTGTGCCCATTTCTGTTAAACCACCTGATAAGCAGTCTTTCTTACAAAAACCCTAGAAAATGCAGAGTTCTTTAATTCTCATATTAGCCATTTGAGTTAAACCCAGCAAGAGTCCTCATCAGAAGGGTCCAGACCTAGTAAATCAATCTCTCGTCTAAACAATCACCTGGAGTAAAGGCACCAGACACGTCTGAATCTGAGTCCCCAATGTCAAAAGCTCTGGTCAGTCCTAGCAGAGAGATGTGTCTTCCACACACGTGGGCAAAGGCTGACAGGGAGCGGACAGGCAGGGTTTGCTGTTGCTTTTTCCATCTTTTCTGACACGTGGCTTCAACATGGACCAGTTTTCCCAACGGACGTCGGGAAACTGAGCAGGACCCTCACTGCCACAAACAATCTTGACCTTGCTGTTTATAATTTTCCCATGATGTTTTATATGAAACTCACTCAAGAATTTTACCTTGTGCCTACTTAACAACAAAAGAATGTACTGTGTTTAATGTTGCTCTGCCCAGACAGGTTCCCTTTTCAATATAATTTCATGGAAGGTTGTGTTAGATCTGGGGTTAATGTCTCCCAAGAAGCTCTGCTTCGTATATATTGCAAGCCATAATTTTGGAGCCCAGTACTGTTGAAAGGAAGTTGCAGAGGACACACTGCTTTCCTTAGGCTGTCTTCCATGGGATCGGATGACAGAGAAGGAGGAAAGGGTGGAGGTGTTGGAGTTAGGGGTTCAGAGCAAAAGAGAAGATTCAAAAGAAAAAGACTAAAGGAAGAAAGGCAACTGGGTTTGATGGTGCAAATGTGTAAGGGAGGTGGGAGTCGGGGATTGCTGTAAGTGCAAGGCCAGCCTGAACCAAACCTGAGTTGCTTTGAGAGACACTGTCTGAGAAAGGAGGTGGGGAGAAAAAATAGTGACAGTGTAATTCTAGAGGGCTCTGTGCAGGTTTCCGTCACCTACGCTGGATGTGACAGCTATCAGAGGCCACGCTCAACCCATTCTCTGTCCAGCGAGACTAAGATTCTACCACCGTGGGTATTTCAGTTTTAAAAGCACGATGAGGCCTGATAGTGATACCGCATTAAACACATCTCCTATTGATTCTTTCTAACCTTGCAAAACGAGCTGCCTGCGTTAAGTACCTTTTTACTCCAGCCCCGCTGATGGGACCACAGATGTTAACTGCAGGGCTGGCTTTCTTCCGAGGTCAGCAGACAGGGCAAGTGGGGAGATGACCGTGGGAGTATCTTCAGGCCAAGGGACTACTTACCCTTGTCGTCCTCGATACAGCTGGAGGACAAATGTCAGAATAGATCTGAGCCATGGGGAAGTTAAATCAAGCCTTCCCAGCTCCCCACTCAATGACAGCACACACTAGTGTGTGGGTCTCTTCAAAGAATGTATCTGTTGTCAAGATTGTCTCTGTGGCTGAAGTTCTCTGCTCCCAGTGTTTTGGTTTTTGTAGGTAACGAAATAAACAAGTAGAGCTAACACTCTTGGTTGATCACGTCATCTCAGATGTCAGCCATACCACCCTTGTCCACCTGACTGTTCTGCCATGAGGCTGATACAGACACAGAGCCTAGGGACCGAGAAGAAGCGTGTCTGTGAATGGCATTGTCACTGTCCTCAGGCTGGGAGCTCTGTCTCCATGGGAACCTGGAGCTCTGTATTTTGGTGCTTTATGGGAAGCAGCTCCCTGTGCCAGTAATCAAAATGGAACACCCCCCCCATCTGACTATCTGCAAGACCGCAGGCTAGTGGTTAGGAGGACCTATGAGGTCACCTGGAAAGTGGCATGGTGGTATCTGAGGTAAGAATTAGGAGCTGCTGTAGGTAGCATGCGGCAGAGTGTGCACTCACTAGAAGACTTTGTTTTACACTTCCTGGTGGTGGTGGTGGTGGTAGGGTGCTATGGACATAGACATTCTCATCTGTGACTTTAAGTGGTTTCCTTAAGTATCAGGAGTAATCAAATTATAGCAGGGTCTGGCACTCTCGTTATGGCCAAAGGAACCTGCTGTTCAATCTGTGCCATTCAAAGGGTCTTAGAGGGTGCCTTGGATGGTTCCTATTCATATTGACTTCTTTTCAGTCTGGGAACCCACTCACCATTATTAATATTGGCTATGAAAGTAACTGTAGTCTCTGGGTGAGTGTCAGGTTTTAAAATGAGAGGCAGCGGAGTGGGTGTGCTGGTCTGGTTCCAGTCTCACCAGTACCTGGCTTATTATTGCATGAATGCATGGGTGGGTGGATGGATGGGTGGATGTGTGATGGGTGTGCAGATGGATGGATGGGTGTGTGTGTGTGAATGGGTGGGTAGATAGGTGGATGCATGGATGGATATATAAGTGGGTGGATAGATGGATAGATGGATGGATGAATGGGTGGGTGGGTGGATAGGTGGATTAATAGATGGATGGGTGAATGGATGATGGATGGATGGGTGGATGGATGATGGGTGGGTGGGTGGATGGATGATGGGTGGGTGGGTGTGTGGATGGGTGGGTGGATAGGCAGATGAGTGGATGGATGGGTGGATGTGAGGATAGGTGGGTGGGTGGGTGGGTGGATAGGTGGATTCATGAATAGATGGGTAGGTAGATGGATGGGCAGGTGGATGGATGGGCAGGTGGATGGATGGATGGATGGATAGGTGGATGGATGGGCAGGTGGATGGATGGGCAGGTGGATGGATGGATGGATGGATAGGTGGATGGATGGGCAGGTGGATGGATGGGCAGGTGGATAGATGGGCAGGTGGATGGATGGGCAGGTGGATGGATGGGCAGGTGGATGGATGGGCAGGTGGGTTGGTAGATGAATGGGCAGGTGGATGGATGGGCAGGTGGATGGATGGGCAGGTGGATGGATGGGCAGGTGAATGGATGGGCAGGTGGATGGATGGGCAGGTCGATGGATGGGCAGGCCGATAGATGGGCAGGTCGATGGATGGATGGATAGGTGGATGGATGGGCAGGTCGATGGATGGGCAGGTGGATGGATGGGCAGGTTGATGGATGGGCAGGTGGATGGATGGGCAGGTGGATGGATGGGCAGGTGGATGGATGGGCAGGTGGATGGATGGGCAGGTGGATGGATGGGCAGGTGGGTTGGTAGATGGATGGATAGGTGGGTGAGTGGAAGTCATGGTTATCTTCCTCAACATTTTCCTCCCTTCCCCATATGCTTAGTCAAAAGCATTGTCAGGAAGGGCTATGCAGATGCTTGCTACATTTTTTTAAAAAGTAAAATTCAGAAAAAAAAACCTCCTGAAGGATAGCTAGGTCACATGGAAGTGGAAAGAAAAATAGAGATATATAATCGATGGGGACTACTTTGGTAAACTCTGGGAGAAGCAAACCACACATAAGGCAAACTGGGACAAGACGGGAGCAGGAGAGAAAGTCGGGTAGAGGAGGTAACTCAGAACAGAGTGGTCGTGGTGAGTAACTCCTCATCTACAGAGGGTGGTGTGCTGTGTGGAGAGGTAGCATGCTATGTACAGATGGTGTATATGTGCACACGTGTGTAGGGAGTGTGTTGTGGATGCGCTCTGCTTGTGTGGTTGTACATGGCCCATAGAGGATGTATGTGTGTTGAGTGTTGCTTTCCTTGTTGCTGAGGTAAAATACCCTGAGATAAAAGGCAGCTGAAGGAAAAAGGGCTTATTTGGGTCAAGATTTCTGGTGCATCTCTTCAGGATAGGAGAGTCCTAGCCGCAGGAGTGTGAGGTCATGCTGCCTTTCCAGTCAGGAAGCAGGAAGTGAGGAGGGTTGGTGCTCAGCTCCCTTTCTCCTTTCCTCTCATGCCAGGACCCACGATGGTGGATGTGAGGGTTAGTGTTCATTCTCAACTTGACAGAACAGATGCACACAGAAAAAGTCTAGCTCAGGTTGGCTGGTGGACATGCCAGTGGACATGCCTGTGGGCATAACTGTGGACATGCCTCTGGCAGACTGTCTTGATGATGTAAGTTAATGTGGGAAGGCCTAATTTAAAGATGGTGGCATCATTCCCTGGGACTCAGAAGCACAAGCACATGTGCGCTTTCTCTCTGGTCTCAACTATGGGTGTCACTGGCTGGTTCAGGGTCCTACAACTTTGACTTCCCTACTGTGATGGATGTTGACCCCCCTTTTCTCCTAAGTGGCTTCTTGTTGGGGCATTTTATCACAGCAACAGAAGGGAAACTGGGGGCTTGTGTCTTCCTACCTCAGTTAATGGAGTCTAGGAACCTCTCACAGATGTACCCAGTGACCAACCTAGTCCAGTTCCTCCCTCACAGGCATGCCAGGGGCTTGTTTCCTAGGTGATCAGGAGTCTGTCTAGTTGACAATACTAACTATCCCATGGCAATCATGCCTGGGTACTCTAACATGAGTACACTGTGGTGTGTGTGTGTGTGTGTGTGTGGTACGCAGGTACACTGTGTGCCTACAGTACAGGTGTGCTGGGTGTAGAGGAGGCTCTGCATTCCATTTGCCACAGACATGGTCTGGAAACATGGAGCGCTGACGGAGTAGACAGGTGTTTCTCCAGTGTGAGCCATATACCAGTGACATCAGGAATACACCGCAGAATTTGCTAGAAATGAAAAATCTTGGCTCCCATTACAAACCCACTAAATCAGAGATCCTGTAGTATGGGGCTCCATCAGCTCCCTAGAGAGTTCTAATGGCTGCTTGACTCTGAATACTGTTGCCATGTGTCCATGCCTGACATGGGTTGACTCTGAAGACCATTGCCATGTGTCCATGCCTGACATAGGTTGACTCTGAACACCACTGCCATGTGTCCATGCCTGATATGGGTTGACTCTGAACACCGTTGCCTGACATAGGTTGGGGTTTCTTCTCACCACAACAGGCAGTATGTTTTTCTTCTTCCATCCGTGATGGGCTTGATCCTTATTCCCCACCTAATGGATGAGAGCTGCAAGTGGCTAGGCTGAGGGTCAGATGCTGTGCGTGAGTTGCACGGCTGAGCACCTCACTTCCCTTTAGGTGAGACACCTCTGCTTTTGTATGTAGAGCACTACCTTTTTATTGAATTGAACAACAATGAAAGTGGAGGAGACTGCCAGGCGGTAAAGACCTGTTTCACCAAAGACTAGTGACCTGAGTTTGATCCCTGGGACTTGCACAGTAGGAGGCAAGAACTGACTCTCTCAACTTGTCCTCTGATGGCCATAAATGCGCCATGGCACATGTGTGCTCTGTCTCCAGCACAATCATAAATAAATATAATTCAAAAGACAAGTAAAAGGACAATTTCTCCAGATGGCTTGGGTTTAACAGCCAGCTGATCTTTATCTGTGGAACACCGTCTCCCATGACATAGACTTTCTGAGAGCCTAAGGTGCACTGGAATTCAGAGAATACACTTCTTATTGCAGAAGTGTGTCTCTGTGAGTGTGGAACACTCAGACAGAATCCCTGGCGAGCTCTGCAGCCTCCCACCTGGGTTTGGCTGTGCCCATGCCTGCTGGGCCCGTTTCCAGCTTCTCTGGCCTTCACTGTCTTCACTAGCAGCATGGATAACAAGAGAAGCGTCCTCGCCAAGCCGCTGTGGGAAGCTTTGAAAGTAGTGTGCGAGACGTGTGAGACACCCTGCTGCAGCTCTGCCTTTAGGAATATCGACTCGCTGCAGGGAAGAGTGCAAGCACCTGAGTGTATGCAGGAGGCCAAGTGAAACTCTTATCCAGCAGATTGCATGCAAGCATAAACCAAAGCAAATGCATATAGAGTGAGTGGTGCCCTGTGTGAAGATGGTGCTGCCCACAACTTTGCCTCGTGGGTGCTGGGAGGAACCTCTGTTTCTTCAGGAAACTAACCCAGGAGACACCTTTGCAGAGGCTCGGGGGAGTGCTGACATTTTGCTAATTATTCGAATGTGAGAGCCCTTTCAAACCTTAGAGAGTCTCTTAGGAGCCCCTTTGCTGGCTTATTTAATATTCAGTAATACTGTAAATGCCATAAATATCCTTAGAAAAAATGAAGTGTAGCCAGACAATGGAATATCAGTCTGCCTTGCAAAAAGATGAAATTCAGACACGTGCTTCAACATGGACAAGCCTTGAGGACACTATGCCAAGTGAAGGAAAATGGCTACAAAAATTCGAGCAATATGTAACTCCTTTGACATGCAGGGGCTATGGTAGTCAGATTCATGGGACTGCAGCCAGGTGTGGTCCATGGATATAGTCCAGCAGGAAGACTAGGAACTCAGGGCCAGCCTGGACTTCTTAGCATGTTATAGGCCGACCTGGGATGTATAGTAAGAATATACAGAGCTGAAGGGTTCTTATCAGGGCCTGGGATAAGGACAGAATGGGGAGGTGTGGGTTAGTGGGTGTCAGGCCAGTCTGAGAGGGTGACTGAGGTTCTGGGGCTGGAGAATTAATGAGAGTGACACAGCAATGCAGTTCCACCCAACTGTGTGCTTAAAGGCATGGATGTGGAAAAATTTGCCACCATAAAAAAAAATCAATGGAATGGATTCTTTTATTTAACTTTTGTTTATTTAGTGTATTGGAAAGACACAGCTTCGTGCTCATGCAGAGGTCAGAGGACAGCTGGCAGGAACACAGAGTTCTTAAGGGTTGAACCCAGATTGTCTGGCTTGACAGCAAACACCTCTACTCACAAGCCATCCTGCTCTATTTATTACCTTCTAATAAGTGGTAAGTCCCATTTGATATTGGAGTTTATCCATTTGTATATCTGATTAAGTTGGTACAAAATAGAAGGAAGGGACAGTGACCCCTTCAGTGATTAGCGGATTTGATTTGACAGTTTGTGGGAACCGTTGTAGCTGGACAAAGACTGGAGGTCTCTCTCAGTCTGCCCGTCAGTGCTATGGGTTTATATATAAAATTCATACCCATCTCTTACTTTGGTGCTAACGGATACTTAGTTTTCTGCCAGTGATAGATGATGTGTTTATTCCAGATGATGTTCCTTAGGAGAGCTCAGGTCTTCCCTCTGGCTGTTGGAGCTGGAGGGGCCAAGAACAGAGTGTGGGCATCAGGAAGGTATGTGTATACCCTCATCTTACACACCCCTTTGTGTAACTGACTGTAGGGAGACATCTGCCCATGAAATTAAATAGTCATTTTGTTATCAATACAGAGCTTTCAAAGAAGGTGGACTTTGAAACAAGAGGCATAGCAAATAAAGAAATTAAATCCTGAGCAATGACTTTTGTTTATCCAAAGAAAAAGGAAGTTGTGTTATGTGATGCTACCAGCAGGCTATCTGACTTAGCCTAAGAGTCGGGCCTGACTTCTCTGAGGAAGAGATGGCTGAACCAAACTTGAAGGGTAGACAGTGGTTACTCAAGGTTGGGGGTGGGAGCAAGAAGGATTAAGCTGTAGGCAGAAGCATCAGTGCCCCAAAGTGCCCTCAAGTGTCCTGGATGCTTGAAGGGACTCAGGGACCCTGGGATTCAAGAGCTAGAGTGAGGTGAGTGGGAGAGCTTCACTGGGCCAACAGGGGGAAGTCACATCACAGGGTGGCTTCCCTACAGCCATAGACTTTCCCCATCCCCTGAGAAGGCAAAGAAGAAATGGAAAGGTTTCAGAGAATGACACTTGAAAAAATTCATGTTGCAGAGGACCACACTGGAGTCCAAAGTCCTCATGGGACATCCTGGGTTCACAGTTGACCACTGAGAACGAGAGACAAACATGTCCGGCTTTGTACCTACTCCAGGTATCCTTTGAATTGACTGAATACAGCTGGATTAAGGGAATGGACTTTGGAATCACAAGGGATCATGAAAACATCATGGTTCCACCATCACCAAAATGCGATGACGTGGGAGATTTCTTTCCTCTCTCAGCCTTAGAGATTTCAATTGTCAAATGAGAAAATAAAACTTATTTTATAAGAATTCTATGAAACATCATGCTTGCTGTACTCTTATTAATCAATTAAGTGTTGACTTCCCTTTTAAAAATTATACATACATATATATCGTGTATGTATGTGTGTGTGTGAGAGAGAGGGGGGGGGGAGGAAGGGAAGGAGAGAGAGAGAGAGAGCTAGGAGTCAATTCTTTTTCGACCATGAGGGTCCTGGGGCTCTAAGTCAGGTCAACAGGTTTGGTGGTAAGCTCTTTTACCTGCTGAGCCATCTCCCCAGCCTTGATTCCCCGTTTGATTTCTTGTCTAAAAGTGCTACAACATCTAGCTTTTGTGAATAGATTGATGAAACTATTCTGCTTTCCTAATGAATTTTCAGGTAGATGCATTTGGATGCTGTCTTAATTACGGTTTCTCTTGCTGCAAAGAAAGATGATGACCTAAAAACAAGTTTGGGGAGGAAAGGGTTTATTTCACACATAAAAGGTCTGTATAACAGTTCATCATCAAACGTGGTGAGGGCCGGAACTCACACATGTCAGGGACTTGGAGGCGGGAGCTGATGCAGAGGTTATAGATGGGTGCTGTTTACTGACTTGCTTTCCCTGGCCTGCTCAGCCTGCTTTCTTATAGAACCCAGGATCACCAGCCAAGGGATGGCATCACCCACAATGGTTACTAATGAAGAAAATTACTTTCAGCTGAATCCTATGGAGGCATTTTCTCAACTGAGGCTCACTCCTCCAAGATGACTTTAGCTTGTGCCAAGTTGACATAAAACGAACCAGTACAGTTACTTTCGCAAGGGAATTCTAAGAGAACTAGAGTCTCCCTACCATGCCCAGAAAGTTCTGGTTTCATATAGGTTTTAGAAAATACTGTTCAGTAGACAGTCTTTGTCTTGCATGGGCTAGGCAGCATCTCTGTATTTTCTAGAGCAGCATGGAGCTCAGGGCAATGGCGAGGCTGGAGCCCAAACTACTGTATGTATGACTTGGGGCAAACCATTTCACCCTTTTGAGACCCCTTCTTCATTTGCAAGACAAGTTTAAACTATGACAGAACAGAGCAAGTGCAAATATGCAGCCTGCAACAGAAGCTTCGTGCTTGCTGAAGACCCCACCTTCTGTGTAACCTTGTGACACCATCTTAGAATGTGGATGCCTTTGCAGACAGCACTCCCTTGGGTTTGGTCCAGTGTGGATGTGGGGATTTCCTCAGCGTTTCCCATCCTTGCCCCATGGTTCATGTACAGCTACTTCCTGTGCACAGATGAGAGGCCTGGAAGGCAGCTGTCAGCAGGTTAGACAATAGTCCTAATCCTGACTTTGCATCAGAGAGAAATGAAACCAAGAAGGGAAAGCAGTTATCACAGATTACACCTAACTCCCAGTGGGGCTGAGATGAGGATCCATTTTACCTTAGACCAAGGGCTCTCTACCTTCCTATTCTGTCCAGTCTTACAGAGGCATCAAGAAAGAATATCGAGCGAGGTCAAGTCTCAGCCTGATAGCAAACTAGCTATGTGCTATTGATGTGGCCTTTATTTCCTCTCTGTGGCACAGGGATGTGATTAGTCTATGCAAGTACTGAGAGCTTCATTCTGTCTCTCTTAATTGAAGTCTTTGTATTTTCATTGGTCTCCAAGGTCAAAGGATATTCTCTGTTGTGGAGACTGCAGGAATACGTTCTTCCTCATGTTGGTGGACATACACAGTGGTACGGTCTAGTGTGGAGAGGTTTAGCACTGTTAAATCTCTGCTTAACGTTTAATCAGGTAATCCTACTTCTAGGTGTTTAGTGAAGACAGAGCTATAAAGTATGAAGATGAGAACAGCAAGGTCTGTCCGCTGTGGTGCAGATTGTCACAGTAAAAGCCTGTGGTAACTCAAATGCTCATCAGGAGGGAACGGTGTGAAGAAAATGTTCTATAGTTACATGTTGGAGTATTATATGGCTGCTAAGAGAGATAAACGATAATGTTTAGGATGCATCCTTTGGAGAGGTGGAGGGATGGCTTGGTAGGAAAGGGCCTGCTGTTCAAGTATAAGGGCTTGCATTCGGATCACCAGCACCTATGGCAATGTCAGGGGGCACAGAGGCCTGTCTGTAATTCTAGCCCTGTAATTCAGTGGGTGCAAACATGGGATATGGCCCAGTAGACTCGCCACATGAATGAGCTTTGCATTCACCTTATTCATTGTGGCAAGTTCTCTCAATTGAACTGTTCCTCATGACTCTCACACGCATGTGAACATGTACATACATACCACATGCATGCATGCTACACACATCTAAGAACGGAGAACAGTGAGAGTGAGCATTGCAGTATTGCAGTGTGCCACCTTTTTTCTAAGAAAAGTGGCTATGTATTCTACATACTAAATATGATATGACAGGACACAGAAATTGATAGCAACTCTGAATTCTCCTAGGAGAAAACAGTTAAAATAACTATGAAAGCTTTTAAAACCATTTGGTGGCTGGAGAGAGGCTCAGTAGTTAAGAGAACTGGCTGCTCTTCCAAAAGACCTGGGCTGGATACTCAGCACTCACATGGTAGCACAGAACCATCTATAACTCCAGTTACAAGGGATCAAATAAATGCCCTTTGTTCTGGCACCTATAGTCACCAAGCGGGGACATGGCACATATCCATAGGTGCAGACAAAACACTTACCTGCAAAATAAATAAATATGCATTTTATTTTGTACATTTGGAAACATGCCAATGCTTTATAAAATTATAAAACGAAATGTAAAGGATGCAATCTTTTAACTCAAAAGACAAATTGAATGAGTCAACTGAGGAGTAACCACAAGGAAGCAATACTCGAAATGAGTTGGACCTTGATTCACTGGGCTGGATTATCAGCAGTGGCATCTACGCCTAACAACATAAGAACAAAGAAATCTGAAATTACCTTCATGTGGATGTTACATTCATGATTTCTGTATTGCTCTGAGCAGCATGACCAATGGAAACAACCCAAGGAAGAAAGAGTTCTTTGGCTCATGGTTTTGGTTCACCAAGGTAGAGTAGGCATGGTGGAGTCAGTCTGTTCATGGCAGATAGAGTGTGTGCTGGAGCCATAACCATGGAGGCTGAAGTGTGTGCTGGAGCCATAACCATGGAGGCTGGAGTGTGTACTGGAGCCATAACCATGGAGGCTGAAGTGTGTACTGGAGCCATAACCATGAAGGCTGAAGCGTGAGCTGGAGCCATAACCATGGAGGCTGGAATGTGTACTGGAGCCATAACCATGGAGGCTGTAGTGTGAGCTAGAGCCATAACCATGGAGGCTGTAGTGTGAGCTGGAGCCATAACCATGGAGGCTGGAGTGTGTACTGGAGCCATAACCATGGAGGCTGTAGTGTGAGCTAGAGCCATAACCGTGGAGGCTGGAGTGTGAGCTGGAGCCATAACCATGGAGGCTGAGTGTGAGCTGGCAATTTTACATATTCTTACTTAAAGAGTAAGCTTGGAGAAACTATATGATTAAGTGTTCTTATATTGAGATGTAGTTATGGATTCTACAGTAGCTGGTGCTGAGAAGGGTAGAAATTTCTAGACTACATGTTTCTACTTCATGGAATCAACAGGTTTTTTTTAAAAAATATTTTTGCCCAATTTCAAAAACTCTATGACAGCAATGGATAAATTAATTCTCTCTTTCCACACAATACTTCAAAAATCATGTACCAAGTCTCTTCTTTGGGTTCATGGATAGGTACCTTGTGGTGGCTGGCATTTCACCAGACTCAGAAGCAGGGGGATTTGCCTCTCCGTGGCTTGACTGTTCTTGGTCTCTCTGTTCTTGGTCCTTACCTCGTCCTTCCTGACACTTCAGCATCCTCTTCTGGGGAAGATGTTCCATTAACCATCTAAAGCCAAGTGTGGGCTTGCCAGCGTAACCTTTCTCACAGGTATCTGTTCTGTGATTGTGAAATGGAAAGCTCTTGTCTTCTGTGAGGGAAATTACACGGAACAAGAGGGGGTGGTAGATCTGAGCCTGGGAGACCTACCCAGAATCCCTGTTGCACCAGCTTACCTCCCGCAATTGCTGGGGAAGCCAAGGCTCATATCCAGCCAGAAGCTTGGCAGTTCTAGGGCACACCCCCGGCTTCTGGGAATGCAGCGCCAGTGGGTGGTGGTTAAACCTTTTTTTCTTGGTCAGCAGCTGCTATTGACATGCTGTTAGGTCTGCCCTAATGTATCCAGGCTACAGGGAAGAGTCCCAGGGCTTGGAAGGAAACCTCAGTTATTAAATCTCGGAACAGATCCAAGTGAGTTGGGCATCTTTATGTTGGAAGGGAAGCCCAAGAGTCCAGCTTTTCTTCTGTCTGCTTAGGGTCAGGGGATGCAGCACAGAAACTGAGCCGGCAGCTGTCCACTGTAGAAAAGGCAGCCTCGTTTTATCACGTCAGGCTCTTTACTCACAGGGATTTCACCAGCAGAAAAGGTGCAAACAAGTGGTTGCCCCTCTCATTCTAAGGACTAGCACTAAGTTATGGGAAAGCATCCCTGAACCAACTGGAAAAGGCTCAGGGAAAGCCTGAGTCACTGCAGTGAGTCTGCCTTACGTGGGCTGCTGGCTTTGTCTCCAGGGATCAGGGTTGCTTTTTTCACTCTGTTATGCTATGCTAATAAGATTAATTGATGTCTTTAGGCTTACAAAGGAGGGCAGATAGCATTTCTTTTTTATTTTTATTAATTGTGTGTGTATATGAGGTTCTGCAGAGGCAGAAGAGGCCATTGGATCCCTTGGCGCTGGAGTTTTCAGCTGTTGTGAACCACCTGACACGGGTGTGTGCTGGGAACCAAACTCAGGTCCCCTAGAAGAGCATCACTTTTAACTGCAGAATCATCTTTCCAGTCCATCCCCAAAAGTTCATTTTTAAAAACAGTTTTACTAATTTAAAAAAACGAGTATGTGTGTATGAGTGCAGGTACCTGCAGAGGCCAGGAGAGGCATAGGGTCCCTTAGAGCTGGAGTCACAGTGACTTGAGCCCGCGGACACGGGTGGAGTGCTGGCAGCCAAGCTCGTGTCTGCTACAACAGTACCACGCTTCCTCCACTGCTGCACCACCGCTTCACCAAGAGAGCGATTGCATCTGTTGAGGATCAGTTGTCACCGTCTCAAAGTGAGCTTTTGCCAGTGGGGCCGTATTCCAAGGGTGTGCTGTGAGCTCCATCGCCCCGTCTCATGTTTAGAAGTAGCCATGTTCTCTGGGGTTGCAGGAACACTTTCGCGGGTGATCTTACATCCTTGATAGTGCCTGTGCTCAAATGAGGATGCTGTTGATATTGCAGCGCTTCGTCCTGACTCTTCTTCTCTGCACACTGAACATTCAGCACGCCATCTTTGGAATGGGCTTTGCACCAGGGAGACCAGAGGTAACAGAGGCTCCAGACATCTGTCTCCAGGACACCATTGCAGTTGCCCTCTGCCCCGTGTGTGTCCCTTTAAACAAATCGGTGCGAAGATGTTATTACCATCATCGCGCTTTCTTCTGGGACTTTGGTAGCAGATGAAGAACATGGTTTTCCCACTCACAGTCCTTAGTCAACATTCTTCGCTGCCAAGTTTTGTTTTTCACAGACCTTGCCTTGGAAGACTCAAAAGGGGGACTTTTTAAAATATGATATGAAGAGCAGCTGGAGGAAAAAGATGAATAGATGTGAGTTGTGGGCATGGAAACTGTTTGGTTCTCTGCCGGATCCGATTTCTTCTGTTGGGACAGAAAAACATGTTAGCTGCCCGTGTCTGTGTGTTTAGGGTTGCGTGGGAACTGGAGGCCAGGGCTTCCAAGATTTCCTTGCTTTGTTTTGACAGTGTTCTGTTTTGTTCTGAAGATCATAGCCAGTTGATGGTATTACCATTTTGTAACTAAATAAAAACCAATTAAGACTTTCTGTTACTTGGGATACTTTTATGTGTTTTTCTCATTTCTATTTTCTTGTCCGTTTAACATATAGTTGAATTCTTTCCATTCCTGTGACTGTCTTGTGCATTTTATGTCCCTCATTGACCTTTGTCACATAGTGTCTGTCCCCATTCCAACACATTCACTGACCTTGAGTTTCTGTCAATGTTCATATTTTTTTCTTCTGATTTGGGACTATATATGATACTCTCTTTTTTATTCATTCCTTTTTCTTCATTGTGGATGTCATTTACTAATTCAGTACATTACAATATTGAAATGTGCATACGTAGAGGTGTGGCATGCAGACTTCATTGACTGGGGGTAACTGGAGGGCTCTCCTCTTTAGCTGTAAAACCTCTCCTCAAAGCGTGAGCAACTTTCAAACCAACACTTTCCTACCAGGACTCAGGAAAGGCAGCAAATGCAGTGCCTCTGGTCTCAGGAACCCATGCAGAACGAGGTGAACATGAAGGAGGAGAGAAAGGGACAGAAGGTAGGCAGATAAATAAAGGCAGAGAAGGCCGGTGCTCTAGAGAAATCCTTTAGTCTTGGGGAAATCTTCACTCAGAAGAGCTTACTTGTCCTCCAAAGCTATTTTCCAGGAAATGGTAGTAAAAGGAAGTGACCTTGGCTTCCCCAGCCTTCTCAGATGGAGGTTTCCTGGCTCCCTTCCAGTCCGAGGGAAGGGTTAACAGAAAGGGCAGCTGCGTGGTGTCACAGAGTGCAGTGTGGATCTGCCTCTGGATAGGGCAGGTCAGCCTGACAGGTGTGGGAGGTGCTCTGTTCTTTGAAGGACCGCAGGCGGCAACAGTCCCAGGGACAGAGCCTATGCTTGCAAACTAGGACCAGATAGCAAACCGTGTCAGGGAAAGACAGGTGCCAGCACTCGGGGTAGTCCAAGAGGTGACCATATTTAAAACCAGACAAGGAAGTGACGTGGCCAGCACAGAGAGCGCATTGGATTGCTGTCATCTTTGATTCTCACAGATTTCATTAATTCAAAGGTGACAATTGGAGCTAGTGATATTTGTGTTCCTAAAAGAATTATGGGCTAGGGATACAGCCTAGTGCTAGAGTAATCAGTGAGCATGCACAGAGTCCAAGGTTGGCTTTCCTAGCCTGTGCTTGTGGGAACACATACACCACACACACACACACACACACTAGGGTTGTGTTAGGTGGTTGTTCTCTACAAATTCTATAACTGAAACCCTTTGGAGAGCATCATAACTTGCCATCTCTTTCTTGGTCCACCATTGTCTTCTGTTTGGCTAATAAAAAGACACGTGAAGGGGAAGCAGTTTTTAAGCTCTGGAGTCTCTTCAGCATGATTAAATAGTGGGTGCCAAGGTGACGTGGATTTCTGGTTAACTACAGATATGTTTTTAGTACAGGTATGTCCACGTATTGTTTGGGATATACCAAAATCTAGTTCATTGTTTATCTCACGTTTAAGCTTGAATGAGTGTGGTATGTTTTTATTTGCATAATCTGTGTAACTCCATTCTGGAAAATGTAGTATTAACATGAGTTACTTGGTCCTTGATGGAACGCTTTCTCCCTTTGGGGATTTAAGCATCTCTGGTGACTTCAGGCACAGTCTGTGTGTGACTGTGCACAGGTCAGGCTGGCCTCTTGTGGGATTCAGTGAGCTGTGGTGGGGCTCACTTTTTTAGCAGCTCCCGGGTGACCTGGAAGTTGGCTGCTGTAAACCCCACCGAATAGTGTCTAGACTCATTCTCATTTATACTGAATATAAATGAAACTATGCAAGCCTCATCAAAACGCTCTCTTTGCACCCTCCCCCCCGATTTTGTACATTCTTTACCACCTTTTATTGTTAGCCCGAGAAAATGTTAGGCCTTGTGTTAATGGAACAAATCTGTAGTAGATTGTGAGAAAGTTCTGGAAAAGCCATGCAATTGATTCCAGGAACTGGTCATTACATCGTTCATCCTTTCATATTTCTGGAAGGTCCAGCAGCGTCATTACAGAAGTCACATGGGTGTAATTGGCTAGCAGGCCATCCTGGGGGCCAGTCCTAAAGCGTGTCTGTTACTAAGCATGAGAAGTCGGCTGGGAGCAAGTCTCTTAGAGAAGAGCATGTTGAAATGATTTCCACATCTGCAGGGAAGGGCCCAGAAAGTCTTTGAAAAATGAAAATCCCAGATTAACCGCTGAAGATTCTGCCTGCCTGGTGTTTGGAATCTTGGACTAGCTGGACTCCCATGAGAGGAGGTACGATGGTTGTCACATCAGGGCAGGGCATGTCCCCACGGTTGCTCCTGCCTGATTCCCATCACCTGGTGGGCAGGCAGTGGGGTCCTTCCCTTCAGCAGCTGGAAGGATTAAGTCATCTGATATTAGAAGGGCTCTGTCTGCTCATGACCCCCTACGACTAACAGACAGGCAGCCAGAGAGGCGTTGACAGGGTAAGTGTCTGCCTCTTCTACGGTGTCTGATGTGGCTTCAGTGTCAGACATAGGGCAGACAGGGAGGGGGAGGACGCTGGCACTGGAAAACGGGACTGGAAGGGAAAAACTGCCCCACTAGACTCCTCTGGCAGCGACTGAGCCCTTTAAAATTGTGTCTTCGGGAGCTCTGAGAAAGGAGTGGGCTGCAGAATGAGGCAGATGTTGTACTGGGAGAGTGTTGAGTGGCATCTTGTAATAGACCTCTCCGCTCACATTTACATGGTGTGAGAGCAGCCTTTCCCCCTGAGCCACTCCTAGCACCTGACTAGGAATACAGAGGTCCCCTGGTTCCTTTGAAGACACGCTACCCACAGGATCAGAGAGCACGTGCCAGTAGGACGGTTGGAACATCGTCTCTGTGGTTAGATGACTGGGCCGTATCGAGGCCTGTTTCTGATTTTGATAACTGCACCTGGCTTACGTAAGAGCACAGGCTTGTTGGGAAATGTACAGTCGGGTGCTTAGCAGTGAGACAGCTTGTCTGCATCTTGCTCTCGGACGATTCACAAGACAGCAAATGAAAAGTAATAATTGGGAAATCAGGTCCCGAGATAAAATAGTCTTCCATAACTAGGGCATTGTTTCCAAATAAAGCTTTAAGGAAACCAGTATTAGCGCATCCCTGCCCCCCCCCCCACCATACTTTCTCCGGAATTCATACCACATGTGGGTCCATCCTTATAGTTCTTCCTGAGCAGGCTGTCTTCGAGTGATATTCATCCCCAGGGCTTTGGATTGTTGTTCCCAGGAGGCTGATAAGCCCCATGGGTAAGGGACTATCTCTCTGACTTTTAGAACCAGACACAAAGAAAGCACTGTGTGTGTGTGTGAGAGAGAGAGAGAGTATGTGAGCACAGAGGAGGGGGTGCATGCACATGTGCCACATGCATGTGAGATCCAGAGGGCAGTCATGGATACTATATTCACCTTTTTTTCTTTTTTCTTTCCTTTTTTTTTTTTTTTTTTTTTTTTGGAAAGCCTTTCTCATCCTTCTGGGGCTTGCCAAGAAGACAAACCAATGAGCCCCCGGGGATCTGCAGATTTTCACCCCCTGCTGCCCCCAGTGCAGGAATGATTACAAGATAGTCGCACTACTACATCCAATCCCTTAACAGAGGGTTCTGAGGTCCTTATCTCCACCCCTGCCACCCCTAATGTAGGGATTACAAGGTGGCAGCACCACATCCAACCCCTTAACAGAAGGTTCTAGGGACCCAACCGGGTCTCCTATGCTTAGCTCAGCTTTCACTTGGCTGTGATTGCTTATAGAACAGTAAAACCTCTAGCAGCTTGTAGCTGACCAAGGCATGCAAACGGACCCTGTGGGCCTGCCGGAGGATGATTCTCCTGTCTCTTTTAGCATAATTTTTCCTTCCTGGGTTCAGAATAAAGCACTCTGTCAACTGCTTGCTTCTGGAAGGTGGAGCTCCGACTTGGCTGGACCAGATGACTGTCCACTTGTATTTGCCGTCATGCAGCAGAAAAGCAAGTACCAGCCAGTTCCAACCAGCGTGCTGCCTTCCTGTGCTCCCGATGGAGGGAACCTTAATCTCACTCTTTTCATGCAAGAAAATTCTTGAAAATTATTGGTTCAATTTCTCACTTAATATATTAATTTCCTCTTTGAATGCTGAGAAGCAGTTTTAAGTATTTTGCAATCTCTAATATTAACTACTTCAGGCCTTCTTGAAGTGGTTCCAGTGCAGAGCAAATTGTACCCACACACATGTACTTATCACCCTCTTTTTCACCAGGACTGAGGTGCTCAAAAGAAAAAAAAAATCCATCATTTGGGATTTTTTTTTTTTTAACTTCAGACTTGTATATGAACACAGAAAACACTCCAGGGTCAGCACTGTCCTTTTTTGGGATAGAAAATGTTTGTGTTTAGGGTTGATTTCTTTTTAATCGCTGGTTGCCTGTTTAGAAAAGTCATTTTTACCCACTGAGGATGTGTTTCTTTATGGCTTGTGAGTCATGCGTCTGTCCACTCGTAGCTGCCTGCTGTGTCTGCTCCGCACCTTAGTCATCATTCCGTGAGGCGCTCTACTTACCGTTCCCCGGAAAGAGGGAGGCATTTGCTGCCTCCATCCACACCCTGGTCCTCCATCCTTGTTCGGACAAGAGAGAGCAGGGCCACCTCCCAATGCTTGATGCTACAAGCACATCCTTCTGACGAGAAGACTTAGACTTTGAAAGGCAGGCAGTGGGCGGGGCTGGGGCATCTCGGAGCATTAAATAGCTTTCTGAGTGAGAACAATTAGTGATGTAAGTGTATTCTTGAAAATGAACTGCTTGGGGGCGAGATTACTTACGAATGCCATCATGCCAGCTAAGCTTGGAAGAGTCTTCTTTAGAGACTGTACTTATTGGGATTTGGAGATATGTTCCGTGTGGTGCTCTGAAATGAGGCGAGGTTCTGGCCACTCTAGGGCCTTTCAAAATGGCCGTGACCTCCAGGGCTTTCTCTGAGGGGGTCAGGCAGTATGTGTGCTGCAAATGTGAGGGTGCTTGGGACTATTCTAAGCCTGTATCACTACCACCGTGTTCTTACTTCCCCTGAACCACATGTAACCTTACCTCTCCTTCATTCTCAACAAACCAGCAAGGCTTTCAACAGAGCAAAGAAAGGATAGGGAGTGTGTGTGTGTGTGTGTGTGTGTGTACTTTATTTTCAAAAACAGAATATTCCTCATCTAATCTATTTAACTTAGCAAATTTTACTTTCTAAGCCTTGGAGGGTGGCAAGTTGACAGCAAAGCCCGAGCAGTACAGCTGGTAATCTTTTCTTTGGTTTGTTTTCATAACAACCGTGCAAAGCTGCAAACGTAAACTGAGATCAGGTGGGTTTCTCTGCTTTTAAGAAAGACAAATATATTCTGATGAAATATAGTTAGTTGCAGTCTTGCTTTGGCTTCAGCTTTGTAAATTGCATTTAAAGATTGTGTTTTTTACAATATAAGGACGCTTAGTATATTTTCCAAAATTATTGGTGATTTGACCATATCCTAGAGAGAAAAATGCACATAACTCTGTGTGACTGTTTCTGTTAGAAGTTTCCAGTGGTCTTCTGAAAGACTTAACAAAGACTTTTACATTTGATTTTTCGGGTACTTTCAGAGTCCAAAGGCCACAACTCTTCATATCAGTCTACCAAGGATTACATCTGCGGTATTTCTGCAAGCTCAGATAAAGCCTCCCTACTCAGTATAAGAATTTTGAGAGCCATTATATTGAGCTAATGTAAAGTATCATAATAGTGATTCATAACTTGTAGAATTTCAACCGTATCTCAAAAACTGTCTGACAGATGAACAGGATCTGAAAATATCTGTTTTGCAACACTGGAGCTTGCAAAATGGGGTCTGGGCTCCAGGGAGGCAAAGGGGTCTGGGCTCCAGAGAGGCAAGGGGTCTGGGCTCCAAAGAGGCAAAGCTGTACTGGTTTGTGAAATCATCCGTGTCTCCTGAGGAGTGAGCTGCTTTTACTGGTTGTTAAGTCTTCCTTGAGAGTCTGTGTGAGCAGTGACATCAGGTTTTAGGGGATGTAAGGGTGGTATTCATTATAGCAACAGTTGCTATGAATGCCCAGCACACAAAGCCATCAAGTGTCTTCTTGTTTAGGGACGCTTGTCCAAACTTACCTAACATTTTCTAAATACCAAACCCATACACTTGTGTCAAAGATACTGTATGGCTTTTCTGTTAGCACGATTTCTGCATCCGTGACACTCTTTTTTACCAAGCTAGAAACCCATGCTGAGAGAAAATACTTGAGCCATCAGACTCTTCAGCTAAAGCTGCAGGTTTGGGGAGGCTGCCTTAGACAGTCTCTCCCCGAGGGTGCCTGTTTCTTTGAAGCTCTCAGCCTCGTAGAGTCTGACACCATGCTGCAATAACCCATGTTGGCTTCTTCTTATCTTCAGGTCCTGCCTGCCCTGCTTCCCAAGTAAGGTCTCTGTAGAATGGAAAGTGTGTATTGAGTCTTCCAGCTCTCCACTGCATACTGCTTGGCATATAAAATGGTACCAGATAAACTCTTGGGAAAATATTTTTTTTGCAAATTAGCATAACATATTGGCCAATGCACTGGTGCAAATTTCCTTGCAAGAGACAGGGTTGTACCTCTGTCTCACACAGTAAAGGACAGCTCTAGCCGCTATTCTAAGGCCCCCAAGTCCTTACTACAGTCGGAGCAGTGTGGGTGCTCCATGCAGGCATGTGCATGCATCATGCCTCTCTCAAATTTCTGTACAAGGGTCGCTCCTGGATGCATGGACACTTTCAGCAGCTCACACCATTTGCTGTTGAGCCCTGATTGTTTTACAGGTGAATTATTACAGAGATGGAAGTAGCGACTGTGGGCCAAGCCACCTGGGTTTAACCTCTGGCTCTTCTGTTCAGCATCTGGGGGTTCGCTGTCAGCTCCTCTATGTCTCTTGTGCCCCAGTTTTACCATTCTAACCCAGGTGAGCCACGTGTTCTGACATGAACACATGGGTTGTCACAGAGGTCTCGGATGGTGGCTCTGTCATGAGGCTCCTGGAGTGGTGGATGAGAATGAGTCCAGGCAGTTGTGTACGGGTCCCTTCGCCTTCCAGAGAGGAGTCTTGACTGCCGTGTTGTTATGGTAGAAATTTGGATAAAAATTTCCTCTTCGTGTTCTCCTAGGAAGCCTCTTGACCTTGCCTTGGTTTGTTTGAGCTGTAAATGTGTTTAGTGCAACACAGAACATGCCAGACCTGCAAGCCAAGAGGCATCACACACTGCCCAAGGTGCACTCCTAGCTAGAAGATAGACCAAGCTCACTTGCTTTTGAGTTGTTACTATGTTATTTGGATGAGGTTTTATTTAAGGATTGAGTTCAAATACAGAAACTGGCATAAAAGTCAAATGGTATAATCAGTTCAGGAAGCCTTCGAATAAGGAAAATACCATCAGTGCCTAAACAAATGATTTGGGGAGAATGTCTGTGGGCTGTTGGGGTGGGGTGCACTGTGGTTGCTTCGCATAGAACAGGCCGTTATCTAGAAGGTCCCAGAAGGCAGTGAAGGGGAAAGATTGCCAGAGTGGCAGGCCATCCTCATTGTGAAACCATCGTTATCTCCCACTGGCAGATGCTTCAGATTGACACAAGGAGATTAACAAGTTGCAGAGATGAAACCGGAGTAATGTATCTTCAGAACACACAGAGGTAGATAGAGGGAAGGGGGAGAAAAGGAAAAGAGGGAGAAAAGGAAAAGAAGACAAGAAAGAAGAAAGTCGCAGGCACGGTTGGGACCACAGAGGCAGGCGCCTGGAGGGATAGGAAAGCCTGTGCTGATGTTCGCTCATCCGTACAGTGGAGGGTGCAGGTTGAGGGTAGCACAGGCTTTATTCCTGGGTCACTGGGATCTGAAGGGAAAAGAAATGGGACACGTGACAGCTTAGTCATAGCAGCCTGGAGGGGAGAAAGATGGAGAGAGAGACAGAGACAGAGGTCCAAAGACTGATCTGTGGGCTCCAGGCAGGTGTGGATGAGACATCAGTAGCCCTCAGGGCTGTGATGGTCTGTATGTAGGAACAGAATGTGTGACATGCAGCAGTAGGGGAGACATGCATGGCTTGAGTGTGACCGCAAATACAGAGACTGTGCAGTAATGCATGGTGTGTATATTAACAGGATTTTAAGAAATGGAGACTCCTAGGCCACTAGAGCCCCTGTATATTAGGGAGTCAGGATATACACGATCTCAGAACACCCTTGGAGATTTTCATAGTGCCAGTTAAAAAAGAGCATTTAGAAAGCAAGCTGTAGTGTAGTAGCTGACCTGAAAATCAGAATGAAATGCCCGTGTGTGTGCAAGTATGTGCAAGCGAGCGTGTGTGTGCGCGCGTGTGTCCAGTGGGGAGGCCCCCTGTAACTTCTGCTGTGCTGTTCTATTGGAGCCGCCACAGATTCATTCGGTTCACGTGTGCAGCACTTCCCACCTTCTTATTTGGAAATAATAGCAAGATGTAAAGAGAAGTCACAGAAGGAAAGAGTTCCTGGGGCAGATAGTCATCCCAACTGCAGTTTTACCATTTGTTTATTTTTTGTACTTTCTCTTTGTCTCACACAAACACGTGCACAGACATACAAATACATGCACACACAGACATATATACATACAAGCACACACACTCTAACACACATACACATGGGCACACACATGCAGGCACCACTTTTCCCGAACTATCTTGGGGTAAGTTTTCCTTCTCATTGGACATTCCATTACACAACTGTCACACGGTTACAACCCTCAGTAACTAACATTGATAAAGTAATTTATCTGATCTATCATTTCTGTTCCAAATTTACCCGTGGACTTACTGTCTGCAAGAGCACTTCTCCCCAGCATGCCTCTGGGAGTCAGGTAGTTTTCACTGCCCTTGGAACACCATTTCCCAGTCACTTCCACTGACCTCTGGACTTTGATGTTTCTTTGTGAATAGATTCAGTGACCCACTCCTTGACGATATCAGAGAAGACTCCACACCCCTCGCTGTTGGTGTTAGCACTGCTCATCTAATTAAGGTGATCTTGAATTTTTTAAAATCTGCTTTGCGACTAATAAACAATGGCACAGCGTTTCAAGGTCAGGCAAACATTTTGGTCTTCATTTACTCCCTCTTGTATTTAGTTTTTCCTGGCAGTTATTCCTGAAATGAACTGGGTTAAGACTGTAAAAATATGTTTTTCCAACTTGACTTCCCATCCTCATCTCACTTAGAAGACCTTAGCATCCGACCACGAGCTTGGTGTCTCCCTGCCTGTTCATTAACTCTCTTTGGTGGTCACCTTACCCAGATCCGGTGACAGTGGCTCCTGTGCGTGGCTGTGGTGTCCCTGCGACATAGACATAGTCCCATTTGTTTTGAGCATTTTTTTTTTTTGTAGATCATTGTGTCTCTACCATGCTTCAACCCTGGAATTTATTTATTTCCCTATAGATTTTTGATTCCTTGGAATAGGCAGTAGTCCTAAAATCAAGATCTGGATAGAGTAGCCCCTCTCTGGAAGATACATTCCAAGCTCTCCGATGGGTACCAAAAGCTTTGCAGAATACCAAATCTTAGTTGTACAGTTGGCCTTTTAGCCAAGACAGTTAATAACAGACTAATGGACAGGTAGCTTATACAATGTGGACACACTGATGAAAACTTGTTTATTCATTGGTAGGACAGAACAGGGTGATACAAAATGTCACTAGGTTACTCTAAGCATCCTATGATGCAAATTATTTTACAGGACTCTCCATCAAATATTTCCAGACTATAGCTGACCAGAGCTAAATGAAGCCATGGAAAGTAAAACCAGCTGTACTGTAGGACTAACTGTACTGGGGAGGGTTACTGTTTGTGAAACGAAATGTCTTTGTTCTTTTGAGCTGGTAGAGATGTGTGTGTGTATGTGTGGGTGTGTGTGTTGTACTAGCAAAGAGATATGCATGTATTCCTGTGTAAGCACACATGGTTTAGAAAGCCATGCTTTACTTACCTCTGTAGAGTTCTCCCTTACCTCCCTCTGTGACATATTTATATGACGTTTCCCGCAGTGAGAACTCTGGCTTCCCAGTATCGGTCTGTATACATTTACTCAGTTCTTCCAGGATGTCTACTCAGTTAAACAGTGTCCCCATCTGACCCCCAGTGCTGCACCCACCTCAAGATATTCATCTAGTAAGTTCTTCCCAAAGTGAGGTCACGTAGCCAAATCCCATGACCACCAGTCACACACGTTTCCTCTCTTCACTCTCCCTCCTCCCCCTCCTCTCCACTGCCTCTTTTCTCTCTCTCATTTTCTTTTCTATCTTCTTTTACCATGGTCCGACTCTCATTTCAGACAGAATTCTATTTATTTTGCTGTCACTTTGCTTTTGGGATTAGTATTGCCCTCTCCTTATTCTTACTGCTTCATTTTATTTTTGAGTATGAGATCCATCATCATGCCTTTCGAAATCAAAATATAACAGGGGGTTTACTTAGAAAAAGATTCTCTTCCTTTCTCATCTCTTCCCTTGGGAGGGGATTCAGCATTATTGTTTCCTGATGTTTCTCCTTCACCCCTATTTTGTGTTGGTTGGTTGGTTGTTGTGGTTTTGGTAAAAATAATTCATCTCGATGTTTCTTCTCCTCTTCCTTTCCTCCCACAGGAAAGGGAGCAGACACTGGTGTGTCTCTGCCCCACACCCCACTCGTGCTCTTGTGTCTCAATGACATTTCTCCTCACTAGAGCTACACCAGCTTGGCCAAGGAATTCCCCTCTCCATGTCTTCATCTGCTGGACGTGGCCATTTCAAAGAGTCTGTTTCTCTTATCTTTTACTGCAAGAATGTTGGCTGTGGAATAAATTTAGTCTTCTTCTGATCCATTATAAATGTACGTGTGCGTTCAGAGGTGGGAAACAAAGCCTCAAATGGATACTTGGGTGCAGCTGGCACTGAGCCAAGGCTGAGGCAAGTCCTTTTGGAGCACAGTAAGCATTTCCCATACTTTCCATGTCTAGACGCTCTGCTCAGCTTTGGCTCCCCTTTGTCATCTCAGTGTTCTTTTCTATCAAAAATCTACCCAGCCAAAGCCCCAACTCTCTTCTAGAGAAGCCTTCATGGTCCAGCCAAGCCCATCTTCATCTGAGCTGTACTCTTGTCTCTAGAGTCTAAAGGGAAAGGCCCAATCATGATTTTATCCAACACTCCCAATCATTGAAGTCCAAAGCCGTGTAGACATGTTGGCTTTAAAGGCACCTAACTATGGTACAGGACTGGGTGCCCAGTGATTGTCCTTGAAGGTAACTCACAGATGAATAAGGCATGAAACTCACAGGGAGTGTAGGAGAAAAGAGAAGGTACCCAAATGTGTCATCGTCCCATAGACATTATGTGTGTGTACCCCACAGGATGCTGTGGAATTCAAGGGGCCTGTTCAGCCTCAGAGAAAAGAACCCGGGTCTTGAGCTGCACAGCTAACATCAAGCAGCAGCTGAGCATTGTGCTTGGGACTTGGAGTCTGCGGAAACCACGTGACCTCTGCGTGGACTTCTTTGCCTCAATTTCATCTATGAAATATTTTCTCTCCAGAAGAGGTTTTATATGAGCCTAATCCCAGTGAGGAGGGTTGGAGAGAGGAGGAACCCTGGGGCTCACTGGCCACGGAGCTCAGTGTAGTCTGTTGGCTTTAGGCCAGTGAGAGTCCTAGCTCACAAAACTAAGCAGAGGCCACTCCAGTTATCTTTGACCTCCACACACATACACACATGCACATGTACCCACATACATGCACGTGCAGCACACACGTACTCTCTGTGACACACAAATAGGAGTCATTTACCTCATGCTTGTTATCCAGCACATAGTAGGAATGAGTAAGGCAGAAATCCCTACACCCACACCCAACACATGTATTTTTACATCTAGACAGCTTCCCCAGACAGTCCTGGGGTATTTCCTGTGGAAATGAGCCTGGGAGGATTACACGAGTTCAGGCAGGACAGCTCTGCACACTCACTGTTGGAGAAGAGGATGTGCCCTTCAGCTGGAATGCTCTGCATCAGCTAGTGTCTCTTCACAGAGACCCCTGTGAGCTCAGGGTCCTCACCACTGTGTCTGTGCAGTCTTGTTTGTCTCTACACGGTCTGGCTCCCATCCCACCCTTGAGCAAGCCACAGCAAGGCTGGTGATGAGAGGCACGCTCTGTAAATATGGAGGAGGAGGCAGGGAGCAGACACCGGGTCTGAGCAGTGGTAGTGGGGCAGCAACCAGTTGATAGCATTGCTCTAACAAACATCCGACACTGGGTAATGCAGAGAGAACAGACACAGGAACCCCCAATTTTGGTGCTGAAGAACATGGCATGGGGGAGGGCCATAGAATGCAGGATGCACTGCTGGAGACAGGATGCACTGCTGGGATTGAATGGTAGCCTTGTGCATGCTAGGCAAACCTTCTTGCGCTAAAATCACTCCAGCCATTTCCTGGCTGTTGTGGGCTAAATTGTGAAGGCCACCTTGACTACAGAGAGACACCTGAGTCCCCTGAGTGTCTCTCTCTCTCTCTCTCTCTCTCTCTCTCTCTCTCTCCCTCTCCCTCCCCTGCCTTCTCCTCCCTCCCCTCATCTTTCAAGTTAGATGGGGATGGAGATAAAAGGGATGCTTCTAGAATGCAAGACACACCAAAGGAGACCAGCAGAAACCAATAGAGGCTAAGAAAGTCCTGGGGCAGGTTCTTCGTCAGAACCTCAGAAGGAACAAATCCCGAGGCAACAAAAGCTTGTGCTTAAGACATTCAACTGTGGTGCTTTCTCAGATCCACTCCAGGAAACAAGCTCAGGGGCAGAATCTTCTTTGTACATTTTCCTGCCTATCAACCCTAAGTGCTACACCACCATAATCTGCTTACCCAGATAAATAAGAGTCTTTCAGGGGTTGGAGAACTCACCTCTAAACTACTGTAAAAGAATCGCGCAAACCAAGGGAACCCAGAAACATATCTAGGCAGTTTTGTTATGGAATATATACGTTTTCAAAAGTCATGATTGACAGCTCCACTTGTTTACACGTAGGAGGTCCCCGCCCTCCAGCTCTCACCGCTTATAAAACCGAGCATTGTTTGAAGGCCTCTGAAGACATCTAATAAAACTGCTAAAAGAGTTGTTTGATCTCTGGGCAGCTCTGAGGACAGATACAGCTCCGTTCCTTCTGGAAAATGCTTTGTTCTTTCGACTTCACTTAAGAAGGCAACAGAGCGGCGTCTAAGACAGAGGCTTTCCGAGTCTGTAGAACAAAGTCAGCCCAGGTCCTTATCATGCCAGGCTGCATGGGGGATAATCTTCTAGAAGACATAAATAATTCTCCATAATGCATTTGGCAATACTTTGATCTTTTGTGCATTTTTCCTTAATAGATGGATATTATAGACCTAGCTGTACTTGTTTAGGGTTAGTTCGGTGGAGTGATGGCGATGATATTAGAGCCTGGAGATTATGTTTTGAATATAAGCTATTGAAAGGGCCAACATAATTTTACAAGTTCCTGAAAAATGTGAAATTGCATTCCAATGCTCCCCCACCCCCACTCTAGTGTTAATGTCAAAGATTTGCTGTCCTGTATTCAATTTTCTCCTGTTTTATTAAGTGTTCACAGACTTTAGAAGAGCCTTTGAAATCTCCATCCTCCGCTGAGAATGGCAATATCCAGGTGAAATGCTTCCAGCCTCCCACACTATCTACAGCCTCAACTCTGTGCTGTCTCTCCCTCACTCCCACTGTGCATTAGACTGGGGGGGGGGGGGCAGAGGAGGACAGAGCAGGGGAAAATGAAATCCCAGGATAGAAATCCAGACTCCTTTGATGCAAGGGGAGCCATCCAAGGGTGCAGCACAAGGAGGCTTACAGTCAGCTTTCCAATCTTGCTAAGACCCCTCTGGAAGCCGCTAGAAGTGCAATTGTGACCTTCAAGTGCAGTGTAAGGCTGCAGGAAAAGCACACTGGCTCTGTGGCTAGAGAGGCTGGAGAGGCTAGAGAGACCTACCTAAGAAGATGTGAGGAACTCCAAGTCCCACGCGTGAATCAATGCACTGCTCAAAGCACAGGCTGCATGACTGCCTGATGTGCAGTTTTAAAACACAGGGCTGGTGCTCCTTCGTGACCAGGAAAAAGAAATCAGGTGTCGTCATTCAGTTCTGGACTCTTCCATCCAAACTCTCTTATTCTTCTGCTGTTTAATTTGAAGAATTTCAGGCCGAGAATCGGCGTCAAGGCAAATTCTCTCACGTTTGTAGAATGAGGTGTCATCTATTTGTGACACGCCCAGAGAATCAGAGATTGCTCAGTGTGGGGTCCACTGTGCCCTGGAGGAACCAGCTAGTGTTTGCTCAGCAGGTGTGGCCTTCAGCACTGTAGACACTTGTCCCCTTTGGCATGGTTGAGGGAAGTGGTGTGCTCCCTCTCAGAAGGAGCCAGCCTTGTACCATGGGACTACACTGTCCTCACCAAACACTGAACGGAGACCAGATGGATTGCCTGACCTTCGCTGACACGGTAACATTGTCCAAGTCTGAGGTCCTGGAAATGCCCTTCTGCCAGGTAGGACCAGATACACTTCACATGGAAACCAATAGGTGGCAGAGTGATCTTTTCTAGACTTCACAGTAATTCCAGAGAAATCACAGCAGGGTCCACAGCAGAACTGGTCACTGAGCATCTTGGCTTGTAAACAGCCCATTTAGAAGTTTTCATGAAGTCTCCTCATTCAGATAGGTTCATGTCTAAGGTTGTATGAAATCTTTCCAGTCGACTCAGACAGCAGGATGGAAAACAGTTTGCCAGAATACCCTCAGACATACATTTATGGCCTCAAGTTGTAACTTGTGTCTAGAGATTTTGCTCTGCCTTTATAGGGAATTTCCCTTTTTACAGATACATGCAGATGAAAATTGAGACAGTGCTGGTATGACGTCTAAAAGGGACTGCTCCTCATGACATAAGGGCACAGGTCAGTAGTCAACCCTGGTGAGCACTTCACACATGTACTAGGGAGGGACTTGGGACCTGAGAAGTGTGTCTTTTTAAACAACCCAAATCAGAATTCAAAGCGAAGCTAATGTTGGATGAGAAACTCTCTCTTATTGGTCTCACTTTTGCATGTTGTTGACTTGTTATTGTCTTCCTTCATTAAGAAAAGATATGAAGTACAATGAAAGCAGTGGATGCGCAGAGGGAGAACACACAGAGAAGTGAGGGTGGTAGAACGGGGCAGGTCTAGAGAAATCTCAGGGGTCTTTATGGCTGTCACACACCATACACTTGTCACGTCTCAAACCTCGAGTGGCCTCTGGGATGGTCTGCCCTAAGGCTTGCTGAGGGTCCTTCTAAGCCTCATTCTTGGCTTTTATTCCCAATGAGACAAGAGGCTGGTGAGATGGCCCAGTGGTTAAGGCACTTGCTGCCATGTCTGGCCACCCAAATATAATCCCAAGGACCCACAAGGTAAAATGAGAGACTGGCACCCCTGTTGTCCTCTGATTGCCACATGGACACTGTGTATCATGGGCACCCACATGCATACCTACATAGTACACACACAATAAATAAATAAATAAATAAATAAATAAATAAATAAGCACACAAATAAATAACCAAATAAACAGATAGGTGTAGCAGGATGAGGGTGGTGGTTGCCTTGTGTGGATCCTTAAGGACTGCCAAAAACCAAGGTAAAGCAAAACAAACTAAGCCCACAAAACAAAAACCCTGGATAAACAATGTAAATAATAAATTAATGCAGGTAATAAACTTTTAATGAATAGATAGACATGAATACAGAAGCATCCGTAATAATCAAAAGTTTAAAGTCTAAGGAGGAATGGAGTAAACAATCTGAGACGAAATGAAAAATGAAGGACACCCCTGTGGGCCCACAGCTTCCACCTGCCACACAATAGAAAACTGTGCTACCCTGAAAAATGAGTGTAAGAATCTGTCAAAACAGCTGATGTTTCCTGTGAGGGCTTCAGTTCTTTTAAAGAGCACCACGGGGTAAGAGATGTGTTGTTTGTTCTGTCTGCTCTACTGACAGCCCTCACACTCCAACTTGGGTGGTGGGGGACCAAGCTGCAGCGCTGTGAGGTACAGCTGGGACATGCTCAAATGTTCCAGCAGCTGCTTCTCAGAGAGACCCAAAGGCCCCCACATCTTCTTTAGCCTGATTACAGGACTCCCTGAATCACTTAAAAAAAAAAAAAAAGCCGCCCTACCTTCCTTTCTGCCCTCTGCCACAAGGCACAGCCTTCATTGTTTTGGATGTGTGTGTTGTATGTGTATGCATGCTCCCTTGTGTCTGGACACACATGTGAATGAATGTGAATGGGTTCGTGTGTGTGTGTGTGTGTGTGTGTGTATAGTAGCCAGAGATTGACCCTGGATGTCCTCCTTGGTTGTTCCAACTATATTGACCATAGCAGGGTCTCTTCCCTGAACCGGGAGCTTGCCTGTTTGGCTAGTCTAGCTAGTCAGCTTACCCCTAGGAATCTCGTGTCTCTGTCACCGAGGGCTGTGATTACAGACAGGTTACCTCGCCAGCCTGGCATTTATGTGGTGTGGTCCATGTGAACTCCTATCTACATGCTGCATGGCTGGCACCATCTCCACTGAGCATCGCCCCAGCCAGAGACACACAGCCTTCAGAAACCATGCCTTTCTAGTTTCTACCTGGATGCCTGGGCAATCTCCACATTCCATAGAGTCAGGCAAGTGAACGCCACTGTGGGCTCCTCAGCCTGTTCTCAGAGGCCATGGGCCTCTCCAGATGTTCATCTGGCTGTCCCTAAGCTGCCTGTTCCAGGGAACATCTGTAAAGTTCTTTTACCCAGCCATCAAATGTGTAGTAACCGCAATCTCGGAAGGCTGGAGATTGAGTGTGGGTGGTACCTGAAGACAGAACAGTGCTCACAAAGAGTGCCACCACAGGGTCCCTGGACTGCCAGAGCCCTGGCTTCAGCTCCTTCAGCTCCGGTCAGGATCATGTGCTTTGCAGTCTTGCTTTGCATTCCAGAGAAGGAAGGCAAGTGTCAGGAAGGAAGGCTATCTACAGGCAGCTTACTGGAGGCATCCTCTCCACCCACGGCTCTTCAGACCCATTGGGTTGACAGCAGCCATGTTTACTTGTTTGTTGGGCCATGGAAAAGTACTCACATTACAGCACTTAAATAAAGCAGGCGGGCTTCGGAAAGATTCAAGGAAAGACTTTCAGGTCTGGCTTGAGGAGCATTGTGGTGAAGGAGCAGATGGATTCCAGGAGCCAGGTGTTGAGAACAGCTGGAAGCTATGGCAGCGGTATTGTGCTCACAAACTCAGAGCAGCTGTGGTTCCCTGCCTAAGACCTGCAGGAGATCAAGCCAGGCAGCATTTTAACATGGGTGGGGGAGGGGCTCATGAGTACCTCCACCCCTATGTAAGAAACTATTGGAAGTTGATGGAAACTGGGAAGGGACCGTCTTCTTTTGTGTCCCCTGCTCTAGTGGATGGTTCTACACCCATGCACATATGGGCAGCACTTATGAGACACATTAAGTCAATTAAAACAGAAGAGGGGTGTGCAGTCGGGAGGGGACACTGGGCATGTGAGGTGTGCAGTCGGGAGGGGACACCATGTGTGGAGGGTGTGCAAGTGGGAGGGGACGCTGCGTGTGGAGGATGTGTAGTTGGAAGAGGACACTGTGTGTGGTGGGTGTGCAGTCGGGAGGGGACACCGTGTGTGAAGGGTATGCAGTCGGGAGGGGACGCTGTGTGTGAAGGGTGTGCAGTCGGGAGGGGACGCTGTATGTGGAGGGTATGCAGTCGGGAGGGGACACCGTGTGTGGAGGGGTGTAGCAGAAGAAGCTGCAGGGGTAACAGGAATGGATGATTTTTGGGGGGTTTCTTCGTATAACAGGGTCTCTCTGTATAACAACTCTGATTGTCTTGAAATTCTCTTTGTAGACCCAGCTGGCCTTGAACTCACAACACTCTACCATCCTCCCAAGTGCTAGAATTAAGGCATGTGCAACCACATCCCAGCTAATCTTAGAATTTTTAATAATTTATGTTTAGGGGGTTCCATTTCTCAGCTTTAAGGAATTCCATGATCGTCAGGCAAAGTAAAATGGCAAGCTTAATCTAGTTGAATTATTTTTCTTCTACCAAACATGTTTAAACTCACATTGGAAAGAAAAGAGGGGTGGATGGCTTTCCCTTAAGGGTATAAATGTACATCCTGTCTTTTCTTAAATACACAAGAAAACTGGGTTAAGCTTTTTTTTCTTTAAGATTATTCTTGGCAACTCTCTGGGAAAATCTGTTAGCTTGTCAAGATAAATTTTACAAGAAGTATCCCAGGTTATGGAAACCATGGCAAAAATATCCCAGAGATAAAGGGCCTTTGCAGCACTTGGGTTACTCGTGTGCTTGTGAATACATGTGTATGCAGGGAACTCTGGTACTCAGAAGGCCCTGGAAGCTAGCGGCAGCTTTCATTGCTTCCTTTCAGTTTTCAGGTAAGAGATCCCGTCATGACAGAGGATTTACAGTTTTAAAATGTATCTCGCCAAAATGAGCGTGCATAGATGTTTTGAGAGGCAGTGTGTGTGTGCTGTCTAGAGAATTTTCTGTGGACCATTGTCTGACATAGTCAAAGTGAATCTGTTCCTTCTGAGGAGAACCATTCTATCATTTTGAAATTTTCAGTTGTTAGTATTCAGGCATCTGCACTGGCCTGCCCTTGAGGTCCTGACAGGCTTATGTCCTCAGCTGCAGCCACTAAGAGCACCTCCTGTGCACATTCACTATGTTCCCTTTTAAAAGGTGGGCCGTGTCCAGCCCCCCCCCCGTCTCTTTCTGTCTCTCTGTCTCTCCTCTGCCTGTCTCTTTGTCTCCCCCCACCCCTCTTCTGCTGCTCCTATCCCCAAAGGCCTGTCTCCCTGTCTCCCCTCCTTTCCCTCTTCTTACGTTTTCTTTCCCATAATAAATGCCCCTCCATGTGACTCTGTTGAACAGCCTTTTTCTCTCATGTGGCACTTTTTAGGTGACAACAGCCATCACTGTCATAAAGACTTCCCTCTTCTGCATCATGGAGCATGAGTTTGAGTATAAGCGCTTACTTTAGATGTTGTGGGTCTTGGATTCTCTATTTTCTCTCTAGCAGAAAGCAGCCTCCTTCCTCCCCATCCCTGACTCACAGTAAAGCTTCCCAGACCATATGAGGAGGCCATGGGCCACTGTCTGAGGGCTGTAGCTAAGAGAGAGATAACAGGCCTGGAGACCAGACAAGCCTTGTGAAACCCCCACAGAAGCCGTGTGAAACCCCCTCACAAGCCGTGTGACACTGGGAAGCCATGGCCTGAGGAGCTGACCCCTTTGCTCACCTCCCTCACAAGTGTCCATGTGAAAGAGAGGAGTCAAGGTCGATGCACAGATCAGAATGTGATCCCGGCCTGTGTGATGACATAGACCAAAGGATGACCTTGGTTCTGTCCTGTTGCCACTGTGATAGGTGAGCATGTTGAGGTTGTCATGGATCTGCCTGAGTAAGGAGATGGAATCACTTTCCAAGAGACTTCAGTTCACATTCCTTTATGTCTACATGTGTGTGCGTGTGTGTGTTGTGTATGTGTGCATGCGTACATGTGTTGTATGTGTGCACGTGTGTGTGCACGTGTGTGTGCATGTGTGTATGAGAGAGAGAGAGAGAGAGAGAGAGAGAGAGAGAGAGAGAGAGAGAGAGCTGGTGCATGTTGAGGCCATGGAACAACCTCTGACATCATCCTCAGGGATCTTACCCACATACTTTGAGGCAGGATCTCTCTTTTACCTGGAGTTCACCAGTTGTGCTGTCCTGCTATTTGAGATTATAAACCTACTCCATCTGCCTGACTTTTATAAAAATGTAGGTTCTGGGATAACAGCCTCACACTTAAGGAACAAGCTTTACCAGCTGAGATATTCCCTCCCCAGACCCCAATCCCTCTCCTTGTTAGAGAATAATTTGGTAGGGAGCTGGGGTTCATGCTCAGCGGAAAAAGTTATAAAGTTACACATTCAATAGTGCATTTTCCCTCAGAAGACACAGTGAGGCCCTCAGTGCCCCACTCAGCATGACAGCTATCCATGATCCATGCTGTACCTCTCTTCTTAGCACCCTTTCTCTATGGCATGGCCACCTGGGCTGAGACCCTATTCTTGGCCTGTGACAGAATCTTCCTGGGTCACCTATATCCCTCCCTCTCTTCCTCCTTCCCTCACTTCATATTTCCCTCCTCCCTCCCTCTGTCTCCCCTCCTCCTCTCTTTCTCTGTCCCCTCCTCCCTCCCTCCCTTTCTTCCTCCGTCTCCCCTTCCCTCCCTCCTTCCTTCCTTTCCCTCCCTCTGTTTTTTCCTCCCTCCATCTTCCCTTCCCTCCCTCCCTCTGTCCCTCCTCCTATTCCTTCCCTCAGCTCCCTCCTCCCCCCTCTGTCTCCTCCTCCTCCCTCCCTCCCTCCTTCCTTCTCTCCTTCCATCCTTCTTTCTATTCCCACAAATAGTTGGCTTATTCAGCTTCCTCTCCTGTTCTGCTGCCTTCTGTCCTGTGGCTTGTTTGTCCTGGTCATTCTGAGAAGCTATGAGGTTGGTGTAAAATGCCAGCCAGTTCTCTGGCTTGACTGAGTGGTGTTGCTGCACTGACCTGGGCGTGGCACTTCTTCCTGTTCTGTCTTTTGAAGTTCACTGGGGTTTAAGCTATTGTCTTTCCATTTCTTACTTCCATCAATTTTTCTAATTTCTAAACCATGGGAGTCAATGGGATTTAATAGTTTAATAGTTATTTGATAGTGGGTGTTTTATTATTTTAAAAACATGATAGAAATTATTTTGAAATTGAAGGATATTTTGAGTAAACTAGAAATGATTTTGGACATTTGAGTTGTGAAGAAAATACCATTAGCCATAACAAAGTAAAGTAGGTGATTTTTTAAATTTTATTTCTGTGTTCCTTCCTTTTGTAAAAGGTGTGATACTATGTACATAATGCACTGTGTGGTTTTTAGCCATTGAACATTCACGAATGGTGGCCTTTCATGGAGTCACCATGCCACAGAAGCATCTCCACTGTCTACACCTAAACATTTTGTAGCTGGCCCCACAGGAATGGAGATACTGTATCTTTCAATCTCACTCTCAGACTATAGAAACAATGGACACCAAAGGAATGGGAATTTCCCCAGGATCTCACAGGGAGAAGGATATGCTGCCAGCCAGAGAGGCACTTGTCTCCTCAAAGAGACACAATTCTAACACTTCGTAGCATGAGACTGAAGGCCAGACACTGTTGGGTGGGCTACAGCTTGACTGGGACTCTAATGTCTTTGGCCTTATTTAAACTTTAGCATCTCTTTGAGACCCCAAAACACCCTTGGAGGAGTTGCTGTGTGTCTGCCTGACTGGTAGCAGTAGGTCCTTGGGATCCAGGTTATAAGCTTTGCTTCAGGCCTGAGTCTCTATCTTTCTGTTACTTATCTACCAGATGTGAGAAGCGTGAAGTCCTGCACCAAAGCCAGAGCCCCAGCCACCATGTCCCTTCCATGATGGAACTGTGAGATAAATAATATCCTTCTTCCCAGGGTTGTCATCTATTCGGTGGCAGAGAGAGAAAAACATCTCTGTCATCCCGTAGGACCTCCTAGACTGTTCTCTGGATGACTGTCACTCGTTCCTCCAGACTGCCCTCTCTGTGGTCTGTGGGGGTGGAGGCTGTCTTAAATATGTCCCCTGATGAGTTCAGGCTCCCCCCGCTGAGCTGTCCTTGCTACATACAGCCTGTGGTTCAACCACCAGCTGATCCCACACTTACAAGTTCTGCCTACACTCAGGGGAAGAGCTTCTACAAGGCTCAACCCACGGAGGAAGGGCATGTTGGGACCATCTTAGAATTCCACCACCTCACTATATGAGAATGAAGAGCCCACAGCCCAAATGGGCCATAGCATTAATTGCTATGCTAAATTACTACTGACTTATTTCCGGTGTTCTGCTTTTCTAAGATTGTGTAAGTTATAGGCTGTGGATGTCACCTTTAATCCCTGTGAACTTGATCAGGACCTTCCAGTTTGTGGACCCCTTAATCTCTGTCTTTCTTCTCCAAAAGCTTATCGATTCTCAGGGTTATGGTCATCATATAGTCACTCCACAGACACTAGTTAAGTGTTTACCATGGGCCTGGGACTGAACTAGGTGCCTGGAGGGTGTGGCATTTACCAGGAGAGCTCCTAAGTCACTTACCCCCGAGGGTGCATCAGTCGTGATCAAAGCAGCCAGCAGGTCTTGCCTTCCTGTAGTTGACGTTATCATCAAGGGAAACAGACTAAGCTCCATGTGTGTGTGGAGCAGAAGGAGAAGGTAGTAATTACCGCGGAGGAAAGCGCTCTCGTGATACAGTGGAAGGAGAGTTGTAATTTTCGAAAGTGGTCTTTAGTGCTCCAGAAAATCATGGAAGTGCCAACCAGGTGATATTCTGAAACCGTCTCTTAAAACTAATCATTAGTAGAGAGGGGTGTTTACAACCCAGAGCTGCAAGGGAGGGTGCATGGGATGTTGAAGGGGGTTCAAGTCGGTGGCCTCACCCTTCAGGAACCAGCAGTGTCTAACCCTATAACCTAGCACCTCACACAGGCAATGGCTCAAGTCAGTACTGAACTGACAATGAAGCTGCGGACAATGACATGGGTGTGCCCTATGTGTACTGAGAGTCAGCTCTCAGAATGTCCAGAAGGATTTGTGAGGTATTCAAGAGGCTTTGGAGTGTCCTCAGATTTAGTGACGTTCTTAGAGGCACTCTGAGATACCCCACTGGCACCTGCAATGCCCCAAAGTGGAGGAAAGTGTTTAGGAAATGACCTGGATCGAGTCAAGGCCACCCAGAAAGTGGCAAAGCTGAGACTAAGCTCTCTTCCGAGATTCCTCCCACAGAACCTTCCAGAAAGTGGCTTCAAAGTCTCCTCTACCATGCTTCTTTATCCTCTACCAACACCACAAAGTCACTGGCCTCCTATCCCTCCGGCTGCCTGGTCAGAGAGGATTTTATGTAACTCAATTCTAGATCAGTTTCCTGGGAGCTAAGTTAACAAAACTTTACAAACTGGGTGGCTTAAGCAACAGATATGCTTGGATGTGAGCTCAGAAGGGCATGCTCCAGCTGTGAGCAGGGCAGGTTCCTTCTCAGGACCATGATTCAGGACAGGCTCCAGGCTTCTGGTGTTCCTGGTTGTCTTTGATATCCCTTGACCTATGAAGGCATGGTCTCCATGTCCCTCCATCTCTGCCTCCTTCTTCATGTGACTGCATGCACAGTTGTACTCTAGTGCCCACTTCTCATGTACCCACCAGCATGCTGGATAAGGGTCCCACCCCTAGAGCTCATTAAAATGACTGGAACACATTGGTCTTGCTTACATATCAGTTCATCTTCCGGGGTCCGGGAGTTAGAGCTTCAACAGAGGCATTTTGTTGAACTCCAAACAGTTGAACCCAAATAGATTTTCAGACCCCAACATGTTCAACCAAGATGGAGTGTCTGCAGCTCACCTCCCTGGTCCCCATAGCTTCATGAGATGCCCTTGGTGACTTAATTATTCTTCCATCTCTTAGAGCCTCTGGGGCCACTGTCTCTCCATTAGCCAGGGGAAGATTATGGACAGATGAGCCAATGAGAAGAAAGAAGAGGGAAGATGTGCCAGACTGCTGTGTCTGGCTCCACAGAGGTAGCCTTAGCTGCCCAGAGCAGTATTTGTTGGTGGGTCTGAGGCTGCAGGGACGGAAAGCTTGCACCGAGGTAGCTGTTTTCAAGGTAAAATCCAGAGTGAGGCCTACAATCCCTCCTGCTCAAGCTTCCGGACCCTGATGACCAGCACAGGGCCAGGTTCTTCCATGCTCTTTGTTCTAGCTGTACCGGTAAATACTTCCAAGGGCTGACACAGAGCAGTCTCCTGACTTGTGTTCCAAGGATTAGTACTGGTCCTGCTCCCTGTGAGAAGGCTTCGAGGACTTCTCCCAAGCAGGAAATGGTTCTCCTCCATCTCTCTCCCCCACCACCGTCTTACCTTACCTTGTGAATTGTCTCACAGTTGTTGGTCAAGAGATTGAATACACGGGAGACTCACTGGACTCTTCTAGAGATGGTCTTAACATTGAGAGAGCCTTGTCCTAGTTCGGGGATGCTGGGAAATTTCTCTCTCTACATAACTCGTCTCTTTTATTTGTACAGCAGAAATTCCCTTTAGTAGAGGAAGGTGATATGCAATAGATTCATTAAGATGAGTCCTTCACTGCAGCTTAAACTGAGCCTTGAGAGCTGCTAAAATCATCCTCATCCAAAACATCTGGATAAAAGAGAAGGGAAAGGATATCCAATAAGGGTATCACTGCTGGAAGGGATGGAGGGAGAAAGGAGGAAGTACTGGTGGGGGTAGGGTGGATGCTGAAGGAAGAGGTGCAGAAGAGAGATGGGGGCACCTGGAGATTGGTTACATTTACTTTAAAACTCTGCAGCCATCTGTCATTGCTCATCTTCACTGTCAACGTGATTGGACTTAGCATCACCCTGGAGACACAGCTCAGGGCGTGTCTATGAGGATGTTTCCTAGACGGCTTACCTGAGGAGAGAAGACTCAGCCTGAGTGAGGGCAGGACTCCCCATCGATGGGTTGGAGAGGAGGCGAGCCTCCAGCTTTCATCACCCCGCTTCCTGCCTGTGCACACGACGTGAGCGGCCTCTTTAGATCCGTGCAGTTCTTCCTTCCTCACCACATGGGCTGCGCCTCAAACCACGAGCCAGAATACCCTTTTTCCTTAAGTTTCTTTGTTCATATATTCAATCACAGCAATATATTTATGCACCAAGAAAGCTGACTAACTTTATCCTTGATCGTGGTTGTACTCTACCATTGAGATCTTAATTACAGATACCCAGTTAGAAAATAAGGAAAATCAAAGCCTAAGATGAGCGCTTTGGGGCTGGGGTTCAGTTGGTAAAGTGCTTGACTCTTAAGGACTAGGACCTGAGTTCAATCCCCAAAACCCACATGAAGAAATCTCAGTGTCAGTGTAGGTGCTTCCCTACTGGAGCTGGGAAGCAGGGGGATCGTCTGGGCTAAATGGCCACCAAAGGAGAGGGTTCCAGGCCAGTGAGAGATGCTGTTTCAAAACCAAGGTAAACAGCACTCAGAAACAACTCTAGCGATGGATCCATTGCCTTCCCACGTGGGCATCTACACCCCCAGTGAGAGTTTACCCCTCCTCATGTATACCAGAGCACATGCTATGTGCACACACATGCACACACACACACACACACACACACACACACAATAGAGCACTTTGGTAAAATGCCCATGAAAACTGCCAGTGTCATACTGGAAGCTCTCTGAGAGACTGCGATTTTGATGCTGTGGTACTCAACGTGGAGTTCCTGAGTCAGAGGAGGCCAGCATTCTTAAGGATGACACCTGGGGTTATCTTCTGGTCTCCACAGCCACATGCACACATATACCCTTCCACATGCATGAGCACACATATGTATAAACAAAAGATATGCTTTATGTCTACAAGGTACAACTCAACTCAGTCCTGGTGATTGCCAAGAAAACATATCAGCCACTCCAGTGTTATTTTGCTCTGATATATGTTCCCTGGTTGGCACGAAGCCGAGACAGGGCTGTCCTTCAGCCATGGCCAGACTTAACGCTTCGTTACCTTGCCCATCACGGCACAGGATGTAACATGGAGCCCTAAGCAGCAGTAGCTGCCAGCAGAATGAGCATGAATTGCTACAGGCGTAGCACTTGGATGCACTTCCAGGTTCCTGCCTATATTCTGAAAAGAATTCAGTGGGGTATTTAACAAGCCTTGCACTTTGCTCTTAAGTGAATTTAATCTAGCGAAGACATTCTTATTGTGAAGGTCAGTTTTCAGGCAGCATGAGAACGTGAGCGACGCCCAACTGGCGGGTGTCCAGAGGAACCTGGGTCTTTCCGGTCACCAAGTTATAGCACCACAGGAAGAGAAAAAGGCCTTCCCAGATGCGTAGGGTCAGTGTTCACATAAGTGTCCGCTATTCTGGGTGATGAATAAGGCCAACTTATGAGTGAGTTTTTGTGTTGAATCTCCTAATTCTTTTTTTTATAAAGTTCTTTATTGATTATTTGGGAGTTTCACATGCACCCCAATTTTGCTCACCTTCTGGTCTCTCACCCCTGCAACATCCCTCAAAAGAGAACAAAACAAAGCAGGTAAACAAACAAAAATAAGAAAAAAAAAACAGCAAAAGACCTAAAAGACCTCTTTGCTTCTCCTCTTTCCTGCCTCTCCACACCTCTTCATCCGTCCTGGTGGCACTGGGGGCCTCGGTGTGTCACAGTGTGCCATTTTGTCCTGTCAGCTTTACTAGTGAATGGTCAATGCAATGAGTCACTGGTCTGGCTGAAGACCTTTGCTTTCAGGTACACCATCATCACAGGGTCATGAAGATCCACAGAGCAATCCCTTCACAAACTTCAGCAGGTCCTCCATGGGGTAGATGCTGGGGTGGCCAACCCAAGGCCCAGCTGCGGGGCTGAGGAGAAGCTGAAGTGATCCTTCTGGGTGACTGGGGCCTCCCACCTTAGGTGAGAGGCGAGTTTCCTCATTCTTACAAAATCATATACACTGGGAACGTCTCCTAAGACTTTCTGTCGTTACTTGGAGGGTCTGTTTGTATTCCAAAGGCTACTCTAGTCAGGAAGGAAGGAAAGAGTCTCAGTGTTGTGTAGAAAGAGCCAGAAGCTTCGAATACATAATTTAGAGCTCAGAGAATAATCAGCACTGACTGATCAAAGCCAAAGCCTGCTGTAGTTTCTCTGCCTGGCGTTCTCTCGCCCCGAGTCCTCAGGATCTTTGGATAGTGTTGACAAATTTTGAGCAAAGTAGCAAACAATAGAATTTGTGCCTTGACTTTGATCTAGCTTTTCAACTCCAAGTAAGAGGCACCCTGTGTGATATTTGGGGTGAGGGGTGATGTCCGGTGGAGTTTAATGGAACTCGAGTCAAGGTGGCAGTCTCCTGTGATGGTTTGGTTGGAGTCCATGTTTCACACCATTCTGATGCCGGGTCAGCCACCTTGTCTATCTGATGTCACAGGTGTAGACCCAAGGGGGCTACCAAGTTGGGAATAATTGCTGCCTGCTTATCTCCATATTCTCACTCTTTGCTACTCTGGCAATGTGCAAGATGATGCTAGCTTAAACAATTGAAAACAAAGCCCAATAAACTCAAAAATCATTCTAGTTTTAGTTATTATGCCCATGGAGTTCTAGATATGTTTATTTATACCTAATGCATTGCCAAAATTATCAGTGTCAGAATTTAAGGAATTCCAAGTGAGATATGTGATGGCTCATACCTACAACACAGCTGGCCAAGGCAGAGGGTCCTGATTAGTTCGAGGCTGGCCGACCTGGGATGCTGATGGAGGACCCGTCTTAGAAGAAGGAGGATAAGAAATGAGAGGAGGGAGGAGAGGAGGAGGAGAAGCAGTAGGACCTAGAGGAGGCAGGAGAATCATCATCATTGTTTACTGTATTATTATTGATATTGTTATTATTTAACGTATTATCCATTGTAAAACATAGGCGCTGTGGCCAGGGCTGTTTCCGTCCCACCTGAGCCCCATGGCTGGCAATCTTCTGGTGGAATTCTGACTTCTTGCTCTTTCTGCCATGTCAGCTCCCACCCTTCTCTCTGTGATCTCACTCCCTGTGGTTACAGTTCTGCATGGTCAAGCATGGTCAGCTGTGGTTTGAAAGAGTTGCGTCCAGTGATGTGAGCTATTTAGGAAAGGAGGGCTGGTGGGGGGAGCAAGATCACTTCAATGATAATTTTTGTCACACTGTGTGGATGACAGTCGTCCTATTTTCGCTAGATTTTGCTGTTGCCTTAAAGGGGTTGGACACCACAGAGGCTTCAGTTGTCCCCTTAGGACATTTCTATCATAGGTAAGTGGGAACTACTCTACACCAAGACCCACCACTTCTGAGGCAGCATGAGTGGCAATGACTGCAGTATACCAGAACATTCCAGGAAGCCAGGGCCTGTCTGAAGGAGACGCATCAGGTCTCAGTTCCCCACAGTTGCAAAGCTATAATCCTGTCTCTCACGGATGTGGGGACGGCATTCTCTCTGGGCTTATCATCGCAGAGGGACTCAGCATTTAGAATTTTGGCAATGTCTTTGGTGGATGAGCTGCTGGACCTGAGTGTCTACATCAGAACATTACTGTGCTTAGCATGACACCTTAGATATGTGTCCATTCTGCTGGCATTGTGTTGGACATTTATTTTGTAGAATAGACCAGGCTGAGTTCTCTTGACATTGGTGGGTCCTGTTACTGCTGATGACTCTAAGGACCCAAGTCTTCCTCAGCCATCAGAAAGAATTCTTTAGAGTAAACTGTGTCCTATTTCAATTTGCTCAAATTCTACAAGGTTTTTAGAAATCTCTTGCTTTTTTAAGACAAGATGCTCTTTTTGCTTCTATTCCCAGATGCTAAGCCTTTTTTGTGTAGTTTTCTGTCTCCATTCCTTATCCCACACACTAAACAGGCCCCTGACCACAGAGCTCAGGACTTAGCACTCTCTGGTTAAATACACCCTGTAGTGTTTACATGATTCCATATTTGTTGAACACTGAGGTGTCTGGTCTAATCTAGACAATGAGGAAGGAGTGGAGAAAAGCCAGGGAGTGGTGGGGGAATATCAAGCCTCCATTTTGTATAGTTAAGTTGTCTGGGCGTCCCTCCAGAGATAATAAGGGCCATTGAGTGGTTCTGGCTGAGGGGCTGGGAAGATGGCTCAAACAGAAGTGTTTCCCACAAGTAGGAGGACCTGAACTTGAACCCTGGAACCCATGTGAAAATCCAGCTGTGGTGGCATCTATTTGTAATGGCAGGAAGTTGGTCAGCCAGCCTAGCTGGGTGGGTGAGCTCCAGGCCAGTGAGAGACCGTCTCCAAATCCAAGGTGAGCAGCACGTAAGGAATCTGACCTCTGACCTCCACATCAAATGCTCATACCTCCATGTGCACCCACCTGTATAAACGTATATACCAGGAATGCTATCTGAAGAGCAATTGTCATGCAAAGACTGCTCTGGACAGCTTACCTGACAACCGTGTATGGAGGACAGGAGATAATTCTGGGAATTCAGATGACTCTTATCGTCAGTTCTACCCTGATACAAGTAGAACAATAGAAAGAAACTGGGGTTAGCATGAGCTTAGTATTGATTATAAATCGACTTGGGATTGACTGGATCACAGAAGTACAAGACCTTAGAGATCATAACTCAATAGCATGCCCCCATCACTCCTGGAGTACAGGAAGCAAGTGTGTAGACACTGGTACCCAGTGGACTCTCCACCTCACTTTGAAGGTCCACCTCCACGGGGAAATATTAGTCTTTTTCCCTACAGTGCACCAGAGATTAGTCCATTCTTCTACCTGTGGGTCTGGGACTTCCCTGTGGGGTAATGCCAACTGTGTCTGCATCATAGTTTTTCAATGGTTTGCCAAGAGGTGCCCTGTCTCCAACAGGAATCTTCTCTTTACGATCCCCAGTGTGGTGCTTTGTCGTGTGACATGGCTGTAGATCACCTTGCCATCATGGATGTCTGTTACTGTTCAGTAGAAGAACCAGACTTTTGCTAGCACAGTTCCTTGAGCCAGGACCTCAGCAGCAAACTCAGGAGAAACAGTGACCACCAACAGCATAGATAGTTTCTCACTCAAGTTCTGACTCCATCGTATACTATAAGAAGAGATACTACCTTACTATTCAGTTTGGGAATCATTTGTTACATAGCAGTTGCTGACTGATACAAACACCTCAATGGTCACTCCCAGGGAATAGCAGAGATGAACTGTGGGTCTGCTTTCCCTGTTGAAAATGGCACAATTATGAAGCAATAGGGATGAGCAGATGCATTGCAGCTCCGTTGATGCAGAGGATTCCCAGCAACAAGAGAAATTGCAAAGCCAAATTGCAGCAGGAAACACACTGCAGCCCAGGACAAAGGAAAGCATAGTTCCACGACCCCTCAGAGACCCACACTACAGGTCCTGGCTCGGGAGAAACCTCCAGGAGCTGGTGCGTTCCCATTTTCGGATGAAGGAACTGACATGATGGTGGTTCTGAGCCAACTGCCACGGGTTCTGAGACTCAGACTTGGTCCCCAGGAAGCACAGTGTGTCCTCTTCACTATTAAACCATCTCTCCAGCCCTGAAAATTCTATGTAAATATTATTCTAAAAGCTTAGGGACCATCTTGTCTTCTGAAGAGCAAAGTCAAAGCCCACCACAGCACCGGTAAAATCACAGGCACACCAGGCTCATAAGAAACACACGTTCTCATTAGGACCTTCTGTCATACGCTGCAAACTCACTTTGTTCTTACTTCTTTGTTCTTACATTGCACTTCTTTTTTTCCTGTCTTGTTAGTTTTTAACAACTCTTTATGCATGCTAGGGTTATTCCTCGGGAAGCAGTGGCCATAGCCACGGATATCAGAATGAAATGGCAAGTCAGGGCTAAGCTGAGTTCTGGGGCAGCACACTTTGTGTTTAAACCTTGTGATAAAGGATTTTCATAAGCTGGAGTTTCTATCCATCTGAAGAACTGGGTCTTAATTGTAATTCTTTCCACAGCATAAAACAGAAAAATGAGATGAGGGAGTCTTGGTACCAAGGTTGGATCCCATGCCCTCATCTTGCTTGGTGAGCTCTCCACCAGCACGCTGCTCCCTCAGTCCTTGTGACACAGCTTCAGATATTACATAATTATCACCTTCTGCGCCTGTGAGTCAGGCAATGCTGTCTTAGCCCCCTTGTTTTGCAGTCCTGCCTTTGGCCTCATGACACATGATACAGATGGCTAATCAAAAATTAAATGATAAATTTTGGACTTAATATTTCCACCAATAATCCTGAGAAATGTGTGGACTCTACAGTGAATGCAAAACAATTGTATTTTCAAGAAAAGAAAGGCATGCGTCTTCACTGCTCTGCCTGAGGACTTCCCAAACTGTACCATGCATAAGCAGAGCCAGCCCTGGGAGCCAGCTTCACCAGTGAGATTTGACAGGCAGAATAGCTGGGGATGGAAACTTCACAAGAGATCCAGACATCAGCTCTGGGGTTCCCTGAAGCCTCTGGTCTCATACTACATCTGTGTAGCAGACAACCCCATCCATGGTGCTTGGTAGAACGTTCAGGCTTTCTAACCGAAGAAGGGGGACGCTGAGGCTCCTTAGCTGGAAGGAAGCATTTGTTTGTGCAAGCACACCTCTGCGGAAACTTGTCCTCTAACGCAGATTCCAGAATGTAATGAAGGAGATTGTTTTATTTAGTTTTGGCTTCTTTGTCTCTTGTAGGTGATGTCTTACATTCTGATTGGTGTTTTAATCCACTGGGCAGCGAGGCTAAGGATGGCTGGGATATGGAGGAAGTGGGATTGTAGAGGGAGCTTGTGATGATGCACCTCTACTCAGACCACTGACCGGCCTGTGTGACTACATCCTGTTTGACTTCTCCTTGGCCCGTGGGGGCCTTTACCACAGAATAGTTACTGCGCACATGACGTAGATGGACATTCCAGCAGGCACATACTATTGAAAGAGGTTAGAGTTTTAGTGAATGGAACCTGAGGTCCCCCAGTAGATAACATGTGTCAGAATCTACTCTTAGAAAGTTAAGCCATTCCAGCCACAGAGTAAATTATTACATGATGTGTTGGCAAAGCTAAAAGCAACATAGGCACTAACAAACCAGACAGGTCAAACTATTGTTTAAAACAGGTCAGTATAACTCAGTACTGCATAAAGAAAAACAACCTGTGCTTTAAAATCTTAGCTCCTACTGTGTCCAAAATGCAGTAAAAATGTGCCAAACAGGCCAAGTAATAAATACAGTAAATAATCAAGATAAATGATCGGGATGAGCAGATGTACTGGTGTGATGGTTGATTGTGACATCACCGTGGGGCCTAGAGTCAGATGAGAAACATCTCTGGATGTGTCTGTGAGGACGTTTCCATAGAGCTGACTGAGGGGACCACCCGCCCTGGATGTGAGCAGCACTGTGCTGTAGGCAGGGACCTGGAATGATTCAAAGGGCAGAGGGCTGAGCACCATTGTTCATCTCTCCGCTTCCTGAGCATGGATGCAGCACGACCATTCACATCTAGCTCATGTGTTCTCTGCTATTGGTGAGCTGTGTACTTCCGTTCTGAGCCCGACTAAGCCCTTCTTTGCTTTATTTAAGAGCAGGTAAAGCAACTAATACAAAAAGCAAAACATTGTAGTGAGAAACGAATATTGGCATTAACAGAGAATCTCTTCTGAAGGTGTTCTGTAGGTTTTCAGAGATTTAAGCGAAGTTGTGCTCACAACGAATGAGCAGATTTGTGCTTTCAGCTGGATAGTGAGACTGCTGGAAGGAAGAAAATGATATTTCTGTTACTAAGAACTACTACAAATGAAATTCTTCCTGGTTGGGATTTATAATAGACTGAAAAATTCACAAAGAAAAAAAAAACAGTGAAGGAATTTGTCAAGATGTCCAGAGAAATCACTCAAACTGGGATAGAAGGAGGAAAAGAAAGAGGGACACAGGTGTCAGCTGATGCTGCTGATGGTCCTCTGCACTCTGGTCGGGGGGGAGCTGGGAGATGGGGCCATGACCAGTCTGATGGTCCTCTGCACTCTGGTCAGGGGGGAGCTGGGAGATGGGGCCATGACCAGTCTGAGGGTCCTCTGCACTCTGGTCAGGGGGGAGCTGGGAGATGGGGCCATGACCAGTCTGATGGTCCTCTGCACTCTGGTCAGGGGGAGCTGGGAGATGGGGCCATGACCAGTCTGAGGGTCCTCTGCACTCTGGTCAGGGGGGAGCTGGGAGATGGGGCCATGACCAGTCTGATGGTCCTCTGCACTCTGGTCAGGGGAAGCTTAGAGCTTGGGGCCATGACCAGTCTGAGGGTTCTCTGCACTCAGGTCAGGGGGAGTTGGGAGACATGAACAAATTCATCAAAGATCAGAGCAGACTCGGATGAGCATCTGTTGTGGGAGAAGTACAAGGAAAACATCCAACACCTTGAGTGATTGTAAAGCAAATGGCTCAGAAGATGTAAGGCGGAAAACGGAGACTCGTAGCTGACTTTCTCCTGTCATAGTAACAGTGAAAACACACATCAGAGTCTGGGGAGATGGCTCAGTAGGCCAAGTGCTTGCCGCTCGAGCACAAAAACGGTTGGCCTGGCTCTAATTCCAGTTAAGGGAGCAGAGACAGGGATCCCCAGGGTAAACTGGCCAGCCAAATATCCAGGCCAGCTCTGGGGCAGTGAGAGACAGTGACCCAGTGAACAAATGGAGAACTGTTAGGGAAGATCCCAACATCAATCTCTGACCTCTGCACACATATACACGCTTGTGCATGTAACCCTACACACAGATGTATTCACACAGGATATACATCTGAGCATATACACAGACATTAGTACACTGGATACAAAAGCAGAGCCTTCCTACCCCAACCCTGCCCAGTAACAACAACCAGAATGCCCCAGAACTGCACTGTTGCTCAAGATGTTACTACATTTTTTAATTAAGCACGTATGTCAATGATTAGAATAACTCTAGAATGCAGTGATATTTATTATAAGCTGCTCACACATGAAGACACTCCATGCAGACAGCTGGAAGGGACCCTAGTGTGAGCACCGGCGGGAGCCTTTCATTTTTACAGAGCATTTTTCTCTAGAGTGGGCCTAAAGAGCAGTTCCCAGAGTACCAAGGACTCTCTGTAGAAGTTAGGAAGGGATATGGAGGTGCGAGCACTTACGTGAGACTTTTATTGGGGGCAGAAAGAGTAGAGAGAATAAGTAGGAATACATGTGGCCATGTCTAATTTCCTTTGGTCTGAGGATGGTGGGGAGGTGGGGTAAAGGAAGAAGAGGGGAGCAACTAAGAGTTAAAGAGAAGACAGGTGCTAGCATCGGCCTGAGTGTAGGAACAGCTGACAGAGGTGACAAGGGCTGACCAATACCACACGGTGAGGAGAGAGCTGTGAAGGCGGAGGTTGCCTGACGGAAGATGGGACCGAGGAAGCAGCAAGAGAAAGGCAAGACTGCTGGGCAGAGAGTGTGCTGACAGAACAGGAGAAGCAGATTGAGAGACACTGACCCAGCTAAGAGAACCCCTGGTGGAGAAAGAGCATCCTTCATCAGAGGGGGTTTCCTCAGAAAGCCTGCCACCGGGTATCACATTACCCTATTGTTCTGGAACACACTTGTCTCGGGGTGATGCTGGAGAAAACCAGCGCAGGATGGACTTATTGGACGAGTGGGTGCTTTCTTTGGCCTTGAGTTTTGTTCGGTGGTATTGTGGGGTATTGCTTAGGTCAAACCAATTTCAATTTAAAATATTAACAAAACCAGAAGTTCCTTGTGTCTTAATTAGGGGTCATCAACTCCCTTGTCCAATGGTCCCTGTCAAGCCTGCCCGTGGTAATTTGGGGAGTTCATTGGAGCTTAAAATGAAAGATTTGATCGTCAGCTCTTTTAGTCATGTAGTCATGTTTTGTTCTTCTGAAAATAATGGGTAGTCCGGACTCCAATTAGAGCAGTGTTCAAATAGTTTCATATTTGCATATTTGAATTGACCGTCTTCAGGAACGAGAGGCCAGGCCATACAATTCTCCAATTATTTAGAGCAATTAGAAGAGATGATCAGACATTTCTGAGGTCTCATTAACAGGCCTGTTGCCTGCTCCGGCATCTCAGCAGATCATGGCCTGGCCGCCCACATTCTCTTTCCAGAGAGCTCTGCAGACAGTGACTCACTTTGAGTTAAACAAAAGTAGCTATTTTCACGGCCCGTTTCTACTTTCCCCTGCAAAGTCCCTCATTACTGCCCTGACTCCAAAACATAACATTGAGATCGCCAGTGACTTCTTCTTCAAAGCTGTCTCATTTCTGCTCTAGGTCTAGAACCTTTCTCGTCTAGGCACTGATGATGGCTGGGGTGACTCCCCCGGCGCCAGACTTGGCGCTGAGAGAATGAGCTTTGGGAAAATGCAGTAGCCGGTATTCCAGACCCCAGCGCATTCACCCCTAATCGCCTTTTCTCTAATAAGCACGTTAAGGCTAGGCCAGGGCTGTAGGAGCAGGAGCCCTCCAGACGGGGCCTGGTCCCAGCCCAGGAGCTACTGCTGGACAAGTGTTCCTGTGAAACTGCTGCAAGATGACTCAATATGGCAGCATCAGTTTCCAGAAGTTTCCTTGGAGCTCACACTGCACCTGTATTTTCTTTCCCAATGCTGCAGGATTTCTTAGGCTTCTGTTTATTCTCTGAACAGAGAACAGGCTGTTTGACCAACAACAACAATAGAAATGACACACTCACACTCACACACACACACACAGAGAGAGAGAGAGAGAGAGAGAGAGAGAGAGAGAGAGAGAGAGAGAGAGAGGAGAGCAGAGAGAGAGAGAGAGAGATCTCGTTTTAATCAAAGATAGTCTTTTGGAAAAATTTATACATAATTAATATTTCTAATGAAACAGTAAAATCAACCAACTTTATTGAATACTTTAGTGTTTTTCCTTGTTGGCTGTGATTGCTTCCTTTCCTGGCTGCAGGACAGTGGGGACCAGAGAGACAGGCATCTCCTTTGACCTGTGAAATAATCCAGTTAAAGAAACAGACTGGACCCTCCCCCAGTTGGGCTTTACATAACAAAGAGGACAGGCTGGGGATTGCACATATGCAAATCTTGGGGGGCAGTGGATGCTATGTAAATGCCATGCTGAGACTCAGGAGCCTCTTGTCCCAGCATTTGGAGGGTAGGTCTCTCTCTCTCCCTAGCTCAGAGTACATTCCCATTCCCTGGAGTGTCTTTCTATTCTTAGTGAATGGCCTCTGTAACTATGACCTGATCCTATGGCTTGGGAGACAGGAACCTAGATCTACTCAATCTCCTGGTGTAGCATCGTTTTCCTCCACAAGAAAGATTTACAAAGGCACGAATGTCCACCTGGCTCACTTGTCCCAGGGACTCGGGGAATCGGCATGCAAGTTTCAGGTGTTTCCGTGCTTGGATGAGGCAAAGCTCACTGGTGTGAAGGGGGAGTAGCAACTGGAGCTTCTTTCCACGAATGTCACTCCGTCATATCCAGCTTCAGCTAACCCCTCTCACAAGTTGTCACAGTGTGACTCCAGACCAGCCTACAGCAAAATATTCCGAAGTCCTTCATTTCACAATTGAACAAGATGATCTCATACAAAATCAAAGTATTAACAATTCAAAAGTTATGTGTTCTTCTTTATTGATCAAATGAATGATAGTCCTCATCACAGGAGATGCCATAGAAGTAAGGTCACCTTTCTCATGTGGGATATGTATATATATCCCACACGTCAGATTTTATAAACTCTGAACATTCTGGCAATTGTGGCCATTGTAATATATTCCTCCAATTCTAAAATAACCAGTCATCATTGTTGGTGGCAGTTAGTATGTCTCCTTGATTTGTCCCTTGGATTTGTCTCTAGGAGCCAGAAGAACAGACTTAACCAGGAAAGCCTCAGTTGACACTGTAGACTCCTCACAGACGCCATATGCAATGTGAGAGTTTCCCTTTCTGAGTGGGCTGGCTGCAGTCCCCCTGTGCTTGTGCATACCCATAGGCTGCCTGCAGGAGTCTTTACCATCATTGCCTTATCAGCTTTCAGGTTTTCTTCCACACATTCTAGAATCTCTACCGGCCTCCTCGACAGAAGTTTCCATTTAAAGGCAGTAAACTGGGTAATTAGTGTCCATTTCGCATGCTGCTAGCTTACAAGAGATCTAAAGCACAAGTGTATTTTAGGTCAAGAGAAGAAAAGTCCCCCAGATGCAGCACCTGAGTCCATGTGTTCTATACTTTGCATGGCATTCTGCACAGAGGGTCACCTGTACATTGTTATGAAGTTGGCTTGGGGACCTGCAGTGATGTCATCTCTGCTCACCCCAAACACCCACTTTATTCAGATGTCATAGTCCTAGTTTCCTTGGTCACTTGTCCTGGTTGGCGCCACACATGCTTGCTGTCTTTCCCCTACATGGTTCCCAGCATGCTGTAATGGTTTGCCCACAGTCAGCTTTGCCATGGGATGTGAGTTCCCATGAGGACAGAGGTTGAGCCTGGCCCTTCCTATAGCCTCATTATATGGAACGCTTCCAGAAGACCAGCCAGTGCTCACTCATTGACAGGAGACAGGAGAGTCCTCATTGGCTGCTGGCCTGTACTAAGTCAGTGCTTGCAGGCCCTTGTTGCTTCAGGGATCAAATTCCGTGTCACCATTGTTTCTGAAGTCCCACAAACTCACCTCCAGGAACTCAGCACCCATTAGTTCTAAAGGGCCTGGACCAGGCTAGCCTTTCTGGTGGTTTCAGTTGTATCTGGTGGATGTCAGCACTCTCCATATTCTGCTTGGTGTGTTAACCTGTTCCTCTTCATAAGGGGTGACCCGAGGCTGAACTTCTCCAAGGATCGTAGGAACCATCCAGGCTCAAGTTATTTACCTTTTAAGCATGACGTCACCATGGTCAAGCACTTGGCAGTTTGGGCATGAATGCTCTCTTAGTGGAATACAATCAGCCTCTGAGATGCTCTTTGTCCCTTTCATCTTGTTGGGCCCTGTCCACCATGGTCCTGCTTGTAGAGCAGTGCTGTTGCTGTAAAACAGGAACACATGTATGTGCGTGGTTCAGACCCACCAGCCCTCAGAAAATAGGGTGCATGTATCCAGAGCTGAGAACAAGGCTAGCACTTAGTACAGTGGCTTTGTCTCACACAATGTGTTTGTCAGACCCAACTGAATGGCCAGGAAAGTAGAGTCCTTCGCGTTGGTAAAAGGATTAAGATGTGGGTACAATGTCTGGAGGATTTGAACATTTCCAGTTTGTTGCTGGAGAAAGCTGGATGCAATGTCTGAAAGAAGTTTGGGTATTTTTATCCGTCTTTTTCTCTAGTCTCATGACTATTAAAGTATTTTTCTTGAACAAGATTTTTGCTTGTTTGTCTGTTTATTATTTTATTTTTGTTTTTATAACCCAACCAAACTTTCCCCTCTTCCCAATCAATCTCTATCCCCCATTTCCACCCAGCCCCATCCACTCCCCCTCCACTGTTTCTCTTCAGATATAGTTGGGCCTCCCATAGATATCAGCTAGCCGTGGTGTAGCTCCTCCTGTTCTATCAAGGCTGGATGAGGCAACCTGGTAGGGGGAATGGGTACAAAAAGCAGGCAACAGAGTCAGAAACAGCCCCTGCTCTCAGAGTCTTACACGAAGGTCAAGTTACTTGTAACATATATGCACATGGCCTACGTCATTCCCATGCAGGCTCCTGGTTGTCACTTAAACAAGATTTTTCATTTTTTAAATTGACTTTTATGAGTGTGTTTAGTCTGGATGTGTGTCTGTGCACTCTGTGTATGCTGGGTCCTCATGGAGGTGAGAAGATCTCACTGGCTCCCCTGGAACTGGAGTTGGATATGGTTGTCAGCTGCTGTCTGTGTGCTAGGGTTCAAACCCTGTCTAGCTGGATCCTCTGGTAGAGCAGTAAGAGCTCTTAACTGCCAAAGCATCTCTCCAGTGCCCAGGTTCTTATATTTAATGGACTATCTACAAATCCTCAGGGGAATATTGAATGATATAGATTGAATGAATAACAAAGCCTTAACTATGACTTCCTTTCAAAGCTGTGTATCAGTAGTGTTTAGAGTCCATCTTTGGATATACTCACAATCATGATTTAGTGATGAAACAAGACTTTGACAGCAATGTCAACAGCAAAGTCAGTATTGTCTTGGCCAGGAGGTCCTTAGAAATAAACTACGCTGTCTTCATCTGTAAGCACGGGGCCTTGTGCCCAGACAGCAATCATGACATCAGGCCATGCATGTGCCAACTTACCTATCAGTGTACCTAGAGCAAGAGTGGTTGAGAGCTAGCCATGGGGCGTGAGTACAGTGAGTTTTCACCATCCGCATGGCAGTGGCTAGAATCCTTACCCAGGTCATTACACAAGCTGTTCATAGAGGAAGGAAGAGCAATATTATTTCAATGTTGATGAAACCACACTTGAATCCAGAAGATACAAATTAAGGTGTGAAGTTGTCTTTTCTGTGCTGTCTGTCATTGGAGACAACAGCCCATCACCCATGCAGTCTGTCATTGGAGACAACAGGCCATCACCCTGTGTAGTCTGTCATTGGAGACAACAGGCCATCACCCTGCGTAGTCTGTCATTGGAGACAACAGGCCATCACCCTGCGTAGTCTGTCATGGTATACCAATCAACCACAGGAAATTCTGCTGCTTCTAGGGGACAGCTAGTAATGATGCGGAATGTATTTGAAAATCCCCACAGAGGCCACATTTCATTTTTCAAAGAAGAATATAGGTTGAGATTGATTTCTGAGAAGACTGAATGGTAGTGTCAACTTCAGTTCAGAAGAGAGCAACCATTTTCATTACCACAACTTGGCTCCTGGTTATCTAGTGGGGTCTGTAAGAAGCATTTCAGAGCCAAGCAGCCTTTTTTTCTTTTTTTCTTCTTCCTTTATTTTCTTGTCTTTCTTTCCTTTGTTCACTGACTTTTTCTTTCATTTCTCCCTTTCTCTCTCTCCCTTTTTCTCCCTCCCCTCATCCTCCCATCTTTCCTCCTTTCTTTCCCTTCCCTTTTTTCTTTTGTGCTTGTATTTTTAAGCAAGAATTTTGCTATATAGGCCAGGTTGGCCTCCAACTTAGAGCAATCCTCCTGCCTTAGTCTCCCAAGTGCTGAGATTGCAGGCATGTTCAGCCCAGTGGTTCTGACCTAGGCTTTCTAAACAGCAATTCCGTGGACTCTTCAGTCCAGATCACTCTTTGCTATGGGACTGTCCTGTGTATGATAGCCCTGGGGGCTTGAGTAGTCTCTACTGAGAATCACTGATTAAAACCAAAACAAGGCAAAGAGAAACTGGGCAAGTACCTGGGGAACCAGCTTCAGTTTTGATATCACTCTTCTTCCCAGGCAGAGCCCGCAAGGCTTCCTTTGTCTTTCCTACATCTGTGCCATGGAATTACGCATCTGCTTCACTCCCCTGACAGGCAAGGGCGCAGCGTGGAGACAGTGACTGCACTACGCAGGTGCTCAAGACATACTTGTTGGATGAATGACTAACTGAATGCAAGAATGGTTTATGTATCACATGGTTAAGAGAACTCTGGGGGAGGCAGGGAGGAGTCTCCTTTCCTAGGTTCCCCTGTAGCCCTAGTCCACACAGAGCTGTGTGTGTGCTTCTACGGCATGGAGGAAAGAGTAGACCGTGCCCTAGTTCTTAAGTCCTAAGTCTGCATTGCACAACTGATCTACCAAAGCCCCAAGAAGCATATGTGAGTGTTTAGCTGTTGGCTCATTTTTCTTTCCATTCTCAAATTTTCAAGTATCAGACTAGATTCACACCGTAGCAGAGCTCCCACTGAACCAGAGCAATCCATGCCACGTTGCTCTACTCTGCTTCTTTCCCTCTGAATAGTGACACCGCTGTCTCCTGAAACTAGAATTCATCATTGTCCTTCAATTCAAGACAGTGTGAATATAAAACACATTGACTTGACAAAATCCCATCTTAACACTACGAAATAAAACACTGCCAAAAACAAGGAACAACAGCAACAAAGAAGTACTAAAATCTTGTTTATGTTTTATTTGGAATTTCATCACTACGATAAGACATCTGACAAAAATAACAAAGTAGATAGAAAAAATTTGGTTCCACTCATAATTTCAGAGATTTCAGACTATGGTCCTTGGCTTGGTGGGTTCCAGGTCTGTGGTGAAGTAGGATCTCATGGAGGTGGGAGCATATGACAGAGACTACTCACCTCATGGTCAGTAGAGAATTGGAGAGAGACAGACAGTCACAGACAGACATAGACATAGACAAGAAATAGACATAGACAAGACATAGACATAGATAAGACATAGACAAAGACATAGACATAGACAAGACATAGACATAGACAAGACATAGACATAGACAAGACATAGACAAGACATAGACAAGACATAGACATAGATAAGACATAGACAAGACATAGACATAGACAAGACATAGACATAGACAAGACATAGACATAGACATAGACATAGACATAGACATAGACATAGACATAGACATAGACAAGACATAGACATAGACAAGAATAGACACAGGCAGGACATAGATAAGATATAGACATAGAGAGGAGCTCAGGACAAGACACAATCCCCAAGGACTTGTTTTCTGTGACCTACTTCCTCCTGCTGACCCCCCAACTTCTAAACTTTCCAGAACCTCCCAAAATAGCACCAGCAATTGAGAATTGACTCTTGAATACATGAGTCAAACCATGTAACTTTGAATACATGTCTCCTGCTAAAAGTAACAAAAAGACTAGTCACTAAGATGGGATAATACACTTGACTTACTGGCCAAGCATCTAGCTCCTATGACATTATTGTCATTGCCTATTGGACACTAGGGAATTATAAGGAATTTTTTTTTTACTTTCCCAAATTCTGTCAATAAAACCTTTATGAAACACATTTGTTTTTAATATGGCTATGTGGAAAAATCATTGCCACTTCATTGGTATATGAGGTACACATCATAAGAGAAATTATGTAGGGAGGTAGGCATGTAGCTCAGTAAGTAGCATGGTTGCTAGCACACATGGGACCCTGGTTAACCTCAGCACCAGAATCCCAACAGTCCACTTGGAAGGGGAAGGTGGGAGGATCAAAAGTTCAAGATCGCCGGGCGGTGGTGGCTCACGCCTTTAATCCCAGCACTTGGGAGGCAGAGGCAGGCGGATCTCTGTGAGTTCGAGACCAGCCTGGTCTACAAGAGCTGGTTCCAGGACAGGCTCCAAAACCACAGAGAAACCCTGTCTCGAAAAAAAACAAAAAAACCAAAAAAAAAAAAAAAGTTCAAGATCATTTTTGGTTATATAATGGCAAGTCTGAGGTCAGCTTGGGCTATTCTAAACTCTGTACAAATTTTTTTCAAAAAAAAATTAAAATTGATATAAATATGGAGGTGGACTACTGATGTTCCTCACAAGTTTTTCAGACATTTTGAATACCTTTTTTTCTTTTTTAAAAATTAGCTTCATTTTGCTATTTTATGGAATCTGTGATACAGCCATTTATGACAATATTTGGTATAAATTAACACATTCTGCCCTAGCAAGTACTGCTAACTATTTTGATGATTTAGAGTGACTTGTGTAATTAAGTCATATTGCCTTTATGTAGCGAAGACCACAAAATAACATCTCTGATGACCTAAGGAAATAACCAAGCATGGTGTACCTTACAGAGGCAAGACTGGGTCTCATAGCAGCAACAGAAATGCAAGTTCTGCTTTCAGAATATTATTTTTCATATTGAAGGCTTACTAGATTAACACGCCAACCATGAATTTGAGAGTCAGCTCTCAAAAAATGTAGCATGCTGTGTCCAGTACCTTCTGATAGAGTCAGCTCTCTCGGAATATAGTGTGCTGTGTCTAGTACCTTCTGATGGAGTCCAGTACTTTCTGATATTAGGATGCTCCCAGGTTTACTTGGGCTTTAATTCATCTGTTCTCCAATCTACCAAATTGCTCTTATTGAATTGTAAACCTGAGCAGCCATCCATCTCTCAAATAAACACCTTTAATTACTATGGTTTCTTCTAAGATAATATACAAGTCCCAAATATGATCTAAGAGTGCCCTTACTGCTTCCTTGTTTTCCATTTCTTCACCATGGAATACCTTAATAATTTTTAAATCTTTCTTTCCCTCCCCCCTTCCCTCCTTCTGTGTGTGTGTGTTTGTGTGTGTTGTTGTATGTGTGTGTGTTTGCATGAGTGTGCAGAAGACAACATTGGGTGCCATTTCTTGATGTGGAATTTCCCTCTGTATGCTGTGATTACCGTTGATAAATAAAGGAACTGCTTTGGGCCCATAGCAGAGCTATAGGGGAACAGAGCTAGGTGGGGAAAACTAAACTGGGAAAAAGAAGGGCAGAGACAGAGAGAAGCCATGTGGCTCTGCTGGAGACAGACACTGGTTGGAATCTTGCCGGTAAGCCACATCCACTCGGCAATACGCAGATTATTAGAAATGTGTTAAATTAATATATAAGAGTAAGCCAATAAGAAGCTAGAGCTAATGGGCCAAGCAGTGATTTAATTAATATAGTTTCTGTGTGATTATTTCAGGGCTAAGCAGACAGGGACAAACAAGCGGCCTTCCTACTACAATTTCTCAGGTGCCATCCACCTTGTTTTGTGAGACAGGGTCTCTCACTGGCCTTCAGCTGGTCATTGAGTCCCAGGAATCCTACTGTCACCACCTCCCCAAGGTGATGACAAGCACACATCACCACACTCACATGGGTTCTAGGGATTGAACACCGGTCCTCTTGCTTACAAGGCAAGCTCACCCTACCTTCTGAACCCCTCCTCAGCCTCTTTAACAGTCTCAATTAAAGAACAAGGCAGACATGGCTCAGCAGTTGTATTTAGATCCAAACCCTGAACTTTTCTATACCATCTCTTATCCCAGCCCTTTAGGTGCACACAATACAATATGACCCTTTTCACAGAGACCAGAAGTCATCTCAGCACAGTAAGGAGGACAATGACAGAATGATTTATCCATAGGTCTGTTAAGACTTGCCTATTGGGGTTAGGAGCGGGCAGATAACTGAAGACTCATTCTTTTTAGGACCACTGATGAAAGTGTCATCTAAGTACACGTACAACACAGAATCCTAATTATTGTTTGTTATTGTTATTGAAACCACGACTACTCATATTGAGGGTAAGGCTTCACATGAAACAGGTATTGACAAACTATCCAGTAATTTAATCATCTCTCTAGCCACTAGTGTTTGTAAATGAATCTTCTGCCATCACCAGATTCTCATTATCATTCTACACTCTGAGTGTTAGGAGCATGTAAAATTGATGAGCTCAAATTTCTATTAAATGCACTGTCTATTTCTGGGTTACTTATATAGATGGGGCTTTCTGGAAGCTTGGGCTCCTAGTGCCTTGTAAAGAAGATGGGCTCTTGCCTTTCACTTTAAAAGGGTCTGTAGAAAGCTTTTAGGATGATGCAGACATGGAGGGCTCGTTAGGAGATTGGAAGGAATGGAATATTCTATGTGTGTGGAATTTCTGGGCAATAAGTACTAACTAACTAACGTCAGAGAAATTGATGAGAATAGTGTGCATTTAATCTCAGGATCATGGGTGTTCCGCCTGCTTATATGTAGATACACCACATGTGTACATTGTCTTTGAAGACCAGAAGAGGGTGGCAGATCCCCTAAAATGACACTGGAGTTCCAGATGAGCCACCAGGTAGGTACTGGGAATTGAACCCAGGTCCTCTGGAAGAACAGCTAGTGCTCTTAGCCATAGAGTCATCTCTCCAGCCCCCCCTTTTATTTATGTGCATGTGTATGCACGCCACATGTGTGCAGGTGCCCGTGGCAGTCAGAAGAGGGCATCAGATCCCTCGGAGCTACTGGCAGTTGTAAAGCCGTCCAATGTGGGTACTGAGAGGCAAACTCAGGTTTTCTGGAAGCATGGCAGTCACCTAAACCATCAAGTCAACCCTCCAGCCCTAAGACGGCATTGTTGGTCATGGATTTGTTCACCTAGAAGTTTGTAATCCTTGGAGCTTAGAGTTTTCCACGTTGCCTTGAATTATAACGGGACCCAGCGCTTGGTGTGAAAAACTGTTCCAACAGTGAAATGTTACTTTCCCACTTTAGGAGCAGCCACTGTATTGTGTTGCAGATGCCACCTCCTGATGAATGTGATTCTGTTTCAAACATAGTCAAGTACTGGCCAGGCAGCCTCAGCCCAGCTGAGCTGTGCTAACTTGGCATGTTGTTATCATGTTATTATGAGGTGCAGTCCACAAAGTGGTTCCAGAACCTTCTCCCCTGTGCCTACAAGCCAAGGCTCCATTGACTTTGGGGACCCATAAATCCAAGTGACACTTTTATGACCGAGAGGTAGACAGTGGTTTAGAGGATTTGTAGGATGTTTTATGAAAATTAGAAAGTGCTGCGAGCTCTGAATAAAGGGGATTCATGGGAGAAGAGTAGCTGTGGAAGGCACGGTGGCTTCCTGGAATCCGGGAACTTCTTACGATTACAAGAATGATGGTGAGGAGCTTGCCAAGATCACTCCTGCGGGATTAAGTGCAAGGCCGACTCTCAAACTCTTCCGTGTATCGCATGACTTGGGAATGTCTGCACAGGGAGACAGCTAAACTATCCTTGGCACTTCTGACTTGTTCAGCTTACCATGTCTTGACATCATCAAATGCTTTTTATTTTTCCTGATCAGAGGCGTACATGGGGGAAAAAAGATTTGAGAAGCAACATCCTCACCACAACCATCTTGGAGATAAAATAAACATTTTTCTCATGAAAAAGGTGTTTGACCTTCAATGAAATCATCGTTTGCTTGTGAAAATTAGGAGATAATATAAACATTTCTGTGTGGGCTCCAGTGCTGATTGCCAACACATTTCCTTATTGTCCTCAAAGACTAGAGAAAGCAGGGTTGTTCACATTTTTAGGAATTTAAAATATATAATCAGACCTAAAATAATCTCATTTTTAAGGACTTGGTCTAAGGAAATAAATAAATATAACTGACTAAAATGAAAGCCTTTACTGAATTACTAGCAACAACAGAAATGTTCTATTTTTATATCAAAATATTAATAAATTTAATAATAATAATAGATTTAATAATCTATTTTAACAATATCCAATTCTAGTGATGTTCTGATGCTTTCTTATGTTAAGTGATTTCTTATTTTTTAATCTCTTACATATTCTTATTTATTTAAAAACTAAGCACATGCAAAGCGTGTCATCTCGCTGGAAAGATGGGTCAGCAGTTAAGAGCACTTGCTGCTCTTTCAGGGGACCCAAGCTTGGCTCTCAGTCAGGTATTTCAAAACCATCTGTAACTCCAGTTCCAGGTAAAAGACAACTTCTTCTGGCTTTCTTGAACACTGCAAACACATGAATGCATATCACACACACACACGCACACACACTGAAAGAGAGAGATAAAAATAATAATAATAAGTATGTTTAAATACTTAGCAGGACAGTGTCTTCCTCAGAAGATTTTCCGTTATTTCTGAGAGCTGGACTGACACACTGACATTCAGCAGAGGTTGTCCACAGTGTGACTTGATCATATCTAGAGGAGACAGTTTAAGTTGATGGCTTTTCTGTGCAAACGCTGACGCTGACAGAGGGAGCTCAGAGTGCCTTCCCACATGAAGACAATGCAACTTCAAAAAGCAATTACCAAGCAGCAAAGTTCATTTTTTTCAAGGAACCCAACAAATTTCAGATTTTGTTTATTATTGCCAAACTTATCTGAGAGTGCACAGAACTTATTCTTGGGAAACTTATAAAGTCATGCCCCTTTAGAGTTGTGGTTCCTTGGTCAAAGAGGGCCAGGAACTCTATACTAGCACTGGGAACCCAGCTGTCCATGGGTGTCGAGTCAAGGGACACAGGAATGTCTGTAGGCAAGGCTTCTCTGGAGAGCTACAGGGAGCTGCTTATCAGCCGTTGCTATAATACCAACTTAGAATTTACTGTGTGAATTATTGGGGTACAAATGGGGAAACCTGTGGGAAGACAGCCTATGACCCAGTATGGACAGGTCAGGCCGGACCACCCTACCATAAATCAGAGACATTTGGGAGCAATGCACAGGGGATGATGGGCTACCCAGAAAGGTAGAGAGGCCAGCTTGGCCCACTTGGTGAGGGAGTAGGAAGTCCAAGATGATATCCAAAATGTTGGCTCTTACCAAGGGTCATGGATGGGGTCTGTTCTAGAACAGGTTCTGCTGTTGTTATTGTTACCAAGGGTCATGGATGGGGTCTGTTCTAGAACAGGTTCTGCTGTTGTTATTGGCCGTCTTAAGACTTCTTTGACTTAGACATACATGATCACTACCTTTGCCTAGTCTTTATGTGGCAGTCTTCCTGTGTGCCTGTCCTTCCACGTCCCTCCTTTTGCAAGGACATGCATGAATCACCGTGGATTAGGGCGCACTCTATTATAGGTTTACATCTTAACTAGTTCCATGGGTAACATTTTCTTTCCAATGTTATATACTAAAGGGTTCTGGGGGTAGGACTTCAATAAGAGCTTCTGGGCTATAACTGCACCCATGAGAACAGGGGAAGGGACGGTTCAAAAAGGAACATTCGGATACGGTTGCTACCTAGCCTGGGTTGTCTGTTGCATCCCTGCTTCATGATTACAAGAAACCCTCCAGCCTTGGTATAAGATCTGACCTCAGCATAGGAGAGGCACTAGATAGGGATCCTGAAGTGAACCTATCCTCTACTCACGGCTCAGAGAGACCTAACTATCTTCTGTGAGTACCAGGGAGATCAGTTCTGTGTAAACAAGATGAACGAGGCTACTGAAACCATTCTAGGTCGAGAGGAAAGAGGTGCTATTCTGAGCATGTCATTCAGAGGAACCTTCAAAAGTGTTTTTGGCAAAGATGCTCGGAAGAAAATAATTTAGCAATTAGGATACAAAAATATACACACTCTGAAAACAACAGGAAAAAGCTGCGAAGACAGGACGGTGCTACCAATCGATGCCTGGGGGCGGAGAGGACCAGAAGCAGCCAGACATCAAGCAGGATCAAAAGCTTCATAAACACTGTGGATCTAGCTCTGCAGAAAATAGAGTGGATGCTTTCAGTGCCCTCAGGACATGGAAGTAAAAGACAAAAGGACACAAGACAAGAGACAGTGGAAGAGAAAGGTGTCAGAAGGCAGAACGCTCCCACAGGAGGGCGTGTACAGGAAAGAGCACAGCTGCAGAATAGATTCTTGATCTGATGAGAGTTGTCACTGAACACAAACATAGGCAGATTTTTCATATATTAAGGCTATATATTTAATTTCCAGGTTGTTATAATCATATTTTACAAAGATCTTCATCTACATGCATTATTTTGTGAACACTCCCCATCTTGATACAATAACGAAATGAGAGATTTTTTTTTAAAGGACTTCCCATAATGTTATCACATGCTTAAACTGTGATTTAAACTTTGCAAGATTTGGTTATGAAATTTTGCTTTTTCCAAATAATTCCACAGTGAGATTTTTTTATCTAACACATCATATTTGATTTTTTCCAGTCGTTGAAGTCATGAGCCAAAAGACATGTAAACCAGTGGTTTCCGGAACTTAGGATTCCACAGGCCAGATCTTGAAGTACGTCTTGAAGGTTGAAGGAGGACGGCCTGCTCACTAATAACGTTCAGTACATTTTCAGAAGGTGAGGCAGCGCCAAGCCTCTGTAAAGTGGAGAACACTGCAGCACAGGGAGTTAAAAGGAAATCAATGTCACATGGCCTAGTGCCTGGCATCTTCTAAGAACCTTAATAAGAGTGTCACTATTTTTTTTTTTCAAACTACCCCTTGTTTTCCGATTTCTTCAGTTGAAGGGGCAGTGAATATTCAGGCCTCCATGAGCCCGAGGCCCTCCTCCGCTGAGCACACTAAGTCTGACTATTGTACCCTGGAAGGAGTCTCAGCAGCTACACAGATCAGATGTGAAGCTGGGTTCTAATAAAACTTTATTTGTGGCCACCGAAGCTTGACTTCAGTGTAAGTGACAGGGGACTTTCAGCTCTTTGAAAAGGCAAAACCCAGGCTCCTGCAGCTCAGTGCATACAGTAGCAGCTGTCCCTAGGAACCCAATAGAAATGTGGATACCAACTGTGACCTCTTGTCTTCCCATGTGGAGAACTAGGACACTGAACACAGTAAGCAAAGGCTGGACCACTGAACTTTAGCCCAGGCTTGCTCTCCACGTTTAATTTCTCACTAAGATGCCCAGGCTGGTCTAAAGCTGCAATCCAGGCAGGCCTTGACTTAGCAATCCTCCTGCCTCAGCCTCCTGGGTAACTATGATTATTGACTTGCACAGTCAGGCCTGGGTGCACATTTTCTTTCAATTAAGACTAAAATGAAAGTTTGAAAAATACAAAAAACACAGCAAGAAGTGTAAGGTGTTAGCAGACACACAAAGCCTGCCCTGCCTCCTGCTCCACACAGTTAAGGCCTGGCAGACCGTGTGGGCTCCTCCACCACTGGAGGTAGCGAGACTGACAGAGAACACTCCTGACTCCCCACCCTTGCTATTTCTATGGAAACAAGTCCCGTACTTTTATATAATGCCCCTTTCAGAGTAAAGTAGACAGTGAGATTTTTATTCATCAATGAAAAGCCCATTCAAAACTTTGTTCCCACCAAGAAGAAAAGATAAACAATAATTTCACGTGGTAATTTCCCAAATTTCTGTACCATATCTACATATCCAAACACAGCTGGGTGAAGACACGCATTGGCTCCAGGCAAAGAATAAGCCTGCTTACCTTTATTTTAAAAGGAGAAGCGCAATGTTTATCCAATCAGAAGGACGCCTCAGCTCCAGGCCCGGCTGAAATGAAACTATACATCCCAAACAAAAACAGAGGCAGACAGCATTTTCCATGTAGATTTTTTTTTTCCATGTGCATGGTGGGGAAGGGCAAGCAGAAAGGGAGAGAAGCATTTTGAACAAGAAATACACTTTGGACAGAATGGCAAGTTCTAGATTTTAAAAGGCAAATCAGGAGATATTGTTGCCACTTTCAGGAGCTATGGTTGAGATGAACACTGTCTGTATTTCCTGCCACACCGTATTGAATACCTGTGAATAGCTCATGGAAGAAATGTGCGCTAATTAACTCCTATAGAAGACCACAAATGTGCTAAGGTTTCTCTCCAGCTCCTATTTTATAGTGTATATGAGTATAATAAATCTCAACAGCGTGTAAAACAGTAAAATAACAAATTGTAAAGAATGGTGTACCGTCCCTGTAAACACTTTCTATAAGTTTTGTATTTTTTGTTTGGTTTGGTCTACTGGTTTTGGGTTTGCAAACTTAATGGAACTAGACAGGATGGTGCCTGCCACTGAGGAGCTACTACCACATGGAAATGTGGCTGTTCCAATTGACATGAGCTGTGGACAAGAGTTCCATGCTGGATTTGAAAGTTTGAGCAAGAAAAGGGAAAAAACGGACGGCAGATATCCCATTTTTATTTCTGTGTGCTTTACAGATTGAAGTAATATTTTTCCAGTTTCAGGTTTCGGGGAAGATGGAGTTAGACTTGGCCTGTCTCATTTTACCCTAATGTAGCTACTGGAAGAGCGAATTGCATTCTGTAGCTCCTGATGGAGCTTCTGTGATGGCTGAATGACATGCCTGGGTTTAACTTCTTAACCTGCCCATGGTACCTCGCTGTGAAGGAAGGAGCTCAGAGAGGAGAGGAAGTTTGGCAAGAGATGCTACCTCTGGGGTTATGTGCCTGGATGTAGTTTTCCCATGTGTATATGCGTACGACCAGCTGAAACCCAAAACGTATCTTTACAGTAATGGAAAGTTAGCTACACAGGCAAACCTGACGAGCAGAGTTTGTTCCTCGGGTCCCTCATTAGTGGAAAGAAGGAGTCGACTTCTGCAGGTTGTCCTCTGACCTTTAACAATGTACACACACATGCATACACACACAAGTACATAAATAAGTAGATAAATAAATAACCAAATGTAAAAACAACATGCTATTAATAAGATACAATTAAATTTTGGTGGCAGTAAAGTTTCTTTCTGTACTGTCTGAAAAAGTGCTCCATCGGAAGGGCTGGAGAGATGGCTCAGCCTCCCAGAGGGCTTACTCACTGTTCCTCCAGAGGACCAAAACTTAGTTCTCAGCACCACACTAGGTGGCTCAGGACTGCACCTTCAGAGGTTCTAATGGCCTCCTCTGCCCTCTTCAGGCTCTGGTGTATATATATCCTACACACTCACACACGCACATGTTCATAAGTAAAAGCAGTGCAAAGATGGAAGAGTACTGGCTTGTTGCTCAGTGTGTGCATGTGGGCATGTGTCTGAGGGTGAGTGTGTGCAACCCTGCATGCATACATGCCCGTTTCTGTATGTATGTTTTCAAAATATTTCCTTATACATAGAATTAGATGTTGTTGGTTCAGGGCCTTTGTCTCCTAATATTTTAAAAGAAAAACATGTCATTTTATATAATTCCATTAGATAAATATTTTTGTGGAGAAAATTTTAAGCAAAGTCTCTAAACATCCTGTGTTAAGAGAAAGAGTACAAAACATGCGATTAGAACCCTGGCTTGGGACCGCCTTCCACAAAGGATGCGGCACTGGCTTGGGACCGCCTTCCACAAAGGATGCGGCACTGGCTTGGGACCGCCTTCCACAAAGGATGCGGCATAGTGCCCCCATAGTTATTTAAAACAACAGATTTTCCCACCAACTTAAAAATACAGTTGTTTACTTTTAATAGAAATTTGGTTTATTCTCCTCAATAAGAATTCAATTGCAAGCAATATACTTGGTAATGAAACCCTTGATTACAAATAAGATTTAATTTTCTATGATTTCTCTAAAATAGGATCAAATGCTATCAATTCACAATTATCACTTTTATTGCTAGGGATATTGCACTTGTTTATCGTGGGTTTTGAAAACAAACTCTAAAGAGCTGCTCTGAGGACATCAGTTGCCGTTTATTTTGCCTGATCTTTTTGACATTGTAAAACATAATAAATGATGCCAGCTACATACACTCGGAATGGGAAGACAGTAACGTTGACCATTTAGTATCCAACTCTATAGAATCAGCCTTACCTGCATATGCCTCGGTTTTATGGATGAGGTTCCAGACCTCCTGAAGTCGCAGCTTTTCCTCTTTGCTTTCTATGGAAATGCCCTGTGTTCTAAGACACAAGCATGGCTGTTGCTTTTACTTCATTTGCCCATGCTTTTACTCCATTGGCAGTCAAAACAACAGGAGAGAATGTGAGGCTCAAATTGAGGGTCAAAGTACCAGCTGGGTCACCCACTGGGGAGAGCCCTCATCCTGAGTCTTTTACATATCAGGGAGAAAGAAAGCAGCTAGCTGGCTTCTTATAGGAGCGTTAGTTCCCCTGGCCAGAGCTTCCCTCTCGTGGTCTCTGGTCGAATGGTTCTCTAAGCCCCATCTAATGCCCTCACATTGGTGGTCATGTATCTACACCACCTACCCACTGTAGTTCTTCCTTTTACAAGTAGACAGCCTTCTGATGTCATGGACTTCCCTAGGGAGAAAATTCTACCCAGAATGTGAAGTTTAGTTTAGAATAATTACCCCAGTGTGACCACCTAGGCATGAATTTGTGAAAGTCAATATGACAATTGGACTTTTTTTCCAAGTTAATCTTTCTGGAATGTATATCTTGATTATTTTATAGTCAAGGGGATTTCTGCATTGAAAGGGAAAAGAAAGCCCTGTGCTCAACCCTGGGAAATTCAAGCACAAGTGAGAAAAAGCAATCAGATGACTGACTGGGTAAGAAGGAACACGTTCCCAAATGCAGTGCTAGTAGTAATCCAGGCCTGTATGACTGACTGGGTAAGAAGGAACACGTTCCCAAATGCAGTGCTAATAGTATTTCAGACCTGATGACAATCTGAATTTGAAATGTGCTGAAGGGGACATTTTAGGGATTATACAGTAAATTTTCTTCCGCTTGGTTAGAACAAAAATCTCCTGATTCCTCATGGCCCAGCTTCCAGGATCTGCAGGCTGTGTGGAAATGATAGTTTTTTTATGCATTAATGTTTACATAACTGCTATTTTTGTAGACATTTAAATTACAGAGGACAGCAATTGTTGAGGGGGGGAAAGCTGTATAAATAAATAGAAGCGAAAACGTTTCACTCAGAGACGAGTGCTTTCTTAGTCCTAGCCAAAACTTCTTAGGCTGTTTGTGTAGAATTGCTCTTTGGGCCAGAATAAACAAGTTTATCCCCCTCCCTGAATAAAAATACTAAGACTAGCAGGACAGTCAACAGAGTGATGGAACTGTTATTCCCCACAAATGATATAATTAACAATTTTATTTTTGTTTTCTGGGGATATGTTGCCTCAAGTTAATATGGCTGCCATTTTAGGGACAATAATAGAAGAATAAACAAGAGTGAGTTGTATTTCACACATCTTTGGTCAGGACACAAGAACGGGATGTGTGTCACGTGATTTGGTAATTTGTAGTTTATATTAAAAGTCACAGATTACCTGAAAACAGTCCCATACCCTGGTTCTGGATTGGACAGGGTTTGGGGTATGTCCTCTACAGCTTTGTGTGCTAGAAGCTTGAGTGTCGTCATGGAGACAGGAAGGTGGTGGGGCCCTGTGGAAAGTAAGGAAGTGATGTGGAAGGTCCTTATGCATATGTGATGATTTTATTGGTTAATGAATAAAGCTGAGTTGGCCTATAGCAGGGCAGAATATAGCCAGGCTAGAAGAGATATATAGAGAGATTAGGCAGAGTCAGAAAGACAGATGCCAGAACTTTACCCAGTAAGCCACAGCCTTGTGGTAATACACAGAATAATAGAAATAGGTTAATTTAAGATGTAAGAGTTAGTTAATAAGAAGCCTGTGCTAATAGACCAAGCAGTGTTGTAATTAACATAGTTTCTGTGTGATTATTTGTGTCTTGGTGGCTGGGAAATGAACGAACAGTCTCTGCTTACAGAGGGCACCCACCATTTGGATAAGACCTAAAAAAGTTTAAGAAAAAAGAGAGGGCTTCTAGACCCACAAAATGGGAGTCAATTGGAGCTTGTTGGTAGCTGCATATTTTTAGATAGGCTCTGTTTGCTGGCAGCAAGCAGAGGCTCAGCTCCTTTAAGAGGTTTCCTGACTCAGCTTTGGTGGCAAAAACTGTGTGGCTTCTTTAAGGGAAGGCTTTCTGGTTCATGCTGGCTGCATAAACCCTGGCTTTTTTGGGAGGCCCTGCACTTAAATGGGGTCTGTGAGCAGTATGCTGATGGAGGAAGGTCATTGGTTAATTAATAAAGAAACTGCTTGGCCCTGGTAGGTTAGAACACAGGTGGGTGGAGTAAACAGAACAGAATGCTGGGAGGAAGAGGAAGTGAGGTAAGATGCCTCAGACAGACGCCATGCAGCTGCTCCCCAGGGCAGATGCGATGAAGCAAGCCGCCAGGTCAGACATGCTGAATCTTTCCTGGTAAGATTGGTGCTACACAGATTATTAGAGATGGGTTGATCGGGATATGAGAATTAGCCAGTAAGGGCTAGAGCTAATGGGCCAAGCAGTGTTTAAAAGAATACAGTTTGTGTGTTGTTATTTTGGGGCATGAGCTAGCCAGGCGGCTGGGAGCTGGGTGGCAGGAACGCCAGCCCGCAGCTCCTTCAACATTGTGCTACTAGTTACTCAATGGCAACATAGACCCACTGTGTCCCTGGAGCTGGGACAGTGAAAATGGCTGCGCCCATGATTCATGGAGGCGGTGAACATACCTCCGTCAGGTTGGATGGGGTGGAACCAACAGGCAGGGCCGTGGAGTTGGGCCTAGCTGTTGGGAGCAGTGAGACCCCAGATCCTGAATTTCTTGTAAACAACTTGTTTTCCCCTGATCTGAGTGCCTACAGCTGCTCTGAGCATGAGACCTTCGGGAGTTCCTGATGGCAGGAGAGTGGTTCCTGGTGGGTTTGGATGGGGTGTGCCTATCTCTATATAATCATATCTCTATATAATCTGCCCCTGAACACAATAAAGGGGGCATTCTTGGGGAATTCAAGGATGACCCGTGTCACTGTCTCTCTGTCTGTGTGTGTCTGTGTATTTTAACCAGCACGCAGAGCGCAGACACGGGGGCGCAGTGCATGGCACCTAGCCTACTTAGCAATTTAAAAAGAACTCCTGGTCAGAAAATGATTACACATGTGCAATAAAGATAGATTCATACAAAAATGAATCTCTGAATAGGTCACAGTGTGTTTTAAAAATGTACTTAGACTTGGGAGAGAGAGAGAAAAGGGTATAGACAAGAGTATAAATAGTTTAAAGGAGTAAAGATAATTAAATATTAAAAAGTAATAAAGTTTAGGCCAAATAAAGATGCAAAATATACAGAGAGTCTGGATTATGTATAATATTGTGTTTTCTTTTAGTTTTTTGACTGTTGATGAGCTAACTGCAGAGAGATATTTGATTGTGGGGCTGCTAAGCTAAACTAACATAAAGGTATCTTGTCTTCAAAATTTGAGTCTAAGGAGATGCTACTTTTGTTTCCACAGAGGATGAGAACCTGTGGATTCTATCCAGGCTAATGTGGTTTGATGGAACAAGACACCCTGAAAGGTCTTTGTGAACCCTAAAAATACTTCATCCAACAAATAGCAGGAAGCAATTTGGATAAAACTATGCCCAAATTCCCAAAATTATTGTTTACAAATGTTTGTTTTCATTTAAAGGGGCTTAATTATAACTGATAAATGGTCGTAGTAAATTTCTCAACAAAAAACAAATAAGGGGAATATTATATAGAGATGAATACTTTTCATTGGTATTGATCTTGGTCTATTGCTACAAATTTAAGGTCAATTTTGTTACAATGTATATGTGTACTTCTACTCTTGTTTAAGGCATTATGCTTGTGTAGATCATTTAAAAATGTAATGTATAATTAAGAAATACAGGTTGATAGATAGTCATTTATAATAATCAAACTTTTAGTCATGTTAGATTTTCTAGATATATAGGGATATATTTCAGTTTAGTAGATCATCTTTAATGCTTCAAAGATCTACAGAATATGGCATTTAAAAAGTTTTAAGAACTCAAACTTTTCTCAATGTGACAAGGCTAGCCATTTGGGCAAGATACTGCTCTTTCCTTGACTGTTTTATAGTATTCTGTATGAATTGGATATGTAGGACCCACAGAAAAGTGACTGCTGAACTTCCAAAACGTGAATGGTCCTTCAGGTTCTTGATTCACAGAAGAAGCTTCTAGGCATTCTGCAGGACATAGAAGAAAGCAATTGATGAACTTTGCCATTACAAGGCAGAACAGATCTTCAAATTTCCTGCTTCATGGAAAAGTCTATGGGCCTGTAGGCTGAAGATGGATGCCTCAGTGTTACAGTAGAACTTTGGTAACTGTCCAGGCAGCAAGATGTCTCTGTCAATTCTAGAACTTTGGAAGTTGCTTAAAATGCATTTCCTGTTTGCTTAGGTAATATTATATGCTTTGGGGATCTTTGAAGAGTTCAAAACAGAGTTATGATAAAAGGCAAGTTAGATGGGAGGCAGAGGCAGGCGGATCTCTGTGAGTTCGAGACCAGCCTGGTCTACAAGAGCTAGTTCCAGGACAGGCTCCAAAACCACAGAGAAACCCTGTCTCGAAAAACCAAAAAAAAAAAAAAAAAAAAAAAGGCAAATTAGATATGAGATTTTAGACTCAAAAAGATTAAATTGATGATAGAATATTTTCTTTAATTTTTCCAGATATAAATGGACTAATACTGTAACTATAATTCTTGCTTAATAACTGTTTTGTATATGTAATTTTACTATGTTAAAGTTAAAACTTTCCGTTTTATTTAGCCAGAAAAGGAGAGATGATATGGGATGTCCTTCTCTATATGTGTTGTTTTTTTGGTTAATGAATAAAGTTGTTTTGGCCTATGGTAGGGCAGAGTATAGCCAGGCTGGAAGAGACAGACGCTGGAACTTTACCTGGTAAGCCACAGCCTCATAGCAATACACAGAATAATAGAAATGGGTTCATTTAAGATGTAAGAGTTAATAAGAAGCCTGCACTAATAGGTCAAGCAGTGTTCTAATTAATATAGTTTCTGTGTGATTATTTGGGTCTAAGTGGCTAGGAAACAAATGAGCAGTCTTCACTTACAATGAAGTCCCTGAGATCACTTCCTTCAACAGGGACCAAGGTCATTCTCATAAGTATCTCAGGTTCTATGAGGATGTCGGTGAAAATGAACAAGCTTGGTGCTTATGTCTGGCTCCCATTTTTTATAATGTCATTTCTAGGTGTTTTCCTACCTCACATGTAAGTCATGTCACACCCACATCACACTCACTGGGGCTGACCAAACTCAGCTCCTGATACAACTTTGGTTCCTCAAACTGAGTTAAATAAACCTCTTTGCATTATAAGGTATTGGGGAGTTTCTTATAGCAATAGAATATAGGCTGATGCAATTCTACATGTGTTAGGGGAAATGCCGCTTGTTGGTTTCCAGCTGCCTGGCTAGCTTAGACCCAAAATAATCACACAAAAACTGTATTGATTAAATCACTGCTTGGCCGATTAGCTCTAGCTTCTTATTGGCTAACTCTTATATTAATTTAACCCATTTCTATTAATCTGTGTATCACCACATGGCTGTGGCTTACTGGGTAAAGTTCCCATGTCTGTCTCCAGTAGCTTCATGGCTTCTCTCTGACTCTGCCCTTCTTTCTCCCAGCATTCCGTTTAGTTTTCTTTGCCTAGTACTATTCTCCCCTGCCATAGGCTCAAAGCAGTTCTTTATTCATTAACCAATAAAAGCAACACATAGACAAAAGGACCTCCCACACTATGCGTGTGAATTTCACAGGGGAAACCTGTAGTAGTCACTCTTTCAATTCTGTGGTAAAATGATGAGCAAGACAACGTAAGGACAAGGGTTTGTTTTAACTCGAGGGGATAGAGTCCACCAAAGGTGGTAGATGACGTGACAGGAAGCTGACACACACAGAGAGCTGTGCAGATAGGACATGGTGACAAATGCAAAGTGAGCCTGGAGAGATGAGAGCACATCTCTTTGATCAGATCATCCCCAATTCGAGTCAGTTATCTTTGGAGGTGATTGTTCATAGTATCTATTTTTTACTTGTTTGTTTTCAAAAGCATCCCAATTTTGTGGAATATTCCTTTACACTGGCTAATAGCTGGACAGGATAAGGCTAAGTGGGAATACCAGACTAAAGGCACTGGGAAGAAGAAAGGTGGAGTCAGAGGAGTCACCAGCCAGACACAGAGAGGAAATAGGAGGTTCAAGATGAAAGAGAGGTAATGCCATGTGGCATAATGTAGATTAATATAAATGGGTTCATTTAAGTTGTAAGAGTTAACTAGTAATAAGCCTAAGCTATCAGTTGAGCATTTATAATTAATATTAAGCCTCTTTATGGTTATTTGGAAGCAGTTTCTGGGACACAGGAGAACTTCACCTATACAATTTTTCTAATGACAAATTGTGTGATGACCTCTAACTTGTGGTACCCACCAAGGGCACAAAGGAAGCCCAAGAGTATGCCTCTTATAAAAACCCTAAGACCTCTCAAGGCACCCTAAAAGACTATCAGTACTGGTATTATTTGTTATAGGAAGTTGATACAAGGAAGTGTTATCATATGTAAAATGCAAATATTAGCCTCTTTAGAACTCTGAAATTAAGACTTTTATTTGCTATGATTTACCATGTATATTTCTTTTCTCTCTGATGTCACCAAGCATCTGGTAAACACAACTTAGGGGAGGGGAGGGTTATCTTGGCTTACAGTTCAAGGATGTAGTCTGTCATGGTAGGGAATTTATGGCTGTACGAGCTTGAGGTGGTTGGGGGCATCCTGTCCATAGCCAGAAGGAACAAAAGGATGGATACGGATATCGTCCACTGCTAGGAAGGACAGAGGGATTGATATGGATCCCATCTATAGCAAGGGAGGACAAGGGGGATGGATATGGATGCTGTCAACAGCCTGGAAACACTGAGGGATTAATATGGGTCTTGTCCATAGCTAGGAAGGACAGAGGGATTAATATGGGTTTTACTCACTGTCCCCTTTTTATGCAGTGTAGGACCCAAGTCCATGTGGTATAGGAGTTCCTTCTGTTTGTGTGTTGCTTTCATTGGATAATGAATAAAGAAACTAGCTTGTCCTAGTTGATAGGACAGAACTTAGGTAGGCAGAGTAGACAGACTGAATGCTGGGAAGAAGGGCAGAGTGGCGGATGCCATAGATTTCCTGCCTGAGACGGATGCTGGTTAAAATCTTGCCAGTAAGCCACATTCACATGGCAATACATAGATTAAAAGAAATGGGTTAAGATGTAAGAGTTAGCCAATAAGAAGTTAGAGCTAATGGGCTAGGCAGTGTTTAAATGAATGCAGTTTCTGTGTGATTATTTCGGATGTAAGCTAGCTGGGCGGTTGGGACGACAAGCAGCCCACTCTTCCTGTTACACGTGGAATGGTTTTACCTACATGTGAGATGTGTCCTTCTGCCTCAATTAATTTAATCTAGGAGCTCTCCCACAGACTCGACAAAGGTGATTCTAGAACCTGATGAGTAAAATAGTCAATATTGACCACCATACCTTACATAGGTACTTGTTTACATAAGTAAGTATCCCCAAGGTCCACTAGCTCCATCCTCCTGGCCCCTCTCAGAAGCCACTGGATTCTGCCTGGGAGTCCTGATTAAATATCTACACAGAAGACCCTCAGACTTTGACACCAAGAGCCATTCTGCAAAGGCCATCTGAGGGTGGCGAGTATGGAATCAGTGGTAATTGTCCAAGGTAAGAGGGAACTTGATTCAGGACCAATCCATCAGGAACAGTGGTTCTCAACCCAGGGTTATGACCCCTTTGGAGGCTGTATATCAGATATCCTGTATATCAGATATATTTACATTACAATTTGTAACAGTAGCAAAATTACAATTATGAAGTAGCAATGACATAATTTCATGAGTCGGATCACTATACCGTGAACTGTATTAAATGGCCACAGCATTGGGAAGGTTAAGAAGGAAGGGAGAAGCAGCCTGCAAGAGATGCAGCAAAGGAGAAGCAGTGTTTGGGATCCACGTTTGCAAAAGTGCTGTTTAATGTTGTGAGAAGATGGTGGCAACATGATGTCCACTGAGAAATGAGTGGACAAATGGAAATAAGGCTGATTTGTGAAGCGGACTATGACTCCACCAAAGGAGTGAAGATGACATGCTATGACTCATATGATTTTGCGAGCTGGGTTTTTCCAACTTGATGTCAAACTAGATGTATCTGAGAAAGAGAAAGGACAATTGAGCAAAGGCCTCCATAAGACTACCCTGTAGAAAGCCCATGATGCATGTTCTTAATTGTGATTAATGTGAGAGGGGCCAGCATGTTGTGACCCTGGGCATGTGCTCCTGGACGGTGTAAGAAAACAGCTGAGCAAGTCAGAAACAGGCAAGCCGGTAAGCAGCATCCCTCCATGGCTTCTACATCAGCTCCTGCCTCCAGGTTCCTGCTTTGCATTTCTGCCCTGATTTCCTTTGATGATAAACTGTGGTATAGAAGTATAACCAAAACAAACCCTTTCCTCTCCAAATTACTTTTGGTCATAGTGTTTTTGTCAATAGAAACCCTAACTAATACTAGAATTGTTTAAGATATTTTGAATGAGAGAATTCACCCCCCCCCCCGCCCCAAACAGGTATTGCATGATATCTCTGTGTGATGTACCCAGTCAAATCCCTACAGAAAGCAGAAGGGTTGATGGGGGAGTTTGGGAAGATGGCAGAGCTTTGGAGATGAATGATGGTAACAACTGTTCAACGCGGTGAGTGCATTTAACCCTCGGGATTCCATGCTTAAAATGATTCAGCAGGTGGAGCCCTCACTGCTCTTGCCGAGGACCAGAGTTTGATTTCCAGCACCCAGGGAACCTGACACCATATTCTGGTCTCCATGGGCACCTGCACATTTGCGCATGCATACATACACACTCATAAATATTTTTCAGTAATTAAGAATGTTTTGGAGGATGGTTGTTAGGTGTATTTCAGTGCAGTTGAGGCAAATGGATCTTAATTTGGTGGTTTTCCTTGGGTACCAGCATTGCTGTTGTAAACCACTCACACTTGCAAGGCAATGAAAATTTATTCTCTCAGTTTGGGAAGCCTGCAATCTGATCTCAGGAGCCACTCTCTTTCTTTTGAAGACCATGATGGAAGATTTGCTCCTTGTCTTTCTGGGCCCTGGTGGCTACTGGAAAACCTTTGCTCTTCCTTGGCTTTGGGATGTTATTCTCATCTTCACTTCTGCCTTGGCCCTGGGTCTTATAGCCTCTGTCCTTTCCTTACACCTTTCACAGACATTGGTCACATTCATAGGCCCCGGAGGGCGCATGCGTTTAGGGTGGCCACAGTTTGACCCAGCACCACAAATCAAGGCGAGCTTGTTTCTGGTGAGCTGCTCTCACTCTTCCCAGTGGGTCCGGGGAAACACCCAGTCTCCTGGCGGTCCACAGCCTTCCTCTTTCTTCTCACCTCTCCATTCTGGAAGCTGCACTGGTGACTTCTGAATGTACTATGTACTATGCAAGAGAGCAAGCAGGCTGACCTAGAAGGGGAGATACTTCGTCTCCCTCTGTACCCTTAGATGCTTCCGAAGAGGCCTCTTTATGGAACTCAGTGGCGGTAAAGGAGACAGAAACTGCATGAAGTGCAGGGTCAGAGCCCCTTGGCTCTTCTTGTTGCCACATGGCGCTAGCAGCCATCTCTTGCCAAGCCCGAGTGTCTGCTGCTCCTAGTCTGTGCCCTTTCTTTGACCAGATAAACTTAGTCCAAGTCCTTTGATCATCGTCCTTTCCCATGCTAAAAAAAAAAAAGAAGCCTTACTATCCTCTGTACTCTGAACGCCCTCTCACTTGCCAAACCATGGGTTCTTTTTGCGTCTTTCTTTCTATTGGTGGGTGTATAATGGAGTAACATTTCTACCAGGTTCTTCATCTATGTTTCTTTTTTTAAAACAAATATTCCATGTTGAATAAGCCAAAGAGCCTAATCCCTGTCCCCTTTTCTGTAACCTCTCTTTGGGACCAAGCTGACCTGGTAGGTGCACAGACTAGATTATAAACCCCATAGCTGTCTGACAGCATATGAGCACTTGTAGAAACTCTTGGGCTTTGGTTCTCAAAATGGCTTGGGGATAGTCAGCCTATCTGGGTGGAAATGATTTATAGGCAGCCTTAGAGGGCTCTCATCCAGGTCCTTACCCACTGAATGAAGAAACAAATAAAAACACAAGGTTCATTGCCCTAGAATGTGAAGTGCATTACAGTTCTTTTTCACTCAGCTTCAAGACTCTCATATTTCATTTCAATTACATATATAAAAAATACTCGCTTCACTGGATGGTTTGATTAAGTAAGCATTCTCTCTTTAAATGGTGAAAATAAATATCAAGAGAGTCAGTGTGCATGCCAAGTGTGTCCAGTGAAGCAATGTGTGTAGGCAGCTTTGGAACGGTGACATGGTGATTATCTGTGCATAACTTGGTCATAATATCATCACTGTCTAGACTCCTAGACAATTAGCATCCAGACATACTATAGCTCAGATGGAGGAAGGTCATGAAAAAAGATGAGAGGGAATAATCCCGCATGGGAAAGAAAACCTGGTACCCTGCCCTCTAGACAGGTAGATGCTGGCAGTTAACCTGGGACTGGCTTACAGGGGCGGCTCTCTTTCACCAGTCCCTTGTTGGTCTCTCTTTCTATAGGTGTGGGCAATAAGCTATGTCTTCCTGTCATCTGCTCTAATACTTTTCAGTTGTTGTAAGGATTCCCTCTAGCTTCCTCTCTGTTACTTTAAAGAATGCCCAGCATTTAAAGAAATACGGTTTAATAATAAAAATCTCTGTACAGAAGAGATGCCGTGTCTCAGAGAACAAGAGAAGGGTTCAAGCAGGAGTACCAGTGTGTAGGCAGGGCACCTTAAGAACTACTTTTTCCAAGTCACTGGATTCCCTTCTATCACCTAGATTAGGTATGGCTTGAGTTCCTAGAGGGTCAGAGGATACAGAGGTTATAGGTCTGTTAGCTCCTGCTGCAAGCCTGGAGCGTGTGACCCAGCCTTCCTAGCAACTGTTTGGGGTCGGGTTAATTCTGGCTGAGGAGATGTGGGCAGAAGTCAGTGGTGCCTCTTGAGGGTCTGACCCCTGGAAACCTCCCATCTGTTTATTCACACTTTCTCTCCTTGTCGCCCACGGAATCCAGATGAGTTCTGGAAATCCCTGGGCAGTTATAGATGGAGACGAGAAAAGCCCAGATAACGAACGTCCCCTACCACTGGAGGAAGAGAAGCCTAGAGAAGAGGCTCTGAGTTTGTCCATGGCATATGTGAGAAATAGTTTGGTTCTGTTAAGCAGCCAGAGTCTGGGTTTTCAGTTACAGTAGATAATCAACTTGTTCTGAGTAATAGATATGGCTAATGTTACAGCTACTTATTTAGTAAGTTGAGAAGGGGTGCATTCTGGTGTTTTAGGGTAACTGCTGTCTTTTCCAGAAGAGCCCAAGCAACAGATGATCACTGCCTACTTATTGTGAATAAAGTCTCCTCCATCGGCATACCTTCCATGAGGAGCTATTGGTTTTCAACACCCAAACTTCATAGGACATACATGTTTGCCTATATCCATACAGAAAGTGTTCTGCTTATCTCTCCCAACATGAATATGACACCTACTCAAAGTCTGAACAAAGAGAAGCAGACAAACTGAAACGGAGGGGTTCTCTACACAACACCTGACTAATCCTAACACCTCAAAAGTCTAAGAAGCCGTCGTGGTTGACGGGTGCCTAAGGACACATGATGGCCTGATAAGGTGGTAGCCTGGAGGGGACTCTGGAAATAAGGAGAGAACGTGAGGAGTGTAAGTGCATAGGAACCCAGTTAGTGACAAACACTGATGCTGGCATTCATTCATTTCGTGTGTGTATGCAGGGCTGCACCAAGTTTAGAGTAGACTGATGTGATTGAAGTAGCCAGGGCTCTTAGACTGGCCTGGCCATTCCCTGGAAATCTACAACCCCTCTAAAGCTGGAATTCTCCACGTTAGTCCTTGGGACTAGAATCTTCAACTGAGCCAGTCTCCCTGGGAGTTTGTGGCTCTACTGCCTGACCAGCAAGACCTAGCGACCCTTCTCTCTCTGCACCACTCCCAAGGATTGGAGATACAGGTGCACCTGGCACACTCATCCTTTGCACAAGAGCTGGGGCTCTGAGCTCAGGCTCTCACATCTGCTCGGCAAAGACTCTTGCCCACAGAGCCATCTTCCTGGGTCCTTTTCATCTTTTAAAGGGTAGATAAATCATTTCCCACAAATATTTACTGTAACAAAACATCTCCAATTACTTCCTAGTGGGCAAGTGCAGAGGGTATAGATCTTGGATAGTTCTAGCTCTAAGTGGGACCAGGACCCACATGCCCAGCAGCCACAGTCGACAACCGTGTCTTTGGTGGTCTTTAAGCAGAACTGTGAACGAACACTTTACTCAGAAGTCTGATGTTGATAAATGAAAGGCAGCAGAAGGTAGAATGGCCTGGTGATGCTGAGTGTGAGGAGCCGTGGTGCGTCTGCGCAATGGTTTGCTTTGTGATTTTGTCTCTCCTTGGTCACCTTAGCTTCTCAACTGGGAATTCCTCAATGGAAAGGCTGCATTGAATTGTGTTCATCTTGCTATCTTCAGATACAGTATGAGTTTACAGGCCTGCACACACACACACACACACACACACACACACACACACACACACACAGTCTTGTATGCAGAATGGGTAGACATCATTGTGGCAGGGTGGACAGAACCCGAAGATGTTGAATCTACTACCCAGGTGGAGACCATATCTGAAGCTGGGCGGGAGTTTGAAAAGAATGTTTCTGGGACCTCAGCCCAGCCTGAACAAAGGAGTGCTTGGTGGAAGGCAACAAAGGCATGCATGTGTGGAAACTCAGAGACCAAAAATCAACGGGTAATGCATCTTTGTCCAGACTTCAGGTTTCTTCTTAAACACCCATCAGCCCTGGGCATATTGAAGAAGTTGGGGTTTTATTTTCACTCCTGCAGTGAAAACATCACAGCAGAGATACAAAAGCCCATCTTTAAAAGCCAATGCTGAAATAACAAACTTGCTTCAAAAATGAGTACTTAAGAAAATGGGCATTTTTAAGTGGGCACGGCACCAACCTGGTTACGCCAGTGTTTATTTTTCTACGGAATGTGTGTGCACGTTGTGGGCTGTAAATGGAACCCTGGCCAATCCCAGCCAGGCATAAAAGAGTCATTTAGGCTCCCTTCAAAATCATTAGGGCTATGAGTCCTGACATGAAGTGAGTGGCATGCACCGGCTCCTGCCAGCAGGAGAGTCAGTGCAGGAGAGTTCAGAGTCCTCAGAGCTGGGGGAGGGGTGGGTTCTAGGGCGGTTTGCCCTCCCATGCAGCCGTCAGGTAATTATAACCTTCAGAGGTTGGAGCATTTGCTAACTCATAGCCTCCATGCCGGGTGGAAGGAAAATGCATCAACCACTTTCCTGGTGTTTGTATCAGGAGGCTGGGGGACACGTGCAGACCCCGCATCCACTCCTCAGGAAGTCAGCCTTAAACTCTAGGACCCCCACGTCTGATACTTCTGGCACTGGCTCCATCACATTAGGGACTGATTGGTTTCCTGGTGGTTACGTGGAAGGTCTCTGGACACTTAACACACTAAAATCCTCCATGGATGATAGTCAACCTTTTGACTTCCTTGGGCCACACTAGATGAAAATAAGAATTCTTGGGCACACAGAGTATCTAACCCACAGCTCTCAGAGTGTAGGAGCTTATATACGTGTGTTTCACCTGCCACTATGAGAGGACATTCTCACTATGGAACTGCACGCTTAAGAATCTTTCAATGAAGTTAAAAAGTACAGAAGTAGATCTCACTGTTTTAAGTAAGTCTGTGGTTTTTCTTGCGCCACAGCACAGCACTCCTAGGCTGTAAGGCGCCCATGCAGCTAACTAGCTAAGGTGGGCTGGTATCTGTTTGGTTTAAAAGAGAACATTTAGATAGACAAAGTGAGGCTTTGTCTCCAACAGATGTGTGTGTGTGTGTGTGTGTGATGTATCTATATAATATATAAAGTATATATTATATATATGAATAATCTGTTGGGAAAAAAGTCTCATTTTGTCTATCTAAAGGCACACACACACACTCACAAACTTCATTCCAAATGATCCACAGCTTACAAACTGGCACAAGTTGCAAGGGACTTTTGTCTCTTCAATGAGAGTCGGCATTATCCAGAGAGTTTTAAGTCATGGGGGTGTGAAATCAAATTAATGGTTCTCAGCCAGCACTGAAAAGCAAGATAGACTCAAATAAAGTCAAGATTCTCATCTGATTTTGAGCATGGTCAGAATACATAAGGGTAGCAAGATGCTGCAGAAACACGCATGACTCCGCCCATTGTGTTGTGTCATAGAAACTGGACTGGGTTCAGAGTCCATTGCTAGAGCTGCCAAGTTGTCATACAGCCGTTTCCTCTGAACTGAGACGTTTTACCATGGACAACAGCTTGAGAAGACCCAGGAAGCTTTAGAGGAGACTGGTTAGGACACCAGAAGTGAATAACCAAAGTATTAGGAAGTTCCTGAAACTTACCTGGTGGACAAGAACCCTCTATCCCCAAGTTTTCACAGCTTAAGAACTGCTGAGGGGAGGAGATTCCCCAGCTGCTGAGCTTCTTGCCCCAGTACTCTGAGGTCCCAGCTTTCATGTGCTGTTGCTCATGCTGGCGTTGACTTTTGCAAATGTGTCTGCCTTTGAGTTGCCCATGCTTCTCTAACTTCTCAGCCACATACCTACGAGCAACCTCAATAAACTCATTGATTCATCCAATTGGGCCTCGATGGTTCTTATGGCTGATCTTGGTTGTCAGTTTGACAAACCTGGGAAGAGTGAACCTCAAATGAGAAATTGTTTTCATTGTATTGTACTGCAGACATGTTCTATGGGCATTTGTCAAACTATTAATTGGAAGAGACGGGCCCAGTCCACTGCCTGGTCCCGTGCTGAGTAGATGAGCCTGGGTGGAATCAGAAAGCGGCAAACAAGCGGTACAGGGCACCTCTGTAATCTCCACTTCAGCTCCTGCCTCCAGGTTCCTCTCCTGAGTTTCTGCCTTGGCATCTGTCAACAGTGGACTTTAACCTATAAGCCAAAAATAAACCCTTTCCTCTCCCAAACTGGTTTTTGTTAGCATTTACTATAGCAATGAAGTATTGTTACTTCAATCTGTGCTCCATCTCATACATGGGATGAGGAGCTGTGTGTTAGGGAGGAGTGTCACACGCAGTCCTGAGGAGTGTCACACGCACTCGGGAGGAGTGTCACACGCAGTCTGGAAGAGTGTCACACGCAGTCCTGAGGAGTGTCACACGCAGTCTGGAAGAGTGTCACACGCAGTCTGGAGGAGTGTCACACACAGTCCGGAGGAGTGTCACACGCAGTCCGGAGGAGTGTCACACGCAGTCCGGAGGAGTGTCACACGCAGTCCGGAGGAGTGTCACACGCACTCGGGAGGAGTGTCACACACAGTCCGGAGGAGTGTCACACGCACTCGGGAGGAGTGTCACACGCAGTCCGGAGGAGTGTCACACGCACTCGGGAGGAGTGTCACACGCAGTCCGGAGGAGTGTCACACCACTCTGGATTCCTTAAGGGGCAAGACTCCTTCAGGGTTCTGACTTCCTCTTGCCCCTCTAGCCAGTATCTCCTTTCTCCCCATACTGCTCCTTCATCTCAGAGGGTGACTTTGGAGATCAGTGTAGATGGGCCTTCTTGCTCTCTGCTCCGAGGTTAGTTGAACCTGGAAGGGAGGGTGGAGCGGGAGTCAGGCCTCGTTCCTGCCCCTCCCCTTCTGAAGATTTCCCTGAGTGAGTTGTGCGTCTCCATTGAGAAACGCCTTGACTCCCACTCCAGTCTCGCAGCAGACTAATTTGTGTCTTCTGGAATGGGGACAAATTCAATGAGCTGACCATAGATCATGATAGCGTGTATGTGTCATTCAAAATAGTTTTATGAATCTATAGGGAGGAGGTAAGATATTATTCGGTCCTAGAAAATGCTCGTTTGGTGATGAAGGCTACCATATTATAAAATAACTTGATAGGAGCCTGGGAGGTAACTTGATATAATCTTGCAAATACATCTCAACAAAGTGGCAGGAAATCCCACTTTGTTGGCTGAATATATTCCCAATAATTACTAGAAAACTCATAAGAACAATTTTTTAAGTTTAAGTGAAAATTTTTAATATAGATCATTCAAAATTTCATTATTAGGCTTCATTCTTTTTAGTCAACCAGCATGTGTTGAGATCTTATTTAATTTCTGTTATTTGCCCAGCACAGTTTTAGGTGTTTGGGGTGCATCAGAGAATCAAACCCAAACCCCAGTCTTCATGGAGCTTAAATTGCATGAAAACAAATTGAGCAACTTCACTATCAGTGAACCCCTTCTCTTGGTATTGCTAAATTCTGTGAAAGAAAGCAGATCCTGGCAAGGGAGGCCTTGGGATTCTGGGAGTCAGTGGTTAAATTGTGGATCACTTAGGAAGGCTAAGCCTCACGAAGACAAAGCTGGAACGGATATCAGAGGGTGTCTGAGAGCATCAGTAAGGCGGAGAGAGGCCCTCCGTGCTGAGAGCCTCCCTAGAGGACTCTGACTCACCCCGGCCAGTGTGGTTGATTTACAGTTCCCAGAGCAAAGAAGGGTGATAGAGGATATTGTGGGGGACACAGGAGACCTTTGACCTTCTTTGGCTCATCTATGAAGAAGGCAGCATCACTGAAGTTTCTGAGCAGATGAAAGACATGAGCTGACCTATGTGATCCGTGTTCCAGCTGACATGTCAGTACATACGTGGCAACAAGAAGCCTCATTTAGTGACTCGTGATGGTTAAGTGTTTCCCATAAGCATTCGTGTATTGGGAAATTATTCCCTCTGTCCCTATGAGTGGGCTTGGTACATAGGTGGAGGCATTCCCATCATGAAGGGGTTGAAGTCACTATCACAAGAATGGGGTAGTTCTCACAGGAATGGCTTTCTTACCGGGTTATTTCTCTAATGTGCCTCCTCTGTCTCCCCAAATGATGTCCTCCATCAGACTATGGGGTAATGAGAAGACCCTTAACTGAAGCCAGGGCCATGTTCTATGACTACCCAATATCTAGAAACACAAGCGAAGCAAACTTCTGTCCTTTATAAACCTCCTAGTGTGTGCTATTAATTCATAAATGCAGAAAATGGGCTATCAGGGAGATGCTCTCTGGACTCTGGGGATCAGCATGTCAGGAAGTGGTGAAAGCACTTTGGATTCTGATATCTATTGAAGGAAAAAGTTGGGCATTTTGTAGTGAGCTAAAGAGAAGGGTTGGATGCTGCTAAGATACTGGGTTTAACTAAGCTGAAAACTGCCATTCATTCGGCTTCAATCTCAGGAACCATGGATTGGAATCGGCTTCAACACACTGCTTGAACTGTGTGACAAACAGCCTTGCAATGATCTTCCCTCCAGAGGATTCGCAGTGAATCCAGAGCTGCTGGCCACCTCACACACAACACAATTTATCAGTTTATCCCCCAGCTTCCTATCTTCCTTCATTGATTGCTTCACACACTTTCTATATAAAAGAAGTTACCATTGCATAGGTGACTATGGAAGATTTCTGAATGAGCCAAGCTACAGGTTCGGTGCCAGGTTTCCGCTTTGGCTTGTTTTTGGTGAATACGGAACCCCATTAAAATAACATTTTGTAGCTCCCATGTGCATGCCACTGTTACTCCACATGCAAGCAATTAGCTACTAATGTATGCGCTTTTGTTCCCACTGCCGCTAAAAAAAGAAACACATTCCATGAATTATGTTTTAGAATTTGACTCTTTTATCGTGCTGATTGGGCAGTAACTGTAGAAAGGAGAAGACACATTCAGAGGCTGCCATGTAGGGTGACTAACCGCAGAGGGGCTCACAAGCGCAAGCGCGCTACAGAGCACCCAACCCCTTCCTGAGATCTGCCTCGTCTGTAGCCAGAAGGCACTCTGTGAACTACAGAGCTCAAGCTCCTGGATTAAAAGCCGATGGGAAGGATGAGTCCCATTCCCTGAAATGACTGAGCCGAGAGCAGACAGCTGAGCGGTAGATACAGAACCCAGGAACTGGGTGGACGGCCTCCCAGTCGGTGTAGCTTCCTGTCTGTGGTTGTTACTATGGATTACCAACTTGACAGAATCTAGAAACACCCAAGAATCAGCCGTCCTCTGGGCATGCCTAGGAGGGATTATCTGGATTAGGTTCATGGAGGTGAGAAGAGTCACTCTAAATGCGAGCAGCTTTTTGAGGCTTACTGCCTGCTCTTCCTACCGTTCCTCCAGCCAGGCCTACTAAGATGTGACCTCTTGGACCCTCCATTTCCCTAGCCTACAGCATTATGGGGATAGCCCGTGGCATTGCTGTCACGGCTACCTGAGAGACACCACTGTGTTACAAGAGTTATTTTGAGGTAAATATATCTGCTAATCAAGATCCAGAGATGCTGGACCTAGCGCTATGGCACACACCTCTAGTTCACCCAGAGGAAGTGGCTCCCCAGCCCATACCAAGGTGAGGGAGGTGACTCTGCATTAAAGGCAAAGCTTCCCGATCAATACTGGCTGTGTTTGCTTTAGCCAATCTCCCTAAAAATAGCCCCGTCTTCTTCTCTTTCCTCCATGGATATCCTGCCCTCATCCGTAGTTATCACCCCACCCTTTGACGGAAACCCTGAAGTCAGGCTGCTGCTCTGCGTTCCGCTCCCTTTCCTTGAGCACCTACACATGCGCATTAATACAATCCGTGTGCCCATTCTCCTCCTGCGCTGTCGTTAGTCCCTGTCACTCACACCCACCCCCACGGAGCTAAAAAGATAGTTCTGGATTTTGGTTTGGTTTGGTTTTTCATGACAGGGTTTCTCGTCCTGGAACTCACTTTGTAGACCAGGCTGGCCTCGAACTGACTGAGATCCACCTACCTCTACCTCCCGAGTGCTGGGATTAAAGGCGTGCGTCACCACCACCCAATACCGTATGAAAGATATTTCTTTTTACAAATTGATCATAAATGATATTAGTGCAGCATCTGGCGTATGAAAAGATAAATGATGATTCTTCCCTTGATTGTTTTCCTGTTTCCCGTCTCCCAATTTTTCCAAATCAGAGCATTCACATTCTCCATTCAGCCTCTTTGCCCTCAGCCCTGTACATCCCAGGGCAAGCTGCCCCACCTCCTAGCTAGAGAATCAGTCTGGGCCTCTCTCAACACTGCTGGTTTAGCGCTAGGCAATACTGACTCATCTTTCTTGTTAAGCTCTGTTTGAGGACAAGGAACCTTAAACATTAAACCCTGTGTTTTCCCTCACACCCAACTCAGAAACTAGAAGCCAGCACAGGGGCCAGTGGGAGGCGGGGAGACAGTGTGGTACTGTGGCCTACTCCACCTCAGGCCCTCTTTTCTGGAGAGGGATCATGGTTGGTGGTCTCTACTACCTCAGTCCTTCTCCTCTGGAGATGGACCTTGGTTTCACCACTGACCACAAGCTTCACATTTACCTTTGAGGATGGGCATGATGTTTATTTTGATTCAAGTGTTTAATGCTGTGTATCATTCTTGACAATGCACTTTTTCCTGATAGCAAAACCTATTATGTATCTAGGTCCCCACTTACATGTTGTATTTGTGACTTTTGGGTTAATAAACACCTGACAGAGAAATGTAATGTCAGCTTATTTTGGAGCATGGTTTCAGACCGATTTCAATCTATCTTGATGGGAAAAGCATGGTTGGGAAATGGTCCAGTCTTTGATGGTGCGGCTGTATGGAGGAGACTGCTTTCTCCTCCTCGTGGACTTCAATCAGAATTAGTGCCAGGTTTTAGCCTTCAAAGGCCTATCCATAGTAGCTAATTCTAGTCCATACCCCACCAGAGAAAGGTCTTGCACCACTCAAAGCAATACTACAAGTTGGAGACCAAGATTCCAAACATGTATGTGTAAGACTTTCAAGGCCTAAAGACAGTGCCAACTTCTGTTAAACAGATACTTACATTAGCTCGCTGTTTCTCTCTTTATTCCCTGCTTGTGTGATACAGTGTGTGTGTGTGCAGTCACAGCCATCTGCTATTTATTGTTCTCAATTTCATCATTTTCTGTACTATCCAATATTTTTGGTTTTATTAAATAAAATCAAGAATATTGTATACTTCTATATTTGATGTATTTTGGAATCATGAATGCTGAATGAGATTTTTAGTACTCCCAACTCCAGTTATGCCTTACATTGGTACTTTTATTTCATTTTGGCCTCTAGACAGAAATACTCCCAGGATCATACACAAAGAAAGGATTCATACATATTTTGTTTATTTTAATTTGATTGAAGTCAATTGCCCTTGCTGAAGTTAGCAGATACACTAAGAGGGAGCAAAAGCATACATGAAGATATAGAATCTCTTTTCATGTCTGGGAGGATGGCGGATGAAGAGTTGACTCCCGAAGGATTATGGGCCTCCATCTCTGGAACCCATCAATGTTAATTCGCAGTGAAAAGAGGCTTTAACAGGTATGAGTGACCTGGTAATTGCAACATGGGAAGATTGTCAGGGACTGTACAGATGACTTCCAAGCCCAATCACAAGGACGTACAAGAGAGTCTCTTGCTAAAGTTAGCAGATGTAAACCTTAAAAATGACCAGACGTACAATTGAGCAGCAGCCGTGAAGCCTGAGACAGAGCTCAGATAATGCAGCTGCCAGCCAGGGGATGTCAGGGGCCACCATGTGTAGTGATAGTTCATTTGTATTGTAAAGCCTGTCTGAGGACCAGAAAGTAAAACAACCAGTCACCAGATCTTACTTCTACCTCAGTCCAAAATGCTGACCCCATCTCCAGGAATCTCAGAATGAGACTCTGTCTGAGAGCTGTCTCCTCCTGTCTTATATTTCTCTCTAGGACTGGGATTGAAGGCATGCACCACTACTGCCTGGTTTCTATAGCAAACTTGTATGGCTACTGGGATTAAAGGTGTGTGTCACCGCTGCCTCATCTGTAAGGCTGACCAATGGGGCTGTTTTACTCTCTGATCTTCAGGCAAGCTTTATTTATTAAAATACAAATGATATATCACTACAACTAGGTCCATCAGCCAAGAGACATTAGGAGCTACCAAACAAGGACCATCAGAGTCCCCCACCAAAGAACACTAGTTTCCCTCCTCCAGAGCACCGGGAGCCATTAGCCATGGCTTCAGAAACTGGAAGAAACCAGAAGAGTCTCCCTTCATGCCTGTCAAGAGACTCCAGTGCTGCCGACTAACAACCTGAGTGTGCCCCAGTGAAACTGCATTGAATTTCTGACCCCTCCATCAGGGTCATCCTCGCAAGCATTATACCATTTTTACATGCTATTAATATTCTAAATAATATCCTGGATAGAGTTTTAATGACTAAATTAAATTTACTGATTGGATGCCAAATTTCGTCTAATAATATCCTACTATTACTTGTCTTAAACTCTTCCAATTCGTGTCTTCATAGGTTAGCATTGTGGTGGTACGCCTGTGTTAAACAGCCGTTGATCATGATATTACAAACTTTATAATGTATAATTCTGCATAACTACTAAATTAGATACCAATTACTTTAAAGAGACTCTGCGTGCCTTCACTGTTTTTAAAGATGGATACCCAAATGGCCGACTTTCCATATTGTAGTCATAAAACAGTTGAGAAAGCTCTACATGCATATGGTATGCCAGGAATCATCTGAATCTCTGCATTTCAGTAACTCCAGCTTTCCACCTACACAGCAATGGCTAAGCTCTCATCCTGGCCTCCGGGCACAGAGGACTCTCTTAGGTCCTGCTGTGCGTTGCCTGTCCATCTGGCTAGCATGTGGCTATAGGCATCCGTGGGGCATTGCTTTGAGAAAGTCACCTGATGTCCATTGCACATACAATTTTAAGTGGGTGGTGATTATTCCTAGGGTTCTGGATCCAGGACACTATTTCCAGAAGTTTCTGAAAGCCACCCTGTTCAATGTGCTAAGTAAGTCGAGCATTATCCGTGTTGGGCTCACTATGTAAAGGACTCTTCCTCAGAGCATTCTGCATCTGGACATGAAGTCCACTCTGTGGTTTTCCCCATGCCCAGAGATGCCCCTCCACAGTGTGAACCAGGGCAGGCCTGCGACCACAGCAGAGAAGGCTGCAGGCGGCCATCGGACAGTGGCAGGGAGTGGCAGGGAGTGGCAGGGAGTGGCAGGGAGTGGCATCTTCATCTTCTTCATTCAGCCACAGCTAGGCTTGCTGGCAGTGGAAGTGGGGCCTGATTGAACCTCCAGCATTTTTAAAGGGAGTCTGAAACCCACATCTCAATGGAATCAAAGTAAAACATCAATATTCTTAAGTGTTAAAATGCTACTGCGTGGCTCCTTTACATGGCCAGGGCAGGGGGCTTTCAGCACTTGATCCCAGCCCAGTACACACAGCTTCCAAGGGCCAAGCTCTGTCTTCTGCTCCCCTCCCCCACTTCCCAGCAGTCCCTCTGCTGACTCCCCATGTTGCAACTCTCTTTTCACAGCTCAGCATCTCTCTGGTATCCTGAAGGGATTTTCCCTCCCGTGCCCTCAGTTCCCCAGCCAGGAACTGTCTGTCCTCGGTTCCAGTGTTGAGGCCCCAACACACATTAAACACAGAACGGCAGATGCAGAAACAGTTGAAGCCACGGTTACACTGAAAACCATTTTCTAGGTTCAACTTGCTCCCAGGACTCCACCCGTGTTTGCTTTTAGGCAGAAAGGTTGGGGGCTTTGCTTTCTTGTTACCTCCAGTAGGGACCAGGCTGATAATTCTGTTTTGAGTGCTCTGTGAAAGGAGACCCTGACTTTAGCTCCTCCTCGGTCACACTCCACTTCTCCTCACACAGGCCCCCTCTCCCCATTGGCTTAGGCATTTGTCAGTGACTCTTATCTGGTCACTAGGAAATGCAAGGACACATAAATGCAAGGAGGCCTCATAGCTGCTAAAACTTTCTATGCCTTACGTTGGAAATGTTCCTAGGAGACAAATCAGCAGGACGGAGCAGAGCGCTTCCAGAAGACACTTGTCTGGCTAGTATCTTAAGTCCGAGGGTCAGAGCCTTCGGGTTCTCCAGGGTTGCTTAACCCCCACTGTTAACTCCCATCTGTGATATTCTTTCGTCAGTATGTTCCTCAAACACACCCAAAACGTTTAAAGGAGATCACCCCCAACAAATAGCAAAGGAATTTAAATCTGCTCTAACTTAAGTGATCCAGGAAATCTAATTTGGCGGGCTAGCCTGTCTGCTCTCTCATCCAGTGACTTTTCAGTCCAGGATGAACTTGTTCTTAGTCTTTATGTCGTTTCTCCCTTCTCCCATGCCTCTGTCACTTCCCCAAAGGAATTTTGTATCTCCATCTTACTGTCAGGCAGGTCTCTGCAGCTACCTCTCCTACCCCTCGGAGCCACGAATCCGCCCAGCTGATTGTGGAAGAGCCACCCCATGGAGTGGGTCACACTGTGGTCTGAAGTCTGACTCTAGACTCTGTGTGCCTCACCTATCACCTTCTGTACTATTGGACCCCACGATTCCTAGATAACTTCCAGGGATTAGAAGATACATCACCCTGTGGGAATTAAGCTATACTAGAGTCCGAAGTTGAGGATGCAGATCTTCACACTGACTCTCATGCAATGCACTGGTGGTCATTTGGGGAGTTTGTCTCTGAAATGACTGGACGCTGCAAAGAGCATGTCAGACAGAAGGGAAATGCTCACTTATAATTCCAAAGGTATTAAACCGAGGGTTACAGAAGTAAAGGGCTCATAGCTGGTGGAGTCCTGTGCATTCTGGGGCCACCCTCAGAAGGTAACTTCTATTGCAATTGTGAATCTATCAGGCCATTTTAGACCAGTGATGTTAGTGCTAAGGTTCATCTCAACTAGACTCAAAGCCCTCGTGGGACATTTGGAAATACTTAGGTGTATTGTGGTCTGTCACCGGACTGGTGACATCACTGATAATTTCTCAGCATGGCCAGGGACTAATGGCCACACTATAAAGCTTCACACATTTAGATGCCCATATTACTCCCATGAGAAGAGTGTAGGTTCTGATCTTGGCTTCCCATTTGGTTCTTCCTTCCCTAAGAGGATGGGAGACACAAGCATCAATACTAATCAAGCTGGCAAGGAGCGGGTTATGCTGTGACCCTGGCAGTAGACACGTGCAGAATGATGGCAGTGAATTCAAGGCCAGCCTTGACCTCAGAGTGAGACCCAGCTGAGAAAACAATTGAGGAAGACTAGGAATGTGCTAGGAAATGGCCTGGAACGCTTCTCTAACAGCTCAACAATCCCTGACTGCAGATTCCAGAGCAGAACCCTGTGTGGAAGCAGTTGGGGCTGTCCACTCTCCATCACCAGTCCCTGTGGATGCAGGAACAGGCCAGCTCTCTGATTGGCTGTTTGAGCTGTAAGCATGCTTTTGTGACTATGACCGAGGTTCATCCCTGGAAGAGCAGGACTCAACAGCAGCCATCCATCATTTTGTCCCCCCCTATGAAACTGCCATCCCGACTCAACTCCTGGGCTCGATCCCCAAGTGTTCTGAGGAATCAAATGAATCTTGCTTTTTAAAAAAAAAAAAAAAAAAATTTAAATCATTATTGCATCACGTTTATGTGCATGCAAGTTGTACAAGCCTGCATATTCGCATGCGTGCGGGTGCATATTGTGTCATAAAGCATATGTGGAGGTCAGTGGCAACTCTGAGAGTTAGTTCTCTCGGTCCACCCTGGGTTCTAGGAATCGAACCCAGGTCTTGTGTGGCAAGCACTTTTCCCCGCCGGGCCCCTTACTGGCCTCCAAAGGACTGAACTAGCCTCCTCTCCAAAGTTGGAGACTCACTACCAAATATGTTGACTTTTGTGGCTACTATACCTAAATACCCCCACCTGCTTTCTTCAACAACAGAGACTTTTTTCTCATCAATATTGAGGCTAAAGATCACAAACTAATGTGCTAGCCGAGCTGGTTCCCTCCAGATATCCCAGGACCAGCCACCCCATGGGCTTCTCGCAGCTCCTGGTTTCTGGTGTAGTCCCGTGCTTCCCTTGAGACTGATGTGATTCATCCCTGATGTACTCTGCGCAGCTTTGCTCTCTGCAGCCCTGTGGCTCCGGTCTCTCCCTTGGATGGGAAAGGCATTCGTTACCGGACTCCTCACCTATCCTAGTCAGCGGGATTGTATACTGAGCCTTAACTTACTCAGTGTGTAAATTACCTGGGGGAATACTAGTCAGCTGTTATGTGGGACGACAGGATTATGTCTCTTGGAAGCTGCAGCTGCTTTAACTGTCCTGGAGACCTGGTTCAGCAGATTCACGGCCTGTGCTCGTAGGACAGGAAAGAGGCCCTGCTAAGCTTCCTTTGGTGACAAACATTTCAGAGAAGCATCTGTGAGAGCCCCAAGCCGGTGTTTGACGTGGCCCAGTCTCCCTGTAATGGGCTGAAGAAAAGCAGCGTGTGCTGCCGCTGTGTGCTTTTTATGCACAGGAGGAGTGGGGGAGAGAATGAAGCACAGCCTCAAGTTTGTGAATTATTGTGATTCGCAGCCCAGGAGACGGAAACAGTCTCCTTCCCCTGTAGATCTCTTCTGCGTGTGTGTGGCTAGGATGCCCTCCCTGTGACTGGACACCGTTTTCTCTTTCTAGCTTCACCCTTCTGTTCCCTTCCTTTGTCACAAGTAAGGGCAAGGGCTTATGGCTCTGATTGGCATTGGTGATGGGAATGCTCTGTGGCTAAGCTAAGAAATTAGCATGTGATTAGCTATTATAAAAACAGTAATAATGTCCCAAAGTCTTTGGATGGCTTTCTTGGCTGTCCATCAGGGTTCGGTTCAAAGGTCACAGCCTCAGCGCCCATTTCTCCCACCAGGAGCCGTTCCTCATGTGTCCTGCATGCCTTCCTCGTGTGTTCACACCAGGACTCTCTGATTCCTGGTTGATTTTTCTTCATGGCGGTTCACATCTTTTATTTCAGAAATACTGATTTATTGGCAATCTGCTTTCTTCTTAGATAACAGGCTCCAGGAAGGCCTGGCATACCCAGGACCTAGGAAGTGCCCACTCTCATGAGGCTTTCAATCACTAGATGCTGAATAAACAAGGTCTTGTGTGGATACACATGCTGCATGCTGTGGGCACACACTGGTGATCTCTTCGGAGCAATTCTGAGGAGCGGGTGCAGAGATGAGTGTTGAATGAAGCTGCTTGTTTGTTTCCAGCTGCTCAGCCCCGAAATAATTACACAGAAACCATATTGTTTGTAATACAGTTTGGCCAATAGCTTAAGCATATTTTTGGCTAATTCATATTTTAAATTAACCCATCTTCATTAATTTGTGTATTGCCACAAGGCTGTGACTTACCGGGTAAAGTTCTGGCATCTGTTTCTGCCAGAGCTCCATGGCTTCTCCTCACTCTGCCTTCTTTCTTCCAGCATTCAGTTTAGCTTTCCCTGCCTAGCTCTGCTCTACCCTGCTATAGGTCCAAAACAGTTTCTTTTTTTGTTAACCAATAAAAACAACACATAGACAAAAGGACATGCCACACTAGATGAGTCCCAATGACTTCCCAGTGAAGAGTGGAGGGTGTGGCCAGTGTTAGACACTGCTGAGAGACTTTGTTTCCATGCCTACAGAATGCTTCTGCAGTAATTCCTGTCCTTCAGAATTACTAAAGTGGGGAACAATGGGGATCATGCACTTATTAGGTATACATTTTGCAATTCTAAGCTCTCAATACATATCTGCTGCCATTGGGACTTCTTTACTCATGAGGATGCTGGTACCTAAGTATCTTGAGCAAGAACATACTCTTGGCAATTGGACCAGGCAGGATTCGAACTAAGATCTGTCTTCTCTGTAGTCAAAGTCAAGTGTTGGCTACAACATTAAGTTGTTTGATATGATGGCCAGTTTTACATAAACTTGACCTAAGGTAGAGTCATTTGGAAAGAAGAAAGCTCAGCAGAGGAAACATCCGCAACCAGATTCCTGGTGAACAAGACTATGGTACATTTTCTTGATTGATGATTGGTGTGGAAGGGTCTAGCTGACTGTGGGTAGTGCCACTCCTAGGCAGGTGGCCTTGGATGACATAAAGCAAACTAGTAAGGATTGTCCCATCCCTCTGTGACCTCTGCAGGAGTTCCTGCCTTCAGGTTTCTGCCTTGAGTTTATAGGATCTCAAGTAAGATAACTGTATGAACAGACTTAAAAGAATATTGACCAGAGGGTGCAATATCCATCTGAAGGTTGGATGTCTGGAGCCCTGGGAGCTTCTTGTGTCAAGTGGATCATCTTGCAGGTGTTAGTCCTTGTGGGAAAATCATAATGACTGCCATGGGAATATTCCTTCAAGGTTGCTCCAAACAAAGGTCTTCACTTGGTCTTCACTGGCATGGTGATGCATTAAGAGCAGGACAAGCTGTATCCATTACCCACAAGAAAGTGCCATTCGATCCACTGTAGAAGCCTGTGAGTTGGAACACTTACTTGCAGAAGTCAACCACGTCACTCATATCACGACCCACCCTTCAGCCGAGGCAGCCGCAACCCCAGGCTGTGACCTAGTCTCCCCCACAGGTGTCTGTCTGCTAAGACGCCCCTTTCCACTACTCCATGGTCATGCGCTTCTGTTTCCAAACCCCAGACAAGCCCAGGGGTGATCCAGAGCACACTCTTTGTTCCTTTGCTCCCAGCCCATCTCCCAATGTAGTTACATCATGTTTCACCTACAATGACCAGAATTAGTAGGCTTGGAACACAGAGCTCTTACAACATTGGGACATATTCAGCTATGCTGGGGTCAAGGGTAGACCACTCCCTTTTCCATGGGCACTGCTCTGTAAGCGTGACTCAGAATGAAGAGCTCAGAGCATTATGTTCACAGTCGGTACAGCAGCAGGTACCATCCTGGCCACCGTGACTCTGTCATCTGAACATCAATGCCACTGTTATCCCAACACTCTAGGCCAAACACTGGATCCGTCTCATCTTCTGGTCATCCTTTCTCACACAGCTTTTAGAACTCGAATCTATTGAAGAGAATCGATCAATCACTTGGCTGTATTAGGAGGAGATAAAAATAATTCGCTGAAATCGTCACTTATTTAGCTCCTTTCTGGCAGCTCTGGAGCCATCGGAACAAAGTGGCCACCCGTCCTCCTCACTGGCGATGCAATGAGATGTCTGTGCACCGCTGCAGGGCAGTGATGGGGTGCGGCTGTGTCAGTGCTCTGTGTCCTCACTTCCCAACCTCCCGCAGTGACATTAATGACTCTTCAAGCTTCCCTGTGTTGTTCAGCTTCTCTCTGCAGCATCTCTAGAGAATGGCCACATAGTTTTCTTATGAACTTCATCATCTATAAAAAGAACCACTCATCCTTTTCTGCTCTGTTTGGTGAGACTGATATCATACCCCGCCAGAAACCAGGTGGAGAAATTCCAAATTAATAAAACACTGGTTTACATTTTCCCCAAACTTAAACCTCTTTTCCACACACATCGCATGTCTTATTTTATGAACGGCTTAAATTACCGCCACTCCTACTGTACCTAGATCTTTTTTTTTTTTTAACTTGGTAATTTATCTACTAGCCCTGGGCCTTAAAAGGTGTAGCAGATATGGGGGCTGGAGAGATAGCTTGGCAGTTATGAGCACTTGCTACTCTTTAAAGAGGCCCAAGTTTGGTTCCCATCACCACTTTGGGTGGCTCAAAGCCCCACCATCTCTGTAAGTTCAGTTTAAGGGGTCCAATGCCCTCTTTTGGCTTCTGCAGATACCTACACACACGAGCATACATGTGTATGGGTGTGGGGGGGGCACATGCACATTTTAAACAGGAGAAGATGAAAACTTTATAAAATCTCATGGTGATCACTAAGTCTACCCCTGAAGGGCACAGCGCCCTTCCGCTTTGGACCTGGGACTCCTGGTTAGGGCTTCCTGGAGACAGTATTAAATGCTTAAGGTCTTTTGACAGACATCCCGGGCTGCTGCCCAAGTGCATGTTGAGCACTGGGTTGGAGACTTCTCCCTTAGAAGCGTCTCTGTTTGCCAGGAGTGAGAGAAATCAATGCTGAGTTCTTTATTCAGCTCCTGTGATGTTTTGTGACTGTGATTGGCGAGGCCCAGGACGTTCACAGCTATGAATTCCCGCCATGCACTCTTTCCCAGGGTCTGTAGCGTGCTCTTCCGGGTTAAGGCGATGAGTCTGATGACTGATTTGTGGTCTGGATTTTGGTATTGGAGAAAGAAGATATCCATTGTCAAGTCTTTGGGAGGAAAGGCAGACTCATCCTGAAGTCCCGTTTGAAGGAGTTAAAGATGATTGCTGAAAATATGCCCACACATATACAAAAGACCCTGTCACACCTACTTAGACTAGAACTTTTAAATAGTCCCAGGTTGTTTATTTGGAAATTGCTCTCTATAAATCACATACAATCAAAGTGATAAGATGGGGGTGTTTCCTGTCAAAGAGATGCCTGACTCTTCATAGTTACATCTGGCTGTTCCCAGAACCTTCCCAGCCTTGGAGGAAGTGTCCAGTGTGGGGTTTCTCACCTCAGCACTGCGACCCCTCCCTGGGGAATTCCTCACGCTGCGCATTTACAGTATTTTGTTGCATTCCACTCTCTGTGCATAAGGAACCAAGAGCATCCTCTTTCTTCCATTTGTGACAACCAAGAGCTCAGCAGATGCTGCCAGCACTCTTGTGTGGGGGATCACACTCTACTCCCGAGAGCTCTCGCTTCAGTGCAAGGTGAGTGCTGCTTGACCAGTCGCGAGGACCGGAATGACTGGACTCAGACAACTCAGAAGGCTCCACAGACAATGACCTGGCTCATTAGCAAGGTCGACTATGGGTTTAGGTTAAGAGCATCTGGACTTACAGAGTTCCTGAGTTCCTTTCCTAGCACCCACATTGGGCAGCTCATAGCTGTCTGAAAATCTAGCTCCAGGGGATCAGTACCCTTTTCTGGCCCCTTGGGTACTATGTGCACATGCACAAACACATGCTGACACACACATACAGACAGAGTTAAAAATAAAAAGGAAATACATAGTTTCTTTTTAATTATTTCCATTATTTTTTGAGGTTATAATAGAATTCCATCATTTCCCCCTTCCGTGTCCTTCCTCCAAATCCTCCCATTTATTCCTCCTAGCGCTTTCAAATTTACAACCTCTTTTTTCATGAATTGTTGTTACATACAGTTATGTCTATATTTCTTAATGCCATCTGTGTAAACATCATAGAATTGCTGCTTCTCATTAAGAAAAGAAAGACATTTCAAGAGATCAACAGCATGTGCTTCTCCAGATGGAGCTCCTAACAGAACCCGGAGGCGCACCAGGGCCTGAGCGGCAGATAACCAGCTTAGCTTTGGAACCCGTCAGCAAACTCTCTCGTGACAGGTGCCTGCTGCAAACTCCAGAACTCAGAGAACCCAGAGGGCCTTTTAGGGTAGAAAAGGGGAAGGTTTCAACACAAGCAGAAAGAAGTGAAATACGGGCCAAAGTTTGCTGGCTGCTCCATCGAGTCCTCTAAGTACGAGGCTTAGGCTTGGTATCCCCATAGGGTCGAGTAAGTGAGGCCACCTCTCTTACGTTCTTTCTAGTCTGAAGGCTCAACCCTCCACCACTGCAGAAGACATGCCTGCTCCCATGATGGTGGGCACGTACTTTTAGACCTCTGTGTGTTTGTTATCTTCCGCTCACTTCCCCTTTAACGGGGGTTTTAGACCTCCGTGTTTTTCATCTTCTGCCCACTTCCCCTTTAACGAGGGGAATGAAGACCTCAGCTCTCCCAGGCAGATGGCTGTTTTGTTTGGTCTAAAGTCAGATGGGAGGCCTCCAAGGAAAACTCCTTTTAGCATTTTCCAATTAGAAAAGTGCTGTGCGCTGCACTAAGGATCCACGTTCTCTCCCACTTTCCATTTACTTTTATTGCCATTATTTATCTGAGGAGATCGTATTTCAAGAAAGATTATTTTTTCTCTAACTGAAGAGAGGAAAATACATTTCTTTGTTGAAAAGGGGGGGGGGATCCAGAAGGAAGAAATCCTCAGTCTCATAGGTGGTCTGTTATTTTGGAGCCACTGCATTTTCTAGGCACACACGCGGGTCTTAGGCAGAACAGTAGTGCATAAAAGCGGCTGGATAAGTCCCCGTTTGTAGAAGCTTTCAGAAAATGCATTATTTACCCACTGGGCCTGGCGGGTTTACTCAGAGGAAGGCCAGTTTTCTCTTTTTTTAAATCTTGCCTAAGTTTTTCTTAAAACAGACCGTTGCCTGGAATCGATGTGGACAGATGCCTAAAAAGACAGAGCGCAGCCTGGCCTCACTGGTACCTAAGTCAATGGCCAGCCAAGGTCGTACCTTCCGTCATTGGCAGAAGCTATTTTTGAGTGGCATGTATCAAACACAAACAGCCAGAGGTCCAAAGCTCAGAAACAAAAACATTTTCGGGGCCTACAGAGATGAAGCAATGGGTAAAGAGTTGGTACCTAAGCAGCAGGATCTAGGCTCAGATCCCAGTGTACAGGTCAAGGTCCAGCTGGGTGCTGTGTGTCTACAGTCCTCACACTAGGTGTAATGGGCGTAATAACCAGACTAGCTTAATATGAAACAGCAAATTTTAATGAGGGAATAGCTTACAACACCAGGGATCCAGCGATGAGCAGGAAATACAAAAAAAAAGAGCAGTGGGGCTCAAGCTCGCCAGATTTATACGTAAACATTAGCCCGAGGCGTACACGCCCCCAAAATGGGCAGGGCTAACCCTACAAATAGGGAAAGAGATGGGATCCCTGGGGGCTCACTGCACACCTGCACAGACACACACACATGTGCGAATGCACACACAGACCACAACCCATTGACATACACAAACTTAAAGTCAATAAACAAAAGCCTTTGCGATGAAGAGCCACTTAGTCCCCGGATTATGACAGGAGCGGCAAGTGTTGAATGTTCAGCGTCAGATGATGAAAGCATCAGCCATTACAGTTTCACTTATGGGAGCCACCGACTGCTTGTATTTGCAGATAGATATATCGCTTATATTAAGCATATTTGATATGAAGTATAATCAATGTATTCTCCTGCCTTTTCCTCCTCCATTAATAGGCTTTCCTCTAGACAGAGTATTGCTATCCTGTCTGAGTTGGTTTTCTGCCAAAACTGTCTAGAAAGGACTCTACACAGTGCCCAGATGTAGCTTGGAGGCTGTTTCCTTAGTGGATGTATTAGTCAGAGGAAGACTGGTTATGCTGTGTAACAAGCATACACAGTGGCTTGACCTCACATAGGTTGTTTATTGCCGAGGAAAAACCTTCCATGGTTTTGGGAAATTCCTCAGGGAATGGTCTGTTCTGAGCAGGTTGCTCTGATCTTAGGTCTCAAGAATATTAAGATTGCCATTATAAATACTGAAACAGTAACTGCAGGTCAGGAACTGCCACTTAGGAATGGTAAGCCACAACCAGCCACATTTCACAATTTGAAAGGATGTGAATAGAATTCTCTGTGAGCCTGGGAGATGAGAGAGCCCAAGAAAGAGGGTCCAGAGGTGAGAAAAAAGAAGCAGTCTAGTGTTCCAACTGTTGAAATGTGTGAGGGCCTCAGGCCTGAGTGATCAGGATGGACCAGGCCTGATTTCTCCCGGATGAAAATATGCACACAGGCATCTTGATGACTGCAGGGTTGGTTGCTCTGGTTGCCAGGCACCAGAAATGCCCATGTAAAGACGTATTTCTCAGCCCGGCGCTACCTACATTCTCACCTTACTATGTATCCTAGTAACTCATAGACCTCAGAGTAGATGCTGTCATGGAACTTATGGACCACAGGGGAAAATCTGCCTAGACTAGCCAAAGTAGGATGCAACAGAGAGCCAATCACAGGGCAGCTGTCACACACATGATAAGGACATAGGCTCACGGTGGCTGTAAAGAGCACTGGAGGGCCGGGCGGTGGTGGCGCACGCCTTTAATCCCAGCACTCGGGAGGCAGAGGCAGGCGGATCTCTGTGAGTTCGAGACCAGCCTGGTCTACAAGAGCTAGTTCCAGGATAGGCTCCAAAACCACAGAGAAACCCTGTCTCGAAAAACCCAGAAAAAAAAAAAGAAGAGCACTGGAGGACTGAGCGTGGAGGAAGGCAGCCAGACCAGCTCAGACCAGCTGGAGTGAAGACTGAGAAGCAAGGCTCACAGTCCCCCATGGCAGCTTTGTAATTTCCTTGTGTTCTGTCTGCATATGTGGCTAAACGTGCCTTCAAGTGAGCCTACAGGTCAGAGTACGTGAGGCTCACCCTCAATGTGAGATGGAGCAGAGGCAGGTTCAAATTGTACAGAGACCTTTCTCCTGATCCCTTGACCTAAGGGGAAAAGCGTTTTCTCCAGGCTCAGACATCAGCGGAACTCGCTGCACACCTACCTTGAACTGTTTTATTACTAGTGAACTCCTCTAGGCAGTTGGACGTGCTTAACGAGAACACATCTCTGTGGAACACAGCTCTGCCCCTTGGGAGGTCAGGGAAAGGGACACCAGGGATGGTGACCGGTCACAGTGTTGTTGAGGAGTGGCAGATTGCAAGCATACACGCGCAACTCACACTCTGCTCCTGTCCCTGCCACCCTTATAGGGTGGTGGATTCTCGGGGCTGTTTGTGTAATCGCTTCTTGTAAATGAGCTCCCACTCTAACGCTTTACAGTAAACCACCCTCCTGCCATCTGGTGTCCAGTTGTTTTAACCGGGTTTCCAGGATTCGCATCACTCATTTACAAGAACCTTTTTAACCTTTGCAAAACGAAGTAATTGAAGTCTACCCTCTCAGCTTCGCACTTGTGCGAGAGACACTTTAAACCGAGGCACAGAGGGCCCGAAAGACGGGATGAGGGGAAGAGAGGAGGGGCTCCGTGGCGCCTGCCTCAGGTGATCAGAAGGGCTGGCTTCTCCCCTCGGCTTTGAACTCATCCACCTGGAGGACTCTTGTGATGGGGAAACGAAGGGGCAGCTCCAGTGATAACCTAGGACTGCCCTTCCCCAGGTCCAAGCTAAACCAGAGCTACAAATCTCTTCTCTGTGCAAACTGTCCCCTGCCACCCAGACCCTTCTTCCCCATTGTGCACCCTCTTCCGGCATAAGCCATACCTTGCCTGGAAGCAGAAGAAGAGGAAGAGAAATGCACCTGTGTGCACATTGCCAGTCCTTAGTGCACACCGCTGTGTCACCGTGGGCAGGTGGACTATGGTGTGGGTTGGTGGATTTTTCCTATACACACAGCTGAGCAGCACAGAATACAAAACATCTAAGATGCAGATAAGAATCTAGGTCCAAAGACTTTGGCTCTTCGCCGCGCTGTCTTTCTCATCTCCAATTCTAATCACTAGAGATACTGCAGGCGTCCGAAAGCCTAAGGAGTGGAGAGCTCTGATTAGAAAGGAAATCTGTAACTTTCTAAAATGTGATTTTCAGAGGACTCTTTCTGGGGAGAGTTTCAGATGCTTTCCTAAGGCAAGGCCCTTTCCCTGGGGCCTTCCTTCCTGCTTGTCACTTGCTGTCTCCTGGTGTGCTGATGAGGAGGACTGCCTGCTGAGAAATGCCAGGAACATCTTCTCGGTTGGGCATGAGAATAAAGTCAATTCTCACTAGAGGTCATCTCATCTGGGGTTGGCTGCCCAACGAAGCCCGCAGCTGCAGAGTTGAGGAACAATTTGAGAATCACTTCAATACTGCCCAGCCAGGATTCCTCCACACCCATCCCTCATGACCTTGATGTAAAGTCCCGTCCTTGGGGATCTTTGCCTCCATTGCCCTGCCCCCTTACTCCCTCAAGCCCTGCTCTCTTTACATCCTCACTGGCCCCCTCTCCCTCACTCTCTTCTCCCCTCCTCTCTCCCTCACTCTCTTCTCTCCTCCTCTCTCCCACTCTCTAACCAGAAACACCCTGGTGAGCTGTGAACCCTTCCTTGAGGCAAAGGTCTAGTGCCTGGGCCACCAGATGAACTCTCCTCTTCTTAGAGAGCTGGGGAGGCCCGGGACTGAATGTCTTTGACATTGTGGAAGAAAGGAGTAGCCTAGAGATGGGACCATCTGAAACAGTTCTGTTTCCTGCCAGTTCTCCGGTGCCTGAGGTTACCCTCAGGTGAGGGACATAACCAGGCTTCCTGGACCACCTCAGATTTACATTCTCCTTCATAGTCAATGTCACTATTTTATGCATTTACCTTTCTTCTAAAGCCACAGAAAAAGTTTCCTGGTACCCAAGGAGAGACAATGAGAAGGGCAGTGTTGGCAGGCTTGAGGCTGCACTGTAATTGTTTTCTGTTAATGTGTGGAAACGATGCTCTGCTTGGGTTTTCCTAAACCAGGAAGACGGAGCCTTGTGATTGAGACTGAAGGCAGGTATAGATGGGTCCTGCAGCTATGCCCTGTGGATGGGTCCTGCAGAGGCTATGCCCTGTGGATGGGTGCGGCTATTCCCTGTGGATGGGTGCAGCTATGCCCTTTGGATGGGTGCGGCTCTGCCCTGTGGATGAGTGTGGCTCTGCCCTGTGGATGGGTCCTCCTGCGGCTCTGCCCTGTGGATGAGTGCGGCTCTGCCCTGTGGATGGGTCCTCCTGCGGCTATGCCCTGTGGATGGGTCCTCCTGCGGCTATGCCCTGTGGATGGGTCTTCCTGGGGCTATGCCCTGTGGATGGGTGCAGCTATGCCCTGTGGATGTGTCCTCCTGAGGCTCTGCCCTGTGGATGGGTCCTCCTGTGGCTCTGCCCTGTGGATGGGTCCTCCTGCGGCTATACCCTGTGCATGGGTCCTCCTGTGGCTATGCCCTGTGGATGAGTCCTCCTGCGGCTATACCCTGTGCATGGGTCCACCTGCGGCTATGCCCTGTTGATGGGTCCTCCTGCGGCTATGCCCTGTGGATGGGTGCGGCTATGCCCCGTGGATGGGTGCGGCTATGCCCTGTGGATGGGTGCAGCTCTGCCCTGTGGATGAGTGTGGCTCTGCCCTGTGGATGAGTGCGGCTCTGCCCTGTGGATGGGTGCAACTATGCCCTGTGGATGGGTCCTGATGCAATTATGTGTTGAAAACTTAATCCCACTTTGTGTTAGTGGATTTCAGAGGATTGGAGGGTGGTTGAGATTGGATATGGTTTTCAGGGTGACACCCACGGTGCCCTTAGAGGCTTTGTGAGATGAGAGAGGGGTTGGACACTGTCTCCAGTCCCATGTCACACCACCCACTTCACTGTGCCCACTTGATCCCAAGCCCTCGCTGGATACCAAACGGAAGCCGTCCCCTGACCCTGCACTCTTGAACTTCCTAGTCCCCAGAACCATGAGCCAAATAAACTTCTCTTCTGTATAAACCGTAGTCTGAGCATTTTGGTTTAAATCAACAGAAAACAGCCAAAGGTAGGGAACATGGACATTACCCACCCACAGGATTTGGTCCCATTGGAGACTCCATAGTTTTAAGCCAGCCTTTGCCGCCAGTTCGTTCCTAAGTGATGCACTCCATCTGCATTGGTACCCAGAGCACTTGGAGAGGGCTGTGGTGCAGGGTGACGGCTGATGAAGAGAGGAAGCATCCATTGCTGCAAAGCTCTATAAAGCACCATAGTGGGCTGGAGAGGAGGCTCAGTAGTTAGGAGCACTAGTTTCTCTCCCGGACCTGGGTTCGATTCCCAGAGCATTCATGGAGGCTCACAAATGTCTTTAACTCCGGCCCTAGGGAATCTGACACCGTTTTCTGGCCCCCATGCTTACACATGGTGTCATTAGACATACATGCAGGCAAACATTTGTGCACATAAATATGATTTTTAAAGTCCCATAGCAGAAGAGTTTTACTGGTGCTCAGATTAAATCACATGATCAAAAGTTCTGTCAGCGGGAACAAGAGGCAGACCACCTGGTGGCACAGGCATAGAGAAACTACTCCCTTAGAACAGGGCTGGAGCCAGCATATCCCTGCAGCCCCCTTAGAATGGGGCTATAACAGCACACTCCTGCGGCCCTTCTGCTCCTTAAGAACAGGGCTAGAACCAGAGTGTCCCTATAGCTCCCTTAGAACAGGGCTAGAACCAGCAAGGCCCTGTGGCACTCTACAGGCCACAGAATGGACAGTTGGAAAGCAGCAGGTCTGTACAGCTACTCCCTTGTCTAAGGGGAGACTTAGAGCTCTGCCTGCCGGGACACATTCCTGCCATAGCCTGGGTGCAATTGCCCTTTAAGGAGGGACTGGACCCAGCATGAATCGCAGACTGTGCCGGAGCCCTTGTCCAGTATAAGCAGGCAGGCCTGGAGTTTTAGCATTCGGGTGTTCCAAGGCAACGTTTTGCTGAGAAATATTAAGTGTAACCAAATATTACAGGGAACACACTGTTCCTGCAACATTTCCAGGGCATCTGATCAATGGGGGAAATGAGAAGTAGAAATAAACAAAAAAATAAGACAGAGAACTGAGCAGGCCCAAAGGAGAGTCGGGCAGAAGAGAGGAAACGATTTTCAAAGTAAATTCAGATAGCTGAGGAAAGAAAGCCGAATGGTAAGCAGAGAAGAAATGTCTGTCTGTCTTGCTCTGAGCCTCGGTCAGGCCAGGGGAATGTGGTGGGGCCGTGCTGGGGATTTTCATCTGGAGCCTGGTCTCTCCTAAGCCCAGCTGTCAGAGGCAATGCCGGGAACAGGGAAGACAAAACCCAGTCAGGGGTGGAGGTAGAGCCTGCAGGATAAAACAACCCAACAGAACAGGAGCTGGAGGTCGGCTGCCAGCAGGCCAGGCAGCCCTGAGACCCAGCGGGATTTTATTTGACAGAAAACAGGGTTTTTGGTGGAGGGTGTAGATCTGACCATTGACGCAAACTCGGAGGATTCACCCAAGAGGTTTTAGCTGGTCAATGGTAGGGTAGTTTCCCATACATCAGGCCCTGAATGCACAGAATACCCTCTGGTGTGAGAGGAACATGGAAATCATGGTGCCTGCTGTAGAGACAGGAATCTTAACCTCAGCCATTTTCACACTTGGGGCCACATCGTCCTCGGTTCTGGGGCAGTCGTGCAAATTGTATAAGGCAATGCGGTACATCCATGGCTTCTTCACAGATACCAACAATACTCATCCCTGTAGCATCCATCCAAAATGTGTTTACACATTGCCAAGTGTCCTGGGGTGGGAGTGGGGGTGCCCGTCACAGCCACCACTGATTGAGAAACCATACTATAGATAAAGTCACCAACAAAGAAACGCCAGCCCAGGAAGCCCACATGGTGACTCTGCAGTTGGATAGGTAGTGACCGCAAAGGCCAGAACCTGGGAATGCTGGAACCATCTTGAGCTTTTCTCTAACGGCAGAAAAAGACAGCCCTGTTGGGTTAGGCCTTAGCAGTCGGGGGGCCTGGGTTCGAGCCTGGACACCACATCTTCTTTACCGCCTCGGTGGTAACTGCTACTCAGTTTCCTTGTGTCTTGATCTGTAAAAATGGCCTTGACGAGGACAACCCCAGCCTCCAGGGAACTGGGCTGAGTCAAGCAAGGCTGCACAAAGCAAGCAGAGCACAGGCCAAGCAAAGAGTGTCGTATCCGATTTCCTTGCGATGTGACATATCCTCCCTGGCACCTAAGCCAGGTTGTTCTCCATGACCGCCTCCACCCTGATGAGTCGTTCATTTGTAGTTATGTGCTTCCTACGTTTGCAACACTTTCCACCAACCTCTTCATGTGACTCTTTCTTCCTCACCCGGTAAGAAATAGTTCTCTCACATGTGCACAAAGAAGGTGAAGGGTTCTTCTCCCGCAGCTCCATAGTCCCAGAGAGGTGGACAGAAACAGCAAGGGCGAGCAACCTGCTGGCTGGAGGAGACTGCTAAGGCATTAGACAGTAAGGAGTTTCCTAGAGAAAACCCTGGAACCTGAATCCGTGCACAGTTATGATATTGAACTCCAGATGCCCCAGGACAGCTTTGTGCCCATTTTGCCAGCGAAATGGAAGCTGACCCAGGTCCTTGGCAAGCAGTGAGAAGCAGGGACCAGTTGTGACGAGGCATGATCAGAAATCTGTCGTGAGAAGATTGCACTGGTGACAGATTGCAGTATGAGTTCCCGAGTCTGAGGTGGGAAAGATTACGCAAGCCACTGCAGGGCAGAGTGCTTGAGATTCAGAACTGTAAGGATGGCTGTAAAATGTCGTTCTAAGTAATCATCTGAGTAGAATCGGGGGAGAGAGCCCATTCCTCATTATGTGTGTGTGTGTGTGTATGTGTGTGTGGAAGGAGCCACAGGAAGCCAAGGTTATTGAATAGGGGGATGGGGCATCACAGAAAGGCCTGGACCCCTCCCTGGCAATGAGCCCCCCTAGTTAGGTATTTTCCCTAAGTGCTGGAGCTGAAAGCAAGGAATGGGGAATGGGGGAAATAGAAAATGTGGCTCAGCTCAGACATTTCTGTCTCATCCTGGGGATAGGATTCAGTTCTCGCCACTTGAATCTGGGATTGTAAGGTTCAGAGCAGTTAGGTTTTATTCTTAAAGAGAAATAGCAAAATGAGCACAGGGAGAGTTAGCCTTCTTGGAGAAGAACTTGTCCCAGGTCTGAGGCCAGGACAGGAGCCTTCCCTAGGTGGCACCGTTTTGAGGCTCCATTGTAGGATGAAGGACCCCGCTCTTGCACCACCTCCAATGGTTTGGAAAAATAAAAGTGTTCTCAGGCTTGCTCACAGAGATCCCCACACGGCTGATGCTTACTCACCCCAGTGGTAAGAGCATGCCTCGGATGCCCTGGTCCCCAACTTAAATAGCCCATGCCTTTAGCCAGCCTCTGCCGTGGCCACATTCTCATCCTTGAGTCTTCCATAAATACATGTAGAATTAAAGAGACAAAAGACAAAATTCCCTTTACCTGGTTTCATGTAAGTCGGGGTCTGAGGCCAGGATGGGAGGCTTCCCTGGACAGCACACTTCTCCTTTCCATGAGAGGCCACAGGGCCCTACCTCAGAGGTGGCCTCTGGCAATCCCACAGATTCGGAACAATGGACAACTAGCTGAAGGAGAACAGAAGCAGATTTTCTTTTCGAAGTCAAATCTTACCTCCTTCCTCGGTCCAAGCACAGCCAGATCTGGTCAGCCAGGAGCCTGCTGGGATCCCTGGAGTCTCGGCGGAGGGAGCAAATGAGCTGCTGGCATGGGGCTAAGCCCTTTGCCCTCACCTGGGCTTTCAGAAAGGGAGCTGGGGCCCTGAATTATTGATGCCTAAGTAAACAGTTCAGAATATAGGAGGAGCCCCCTCCCCTCCCACCATGGGAGGGAAGAGGCAGTTACCTCAAGGATGACGGAAACTTAAAACCAGTTCACATGGGGACTTGGGCCAAATGCAGCCTACATATTGGAGCGCCTCTCTAGCCTCTCTGCTGAGCCCCCATCAGACTTTTTTGACATTAGGACTGTGCCTCATAATCCAGAAGATTCTGAAAGTTAATGTCCAGACAGCATGGTGTGAGCATATGGACTTGAAATGGAATCTTAAAAACCTTTACAAGGGGAAAGAGGAAGGGGATGGAACAACATGGGCGGGGCAGGGGGACTTCTCTCTTCTCTCTGGTCAGGTGACAGGGAAAGGGGGCTGGCTGTGAGGATGCCCGGCAGGTGAATGAAGGGAACAGGACGAATGAAAGACAGTGAGAAGAACGATGGTCCCTGGTGCTGAGTCACGGGGAGACGGCAGATGATGGCTACCCCTACTCTCACGTCCCACCACCCACTGGCACTTACACAGCACAGTGGACCTGAGCTGGGTACTAAACAATTTATATTTCTTCTCTCTTTATGGCTTGGGGTATCCCTGCCTCTATAACAAGCTATCGCCATGGAAATCATTCCTGTCCCAGGGAACCCATCATACCAGTTATTTTACATTCAGCCAATGCATCTGAAGACCTACTGTGCGCCTGCATTAGCGGCGGCGTGCACACTGGGATGAGCAAACCTTGCTTCAGAGTTCCCAGGACAGTCAAGGGGCCACTGAGATTGTACGACCGCTGTCTTTCAGAGTTCCCAGGGCAGTCAAGGGGCCACTGAGATTGTACGACCGCTATCTTTCAGAGTTCCCAAGACAGTCCAGGGGCCATTGAGATTGTACGACCTCTGTCTTTCAGAGTTCCCAGGACAGTCAAGGGGCCACTGAGATTGTACGACCGCTGTCTTTCAGAGTTCCCAGGACAGTCAAGGGGCCACTGAGATTGTACCACCGCTGTCTTTCAGAGTTCCCAGGACAGTCAAGGGGCCACTGAGATTGTACCACCGCTGTCTTTCAGAGTTCCCAGGACAGTCCAGGGGCCATTGAGATTGTACAACCGCTGTCTTTCAGAGTTCCCAGGACAGTCCAGGGGCCATTGAGATTGTACAACCGCTGTCTTAAACACCTCCATTTACTTTGAGTAATGAGAGATAATTGAACACACTCTGCACTCTCCACGGCTCTCACTGAGCCCTTGGAGGTTTCAGACCACGGCTGCTGCCAAACGCAGCCCACCAGGGACAGATCCTATGTTTAAAAGAACAGTTTTGTGCTTCCTCTGTAGGGTTGGTTAGGAAGTAATATTCAAAGAAGTGGGCTTATGCAAATAAAGGTAAGATGTTAAACAAAGAGGAAGCTCACATTGGCGAGGGGAGATACGGTAGCCTTCAGTTCCTTTGACAAGTATGTTTAAATCCTCATATCTAAATGAGAGGACCAGGTACTAACCCTGAAGTCAGCTTCAGGGAGATGCTGAAGAGGCCCTAAGGCATCTAGTGGTGGTCAGAGTGCACAGGGGCCAAGCTCGACCAAAAGCAGCTTATCATACACAAAGCAAATGGCACCCTCAGAGAGTACTGTGACGTAGAATATGGGGGAGTTCTGGAGCTGTGCCAGCGAGAAGACGCGGCAGTGAAGTGGGGGGATGAGAAGGCACTGAGGACGGGGCGGGGGATTGAAAGCCTAAGTGAAAAGATTAGCACATTGAAGAGTGAGGGGTACATCTGAAGGTGGGACACAGTGGAGAGGTGGGGGGACCTTCTTGGGAGACATGAGCAAGTATCTGTCATCCCACATAGGGCACTGATGACGGGCCAAAGAAATGGTCCCACCTAGGCCTAGCTGGGTGAGCCCACAAGTTAATTGGGATTATTTATGGGAACATAAGTAGGGGCAGCTTCAAGGCATCTTTATCTTCAGGAAACCCGACCCAGCATGGATGACAAGACACCAAAGCTGTCTCCCTAGAGTTCGTGGCAGAGCGGACGTGGCCCCACTGGAGAGCGTCTTCCTGCCCAACAGTTCTTCACTGCTTGCTTTAACCTCAGAGAGAGGCCTGTGGATCTTCTTTCTTTCTCAGCTTCCAGAATTATCTAAGTTTCTTGAGCTTCTTGAATCTTCTTTTCTCTCTCCTCTCTAGGAGCAAGCATTACAGTTGATAGGATGTAGCCATAGCACCGAAGAGTCTGACAGCCTTGGGAAGCTAGGTTCAGATCAGCCAAGCATTCCAGTTGGGAGGATGTAGCCATAGCACAGGAGAGTCTGACAGCCTTGGGAAGCTAGGTTCAGTTCAGCCATGACTGTAGGAGTATCTGTGTGCCTCCATGTCAGGGCCTTCTAGCCTGGTCCACCATCTCTTTACTAGATGATTCCATCACCTGTTAGAGAGTTCCAGCCTCTCTCTGCTCACTCCCTAACTTATCCAGACTATAGGATGGCCGGAGTGTGGCCTTCGGGTTAGCAGGTCGGGCCATGCCCCTCACCACAGAAAGCCTCCACCTAAAACAATGTCTCACGCCTCTTCCACCTGCTAATTGTTCATTGTTCTCTGTGATCCTCCTCCTGTTGTTCACACTGACCAGACTCCTTCTCACGCGAAAGACTCCGGATCCAACTGGCTGAGGACATCTCTCTCCTGGCCCTTTAGACACCAGGCTCCTTCTGTGCCCATTAACCCTTCCTGTGCTCTGTTGTTTGACCCAGGGTAGCAGTTCTACAGTGGTGGCTTCCCACAGCTTCTCACCTTAGCTGGGAAGCCAGCTGGGCAGATGATGGCCCCTGTTGACATTTTCCCCAGCTATAATGAATGAGTGCTACCTGATTACTGGCTTATTGCTTGTCATTCCAGGTAGGAATTGAACTTGATAAAGATGAACAGCAGGTCCTGTTTTTCATCCTCAGCATCTTGCTGAGCACCTGGCACTTCAAAGCCACTCAATAAATATAAATATATGCTTCAAGAATGAATAAATAATGAGAAATGAACCCTGGAGAGGAACTTAGGAGTGTTTTGGAGAGCTGTCCTTGAGCGAAAACCTTGACCACATTTACTCCTGAGCTGGGCTCTCTCTGTAGTGCCAAAGAGGAGAGGCTGCCGCAAACCCGGGTTTATGTTTTAGACCAACGCTGCCCTGTCTGTGGTGATGGACATGCTGTGTGTCTGCTGTCAATATGACAGCCATCAGCCACACGTGACAATTGGGTAGAGAAACTGTGATTGGTGCGGGTGAGGGACTGGATCTGTGACCTGAGGTAGCTTGAGTTAGTTTGAGCCTAGTTTGCTCATGTAAGTAGCCGCTGTGATAAGGGGCAGCACAGCTCTGGAGATCCACAGCCTTCACCTGGTGATGCACAGCCTTTGCAAATTTTCATTTAAAAAATAGTCTTCCTTTCAGTTAGTGTTGCCTCTTTTGGACAAATGTCAATTCCTTCAAGGTTTCCTTCTAACTTATTTCACTTCCTATGCAGCCGTGTTTCCTCCCCGACGTGACACCTGTATCAAACACATAACCTGTGTCGTCATGCACTGAGCGTGGGTAGGAATCTTAGACCTGAGGGGATTCTCTCTTCTTGGCTCCTCCTGAGCTTGGACATGGTATCTGTTACCTGGCCATACGACATTAGTTGCTGATGTCCCCAGATGACAGAGCTTGGGAACCCCTGACTCTCACTGGCCATGTAGAGCTGCTGTATCTCCTTCTGCTGTGGTTCGGTCCCCATCCTAGAATATTTTATAGCCTCACCCACAGGGGATTGCCATCTTGTACACCTCCCTTCCCTGTATCCTCCACCTGGGAATGCAGGACAGACAACTGCTTCGCTTGCTTCTCTGCTGCTGTAATAACCCTGACCCAAAGCCACCTGGGCAGGCAAAGGGCTTGTTTCACCTCACACTTCCAGGGATTGGCCCATTGCAGAGGCCAGTCAGGACAGGAGCTCAAGGCAAGAACCTGGAGCAGGAATCAAGGCAGAAACCTTGGAGACTTGCTGGCTGCTGGCTTGCACAGCATGCTTCCTTGGACCACCTCTCCAAGAATGACACAGCCCACACGGGGAACACCCTCCCACCTCAACCATCAACCAATCAAATGCTCCACAGATTTTCACAGTGGCCAATAGTTGGAGGCGATTTCTTATTTGAGTTCCCTCTTCCTGGGTGACTGTGATTGGTGTCTAGTTGACAAAGGACCAGCAGTATTAGTGACTTGGGAAACAGGTTTTAGAAGTTCTGTCTAACCTACTCCTCAAACCCTGGGCCTCTTCTCTTTGCTTATTCCACAAGGTGCCCTCTCCAGTGCCATTACACATCTCTGCAGAAACACAAGTATCTGTTGCTTGAGTGTCGTTGCCACTGCCACCAAAGTGTATGAGGATTATAAACCACTAGCCAAGCACAGGAGTGTCTCTAAAGGGTGGTCACAGGTACCTAGTGAATCATCCAGGTGACACACAGACACCATGTGACTTGTCCCCAATCGGCAAACCTCCTAGAAAGCCCTCTTGTCTGTGGTCATGGCCATGGTGGTCTATAAGAATCATCTAGACTCAGCATGGCAAAACAAATGGCTGTAGCAGCTCTCTTGCTGAAGAGAGCTGTGTATCTGCCCGTTTTTCTGTATTAATTATCCATGCGTGCTCTCAGCACCCCACTAGAATTTGCTTCCTCACAATAATAACTCCTGGAGGAAGGTGTGATGGGTTTTCGGTAATGACACACTCCACAGTTCTGGGCACTTCAGGGAGGAAGGGATGGGCATCATCCAGACTCCAAAACAGCTTGCAGAGATGTCATTAGTGCTGGCTCTGCTGTTGGATAATAAGACCAGCAGTACTCCGCCGAGAGGTAGACACACAGGCAGAGACCTGTGGATATAGCTAGGGACTGAGGAAAACCTGGTCAGAGGGAAGAGTCACTTGCTACCCTAGTGACATGACAGAGGAACTTGGGGTCCCATACCACGGCTTAGCAGTGGGCAGCATTCACATGTTCTGTGTCATCGCGGAATTGTGGCTGTCCGGGAGACACCCCAGCTTCCATCTCATCCCTGCTCTCACCCTTTGACATGTGTCCTGTGAGTCATCTGTGTTAATAAGATAGCATCCTCCCGGGAGTCAGCAACAGATGGCTTCCAATAATGATGGCTCTGCTGAGTTTCAAAATACTGGGAGTGGGCAGTAGATAGCAGGGCATCTGGGGAAAGTTTGTCCCGCGATCACCAAAACAGTGCATCTCCGCCTGGTGTCTTTGCTTCTTCCGATCCATCAGCAATTCCTTCGTACTGCTGGGAGTTTGCAACAGAGCCCGGTACCATGTGAACTGAGCCTTCGGTGACTCTCATGCTGGGGCAGCTTTCTCCCTCATCTTCCATGCTCATCCTCAAAGCTCTAGGCCTCCAGGAGGAGTCCATACATGAGAGAGGCAGAATGGTCTCTTGATTCTTCTTTCTGCATACATAAGGCCCTACCTCTACTGTTTTCCCATACCGATCCCCACTGTGGTGGATGCAGTAGAATAGTGTTCTGCTGTGCTTGGTAATTTCCCTCCAACCCAGCTGCATCAGCCACCTGATCAAAGGCAGGACCAGATATCAGTTCACACACCTACAAACACCTGACTTTTTGACAAAGAAGCAAAAAATATGAAATGGAATAAAGAAAGCATATTCAACAAATGGTGCTGGCATAACTGGATATCAACATGTAGAAGAATGAAAATAGATCCTTATCTATCACCATGCACAAAACTGAAATCCAAATGGATCAAAGACCTCAAAATAAAGCCAACCACACTGAACCTCATAGAAGAGAAAGTGGAAAGTACACTTGAACGCATTGGCGCAGGAGACCACTTCCTAAATATAAGCCCAGCAGCACAGACACTGAGAGAAACAATTAATAAATGGGACCTCCTAAAACTGAGAAGCTTCTGTAAAGCAAAGGACATGGTGAATAAGACAAAACGACAGCCTACAGAATGGGAAAAGATCTTCACCAACCCCACATCAGAGGACTGATGTTCAAAATATAGAAAGAACTCAAGAAATAGGTCATCAAAAGAACAATTAATCCAATAAAAAAATGAAATACAGACCTAAATAGAGAACTCTCAACAGAGGAATCTAAAATGGCTGAAAGACATGTAAGGAAATGTTCAACATCCTTAGCCATCAGAGAAATGCAAATCAAAACAACTTTGAGATTCTGTCTTACACCTGTAAGAATGGCCAAGATTAAAAACACCAATGACAACTTATACTGGTGAGGTTGTGGGGTAAAGGGAACACTTCTGAATTGCTAGTGGGAATGCAAGCCCCTTTGGATGTCAGTGTGGTGATTTCTCAGAAAATTAGGAAACCAAGACCCAGTAATACCACTTTTGGGTATATATCCAAAGGATGCTCAATCGTACCACAAGGATATGTGCTTAACTATGTTCATAGCAGCATTGTTTGTCATAGTCAGAACCCGGAAACAACCTAAATGCCCCTCAATAGAATAGGTAAGGAAAATGTGGTAGATTTACACAATGGAGTACTACACACCAGAAAAAAAATAATGACATCTTGAAATTTGCAGGCAAATGGATGGATCTAGAAAACATCATATTGAGCAAGGTAACCCAGACCCAGAAAAACAAATATCATATGTACTCACTCATAAGTGTCTTTTAGACATAAAGCAAAGAAAACCAGCCTACAATTCACAATCCCAGAGAACCTAGACAACAATGAGGACCCTAGAGAGATCTAATATATATGGGAAGTAGAAAAAGACAAAATCTCCTGAGTAAATTGGGAGCATGGGGACCATGGGAGAGGGCTGAAGGGGAGGAGAGAGGAAGAGAACGGAGCAGAGAAAAATGTAGAGCTCAATAAAATTAATTTAAAAAAATGGCAAACACCCACAGAGTCCCATGATCAATAGCTCAGGGGCAAGCAGCTTTGTTCTTACACCCTATAGAACAAGGCATATGGCTAGGGTGGAAATCTTTGATTATTCCCGGTTATGGAACAGTATTTCTCTGTGGTCCCAGGTGGCTTCCGCCATCCCAGAAAGCAAGGTCCATATCCCAGATTTGCTGAGTCCCACAACTTCTCTGAACCTCAGTTTCCCTTTTGAACATCAATGGCTTTATTTTAACTTTCCTAGGCTCTAGTGAGGATTTAGCCTTTGCTAGAGTTTCTGTCCACAGGAAGAACTAGCAAATGGGCATTGGTATTGTGTTCCTGGCAAGCCTGTGGTTCTGGTCATCCCTGGGGTCACAAGCTCGTCAGAAAAGACACTGGAAATAGGGGTTGGGGTCAGTGACAATACCTTGAGCATTAAATCCATGGAACTTATATAAAACAGTGGGCATGGGAACCTGCAGTTTAATCCCAGCCACAGAAACCAAGACAGAGACTCTAGAGGATGCCCGGAGTTCACTACTACCCCGCTTTGAGACAGTGACTGTTGGTAGCTTAGAGCTCACCAACGGGACTAACGATAGTCCCCATCTCATACAGGTTAGATGACGTTCCTAAGGAAGACACCTGTGGTTGTCCTCTGGCCTCTACACACACAGGAACCTGTGTTTGCAAGCGTGTGCATGCACACAGAAGCACAGGTGGTAAATAAACAAAGTAAAGCGTAAAGTAGCTAAGGACACTCAACAGGCAGTGGCTCTGAGGCTGAGATGTCCCACACTCCAGAGATTTGATGTGGGCAGTCTCTACCTGGCTGTTCCTGTCTATTTGGAACTCTTTGGTAAGCACCCCATACCCAATTTATTCGTTTATTTATATCAGTGTTGATTCGTATGTGCATCAGTATGGGCTCATGTGTGTGTCTTATGAATGGGGTTATGATTCAGCGCCATCTTTTTTTTTTTTTTTAACCTCAGTCCATTTCTGAAAGTAGGAATGGGTTCAGGGGCTCCTTGTTCCTTCCTATATCTAATCCTTTGTTTTTCTAGCATTTTCTATAAACCTTAACTATCAGATGCTTCAGGTTTTCATTTGGGATCCCAACCCTAGAATCTATCATCTAATTTCAAAGATTGGAGAAAATATCTTTAGCCTAAAAATGGAAAATTCACAGATGTGTCAACTTCTTGCCCATATTCACCTAGTTTTTAAGTTGGAGACTGGCCAGGAGACAGTTTAGAGCAGTGTAGCTGGAAGGCGAATTATCTCTGGTACACACATTAGGAGTTGTACTTAGCATCTCTGTGGACTCCCCCCCATCACTATAATTTTAGAGATCAGACATATTCAAAACACTTGAATTTATGTGTGTGATTTTTATTCTGGTAGACCAAAGACAAGGCCTTCAGCGTGGACAGAGAAATACAGACACACATGTTCTCTGGGTCTCGAAGGAAGAACTTTCAGAATGGAGTATCATGTCTAGGTGTTTCTCTGAGAGTGCTGCAGAATGAGACGCGCATTGGAATTCGTGGGCGTCCTCTCCCTATCCACCAAGGAGTGAACTAAGCGCAGTGCTTTTGTTTGTTTATGTTTGGTTTAGGTTTTTGAGACAGGGTCCCGCTTCCTAGGCTGGCCTCTGTGCACCAGGATACTGACTGCCCCTTCCTCCTGCACATGGGTCATAGGCCTGTGTCACCAGCCCCTGCTTTATGCAGTGCTGGGGAGGAAACCCTGACTTTGTGTGTGTGTAGGGAGCTTTCTACTGACTAAGAGACATTTCTAGGCTCCGAGGCAGTTCTTCGCTGGCTGCCATTTCTCTGTGTTGGCGGTGTGAGCAAGGCTCAGCTGGGAGGTTCTGTTGGCCTCTCGTGTGCTGCTCTGTTAGCAGATGCCAGTCAACTGGCAGTGCCAGTGGGCCAGGACTGCTCCATGCTCATGCCTGCCTGCTGCCTGGCTGGCATCTGGGTCCATGTCCACACGCCCTCATCTCTAAGGCTTCTTGCTTTCAGCCGGACTTGGGCATCTTTCTGACGCAGCGGCCTTGGTCTCTAGATTGCAATGCTGAGTCACAGGGAAGCTTTGGGCATGTCCTTACCCTAATCTATGTTTTGTTGACAAAAAGGGAATGAATCAAAACTTAGTGCAGTGCCTAATGGAATGCTTCAAAGATCATCATCTCCTATAACTATTATCATTATCCTAAACATTAATTTACCATTAAATCTGAAACACCACCCCCCTCCTCCTGTGGTTAGATGACTGGCTGACTAGCTCAAGTGGGCAAACATGATGCAGACGTTTATATGTCTGACCCATGTAAACATTCCCATGATCCTCCCACACTGTCTCCTTTCGGATAGATCAGCTAAATTATATAAAAATTCCAGACAAGAGCTGAGAGAAACTGGAGGATGAGAAAACACAGACTGGAAAGAAAGGCCTGTGTCCCTTCCAATGACAGTGGGGCTCTACCCTAATACCCTCACTCTGAGGTTCAAAACAGAGCATTGAAGATACATTGAATACACTCCCAATGTAACGTCATAGTGGGGGCTAGCCTGCTGCAGTGCATACTCCCCCATGTAACATGATAGCAGGGGCTAGCCTGCTGCAGTGCATACTCCCCCACATAACATCACAGCAGAGGCTAGCTTGTTGCAGTGCATACTCCCCCATGTAACAACATAGTGGGGGCTAGCCTGCTGCAGTGGACTCTCCCCTGCATAACATCATAGTGGGGGCTAGCCTGCTGCAGTGAACACTCCCCTGAATAACGCTATAGTGGAGATGGCCAACTGACCTGTGGGGAGCCGCTCATCATGCATCCATCACTGTTATTTGAATGAATATATTTGTATCATATTAAACCACTAAGACATCCATGCTTGCCTATTAAAGTGGCCAGTGACATTTATTCTCATTAACATTCATGGTAAGAACAAATCTTGTAAGAGCTTTTGTTGGTCAGTTTACCCCCAAGGAAACAGAAGCTTAACTGAACTGCTAGAGAATCACGCAGTCTGGCTCGGGGTGTGTGAGGACGTCTCCTGAGTCCAGGACGGATGTGCAGGCCCATAGACAGGGAGTATACATCACAGTTACAGCGCACAGAGCTCCCTCCAGCTCCCTGGCCAAGCATGGAGACTTAGTTCTGATTTCTGTCTTTGATTCACGTTCTTCTGTCTTAGGCTAGCCTCCACCTCTCACTGAACCAAGCCAGAACCAGCCCCCTCAGCTAGCCCCAGAAACCCTTCCAGAGAAAATGATTGCTTCAAACTGGAGCATATTGACTCCCTGGTTCAGTTAGCCATAACTGAGTGGGAAAACCACCTTGTAGGAGACAATCACATGGAAGGGAGGAGACTCACAAAGTGTGTGCAGGAGAGAAAGTCAGTGGGATTGGGAGGAATTCTTGCTGACTCTCTGGTGTATCTACTAATGAGACCAGTATTTCACATTTTATCTCTAAGTTCCTCACTGTTTCTACAACCAGCCCCTTCACAGCTTTGGATGTATTCAATTAAAGAGTGTACTCTGTGTTTCTGTTGTAATTAAGACTATATTTGACTCTTTTTCCATCTATCTATCTATCTATCTATCTATCTATCATCTATCTACCATCTATCCAATATCTATCTATCTATCATCTATCTATATCTATCTATCTATCTATCTATCTATCTATCTATCTATCTATCTATCTATCTATCTATCTATTTTTGAGACAGAGGCTCATACTTAGTTCTGATCGGCCTGGAATTCATAGAGAGTGATCTGCCTCTGCCTCTTTAGAGCTGGGATCAAAGACGTGTGCCACCATACCTGACCATTTTTTAAAACACCATCTTTAGAGCAGTTTTAGATTCCTAGTGAAGTTGATAGGAAGGTGTGGAAAGTCCCCATACCCTCCCTACCCCTCAAGTACATAGGGTTCCACATTAACAGTGTCCCCCATGGGGAGGGGAATGCTGCTGTCATCAGTGAATCACAGCATCCTTACACACCACTGTCACTCAGCGTCCATAACCTATTAAAAATGACACCATTAAGCCATCATAGCTCGTCATCCATCTGTACATGCTCCAGATACCAACTGTAGATCGAGAACATCAGGAGAAAATTGTCTGGATTGAACATGTGTGTTTCTTCTTGACATTGGTCCGTAAACGTTGCCGTCTGGTAACTGGTTACAAAGCTTTTAGACTGCACTGGATAGGACCAGAAATCTAGAGATTGGAAATTGCAGGGGAGCACGCACACAGCATCTGCAAAGGTTGGGGGGCTTTTCATGAGGGATGTGCGCATCCTTTGAGTGTGAGTATCTGAGGGGGGAGGGGTCTCGGAATAGTGGGTGCACTCTACTGCTGCAGCATCTTTCATCAAATCACTGTCAACACAGGGGCAGAGCTTTTGATTGAATGTCCACATTTTCCTCCCAACCCGGAGACCTCAGGCAGTGTGTCAGGCATCTATCTCCTCGAGTCCAGGTATAGGAATTACGTAAAGTATTTGCAAGGCGCTGTGTTGTCTCAATGCCGAGTGATGCTGCTTTCAGCTTCAGCTCCTGGCCTCCCCTGGGCTTCCTCTCAATCTCCCCTTTGAATAGTTTCAGACTCCAGCACTCAGCTGGATCTTCCACTAGCTCCCTGTCTGGGCTTTTGGCAGTGAGGCAGAGCAGCCAGGAGCTGGTTATCTCTCAGAAGAGTGGGAGCTGTTGTTTGCCAGTAGACTTGGCATGCCTGCTGCATGGGCAAAAATGAACTGTCATTTTCAATAAGAGTTCCATAGAGTTCGTGGGGCCAGACAACTGAGGATGATTAAAAAAAAAAAAAAAGATAAGATGATGGGGGAGGGGGGATTGGTACCATGCAGTTTGACATATTTAAGCTTGCATGCACAAAGATGAGAGAGAGAAGAGGCCCAAATTGATTAGGAAGATTCCAGAGCCATTACTTGGAGGTCAGAGGGGAAGGAGATGGAATTGGTTGAAAGAACTCACGAAGAGATCTCGCCTAAGAAAGACTGGAGGCTTCTGCCTTCACAGAGATGGAGGCTGTGTGCAGGAGACATTGCATTCAGCCTCAGGAAATGAAAGCAGATCCAGAGGGCAGAGTTTGTAAGCCTCGAGTTTCTGGCCTTAACTGAGGCCAGGGAAGCCAGAGTCTAAGGACCTGTCATAAACTTCAGAGCTCAGTGAAAAAAGTGAACCCAAGAGGTAGAAATATAGATTTACATAAGAAAAATCTGGGAAAACTCAATGAGGCCAACAGCATTGGCTTGGCGGCAAGTCTTATTTACAGCACGTGCCCAAGATGCCGTCGGATGATGAGAATAGCTCTTGCTTTCGGACCTTAGTGTGCCGCAGCAAGACACCTGAAGGCTTAGGCGTAGCTCAGTAGCAAAGGTGCCTGTCTCACTTGGGTTGGGTCTCAAGTCACACTGTGGAGGGGTGAAAGATGGAGAGGGACAGGAAGAGGGACAGGGAAAGAGAATGGTCACTCAGGCATGCTGATTTGGGGTCTACAGTGAGCAGACACAACACTGTAGGGAGAACGTGCCAAAGAGAGCTGCTTTCCTCATGGCAGGTGCTCTGGGAAAATGGCCACCTTCAAAGCTGTGTCTCTGGGGGCCTCGATGAACCCCCAGTGAGCTTCCTCCAATTAGTTCTCATTTCTCCAAGTTTCTGCCGCCTCTCAGAATTGTGAGGAGCTGGAAACCAAGCCTTTAAAACATGGGCCTTGAGGGATACCTCAGACTCAAACTAAATGCAGACCCATAGTTCAACCTAGTCATGAGAAAAGCATCAGACAAGATAAACACGCTGCTCGTGGTCCTCACATCTCAGGGTCATCAAGGATGCCTGGGAAGGTGCTGAGTGAAAGACGGAACCGAAGGCACAATGCGATCCTGAACACAGCCGGTGCTGGGGCAGAAACGGAGATCTGGTTAAATGTGAGAACCAGTTCATAACAATTGCTGATACTGGATATTGAGTCTCCCTTTATAACCCTGCCTGGCCTGGAATTCCCTCCATAGTCCAATCTGACCTCGGAGATCCTGCTGTCTCTGAGCAGAGTGATGAGATTAAAGGTGTGAGCCACAACACCCAATTTCTATGCTGGATTCTTGTTTACAGCAAATGCACCCCGCCATGTTAGCACAGAAGTAACCAGCACAGAGACCTGAGTGTGCGTGGAAACTCTCTGCACAGCCTGGAGCTCTTCTGTGAGTGTAAACTACTCTAAAATAGAAAACTTATTTTTTTTTTCTTTTAGAAAAGCATATTGTGTGGTCGTTAATGAACAGAGCAGGCCATTTGAGCTCCTCAGAGCGATCTAAGCTGCCATAGTTCAATGGAAGGTCTCTGGTTTCGCGACTCCCAGCTGGCCATTACATACGGCAAACGGCGGGTTGCACTCTGCTCTTGGGCCATTTGTGTAACCTGAAATCGTTTGCAAGTCACTGAGAGAGAAATCCGTGCTAATGTTGAGAGAGCATTTGCGTTTGAGGGATGTGGGTTTGGAATTCATCTGGATGGCCTCCTCAAATCTTCAAATGCTGTAAGAGATGATGCTTTTTAGAAACTTCATTCCAGTCACCACTGCGGATGTCTTAGCTTTCCCTCAGTATGCCTCAAAGTGTGTAAACTGTTAGGAAAGAAGTGACACTAATGACATAAACCCTGTTTGTTCTAAAAGAAAAAGATATATAATATATTATATATAACTAATTATATATTATTGTGTATTATTTATCTATTACACATATATAATATATGATACATTTATAATATATATTTATGATATATTTACATGGTGTATATAATTAATTATATATGTAATATGTAATATATATATTTTTACATATGACCACTGTCTGTAGTTCTAGTTATAGGTGATCTGATGCCCCTTTTGGCCTCTACAGACCCTCTACTCATTTGTGCACAGCCACACACAGATAAACATGCACACACACACACACACAAGTACACATGTTTTTTTTTAATTAATTTATTTAATTATTAAAGATTTCTGCCTCTTCCCCGCCACCACCTTCCATTCCCTCCCCCTCCCCCAATCAAGTCTTCCTCCCTCCTCAGCCCAAAGAGCAAGCAGGTTTCTCTGCCCTGTGGGAGGTCCAAGGACCACCCACCTCCATCCAGGTCTATTAAGGTGAGCATCCAAACTACCTGGGCTCCCACAAAGCCATTACGTGCAATAGGATCAAGAACCCATTGCCATTGTTCTTCAGTTCTCAGTAGTCCTCATTGTCCGTTATGTTCAGCGAGACCGGTTTTGTCCCATGCTTTTTCAGACCCCGGCCAGCTGGCCTTGGTGAGTTCCCGATAGAACATCCCCTTTGCCTCAGTGTGTGGGTGCACCCCTCGCGGTCCTGAGTTCCTTGCTCGTGCTCAGTCTCCTTCTGCTCCTCCTTTGGATCGTGAGACTTCAGTCCAGTGCTCCAATGTTGGTCTCTGTCTCTGTCTTCTTTCATCACCTGATGAAGGTTAATATTCAGGAGGATGCTTATATGTTTTTCTTTGGGTTCACCTTCTTATTTAGCTTGTCTAGAATCACGAATTATAGTCTCAATGTCCTTTATTTATGGCTAGAAACCAAATATGAGTGAGTACATCCCATGTTCATCTTTTTGGGTCTGGCTTACCTCACTCAGGATGGTGTTTTCTATTTCCGTCCATTTGTATGCAAAATTCAAGAAGTCATTGTTTTTTACTGCTGAGTAGTACTCTAAGACAGAAAGGCAACCCACTGACTGGGAGAAGATCTTCACCAACCCCGCAACTGACAAAGGTCTGATATCCAAAATATATAAAGAACTCAAGAAATTAGACCGTAAAAGGTTAATCAATCCAATTATAAAATGGGGCACTGAGCTGAACAGAGACTTTTCAACAGAAGAAGTTCAAATGGCCAAAAGACACTTAAGATCGTGCTCAACTTCCTTAGCAATCAGGGAAATGCAAATCAAGACAACTTTAAGATACCATCTTACACCTGTCAGAATGGCTAAAATCAAAAACACCAATGATAGCCTCTGCTGGAGAGGTTGTGGAGATAGGGGCACTCTCATCCATTGCTGGTGGGAATGCAAACTTGTGCAACCACTTTGGAAAGCAGTGTGGCGGTTTCTCAGGAAAGTCGGGATCAAGCTACCTCTCGACCCAGCAATACCACTATTGGGAATATACCCAAGAGATGCCCAAACATACAACAAAAGTATATGCTCAACTATGTTCATAGCAGCATTGTTTGTAATAGCCAGAACCTGGAAACAACCTAGATGTCCTTCAATGGAAGAATGGATGAAGAAAGTATGGAATATGTACACATGTTTTAAAATAAAATAATTCTTAAAAATAAAAAAGATCTTGTACAACATTCAAGTAACAGCAGAAGTGTTTCTTTTCATCATTAATATAGGACTTTAAAAGAAAAAAAGTGCCCGAGGATCCAAACTGCTCGAGTTTCTGGTGTGGTTCTGCATTTACTCATATTTGCTCAGTTCTCATTCTTCTGTCAGTACTTCATTGTGTTAGGCTCTCTGTTCAAACTAGGGAGAGAGAGTCAAGGGAGACAACACTTCTAAATATGTAGGGATTTTCCGTTGGGAAAGAAAGTCCATCCCCCTGTAGCTATATAAACCTGGAACATTCTCAACTATCATGTTGGGTGACATAGAATCACCTCATAACCCACTGCCTCTACCAGAGATAGTGCTCTCCATCCTGCACTGAGCACGCATCTGTGACAGCCACTGCTCAGTACTGATGCAGGAGCGCTCCCCGTCCTGCACTGATGCAGGAGCGCTCCCCCATCCTGCACTGAGCATGTGTCTGTAATAGCCACTCTTCAGTGCTGATGCAGAGGCCAGACTTCTTTAACTTGCACATCACTATCTCTACATGTATTTTCTGTGATAGCAGAACAAAGGCCTGTAATGCTTTTGATATGAAACATCCCCAGGGCCTCCTGTGTTTCCATACATTGCCCCTGAATTGTGGTGACATGGGGGTGGGGTGGCACCCTGAACCTTCAAGAGGAGAGACCTGGTTGGTGGAATATCTAAGGTCATTAAGGTTGTGATATGAGTCAGAGGTCAACCCAAAATCAAGTTTATGTCTTGCTCTCTGCTTCCTGATCCATGGCTTATGTAGCAGACTGTGGTCCAGGCTTCTTCCCCTACAGTTAAAAGTCTGAGCCATCATACCTCCATATCGGCCTATACCATGAAGCTGTGGCTGAAATAACTTCTTCCTTTGGGCTGCCTCTTGTCTGAGATTTGGATACCACCATCAGAAAAGTCACTGACACAGGAACCACAAGATGTGAACATGTGCCCTCATCCCTGGTGCTTTTTGTATGGTGTCTCACATGGCAAGACGGCCTTTTTCATACATGATTGGTCTATGCCCTTTGAGACTGAAGTCATCATAGGCTATTCAGCTAACGCAGAGGAGACACAGACTTCAGACAAAGTCTCCAAGAGGCACTGTGTGAATGGTCTTTGATATTCCACCACTGGCTCTGGAGATGGAGAAGTAGCAGAAAACCAAAGGACGCTGATACTGAGTAGAATCTGGGGAAAGCAAGAAACGGGTTCTCTTTCTAGGACCTGCAGGGGAAACAGCATCCTTGATCTTCACACAGGAAAACACACGCTGATCTACCCACTTTCAGAACTAGAAGGTAGAGGAATATATGCACTGTGAAGTGTGGGTTTTCATCTTGGTGCCTACGACACCAAGCTCACTTCTTGCACCAGCATCTAGAAAAGTTATGTGGCTTTCAAGACTTTGACGGGACATCTGAGAAGGGGGAGCATGCTGAGAGTCAGTGGAAGCCAACTGCTCACATCCTCTTTGCTCATCCAGGGATAGCTCAAAACTATGACCCCTAGGGAGCAAGGAGGAGCCATGAGTACTTTGTAAAGACCAAGGCTCTGAACTAGAACATCTCTAATGCCTCTTCTGTTGCTCAGTGAACATGAAAAGTGACCTAAAGGATGAACAGCTGTAAAGCGAACTGGATCGTGGGACTGGAGAGATGGCTCAGGTATTCAGTGGCATTCTTACTGTCCTTGCAGAGGATCTGGGTTCAGTTCCTAGCACCCACATGCCACCTAACGACCACAGATGACACTGGTCACAGGGGATCTGTTGCTGTCTCCAACTTCCACAGGCACTGCACATACATGGTGTATGTTCATACATGCAGGCAAAGATTCATGCACATGAAACAAAAGTAAAAAAATAACTTTACAAAAATGAACTGGATTTTAAGTCCCTGAATTTTCCTGAAGGAACTTACACGAGAGAGAGAGAGAGAGAGAGAGAGAGAGAGAGAGAGAGAGAGAGAGATTGTTGCTCTCATGCTTGCATATCTTTTCATGTCTTCCTTCTTTCCCAGGTCCGGAGTGACTATCAGAGTAATTGTAATTATGTTTCATTTGGTTTACAGACATAGACTTACTTCTCATATATGGTCCTAAATATTCAGTTCCCTATAAAGCCAAATTTAAAGTGAACACCATTCAAGCATACTTCAGATAAGTGATAACTCTAAAATGTGATTAGCTGAAGCAATCTGCCTTTAGACCTGGTCAGGAAAAGATCTAATAGTCACTCTCAGTTGAGTGTCCGTGACCTCAACTCTACACTGAGTCCAATGGGAGGATGAAGATGTAGCTGCCTTAGTGGAACAGGCAAAAAAGCTCACACAAGCATTTCAGAAGGAGAAGGTGCTAAAGTCCCTCTGGGGACAGCATCTCTCAGGTGCCTGTTCAAGGCGCTCATCTGAGTCAAATATCCTTTAGGCTGCTACAACTATAGGTTTCCTAGAGGTCACTTCGGTATCTATCTCCTGGTACTTGCTGTCACTATGAAAAATTAAATGAGGGAAGAACAACTGTATTAACGCGTCTAAATTAGTTTTTTCTCTGATTCTGGAAACTGTTCAGCTTCACACTCTTCAGACGTATATGTTGATAGCTTTATTATGTCACTTAATATTTTACTTTGCGTAACTGTCCTCTTTGTGCCCTCCTTCTGTTGGAGCACAGCCAGCACAATATCTGATTCGTGTTCATTTTGTAGAATTGGTTCCGTTTATGCTTTGAAATATTGATTTGCCCCTCACTCCAAATGTAAACTCTGTAATGCAGTTTGTCTCTGCTCCTTCTGCCTGCCCCAGGATGTTTGCTAAAGATAAAACAAGGCCCGGTTGTTAAGTGAATGTTAGGAATAGATTCAGAGGTTCAGGGAACACAAAGCTTAAATCGCTAAAGGGCACCATTATTATTTCATAGTCTGGGCAGGGAGAGGTCTCTGCCAGCATCAGAATGGGCCCGAGATTGGAGGAGTCCATCCTTCGAACCATATTGAAAACATTGACTGCAAGTTCATTTATCCTTGGCAAGAGTCAACTTCCTGTTTTTGACAAAAATGGAATGAAGAGAGACTCAGAAGGCTTGTGAATATCAAGTAACTTATTATAAAAAATGTTTTGCTGAGTAAAATGAAATGAAGGCACTTTTTATGAGAATAAATGAAAAGAATCTACAGGGGAGAAGGCTTTCCTTAGAGACGTCTGGACCTAATCAGATATTCGGGGGCTGGTTGGGTGGGGACTACCACCCTCCTGTCCTTTGACTCTGATTTTGATTGTAGATCTGGGTTGGTTTGATTTTCAAATGAATGGTACCCCTCAACTTAAAATCTATAGGCAATACACTCTATGATATAGTTCAACAAGAAGACTCCACAAAAGTAAATCATCTCCATTTTCATGTGCATTTTTGGCTGACTTGACATTTGTTTCCCTTGCTGGATTTTGTTCCTGGAGAGTGGTATAAGCTCACAGGGAGTAACACTGTGCTTACAGGGGCTTGAGCAACTCTGTTCCCTGGCACCCTCTGTCCCTGAAACAGTACCCACTTCCTGCTCTCTTCCTTAACTCATTTTTAGATGGATCCCGCAGAAATATATGAAGCATTTCCTACGCACCCAAACCTGCTACAGAAACGATGCCTCCGTGTTTTTAAGTAGAAAGCCGATTCCCATGCATCTTCTAGAGTTTATATTTAGAAACTCTCCACCCTGACCCCCAGGAAGGGTTGTGTGCTTACCTTGAATCTGGGCAAAGTCTATGACTTGGTTGGCCAACCCAAAGTGGCCAGAGTGACATGGCACACTTGCCAAGCAGGGCCCTGCAGAAAACCCCTAGTTCCAATGTATTTATATCCTGAGTGTAAACCATTTATAAGTTTCCTGAAACCACCCATTAGAACTTTGGCTCTATGCAAAATCCATAGGTGGATATTGGTAAGATTAGATTTCTCTTTTTCTAAATGCTCAACCAAACAAATTTGATTCCAGGAACCATCAATGTCTGGGACTCAACAGTGACAAAAAGCCTCCATCTGTGCCTTCCAGAAACAAGCAGTCAGGAGGACAGGGAGAAGGCTGAGCTAGAAACTGGTACTGCAGGGTAAAAGTTAATGGATCCTCGTGCAGAAGGTGTCTGTGATTTCTGACGAAGGGAAAAATGAATATTCACATATCAATGAAGAATGCAACTAGTAACATATCCATTACTATTTGAATAAAAAAGTATTCCTCTGTGTATTTATACATACATACATGTCTACAAACATGTAGACCTTTAAGGATGCCCTAAAAATAGGTTCTACTTTTATTACATATTGTTAGGAGACTTTCACCCTTGAAGGGAATAAACGACTACCCCTCTCAGGGCCCAGTGGCAAGCAAAAGTTTGATCCCATCAACCTTCACCCTGGGGAACCAATGAGTTTATTGGGCTTACTTACAGGGTGTGAAGGGGTTATGTGCAGGCGCATAGATGACCTTAGAACAGCCACACTGAAAGGAAGGGCTGAACCCAGCAGGGATGCTGGCTTCCCAGGACTTTGTAGATGGAGACCTTTCCTCTTAGTCCCTGTTTATATAATCTGGTCCCTCCCTGAGACCCAGAGATTGTGTGCAATTAGGATTGAATTGCATACAATGTTTTAAGAGGGGTAGCTGGATGCTCAAGGGTCCTAAGACCCTCCCCAATGCATTCTCTGAGAGGATATCAACAGTCAAACCCAGATGAAATGACTTTTTGTGAGCATGCCTGGTTTAATTCCTGAAGAGGATGGTACTACTGGGCGTATTTTATTATTTAAGAATGATATATTGCTCTTCTAACAGCTGATTTTAGTATCACCGCATCATAATTCTTAATGCCTGGCAGTGAATATGCAAGATACATGATTGAAAATCATTTCTTTACTCAATTCCTACAGGTTTTGAAAAAAAGAATTGCAAAGTTTTTACATATAAGGAGCAAAGCACCTTATTTTCAAGACATTGAATTTTCTCTTTGGATTTGGGAAACAATTGATGAATTTATCAAGAAGTAACCTCAGAGACCTGAGGACAAACCCCATGTCCCTCCTCCATCTCTCCAAGCCCAAATTTTACCCCCCTGGGGGAGTGGAGGATCGCAACCCAGGTCAGCTAACTGGAGGCATAGTAACTCCAAGGCCCTCGCCTCTCCCCACCGCAATCCCTGCCAGTCCTCCGCCTTGGCAATTGGCAAATGGGTTGACCCCACCTCAGGCTTTATTATATATTGATTTAAGAAACACGCCTGATGAAATTACCCTTCCCCGTCACACATCAGGCAGTTTGTGACTGACCTGAGTGCTAGCTATATTGTGTTTGGTATGTGTTTGGTTATGTTGAAACTGGGGTTCCAAAACGCCTTTCTACTGCTTGACTTTCCGTGTTAGTAGACCCCAATTCTAGTTCTTTCACTAGAGCAGGGTTCATGTCAACAGCCACACAAACATGCGGAATGTTACAGCCCATGGGTGTATCTGTGTGCACACACATCCACGTAGGTGCATGTACATTTTACATGTTGTACCCATGTTTGCATGTGTAGAATAAGTGATTGGAGTGGGAGAGAATTTGGAAACCTGACACAGGCAGCTCAGACAGAATTTCTGTTTGGGGCATGGACCAACTCTTCTAAAGGAATGATGGATGGGGAAGGACAAGATTTGAACCTAGTCAGGTGTGAGCTTATTCTGGGGACAAAGTAAGACTCAGGAGGAATTACAGAGGGCAGTAGACAGCTAGGAAGACCAGGCTCTCATCTTCCTATGCAATCTATGTCTTTTGAATAGAAATCTTTTGGCAGCCACACAATGCTCTTGCATGCTTCACTGAGGCCATTTATTCATTCATGCCACAAGCACTTACTGAGTGCCTACTCCGTGAGCTGGGCAAGGAATGAATGGCGTGGACCAGCATCTATCCACACGCTGCTGAGAAGCCAACTGCAAACATCAGCAGCCCTCAACAGGGCATCAGAGTCCAAGTTCCTGAAGGCCGACTTCAGGATGTCAGTGTATGCTAACGAAGCTCTCCTCTGAGGTCTATCTCAGTGCCAGTATCGGGAGACTGAGCCAAAGGGAGTTCATGTTGGCCAATGGGTTATTTGTACCACGTAACCTGTGCAAGGCCATTTTCTTTACCCTCTGAGCATTACTCACTCTTTAGCAGGACTTAGGCTCCATCAGCAAAGAAGAGTCTCCATGTTCACTCTTCTTCTCTGCCAATCAAGACCTATAACATCCTGAATCTCTTGTTTGTCTTTTTGCTGAAGGGAAAGAGGCCACCCTTGTTTATATTTTGTGGCCTATTTGAATATAATGACATTGGAGGACTAGTTACAGGAAATATTTTTCTTTCAGATTTATTTTGTTATGTCTCAATTTTGCCCTGTGCTCAGCCAAGGAGGCTGAGAAAACAAATGCTACCAGCTCTGAGAAAACTGGAGGAAGAAATATTCTCAGAACCTGCTGCCTGGTGTGACCAGTGCAGCCTACAGTGGGACATGACCCCAGAGTCCAAAGTAGCAGAAGCAACTTGAGCTTGATTGAGTTCTCAGTGTTATTGTGTAACTTGCTTCTTGTTCTAAAAACATTTCATTTTTATTACAATCATTGTGTGTGTGTGTGTGTATGTGTGTGTATGTGTGTGTGTGTGTGTGAAGATAACTCTTAACTGACATAGTAATCATTTTTACTTCCCTGTATAAATGTCTGGCAATGTTGTCTCATGGGAGAATATCTTACTAGTGTGAGTACTTTGTAATTGAAATAGGGCAAAGACTTTAGGAAATTGTGTATTTCCATTCAGTTAAGAATTAGAAACAAAAACATTCATTCAAATTTATTTCAATTTGACCACCCTCTCAAAAAATTACTCGTATTATTATAATCCTTACTTCCAAAAGAATAAAATAGTTGGCGGCTGGTTAAAAATCACCTTCAAGATCCATCATTGTTCCTTTTCCCTTCCAGTTACTGACCCGAAAGAGCTAGGTCTGAAAATATCAGACATAGGGAGTTTTGTTGTATTCTAGCAGTCAGAATTTCAAGTTCAAGGCTAGAGGGCTTGACGATAAGAACCTATCTTAGAAAAGTGAAATTCTGTGGATAGATAGAGGATGGATATATAGTGGATGGATAGATAGATAGATAGATAGATAGATAGATAGATAGATATAGAGATACATGATGATAGCTAGATAGATACATGATAGATAGATAGATAGATAGATAGATAGATAGATAGATAGATAGATAGATAGATAGATAGATGATAGATAGATAGATACATGATGATAGCTAGATACAAGATAGATAGATAGATAGATAGATAGATAGATAGATAGATAGATAGATAGAGATATAGATACGTGATGATAGCTAGATAGATACATGATAGATAGATAGATAGATAGATAGATAGATAGATAGATAGATAGATAGATAGATAGATGATGGATGGGTGGATGGAGAGATAGATATAGATACATGATGATAGCTAGATAGATACATGATAGATAGGTTGATTGATAGATACAAGATAGATAAATAGATGCTAGATAGATACATGATTGATAGATAGATAGATAGATAGACAGACAAATGATAGGGGAGAGAGAGAGAGAGAGAGAGAGAGAGAGAGAGAGAGAGAGAGAGAGAGAGAGAGAGAGAGAGAGGATAAATAGTTAAATTCATATCCTTTCTGGTAAGCTGGTTTCCCACACGTTCTTGCCTGGCATGCTGTCACTGTTGAGATTTCTCCACACTTGCACCTACCTTGGCAATTCAGGAGTGCAGCTCTTCTTGCCTTCCATAGACTTCCCTAGAAGACCTTGCATCCCAAGAGCACAGCATTATGTCCTTGACAATGGCCACCCCATATGCTGCCTCAGTGAGAATGATAAGGCAGTTTTGAGAAAGGGCTTGCTGTGATTTAAGCTCCATGGGGGAGGGGCTGAGGACCCACATGGGGAGCTCGTGGGTGAAGGGAAAAGCCTGGCTTCCTTCCAGAGTCTAACATCTGGCTGGGCCTCTGCAGAACACAGGACTCGGGAGAATGGGGAGCACAGGTGCCTGTGCATTTGTGTGTGTACGAGAGGGAGAGGAGTAGAGTCGATGAGCACAGCTGTCTGCACAGCTGTGCTTGCATGTGAAGGTGCGTGCAGAGGCTGGAGGCTTCCTCTATGATGTCTCCACCGTTGGTGGGTTTGGTTGTTTGAGATATGATCTCTCAGTGAAGCAGCAAGGCCCAAGATCTACATGTCTCTGCCCTGCAGCACTAGGCTTTCAGGTCACTGCCCTATACCTGGCTTTTCACATGGGTGCTGGGGAGATCCCCACTCGTATCTTCACACTTGCTCCATAAGCACCTTACCTACTGAGACATCGCATATCACACATGGGTGATGGTTTTTAATTAATAGACTGTCTTTTTCTTTGCTAACTGTCATTATAAAAATGAGTATGTTGGCATCAAAAGAGTGTTTTCTTGATCCATGTCAAGGACAGGTACTTCCCCAAATGTTAGGTAAAACAGTGCACAACATCGGTATTAAAATGTTGAATCTCACACTGTCTATGCTGCTTTGATCTCCTGATGGAGCCAAATAATGTAAGAGATTCCATTGACTTGATCTTCAGGAATTTGTTGTTAAATGCATGCACTGCTCTGGCTGGAGTGTGAAAAACACAAATCCACTTTTGCAGAGACAAAATGAATTCTGCAGGAGCTAAAGAGATGTGTGGACTCGGGGAAAACAAACGGAAACTCCAAGCTGATGAGCCAGAAAGCACTGCTAAGCCAGTGTGGTCTACACCTGGGTGGTAGGGAAGGGAGCTAGAATGCTCATGTGGCCGGCGGCAGGGCTGGGGCAGAGCCGTAAGGGACACAGGCAGGGCTGGGGAAGCGGTAAGGGACACCCGGAGGAGCGTGCACCGCCCTGCATTGCTTCCTACTGCTGTGTGTACATTCTGATGGTGCCGTGAGCTGGCTCAGTGTCTCCCAAGTTCGGGAATCTGGGTGACTAACAGGCTTAGGGCCTCTTCCAATGCTGCCAGCCAAGAACCACCAAGACTTGGAGCACCTGCAGGCTTGACAAAGAATAAGTCCATTGAAGGCATTTATAGGTGCTTGTCTGGCCACCTTTAGTCTCTGCCAAGTGGCCTGTCCATTAAGTAATACCCGCGGTGTCATGGGCTTCTATCTGAACCAATAAGCGTGACTGTTGTCATGGGCTTTGATAACCTATTCTAGGTGTGGATTCCTGATGCTTTCTCTGTACTTTTCATTAGAAGCATGTCAGTTACAAAATGCAAGGCCAGAGGCCATCGGCTTATAAAGCTGAGGATGGGTCTTCTTGAGTTCATGACCATTTAACCAGACACTGTCCACAATAAAAAGAGAGAAATATGTCAGGCTGGGGACTGCCCACAGAACAGGTGACTGGTGCTACCTCCTATAATCTTCATTTTCTACACAAGCATTGGCAAGCGGGTCGTTAGTGCCGTCATTTTCAAATAAATCACTGAAGTGGATTCCTAACCTGCGATTTCTGATGGCTTCATACATTCCACACAGTGCTTCAGAAATAAAGCTACTTGTTTCATTTTATTTTCTTTCTGTAAGTATTTTGACTAGCCTCTATAATGGATTACGAAAAGAATGTGTTTCCTTTTCAATGGTTAAATAATGCAAGTTTATTTTAGAAAATGAAGAAATCACAGAGACTTGGAAGTAGAGGAGGACATAGCATATTTGATCCACTTAAACTGGCGAGGCTCCTGTTGTCGGAGTAGGGTGTGGTCAAGAGCACCCAGGCCAAAGCTAGTTTCCGTGGCTACCAAACACAAACAGGAAATCTTATAACTCCCAAGGGACCAGTAAGGTCTTACTGATTAAGGATTCCATTCGACAAGTTTCTGGGCGAAGGATAGTAGTGTCGGTAAAGATGACAACAAGGTGACATCTAATGGCTCAAGGTTAATGGCTCCTTCCTTATAATCCGGTTATTTTATAGCTTCGTATACAAAGTATTTCATTCAATGCTTTCATCTCTAAGCTAACAAATATACAATTGTGGCCAGCTTTGTGGGTAGAAATGTCAAGGTGGTCATTGTAGAGATGGTTGGCGTATTTAGGTGGAGAGAGAGAATTAAAATTCTCACTACCTGGAGTACAGGGGTCTCAGTTATTTTTGTACGACAGTCGCTGATGTGGGTTAATAAAACCACACATGCAGAGCCATCAACGGGTGCCACTGTGTGAAAAACGCAAACTACTCCTTTGCTCCTCAAATCCATAGAGCATGCTCAGTAGGGAGGTACAGCCATTGTTGACATTATTTTTCCTTTGTTGTCAATGGAGATATTGACAGTGTTTTCTCTGAGCTGTCATTACTTCAACTCAGACTAGGTGTCATTACGAAGTCTAAGAAACTGGATCTCTGAAAACCACAAGGATATATTATGTCATAGTCCTAGAAGCTAGATGGCTCCAGACAGGTAAGGACAGGCCATGCTCCCTCTGAGGCTCTCTCTTTGCCTCTTCCTACATTTCAGGTGGGCAGTCATTTTTAGAATTCTTGGTGTGTATTGTCTCTCTGTGATCTCTACCTCTAGAGTAACAAGATATTCTTCTATTTGTGTCTTTGTGGCTATGTAGCTTTCGTGTGTGTGTGTGTGTGTGTGTGTACAAAACTCCCCCTCTTATATAAGACCATCCATTATGTAATGGATGATTTAATGATCTTATCTGAAGTTGATGATATCGTCCAGACTTTGTTTCCAAATAAAATTACATGCATAGGTGTTTGGGACAAAGACTTGAGCTTATCTCTTTGGTAGATGTAATGAGTTGCAGCAATTTTCTATATGGTAAGTGACCAAGCCATCTTGGTCTGCCTTTCCAGCCCCACTGGGTTCTAACCAGCATCCTATACCACCTTAAATGGCCTTGGACAGCACTTACCTGGGTACGATTTCTGCCCTTGATGCAGCATCTTCTTGCTAGTTAAAAGCTGCCAACAAACTGATTCTCTTCTGATTTATTTAGGACTAGCATTGTGGATGGGAACATTATCCAGAGTCTTCTTACCAGATTAGGCTAAGCTGTGAGCTTGGCAAAGATCCTTTGGTAAGATGAAGAGCCACTTAATTTTTCCTAGACCAATATACACGCCTTAATACTTAATTAATTACTTATGATTCCCAAGATTGGTGGGGAATTACTCGGTGTTACTGTACGTGGGCTATCGTTGTGCAAGTCCTTTCATTTTTTCCTTGTGTGAATGTGACTCGAAATATTTACTGCTTCCAAAGACTTCCAGGCGGAGGGGTGGAGGGGTCTGAGTCTGGAAGCAGAAGACAAATGAACAAGACGAAAGCAAGGCTCCTCTTTTCTGGAATGAGTGAGGTTGGGGCGGGAAAATGGGGGTGGTGTGAGAACGGGAAGAAAGGGGTGAAAGATGTCACACAGAGGCTGGGAGAGTTTGGTGAACTGAAGCAAGCATTTTAGTTTAATTCTTTAGGCTGTAGCATGAATATGAATTTCAATTCCAAGTAATATCTATATCACTTGTAGAAGAGAATACAATAGAGAGAGATCTTCTTTATGCTGATGCTTATGGTGGGTACATGTGGTGGGCAAAAGGGACAGAGACACAGAGGCGTGGAGTTGGGGGAGGGCTGAACATGTGAGGATGTGTGTTCGTGCCATAGTCAGTTCAGGATGCTATAACAAAATGCCAAAGATTATGCAGTTTAAATGCTTAAAAGAAAACCCATATTATGGTTTTGAAAGGCTAATAAATCTGAGCTAAAGGCATTGGCAGGTTGCTGTCTGGTGAGGGCAATGTCCCACCACACCATCTGTTTTTCATTGTGTCTGAACACTGAGAAAGGAGGAAGCAACTCTCTGGGGGTATCTTCTAAAAACACTAAACCTGTTCTTGGGGTTCCACCCTCATGATGTCATATACTTATACGTATACCCCTGCTTCTATTATCACATCACCAGTAGATACAATTTAGGGGTTCACAAACATTCCCCCCTCTCTTTCCTTCCCTTCCTCTCTCCCTCCCCCCTCTCTTTCTCTCTCTCTGTGCCTGTGTGCCTGTGTAAAGAAGCAAAAGCCTCTAAAAGAAAAATCCCCCATATGGATTCAAGGGTTATTGAAGGAACAGTATACATGCTGTTAAAAGAAGGCATGAACCCATAGGATTTTCAGTTGAATTACAAATCGGATAAACCAATTCTGACCTCCAATCTGCGTCTATTCCACCCCCTCCACACCACTCTTAAGCCACAGAGTTTGAAGAACTCTTAGGAAATTAGTCTAGTCTATTTTCCACAAGTCACAAATCTTCTCTAGACCTGTAGTAATTAGGGCCAGAGCTGAACACAAAAAATGAATCTAGACACGTGGTTTTTAATAAAATAAAGTGGTCATTCATATCTATAGAGCTTTTCTTATGTACCAAAGCTGGGTTCTGAACCTGGAGTGGTCAGCCTGACCTGGCCGTATGGTCTTGCTTTTGTCCATTGTGAAGATCATGCAATCATCTAAACTGATCCAAAAAGTTAGCTGGCAGGCCAAATAATGAAATTTTCTAGCAATCTGCAGGTTCATTCTGTTGACCAGCTAAATTCTTTAATCATTTAGATACTTGCCTGATGAATTAGCCTGCGGTCTCCAGAGAAACAGAATCAATTAGATGTATATTTATCTGAAAGAAATTTTATTATGAGGAATGGCTCACGAAGGAAGCTGAGACCCCTTATAACTTTCCATCTGAAAATTGAAGATCAAAAGAAAACCCAAGTTTTAATTTAGTCCACATTTGAGAATCATGGGAGCTGAAGGTATCAAACTTGGAGTAAGGATAAAAAATGGGAGTGGCTAGGATACTGTGGGGAGGGGCAGGAAGGGGTGGGATGAAGTAAATGGGACAGGATGGGAGGAGATAAACCAGTCCCAGTGGGCAGGCAAGAGCTGAGTGGAGCTAATCCCCTCATTTGTTTTCCTGAGCGCCACAGGTTGGATGGTGTCTGTTCATCTTGAGGAGGGAAATCTGGCTTATCATGTATGACAATCCCAAAGCTAGTCTCATCTTGAAATAATGTCTATCTGAACACCCTATGGTCAATTTTGCATTCATTTCAAATATTCTGGGCTGGTAGATTCTCAGCAAATCAGGTTGTTCCTGCTCAATTGGTGAGCAAAGCGATAGAGTACCACAGTGACGATGAACTGTCACCCAGGGCTCTCACTCATGTACATTTGGTTGCTGGCTTGGCTTGGTTTCCCATTTTCCTGCATAGGTGAGGGATTCTTGGTGTAGCAGAATGGCTGAGAATTTAAAATTTGGAATGAAACAGACCTCTCTCATTCTTCTGCCACATCTTAACTTCGGAAGTGTCAATATCACTCGTGCTGGTCTTCAAGATCTCTCATCAAAACCAAATTAGCAATACTTTCCTGTCAGAGTGGCAGTAGGTGACCCATGAGATGATAAATGTGTTTAAGCCTAGCATGCAGAAGGTAGTTTTTAATTCTCTATTATAATTATTAGTGTCAAAGAGAAATAAGAGCATCCTGGCGGGGCGGGGGGGGGGGGGTCCGTAACAAGTAAGCATTGCGTAACACACACCCAGCCCTACAAGGCCTGGCTTCTCTTTGTTTCTTAAGTCTGGTTTGGCCAATGGAGAAGGCCAATGGGGAGATTTTAGATACGATACTCAGAAGATCAAAGGCCTCAGCCCTGTTCTCATTTTCCTCCTAATGACACTGTCCTCACTTCATTCCTGCCAATCAGAGGTCTTTCTGATCTCTGTCACTCCACCCAAGCCCGGCACTGAGGAAAACAACATGGGCTAGGCTGCTTAGAAAGAAACTTGGGGACCTAGCTCTGCACCCCGGCTGAGCTGGTCTTGTTTATCAACACTCAGGCTGGGAAGGAACTATAATGTGCTCAGACTCCAGGTGGGGAGAAAGTGAAAGACAGCAGAGCCAGGCTGCTCCGGGGTTGATGCCGGGGCTGGGGCCAATGTCTGGCAACCAGTCAGTCAGTGCCTAAAAAGAAAACAAAGAAAAGAAAACAAATTTTAAAAACACGGCCTCAGCCGTTTTACCACACAATAATTGCACACAAGGAAACTTACTCCTGGCACCTGGCCGGGAGTGTAATTACTCTGCTTTTCCTCTCCGGGAGCATAATAGCTTCATTGTTTGGCTGGTGAGAGGAGCAGGAGGAGCCACCATCAGGATGGCAGCAGGGCTGGGGAGAGAGCCTGAGAAGGGAAGGTGTGGCCTTTGATGTGTTTCCAGGCCCAGGTCAGGGACCTGGGCTGTGAGAAGTAAGCATGTCGGAGATCTTTGTCTCCTCACCTGTGAAGACAGTTGTACGGTTGCCAAGCCTCGCCTTTATCTGCACACAGCATATTAAATCAACAGTTCAGCTGTCATCAGCGGGGTCCTAAATCAAAGCACACACTTGGGTTTGACTCTATCGACGCGCCTCGCTGCAAACGCAGGATCAGATCTCTGTAGGCTGAGATGACTCCGTGAGATCCTGGGGCATGTGACGGCTTCTCAGTGAGGCTTATCAGACAGACATTCTCCAAACACTGTCTTCTGGGCGCAAGTGAAACCATGCTGAATGATGCTTGATGTGGGGGGATGTCAACTAATTTTTGCTGCAAAGGTTGGGTTGCAACAAGCCATAGCATTCATCCCAGTCCCTCTGGAAGGTCATCCTTCCAGGGACGAGGGGGTGTTGAAGGCGTCCTGAGAGTGACCGGGAATGTTAAGAAGTCTGTCGGGTCTGATACGGAGTCATGTGCATATAACTGTCTAACATAGGTGATACATGACTTAAGTACAGGTGATGAGAAAGAGCTAAGAAAGAGGCCTCTTTGTTTTTCTTGGACTACGATGGGGAATGATCAGACAGGCTGTGATAAAGGAGAAGTCATCATAAATAAACGGACCCTAGAGAAGAGCGTGGGGGTTTGAAATCTGCGAGAGCAGTAAATACCATTAAAGACAGGAATGTACAACTTGCTGTCTGTGACCCTCGTGGAAATCCGACTTTACCCTGTGTTTTAATAGCAACATTCTAAATTTTGAGTGTAAGATTCAGAAGGCTTCATTCAACATGTGAAAAAAAAATAGAAAAGAGAACTTCTTGTCATTTATCTATGTGAGCTATTGTGGTTAGCTATAAAAATCAACACTTAAAATGAGTTTGAAAGTTGAAGATACAATTATTGTGGGCCCCACCTTTTCAACCAAGCGCTGCATCAGATACTGGAAGACACGTGGAACTCCATGACAGAGCACTTTAAAAGGGCTAGACCCTGAATTGTGCTACTTTGAGATCACAAAAGGGGGCAGTTTCCAGTTGAAAGGCCATGTGGATTTCCTTCCTTTCCAGTTTGCTTCTGAGGGCCTTGTTGCATCCCGTCGGCCAGATGGTCTACGCTATCTAAATTCGTCTCCGCAATCTAAATTCGTCTCCACACTGAACAGACTACTTCTTAGGCAGGATTACATGCATGCGGATCAAATGCAAACGGCAAGCAAACCTGCCCAGGCCACAGAAGCTATTACAACTTTTGTCTTAATTGTTTGATGCTCATGTACAATTAAGTTCAATAGACGCCAGTACCTGATTTAAAGAGACCTGTAATCAGGCCATTGTACTGTAGCTTCACAATTGATTCTGAAATTTGAATGTAAGCTTTTATCTTCAACCACCATGTATTCACACACCCCTCTCATTTCCCTCTCTTTGAACTCCTTGTCCCAGCAGGTGGCAGAGTGCAAAGCTAAGATGCTGCCATTTTGGCGACAGACTAGTTGCACAAAGAAATGCAGTGGGTGATCTCTGGTCGACTTGGTGGCAAAATACATGCAGTGGGTGACGTATGGTCAGCGTGGTGGCACAACGCACGTGAAGCTTTGATGGTTTCATTTAACTAATTCAACTTTTTTTTTGAGGCAGGGCCCCACATAACCCAGGATGACCTTGAGTTTGCTGGGATGCCCTCCCTGCCTCCATTTCCCAGATGCTGGGATTATCATTTGGGAGAATGTTAGAATTAAAAAATATAAAATAAAATTAATTTTTATTATTTTTAAAATGTAGGTCTAGCTCAGATGGTCTTATATGTACGGATTCTTAGAGCTAAGAAACCAATGTTGGCTCATTGCCTTCGACTAACTGCAGTGTGTGTGTGTGCATGTTTGTGTATGCATGTGTGTGTGTGTGGTATACATGAATATGTTTGTATATCCTTGTAGAGTTCAGAGGTCTATGTTGGCTGTGTTTCTTAATCACTCTCCATCTTGTATCTTAAGGCAGGACTCTCACCAAACCAGGATCTCCCTGGTGCCCCCACATCAGTGCTGGGATTACAGGTACACACTCATACCCAGAGTTTATGTGGGCATTGAGGATCTGAACTCAGGTCCTCACCCTTGCATGGATAGGGACTTTAGCTGTAGACATCTCCCCAGCCCTGGTTTCGGTTTGTTTCACTTACATTCTCTTCCCGTCGCATGCCTCAATCCAGGATACTACACTGCATCCTTGGTGTTACTGTCCTGCACTGCTACATGACAACGTCTGTTCATTCTTCATGTGATATTTCTTCTTTTATGGATGCGAAAGAACACCTAGCAGAAGCCCCTTCAGCCTGGATGGTTTGTCTGGGCTAGTGGTCTGGGCGGGGATAGTTCATCCTTGAAGGGAAGTCACATGACAGGGACGCGAGGCAGCCGGTCTCATCACAGCCACAGTCGGGAAGGGACGGGAGCTGCTGTTCAGCTCACTTTCTCCTTCTGAGTCAACCGAAAACCCCTCCCTGCGCATGGCACAGCACTGACTACGTTCAGAATAGGTGTTCCCACTTCAGTTAACATTCTCCAGAAATTCCCTCACAGACACACCCGAGAATGTGCTTCACTGATGTTCTTGGCTTTTCTTAATCCAGTCAAGCTAATTGACCATCCTGCCTTGTTTTTCATGATCTCGAGCGTCTCAATGGGTCCTAACCTAGTACCCTGCAGAATAGCCCTTCCTCCATAACTGTTTGCTGTTTTCTTCCTAGAGTGGGAAGATTGGATACGTGATAGGTCAGAGGCGCAGGGCATCTACGTGGCATCAAAATGATTTAATTTCCATCAACATTTATTTGTAAAGAGTGGAGTCGTGGGTATTCCTTATTCCTTGGGCTGTGGTCAGATAGCATGCTATTTGTCTTGGTGTAGAGACTGAGCCAGAGGCAGCCATTGGGAGCCCTTAGGGTGTGACTCCTGTTCCTCTAATGGTGTTCAGTTCGCCTTTTCTTTACAAGACAGTCTCACCTTCGGGCACTGCCAGGTGTTTATGACTGCTTTGTATTTTCACTGTCTCAACCCTCAATGCAGTAATTATCCCTGAGGTTTGCTCACAGATTCTTTTAAATATCAGAATAGAAAAATAAGCATTTCTTTCTTTAAACATGGTTTCATCACTTAATAAACACATTACTTCAAAATTTTCTCTTACTTAAAGGACTTGGCAAATTTCTAAGGGTTGATTTTCTCGTTGAGACACTGTAAAATTCAGTGAATACTCTTGTTTACTGGCCATCAACACCCCAAATATAAAATGTTTCTTTAATTTCTATATGGATTTTATACCTCGATAGGTTTTATAACATATATTGCTTTTCTGATATTTTGCATTTTAGCTTCTCTAATTATTTTTCTGAAACATAAACTTGCTTCATTGTTGCATTGGTCAGAATGTGCTAGGTTGTACCAGAGCCACAGAACTCCCCAGTTCTCACTGACTTCTGACAGCGGTGATTCTTTCTCATTCAGCAGCCCTGTGTACCTTTGATGAGCGAGAGGCCCTGTGCCATGCCATGCCCTCTGAGGACTTGAGGCCACACAGGTGCTGTCATCTTGAAAGGAAGAAAAGGCAGAAGTGAAACATTGTTTGCCATACATGATTGGCCATAGCAAGTCAGAGGCTTCACAGGTTCGTCCTGGGAATCCTGCAGAGAGAGAGAGCCAGAAGTGTGCACAGAGAGTCAGATGGTTGCCATGCTTATGGTGCACACACTCTGGGAACCCAGCTTTCTCCAAGCTGGTTGGCCTGCTAATGATTCTTTAGTTCACAAAGTAGAGTTCCCGTGTTACAAGATGTCAAAGATTCCACATTTTGCCCACCACGAGTAATCTTAGCTCCAACGTCAGTCAGAGCTTTAAAGTCCTTCTGTCATCAGATCGATGGCCTCTGAGAATCCCACTCAGAGAAGGCTGCATGCTTGTCACCCGCTTGTCCCAGGTCTGGATGTCAGCCCACACAGTAAACCTATGACTGGGCTAACTGATGGCATCATTGTAAAAGTCACGTGACCGAAGGTGAAACCAGTGATCTGCCATGCTTAATTACCTGTGATCTCTGCAGTGGGGACAAGCATTATCAGCTGACTCCTGGCTTTTCTGCCATCCGTTCTCAAGCTAATAAGGCTTTTAGTCTCCACTTTTCTCTGAACCTTAAAACCTCTCATGTGCTTATTCACCTTTTAACCATCTTGTGTTAGTCTCATGCTATTTTATTATAAGAAGATTTAGAGTTTACGTGTTTTATCATGTGACTGTATCTCTGTGTTGTCGATGGCTGTCGTTGCAGTAAAGGACCAAGTGACCGACCATCTTGCGCGCAGACATCACCATTTTCTCTGGTTGATCTCATATCATAGACCCCAGAAGAACATCTGAATCCAGGAGGATTAAGGCTTCTCTGTTCTTACCGCCGGCTGCTTATCAAAGCAATTGATTGCAAATGTGCTCTCGGCCACAGAGTGTGCACCTGAACTCTCCTTGGCATTAGTCATCACAGGCAGCATTATTTTTAGTCATCCCTTGAACAACAAATTAATAGCCCTTATTAAGAGAAATAAAGATGTAGAAATGAGAATGGATTTTGAATTAACGTGATATCATCTCGCATTTTAATTGGAGAACAGTACACCATCTATTTGACTGACAAATAGCTGTGATGCTGTGATTAAAGGTTAGACAATATTTTGGTTATAATGGGTCCGACATCAAGGTAGCAGCCTTTGCTTGTAAAGCCCTGTGATCTTATCACCCATTTACTGAGTAGCTCTTTTAATTGCCTACTTTTCAAACACACAAAGTCTTATGGCCGTAATTTTATTTACTTTTAGAAGACACACAATACTTTTCTATAATAAAATGCTAATAGCACACAAGGAATGAACTTAAGAACAATGTAAGTTGGAAGGAAGGCGCTAATAGAAAGTTTGAGATTTGGGAAAAGCAATCAACTGCAGAATAATATGTGTTGGTGCCTGGGAGCTGATTTAGCAGTTCAAAGTGCATCCTACTCCTGCAGAGGGCCGAGTTCAGTCTCCAGCACCCTGCTGGGTGGTTTACACGTGCCTATGGCTCCACCCCCATGGGATACAACACCCTCCCTGGCTTCCATAGGCAGCTGTGCTCATGCAAACACTACCCCACATACACACACACAAAAATAAATCCTTAAATATGCACCTACACACACATATATACGTATCACTGATCCTAAAAGTCATACATATGAATATATTTAAAAATATATATCAAAATTGGGATTGGAGAGATATTTTGGTGGTTTAGAGCACCTGCTGCTCTTACAGAAGACTTGGGCTTGGTTCCCAGCACACACTACCTGTAGCTCTGGTTTAAGGAGATACAATGCCCTCTGCTGACATCAACAGGCTCATGCATGCACATGGTGCACACACAAGTAACATAAAAATAAATATTTAATAAAACCTAACATCAAAAATCACAGTTAATTTCAAAAGGCTACATATTACATTTTCTACATAGGAAGTGCATTCCAGCCTTCGTTTTCCATTATAGAAATTATCTCTAGAGTCGGTAACTGGATATTGCTGTTGGCTTCTGAGACAGAACAGTTCTGTGACTCACAGGAAAGCTGAGGACTGCAAAAGAGAGTGAGTCTGACCCCTCTTGCTGGGCAGTTTCAGAGATTCTGTGGTTTACCTCGAGGGACCTGTAATTCGTGTGTGAATTGCTTGCATGGACACACACATATCCAAACAACTGTTATAACAGGACTAGTGACCTATAATTTGTGTGTGACTCACCTGCATGGACACACACACGTGCACCCAAATGACTGTTATAACAGGGCTAGTGACCTGTAACTCTTGTGTGAATTGCCTACATGGACACACACACACACATGCACCCAAACAGCTGTTATAACAAGGCTACTGACTTGTAACTTGTACGTGCCTCGCCTCATGAACACACGTACACCAAATGACTGTTATAACAAGGCTAGACAACACTATTAACCACAAAATCCACAGTTGCTAAAACTAAGACAGTTCTAATTATTCCACCACAAAATATAGAATCATTTAACCACATATACGGTACACATACTTCCCACGTTAATTAGCTATTTACATTCAGAACGGTCTATTTCATTATAAGATGATATTTCTTATATGCCCAACCTAGGTTGCCCAAAGATTGCTGGCAAACATTGATCTGAGGCCTGGAAAATAGCTTTAATTTATGCTCAGATATCTGTCCAGCAAGCCTGGGTGCTTCCTATGTCTGTCCTTTGATAATGGAAGATTCCTCAACCTTCTTTCAGAAACCTTGAGACTCATCAATAACTTTATTAAAATGGTGATAGCATATTTAGGGACAGTGACTATAATAAATATGGTTGTTTTGTCATGACCATTCAATCTTGCTAAAGAGAAATGGTTCATGGGAGAAATCATGGACGAGTGCCACACTTGCTCACGCTGTTGTCACGGTGTCGTTTTAGTGTCTGTGAAACAAGGCACAAAGGATTTACGGGGATGTGGCTGGCAGGTCGTGTTGATATTGAGTGATGCCCACTAAGTAATTCCTAATCCAGAGCCTTATATTGCATCTGATACACTGTACTGGAGTAGACGCTAGCTAACTGCGTGCTTGTCTGTCGTGGTGGAGCAAGAAAGCCACATATGTCGTGGCTTACAGCATTCATTGCCTGTCACCTAGCAGTTCCTTTGGGTCAGGAGCTTAGACACACTTGGAGATTTCTGCCTCAGTGTCTCACAAGGATGTCATGAGGGTGTTGGCAGGGACTGTCATCTCATCTGAAGCTTAGCTGGAGATGGATCCACTCGTGTGTTCTCCTACTTGCCAGAATTCAGTCCTGCTGGCTAAGGGGATTGTTGTCTTACTGTATGCAGGGTGTCAGTTGGAAGTCTTACAGGGTGAGCTCTATACTTCACTCTGGGAGGGTTTGTGTTTCTCTGTTGTTTGAAATTCTCCTAATGTGACTACTTACTTCCTTAAAGCCAGTGAGGACAGAGAGAGAGAGAGAGAGAGAGAGAGAGAGAGCTAACAGGTGATGTAATCGTATATAATTACTGATCTTACATGTCCGGCCATCTTTGCCACATTCCATTGGTTGGCAACAAGTCACAAGTACATTCCACTTTAAGCCAGTTCATTAGAGATTGATTTACAGGTATTAAGGGCACGTGTTAACCTAAAGTCTCTCTAGCCTTCCTGAAGGAAGTCAGAATGCACCAACCCCTTACATAATACATTATTGCTACTGCAGAAACTGGCTAACTGTTCTCTTATTAAGGTTTTTGTTATTGTTAATTTGCTTTACAACATACCTACTCCAAATGGCATTGGACCCGTAGAAACTAAACATTAGTGATTTCCCTCTGTGTCAGCATCTTGATGGGTATTCAGTGGTCTAGCCTCATGAGTAACAATGAGGGTCTTTGATAGCAGTGGTATAGGAAAAGCAGTTACGTGGAAATATATCACAGCAGAGAACTTGCTGGGGATCTGCTTGGCATCAGGCTTTGTGCCAAACACACACAGTGCCTGCCACATGTGTGGTTGAATTCCATCCCAAGGTGGTCCTACGAGGTCTTCCCCAGACGTCTGCTCCATTCGGAGTGGACTTCTAATCCTCAGCATATTTGATTGGCCTGGGGTGGTCACAAGCTCTTGAAGGGCCCTGACTGGAATCTTGTTGTAACAGTGCAGGACCAGTCAGGCAGGATGGGAGTATTTCCAGGGCCTCGCTCCCTGGGCTATACAGTAAAGGCTGAAGAGACAGTGTGGATCTTAACTAAGAGAGCTGAAGTCTGACCAACTGAAGAGGCACGGAAGTAAAACTAGCAAGTCAAATGGGGAATTGGGAGCCAAGGGTGCAGGCTTTCACACTTCTTGTTTCAACAAACAGTAACTGAAATGTGCAGGCAGCGCACAGCATAGTGGTTTAGCACACTTGCTGCTTGTGCAAAGGACAAGTCTTTGCAGCCATGCCAGGAGGCTCACAACCACCTGTAGCCCCAGATCCAAACTCGTGTCTGGCCTCTACAAACACCCCCCACATGTGTACACACACACACACACTTTTTTAAAAAGGATGAAATGCATGAACAGGTGCTCACCTTTGCAGAGATTAATTCTACTAGGAAAGACACAACTAAAACTTAAAAACTAAAATAAAGCCATAGAAATACTCTCATAAAGCAAGCCACATGCCTTCCCTACAATGCAACTATTCCATATAGATCTAAAGCAGAGATATACATTCACTTACACTATATTGTTACTTTCCCTGGGCTATTGTAACATATCTGGGAAAAGCAACTGAAGGGAGAAGTTTCTTGGGTTCATGACTTGGAGGATGCAGTTCATCAGGGCAGGAGAACACAGCAATAGGGATTTGTGGTTCTTAGCCATATCCCTGTGGCAACCAAGAAACAGAGAGCTCAGGCTGAACCAGAGGCGGCTATTACCTCTAAGGCCCATCTCCACCTACTTAAATCCTTCAACCAAGCCCCTCATAGCCAGAAACTCCCAAACATCGCCACCTACTGGGACCAGATGTTAAAACACAAGAGCCTGTGGGGAGCATTTCACAGGCAAGCCATATCTATGGAAAGGTATTCAGGAGAGTAGTTTTAACAGTTTTATTCATTAATGGTTAAAACTTGAAAACACCAAACATCTGTCAATTAAAGAACAAATAAACAAGTTGATTATAATTACATAATTGACTATCCATGGTCATTAAAAAGGATTAATATCTTTCCAGCAGTGATGTCATGAATCGCAAAGAATTCCAGTTGGTGAAGAAATTTCACTTGCAGAGGACAAGCTATGTGATGGGTTGTCTTCCTCTGTTGTTCAAAAAACAGTCAAAGCAAGTGCATGGCAAGAGACTCAAAGCCATGGTTATGTCTTCAGATGCAGGAGGCTGCTTAGAGTGCTCCATGTGGGGGATGTGGGAAAAAGGAAGACCCAACAAGAGGCTGGGAAAGTGAGCAGGGACGGAGACAACCAAGATCTCAGAAGTGCTAATTCCCCTGATGCTTTAAGTGGGAGGGTAAGAGGAGTTCATTTGCAGCTTAGCTAGGCCTCACTCTGGTCACTAGTGACTGGAGTCTAGACAGGTAGACACTGATAGCTCCGGGGAACAAGGACCCTTGGCAGGATGGGGAAGTGACCGATTTGGATGCAGGCTTGACATGGCAATAGCTTTCAGTGGGGAGCTGAGCATGGGTGGTGCTTCTGGCTGGAGAGCCTGGGTAACCGATGGCACACATTTCTGAAAGGCAGAAGGTGGAGAGAAGATGGCACTTGGTCTGGGTTGCTTTGAGCATTTGAAATCGGAGATGTCTGTTCCACCAGGCAGAGAGAGTGCAGCAGTTAATGCAGTTCCACAGGGAACCAGTCAAGTGTTTGCTCACCCTTGGGAAGGTGCCTTCTCCCCCAGGCATGTGGAAGAGGGGAGAGAGGACAGAAGGCCACAGCTGAAGAGGGCCAGCATGGTTGTCCCTTTGTGAAGGCAAAGGCCCCTGTCACCTAACAGGGAAGGGAGATCCCCCTCCCCAGTTCCCCTTGCTCTGCCAGGGCCAAGAGAGTGCCTGCTTTATCTGTCTAGGAGAGGCTCCTCCCACCCACCCCTCTAAAAGTAGGATGTCATGTTTTCTCCTCCTGGGGATGAAAGAGAGGATCTCGGAAATGGATTGCCTTATTAGCCTACGCTAACGCGCTGAGATATTGCCGTGCACGTATGAGGGCAGGCAGTGTTCACTTCCGTCAGCGGGACCCTGGGTCAGAAGGAAGGGCAGTTCTTGTGCTAGAGTGGAAGCAGAGGCGAGGCCTGGCCTTGAACTTGTGTCTAGGAGGCTCACTGCACACCCACTGCCCCAAGGACTTGGTACAGTAAGTAGCAGGGCCCCGGGCTCTGTTCTCTGCCCAGACTGTTCTGTGTATCACCCTGGTGAGGAGCCTCTTCCGTCTCTTCCCAGGGACAAAGGGGCCATACACTGCTCACCCGCCCAGCACCCTAGACAGACTGTCTTAGTAAATCCAAATGGCGAATAGTGCACACTTTGTCTCGTGCCCATCCAGTCCTAAAGATCTAAATTCTCTTTTAATATCATTCATTCCTGAATTAAAGATCTCCGAGTGATGTTTCCATGGAGACAATACTGTCAACAGGTTATAATCCGGGGAAAATGTTCCGAAAGGAAACTCCCTAAAGTGTGTTCTTTAAACCAACCCGATGCTGGGGTGTCGGCTTGCGCTCTTTTGGCAATCTTGTCGTGGATGGTTCTGTTTTTACAAAGTGTCTAATCCACTTCGATGAAACTTTAGACTTCTGGATCAGTTTTCTTGCCTGCAGCACCATTTTGCATGAGCCTTTTTCTAAGTATTTTGAATTCTAAGAAAACGAAAACAAGAAATGTAGATGCGTCAAAACTTCCTCCTTTTCCAGAACACACGAGCGCTCCTGTGTCACAGCTATCTCTCTTCCTCTTTCCCTTCGTACATGACAGCACCCCCACTACCCTTCCCTTCCAGCTCAGAGCCCTGGGAACCAGCTCCATGGGCTACCATAGTAAAATTCCACAGATGTCTCATGGCACAGTTACAGGAACTAGCTACTGACACTCTGGATGGAGGCAGGCCACTGGGATCGGGCCCCTCCTAGGATCTTCTAATCTTTGTAGCAGTTGGATATTCTTATCACCCCTCCTCACGTGGCCATATTGCCTAGTCTCTACTGTGTGGTCATCCCCCGTGTATGTATGTAGCGTACATGTTCTACCTCTTACAAACATACTTTAAGACTAGCCCCCCCCTCTCCCCCCCCCCCCCTTCTATTTAGGAGGTTTTTGTCTGCTTGTGTTTATGTGCAGCATGGGTGTGAAATAGCCACAGTAGTCAGAAGGCTGTGGATCTCCAAGAACAGTATGTGTAGACGGCCATGAGCCGCCATTGGGTATCAAGCCTTGGTCCTTCGCAAGATCAGCAAGTGCTCTTAACTGCTGAGCCATCTCTCCAGCCTTCCTTAAATTTCCCCAATGAGCTCCTTACTGAAGTTCCATTGCTTACATTCCTCAAGGATACTTAGGTTATCCTTTAAAATAGAACGACCCGTAAGGACTATGAGGAAAGCTCAGCTCAGCGATTCCACGTACATCTGTGAGCAGGCAGACAACACGCGTTCTTATGCACACATACACGGGTACACATGCCAACTTTTCTGCTTTTTCACTTACCGTTTTCAAGATTTTAATGAAATTCATCTTGAAATCATTCATGAGGCCAAAGAAATATTTTATTTCAGATTCTCCCTCACTTCCCATTGAAATGTAAACAAAGCAATAAGGAAAGCGGGAAGGGGAAGGGAGATGACAGAAAAAGAAAGGAAGAAGCTGGAAGACCTGCTAACAGAATGAGCCTCCTTCCTCTTCTTATCTTCCATCCTGTCCCCTGTCCAGCTCTGGTGAAGGGACTCTGGGGAGGTGCTTCTGGGTGGAGGATTGCATAGAACACTAGAGTACCCAACAACGGAGATTTGAGAGGGACTGGAGCTGCGCTCCCCTACTTACTCATAGCGTGTCTTGAGTTTCGTTAGTCAGCCCCCTCGAACTGTGGATGTGATCTGGGAATGGAGAGATGTCTGCAAAGTCGGTAGCCAGAGCCGGGCATTTAGTAGTTGTTCAATAAATGCCAGCTGGTTGCTAGGCAGCAGGTAGTTGATGTGCTGGTGCACTAGCTCTAGTTTCAAAGTGTTGTCTGTCCAGTGGTGTGTTCTCAATTTATAAATAATTTGGAATAGATAAACGTGGGCCAAGTAATATTTGTAATTAGTAGTTCTGTTTTCACTGTGCCTTATACATCTGAGAACTTACACGTAGGACCCTAGTCTTCCTAGTTGATGTTCTGGGAAGCCTCTGCCTTTGACATTGATCTTCGCAAGAGGCAGACTTTCGCTCAGAAGGAACACAGGGCCTGGAAGCAGGTGGATCTGTGTGTGACTTTAGAAGTCACGGAACACATCAGAGCCTCTTTCCTAATCTTAAAACAGGACTTGTTAAGAGCTACGAGAACAGGACCTTAAATATTATGACTCAGACCTTCAAAATAAGTTGAATGTTGCTTATTTTCCATAACTGGTGTCCATCTGCTTCATAGCTTCCCTTTCCCACTACAAAAGGGGAAACAAAACCACCTCAGCCTGGTGAGTGTGTGTGTTGGGGAGGGGGAGTTTAAGCAGGGGCCTGTGTAAGCAGGAGGAGGTTGGAAGGGGAGCATGTGTGTGCAGGGGCCTGTGTAAGCAGGAGGAGGTTGGAAGGGGAGCATGTGTGTGCAGGGGCCTGTGGGGGGGCGGGGAAGAGGGGGTTGGAAGGGGAGCATGTGTGAGCAGGGGCCTGTGTGAGCAGGAGGGGGGGTTGGAAGGGGAGCATGTGTGTGCAGGGACCTGTGTGAGCGGCTCAGTCCTGGCTTAAAACCTTCCAATTAACTCCATTATCAGTTGATTTGAAAACAGTCAATCTTTGAGGATCTGTGTTCAGTCAGTTTGGGATTCTCGCCCAAGGATCATCAAATCCTTATGTACAAGTATTCTGTCCTAAAATCAGGGTGGAATTGGCAGGGGTTAGAACCATTCTGGGTCCTGGGGCTGCCTTCTGAGTTTCACAGTCTGCCCAGCGGATGGGCATAGGATAGTATAAGGTAGAATAATCATGGCGCATGGCTCTCTTGCTGTGAAATGGCTACAACAGATGAACCAATTAACAAAGGACAGGGGGGCCATTGAGTTAAGAGCAGTCGGTGCTCTCGCAGAGGACTGGGGTTGGGTGGCTAGCACTCACAGATCACAACCAGCCGTAACTGCAGTTCCAGGGTATATGATGACTCTCCTGTCCTCCTTGGACACTGTAGACAAATAGTGCACGTGTACACCCAAGCACACATGCATTCACATAAGGCAAACAAAATGACGAAAGGAGGTGAGGGTAGATTCACACTTGCCAAGGGTTGTGTGAGGGTGAATGGAGAGGGAATACTGATGGAGTTCTCTTTGGCTGATGGAGTTTTCTAGAAGTAGGTAACTTGATAGTCGTACATTAAGAACATTGCAGTTGTTCAACTTTACATTAGAAAAGGATGAATTCTTCCAGAATATAAATTGACCTCAGATTTTAAAAATAAGTCATTAGAGTTCAAATATCTCTCCATGCTTTAGATATTTTGTGGATATGCAATTACAGCTGGAGTCACTGGTCTTGTGGGAAATGACTGGCTGTGCTGTGGGTCTGCTTCTCAGCTCTTTTGTTGCCCTGATCTATATGCCTGCTACTGATGTATCAATGCTTCAATTATTAATAAAACTCAATCCTATCTTCTCTCTCTTTTGTCTTCGCAGTGAAGATTTGAGCTAGTCTAGATAGTGCACTCTTGTGTTATAAAGCTGGGTTGAGACTTTGGAGGAATTTCATCTTCTCTATGAGTTCATCTGGGGAGATCTGCAGTCCTTTCTGTCTTAGGGATTCTATTGCGGAGATGAAACACCAGGAGCAAGAGCAGCGTGGGGAGGACAGGGTTTATGTCATCGTATAGCTTGTAGTCCGTCATCCAGGGAAGTCGGGGTAAGAAGCCAAGGCAGGAACCTGGAGGCAGAAACATGCAGAGGTCATGGAGGAGCGCATATTACTGACTTGTTCCTCATGGCTTCCTTGGGCTTCTGTCTCATACACCACAAGACCACCTGGGGGCGGGGGCGCACTGCCCATTGTGAGCCGAGCCTGTCCCGATCAATCACTAATTTAGAAAGTACTATAGACTTGCCCGCAGTCCGGTATTATGGAGGCATGTTCTAAACCAAGAATGCCTCTTCCCAAATGACTCTGACTTGCACCAAGTAGACAAGAAACTAGTCAGGATAGCCAACATATGCCTTAGTTAGGGTTTCTATTGCTATGAAGAGACACCGTGACCACAGCAATGCTAATAAAGGAAAACATTTAACGGGGTGACTTACAGTTCAGAGGTTCAGTCCATTATCATCATGGTGGCATTCAGGCAGACATGGTTCTGGAGAGGTAGCTGAGAGTTCTATATATTTTGCAGGCAACAGGAAGTGGTCTGCAACTCTGGGAATGGCTTGAGCATATATGAGACCTCAAAGCCCTCAATGACACAGTTACTTCAACATGGCCATAGCTACTCCAACAAAGTTATGCCCCCCAATATTTTCACTCCGTGTGAGTTTGTGGGGGCCAATTACTTTCAAAGTACTACAATTTAGTTAGTCTTCCAGTACCTGAGGATGTCTATTGCCCAATATAGCTGTTGACTGTTTTTAGCAGAATTTTGTGCTTTCATTAACATTTCATAATTTTAGTATGCAGACCCTACATGTTCTTTGGTTCAAAGAAAATATAAATATTTTATATTATCATTACTATTATTATTATTGTGTGTGTGTGAAAGAGAGAAAAGGGCGGGCAGGAGAGAGACCCATAGCTGAGCATGGGTGCACGTGTCCCAGGGCTCAGACACGTCACGGCATTCCTGGAGGACAGTGAGGATTGAGCCCTGGCCATCAGGCCCGTGTTCTCACCGTAGTCTCCAGCTGCCCACTCTGCAAACACAGAGCGCAGCATGTCAGTCGTGCGGACAGCTCCTCTGCTTGCTGACTTCCTCAGTTCTAGGAACTACACTTATTGTGGTTTCTAATTCCATGAGGTTTTATTTTAGTTTCTTTAGTCTTTTATTACATTTATATATTTAACAGTGGGAGAAAGGGATTCAAGCTATGACATGTATGTAGACATCAAAGGAGTCAGTTCTCGCCTTCTTCCACGTGCGTCCTGGGAATTAAACCCAGGTCATCAGGATTGGCAGTAAGCACCTTTACCCGCTGAGCCCTCTCCACCCTAATTCCCTGGATCTTGTATGTAAACATTAATTTGCAAATAAGGGTAGCTTTATTTCTTCCTTTCCATTGTGTATGTTTTCCATTGATTTTTCTTGCCTTACTGCAGTGGCTAGAAGTTCTTGTTCTATTTTTGAAGAAAAATGGTAAAGAAAACAGTCGTTCTTGCTTCATTCCCAACCATGGAGCATAAGCATTGAGTCTGCTGCTGTAGAGTACGACACCCTGACTCACTTGTAGCCTCTGTCTGTGGTAAGCAGCACCGTGCTGGACTAATCTGTGATGCGTATGAGCTCTTTGCAGAGGAGCCTGGTGGCTTTTTCTAGACTGGGTTCTGGGAAGTGAGAAAGAAGGCTTCTGTCTTGAGCGTCTTCCTTCAGGTCTCTGGTAGTTTCGGGCATCAGGCTCCTGCCTATGTCTCCACCGCATGAGTTCTTTTTTCTCTCCTTTGTTCTACGCAGAAGAGAACAGAGTGCTCCCCTCCTTCCTGAGGTCTGCAGAGACTAAGGTTCCCTTTGTGGTCTCTTCTCCATGGTATACAGATCCCTGGGGATCTCTGGGACACTTGCAAAGGGTCCACAAGGATTAAAACTATTTGAAGAAATACTGTTCTGTTACCTGTCCTTCGGAAAAATACATTTATGTTCATGTTTCAGAAATGGTTGTGGTAAATTATTGGCGGCTCATGTTTCAGAAATGGTGGTGGTAAATTATTGGTGCCTCTAGCAATCAAGCCACTGTTGCCAGATTTAATTTGTTTTGAAGAATGGCCAATGTGGCCGAGAAACAAGTCAGCTTTTTAAATAATGCCATTGATGGAGCAATAAAGATTATTAATGCCATGAAATCTGAACCTTTGAGGACACATCTTTTCCATATTTTATGTACCAATGCAAGAAGCAGGCAAGATACGCTCATGCCCCACACTGGACAACAACGGCTGTCTCAAGATGTGGAAGCAAGTCCTGAGCATTCTGAACTTTCTCTCCTTTAACAATCTCCTCACTTTATTTTGTTAAGATTTAGCTTACTTATTTTACTTATTTGTGTGCACATGTCTACATGAGTAAATGGACACACATGTATACTGGTACACGTGCCTTTGAGTACACAGAGCCCCGAAGAGGGTGTTGGATCCCTTGGAGCTGCAGATACAGGCATTGGCGGATCATCCGGCTTCTTCCATGAGTGCTGGGATCTGAATCTACATTTTAGGGTTGTGAGGCTAGTGCTCCTAACTGCTGAGTCATTGCCCCAGTCCCCAACTCTGTTCTTCTATTAAAGATTAACTACCAAACTACAGTTAGTCAGATCTGTGCTTTTGGATGAACAAGAGCTAGTTCCAGGACAGGCTCCAAAACCACAGAGAAACCCTGTCTCGAAAAACCAAAAAAAAAAAAAAAAAAAAAAAAAAAAAAAAACAAAACCAAACAGAAAAATACGTAGCTAGACCTGTGTCACAGGCTTGTAATCCCAGCTACTTGGGAGACTGAGACAGGAGGCCCACAAACTCAAGGGTCTGGATTGACTTCAAAGTGAGTTCAAGGCCAGCCCAACCATGTTACTCAGGCTTTGTCTCAACAACAAAGGCGAAATGGGGGCCGGGGATGTCAGTTAGTGGATGAACAACTGTCTACTACACACGAAGTCTTATATTCAATACCCAGTGCTTAAAACATAAATAAATCATGTGCTTTTAAAACACTAAGGCAAACTATAACTTCACAAAGAACAACGGAGACTTTCATTTGCTTGGCAATGATAAAACTTGAATTTACACGTGAAAGTTTGAATCTTTGTGTGTTTATTTCTACTGCCATGAACTGCTCTCCACTGACATAACGGTGTCTCTGTTGAGAAGGATGGTTTCTTTAATAGATGCGGCCCCTCTCTATTGACTAATGCAGATCTGTGTAACACTGTAGACGTTGTTTCCTAAGTGATCTGTACTTCAGTTCCAAGCATGCAGGAGTGAAAGGTGCATTTAAAGCACAATTGGATTAACCCAGTTTTGCATGACAGTGTAAAATTCTCTTCTATATTCAGACTCCATACTACAACTGAACTTTAAGAAAACCACTTGTATGGTGTCGTGCAATATCAAAGAATTCAGCAGTCATCTCCAGGGGACGCTGGGACATGTCCCCCATTGAGCTATATGTGTGTGCAGATGTTTTGCTCTGAAATGTCTCCCCAAGTCCCCGTGGTACAGTCTGAGTCCTCAGCTTGGTGCTTTGGGAAGATAGTGCAGATGGCTTTGGAAGGCCAGGCTAGCAGAAGGCTCTGATGACTGCAAGCTCACCTTTGAGATGGCCTGTGGGGTCGATTTGCTCCAACCATGAGTTGAGCAGGCTTCTCCCCACCATGTTTCCACCATTTTGTATTCCCAGCAGGCCAAAGACAAAGATCCAAACAATCACGTGGACCAAAAGTTTCACAACCGTGAGCAAAGGAAAACCTCTTCCCTTAGTGAGCTGATTTTCCTGGGCATGTGTGATAGTGACTAGAAGGTGGCCATGCCTGCTTGGCCAAGCTGAATTCTCTCCGTTCTGTTTCAATCAAAAAAGAAGAGGAGGAGGAGGAGAAGCAGCAAAAACATACTGAAAACAAAAGCAGGAGTGAAAATGTCTTCTACAACACAAACATGGAAGAGGTTTATGAAACATGGAAAAAACCAGTAACTCCTCATAGATGCCTTTGAGCAATATCATTGTTTCCTTAAGAAATAGCACATCATCTCAGAATTCATGATATTTACATGAATATGCATGTATTGGATTTAACGTTGTTATAAAATAAATTAGTGAGCATTTTTAAAACTCAATTTTAGTTTTTAAATGTGGTGATTATTGATAGAAGTGTTGCATGTAAACAAGCAAAAGCTGTTTGAGATCCCAGTAGCTCTTAGCTGGGCAAAGGGCTGCTAAGATTAAACAAGACAAAGCTTAAGGTCATGCTAGTCATGTCTATACGATTTTGTAATTTCATTTGAAGGTGAGCTTTGAGATCTAGTAAATTCTTTCCTCTCTTTGTAAACTTAACCCTCAGATCTTGTCTCGTGGTTGAACAAAGCCACTTTTGTTTTGGGGCAGTGTTGGCCTTTTCCTGAAGCAATGAATGCTTCTCATTCAGGCTGTGGGGCAATAAAACTTGTAAGAAATTTAAAAGGGGGGGGCAGTTATTATATTACCACAATGACACGGGCATGAGATGGGGCGATGTCTCCGGGGACCACCAGTGCCTGCGGAGAGTAGAAACTCAGGTGTTTCCACTCCTATTCCTGTAAGGTGGACATCCGTGTGCACCCTGGAGGTCTCCCCTAAGCATTAACACTTCATGCTTTCAAAGTGGCCATTTCCAAAATCAGCTGTTCAAGACAGCCACAAGGTCCGAGGCTCTTAGCTAGCGAGGTGTTAGCTGGAAAAACAAAATGCTGTCTTATCCGCTGGAGACCAATGCTTTTCCGACCTTGGTTATTCACTGAAAGCATCTAAGGTGCTTTTAAAAAGTACCGGTATATGGGCTTCCCTCCAAGAGATTCCAATTTAAATATCGTAGGGAGTGAACTGGACATTGGTACTCTAAAAACTCCCTGTAGGTTTCAAGCAGTAACCGAGAGAGTGAGCCACTGGTTAAACTTCCAGGGTTCCAGACAAAATCCTCTGTGTCTGAGCGTGTGTTCAGCCGTCCATTCAAGCACTTGCTCTGTAGGTCAGAATATATTTATGTTACTACTCTGCTGCATGTTTCCCACGGTTCAGAGAGCACCACAGAGACAAGGGCTCGGCTCTTGTGAGGCTGCTGGATCTGAAGAGAAATGGACTAAGCTCATAGACGCCTGTGCCAGGCTATTCCGTGTTAGCACCCTAAAGAGGAGTGCATTGTGGGGAAGGAACACAGAGGCTGCCTGTGCTGAGATAGGGCCATCTTGGAGTCTCCTCTGACCAAAGAGGAAACTGAGGACCATGAGAGAAGGGTCCAGGCAGCTACCTGAGACTGCCAAGGCAAGGACAGGGAACCTGAGTACGTGGGGGCCAACAAATGCTAGGTATGTCTGAAAGAAGAGAACACTAGCTGGGGGAGAGAGGACAGAGACAGAGAGAGAAAAAGAGGGAGGGAGGAAGAGAGAGAAGGAGGAACGGAGGGAGGGAGGGAGGGAGGGAGGGAGGGAGGGAGGGAGGGAGGGAGGGGACACATAAGGCATTGGGGAAGGTCTCTGCCTTTCATTCCCAGCAAGAGAGTTGGGGACTGTGCCGTTAGGAGCCCAGTTATGACCTTCTCTGATGCTGCCTTTAAAAGGTCACTCAGGAAAAGACAACAGGGCCCCCAGTCACACAGAAGAATTAGAGGGCCGCTACCACACTGAAAAGCAGGCGAGAGGGTCTTGGTACTAAAAGCAAGGAGGGTGAGCTGGAGTTAATCATTGATGGATCTGAGGACGATAGCTAGCACAGGCGCGCATGGCTCTGTGGCTCTGTGCCGGGGTAGAATCTCTTCTCCCTACACAAGTCAGTAACAGTGTGGAGAAAGGCATGGGCTCTGGTTCTGAATGAGAAACTGAGGGCAAGGGAGGGAGTGAGGAATGACAAGTAAATAATGTCTGGAACTATGCAGCGTCCCCCAGCTCTTTAGAGTCCAGGCTCAGGGAGCCCTCCATAAAGCCAAGACAACAGGCAAGAGCTAGCCCCACAATCTGGAGGTTTACAGCCCAGCCACGGAGTCAGGCTCCGGAGGTCAGCAGTACATGTTAACTTCACTGGGTAGCACATATTCATTGCTAAAAGACGTGAAAGAGGCCATGAGTGTGAGTGAGACCACCCTTGTCACAGAGTGAACATGGGGTCCCAGGGAGCTAGAGAGCAGGCTGTGGGGCAGCCTCGGCTCACTCTGTGAGGGCAAGGAGTCTAATGAGCATACATTCCGACATCAAAGTAGAAAGTCATTTGGTGAACCAAAGAGTGTGGGTGTGTTAGTTGGGGGCGGATGCTTGGAGGGTGGATTTGAGGGAATCGAAGAGTTGAACATGAATTTGATAATTTACAGCCGTATCATCAGAGACATTAAACACCCATGTGATGGTTAGCGACCCCATAGCCTTCTAGCACAGGTAATGGAGATTAGAGAGATAGTAACCTGATTTCAAGGTGATAGTTAAGCTTATTAGGAAAGCAATAATAAAACCTTCGTGAAAAACAGGTCAAGAATACAGTTCTAATTTAATAACAAGCTGGATTAATCGGCTCGTCTTTAGAAGGGCTTTCATAATCACAGAGCCTTTGAACTCGATGGGGGAGTTAACAGTAATTATTGTCAATAAGAGCAGAGATGGCTTTGAAATAATAAGGCATTAAAATAAGGTGTAAAAGCAGCTGAGTGGCTTCCATTTGTACAAAGCAACAAAACAGCTTGGGGCCAAATGTGTGCCCTGCCTAGGAATGGCTTGGGCAGAGCTGTTTGCCCACCAGGGTAGAGTGCACTCTTGCATTTGTTTTGTGGGTGTGGCTTAGACAAAAACAACTCGGAAAGTATTTGAATGCCAAACTCTCAATAATGCCCAACTGGTTCAGGGAGTTTGGAGGGTGTGCACGCCTAAGTTGGGGTTTTTAGTCAGGCCTACATCCCTCATCACACTAGGTGGGGTACCGTGAAAAGGAATGAGACAAATATAGCCTAGATGTCCCCCCTCTCTCCTTCCCTGTGTGTGTATGCACCTGCGTGCACGCACACACATGTGCACATGAATGTGTGTTCCTTGAACCAGAAAAAAAAATTCTCAAATCCAAATGTGATCTCTCTGAGGAGGTTGTGGCCACACTGAATGGGAACACAATCTAGAAAAAAAAGACTCTGTAAGTAACCTTGGCCCACATAGTGTCCCCAGACAGGGAACTGTGGGTGATTAACACGAATTGACTGTAACCTCATACAGCAAAGCTGTGCCCTGTAAACCCAGCCTCCACCCAGGACCCACCAGCATCCAATCAGAACGGCCTTCACTTGCAAGTGTAAAGTACAGAATTGGGTATTGCGTGGTGGGACACTGAGGCTGAGATAAGACATCTCTACTGAAGGCTCCCTTGGTCCAGCTACCTTTTTAAAAAAATTTTTATAGGTGTGTCAGAGTGCTCTAGCTGTAGCCTCAGTAAACTCTCCTTCCTTTGTGGTGATGTGATGGGTGTGTCCATCTACCAACCCACCAGTGCACCAACATGTCAGTGTGATGGGCATGTTCATCTACCAACCCACCAATGCATCAGCGTGATGGGTGTGTCCATCTACCAACCCACCAGTGCACCAACACATCAGTGTGATGGGCATGTTCATCTACCAACCCACCAATGCATCAGCGTGATAGGTGTCTTCATTACCAATGCACTAACATGACTGAGAGACAGAGGAAATACAGACGCTCTGAGGTGTGTGAGTGTGTCCATGTGCTAAGGCTTCTACTGCTTTAGTGGGAAGATCACCCATGTGAGGGACAGGGCTGGAACTGGATCATCTTCAGTTTCTAGACGCTCAGAGGCAATGATGGTGAAAGCCAGCAGAATACAGAGTAGGTGTAGGGTACAGGGGAATCTGATTCCACGCTTCTCACAGCTGCTGTTGCTAGCACACCAGTAACATGACTGCTCGCTGATTGAGTACATGTCCAAGCATCCAAAGAGGGTCTGGGAACACAAAACAATGGCAAGAGGGGCACGGCTGGGGTTCTGCTAGCATTCATAGTTACGTTTAGATCAAAGTATGAAGTCTTCAGTGTTTAACTGGAAGTAACCTTCTAGGAAAAGCATAGAGGAAATAAAAAAGAAATGAAGGGAATGGGGAGGAAGGAAATGGAAAGAAGGAAGGGAAGACAAGAGATGAGGAGGGTGGCAGCAGGAAGGGAGAGAGGGAGGGGGAAAAGGAGAGACACAAGGGAGGGACAGAAGGAGGAGGGAAGAGGAGAGAGGAGCTCCACAGGTAGAAATGAGCATCAAAGCAGGAACCCGTCAGTGAACGACAGAGACCTGAAAAAGTTGTGTGTGACATAAAGATAAGAAACAGAGTGTGTCCTGAAATTCTTAGGATTTCCAGATGGTCCCTGGGTGAAAAGAAGGCAGGGTCCTACAGAGCGGCCCTGTGCGACAGGGCTTTGCAAATGGGAAACCACCCATTGTATATACACCACACCACCCCATTGTATACACACCACTGCAGCCATTGTATACACACCACACCACACCACTGTATACACACCACTGCAGCCATAACCCTCTGAGCACCATCAGGAACAGACCAAGCTGCAGTTCTGGTAGAGAAGACAGACATAAGACCTACCTGTCACTGCTTTGGGATCTGGGCTGACAGTTGGGAGATGCTCTATTTCAGACCCCTAACTGAGATGTGAGTTGATTGTGGGCCAGTTACTAGATCTCGTCTGTTAGGCACAGTGCCCTGACGACTGAGACAGGAATGGACCGCCTTGTGGTTGTGGGAATCTGTCACTTTGCTTTATTTTATAGTTATATAAGTGTCGGGGAGCTCGGAGTTAACCCGACTGAAATCAAAGCTCTCTCTTCTTGAAGGAGGCATGACTACCATTATGTTTATTGGTGGTTTTGGTGGGTCCTGGTGAGGGCTGACCGTGGGATCCCAGGACTGGTTTGGCACGCGCTGCGGGAGCCCTCCCCTTTCCTCATACCCACACCCTGGCAGTGGTTTGAAAGTGTGGGCAGGTGTGTCCTCTGATAGTTCCTTTGAAAGCTCACAGACTGAAGGATGCCCAGTGGTGTAAATCAGATACGCCCTCCGGGATAGCTAGCAGTTCCTGTTAGACTTCATTTTTTAAAGGATCACAGCATAGTCATAATGCGAACAAAACCCGATTTGTGTTCTAGCATTGCTAACAGAATAAAAAAAAAGCAAATTAAATTTAAATTAAACGTAAGGAATTTTCTTTGGCCCCAAGGACTAATGTGTTATTCTGCTGTTTTGGTTGAGGAAAGGAAAATGTGGATGAATCCAGGCAACACCGACAAAGACCACAGACATTCATCTCGGGTAAAGAGGAGGCCCGGTCTACTTTGTAGATGGATATTGTGTGTATGCATGTCCGTCATGAATGTACATGTGTACATATGTGTGTACATGTGTATGTATTGCGTGTGTATGTTTGTGTGTGCATGTATGTATGTTTCACTGCACGTGTGAATGTTTGCACACATGTACCGCTGCACATACAAAAGGAAGAGGACACTTTTAGGAGTTGGTTTTCTGCTTCCACTGTGGGCACCAGAGGTCAGACTCAGGCCATCAGGGTTGTATGGCCGGTACTTTGCCCTTTAAGGCACCTGGCCATCCTACCCCAGTTGTTTCTGTAACGGGGTTTGTGGTGATTATATGTGAACTTGGAGGATATTTGGGGGTAAAGTTAAGTGAGAAAGCACCCATCTCTAAGGTGAGTAGTCTTCGTTCAGTCGGCAGAAGGCGTAAGCTGACAGGAAGCCAGTTCACACCGAGAGAGCGGAAAACTTCAGCGCACTGATGGCCTGGCTCTAACCTGCTGAACCTGCTGGACAGACCTGCAGCACCCTCCCCCCTTCCCCCAGGTCTCCACCTGCAGACCTGGACTGCACATTTCAGACACCTCAGCTGGGTAACCACGTGTCAGTGCTGGATAGTCACACTAATAACCATGAGAGCCCAATTTGCTGCCATAAATCACATGCACGTACACACACACACACACACACACATCCTACTGACTCTGTACCCATAGGGATTCCTGGGTAATTCAGTAGCTCCATTTCTAACGTCCTTCAAGGCTGCCTTGGCTTTGTGAAGAATTTACGTCAACCCATAGATGCCTTGGAAGGTCACCTGCTAATTATGAAGGTTATGAAGAGGGAGCACTGTTTACCAAGTACCCACAATGCGGTGTAGCATACATTACGTAACAGGTCTCATTTGGCCTTCATGATGCACTTCCCATGTGGCTGGATTCTGGAGAGGAGCCCCACGCTGGCTTGTTGATGGCCACGCCTCCATGCATCCGCTTGTCCATTCTCAGCGCATAAGCACAGGGGAGAACGGCCTGCTCTCTCTTGCCCTCTGAGGTCACTGATTATAGTGGATTGGGGCCCCACCCTTATCAGTGTCCTTAATTACTTCCTTAAGGGCTCTGTCTCCAAATAGCCACTTGGAGTTCAGAGAGTCAGTGTTGGAATTTTACAAAACTATGAACATCCATTTGAGGATAGCCAAGTGAAAAAGCTGTCTGTTGCAGAGGGAAAGCCATTAGAATTAGGGCTTTGGTTGGGTAGGACGTATGGGTGGTAAGTAGCACCTACCGAGCGTCAAGTACTCTGTGGAGCTGAGCTTCACTGATATCGTTACAGTGGCTATTTAACAGAAGACGAGACAGAAGCTCAGAGAAACGAAGACGCTCAGCCTAGGAAAGCAATCCCACTCCTGCTTCTGATTGGAAAGATCCACCTGAGGGGATTGGAACAGAGCATCAAGGGTGAATCAAGCAATACATTGTTACCTTTAGCAACAGTGAAGAGCTGTTGATCCTGGGCAGATTTGGGGCAAACCTGGCCGAAGGGAAGAAATGTCCCAGTCAGCAAGTGGAAATGCAGACCTACCCTCGGATCCTAGGACACACAGTGTCAGAGGCACCGAGGCATGAAGAGCAGTCAGGCTACAGGAATCAGAGAATTCTGAGTTCAAAGTGGAAGAACAGAGTGGAAGGATGCTGAGGGGAATCTGGGGCCCTGGCTGCTCTCATGAAGTAGGGCAAGCTCTCTCGCTAATCCAGGGAGGGCATCAGATTTTCACTGGATCGGAAGCATCAGTCAACACTGTCTCCCATGGTTCAGCTGCCTTTCTTGAGCATTGGGCCGAATGCCCTCACCTGTCATCCAGGGAGGAGCATGGAGGCACGTGATCTGGACGCAGAGTGTTAAGGGCTTTGAAAGGAAGTGTGGCTCACAAGCTGTTTTACGGTGAGGTCTTGAGCATGATTGTATTCTTCCTAAACGATCCCTACAGGGGTTGAGGCTCCTTTTGTGTTTAGTGGCTGATTTCTGAGGTAGATTTTATATTTCAATAAAAAACACAATATAATGCCTTAACTAGTTTGGGACACTTTTCTTAGACATCAAAGTCATGGTGTCTAAAACCTCTAAACCAGTTTCTTTTGATTCCTCTTGCATCATGTTAGTGTGGACTGTCAGGGTTTCGGAAGCAGAGGCAAAGGGAGCCAGGGATTATGTGTGAATATGCCATAGATACCATCCCTTATTTCGGAATGCTGTTCCTTCATTCTTGGAACTTTCTGGAACTAGAAAGTTAAGAGAGTTGGATCCTCATTCCCTGAAGGTTGTCCTTGGCTCTAGTGCTCAGCACCAAGTTTTAGCTGCTCTTGGCTTTTCCTGAATTATGAAGACTTTCTTCCTCATTCCAGACCTGAGACGTGTGCAGGAGACAGGTTGCTGCTCATCATCAAAGGGCGTAGAGCCAAGACCTTGACACACGCATGCCAAGGATACTCACTCTTGAGCCTCGTTTAACAATTCGAGTGTGTATGTGGCAACATTTGTTCCCCAAAAGCATAATCATTACTGCATTTCCTTTTAAAGGGTGCCAGTACCAAAGAGAGAAAGAGGGGCTGGATGAACAGCACTCTTCATGATGAAGAAGGGAGTGGTACCCAGCAACTGTCCCCAGGCTTTCACACTCCCAGGGGCAAGACTCCACGAAGCTTCAGACCAGACAGTTCCATAAGACAGTCGGATCCTGAGAAAAACCCGAAACTCAGTCCACACTTGCAATTGCGTGCTCTGCCTATTGTCCCTTCCCGACACCACCGAATCACATTCTTTTTCTGATGCTGCCAACAGTGGAAGATTTGCCAAAGCACACAAGTAGAAGGGTCAGCAAGAAAGCATAGTCTCACAGATCCATCACTAGAGCATGGCTTCTCGTGTGCTTGGCTTGAGGCGAGGGTGGAAGGTCACCAGAGAGGACTTGTTCCTAGACCCAGTTATTCTGCAACACCCAAACTGGTTCTGTTCAAATTCCAAGACCCAGCAGACATCGCGTCAGACTTCTCAATGGGAAGGAATCAAGTCATTTACTCTAGGAGTGACCAGATCTGGAACCTGAGACAGCCCGCCTGTGATAGGTGATGGTAGTGTGAGATGCAAAAGATAGGACCTGCTAGGGCGGCCAGGAACTTCAGCTTCGAGACTCAGCAAGCCAACCGCGATAGAGCTGGACAGCATCTGTTTAAAGGAAGCTTCCTCCAGAAAGGGCACATCGTTGTCGGACTTCAAACTCAGTCCGGGCCAGTGTGACTGGGCTGCTAAAAGCTAATGCATTCCTATATTGCTCTGCAGTGTCTGTAGCCTTCAAGTCTGTAATGCAATGGCCTAATCCTTCAGCTTGCTGGCTTCTTCCTGCGATGTTCATCACAGAGGGAAACGGACCATAAGGAATGTTTAGAGACCCAGTAAGCATCAGTTTAGAGATGAGAGGGCCTTGGAGTCCATCAGAGAAACCATGGTTGGAATGCAGGACCTGTATTCCAGGTATTCAGAAATTTTAAAGAGATTTTGGAAATATGAATTTTAATAGAAAAATTCCAAAGTTCCAAGCCCATAAATCTGTCTGTGCTCAGGAGGACCCCAAGAGATAATGACTGTAGTTTTGAAATGTGTTATCCTATGGCCCTTTTAGCAGTGACAGTTAATCACTGGCTCTGAGTATACAGACAGTAAGAAATGAGGTCTTAACATCTGCTTTATTTGGGACAATTATGCAATTTGTATACACCTTTTCAATTATATCCCTTTGAGTCACTTCTGTATGTGTCATTTCAGCAAGCATTGTCAACATTCCCAAGTCTGCAGTGTATTAAGAATGAATATAGTGTCAACACATGTAAACTATGGAGTTCTGGTCATCACACACGCTGCTCGTCCACCTCTAGCACTTGCGTGACAGCTGTCATGTATATTCCGTCATCACTTTAGAAATCTCATTATGCAAAATTAAAATGTTTTATTTAAATTTTTTTATATACTTACCCATGTGTTCACCATTTTTCCTATAAATGAATTGAATCTCTGATGAATATTCAACAACTTCTAATCAGCTCAGGACCTTCCTAGGCTTACTTGGTAGTGAAAGTGTTTTGGCAAATAATTATCAGAAGCGATGGAGAGATGGCTTAGGGCCAGGAGCGCTCTGTTCTTGCTGAGGATCCGAGTCCAGTTGTTAGTACCCATGTTTTGTGGCTCACAACTGCCTGAAACTCCAGCTGCAGAGAATCTGATGCCCTCTTCTAGATAGACACATACCTAGCTACACACACACACACACACACACACACACACAGAGAAATCATAAAAATGAATCTTTAATAGTTAGTTTTGTTTATTTGAAACTGAGGTTAATCTTTAAGGCTATTTTTCCCTAGCTATAAAAGCCTTACTTAAAATGTTGTTTTCCTGTAGCTGTTTTAGCAGTATTGGTCCACTATAGCTTTGCTTCTGTGAGTGCCTGATGAAAGATTCGCAGTCATTTGTGTTGCTGTTCCCTTGTATATGCAGTGTGCCTTGCTTTTAGGCTCTCTCTTCTCTCCCTCTCCTTCAAATTCCTTTGGATTTTGTCAAATGCTTTTTCCGCATGATAAAGGTCTTAGAGAGTTAGGAATACAAGGGTCGTTCCTAAGTATAATAAAAGCTATTTATAGCAAGCCGTCAGCTAACATCAAATTAAATGGAGAGAAACTCAAAGCTATTCCACTAAAATCAGGAACACGACAAGGTTGTCCACTCTCTCCATACCTCTTTAATATAGTGCTTGAAATTCTAGCAATAGCAATAAGACAACATAAGGGGATCAAAGGGATTCAAATTGGAAAGGAAGAAGTTAAACTTTCATTATTTGCAGACGATATGATAGTGTACATAAGCGACCCCAAAAACTCTAGCAAAGAACTCCTTCAGCTGATAAACACCTTTAGTAGCGTTGCAGGATACAAGATCAATTCGAAAAAATCAGTTGCCCTCCTATACACAAAGGATAAGGAAGCAGAGATGGAAATCAGAGAAGCATCACCCTTTACGATAGCCACAAATAGCATAAAATATCTTGGGGTAACTCTAACCAAGGAAGTAAAGGATCTATTTGACAAGAACTTTAAGTCTATGAAGAAAGAAATTGAGGAGGATACCAGAAAATGGAAGGATCTCCCTTGCTCTTGGATTGGGAGGATCAACATAGTAAAAATGGCAATTCTACCAAGGGCAATTTATAGATTCAATGCAATCCCCATTAAAATCCCATCAAAATTCTTCACAGATCTTGAGAGGACAATAATCAACTTTATATGGAGAAACAAAAAACCCAGGATAGCCAAAACAATCTTATATAATAAAGGATCGTCTGGAGGCATTACCATCCCTGACCTCAAACTCTATTACAGAGCCTCAGTATTGAAAACAGCTTGGTATTGGCATAAAAACAGAGAAGTCGATCAATGGAACCGAGTAGAAGACCCTGATTTTAACCCACAAACATATGAACACCTAATTTTTGATAAAGGAGCTAAATGTATTCAATGGAAAAAAGAGAGCATCTTCAACAAATGGTGCTGGCAGAACTGGTTGTCAACGTGTAGAAGAATGAAAATAGATCCATATCTATCACCATGCACAAAACTCAAGTCCAAATGGACTAAAGACCTCAATATTAGTCTGAACACACTGAACCTGATAGAAGAAAAAGTGGGAAGTACTCTACAACATATGGGTACAGGAGATCACTTCCTACGTTTATCCCCAGCAGCACAGACATTAAGGACAACATTGAATAAATGGGACCTCCTGAAACTGACTAGCTTCTGTAAAGCAAAGGACACTGTCACTAAGACAAAAAGGCAACCCACTGACTGGGAGAAGATCTTCACCAACCCTGCAACAGACAAGGGTCTGATCTCCAAAATATATAAAAAACTCAAGAAACTAGACTTTAAAATGCTAATGAACCCAATAAAAAAATGGGGCACTGATCTGAACAGAGACTTCTCAACAGAAGAAATTCAAATGGCCAAAAGACACTTAAGGTCATGCTCAACCTCCTTAGCGATAAGGGAAATGCAAATTAAAACAACTTTGAGATACCATCTTACACCTGTCAGAATGGCTAAAATCAAAAACAGCAATGATAGCTTTTGCTGGAGAGGTTGTGGAAAAAGGGGCACACTCATTCATTGCTGGTGGGAATGCAAACTTGTGCAACCACTTTGGAAATCAGTGTGGCGATTTCTCAGGAAATTTGGGATCAACCTACCCCAAGATCCAGTAATACCACTATTGGGAATATACCCAAGAGATGCCCCATCAAATGACAAAAGTATCTGTTCAACTATGTTCATAGCAGCATTGTTTGTAATAGCCAAAACCTGGAAACAACCTAGATGCCCTTCAATGGAGGAATGGATGAAGAAAATGTGGAATATATACATATTAGAGTACTACTCAGGGGTAAAAAACAATGACTTCTCGAATTTTGCGTGCAAATGGATGGAAATCGAAAACACTATCCTGAGTGAGGTATCCCAGACCCAAAAAGAGGAACATGGGATGTACTCACTCATAATCGGTTTCTAGCCATAAATAAAGGACATTGAGCATATAATTTGTGATCATAGAGAAGCTAAATAAGAAAGTGAACCCAAAGAAAATCATATAGTCATCCGCCTGGAGAGGGGATGTAGACAAGATTGCAGGGCAAAAACTGGGAACTTGCGGGTGAGGTGGCATGGGGCAAAGGGGAAATGGGAGGAGAAACATGAGAAGGGGAGGATGGGAGGAGCTCGGGGGATTAGGATGGTTGGGATATAGGAACGGAGGATATGGGAGCAGCGAAGTATATATCCTAACTAAGAGAGCCATCTTAGGGTTGGCAAGAAACTTGACTCTAGAGGGGTTAGTAGGTGTCCAGGGAGATGTCCCCAGCATGTACCTTGGGCAACTAAGGAGAGGGAACCTGAAATGACCCTATCCTATACTGATAAATATCTTGCATATCACCTTAGAACCTTCATCTGGCGATGGATCGAGGTAGAGACAGAGTCTCAGTTTGGAGCAACGGTCTGAGCTCTTAAGGTCCAAATGAGGAGCAGAAGGAGGGAGAACATGAGCAAGGAAACCAGGACCACGAGGGATGCACCCACCCACTATGACAGTGGAACTGATTTATTGTGAGCCCACCAAGGCCAGCTGGTCTGGGTCTGAATAAGCATGGGTTGAAACTGGACTCTCTGAGCATGGCGGACAATGAAGGCTGATGAGAAGCCAAGGACAATGGCACTAGGTTTTGATCCTAATACATAAACTGGCTTTGTGGGTGCTTAGCCTGTTTAGACGCTCACCTTCCTGGACATAGATAGAAGACCTTCGTCTTCCCGCAGGGCAGAGAATTTGGACTGCTCTTCAGTATCGAGAGGGAGGGGGAATGGTGTGGGGGGAGGAGAAGAGGAGTGGGGATAGGGGGAGGGGACTGGGGGGAGGGGGCAATATTTGGGAGGAGGGGAGGGAAATGGGAAACGGGGAGAAGGTGGAAATTTTAATTAAAAAAGAATAAAAAAAAAAACAAATTCCTTTGGATTACTCAACTATCTTCTTCTTTGAGTTAAGGATTTTCTGGACTTCTCGAGTATCCCAACATTTCTTCACCAAATTTAGGTAACTTTAGTTTAATTGCTTTAAAATCTTTGCCCTGTGGTTCCTCTCTCCTCCCATACATAAATTATGTGGCTCCTAAGACTTCTTAGTTTTCTCTAAGCCATTCTGGTTGCCTCTCAGGTCCTCAGACTTCACTATGCTTGCCTCGCTTTTGCTTCACGGGCTTTTTCTTGTGCTATTATTTCCTGCTTGCTGAAACCACCCAATGGCAATTTCAGTTCACGTTGCCCTAGTGGCTGCATCGCTATGATCACTGCAGCAAAGAGAACCTACTTAAAGGAGGGAACTTATTTGGCTCGTGTGTTGAGAGGATTGCCCAACACTGCAGGACGTGGCAGAACAGACCATTCACATTACAGCAGTCCAGGAAACAGAGAGGGAAGCATGGACAGACAGCCATGTGTAACTCTCAAAGTCCTGCCCTGGATGACCTACATCTGCTCACTTAGGAAAACATCACAGACTTTCTAGAATCCCCCAAATAGCACCATACCTCCTGGGGAACCAGACTTTCAAAGCCTGTTGCTGGCATTTCAGATTCAAACCACCAGGATTAGTGTTATATTGTCTTGTCTGAAATCCTCTATTTGGTTATTGCTCACAGCTTCCATTTTTCTGGGGAGAAATGTCTGAGACTGGGGACTTCTCCATTGGTTAAACACATATTTCCTTTATATTTTGAATCATGTCGAAGATATCTACTTTGAGATCTTTGTAAATCCCACTCTCTGGGTCACTTTGGTAACATACACCGTTAGCTCAATCTTTTCCTCTTGGGTTTGTGACATATTTTTTCACAGGCCTAGCGGTTTCACTTTGTGTAAGTAGCAATCCTAGGCATTGTGAGGCTACATTTTAGAAATAGGACATGCTGCTAGTCCTCCAAAAGAGTATTAAAGTTTTTGTTTAAAGCAAGGTGTTCCCTTGATCAGCATAAAAGTCTAAAATGCTATCTCTTTTCTGGTGTGCAAACTGAGATCTTCCTTCAGTTCTCTTGGCCTCCCCTGGGCAGCCTGGAGGCTGTCCCAAGCATTTTCAGTTCAAGGCTCATCATAGATGTGGGAAGAGTTTATAAGAAGAATTTTAGATATTCTCTGTCTCCTGCCTGATTTGATCTGCTCAAAGTCAATTTTCTTTTTCTTTATGCTAGAAAGACTTTTGCTTTCCGTCCAAATTCCTGTTTGTTTGTTAATTTGTTTATTGAGACTGTATCTATCTAGGCCACCCAGGATGGTCTGGAACTCACTCTATAGCTCAGTCTGACCTCAAACTCTCTCTCTCTCTCTCTCTCTCTCTCTCTCTCTCTCTCTCTCTCTCTGTGTGTGTGTGTGTGTGTGTGTGTGGTGAATGAGGCTAGCTCCCCACAGTCTGAGATATTGTGGAACCTGTGGACATTGGGCCTGGTGACATTATTTAAGGCTGAATAGTGGAGCTCATGGATGGTAGCTTGATTTCAGTCCTAGCCCTACCTCCGTGCTTCCTGTGTGTGAGCACACTGTCATGACATGAAGATAGTAAAGCTACAGACCTCGGGAAAGGAAGGCGCCTTTTTATCCTGAGTATCTTCTCTTCTACCTTCAGGTAAGGACCAGATACCAGCTACAAAATGGTAGAGCAGTGGTCTAAGAGGAACAGCTGCCTGCCACCTCTGCAGTGTCTGGTGATGTAAAAGATTTTTTTTAATGTATGCGTGTGCTAATGCATACAAAGATGCACATATAAATCACAGACTTCCCATTTAATGAAAGCCTGTGGCCATGTGAATATGTTTCAGCCTTTAACATAGACACCTGGGCTGTGTGCCCAGCTATGACACACTGCCCATGTGTTACAAAGTCAATTCAATTTCACTTGTTAATATTGGTTACCATCATTCTAGATTGAAAAGCAGCTTCCTCGAACATTGCCCTGAACTTCAGAGGCCCTGAATAGCTCTTGCAGGCGTCTGGCACTTTGATGTAAGGACTCCCTATCCCTCCCCCATAGTGTTCCTGGACCAAGCATTTGAATAGGCCTTTTTTCTCCATGCCATTACAAATTCCTGAGTTCAAGGATCATGTCTAATGTTTCTTAAATATCCTGGTTAATGTGTAGGCCAGAAGCTTGTTCAACCAAAGCCTCTAAAAAGTTATCGATGTGGTCAAAAATGGACTTCAAATTTTATGGAAAATGTTTCCAGAGCAAGAGAAATATTCACTGTTGTGTTTGGAAAATGAGATGGGTAAGTTAAAAATCATGGTTATGAGAAACCCTCCTTGAGGGAAGTAAGTTTCTGTAGATCATGTAAGTTCCATGTGAGATCACACCCTAACCTCAGTGGGGAAACAGTAAGAGACAAGAGCAGAGAGAACAGGGTAAGCTGAGTTTGTCATTGCTGCACCTTCCTGCCCAAGGCTTTCCAAGGCAATTCACTTCAGCAAAGTTAAGCTGTCTTCTTTCTTGATTAGGTTTGCTCCTTTCTCTCTTTCTCCCCCTGACCCCACCCCAGCTCCATTTTTAAAAATAAGTCAGACAATGGTCACATTTCCAGTTACTAGTTGGGTTCTGAGCCAGGCAGCTGTTCAAAAACATCCAAGCGGGCAGCAAATGGCGCCGATGGAGTTAAAGGTGGTGACTCACTGGGGACATTCTCAGCAGGTCAGCTGGAACCTCCTCCCTGCTGGGCAGAGAATGCAGCCCCCCCCCTCCCCGGGCAGGTGCCAAGGCCGGGAGCAGAGCCCAGGATGACAGCGGCCTGCCTTACAGTGGCCACCGCTTGCTTCCCTGTTCTCAGTTTTCATGATTTCTTATAAGGTGGATTTTTGTCTAACGCAATCCTGACCAGTGATGGGAAAAACAGGCTGAGCAGCTGCTGGCTGACACAGAGGGAGGCCGGGCTTCTGCTCAGGCTCCACACAAGTCGTCCTGCAAGCTTTGATGATGACTTTCCATATAAAATTATGCTTCAAGGACAGGAGGCTGTGCACTTCCCATGCCAGCCAGTCTTGTTCACAATCTGTGGTTTTCAGAGAGCCAGGACAGTTTTGTTCAGTCAGGAATGTGTTTCTACAAAATATTATAACATTAGAAGGTGGCTCAATCAAACAACAATAAAGGTGGAATCACAACCAGCCAAGGGAAAGAGAATAAAGCAGAAAGGCAATGCCCTTGTGGTTTGTGAGCCTGTCTAACTTTAGAGCTGACATAAAGGACGTAAAAATGGCATCCTGTGAGAGCGTTATAAAACGTAACTGTTGGGGAAGGAACGTAATGGCTTCAACAAACCCAGTTCTGTTTCAGACTTTCATTTTAATTTTACTTTTTCTTTAAATTGGTCTTAAAAAAAATGTTTAAAGGCAGACTTCTTAAATTTGTTCCTTGCAGGAAGATGATGGTTCAACAAACAAGGAACAATCATTTCTATTGCCAGTAGTCATTAGATTCAAATTCCATTTCTCTAAAATCGGGGGACAAGATTATGGGTTTTCCCCATAGTTAAAGTGATCTTTTCCCATTGCACTTATTTCATAGAAAATTCTGATTGCCAGTCTGTGTCCACTAGAAGCAAGTTCATTTTGTGATAAGCTCCCAAAATTAAGTCTGAAAGAGTAAGAAGAGAGGTAAAATTTTTTTTAAAAAGTCAATTAATGATTTGTTCCTCCAGATAAAATGTTTAAAGTTGAGTTTGACCAATTAGATGAGAAATTATCATCTAGTATGTTTACAGGGAACATAAGGACAGGAAAGGGCTTTCTGAGGGGTTTGCCTCTGAGAAAATCTTCTCTGAGTTCAAAAGACAGTAGCCTGGCTGCCTGTTTAGAGCAGCAGAGGACAGGGGGTGGGGCGGGGTGGGGTTGCCAAGAACAGACAAGGTGTCGGTGTGTGTCCCTGCTGTCTAGCTGCTGCTAGATAGTTAATAAATATCAATGGGATCCATCTTGGCCACAGGAAGTAGAGGGATGATGAGGAACATCCTTGCTTCTTGGGAAGAAAGGACAGATTAGTCATTAGGAATCAGTAGAAAGGGTGGAATTTAGGTGATTTAAATCACAGGTCCTAAAGCCACTGAAAGGGCACATTAGTGGGGGGAGAGGAGGTTGTGGGAACTAAAGAGGATCGTTTGAATAAATCTGAGTCAGCCCGTGTTGGGCTCATTTCTGGATATGGCAGCCAAAACCAGCCTGAGCAACAGGGCATCGGGCTCCCCAAGGGAAAGGAGGGCAGAAAGGGTGGGTTTGAGCATCGCTCTCCCTGTAAGTCTTCCAGCTCTTCCCGTATTCCTTCTACACCTGCCCTCCGTGATCATCTGCACTACAACTCCAGGTTAAAAGTAGGCGGGGAAACTATAGTCAGGCTATTATAGGGGAACAGGATCTATTTTCAATAGGGAAAATGTCCAACACAGAACAGGAACTCCACAGCACACATCTGCGGGGATGAGCCTTCTGACCGCAGTCTGGTCCTGCTGATGGTCAGCCCACTCCTCCCCCAATGGCCTGTGACTGTGACCATTCATAGGAGATGGAATTGCAAAGAGATCCCCAGATAGTGTGTGTGTGTGTGTGTGAGTGTGTGCGGTGTGTGCAATGTGTCTGTGTAAGTGTGTGAATGTGTGTGAGCACATGTGTGGTATGTCTGTGTTTGTGTGTCTTTCTCTGTGTGAGTATGTGTGAATGTGTGTATAGTGTGTTGTATGTGTGTCTGTGAGTGTGTGTGTGTGTTTACAGAGGGAACACTGATCACTTTAGAAAGGTAAATGCGCTGGTAAAGATTTTACTGCCTAATTATTCTTTGTATGATTTCATTTTCCTTTTAAATAACTTTTTAGCTTGAAATACTCATCTCTTGACATGCTCTAATTTATAAGAAATAACTAGTACCCGGCAGTGCCCGCCTGAATTCTACTGTAGCGGTCGTCATAGGTAAGGACTGGCTAGCCTTCTCTGGGGAGGTGGGACGGCTGCAAGAGCCCACCCCAGCTCGTATGCCTATTCACGTTAATATTTGCATACTTATGTATCCATATATATATACACATATACATATATATGCATACAAATGTTCAAAGTCTAAAAGAGATTGAAGTTGGGAGGATTTCTTAAAGTGCATCAAGATACTCCCATTGCTTAAAAGCTGAAACTGGGCCCTGCTGCCCCTGCTGTCTGTCCCATTAGCTTATTTCCATATGACATGAGACCAGAAGCCCCACATGAAAATCAGTGCGGTGTTTGTCACATCTATATCAAGTGTCTGAAGTCATTTCTTATGAGCAGTCCCATTTCCCCCTGGCACTTCCTGTGTTTGGTAATGCAAACAGGCAGAACATTGTGTCATTGTGTTGGTGACACTCCTCGCGAAAGACAGGGAGTATCGAAAGTTGGAAGCAGGAGCTGATGGGACTTACTAATGAAAGGGAAGAAACAAGCTTGCTCACACCCCCATCAGGAGGCCTCCTGATCTCAAGGTATGAGGTAATTCAGACTCCATGTCACCAGTGCCCTCCTTGACATGGCCATGTCCCGACTGCCCCATGCTCGCTTTCCCATTTTGTACAGCAAGCCGTGGGACTGTTGGTGAGCCGATGTGTGAGGCGTTTGAAAGAGTTCCTGAGAAGCCAATGGGTTTGTGCAAGGTGTAAACTGCCAGAGAAAAGAATCAGATTCTGTGTTAGGTCATGACTTTTGAACAGAGTTGTTTTCATTCCCAGCGTGTGCTTTGTGTTGTGATTCTTATTTTCCAGATAAGAAAACGAGTTTGGGAGAAGAGTCTGAGACGAGGAAGGTAAACCAAGGTTTAGTGCAACTCAGGGTATCATTTCTGGGTCACTGAGTTTTCTTAACTGTGATGGATCAGGCTTTCCTGGCTGTTGCAGTTCAAAAGCTGATATCACCACTCACACCAGCTTCACGGGGTCAACACTGGGGAGCGTACCTCCTGGTTCCAAGGCAGGATTTTAAGGAATATTCTGATTGCCTTTGTGAAATTAAAATACAAGTCTGACTTAAACAGAAGATAGTCAGCCTCGGAAAGTGACTCAGTGGCTAAGAATACTTATGCACAGTGTGATGATGTGAGTTCAAATCTCCAGAACCTGCATAAAAAAGCTGGGTGTGGTCACACATGTACCTGTAACCCCAACACTGTAGGGGAGATGGAGGCAGGAGGTGGAGGCTTGCTGGCCTCTAGCCTACCAGGATCAGTGAGAGAGCCTGTCTCAGATTAATAAGGTGGAGAATGTTTTCCTTGGCAGCCACACAGATATGTACCTGGGTGTACACACACACACACACACACACACACACACACACACACACACGTGCGTGCGTACATAGGCCACTCACATACACAAGAAGAGTACATTTTTTTTTATGATCTTACCCATTGACTTAAAAAGGAAAATGCCAGGAGCATTTGAAGTAAGAAGCTATATAAACACCTTTCCCAGTGACTGTAAAAGTCCCTTAGGGTCACGTGGCTCAGACCTGATCACCAGGGTTACAACACCCACAGGAGAATGCGGTGGTGCAAGACAGACCAACAATGGCAGTGGGTGGGGTTCTTGACCTCAGGGCTTCCTTGATCAATGGCAGTCATGGTACTCAGTCCACTTGGGTATCCGGGCTTCAATAATCTATTAGATTGTATTCTACCCTGATCACACAGTAGAGACTAACCAGACAGTGTCTGCCTTCCTGGCTTGAATGGCATCAGTCACTCACCAGCTCTGATTTGGTTCATTGGTGCCTAAAGTCAGTGGTTAATCAAATACTTCCTTTTCTAACTGGCTGCTGTAGAACTAAGGTTCTCAAACTCAGTGACTGGAAACAGCCTAATAATTAGTGAGGTTCAACATGAAAAGGAGATTTTATAAGTGTTTCTGATTCTTGGTCTGCGGTGAGTCTTTAGTTTGCAGTTTAGAAACCCTCGAGGTGGTACTGATATCTGGGGCCTAAGGACCATACTTGGAGAAAAAGCAACCCAGTGTAAGTAGATCATTGCTTTGTTCTTGAGTTTGCTTCACAGAAGAGACATGAGGAAAGGCCAACTTTTGTAAGTTCCCCCCTGACTGTCTTTCTATAGGCATAAGCTGACTTTACATTGGCAAACAATGGTGCAGGAGAATTGTCTGTATTCTGTCAATCGTGTTCTAAATAAACGCTGATTGGCCAGGTAAGAAATATAGGTGGGTAAACCAGACAGGAAGTAGAAATGATGTTATGAGAACAGGAGAATTCTGGGAAGGAGGAAGTTGATTCCTCCCACTCCTGCCCAGACCACCAAAGCAGCAGGATGTGATCTGCCCCACTGAAAAAAGGTACTGAGCCACATGGCTAACATAGATCAGAAAAATGGTCACTTCTATTCAAGCCCCTTGTGGTATGTCCAGTACCTGGATATTTTAACCCAATCCCACCTGTCCCTTTCCAGGAGTCTCCATGTCCTCTTCCCTCCACTTTCCCTCCACTTCTCTCCCTTTCTGAGAGTCGTCTTCCTCCCTCTGCACCCTGATTCCACCTTCCCATCCAGGCTCTTGTGGGTGAGAGTCTGCATTCATTTCCTGTGGGAGCTGGACCTGGGCTAGTGCCACCCCTTTCCATGTGACCCCTTCTGCACTCATTCTCTGACACGTATCCTCAGCCACCTACTGACTTGGCATTAGGTATTCATGTTGTTGACTGTACGACCTTAAGCAGACTTCCTTTCTAAGGCCCAGGTTCTTAATCTATAAAATGAGGATGATGAATAGCTACTTTATTAGACAGTAGCAAGGATTAAGTAGGACAACATGCAGCACTTGGTTCAGCAGTGATAAAGAGTCCTGATCAATTCATCATCCTTACCAGACGGCCTTCCAAGCAAACTTTCGGGAAGTCAGGCATTACAGTTCAGCAGTGACTGAAGCTTTGAGCTTGGTTTGATCCAAACAGGGGCCTAAGGTTCTCCCTATCAGTAACTCTTAATCTCATGCTTCAGACCTCCACTGAGTCTTTAATCCTGCTCCCCCAACCCCACCTCTCAGGGTCGGAACAGCTGATGGGAGGCCAAGGCTGCAGAGAAAAAGGAGGAAGAATAAAACTGGGGAGCCTGCTTGGGGTTCAGTCCATGGAAGTCGGAGCAACTAGCACCTGCTGGGGAGAGCCTTCTTTGCGTTTTGCCAAGCCTGCCAGCCTTGCTTTATTTAGAAATGGACGGACTGTCTGTAAAGCTAGAAAAGGGGTGTCTTAAAAACGCAAGTGTGTTTCTCATGGATGTAGGGACATGGGCACACACGATCTGACAGTCAGTGGACCTCTGCTGTGACGGCTTTCCTTCAGTCTTACCACCAGATGGGGAAACAAGGGGCCATGAGAAACCGCAGTTTCCCTAGGAATCTTACCTTAGGTGGAAAGGCTGGAGCCTGGTGCCAGTCAGAGAAGAAGCTGGTCTCCCAGAAGGAGATCTCACCCAGTGCTGCCAGCTTGCCAGAACACCTTGTCGGAGGGATTAGAGTCTAGACAGTGATGGGTCAGTGGTAGCCAGGGCCACCTTGACCCCGACTGCTTAGATGATCATGTACCCTGACTCTCTAAAATTCACTCTCACTCCAGGACCAAGAGCACGGGTTCGAGAGAGTCCCTGAAACCTTTGAGAGAGTCCCTGGGACCTTCATCCCTTTTCTCAACATGGCCAGATTGAATACATTTCCTTTTTCCATTTCTTACTATTAATTTAGATATTATCGTTCAGTTCTTCAGCTTAACCTAGCTTCTTGGGGTACACGTTGTAACCCCTAAGTTCAGTAGCACCTCTTCCTGTAACTACCCTTTCAGCATGACAGTTTTGATGAGGGCATTCACATGCTCCCTGACGACTCTTCCTTCCTAACCCATCACTGCCATAGCCTTGGGGGTTGCCGAGAATTTCAGCTGAATTTTGGTAGGATGAAAGCTTCAGGTGGTAGCAAAGACCATGGAGGCTGTTTGAGGAAGGTGGGGTGTGAGATGAGAACAGACCAGCTTCTTAACATGTGCACAGTGGGGGCCTCGACCTCATGAATCACCGAGTAGGCTCACTTAATCTCAATTTAAAAAATTACAAGCATTTTCTCTTTCTTTCTTTCTTTCTTTCTTTCTTTCTTTCTTTCTTTCTTTCTTTCTTCCTTCCTTCCTTCCTTCCTTCCTTCCTTCCTTCCTTCCTTCCTTCCTTTTTCTTTCTTTCTTTCTTTCTTTCTTTCTTTCTTTCTTTCTTTCTTTCTTTCTTTCTTTCTTTCTTTCTTAAAGATTTCTGCCTTCTCCCCGCCACCGCCTCCCATTTCCCTCCCCCCTCCCCCAATCAAGTCCCCCTCCCTCGTCATCCCTAAGAGCAATCAGGGTTCCCTGCCCTGTGGGAAGTCCAAGGACCACCCACCTCCATCCAGGTCTAGTAAGGTGAGCATCCAAACTGCCTAGGCTCCCACAAACCCAGTACGTGCAGTAGGATCAAAAACCCATTGCCATTGTTCTTGAGTTCTCAGTAGTCCTCATTGTCCGTATGTTCAGCAAGTCTGGCTTTATCCCATGCTTTTTCAGACCCAGTCCAGCTGGCCTTGGTGAGTTCCCCATAGAACATCCCCATTGTCTCAGTGTATGAGTGACCCCTCGCGGTCCTGAGTTCCTTGCTCGTGCTCTCTCTCCTTCTGCTCCTGATTTGGACCTTGAGATTTCAGTCCGGTGCTCCAGTATGGGTCTCTGTCTCTGTCTCCTTTCATCGCCTGATGAAGTTTAATATTCAGGAGGATGCCTATATGTTTTTCTTTGGGTTCACCTTCTTATTTAGCTTCTCCAGGATCACGTGTTATAGGCTCAATGTCCTTTATTTATGGCTAGAAACCAAATATGAGTGAGTACATCCCATGTTCCTCTTTTTGGATCTGGCTCACCTCACTCAGGATAGTGTTTTCTATTTCCGTCCATTTGCATGCAAAATTCAGGAAGTCATTGTTTTTTACTGCTGAGTAGTACTCTAATATGTATATATTCCATACTTTCTTCATCCATTCTTCCATTGAAGGGCATCTAGGTTGATTCCATGTTTTGGCTATTACAAACAATGCTGCTATGAACATAGTTGAGCATATACTTTTGTTCTATGATTGGGCATTTCTTGGGTATATTCATTCCCAAGAGTGGTATTGCTGGGTCCAGGGGTAGGTTGATCCCGAAATTCCTGAAAAACCGCCACACTATTTTCCAAAGTGGTTGCACAAGTTTGCATTCCCACCAGCAATGGATGAGTGTACCCCTTTCTCCACAATCTCTCCAGCAAAGGCTATCATTGGTGTTTTTTATTTTAGCCATTCTGACAGGTGTAAGATGGTATCTTAAAGTTGTCTTGATTTGCATTTCCCTGATTGCTAAGGAAGTTGAGCATGACCTTAAATGTCTTTTGGCCATTCGAACTTCTTCTGTTGAGAATTCTCTGTTCAGCTCAGTGCCCCATTTTTTAATTGGGTTGATCAGCCCTTTACAGTCCAGTTTCTTGAGTTCTTTATATATTTTGGAGATCAGACCTTTGTCAGTTGTGGGGTTGGTGAAGATCTTCTCCCAGTCAGTGGGTTGCCTTTTTGTCTTAGTGACAGTGTCCTTTGCTTTACAGAAGCTTCTCAGTCTCAGGAGGTCCCATTTATTCAATGATGCTTTTAATGTCTGTACTGCTGGGGTTATACATAGAAAGTGTTCTCCTGTGCCCATGTGTTGTAGAATACTTCCCACTTTCTCTTCTATCCGATTTAGTGTGTTCAGACTGATATTGAGGTCTTTAATTCATTTGGACTTGAATTTTGAGCATGGTGATAGATATGGATCTATTTTCATTCTTCTACAGATTGACATCCAGTTTTGCCGGCACCATTTGTTGAAGATGCTCTCTTTTTTCCATTCTATACTTTTAGCTCCTTTATCAAAAATCAGGTGTTCATAGGTTTTTGGGTTAAAGCCAGGGTCTTCTATTCGATTCCATTGGTCGACTTCTCTGTTTCTATGCCAATACCAAGCTGTTTTCAATACTGTAGCTCTGTAATAGAGTTTGAAGTCAGGGATGGTAATGCCTCCAGACAATCCTTTATTGTATAAGATTGTTTTGGCTATCCTGGGTTTTTTGCTTTTCCATATAAAGTTGATTATTGTCTTTTCCAGATCTGTGAAGGATTTTGATGGGATTTTGATTGGGATTGCGTTGAATCTATAGATTGCCCTTGGTAGAATTGCCATTTTTACTATGTTGATCCTCCCAATCCAAGAGCAAGGGAGATCCTTCCATTTTCTGGTGTCCTCATCGATTTCTTTCTTCAAAGACTTAAAGTTCTTGTCAAATAGATCTTTCACTTCCTTGGTCAGAGTTACCCCAAGATATTTTATGCTATTTGTGGCTATCGTGAAATGTGATGCTTCTCTGATTTCCCTCTCTGCTTCCTTATCCTTAGTGTATAGGAAGGCAACTGATTTTTTGGAGTTAATCTTGTATCCTGCCATATTCCCAAAGGTGTTTATCAGCTGTAGGAGTTCTTTGGTAGAGTTTTTGTGGATGCTTATGTATACTGTCATATCATCTGCAAATAACGAAAGCTTAACTTCTTCCTTTCCAATATGAATCCCCTTGATCCCCTTATGTTGTCTTATCGCTATTGCTAGAACTTCAAGCACTGCATTGAAGAGGTTGGAGAGAGTGGACATCCTTGTCGTGTTCCTGAATTTAGTGGGATGGCTTTGAGATTTTCTCCATTTAATTTAATGTTGGCTGTCGGCTTGCTGTAAATAGCTTTTATTATATTTAGGTATGATCCTTTTATCCCTAATCTCTCCAAGACCCTCATCATAAAGGGGTGTTGAATTTTGTCGAATGCTTTTTCAGCATCTAATGAAATGATCATATGTTTTTTTCTTTCAGTTTATTTATATGGTGGATTACATTGATAGATTTGCATATGTTGAACCAGCCCTGCATCTCTGGGATGAAGCCTACTTGATCATAATGGATAATTTTTCTGATGTGTTCTTGGATTCAGTTTGCCAGTATTTTATTGAGAATTTTTGCATCGATGTTCATGAGTGAGATAGGCCTGTAATTCTCTTTCTTGGTTGGGTCTTTGTGTAGTTTTGGTATCAGGGTAACTGTAGCTTCATAAAAGGAATTTGGCAATGACTCTTCTGTTTCTATCTTGTGAAATACATTAAGAAGTATAGGTATTAGCTCTTCTTGGAAGTTCTGGTAGAATTCTGCATTGAAACCATCTGGTCCTGGGCTTTTTGGAAGGGCGATTTTTGATAACCGTTTCAAATCTTCACGACTAACCGTTCTATTTAGATAGTTCACCTATTCATGGTTTAGCTTTGGTATATGGTACTTATCCAAAAAAATGTCCATTTCTTTTGCATTTTCCAGTTTTGTGGCATACAGGCTATTGTAGTAAGATCTAATGATTCTCTGAATTTCCTCTGTGTCTGTGGTTATGTTCCCCTTTTCATTTCTGATCTTATTTATTTGCGTGTTCTCTCTCTGTCATTTAATTAGTTTGGATAGGGGTTTGTTGATCTTGTTGATTTTCTCCAAGAACCAACTTTTTGTTTCATTGATTCTTTGGACTGTTTTCTGTGTTTCTATTTTGTTGATTTCCGCCCTCAGTTTGATTATTTCCAGTCTTCTACTCCTCCTGGGTGCTTCTGCTTCTTTTTTTTCTAGAGTTTTCAGGTGTGCTGTTAAGTCCCCAAAGTATGCTTTCTCCGTTTTCTTTAAGTGGGCAATTAGTGCTATGAACTTTCCTCTGAGCACTGCTTTCATCGTGTCCCATAGGTTTGAGTATGTTGTCTCTTTATTTTCATTAAATTCAAGGAAGACTTTAATTTCTTTCTTAATTTCTTCCTTGACTCAGGTGTGATTCAGTAGTTGACTGTTCAGTTTCCATGAGTTTGTTGGCTTTCTGTGTTGTTATAGGAGCTGCGGGGCTGCGTCCCCGGCACCCGGCTGCCCGCATGGCTTTACCCAAAATAATTACACGGAAACTGTATTCTTTTAATCACTGCCTGGCCCATTAGTTCCAGCCTCTTATTGGCTAGCTCTTACATATAGATCTAACCCATTTCTAATATTCTGTGTAGTACCACGAGCTGGCTTACCAGGAAAGATGTTAACCTGCGTCTGTCTGGAGTGGGAGAATCATGGCGACTGCCTGACTCGGCTTCTTTCTCCCAGCATTCTGTTCGGTCTACTCCACCCACCTAAGGGTTGGCCTATCAAATGGGCCTAGGCAGTTTCTTTATTAATTAACCAATGAAAGCAACAGATTAATACAAGACCCACCTCCATCATTTCTGGGGGTAGCATTGTTGTTGCCTTCTAACTTTAATCCGTGGTGATCTGATAAGACACAGGTGGACACTGATATTTTTTTGTGTCTGTGGAGGTTTCCTTTGTTTCCGAGTATGTGGCCAATTTTCAAGAAGGTTCTATGAGCTTCAGAGAAGAAGGTATATTCTTTCCTATTTGGGTGGAGTGTTCTATAGATGTCGGTTAAGTCCATTTGCTTCATTACCTCCAACAATTCTCTTAATTCTCTATTAGGTTTCTGTCTGATTGACATGTCCATTGGTGAGAGAGGTGTGTTGAAGTCTCCAACTACTAGTGTGTGTGGTTTGATGTCTGCCTTGAGTTTTAGTAATATTTCTTTTACATAAGTGGGTGCTTTTATATTAGGGGCGTAGATATTCAGGATTGAGACTTCAACCTGCTGAATTGTTCCTGTTATGAGTATAAAGTGTTCATCTCGATCTCTTCTGATTGATTTTAGTTTGACGTCCGTTTTGTTAGAAATTAGTATGGCCACACCTGCTTTTTTTCTTAGGACCATTTGCTTGAAAAACCTTTTCCCAACCCTTTACTCTGAGTAGATGCCTGTCTTTATGGTTGAGATGTGTTTCTTAAAAACAGCAGAATGTTGGATCCTGTTTTCGTATCCAATCTTTTAGTCTGTGCCTTTTTATAGGTGAATTGAGACCATTAATATTAAGTGATATTAATGACCAGTGGTTGTTTACTCTGGTTATTCCTATTGTTTTTGGTAGTAGAGTTTGTGTGTCTCCCTTCTTTGAGTCGTGCTGGTAAAGGTTCGCCAGATGCCTGAATTATTGTAGGCAGTGTTGGCTATGTTGGATTCCTTGTGTTGTGATTTTCCTTCTATTACTTTCTGTAGGGCTGGACTTGTGGCTACATATTGTTTAAATTTGTTCTTATCCTGGAATGTCTTGTTTTCTCCATTGATAGTGAACGATAGCTTGGCTGGGTATAGTAGTTTGGGTTTGCATCCATGGTCTCTTAGTTTCTGCAGTACCTCTATCTTCTGGCTTTCATGGTTTCCATAGAGAAGTCAGGTGTAAGTTTGATTGGTTTACCTTTATAAGTAACTTGCCCTTTTTCCTTTGCAGCTCTTAATATTCTTTCTTTAATCTGCATATTTTGTGTTTTGATTATAATATGGCGAGGGGATTTTCTTTTTTGATCCAGTCTGTTTGGTGTTCTATATACTTCTTGAATATTCAAAGGAATATCTTTCTTTATGTTGGGAAGGTTTTCTTCTATAATTTTGTTAAAAATATTTTCTGGGCCTTTGAGTTGTGACTTTTCTCCTTCTTGTATCCCTATTATTCTTAGGTTTGGTCTTTTTATTGTGTCCCGTATTTCCTGAATGTTTTGTGATGAAAATTTGTTGGCTTTGCTGTTTTCTTTGATCAGTGTGTTTATTTTCTCTATGTTGTCTTCAGAATCTGAGATTCTTTCTTCTATTTCTTGTATTCTATTGATTATGCTTGTTTCTGTAGCCTCTGCTCATTGACCTAGATTTTCCATATCTAGCTGGTCCTCATTTTGTGTTTTCTTCCTCGCTTCGATTTCCGTTTTCAATTCTTGAACTGTTTCTATTACCTGTTTGATTGTTTTTTCTTGGTTTCCCAGGGTATCATTTACGTATTTACTCATTTCATCAAACTTTTTGTTATACTTCTCATCCATTTCTATAAGGGTGTTTTTTACATGTTGTTTAAGGGACTCTATTGCTTTCATAAAGTCAATTTTTTCCACTTCTTCTGTGTTAGGGTGTTCAAGTCCTTCTGTTGTAAGATCATTGGGTTCTGGTGTTTTCATGTTGTTTTTCAGATTGTTGGGTGAGTTCTTGCCTTGGTGCCTGTCCATCTCCTCCTATCAATGCTATCTAATGGGTCTTTTAAGTCAGGAACAGGTTTCCCTGCTGGCTAAAAGCCCCGCTTACAATGTGCCCTGGCTCCGTTTCCTGGCTCCCGCCATGGGCCAAGATCTCTCTCACCACTCAGAATGATCTTCAGGACCAGGACCAGGCTCCCCTTTCACTAGGGACCTCGTCTACAAAAGGCCTACCCCTCTGTAGGCCAGCCACCAAAACAGAGAAACTCCCGCTGCCCTCTGCCCCGAGCTCCGGACCCAGTGCCCAAACAGGCTATACTGGGTGATCCCTTGGCCCGCAGATGGGAGGGGGAGTGAAGGAGGACCTTGGGCACAAGCTGGGATGTGCCAGGAAGAGAGAGAGGTCACAGCAGAGGAGGAGCAGCCCTAGCAGAGGGTATCAGCCCTTGCAGGGTAACTGGGGGGGGGCGTGGGGAGAAGGGGGTCTGAGAACGCTCCCGCTCCATTTCCTGTGTCCCGGCGTGGGCCCAGAACACTCTCCCCACTCAGGAGGGTCCTCAGGGACAGGACGCGGCTCCCCGTTCGCCCGTGGACCTCGCCAATAAAAGGCCTCCCCCTCTGCAGGCCAGGCCTCAAAAAACCTACTTGATTTAATTGTAGTGGGGCGATCTGCTCTCAGTGTGGGCTTCACTATTTCATGCCTGGACTATCCCCCATCCGCCGCTTCCGTCTGCGCAGGCCGGGGGTCCGCCGCTTCCCGGAATATGCTCAATTACAACCATTTTCATATGGCCACCTCAGCCATGAAAGTGTAGCCAATCTAAAATTAAATACATTTATGAAGGGAAGTTAGCCACACATGAGAATTATTTTCCCATGTAGCCACGTGATTTCACTGGTTGGGCAAGGTCAATTTTTGTTTTTATTCAATGTTGACAATTGTCAACCAGATACAATGCCTTTTGATTTGTTGTGACTCATGTAGGATGCTGGTCCTGCAGAGTCACCCAGCAGGCTTGGTTGCTGCTTAAGCCTCGTTCTGGTTCTTAATAATAAAGTGCAAACTTCAGGTCGGAGATGTGTCCTTTTGGTTATGTCTGCTAACAGCTATATCAAGTCAGGGAAATAGTCTCTATTAGCACATGGTACAGGACATAATATTAGCACCTAATCTCAAAAAAGACAGCTTGGATCTACTGTGAATCCGGCCATAATATTACAGTAAGGGCATTATCAAAGTCTGGAAAGGTTATCAAATTTATAAAATGGGATGACTGGAGCTAATGAGGGTGATGGAAGTGAACCCTTATCTCCCGGGTTGTTTATGGGCTCATGGGACTTAGGAAGTTACCTGATGTTCCTTTTCTTTTGCTATGATAAAATGCTTGGACAGAAAAGTGGGGTTCTTAGCTTTGGTCTAAGAGGGAGCTCTATGGTGGCAGGGAGGTGGACCTTGGTGGCAGAGAAGAACGCCAACTGATCACATTTTCATCTGCACATAAAATACACAGAGAAAGGAAACAGAGTGAGACTTTATACCCTAAACACACCCCAAGTGACAGACTTCCTCATCAAGGTTCCACCACCTAAAGGCGCCGTAACCTCCCCAAACAGCACCACCAACTGGGGATGAAGGGTTAAATATGTGAAGGCGTGTTTCTCATGACGAGAGTCTTAGAACTAAAACCATCCAACAAGCATGCTTCACAGGTTCAGAAATCTCGGGCATCTACACTGTCTACACACAAAGCACCTACACAGCCCTGTGACTACGGTTAGCTGCAGAGGGGGCTAAGAGCAGAGCTCGGGGTCCCGACACTGGCACGATCTCTGAGTGGGACGTTGTCATGCACTGACATCAGACCCTGGCCCAACTGTCCGGGCTTCTCTGAGAAGACACACTGCTACTGATTCCCACTTCCTATCTACCGATGAGGTTGAAGTCTGTTGCCCTTAGATGAGGTCTGCAACACTTTCTGTCCCTGTCCTCTGCTCTTTGCATTCTGACCACACCATCTCCCTGCTCACATCACATCTGCAAGTTTAACCAACCTAGGATTTTTTTAAGCAACTGCACTGAGTATGTGCTTATGCATGGACTTTTTCCCTTGTCATCGCTTCCTAAATAATACAGTATGACAACTATTGACATTGTGCTCAAATAGCTTATGGCATTATAAGTAATCTAAAAATGATTGAAAGTGTAGTAGAAGATGTGTTTAGGCAACAGGCAAACCATGCCATGTTTTTTTCAGGGGCTAGAATACCATGGATCTTTCTAGAATCAAGCTGTTGCCAATTTTAGGAGACGGCCTTCCTTCTGCAGTGATGCATCTTTGATTGTGACCTTAAGTACCACAGATCTTTCCTCCACACAGCCCTGGGTTTGGAGGGTCCACAGTCACCTTCCTCTCTCATCCTCAGGTGAGAGAGCTTACTCCAATCTGAGTGGAGCCTCCATAAAATCCCAGATTCCCTCGTGAGAAGGATTCTGAAAATCCATGAGAGACACCCAGGAGAAGGTGTTTACCGGGAGCCTGGAGGTAAACACTGGAGTGCTGTGGCCTCAAGCCAAGGAACCAGAGAAGATAGGGAGTTCCCTCGGAGCTGCCAGGAGTGTGGCCATGCTAGCTTTGATTTTGTTCCTAATAAATGATGGACCCTTGGCTCCTGACCTATAAGAAGATAAATCCTTGATGTGTTATGACAGCTGGTTTATGGACTACTTTGTTACAGCAGCCAGAGATAACCATACCTAGAGTAATCACAGTGTAGACACGCTATACGCATACTCCTTCTCTGGGCCTTTGGGTGTTCACTGATAGCTCAAGGCAGCTGTTAGTATTTATTCTCTGATACAACTCAGTCGCTAGAGTCAGATTAGCACAGATTTGTCACTAAACTATGTACTGTGCCCACGACAACGAGGAAACATTTTCTCTACTAATACAGATCACCCACCCCACCTTCCATAATCCTGCTTCTCCATTTCCTATCCTGTAAAGGTCTTCTCCATCTCTCCCACTCCTCAGCGCTTCCCTCGCCATTCCTTCCATCCCATTCTCTCTTCCCCTGATCCTCTCTTCTAATCTAAGCCCTCAGCCTCGGTTCCTCTGCTTGTCCTAACTCTTCATCATGGTTTCCACCTCTACCCTCCAGCCAGGTTCCTGTCTCTGACCCTGCTTTTCTCCTGAGCCCAGGATGTTCCACATTATACAGCCGTATCCTCACCACACCGAGGCTCCAGGGAACCCTTGCTCTCCTCATTCCCTCTTTTCCTCCTGATGCTTGGGCCCCCAAGCTGTCCCCTCTTGTCCTCCTCAGGCTCCAGTGCCACCAATGCCAATGCTCCCTCCACAGTCAATGCAAATGAGCTCCCAAATGACTTCACCAACATTACATGTATCAGAGATTGGTTATAAGCCAAAGATAATCCAACAACAGCCGTGGTGGACTGACATCTAAAACGGTTCAGATTTCTACCCTTCTTGTGCCCAAGTCCCTTTGTATTGTGACCATCAAAAAGCAGAATATGTATTTTCTTGATTCTCTTGCCTCGATTTCTGGAAATTCTTTGTTTCTTACTCGGCAATGACTCTCATCAGAAATTAATACCTTGTCAGGTGGCCTCCGTGCAAACATGCCTGGGCTGGCATACAGGAGGCCCGAACAGGTGAGGGAGACTGAGGCAGCATAGCCTCTAGCCAGGCAGCCCCAGACATTGGAGCCAGCTCAGCTGCCATGGACAACAGCTGCCTCCCCGAGTTAAAACCGACACCAGTTCAGTCCCACGAGAACTGAATGGGTAACAGGTAGACTTGTGAGCGTGGCCAACTGCTTGTTATTTTAAACCATTACATTCTGAACGGTTACATAACAAGAGATAACATACAGGCGAAAGTAAGTGTCAGCTATTATCACCAGTTCGCAGTGTAAGATAAAATGCTACTGTCTCGGTTGGCATTTTCCATCGCCTTCAAAAGAGCCTGTCACTTTGATGTTTGCCTGGCGCCCTGCATGCGGCACCTCCTCTCATTCCCATTGTTCCACGCAGCGCCTTGCCCTTCATCTTATTTGTATGCAAGCCCGTGGGCTGTAACAGTCAAGCCACAGACTCTGAAGCCAGACTGTGTAGGACTGTGTCCTGACTCCACCACTTATTAGCATATGACCCTGGCAAGCTCTTCGCCTACCTGTCTTCCAGTTCCCTTGCCTGCAGATAAGAACAGTGGTGGCACTACCTATGTAAGAAGGGTAATGGGTGCTGTGAATGCCTGGCCTTCGTGTTGTCCCCTGAGTGAGGGAAAAGAAAGGGAAGGGACGACATCTCTCCCCTGCAGCAAGCCGAGTGCTCAGGAGCCAGCCTGCTCTTCCTTCCTGCCTGCCCGCTTAGGTCTAACCCACTGGCTATCGTGCCAGTATCTCTGGGAGTCAGTCTTCGCACGGGAGTCAGGTCCAATTTGTCAACAAGGAAGTAGGCAGCCATTTGCTTGCTTATACATCCAAGGGGAAGCTCACTGAAAATGACAATGTCTTGGTAAACATTCTAGGCTTTGGATGCTAATGACTTGTTTTGGTTTTCTGTGTAACAAGTCACTCCAATCTTACCACCTTAGAGAAATCCACAAGGAGGTAGAAATTCACCATAATTCTCACTGGATTGAATCACAGTTTCAGCAGGGCTAGTCCTTTCTTTCAGGCTCTCTTGAAACACCGGTTTCCTTGTGTTTCCTGGTTTCCTGAGGAGCCTGCTCTCCTTGGCTTTATCCTCCCCATCCCATCCTCAAAGTCTGCCGGATCTCATCTCTGATTCTCAGTCTAGAGGCAGAAGACCACTCCCCTTTATGAACTCTCTGATGGCCTGAGGTTCACCTAGATGGTCCTAGCTGCTTGCCCACCACCACTGCTCAGCTCTGTCTCATAGGCAAGCTCCCTTTCTCTGTGAAAGGTGGCCCAGCCACATGTTTGCAGATCCCCAAAGCTTCGGGGGGGCATTCTCCTGCATCTTGTAGGAAGTAATATATTGGTGACTTGTCCAAATGATACTCAGAGAATACTACCAGAGCCCCCAGGAGAAGCCTCGAACACAGCGCTCCCGTCTACCTTACGCCATTCATGTGGCCGCATGAATGGAGACCCCTGGAGCTGAGTGACACTGGGAAGACAGAGGAATAACTCAGAGGGCGTGTCCCCAACTTCAGGGTTCTGCCTAAATTTAAACCTCAACCCCATGGTTTGCAGCATGAGCTTGTCTTTCTCCTGACATCTTCACTACTTTTTAAAGCTCTATTTTTTAAGTCCTACCTGTAACATAAAAAGCTCTGTATTATAAGACCTTCTGTTATAAGGCCTTGCTGGAAGAAAAAATGGATTTAATCCATTCTACTTTAAAGTACTGGTTTCTAAACTATGCTCTAAGAAGTTACTTCAGGATTTTTGTATTTATTCAATTTTGGCTTACAATATTGAATTACTTTAAACTCTACAATAAACAAAAGCCCCTTGACACTTTATTAACTATTTTTAAAATTTTTATTATTTATATAATTTGTTCATGCCCATTTGTGTGTGTGTGCATGTGTTTGTGAATGTGCCTGTATGTGTGTGTGTGTAATCGTGTGTGTATGTGTGTGTGCACAATCATGTGTGTGTTATGTGTGTGTGTGCGCAATCATGTGTGCGTATGTGTGCCTGTGTGTGCTTGTATCTGTGTGTGTGGGTGCAATAGTGTGTATGCAACCATGTGTGCATGTGTGTGCCTATATATGTATGTGCAATCATGTGTGTGTATGTGCAATTGTGTGTGTGTGTACAATCATGTGTGTGCGTGTGTACTTTCCTGTGAGTGAAGTACCAGAGAGGCCAGAAGAGAGGAACTAGACTCCCTTAGGGCCAGAGTTACCGGCAGTTGTGAACTGTATGGTATGGTAGCTGGAAACAGAACCCAGGTTCTCTAGTGGAGTGGTACCCAGCCCTAACCCTCTAAGTCTCAGCTCATCACATATGGAATTCATTTTTGCTGTGCATGTTGGCACACTCACATGCCTGCATATTTTGAGCATTCAGAGCATATAATCTTTGGAGGCATTCTGCTTCCTCCAAGAGATCATGGGTGAATTTATATTTATTGTAGAGTTTAAAGTGTTTGAGGTAGTTTAAATCAAAATTTCATTTCTTAGAACACAGTTCAGAAAACAGTCTCTTTGCCCTTTGACAACTGAGCCCTCTCTCCAGTCCAGCCCAGTCGAGCCAATTCTGACATCCTAGCTGTTACTGTAGTACAGCAGCCAATGCTTAGGGGCTGACTGCACTGTCTCCTGCCACTGTGGTTACCAGGGAAACCGTTTGACACTATAAGGTAGTCTTAGACAAAAACACAGCAGAAAAGGCTCTGAGTTTATTTCTGTCACGAGTCAAAAACTTTTCCATATTGTGCAACAAAACGTCAACAAAAATAAATAATATTGCTGTGATCAGACACAGAGGCGCTAATCACATGCCAGACGGTATTGTAAACAGTTGACTCAACACAAATATTAGTTTAGATAAACTTCGCGGTGATCTTGAAGGAAGATTCACTTTATAGATGAGGCAAGTGGGATAGGAGGAGGTTACCAGATCTCCCGAGGACACACAGCTGAGAAACGGCAAAGCCAGACTGTACTCTTTAGAACGTATGCCAGCAGTAACATTTCACTACCTTGAAAACCTGTGTGATTCTCCCGAATTTCCCTTTAGTAAGAACATATCGTGGAGAAAGGTCAAAAGGATTCTTGCTGTTCCCTGTGATGCTGGTAATTTTCCTTGTGGCCATAACAAAATCCCTGACAACCATTGTGGGGAGAAGGTTTCATTTCTGTTTCCTGGTTTTAGAAGGTGCAGTCAGTTTGCCGTGAAAGGAAAGCACAGCTTCACTCGCGTCACCCAGTTGGTGTTGAGTAGCGGGTCACATCGTCAGGAAACAGGGGAAGATGGAGGCTGGCACTTAAGTTGGCTTTCTCTTCCCCCATTTCATTTAGTCTGGAATGCCAGCCCATGGGATGGTACCTACCGTAGTCAAAGGCAGGGTAGTCTTTCTCTTAAGTTAAACGTCTTTGAAAACACCATTCCACATGAGCCTGGAAGTGTCTCCAAGGCAGTTCTGAATCCAGTCGACAGCGAGGATTGGCCAGCACACCTACTTCATTCAGTGATAGCAGTGGAAGCCCAAGCGTGGAGAAGACAGGAAGCTTCTTCAGTGTAGACAAAGGCTAGATTGGAGAGAAAGCTGAGACTGACAGCAGTAATCGCGTCTTAAAACTATCCTGAGCTAGAATTCTCCAAGCAGCAGAGAGACAAGGAACTTAACAGTCCGACTCCCTTTTAGGCAAGAGATTTCCCAGAGAGCAAAAAGCAGGGGTGCCTCCTCAGCTCCCCTAACCTCACCCTTAGCCATGCGTGCTGGCTGAGAAATGGCAGAGTCACTTAGAGCAGAGACTTCATGGTGTGTGTCCATGTAAACACAGAGAAGAGGGGGGGGGTCCTCCAAACAGGAGGGAGTTAGAGCTTACACACTACTAAAATTCCACTGTGGTCTCGTACATGCCATTTGCATGTTCTCATAGTGTTATGGATCTTACATGTCCTACATGCTCAGATCTACCTTATACTGAGACTCAGGGACAATGATGTTTGAAAGCAACGGTTCTACTGTTGTGTCCACTTCTAAGCCATTCCTTTGAGAAAATTAGGCTCGATGGTATCGTGTCCCAGTGCCCTCACTGTGGTGGCCTCCATAAATCATTGAGAAAGAGAAAGACAGACGTGGTTTGATATTCCTGTTTTTGCTAAGCAGAAGTATACACATTTATTGAGGTCCCACTGATAAAGTCTGCTAGGTTTTGTTTTATTTCCCAGCTCATAGCATTGCCTCCGTTCCCAGGATCAAACCATAACTGATACATATTTATATCCTTGGTAGATATTGGAATTACAAATGACTGTAGGAGAGGATTGTCTATGCCAGAAAATTACATAAGCTGGTGACGGTGTTTTGCTGTTCTTGGAGGCCGAGTGACCCAGTCAGCTGTTGTGAAACTCAGAAACTGTAGGATCACCCAGACAGCTTTTTAATCAGTAAAGAAAGAAATCCAGCCCAGCCCATACTCACTAGGTCAGAACTGCTGAAGACGAGGCCCATGAAACACCATAAAACTCAAAAGAAATACGATAACTTAGGATAAAAAAAAATAAGTTGTTTGAAAAAGTACTTCTAGATTCAAAAATTTCAGGAAGATTCATAAAAGTTGTTTTCACACATTGTGTTGTGTTCTCAAGGCAACAAAAAGCAAACAAAATCTATGCTCTGTCTAAGGTGGTGGGGCAAAAGCCAGCAGATGGGGCAGAAGTCCATCTTCTGGGATTCCCTGAGAGATGCTCACTGTGGGGAGATGTGCTCCATCGAACATGAGCCAAGAGGAGCAGCTTCCCAGCAAAGGCTTCCCTTGAGCCATTTTCCTCCTGGAACTCCTGACACCCACACATTGCTATCACCTCTTCTTGGATATTCAGTCTTGTTTTGAAAGCAAGTCAGACTTCCAAGAGTCTTTGTCATTCCTTATAGCATAGATGGAAGATCCCAGAGTGTGGGACACTAGCCTTCTGGAATCTGCGATACAACCTGTTTCAGACAGTCTGATGTCAACCTGACAAGCTACAGTTATCTAAGGGGAGGGAGCCACCCCCTTCAAAAAAATGTCTTCAGAAGATTGGGCTGTAGGCATTTCCTTAATTAATGATTGATTGGCAGGGCCCAGTCCATCGTGAGTGATGTCATCCTTGGACTGGTGGTCCTGGGTTCTACAAGAAAGCAGGCTGAGCAAGCCAGTAAGCAGCACCTCTACACAGCCTCTGTATCAGCTCCTGCCACCTGGTTCCTGCCCTGTGTAAGTTCCTCTGCATCAGCTCCTGCCTCCGGGTTCCTGCCCTGTGTGAGTTCCTCTGCATCAGCTCCTGCCTCTGGGTTCCTGCCCTGCTTGGTTTGGGTTCCTGTCCTCACTGCTTTTGATCATGTGCTGTTGTACGAAAGTGTGAGTGAAATAAACCCTTTCCTTCTCAAGTTGCTTTTGGTCATGACTTTTTATTATAGCAATAGAAACCCATCCTAAGACATAGCCCTAATCCTTCCAGAAGTCAAAATGAAGAATCTTACAGGACTGGAAAGGAGAAAGGTATGGGCTTAGAGAATGTTTGCACAGCCAGCTATAAATGACTTGCAGAGGGTTGTTCATGTGATACAAGGAAGAACAAAGGGACTATTTCGCTAATCGTGATACCCATAACTACTGTGTAGGAATGGCCAACCAGCAGTGAATTAGAATACAATGCCTGTATCTGATGAGCATCATGTAGCCTCATAATGAATCAGAAGGTGTGTACAGCTAAGCCACAGGAAGACACTCACCAGCAGTGCTCTGAATAGCTAATTCATTATTTAGCATGTCAGTCTAATTAATCTAGCAACTAATTAAAAGACTGGCAAAATTTACTTTATTGGCAAACAATCAATAGTTTGCATATGTGCTATTGACATATTGTGTAAGACGCCTTGACCTAACACATCCACTAATAAATCCTATCTTCCTGAAGTATGCTAAGGTGAGGCCCAAGTGTCACATGAACCCAGCGGACACTGGGAGGAGACAGTGAAGCAAGCGTGTGTTTAGGAGTTGCGCGGGAATGTTGTCCTGATACTGATCTTACTGCCAGTCTCTAAGTGACTCACACATACCCTGAAGACCAAGAGTGAGTGGAGGATTCCCGGTCATGCTCAGTGAGCCCAAAGCAGTGAAGAAGGATGGGAAGTGTCCGTGGATATTTGTGCCTGACTCTTAAAAACAAAAACAAAACAAAAAAGTAATAGCACAAAACAAAACAAAGAGCAACCAAACAAAAACAAAAAGACCCGAACAAGATTAAGATAGTCCAAACCTTTGTGTCAATAGCATGGCCCTGCAACCCAAGTCGCTGCTGTACCAAGTGACATACCTGGACTAAATTTGGGAAGGGAGGATCTGATCCTCCATTTATTTTCACTTTTTGCCCCAAATCAAGTTTCACTTCACTTCTCTTGTCCAGTTTTGAAAACAGCAGTGCAGACTACAGTCCCAGACAACACACTGGGTAGAAGCACGGGGTGAGCAGGCCCTGAAACGTGACAGCGCTGAGCTCTCGGAAGCCATCTGCCTCGATGTCTCTCCCTCCATGCCTCAGGTTATAGAAGAGGACCCCCATAGAATGGTACTCAGCTTTATTGCTTGAAGTGTTGACATCGCCTTTCTGTGTTAACGTGTACACATGTCTGCCACAGTATTTTAATGCCTTTTGTATACCACGATGTTGAGTTATGCTAAAATGTATTTAAGTATTCCTCAGCTGGTAGACTTAAGAATTATGGTCCACTTCCCAGTGCTCTTGGGAGTTCTAATATGCATCTCTGCACAGTTCTTCGTGGAAGTTCGTGCCCTTATCCTCAGGCTGCAGTTCTTTTATCGCATTGGTTGTTTGATTGATTGTGCTCACACACATGCACGTATGAGAACACAGGCTATGGCACAGAGACAACCTGCTGGCGTGGGTTCTCTCGTTTGGCCATGTTGGTGAAGGGGATCAAACTGTGTCATCAGCCTTGGCAGCAAGTCGTTGTCACTCAGACATCTCAGCAGCCTGGATCAGTTTGTAAAGCGGAGTTTCTGGGCCAAGAAGCAGGTTTTGTCTTAAGAATTGCCTCCCATTGCCTTTTGCTCTTCTACAAAGGTACGCCTACACTCTGCTCATCCACACTGGCACTTGAAGAGCCCCAAAATGTTCTTTCTGATAATGATCCCAGCCCACCTAACTTTCTTGCCAACTTGACTGGACTGAGATGTTTAGGGAGTTATAATGAAGGCCACCTCTGGGGGTGTCTGTGATGATGTTTCCAGGGGCAGCTAGATCATGAAGTTTCTGACCTAATGAACGCATTAATCCATTAATCCTTGATGCATTCAGAACACACTGGCCTCATTGGAAAGTCAGGAAAGTTGCAGATGGGGCCTATTTGGAAGATAATTAGGGGCATGTCCTTAGGGATTGTGTCTTGTCCTGCCTCCTTTCTGTATTTCCTTTTTCCCTTTTTGGATCCCCAACTACCAAAAGTTGTTCCTCTCTGCCTTTCCCACCATGATAGACAGATTAAAACCCTGAGTTGTTCTCTTGAGTTGTTTGGTCATAGATAAAGAAATAATTAATATATCAGATATTGTTTGAATAAGCCTAGAAGAATTGGCCAATGCAGTTCTTCACAAACAGCAAATGTCAGGGCCTTTGAATTCTGGAATGAGCTCTTCAAAGCCTCCCGCATATCTGAGGAGCATAACAGCTACTAGTGAGTGTCTGGTTCACCCTCACTGAGATGCTGAGCCTGATGCTCTCCCGTGGTTCTATCTGGATCGTGCCTACTCCAGCGCCCACAGAGATGCTGGTCCTGTTTCTCTACCACACAGGTTTAACAGCACAGCATCCTCTGCACAGATGCTGTCACACTATGCCGAGCTCTGCTTGCTCGGAGCCTCTTTCCTGCCAAGACCCCTCTGTTCTTCTTTGCTGTCTACTGCTTGTATGAATTGGAGCATCCCAAGCAGACATACACCTGCTATGTGCCCCAAACTGTAGGTGGTGCTTTTCATGCCTGCACATTTTTCTCCAGAATGTAAGGTTGTTGTAATAAGAGCGGCGGGGCTGCGTCCCCGGCACCCAGCCGCCCGCATGGCTAGCTTATGCCCCGAAATAATTACACGGAAACTGTATTCTTTTAAACACTGCTTGGCCCATTAGCTCCAGCCTCTTATTGGCTAGCTCTTATATATTGATCTAACCCATTTCTAGCCCCACGAGCTGGCTTACCAGGGAGGATCTTAACCTGCGTCTGTCTGGAGTGGGAGAATCATGGCGACTCCTGACTCGGCTTCTTTTTCCCAGCATTTTGTCTGTTTACTCCACCCACCTAAGGGTTGGCCTATCCAATGGACCTAGGCAGTTTCTTTATTATTTAACCAATGACCTTCCTCCATCATAAGGTCAGGATGCTCTGCAGTGGGGGACTCAAGCCTCAAGATGCAGCCCAGTGGGATACCTGCGGTTGGGTTATTCTTTATTCCCATCTGTCTAGTTGTCTAGTCTCCCACTCCTTTTCTTAGGGATCTTTGCCAAAAATTAAAATACATGAAAGCCCTTGTTTTCTGGGAGAACCAAGACTTAGATGTTGCCCATCCTGAGAGCTGTACTGAGGAAAAGTAGCCTTAAACAGCTCCCTCTCCACCCACCACTCTAGAAAAGACATGCCAAGTCTCTCTTCTTCAAGCAGAGAGTTGGCACAGGTTTGGTTAAGGACAGCAGGTGTTCAAGCTTCCTCTGAGAAAGCCAATAGCAACCTTGAGCTAATGGTTGTACATCAACTGTGAGAACCAGCATGGGAAGACGTACACCCAAAAGCTGTTTGAGTGGCTCAATTCTCAGTGTCATTTCCAGAATATTTAATATCTATGCGTATACTATGACTGATTTCCAAAGATGAATTTAGTTTTTATTTGTGTGTGTGTGTGTTTGCATGTGCACGTGAGGTGATAGTAATCACCTAAGGTAGGCTGGGAACTGAACTCCAGTCCTTCCCAGGCACAGGGGCCGCTCCTTAGCACCGAGCCATCTCTCCAGCCCTATGATGGCTAACTTTTAACTGGCTTTCTTGACTAAGTAAATTTGAATCTTCTGTTCAAAGACTCAGAAAAATCTAAATCCCCTCTTTGAGAATAAAATTTCATTAAGCTTTTCTCTAGCTTTTGTTTCTATTTTCCAGCACTTTGGAAGAACAGAGTGAATTTTTGTTTCTATTTATGGTACCTATCGGCAACATTGATGTCAAAGGTCCAGAAATAAAAACTCAAAATACAAACGAAAATGTTTATATCCTGAATTTTTTCACTCTTTTTAGTTTAAAATACAAGAACAAAACAGGCTGTCTTCCAACACGGTATAGTGAAAGTTCCGTGACAGCCTTTGCTCACAGTGGTATGCCAGAAAAAGGAAGGGAGGAACACGGACGAGCATTGACAGTCTCTGCTCTGTCCTGTTTAACTTCCGATTCCAGATAAGACACTCCAGAAAGTTCCTCATCCCAACAGTGCTATGTTGCTTCTTTCCTCCACACCAGTTAGAGGCCTGTCAGATACATAAAACCTCCTTAATCAGAAACTTTCTGCCCATAGTGGACAAACCCACAGCTGCCTGTGGCTGGGAGGAGTGAAAGAGGTGAATTCAGGGCTTGAGGGAGTTGATAAAACCTTGTGAATTGGATACTGGTAGTGGAATATGCCAGATGAAGTGAATTGTATGATGCGTGTGTGCATGTGTAATGTGTTGTGTGTGTGTGTATGCATGTGCTTGTGTGCACATTGGAATGGAGGCCTTTGTTGATTACTCTCCATCTTATGTATTGAAGTGTGGTTTCTCCCTTGATGCCGCTAGCTAGTTGGGCTTCTCTGGATAGTTGGTTTGTCCCAGGGATCCCCCGTCTCCACCCCTCATTGGCTAGGATTGCAAGTGGGCCGCCACACCCTCCCAGCATCTTTATGGTGTTGGGAAACTAAACTCTTGTCTTTGTCTTTTACTTCATAGCAGACATTTACCCACTAAGCCATCTTCCCAGCCTGGAATTGCACAGTATTTTATTATGTGTGAATTATCTCAACTAAGAAATGCAACAACAGAAAGGCGTTGTAAATATACTGATACAATTCCCTGGGGGAGGGGTTAAATACTGTCTTCACCACTTTAAATTTTTATTGTTGTTGTTATAGTCTGGAGAAAACCAAGTAGCTGGAGGCTCGTACCTGTCACCGGTATGGTCTTCCTCAAATCTGACTATTTGCCTTCTGATGTTACAAGAACTAAGAAGCATCCTTTGGACTCCAATTCTGAATCAGCCCTTGCGATTCCACCCAAGGGGAGGCCTTAATGATACAAGGAGCATTTATTAGTCTGAGAACCAGGAAGCCTGACTGCTTTATTCCCCTGACCAACACTGATGCTCTCGCTGTCAGAGCGCAGGTCTTCAGAGCAAATCCTCGGACCCACTGCCTGCCCCGAGCGTCTGAGCACCAGAGACGCGGTTAATATTCCACTGAGGTGCTGTGCAGGCTTGGCTTTTATTCACAGAGAAAAAAATCCTTCCCAGCTGGCAGCTGAGGAGACAGCCCCTCTGGGGACCAATTATTTTATTTTGCGTGGTACATAAAGCAACAGGCCACTGCCAGCCCCACCGGGAGCCACTCCACTGGGCTTCCCTACCCCGGGCCAGGCAGGCACTCAAGACTCGAATTGCTCTTTATGTCAGAAGTCTTGCTAATGACACAATTAAGTAACTGGGGACCACGGAGAAGCTCTTAATTAGGTAAATACTGCTTTCTGAGAAATGAGCGCCTCGCTTCAGACTGGCCTTGCTGTCAGCTTGCTACAGGATGCCCACTCAGTGGGTAAACCAGGCTGCCTCCTGACCATTCATTTCTGCCTGATTCTTTTTTTCTCCAGTCCTGCGGAACACGGTTTACTGTGTTATAATAGTATAAGCTGGTCTGTGGTATGTATGTATGATGTATGCATAAGAAAGGATAATTTAACCTCACCCAGATGCCAGTCTAGTTGTTCTGGACAAACTAAGTTTACACATATTTAGATTAATTCCTTGTCTAGAATCCCTCTATCTGGGATGGGGTCCTGAAATGAATAAAAAGGGGGGTGGGAGGAAAGGAAACAGAGACCTGCATTAATCCCTCTCTGCCTCCCAACTGTGCATACAGTGTCACAGTGGCCTGCCTTCAGCCTGTTGGACTGTATCCCCTCAAACTGTGAGATAGACTAAACCTCTCCTTCTTCAACTTGCCTTGTGGGGGCATTTAAAAAAATTTTTTAACAGCAAAGAGAAAAGAAGCTAATATATTTCCTCTCTGGCTTCGAGGAACAACCAAGCATCACTTCCTTTTCTTAATCATCTTCATCCAGATTATTTTTAAAGCTAAGGTTATGAGTGGTTATGTTTAACAACTGCAAAAGGCAAACCATGAACAGCATCAGCATCAGGTCACTGTCTCTCTCTGAACTCTAGTCTAGACGGAAGGTGCAAAGAATGACTTCTTACCTGCCAAGCAGGGAGAGCTTGTTTCTCACGCATACCTTCTTTCTTCCCCATCCTTCGGATTTGGGGGGTGGTTTTTGTATTTTTAGTATGAAAGGCCGTTGTCTGACTATTCGGGTCTGATTCAGTGTGTTCCGAGCATTCCTCCCACCATCGGAGGAATTTGTCTCTTTGTTTAGAAAAAAGCAAGCAAACGCAGAAGTGTAGACATTCAGCTCATGTGCTTATTTATACAAATTGTTATATAGTGCTATGATTTGAATTTTGTACCCCCAATCTCCCCAACTTCATGGCTCGGAAACCGTCCACCGCCACAGTATTGAGAGGTGACTGGATTCTTGATGATCTTCCCTCAGGAACAGTCACCATGGTGGGAGTGCCGTTATTATTCTGAACTGGTTTGTCATAGAAGGGAACTCCCCTCTCTCGTTTGCCGTTCACTCTGCTGTCTCTTCATCGGGTGCCTTCTACCGTGGTGAGGTGATGGGTCACAGAAGTCCTTGCCAGACACAGGCCTTTCAGCCTTTTACTCCCAGCCTCCAGAGCTGGAGAGTTCATCTGGCTCTTTAGAAATGAGGTGCTCTGTTCCGGCAGCACCGGGCAGGCTGTGACCATATTTGTAAGACCCATGTGCATGTCTACCTCATTTTTTATATTTCTGTCTCATTCTTGTACCTGATTATCTGAACTCATCTTAAAATTGAAGTTCAAACAGCCATGCGTAGAGAAAAGGCAGACAAGCCGCACTGCCCGGGGATAGGGATATTCACTGTGAAGACCAGGTTGTCGGGAAAGCCATCAGAAAAGCCCTTGCTCTTTGGCCCTCACTGTTTAGTTCTCATTTGTGTGCAGTTATTTTTTTCTCTAGTTGAAGTCTTTCTATGTTCACTATCCTCACTTTTCCAGCTATAAAACTAGGATGGTTGTGGGTTGGGGACAAAGCATCTACCCACCCATTTGTCTCCTGCTAGTTTGTGACCCTTACTCCTCATGCTCCGCGGCTGTCTCTGCCATCCAGCCGGCTTGCCTCACTATCCCTCCATCACGGCATCTTCCCTGGCAACCTTCAGGGCTGAAGCCCAGTTCGCCCCTGTCTTCTCAGTCTGGTCCATCTGATGCATGTTTGCATTACACTCAGTTCCCCGTGTGTTCAACCCAAGCCCTGCCATTCATGCTCTGCCTCCAGCTAGGTCTCTAAAGTCTCGGCCTTTCTTAAATCACTCCGTTTTCCCCACTGGCTGCTCCTAGATCCTGCTCAGCTGAGATTCCTCCATTGTACATTTCAGCTATACTTTGCAACTCATCCAGAGCCTCAAGTCCTCTCTGCCTCCTCTTGAGTCCATTAACCCAGGTTTAATCCCACATTACTCCTTAATTCTACTTTTCAGTTCTTGATTTTATATTTTGGGCCTTCATAGAAGAAAACTTCATTGTTTTAGAGACGCAACTCTTGTATAGCAAGGTCACGCTCCCAGCCACCAACCTTTTGCTTCCTTGGACTGTAGACACTCCACACAGAAGCCATCACTCCCGCCTTGAGACTACCCTTGCCTTCGGTCCACCTGGAAAGTATTTTTAAAGGTATTTTAAAATGTATAATTCATGCCCGTGTGAGTGTCTTCAGGCTTATGGGTATAGGGAAGTCGAGCACAGCTGTGGGGAATGTCTTTCTCATTCTACCATGAAATCCAGGGACTAGAGCTCAGGACATTTTGCTGGACCGGCTCTCACCTGCTCTGAGCAGAATGGGTGAAGACTTAGGTTGGAGAGATGAGAGGACTTCCCCTCAGGGTCGATCCTCTCGTGCTCGGGCAAAGGGAGGAATAGGGCAGGATAGTGACTTTACTATCATGAGACAGTAGCAGAGGGAACACAGGAACAGCGGGACCCGGGGACAACAGAACTCTCAGCTGATCCTCCATCCTTCATCCTGAAAACGGCACCAAGCAGCATGGCTCTCTGCAGCTAATGTCACTCTCTGGCTCCATCTTTGGTCCCATTTCAATCTCAGAGGTAATCCAGCCATGTTCTGCTGGCTTACCTCCCATGCCTGTTCTTTGTATCTGTGTGGAGAAGATCAAACCTTGCCTCCCACTGGCTTCTTCCCTTTTGTCGTCCTGCCTGGGACTGGTCCTCGTCTGACCTCTTCCCTGGAGTATCTGGAAGGGCTCAGTTCTGCATTCCTGCTTTATCTTTTTGCCCCTAGACTTTCAAAGACTAATTAGAATGAGTTACATTAAATAAAGAACAGTATAACTTTTGTTGATTAATTGTAGTAGTTATAAAAAAGATGCAATTAACTTTTTAGCTCTCTACCCAGTAAAATATATAGAAAACGAAAATTAATTAAGTCCCGTCACACCATTCTCTTCCCAGGCCTACGGCAGGAACCATCCCCTTGTTGGAGCGGTTTTCATTCCTACATTTTGATTTATATTTAATACATGATTATTCTAAAATACAGTTATGTATTAATTAACATATGTAAATATCAAACTATGCTCTCACATTTATATGTCTTCTGCAAATTACTCTGATATGATACTTGTCCATGTTGATACATATAGTTTATTTTTGAGCTGTATTCTATTGCATCTGTATCTATGTCTTCCCACATAAGAGTCAGACACACCCATGTATGTGAGACATGTCTACAATCTTGATGTTAAAAAATTTAGATAATGTAAGGAAATGTTGGCACTATTTTCCTGTGTGTATTCTGGCATCTGGCGTGTGCAATGCCCCTGTGTGGGGACTTGGTGTCGAATTGCTAGGTTGTTTGAATGGATGAGCAGAACAGCTGTCGTTGGTTCTTAATCTACAGAACAGACCTGGGCAGATGTAGTATGTTTGTGGGTATGAGAGTAGAAACAAAGACACTAACTCAGCATGACCAAGGTAGAACACAGAGCTCTCATCTCACCCCGAGCATAGCCACCATCCACAGCAACCACACCTAGGCAGGAAAGCTGCTGGAAGGCAAAGGTTTGGTTTTCCATTCATGATATTTGGAAAATCTGCTCATGTGTCGCTTCACATTTCCAAAATGCCTTTGCTCACCTCACGGTCTTGCTTTGCTCTAAAACACCAGGTGGATCTTTTCTCGTTAACCAAACCAGCACAAGCTTGGGCAGATGACCCCAGAAAGCCATGTGATGCTGGGGTTGGGCCCAAGTCTAACTGAGTTAGCCTGCCATGACAGTCTGTACTTTCCCTTCTCTACCCTGAGTCGTGTTTTTCTCTGCTAAAGTCTGAATGCTAACAACTGTGCTGCGACTCTGAAGCCAAAACCACAATTGTAGGGCTCCTGTTTAGACCACTGCCTGGTGTCGCCAATTGAGAGAAGATGTGGTTAGCATCTGACTGTTGGCATTTCTAATGTTTCAAATTAAAAATAGCTGCCACGTTTCTTCTCTAGCAAAAATTAATTTGGGATTGCCACAGGAGTTAAATGACATCCACCCAGATATTTCTACCAATACCACCAATTAAGCGTCCGCACCCTCAAAGACTCATGAGACAGCGATTTGCCAACATTCAGTCCTTACTGTATTTCAGTGTTCTGGCTAAATACGAAGGAAACTTTCACGTTTGTCAGGTTGTTTGAGACGTGGTGTCTTTAGTTGTCATTAGTGTTTGACTTGTGACATTCTCACCAAAGCAGAAAAGTCAAACACACCGAGATGCCTGGGATGTGTTTTTAAAGAACAACTGAGAGATTTTGCTTGTTTGCTTTCTGCCTATCAATAATTATTAATGCTGATAAGAATGTCCCAGAAGACATGCTGATGTGTTCATAGACAAGGTACAGAGGGAGGCATTCTCTTCTAGAATCTTCTCTAAAGTGGATAACAAAGTGGCTTCTTCTACAATCATATGTAAAAATGTGGGAAGTGGCCAGACATCCTTGTGCATCCTGTAGTCCCAGCTCTGCAGAGGTTCAGATGGGAGGAGGGCAAGCGTGAGGGCTGGCTGAGCCATGTAGTGCTGAGACTCTGTCCCTGGGGGAATGTGTACATATGTCCTTAGAATCTGGTGTGATACTCAGATGCCTCCAGTCTGTGCTGGGAGACCCACAATCCCTTGCACAACTCAGGCCATGTACTGACTTTGAAATGACAGACCTATGGCATACATGCTAAGTCTCTGATAACAAACAATAATAGATTCAATTTTCCCAAATTAAGTAATAAAGACGTGTGTCCATGTTTTAAGAGATAAGGTCAAGCATTGAGAAAACCTTCCTGGTAAAGGTTTCTAAGAAGTCACTTTGAGCATGGACGTCCTCTTGTTTCTTAGTTGATTATCTGAGACACAATCTCTATAGCAATTGCTAATCACAAAACAGATCCAATTCTGATTCATTTGCGTAGAACCTTGTGACAGTTTGGTGAGAACTATCCCCACAGGCTAGGGTGTTTGAGCACTTGGTTCCAGTTTGTGGTGGCCGGGAGGTTCTGGAACATTTGGAAGGTAGATCCTTGCAAGGGGAAGTGTGTCACTGGGGACAGACATTGAGGCCTTACACCTCTCTCCACTTCCTACTTTTCTTCCTGTTATTTCTGTGTTTATGGAAATGCGATCCCCTAGCTTCCTGCAGACAGGCCACGCCTTCCCTGTCAAGACTGACATCATCTCTCTGGAGCCTTAAGCCACAATGAACCCTGACCTCCTGGCGTCACTCTTTTTCCCGTTGTTTTATCAGAGTAACCGAAAGTAACTGTATCAGTTACTTTCACCAAAGCTCCTTGTCTTCTTACTGTGGCATGAAGGTTAGATACACTTTTTAAAAAAACCTTCTCAAAGGAATTTATTGTCTGTTTTACGATGTGCTATAGTGTATACAAAGATGCATGCAATATTTCATCAATTTTATTACTGACTACATGTTGGAGTGGCAATATTTATGATGAACTGGGTTAAGCAGAACACATAATTAGAGTAAATTTTGTTTTTATTCTCTTGTATATGGAAGTTTATTTACTGCCATCTTATCTTTATTGTATATATTTATGGGATATAGAATAGTAGTCTGGTCCATGTAGATGATGTATAATGATCCAATTAGGACCCTTAGTCATTCCTTACACATTTTTTCACCTGTAACAATTATACATATTATGAGGTCCATTAGCTATGGTTATTGGTAAATGACTTCCATTCTTACAGAATCGTGTGTTATTCATAAAACACAGAGACAGCGTAGAGAAGTGCCTCAGCACAATGAGATCACATACACACCTGGGCGCTAACGACACGCCAGCATCCATTGTTCCATCACTTGTCTGGTTTGTAAAAGAAGCGCTATGAAAGCCATCCACATTTACACAGAACTTCAGATGTAGAATTTTCTTCAGAGCTGTAGCAATAACATTAACTAATATTTATTGTTTGTAAGATCTTGGAATTATATGACTGTCATATAAGAGAGAGATGAATAGGGCCAAAAATGTTGGATAAATAACACTATTTTCAACAGAAGACAGAGCATGGAGAATTAAATCAGGAGGTTGTAAACGAATCAGGGGAGGCAGCACTTCTGGATTAGAAAATATTAAGGAAGATGTATCCTTGGAGAAACTAATCATCATTTTAAAGACATAGCAGGTTTGAGAAGGCTAACAAGTTTGAAAAGGAAGATTCATGTAGCTAAATGGATCACTTAGTGACACCCTGAGCCTGTGGCCAGCTGTGCTCACATGGAGACCCTTCTCAATTAGAACTCTGTGCGTGCGTGTGTGCGTGTGTGTGTGTGTGTGTGTGTGAAGGCACACATGAGTGCAAGCATATGTGAAAGCCAGAGGTCACCCTTAGGTATTGCTTCAGGCATTGGCCATCCACCTTGCTTTTTGACACAGCGTCTCTCACAGGGACCTGAGGCACCCTGGCCCGTTAGGTGAGGCTGACCAACCAGGGCATCTTAAGGATCTGCCTGTTTCCCTCAATGCTGAGGTTACAACGATATGCTACCACACCTACCTACTTTTTACATTGTACTTGCCTGTAAATACCTTACCAATGAACCCATCGCCCCAACTCTGATAGACTCCTCTGGATAAAAAGTATATTGGGGAAGAACAATCTGTGGCTCTGTGTAAATGACTCTTTCATTTGCACGGAAATGTCTCGGCTACATCTTGGGGAGAAATGGTCTTTTGAAGTGGTCTTGAAACAAATTCTTTCATTTAAGAAAATGCCACAAAGCCCTTAGATATAGATATACAGAGGTCCGACACCAACGTCCTGGCCACTTCCTAACTCAGAGAATTGCATCGTGATTATCGATGTCCCCTTCTTGTGGCTCTTTTTTCAAAAGATAAATGACTCCGGTTGGAATCTAATTTCCTCTTAGAATTAATGTTGCAAAATTAATGGGCCACCTGATCACGTTTCAAAGGGTAAATAAATGACCATCCTTGGTATGGGTCAGGGTCAGCGGTGACTCCTGCCTGATTCACAATGAATGAGCACAAACCAGTGGACCTGTGGCCGAGAAGCCATGAGCCGTCCTGAGGGCTCAGCAAGAGTAGCTGGCGAAGTTGCTTTTCTTCCTCCTAATCTACTCAACAATTGCAGTTCCAGGAATCATTAGAGCTGAGGTTGCTACGGGAAGGCAGTGGTGTAGCTTCATGAGCCCCCTAGCATCCTTGGTATATAAGGACCCCAGTGTGAGTTTCTTTAGGGCACCGGGCAGTTTTTCCAGACCTAGGGCAGTGTGTGTAATGAAGAATGGGCTCTGTATTTGTGGCTAAAAAGAAAGGATGGAAGGGAGAGAGGCAAGGAAGAGGTTGAAGAATAAAGGAGAGAAGGAAGGGGGAGAGAAGAGGAAGGTGGGAGAAGAATAAGAGAAATGCAGAGAGAAAGCAAAAGGGTCAGGAGTCACCCCAGAAGAACTCATGATACCAAAGTAGGAGGGAGTTTGCAAATTCTAGCATACTTGAGGGTTCCTGTTCCCATTCTTTAGGCTATACAATAGTGAGGGAATTTACTCATGACCTTCTAGCAGCCAGAGTGAGATCCAGAGGTTACAAGGACATGCTTGTAACCCCCAGGATCCAGGAACTGATATTGTTGCAAGGTTCCCATGTGAGTCCTGTTGTTTCCTGCGAAGACCACAGGAACCATGAGTGAAATTCAGACCTGCCGACCTCCCCATACAACAGATGTCCTGCCTTCAAATTTGACACTCCATCTGGAACAGAACTTGGGGAAGGTGCGAAGAGCAGACTGCTGTAGGGATTTCAGCACTGATGATGATAAAACCTAAAATGGAGCCCGAGTTGGGCCCATCCCTTCTTTCTTATAGAGGTTCTGTTGTTTGTTGTGCTTCTGAACCATGACCCGTACATGTTGAGGCTATATTCAGAACGGGTTCAGTCTGTCTTACCTTTCTAAGACAACCACATCTAATACTCCAGGCCATCCCACGATAGTCAGACCAGGTTCCGACCCTGGGACAGACAGACGGAAACCAGGGTCTCATGCCACCCGGGCTGGTTCAAACTCACTGTATCCCAGCATGGTTTTGAACTTTTCCCTCTCCTGTCTCTACTCTCCAAGTGCTGGGATTACAGGTCTGTGCCAACAATCAAGTTTTATAGCAGGCTGGGTGTTGCATGCTGGGTGAGGAATCTACCAACTGAATGACATCCTCCGCACGTCCTCCTTGAGGTCCTGTGGCTCTTCTGATCATGGGAGCTAGTCAACCCCACGTCTCAGTTTCTTCCCTTGAAAAGTCAGATACAAGTGTATGACAGGATGTTCTGCAATTGGACCTGTTTCACAGACTGGACTAATGTGCAGATTGACATGGAATGTTTAGGTCACTAGTTATAAACTATTCTTATAGTCTTATATGTTTAATTTCTTAAATATTCTACATAGCTATTTTACATTTATGCAGTTCTTAAACCATATACTTCTTTGCAACTTTATCACAGAAGCTATGGAATATGATGACTCATTGGGCTATATAAAAATATATTGAGCTGAACTCAGGCCACATCTGGAGCTGGAGGGCTGCAGCTGGAGAAGTCTGGCTGTCAGTTAACCTTCATCCCAAGCCTCAGGCTGTCCACAGAAGGACTGCTCAAGCAGCTTGACAAACCTTGCATACCTCCCAGGCCCCATTCTCTTGGAAGACTGTGATGCAGGACCCCGCATCTGCTTTTGGAAGCAGAGCACCACATGGAGCACTCGGGGATCAGGCTTAGAGGCATCACTTCCTGTCCCGTGGTAGTGTCTAGAGCTCAACCAGACTCCTCAAAACCATGCCCCCTTCAACCTTCTGAGAACAAGCAGATGAAGCATCAGGGCCCAAGTCCGAGTTCTGAATCCCCACGGCAGTGCTACAGGCTGCAGGTCTGGACAGCTCTCCTTGGTGGACCTGAAAGTGTGCTGTGTGGGCAAGTTCAAAAGGCTGTGGAGTCCATCAGCAGGGTGGGAAGGCAAGCCCTCAGGACTGGCAAGCCCTCAGGACTCGCTCCTTCTGCCCTCACCACCATGACCATGCTGGTGGACACCGCACATGTGCTTGAAGTTCCGTGGCCCACCACCCAAGTTCTCCCCGTATTTGTTGTGGGGAGAAATGAGACCACGTTTACATGTGGTCAAGGCTGCACATGAGCAAGCACAAGCACTCCTGTCCTCACGGTAACGACAACTGCTGGTAGAGGCGTTTCCTGCCAACAGCAAGGCCCGCTAGGAAAGGCTGTCTTTGCCCAAAGCCTCTGGTACTTTGCATACGACATTCCTCGTGACCTTTGGCTTTTCTTCATGAGATAGCATGAAAGAGTCACTGACCTTGGGAGGCAGGACACACTGACATTCTCTTATACAGCCTCATGCAAACCACCATCTATGGATAAATTAGTGACAATCTAAAGATGCCATTTAAATTACGTAAACTATGTCAGAACCAAGCTTGAACAGAAGCACAGAGGTCGCACTTGCAGTTGCCACCTGCTTCGCTCCACTAAATGTCACACGGGGTACAAACCAGTCCCGTTTCTGCTATGGTGTAATCAGGGGTGTGACCATTCCCTTCGAAGCCACTCCCAGGCATATCATATGGCTCGGGGACAGGCATGGTACCCAAACAGTGACAAGTTTATTCCAAACACATGCATGCAGCTGAGCCCGAAGGCAGCATTACCGAACCGGGGCGTCCAGAATGAACTGTGCCGTGGAACGCACTGTTTATTAAGGGACAAGTCATAAAAAGCGCTAATTGAAGCTGACATGCACATTATCCTGTACATGGCAACAGTTGTTTATGACTTAGAACAGAGGTCAGCGAGCTTCCTCTGCAAGGGCCAGATAGTAAATATTTTATTCTCTGTGGCCATCTGGCCTCTGTCACAACCACTCAACTCTGTCACCGTGGTATAAAAGAAAGCCGACAGGGATAATACATAAATGAATAAGAGTTGTTCTAATAAAACTTTATTTATGAAAACAGACAGCTGCCTGGTTTTAACCCACAGGCTGTGCTTTGCCAAACCATGAAATTCTTTATAGAAATATTTTATTACTGATGCTGTTTAGAATTGCTGAAACTTATTGGATATTTTGTTTATAAACTCTCTATGGAAAAGGTCCGCCCATTCTGAAAGGGAGGTCTCTCCCCGCTGCCAGCCCTTCCACGGCTCCCCGTCATTTTCACTGACTCTCGAGGACACACACAATGCCCAGTTCATCCTGGTGCCCAGGGCCCTAACAGCAGGCCTGTATCCTAAGTATGTTCAGTACATATGCTTAAAGTAAATTTACCCAGGTAAAGTTATGTTAACTAGCTATATAGTTCATTCCATGTAGACCCCACAGACTAATAAAAATAAATAATTTTATATAGAGTAGGTAAGCCTGGTTATAATTACATCCCCCATCCAAACAACCGCCTCTTTATATACCACAAAACAATGTGCCATAAGCCATAAAATAAAGAAGTCATTTATTTATATAGTGAGGTAGTTTTCTTTCAACAAATAAATTGAAATTGTCCATTCTGCCTTTTTTTTCCTTTGGCATCCATCTTATCTTTTACTAGACTGGTCAACACTTCCTACCCCACTTGGGTCTTGCTTCTCCCGCAGACTTTGGGACTTGAGCATCCCCCCTGGGCTGGGCTCTGCCCGGGCAGATCTCCCATGGAGGAGTTCTCTGGCGTCAGCATTGTGTTCTTCCCTGTCTGTGACCCCTGCCAACTGTCCAGAAGCCCCTGTAGGAGAACAGGTGCAGTGGTGTTACCCTCGCCTTACCCTCCACCGTCTCCACCCTGAGGTGCCAAGGCTTCCGACGTGAGTTTCGGCTAACTGTTGACGTTGGCTTGCCTTGTGTGGTGTCCGGAGGACACCTGCCCCTTGTCTAGTCTCATTTGCTGAGGCTGTGAGTTTCTTGGCTTTAATAGCTGCCCCTCAGCCATCAATTCCTTCTGCATTGTGCACGTATATATCCTTGCATTTGTCTTTTGAAACCTATGAGTGTTACAGAAGTTGTTAGGGTCAGAACCTGGGCCCTGGCAACCCACACAAACTAAACTCAGACATATGATCAACACCACAGACAAGTTTAAACAGGAATAAAAGGATAATGTGTATAATTAAGCAGAACCAGTCATGGTATTGCCATGCCCTTCCCTGCCCCATCTTTGCCTGGGCTCCAGTCCCACCTGAGAGGGGTTCTTATAAGAACCCATGAAATCTTGCTGGAGACACATTCCTTCTCTAGCTGGAGTCAGGCTTCATCCAGCCTTTTCTTTCCCCCTCAACGTGGGATTCCTGGGGAGTTAGAATTTCTAGGGCACCATTGTCTCAGTGATCTGATAGCTGACGTGTAAGGTGTAAGTAGTTCTTAGAACATCTTCGCTCCCACTAAGACATGTACAGAGGCCGGAATCCAGATGGGGAAGAGCTCAGGCCAGCACCACGGAACAGCACAAAGAGAGTCTCCTGAGACGGTCAGCCTCCGCAAAGGTGTTCTCGCAGTCACAGTTTGCCTGGTTGTTAAATAGGAGCAGAGGGTAAGCAGCTGCTTTGTGGAATCAATGTAGAGAGTTCACGAGATGACAGACACACGAGAAACACCTCGTCCAGCCCCTGCCCTGCTCCGGAACTCTATGGCGACAGCAGTGTCTGTCTGTCTGTGCAGTGTCTGTCTGTGCAGTGTCTGTCTGGGGCGAGAAAGCACAGCATGTATGGGGTTAGTTGAAATCAGCCGTCTATCTGCCCAGGGGAATATCCTTGCTGGGGTTTTGACTGTTAGATCCTTGTGGATTGCTGATGAATCTGCCATGCGTGGTGACCTGTGTGACAGGCTGTCCTGAGCACCCCGCAGGACCCACTGCAGTTCCCCTCACAGGTAGTTCTCCCGTTCTCTTCATCTCTCTTCTGGAGCGGCATCCCTCTGGTAGTGAAGCACGCACTGCATGAAGTCACCAGTTCCCAAGGTCTGGCATGGCTGACACCCACCTCTCACCCCCATTCTGAGACAGAAAACCATTCTTGTCTTTCTGTTGGGCAGATCCCAGCCATGAGCAGTGTAGTCCAGGGACTGGAATGACGCCATGCCTTTCCCCTGGTCCCTGGTTGAGAGGAAGAGTGAGCTATCAAAGAGAACAACCTTATGAGCAGGAGATGCAGGGAAGCTCTCGCAGACATCAAAGGGAACCCTGCCAAAGCATCAGTCAGCATTCCATTGCTGTGATCCAAAACCCAAGATGTAGCCGGGCGTGGTGGCGCACGCCTTTAATCCCAGCACTTGGGAGGCAGAGGCAGGCGGATCTCTGTGAGTTCGAGACCAGCCTGGTCTACAAGAGCTAGTTCCAGGACAGGCTCCAAAACCACAGAGAAACCCTGTCTCGAAAAACCAAACCAAAAAAAAAAAAACAAAAAACAAAAACAAAACCCAAGATGTTTGTCTCCAAGGAGGAAAAGTACTTTTGGCTCATGGTTTCTGAAGGTTCAGCCCATCCCCACTTGACTCATCACTTTAAGCCAGGGAAGAGGACAAAAACCATGGCAGAACAAAGTGGCTTACCTTATTCTGGTCAGGAAGCAAAGAGATGTAAGACTGATGTCGCAGCACCCCTCGAGGGCACACTCCCACTCCCAAGGACCTAATTTCTTTCCTCCTGGACCCACTTTCTACGGACACCAGAGGCTGGAGTGCAAGCCTTTAGCTGTAATACAGACCCTCAGGTAGACTACCTTCCTGGGAGGACCCACTTTGTGCTGAGTCTCGGTCCACAGAGGCTAATGGCCAGATGTGGTCAGGTAGAAGACAGCATCCAGTGCTAAGAGTTTCCCATTTTAAAACAACTTTCTCCAGCGCCTGGCTATGGGACGTACTCTATGAGAGATTTTTACCAGAAGTTTGAGTTCTCACAAGCTTGGTTTCCCAAGCTTTCTTTCTGAGTCTTTACAGCATTCCAGGAAGTCAACAGGGAGATGTGGGGAAAGTGGGTGCTGAGTCCTGACCCTAAGCCCTGAGCTGGAGTGAGCAGCTCCCAGATACATGCCAGCCTTTCTTGACCCTGTCTGTCATTCCCCCTGCAGCTCAGCACGGCTAAAACACAATCCCTGGGGTCAGAGCCCTGTTTCCAAAAGAAGTAGTTTCCTATGGCCGCTGGACGGCTCCTCTCTGCTCAGCACCTTTTACCCAGTTCACTTTGGGAAAAGAAAGTTCTGGGGACAGCAAAAGCCACCACCCACGCTGCCCAGGATCTGGGCAAAGACAGAGCTGGGTAAGAATTAATTTTCCCTCTTAAATAGGAAACTCAGAGAAGCAGGTAGTACCAGGACTTTTTCCCTAACCTGGTGCCACTGCAGCGCAGACCCAGAAAAGAAACCAATAGAGAAGAGGCAGGCGGAAACTCAGCACAGAATGACCCCATATGGCTGTGCAAAGACCCAGTCCTTCCATCCTCCAACCTCAGATGGGCAAGCAGCCCAAGCAGGCACTGTGGGACTACATAGCACTACTAGATTGAATTCCACCTGCCTGTTCCCCGTTCATGCCCTGTCGGTGCTCCTGTAGATATCCAAGCACAGACCACTCCAATCTGAGGGCATCACAGGGCACGGATTCCCATGCCTGGAGCCCTGAAAGGTCTCCTTTCTGCCCTCTTGAGCCATTCAGTCTTTATCACAGGGTTCCTCTCTTTGAAGCCTGCTTTTCTCTTCCCTGAAATGGAATATAATGACCTTTTTCATGCTCTACAGCCCCTGAGACCACACACCGAAGATGTGTGGCTCTGCCCAGCAGGAGCAGCCCCTCATCCATGCTGGCTCATGCCTTCTTGAAGATTTACTGGCATCTTGAATCATTACTAAAAAGAAGCACTTTCTTTTCTTTCCTCCTTTTATTCCTCCACCCAAGATGTGATGATCATTCAGGATGTAGAGGGCTTCTTTCAACATCCTGCAACTCTTACGCATGACTTGTGAAAGGTGTGTGTGTGCGTGCATTTTCATGTATAGACACAATATGTACCCTAAAATATAAAATTCCAGTATGTGAAACATTCTGTAATTTGGTTTTTGGTGGATTTTGTTGGTGGTGGTGGTTGGTTGGTTGATTGGTGGGTTGTTGGATCGGTGGGTCAGTTGTTTGTTTGGTTGGTTGGTTGATGGGCTGGTGGGTCAGTGGGTTGGTGGGTTGGTTGGTTAGTGGGTTGGTTAGCTAGTGGTCAGTTGTTTGATTGGTGTGGGTCGGTGGGCTGGTGGGTCAGTGGGTCAGTGGGTCAGTTTTGGGCTTTTTTTTGGTGGGTTGGTGTGTCAGTGGGTTGGTGGGTTGGTCACTGGGCTGGTGTGTCGGTGGGTCAGCGGGTTGGTGAATCAGTGGGTCGGTGGGTTGGTGGGTCAGTGGGTCGGTGGTTTGGTCTATTGGCTAATGTTTGCTGCAGTCCCTAGGACAGGACCTGGTAAGAACTCTACCCCTGACAGATATCCCCAGCCCTGAGCCCTTCCACTCTGTTTACATGTGGTAGAGATGTTTCATGATATACTTTTCTTCTTTCTCTCATTAATTAAGTACTGCACTACAAACTGGAGTCTATGCTGCCGTACGCAACACTAAAATATGCACCATCAGTGGACCTCTCTGAGCTCGTGAGTCCCTAAAACACGGGCAAATTTAAGATTTTATGAAAAAATACCCTACATTTTACCTTCTAAGATGACTCCTTTTTGTAGACCACGGCATGGAGTGTAGAGAACAATTCCCCAGGAGTGGAGTGGGCATCATTATTTATGATTGACAGTTGTCACACAGTGAAACAACCTTGGAAATTGATTGCTCACAGGTTCTGGACAAATAATTGTCTCTGCTGCTGTGGCCCTGTGAGCACCGAGTCAGACACCGCCCTTGATGGTAGCTTACTCCTAACAAGACTCTCTCGTGCTGGCTGGAGAAAACAGGAATGTGACTTTCATGGTTCAAAACATGCATGTTCCTTCCAAGAACAGTCACATCTGAGTCAGGAGGCCAGAATTTCCCTAATAAATTCACCGGTTAATTCTTTCAGTTCCTGTCTCCCATAGGCTGGCGGGGGAGGACAAAGGGATTCAGGGCTCCTGCGTTCCAGTCTCCTGCTAATTTAAAATCTCTGTCTCCCCAGTAGCTCCTCCATTAGGGGTGGGGGCTCATAAACCCATCCACCCATTCTAAAATGCCCACTGTCTTAATCTTATGCAGCAACCTCCTTTTTTTTTCTTTTTAAAGACCCTATCAAGTGTGATTTGTGCTGTTTTTATGTTTGTGGGTGGTGGGTCCTCCTCCAGAGCATGGTGACCTAGCAGGGACCACAGCCTGAGTGAAAACTGACTTCCTCCCACAGAGGCAATCAACAGCTGTGGCTGCTGCATAAGGGAAGTGAGGGGGGAGGGAGTCTTGGAAGAGTTGAGGGAGGAGGAAGAAGTGGATCTGATTCAAATGTATCCTATGGAATGCTCACTCACAGAGTAAGAGAGATGCTGCTGCCCCCCCCCCCCCGTGTGTGTGCATGTGCGTGTGTGTGAATAAGGTAGCATAGGCGATACGTGTGCATTGTAGAGGTCAGAGGACAGCCTCAGATGGTCTTCCTTCCCTGTACCTTATTTGAGATGGCGCTTCATTCTTGGGTGCACTGCATAGGCCATGTGACTCTCCTACATGTATGACCTGGTCCCATATTTGATACGCTAGAAACTTCATGGGCATGAATGTATGGTGCAATTTTTTCATATAAATGATTCCTTGTGTGTGCATGGATTTATACATTTTCTGATCTGGAGTTTTTAAATTAATTGTTCTTTGAGAATCACACGCCTATACATGCTTTATAGCATTCCGATTGCCCTCAGCTCCCCCCTCCTTTGCTTCCCTCTGACTCCTGTCCCATATCATCTTGTAGTCTCCCCCCCCCCCCATATTCTGCCTTTTTATTTTGTGTCCTTCTGAATTTTATTAGGTCAGTCTGTTTGACCATGGGAATCAACCTAGTGGAGCCTGGTGGTCTCACACAGCTTAAGACATTGGCTCTCCCTCTCCCAGAGTTCATCAGTAGCCAACGTTCATCCATAGGTACTACGAGCTCCTGCCGACCGTGACTGACAGCTGAGAGGGCCTTGCCTGTGCAGAGCTAGTGCAATTGGTGACAGGGTCTGTGTACGCTAAGACGCTGACTGTAACGATTTCAATGCCCTTGTCCCTGTGTGACACTCTTGGCTCTGTTCTCTCCTCTTCATTGTTCTATGCCCTTACGTGGAGTGGCACAATTGGTTTGTTTGGGATGAGTCCCTATCCATCACTTGTTCTCAGCATCTTCATGGCCACGAGTCTCTGCATTCACTTCTCCTCACTGTAAAGAGGTTTTTCCATAGGGTTGGATCATGGTCCTTGGCCCAGGAATTAGAGATATTTAGAAAGCAATTTGAAATGACACCTGTGTGATGTAGGTTTAATTGTCACCATGACACAACCTGGACTCATCCAGGAAGAGAGACTCAGTGAGGGACAGTAAGGTCAGGCTGTCACCATGGTGGGCAGCACCCTTCCCTGGTTTGGGGTCCTGGTGAGAGTGAGCGTAGAAGCGGGCCTACGTGTATTCACTTTCCTCTGCTTGACTGTGGATGGTGTGACTAGGCATTCTGAGCCACTGTCACCTTGATTTCCCTGTTGTGATGGATGGCAATCTGGAATTGTGGCTGAAATAAACCCTTTCTCCTCTAAGTGGCTTTTAATTGGGGTGCTTTACCACAGCAGTCGCGTTGAAATCACTGCGCTAGTTCCAGTTCTCTCTGTTGTGTGCTGTCAATCATGGTTTGTGGTTAAGACATGCCTGCTCAGCGTGGCCTGTTGTCACCCTTCCCCACTACGCTAGTGATGGACTCTTCTCCTTCTAGAACCATAAGGCGAAATAAAGCTTTCTTTAAGCTACCTTGGCTGTGGTGTTTTATCCCAGCTCAGACACAAAACTACTACAGCTAGCCCAGAAGGAGATCATAAGCAGCACAGCTCAGTTTGCTTCCCTGGGAGCCAGCAAGCATTGCCTGACCTTCAGTGCGTGTGTCATATGAATTTCCTCCTGATACATACCCCAGATGAGATGTATTTTCAACATTTGAAACTTTCATCGATGCTTTTCTGACGAACGAATGAACTATGGGTGCAGTTTCTGCCTTGAGTTGTCCGTGGTACCCATGTGCTTTCTCCTCTCATGAATCTTTCATCTATGTCCCACCTTCTTTCTGGGACCGTTTCTCCCCCGGGCGTGTGCTGGAGAGAGGTCCATTAGTGGGGGTCTGGTGGGAAAAGCTTCTCTTGATGTTGTTCATCTGTTGTTCACTTTGCTGAAAGGCATTTCCACTGGGCAGCCTGCGCTGGTTAAGGCTTATTTACTTCCAGCGTTCTGTGATAGGACTGTCCTGCCTTTGAACTCCCACAGCTACCCTGTGGGGAAATCAGATGCTTCCCTAATTGTGGCTCTTTGGAGGCCATTTGTCTTTTTTCTCTGTCTTTCAGGTTCTCAGATGTTTTGGCTTGAGATTCACTCAAGAGCCCAAGTCTGAGGATCGGTAGTCTTGTCAGTTCACCACTGTCTCTTTCCACAGTCGGACTGAACACGCGCACACTGTGGTTTTCCACTCCTGTTCCTCCCTCCCCTCCACTTTCCTCCTACTCGTCTACACCCGGCCTCTTTCTATCAGATTCACCACCATTTCATCAGTTCTTTCTCGGCCACATCTAATCTGTCCTTCATCTCTGGCCTAAGATTGGAATAGCATTTATCAGATTTATTCTCGGGGTAGGCTTGCTTCTTTTCTGATTTATCGGTTTGTTATAGCTTCTTTTACTTAGGTTTTCAAGTCAACCTTTTTTTTTTTTTTTTTTTTTTTTTAAACCTGCAAGTTCATCTCTGTTATGTTTTGTCAGCATCTACTGGTTGCATCTGCTGGGTGTGGTCTCTGCAGGCTCTCACTCACAATCCCTTGTTTACTTATCTGTTCTGGGATTCTTTTCCCTTTGCTTTACACTTAGACATTTTGGAACTTTCTTTGAAGCCCGAGGCCCTTTCTTTGAAGCGTGTGCCTCTCTTGAAAGCATTCCCTTTGAAGGTGCTTTCGCCTTGAGAAGATCTGCATTTACTCCTGCCAAATACCTGGGGCCACTGCCAATCTGGCCTCAGAATGTCAAATTCTCTGCTTGATGCTCTGCAGCCCACATTTGTGCTAGGACCTGGAGCTCAAACCTGCATGGAGGATGAAATAAATTCTCGGAATTCTCAGAGAGTACTTCTTTCTCCTCTTCCCACAATCAGAATTGATACAGGATAAGTTCCCTAGACTCACGCATGTAAATATACTTTAGTTCACCCTTTCACTAATGAGGCCGGTCTTTGAAGACTCCGGTGTGATACGAGGTCATCTAGCCATCAGCTGACCGTCAGACCAAACTCAAAGTTCTGGTCCCTGAAGCAGTCAGACTGCCTACAGCTGCAGATGGCTCTGGCAGTCAGCTATCTGGACTGTGTTCATGCCTAGCTTGTGTTTATTTATATTCTTTGTGACCTGGACTTTTCCCTAAGCCATGATCCTAACAGCATTCTATTCTTTATAGAGAGCAGTTGCTTGCTTTGAAAAGAGAAAGTTTTAGACTATCCTGGGGCATGATGCTCATAGGCCCTCACAGCTGATGCCATCAACTCGGCCATGGAAGTAACATGCTTTGTGTGGGCAGAGTGGGCAGAAACAGAAGGGAAAGAAGACAGCTAATGGTTATGGGACCCCTGCTACGGCACAGCCGTGAGTGTCATGCTCAGCCACTACTGTGAAGCAGATATGTTTGGACCCCCAAAGTGAGGAACTAATCTACTACATGGAGATGATGCTGCCGTCCACATCCGCTCCCCCTTGGTGGGTCAGATCTTTATTCATGACCCTTTATTTCCCATGGGAACATTTTTTTTTTCTGTAAAACTCAGTGTCTCCTTAACAGCAGAAGACAGAGAGTCCTGTCTCCTTACTCTGTGACAGACATCCTGGAGACATTCTAAAGGTCTAGACAATATTTGGGAGGTTTACTGCCAGTTCCTACCTATTTATCTTTTATCTATCTTTTACCCAATTTTCTCCTCTTTATGCCTTTCTTTTATCTGTCTGTCTAACTGTCTATCATCTATCTATCTAATCTATATGTCTATCTATCATCTATCCATCTATCTGTCTATCTGTCTGTCTGTCTGTCTGCCTATCTATCATCTATTTTCTGTCCTCTTTCTTTCATCTAACTATCATCTATCTTCTATCTCCTCACTAGTTGTCTATCATCTGGCTACTTACTCCTTATGTTTCATTTTTATATCTATCAATATATCATCTTTTACTTAACTAGCTATCATTTATCTCCAGTTTTGTTTATATGTAAGTCTATCTTATCAATTCTCCTTGAAAATTGTAAATAAGCCCTTTACGTAATCTGCGAACAGAGACTATGTCCTTCCATTCCTTTGTAGCATCCTCATATCCCAGCACAATGCTTAAAAAATAGTACATGCTCACCCCGACTCTGTGTGCGTTCTAAAATGCCTCTGAATGAATAATCACCATTATTCATCATTACAGAATCAAGATATGCTCACAGTTGTCAATGCCACGCTAAATCGTACTGTGTTGATGCCTGTGGAGGCACCTGTTTTGAAGATTAGGTTCTGGGCATTCCAATCCACTCATGCCATTTCAACCGCATCTCTTTCCCGCCAAGTCAGCATCAGCGCCCATGGGCCTGGCTGTTTATTTTAGCACCTCTTTCATCCCTCTCTGGTATGTGAAAGGGTGTGAGTCACGCGGTCAGCAGATCTGAATGCAGTCAGCTCGCATTCCCTTGGGTCTAAGAGCAGGGACATATTCCACCCCAGGACACCTGTTCCCAAAGTCATTGTTTGCTGGGGACACTCCAGTATGCAGACTTATTGTTGTGCGCATCTTTGCAGTCTTGTACATCTATAGGGTTTAGTGAAGGGTTATTTTCCTGTAAGAGGGAGACTGTGTGTGTGTGTGTGTGTGTGTGTGTCTGTCTGTCTGTCTGTCTGTCTTAATAGTCCGTTCTTATGAATTTACTTAAGAAAGACACAGTTTTGTTTCCCTTTAGGTGGTGGAGTCATGTAGTACCCTTCTGTAGGTTAACTTCCATTATTGGCCTTGAGAAAGTCTGTTTCCATCCCTGCTAGGTCATCTTTAGAAAGAGTTTAACCTTGAACACAGCAGCTCACCCAGGCCCTCGCTTGCTTCCCAACCCTAAAGAGAGACAACAGAGTCAAGAGTGGGTCTTTTTGCTCTCCCTGCCCGCAATCGAAGCCTCGACCTTATTGATGTGTGGGCCGGATCTTTATAAACACGGTTTCTCACCAGTTTGCACCACACAGTCCCACGTACATGAAGAAGGCAGAGGCATGTTTACTGTCTTGAGAGAAATCTCTTGAAGCCTGAGCCTCCTTCCATCCAGCTCATGTGTGCTGCAGAGCAGGCTGGAAGGGCAGGAGCTGGCCTCAGCACTCCGAGGTTTTGCTGCTGTGCCACCCTGTCTGAGGCTGTGCCCTAATGCATACAATGCCAGAAGGAGCTCTTCCTCTGGCTGCGGCAGCTCATTAGAGAATTTTGTTTAAAAATGAATGCAGTTTGATTTAACCTCCTCTGACAAAATTTGGTTACAACTGGAGCCTCCAGAGCCAATGGATTGAATATCTGTCAATACGAAAAGCATTCTCCAAGGGTTGTTTCGGTAAAACAATTTTTTAAAAAAAATATGTTATGTGTGTCTATACTGCATGTGTGCAGTGCCAGCAAGGCCAGAAGAGGGCACTGAATCCCTTGGGACTAGAGTGACAGCTGCTTGTAAGTCACCATGTGGGTGCTGGGAATCGAAGCAGCCTCGGCAGTAAATGCTCTGGAAATACCAGGGAAGGAAGTTACGGGCAGGTCAGTGGGCAGTGGCAGCGGAAGGGCACCCAGGGTCAAGGAGCCAAGGGATATCTTACTAGTGAGAGCTCTGATGATCAGGAATTATGTGGCCAGATACAAACTGCTAAATGCAGCCCTGGGCTGGGGAGATGGCCCGGCTGATAGAGGCCCTTTCCTTGCTCCAGTTTTAGGACGTGAGCTGGGCCCTGGCACCCACATGGGGGAAGGAGAGAACGGATGCCCATTCAGGGCAGCTCTATGGCACCATCAGAAACGAATGCATCAGTGGTCTCTCATAAATAAATACATGATAAATAAAGTTTTCCAATTTTAAAATTGTTAAAAGTGTACTGTAGTTTTAATTATGGAACCAATAGCTGTTAATAACTCAGACTCATTGTGATGGAGTCAGATTTTCTTTTCCTGAGGAAGAATGAACCGGTTGTTACAGATCACTGTGGTCGCCAGATGGAATGGAGATGGGTGAGACAGATCGTTGCGACAGAACATAGCACAAAGGCCGCATCTTCTGCCTACCCAGGAGCTTTGCCCCTTTAACCATGTCATCTTGGCTGAAATTCTGTCCATCTCATAGAGGCTTCAGGTTCCAGCTCTGGGAATCCTCCCTCCACTCTCCCTACCCAGGCTTCAGGCATCCTTTGGTTCTCTACTCTCTGCTGGTTCCTGGGGATGCCACAGTGAACATTTCCAAGAAGAAAGACATTAAAACATGGTATGCTTGCCAGTATGAGGACAGATTCAGAAGGAACCAAAACTAAAGGCTAGGCTTTCCCCAGACTGTAAGGGACATGCTCGGAGAGCCGGTTTAAGCCAGTAGAATACTATGCTGAGCTGCCGTGAGCAGTCCCATGATAGTCACATCAGACCCATGAAGGGCCAAGTCTCTGCACACATCTCTTCCTTTCTGCAGGTCCTGACGTAAAGAGCCGCTGCATCCAGAAAACTGAAGAAAGGCCACCAATGCCTCAACCCCAAATGTGAGGCCCAAGATGGGGTTCACATTAAGCAGCCATGTGTCTGGGAGCAGCCACATGTCTGGGAGCAGCCACGTGTCTGGGAGCAGCCACATGTCTGGGAACATCTGACAGTCAGCAATACTAACACAAAGCTTTGATGGAGCGAGAAGCTATTTTTATTTCAAAGGCTAACATCCACCACCTCTTTCCAGAGGTGTCCAATTTGCTTAAATTCTATCCATTCAGCTCATTATTTCTTGAAAAAAATTATAAATAGATTTCTGTGTCTACGTGCCCCTGTCTCAGAGGGGGAAGTTATTTATGTGCATAAAATTTGGGTTAAGAGATAACGCTGCACCTCGCAGTGCACTTAACAGATATTTCTGCTGCACAGGGTTTGAAAGAGTGTCATTTAAGGTATTTACTTGTTAGATACAAGTTGTTAGTTTAAAATTCAGGGATACTGAAGTATCTTAAATGATTCATCAAATAGAGGCAATGGTACCCAACTCTGGCCAGCCAGGCTACCTTGGTGATCTGGCCTTGAAGATGCTCCCCCCTCTCTTCATATACACATGCAAGGTTGAGAAATGGTTTAAGGTAACCATTTAGATCTGACCTACCAAGAAATGGTTCAGATAGCCAAGAAGTTTGCTAAGTCAGGGGCTGGGACTCTCCACTGGGGCACCGGAAGAGGCCCCATACCAACTGGCCTCTGTATAAAGGGCATCTCCAGGTGCCACCCGAGCCTATGGTCCTTAAAAGCTGCTAGATCTTACAGTTGTTCAACGCGGAGGAGGGCTTCGCTGTGGTCTCCGTATGCACAAATGGCTGACTCGGTGATGCCTGGCCGTTAGTTTCCAGTCCCACAGGGAGGAAGGCACAGAAGTGATTGCAAGCACAAGGACTTGGCACTGAGGCCCCAACCTAGAATACCCCTGTTCTCCTGTGGGGTCAGACAAGGTGGGACTCCATGGGTCCTGGAAGTACAAGCTCAGGCTGCTTTGGGGGCTTTGCATGGTTTCTCAGGGTCTGGGATCCTCTGGACTTTAAAGGCCAAGGGTAGACTCAGTTTTGGTAAGCACTGTTATCTAATCTTAGACTCTGAGCTCTTGTAAGGACCAAAATGAATGATCATTTCCCAGCATGCTGCACCTAACAAGACCAGGAAGGAGGAGCTGAAGCAGGACAGCTGCACATGGGAATATCATTTCAGACATTAGGCCTCCCATGGCCTGCATGCCAGAAGAAAGTCCCGGGGCCAGGGCTCTCGAGTTTCTTGCTCCTGTAATGACAGGAGGCAGGGCTCCCTGCCACATGCCCAACACCAGCATAGCTCTTGTATCAGTTGCACTACTTGTCTGCATGCACACACACACACACACACACAGAGCTGTTCAAACCCAGAAGACAATGGTTAAGAAAAATCAGACACTAAACCCCAGCCACCTTTCAAATGTCTACACCAAAGGACCGCCGGGGTTGTCCACTCCCCAGGGGAAGTCACATGGAGAAGGTCCTTCTGTGGACCTGGCTCATCCCACATGACACCGGCATGGCAGCGTGACTGAACTATGGTGCTGTTGGGACTGCGCAGTGCCTGCCATGCTGGAGCACCTTGGAATGGCTAGACTAGCTCCACACCCACGGTCTGTCCTGTTTGGCCAGAGCCCAGACTCCATATGGACCAAAGACGATTTGAATTTGGTTCCCAAGCTTCCTGGGCATGTGTTAGAGAAATAAACAGTAGATGGGCACAGGAGTACGGGCACAGGAGGGTGGGCACAGGAGGGTGGGCACAAGAGGAATGGCTCTCATACTCTCTGCCTTGGACACTGTGGCTGCCCTGACGTTACATCTCATTTACCAGTGAGCCTTGTCAAATGCTCTATAGTGCAATGTGAATTCACATACAGAAATCTATGTATAGGAGGGGGTATTTCTCTTATTTTATAGTATTTATAACATGTTCAGTGGATTAGTGCGTCTACTGTTACTATAGTGAAATACTCCAGGCTACGTACTTATAAAGACAAGAGGCTGATATAACTCATGGTTCTGAAGGTATCTGAGGAAGATAGCCGAGTAGTGACCCTGGCTGCGTCACTTCACATTGAACGGTGCCACAATAGCAGGAGTGGAGGTTGCAGGGACTGACCCAATACCAGACAGGAGCCCAGAATGAAGACTTTCGTAGAACAGTCCAGCTTCCCGAGAACGTACTCAGAATCTCATCTGAAATACTTGCCTTTCTTCCCAAGGATCCAGAGACACAGCAGGCTCTGCCTTGCATGGTTTCACTGCGGCTGGCATCTTCACTCTGAGAACCAGGCTTCTTCACACTGACACTTGGGCAAGAGGTTCGAGCCACATCAAACCGTAGTTCTCAGTGAGCCTTCCAGCTAAAGAACCCCTAAGTAACACCAGGGAAACTCATCAAGACTCTAAACGCTACTAGTGTATGTCTTCATTAGATTCTCTTAGGGAAGCAGCTTTGAGGCTCCCCGAGATCCATGCCCCTGCCATGCTTTCACAATGAAATTCCGGATCCTTAGAGCCTTCCTTGAAGTGTAACTGTAAGCAACAGAACACCAAAGAAGTAGTAATGGCCTCCACAAGTGAGCGGCATGGAGGGTAAGCCATCCTCAGGATTTTTCTAGCACTGAAACACAACCCACTCCTTCAAATCCCACCGTGAGGACCAAAGCTCCAGTCCTCTTCACATTGCTACGCCAGGTGTTTAACAAGAGACCAGGACACCGTTATGCCTGTCACTTAGGCAAATGCTAGAATCTTCTTCACAATGAACACATAGTAGGTGACCGAGCCCACAGGCCAGGGCTGCCGTGTGGCACAGATTTTGCAAAGAATTTATTACAGCTTTGGTTCTTCATTCCACTGATCAGAATTTATCCAAACCCTGCTCCTGTCTAGCTGCAAAGGGTGTTGGGAAATTTAGTAGCTTTGATTGAAATGATCACAGGTCCAGCTATAGATGAAGACTCCTAGGATTCTGCAAGAAACACTCCTCTGGACTGGGGACTGTGCCCTGTGCCTCCTGGGCAGTTCCTCACTTCCTGCTCTATCCTGCTCAAACTTTTCTATTCCCTTCTGTTTCAAGGTACTAAGGGTGGTAAGCCTTGCCTGTGGCTTTATAATCTCAACAACAGTGGCTCTCAGCTATGGGATGAGAAAGTTCCCAGGGATGAGGAATGGAATTGAAAAATAAGCCTGCTCCTGGCTCCAGAGCTCTGCAAAGAAGGCTATCCCGGAGCCAGCAAGCACTGACGCACTATCCTTTAGACAGCATCAGCAGAGAGACCCATGCAGTGGGGGAGGCCACACAAGCTAACGCAGGGGCAATGAATAGGAGGGCCACCGTTGGGATTATAATGCAACTGAGTGTGGGTCTTAAATTATCCCGGAGTTCTGAGGGACTAGCTGGGTCTTTCTGTGTCTAGACCACTTCATGCTCTCTGTGGATGGCAGCCTCAAGCCGTGAGCCAAGACAAACCCTTCCTCCGTTAGGTTGCGTTTGTCAGGGGTTTGTCACAGTAACAACAAAGTCATTGACATAAGCCCCCTCGCTGGCGTTTCTGTAAATTTTGCGCTCTAGACCATGTTCACTTGCTTCTCTGGCCACCAGCATGTTTGTGACTATGGGGGTCACACCTGGGTATGCCTCATAGTCAGCAGGGTGCTTGGAACAATCCACACTCGTGTTCTTTGCTGCAATGTAACATCCATCAAACCTGACTCTTAATCTAAAATCCAGAGCTCACGGCGCTCCCTGCGCATGCGTGCAGCCGTCTCCCGGCCACTGCGTGTGGAGGTCAGCCATCGCTGGGCAGCCTTTGTCACTGTGCCCGATCCCATTGTTACTATTTTAGACAGCAGCAGTAATTTACCAGCAAACCTTGGCCTTGGGGGAGGGAAAGGTCTGTGTTCTCATCCACATCTGGGATGGCTGTAAACCCAGCACACTTTTGTCCATACCAGCGATATCTCCAAAATAGCCAGGTTCCCACAAAACAGAAAAGCAGACAAGGCAAAAACATCTTGGTCCTGTAAGGGGAGTTGCTGAGGTAACGGGTTTGCTCGTTGTTTTTTCCCCGGTTAGTGTTTAGACAAGGGGAGGCTCTGGTTACCAAAGCAAAGAACAGACTATGCTGTTTCCTTTTCTCTTGCTTCTCTTCATCTGAAGGTAGGTCCATAGCCCTGCTCAATGTTCCAGTCCTTTTAGTTTGGATAATTTATTAGGTGAAGTTTTAAGAGTCTAGGATATGCTCTTTATTTTTTCACATCGATCTCTTTGTGGGTAAGTCACCCTTCCAACACGAAGTCAATAATGAAATCAAAGGTTCTGAGTTGAGTCTGATGGAACCCTGTGTCAGATAAATCCTTGCTGTGTTTGCTACTGTTCTCGCCACTGTGACTAGCTATCAAACAGATGCAGTGTATGAAAGAAAGGGGCTTGCTTTGGCTCGTGGGAGGGTCCGTTATGACTGGGAAGGTGTGGACGCCACAGTGTGAGGCGGCTGGTCACACTGCATCGTGGTCAGGGAGAGCAGGGAAGGATGCTGGAGCTCCGCTAGCTTTCTCCTTTCTTTTATTTAGTTGAGCGCCCCCAGTCCACAGAGTGGCACAACCTACATCTGGGATGTTCCATCCCATCTTAACTGACCTTCTCTAGACAATCCCTCACAGACACATGAGGTAACCAACCAGAACCATCACCTTCTCACAAGGGAGTGGAAATCTAATTTCCTCCCATGATCAGACCAGCAAGGACACTCAGCGAAGGTGGCAGTTCTCGTGCTTTCGTGCTAAATATAAGTCAGTTGTGTGGTGGGCGGGGGCAGAGAGAGCATCAGTCTGGTTTAAACCACAAACTTGGATGACTTAATTTGCTTGTTACTCTCTTGTGTGTAGTATACGCATGTATGCACGGGTGTGGGTGGTACGACCTTGGGTACGGCAGAGGTTGTCTTCTTTTATCAGTCTCAATCTCCTTTTTATGAGACAAGATTCCTTCTTGAATCTAGAGTTTACCCGTTGGGCTAGACTGCCTGTGTAGCAAGCCCTTGTCTCCTCAGCAGGGCTGGGGTTATAGGCATCTGTTTTGGCACTCGGCTTTGCAGTGGATGTTGGGGGCCCAAAGATAGGTCCTCATGCCTGTGTAGTAAGCACTTTGTCCATGGAGCCGCCATCTTAGAACCTTGTGATGGTTTTGTTTGTTTGTTTGTGGTCCTGGTGTCCTATGAAGTTGTTAGATTTTTTAGGAAACACAGAACTACTTACTGTGGAAAGTGCACATTAGACATCTGGGTTGGTGCTGATTCACTGTTTGGGATTTGGTAATGGGTATTCCAAGAAAGAAAAAGGGAACTCACCAAATACGAGGAAGGGAAGGACCCATGGACCCATAGAGGTGGACACTCTATGAGGAAGGGAAAAACCAAGAGGAGGATGCTCCATGAGGAAGGGAAAGACATAGACCCATAGGCAGCGGTGGGCATCTCAAGGGTGAGATTTTCAGACCACAGCTGTCCCAAACACAACACAACTTCATTTTTGTTCTCTAATTTCCATGGCTCCTGGAACTGTGAACCATTTACAGAGTCAGGAGAATTTTTGCTGTGGCATGAAGCAATCTGTCCTCTGCTAGTCCCCAAGATAGCTGAGGTTCGAGAGAGTTCCAGAAACAACAGTTCCGGCTTGCTGTGGGCTTGCTTTGCTGTTGTGGGTGCATCTGCCGGAGAAACTAAACAACGGGGCCGGAGGTTTTCAAGTTTGCTGCATGGGAACACTCACGCCTGTGCAAAACGAGTTTCTCTATAAAAGCCAGCAAAACTACTTCAGAATGTTCCTCTTGCACACCAAAATACCACATTTTAGATTCACTGTCCCTTGGCAATTTATTTCTAGATTATCTGAAACAATTCGATAAGGCAGATTCTTTGCTTTTACTGAACTGATCCACTGCTATTTGAATTATTAGATTACGAAGTCTTAGAGATACAACAGTTTCTATTGAGCACGCTGCAGTGCAAGATGACACAGATTGGAGCAAATTTGTTACTGAGTTTTGTGTCCATGCTCAAATAGTCTGTATGAGGTTCCAGAAGATACCAGAAAATTCCGGCTCTCCAAGTAGGAAGTCGCAAAGGCGTGTCACACTTTCTCTGACATGCGACGGATATTCTTACACGTCATTATGCCAATCAGTGAATTCTAATAAAGGAGTCGGGAGAAAGGGAACAGCTAGAGTACATCGTGAGGAGACTTTCTGCCTGGAGACACCAGAGAGGCAGCCCTTTCCCCGACAGCAGCTTTCTGCATGGGAAAGGGAAGAGGAAGAAGAACTGACTTTACCAAGGGAATGAGAGCTCAGAGTCTGTGGCTTGAGCATGATCCAGCTTGGGACTGTAGCCTCTTCAAAGATCTCCCGTGACACATTCCTCAGAAGCTCCTTCAGCATCCAGGCAGGACGGTGGGAGCCGCCTGTGTCGAGCCTGACAGACGCCCGCTCAACCAGCTGCAGGCTATCTAAGGCCATATCCCAACTGTGGCCACTTGCCCAGAAACAAGCTCAGCAACTCGCCTCCCTGGACAGGAAGGAAGTGCTCTGAACAGAGAGGACAGGCTTCTTGCCCACATTGGGGGTGGGCTTGGGAATCTTCCTCCTGTTCCATCTCCCATTTGCGGGGAGCACAGTAGAAGTTGCACAATGACTGACACACGGATCAGGACCTCCCCTCCTTCCCTCTTGAGGCCAGTCAGAGTTTATTGTATTCTTAGAAGCAGCCACCACTCTTGACTTCCTGTGATCAAACATGCTTGTTAATGGTTCTTAGTAAAAGCCAGATCTCCCAGTGCATGGCTTTGCTGCACATGGACCGAATTAAGAGAAGGAGACTTTTTTCATGTCTAGAGCTAGCTAATGCCAAAACAAATGTACATTAGATACTGCCGGACACGCCACCATCTCTTCCTTTTTTACCCCATAGGGAACAGTGGGTGCCAGTGAATGAAGAAAGGAGTCAGAATGGCAGGGACTTGAGATCCTGCCTGGGGAACGTGTTGGGCTCTCAGAACTTCTGAAGTTGGCCCACTATTTTTGTACTCCCTCGACTCTGTTTTAGGGGTGTCAATTTACAGCATGTGGCCATGCTGAGTAAAGCCTCTTCCTTCATCTGGACTCCCCGGTTCTTGGAGGGACCCACTCAGAATGTGTTTTTAATACATAACACCTCAGAAAGCTTACAGACCTCTTCGTGTTAGTATTTAAAGTACAGTATGTCCAAGTTAGGTTTTTTCCCAGGGTAACCCCAATAATGAGAGAAAGCATGGAGTAGGCATTCACATAAAAATGTGTTTGTGTTCATCTAAACTTCCGTTGACTGGGTGTCCTGCTTTTTTGTTTTCTTGTGTTTTGTTTGTTTTGGCAAGTCAGAACAAGTCAGCTCACCGAGTAACATGACCCTTTGAACATAGAGTCGAACCCATCCTAGACAGTGACTATTTCTTTGAACTGTTTTAGTGCTTAACTGCTTCTAAATGGGAGGCACCAGAGTGGTCGTTCTAACTAACTCACCTGGTGGGATGTTGCCAGTTTGCTATCAGATCACAGGAGACCAGTGTTAACAAGCTGTGTTGAGAATCTCCAGATTGCTTCTAACACATTTCCTAAGAAGTTCAAGACCTATTGAAATGAAGGGGGAGAAATTTAAATTCTAGCATGCAACTTTCTACGTCATTCTAATCTGAAAATCTTGAGTGTGAAGAGCAGGGCTGTGTTTCTGTCTATGAGATCTAGAGTCAGGAACAGCGCCTTCACTGACAGAGGAGTGCCAAAAGATGGTTTCCTCTAACTTCTTCCAAATTCGCAATGTTATAGAATACAAGAGACCGGGCGGTGTAAGGGATTTAAGACTTCCAAACTTCCTTTCCAAATTTGCATGCCAATGTCCATGGAGCCTGCTTCTAGTCTGCAAACATTCCCAGATCCAGCACTCAGGATCTAAATTTAAACTAAATGATCATCAGTTGGAGAGGTTCTATGACAGGAAGCTCTCTGAGTCAGCAAGAGGCATAGGCCTGGGCCTCAGCTCTGCCTCCACTAAACAGCCCAGCTGGGAGCTGGGGGCTGCAGGAGATTCGGCAGCATCTGGAGAGGGACCTTGCATGCAGGATTTCACACTCTCCTTGGAGGCACGTGTTCTCTTAAACCTCAAAAGGAACAGAAGAATTCCTGGGAGTGACTTGTGGGTGCACCTTGGTGTCGCTGCCCCATGGAGCTCTGCTGCCTGCTCACATGGAGCACCTCCTGGGAAACTCTGAGCCATGCTTTATTTAGAAGGCTCAGCCTGTGAGTCATGAGACACTCCGCTGTGTTTTTCTTCTTCCGTCTTCCTGCCTCCATAAACATTTATGTGAACACAGGATGTCTCACTGGGTTTCCAGAACCATCTGCCACAGCTGCTCACTCTCCACCTGAAGTCATCAACTTGCACAACAAGAAATGTCCCTTGTTCGCGTTCAAGTGTTGATAAAGACGCAAAGTCATGACATAAACAAGATGGGAAGACAAAGAGCTGACCCTTGGGCAGAATGGCCTCTTTGCTCGGTGGGTTCTCGTGACCTCCAGTAAGTCCTTGAGAATAATTGTTTAACGCTGGCACGAGGCCTGTGGGCAGAGGCACAGCTTTTGTGACATTGGTGAGATCCCTACCCAAAGAAATCACCAAGGACTTTATCTCCCTCAGGATCCTTGGGAAAATTATTCATTTTATTTTGGGGGAAGGGGGATGGGAAGCCTCAGGCAACATAGGAAGCAGACTAGAACTTTCCGCTCATATTTTCCTTCAAAAATTCACACTTCAGTCAAACCCTTAAGTAGCTATTTATTGAAATAGAATTCTCCAGACCTAAGACTTCTGGTATGAGCTGGTTTGGTCTTGCTCCAGACTTCTAAACATTTGAGGAAAAGACAAATTCTTCTGCGATCTCTCTCTCTCTCTCTCTCTCTCTCTCTCTCTCTCTCTCTCTCGTCTCTCTCTCTCGTCTCTCTCTCTGTCTCTCTCTCTGTCTCTCTCTCTGTCTCTCTCTCTCTGTCTCTCTCTCTGTCTCTCTCTCTGTCTCTCTCTCTCTGTCTCTCTCTCTCTGTCTCTCTCTCTGTCTCTCTCTCTGTCTCTCTCTCTCTCTCGTCTCTCTCTCTCGCCTCTCTCTCTGTCTCTCTCTCTGTCTCTCTCTCTGTCTCTCTCTCTGTCTCTCTCTCTCTGTCTCTCTCTCTCTGTCTCTCTCTCTCTCTCTGTCTCTCTCCCTCTCTCTTGCCCACAACATGCCTTTCTTAATTGCAGTTTCCCAGCAGCCCGTTTTACAGCAAACAGCAAGCCAGACGTTTGTCATTTTTGTCTTTCCTCCAATGCAGAGTCATCTGTTCTCCGCTTGGCCTCCAGCACATAAGACTGCTGGAACCAGGTTTCCCTGGGTGTTGACTACGCCACTTCCCTCCATCAGGGTGATGGAAAAGTCGTGTTGCTGAGACAGCATTGCTTAAGAGACAGAAAGCATCCTGTAGTCCTTCATCTTCGTTATGCGCTGCCCCTAAAAGGGCATCTTTGGAACTGAGGACAGCAGTGGGGTCCGGGGATGGGTGTGAGCTAAAAGCCAGCCACCTAAGTTTAGGTCTGAGTTCTGCTTTATCCTAGATGTGTGGAATTTGGGAAGGGGCCTTGCTGCTAGGTGGATGAACTCTGTTTCTCGTTTACCCATCTCTAAAATGAACCTAAGAGTGATACCTAGCTCCCGGGTTTTGTCTGTGAGGATTGGAGAAGATGCTCTTAGACACACAGAACTTATGGTGAAAACCCTGTGTGTGCTGCTACTGCTGGGCATTTGGGCCTGAGAGGAGATACTCAAGGGGTGACCACAGTGACTTTGCACACCATGATAGTGAAGAAATGGATGTTATTCAAACGCATTCCTTTGATAAGACCTTGATGAGCATTTTCTCTGTGCTAAGTGCCGCCCTGAACACAGGAACAAGCCAAGAGAAAGATGCGGAAAGTGCTTCAGGTAGCTTAGAGCCTCGAAGGAAAGCTGAGGGTGTGGCGGATGGGACAAACTGTCTTGATTGGAGAACTTTTGGGTTGAGTCCAGTTCCATTAGAGGGAAGGACTAGCTGGGCAGATGGATGGACTCACTTGTGCACTGGGAATAAACACTCACTAAGGCATTATGGAAAGCAATGATGAAGGGCTGTGGAGATGGCTCTGTCAGTGAAGTGTTGGCCAGGCAAGAGTAAGGAGCTGAGTTCAAGCCCCAGAACCCACATTCAAAGGTATTTATAAACCTGGCACTGTGAAGGAAGAGACAGGTTCTAGAGTATTTTTGAAGTCCTTTAGATAGCCCCAGCTGCTCATGAGCTCCCGCCCTGACTCCCGACACTCACTGGGCAGCCGTCCCGCCTAGCTTACTCAGCAAGTTCCAGGCCAGTGAGAGACCCTGTCTCCAACATAAGAAAGTATGCGTGACAGCTGAGGAAAGACACCCGAGGTTATCCTCTGGCTTGTATATATACACACATTACGTGTGCTGCACCTACATGTTCCCATGTACACATGCAGACACGGATCCTTCAGATATGTTTTCTACTACTGTGCATGTGTCCGCAGGTGTTTATGGAGTCAGAGGGAAATGGAGGGACTGTGGTCTGAGGGGAGTCTGTGTGGCGGTTTCTCCAGGTTAATGTAAGCCCAGTAGAAGGGTCCTAAGCCTTCTTGGAAAGTGCCAGGGCATGGCAGGAGGTCTAGGAAAACAGTGAGCAGACATCCGGGATGAACCTGTGAGGCTCAAAGGCTATGGGGGTGGTGGGCTTGGAGAACATGAATTCAAGGTAGAGGGAGTCAGAGACGACACCAGACAAATGCCAGGGTCTTGCCCACATCTGTCCAGTGTTAACGCGTTTATGAGCACCGTCCTGGCTATTCTGCCTGTGGTAGCCCCCTTGCCAGACATCTCTAGAGCAGTCCTGGGCAGTGTTCTCCAGGCCAGTCTCCATACCTTTGCTAAAAGTCACTTTCTGAATAATATCATACAGAAACAAGTTATTAATAAAAGAAAAAGTGAAAAAGCCCTGGTGCCAGCCGTGGAGACCATTGATGTTTCTTGGATTGACTCAGTTACGGTGGTGGCTAAATTTGTTTGTCATTTTGACACAAACTAGAGTCACCTGGGAAGACGGAACCTCAACTCATAAATAGATTCCATCAGACTAGCCTGTGGGCAAGTCTATGGGGGAACTATCTTGACTGAGGTGGGAGGATTCCCAGCCCACTGTGGGCAGCACCATCCCTAGGTAGGCCTGGACTGTATGAGAAAGCACTTGAGCAAACTGGTCAGTCAGTTCTTCTCTTTGGTTTCTGCTTCAAGCTCCTGCCTTGATCATGCTTTGGTCCCCCCGTGGTGGACTTTAACATGCAAAAGAAAAAAACCCTGTCCTCCACCAAGCTGCTTTTGACCAACAACAGAAAGCAAACTAGCAGTTGTTTTTTTCCAAACAGGAATCTTTAACTGAAGTGTGTAGGCAATGTGCATCGGCTCACTGTTCTGACGCATCTGGGTATATTCCAGGCGGTATTTTTAATTACTCTTTATGAAACACTTTTATTTGTAGTAATATTCTAACTCTATCCATTATTCTTTTTTATTAGATTTTTTAAAAATAAAATAACAATCCAAATTTCACTCCCTCTCTTCCTCCCATTCCCTCCACACATCCTCCCACCCCACCCCCTCTAATCCTAGGAGAGGGTAAGGCACATTGCTTTGTGGAAAGTCCAAGGCCCTCCCTACTACATCTAGGCTGAGCAAAGTATCCATCCAAAGAGAATAGGATCCCAAAAAGCCAGTACATGCAGTAGGGATAAATCCTGGTGTCACTGCCAGTGGCCCCTCAGTCTGCCCCAGCCATACAACTGTTAACCACACTCAGAGGGACTAGTTTGGTCCTATGCTTGTTCCTTCCCTGTCCAGCTGGAGTTGGTGAGCTCCCATTAGCTCAGGTAGACTGTTTCAGTGGGTGAACCCATCATGGTCTTGACCTCTTTGCTCATATTCTCATTCCTTCAACTCTTCAACTGGACCTCGGGAGCTCAGTCCAGAGTTCCAATATGGATCTCTGCCTCTGTTTCCATCTGGTGTGGGACAAAGGTTCTATAGTGATATTTAAGACAATAATCAGTCTGACTACAGGGCAAGGCCAGTTGGAGCACCTTCTCCTCTCCTGCTTAGGATCTTAGCTGGGGTCATCCTTGTGGATTCTCCAGGTAGTATTTTTAAAAGTCATGTTTTTATCTAAAATAGTTATTCATATCAAGTTGTGTTTTTCAAAGCTTATTGTATTCCTAAGATTATTTTACATAAAGGGAGAATTTCATATTTTTTTAAGAAATGGATCTTTAAAGTTGTTCTGTGGGAATCAATGAAAATTCTGGATATACATTTCAGAAAGATTCATATCTTTGCTCTATAAATTTGGGGGCTCCAGGTATAGTGGGAAGTTTCTGTAAACAAAAAATATCCATGTTAGCGTTGCTTTGATGTTTCCTCTGGTCATCTAAGTGTCTTTAAACAATATATACAGCATATATCCTAATTCTCAGTGTAGAGCCTTTAAGTCATTTCTAGGCCTTTAGTTCAGCTAAGGCCCCATCAACCTCCCACAGTCATTTCTGCTGTCAATTTGTTTTTATATTGTAACTTGCCTCTTATATATCAATGTGTGTCAGGCGCAGGCTATGGATCATGAGCTCTCATCTCATAAATCCAGACCCCAGTGTGGTCCACATAGTATTTTCCTCCTCTCTATCCTTCCTTTCTGCAGTTCCCAAAGCAAGCACAGACTCCAAAAACTTGATGCTGTCCAGCAGTTCTCAGCTGAGGCTCAAGCTGTCGGAAAACGCTTTCTGCTCTGCTCTCATTCCTCTGAAGCTTTAACTGCTGAAGTTCCCATGTCCTCGCACTGACTCAACAAATGTCCACAGGGGTATTTCCATCCTCTGATGCTTAGTTCACTTTCTTTGCTTATTCATTCCCAGTTGCCCAGGGGATGGAGCCAGGATATCAGTGATTAATGACTCAGTGCTATTTCCGGAATCCCCACGAGCTGCCTTGCCCCTCCCTTTCCTATACTCACCTGTCAGACATAGCTGTGAATAGCGCATGTGCCTCTGGGTTGCCTGGGCTCCAGAAGCCGCAGTCTGATCAGAGCCCTTTTGTTTGTCCTACTTTAGGGTTTTTCTTCCTCTGAGTGAGCTCTTTGAAGCGAGAGGTGAGTTGGTATTGTCATCTTTAAGTCACCCGTGACCATAGTGCCCGGGTACAATGGAACATTTGCGTTTGGCAACAATTTGAGACATCTTAAAGAACATTTTGTGAATTAGTTTTGCTGTAATACAGAAAGTATTACTTAAAGAAGAAATTATCTTAGCCTTATATCCAACGATGTATTTAAATGTCTTCTAAATAAGTATATGAGTATATATAAAGAAAGAAGTGAAGGTAATTAAACAGAATGAAACCCACGAACAGCTTCATCACTACACAGCCCTGATGGTAATTTGGACCTTCCTATACACCACCCTGTGTTTTACTGACATTGATATTCAACCCATTCAATTAAACTTATTTTAATCTTTCTTGAAAAAGGACATAGATAATGTGAGATAAGTATTGCATTGTGTCCAGTGTCCCCAGACAACTCTTAGAGTCATCAGTTCACTAGAAATATTGGCAAGATGCAACATGGAGCCAAACTCATGGCTATAATTGATTATAGTGGAAAGATGCCAAGAAAAACCAACAGAACAGAAAAGTTCATGGAGTGAGACAGGGAAGAAGCCAGGCACAAGCATCAAGGAGTCCTCCTTCATAGTATAACCACACAGAATGTGCTTCCCTCCTCCACCAGAGACCTCCTAAGACACAGAAGCAAGGCGTACTCAGGGTATTCTTTGGGCTGTTCACATGGGCACTGTCTCCCTGACGTACACGAGAATTCCAAGCTCCCAATATGAAACCCAGTGTTCAGCACACATCATCTTAGGTCCCCCATGGTTTATACACAGCCAGCCTTCTTCTCAATTAGAGACTGAGACACAGTATAATGTTGTAAGGAGGCTGCTTGACTGTCCCAGCCACCCAGAACTGAAATAATCACACAGAAACTGTATTATTAAAATCACTGCTTGGCCCATTAGCTCTAGCTTCTTATTGGTTAACTCTTACATCTTAATTTAACCCATCTCCATTAATCTGCACATCACCACAAGGTCGTGGCCTACCAGCAAAGTCTCCATGACTTCTCTCTGACTCTCCCTCCTTTCTCCCAGCATCCAGTTTAGTTTTCCCCACCTACCTCTGTTCCTATATAGCTCTGCTATAGGCCCAAAGCAGTTTCTTTATTAACCAATGATATTCACAACAAACAGGAGAATCCCACATCAGTATAAAATATAAGTCTTCAAGTTTGCAAATGGCAGTTAAGATGCTCTCTTTCCAAGAAGGCCTTCCTAGAAAGACCTGCACTTGAGCATCTGTGGATAAGTCCTCATCATCCTGGTCAGAGTGCTGACCAGCATCTGCTGTCTAGAGAAGAATAGACTCCCAGGAGACCATGTGTGCAGTGGGATCTCCTCCAATGGCCTCACTCCCACATCACCTCCTTCTTTCTGTACCCATGTATCTCATCACCTCACTGTCTACTTTGGAATGCTCTAGATTCCCCATGGGAGCACTGCAGGACTGATGTCATTGTTCAGACCTGAGCATCTCCTCACAGAAGCCTTCCTTGTCATCCTCATAGAAACAGGCCCCTTGCTCTTCCACATGTTCTAATTTGAATTTCAACTGCAAATTCCATGTTGGCAGGAATCCTTACCTATTCCTTTCGATTTGGGGGACCTAGAAATTTCTGATTCCTTATTTGGAGATCATTTCACTTTTCTGTGGAATGACTTGGTACCTTTTAAAGTTCTCTTATTTACTGATATGTCTCATTCCATTCCAGAATCTTCCTCACTCTGGGATGTGAGAGACAAGAGATGTGTCATTTCTTTCTGTTCCTCTAGTTGCTATAGTGACAGCAAACAATAGCAAGTTCCCTTAACTATTTAATGAGCTAAATGAGGGTACACACATACGTCTGTGTATGTGTGTACACGCACTGAGATGTACACAGAGTGAGCTTATCCGGAGCCCAGTTCCTTGTCCACACATTCTAGTCTGCGTGAGAGAAAGATGAGATAATGCTTTCCACTGAATTGTCTCTATCAGTCAGAGGTGAGAACTTCTGTATGTCCACAAGTATGTCATTCTGCCCATATCCTGTGGCTGTCACTGTGGTGTCACAGTGACAGCAGTAAGTTTCGAGATTCACCATGTTCACAGGTGACTAGCATACATTATAAGGTACATAGGTATATGCAAATATGTAGATCCATGTCACAATATATGTGCCTGACATAGAGCATGAGACTCTTAATCTCAGGGTCATGGGTTCGAGCCCCATGTTGGGCGCCAAGTGTTGGTGATAGCGTATTCAATAGGTATGCTAAAATAACCAGACCAGCTCAAAACAACAGATATAATTTAATAATTGAATACGGGGAACTCATGCTACTGGAGAAAATCCAAAGTCCAAACAGGCCAGGTGATCACCATGCGCGCAGAGAGCCCGTGCACCTCTCTACCCCCGTTTATCTATCTACCTGGCTCCAGGTGACCACACCCAAGCCAGATGTGATTGGCTGAGCTTCCCCATCGTCAAAACTTGTCATAGATTTCATTCCTTAGGGTTGGGGAGTTTAGTTGAGCCTGTGGAGTCATAAGAGACATACATCTGGGGGGTAGGGTGGTAATTACTGATCTCTAGCTAAAACCTTTCATGAAGACTTGAAGAGGATGGAGAAAGCATTCTGGGGGTGTTAAGAGTTCTGCACCGCTGAACCATGTGAGTCAGGAAGAGTCAGACTTTCCAGGGAGGATGGGGGTGAGGAGACCTTATAAGGAACTTGGATTTTGTTTCCTATAGGATGGTAGCCACCAATGGCTTCCTTCAAGCAGCATACCATGTTTGGGTTTTGTGAGGACTAGATAATTCTGGTTCCCCCAGTGAATGACTTCCAGAGGAGCAGTGCTGATGGTGGCAGAGGAGGGGGGAGGCTCTGCACTCTAGGCATGAGATGATTGAACCCTCCTGCAAGCTGAAGGAAGAGTTACACATGGCAATAGGAACAGAAGGCGGGTGATGTCGAGACATCAATATGCGCCCAAGTCAGCTTGGAGGCTGTCTGGTTATGGATGAAGAAGATGGCAGGCAAAATGTAACCCCCTCTGCTTCTCTCAACTGTTAGTGAATTGATAGAGAACACACAGGAAAGTATAATAGCAGAGAGATGGAGAATTCGGTGTGAGGAACATAAAGTGTGAGCTGTCTGTGACTGATTCACAGTGTAGCTAGCTGGGGGTGGAACTCTGAAGTCTGCTACTGAGAGCCAGTGTTCAGTGTCCACAAGGGAATAATCTATGTCTGGTCATAATGCACTTGAAAGCACACAAGTAAATGAAACCCTGGTGAATACGCAGACAAAGCCAGAAGACAAGAGGTGAACAGACAGACTTTAGGGCAACAAGCAGAGTGTCACTGTTGAGCACAAAGAAATGTTTCTGAGACTGAAAGAGGCTGAAAGCAGAGGGGGAGACTATGAAATGGGGAAGAAGGAAAGAAGCATCTTCAGAGAAGAAAACTCTCAAGAGCTTTGCAAAATTTTTGTGAAAAGTCTGTGCTCCTCAGTTTACCACACCACACAAAGCCCTCCATTTGGATTTGGTGGACCCCTGGACTCTCCTTTCTTATTGCTCCATCATTGTCAAGTCAAGAGTTAGGGACCAACTTGACATTATAATTTTCAATAAAAATCTTATTGTGCCTCCCTGAAAGAATAATAATGCTACAATATGTTGATGAATCAGACTGTGTGTTCTAAGGAAAAAATGAGAAATGAGGAAAGTATGCAAGCAGTAGAGATTGCTAATTCTACAAAGGTGTGGAGAGACAGAACTAATGGGTGCTGAGAAGAAAGGTCAATCTGGGACGGGATGCCAAAGCCAGGAAACCTTGGATGCCATAGTCCAAAAGGCAGGATGCTGTGAAAACAGAAAAACATCTGGGTGGAGCCAAGATCATGAGTGCAGTGGGCTAGAGGGAGAGAAAAGATGCCATTAAAGGCTAGCCTTGTGGTCCTCAGTCAGAGAACAGATGCCCTGTGGGCTGAAAGAGAGTCACAGGGTCAGAATGGGCATGCCCAGGACCTTTCTCACATCTGTTTCAACATGTTGTCTGCTCACATCCATTTCCTTATGAAGGTAGTAAGTTTTTCTATCAAAATTGAGGCGTTTGTAGGACTGAGTTCTTAAAGGCAATGATGGAAATGTTTAATAGACATTGAAGGGTACTGGACAGCTAGCTACCTAACAATCAGGGAAGGGTTGCTGGTAATATGAAAAATCCAGCCATGACACAGACAGATGCTTTGAAATACTGGCCCTGTGCTGGAGTTCGGTTGAGTACAGAAGACTGGAAGGCAAAGTGGTTTGTGGTGCTTGATCAAGCTGTGGGGAAAAGGAGATAGAAAAAGATTCTGAACCAGCTGAGTGCTGACTCATGGTGGGCCAACAGAGTGGATCATGTAGAGGAGATAATGCAGAATGACCATGTAGACCATTTCTGCTTGCTAATTCCAGTTTTCACCCTAAGAAGTCCCTAAGAATGAGCGAGTGTAAAAGGGGCCACTAGAGATATAGAAGTGAAGAAATAGAGAGGAGTCGCTGGAGAGATGGCCCCCTCAGTGAGTGTGCTTCACACCAGCCTGATGGGGAGATGGCCCCGTGGTTGAGTGTGCTTCACACCAACCTGATGGAGAGATGGTCCCATGGGTGAGTGTGCTTCACACCAACCTGATGGAGAGATGGTCCCGTGGGTGAGTGTGCTTCACACCAACCTGATGGAGAGATGGTCCCGTGGGTGAGTGTGCTTCACACCAACCTGATGGAGAGATGGTCCCGTGGGTGAGTGTGCTTCACACCAACCTGATGGAGAGATGGTCCCGTGGGTGAGTGTGCTTCACACCAACCTGATGGAGAGATGGTCCCGTGGGTGAGTGTGCTTCACACCAACCTGATGGGGACATGGCCCCATGGGTCAGTGTGCTTCACACCAACCTGATGCCCTAAGTTCCATCCCATATCCCAGGGCAGAAGGAAGAAACCAACTCCCAAAAGCTGCCCTCTAACCTCTACACATGCACCATAGGGCACATACACTTGTGTGCTCACACACACACACACACACACACACACACACAGCAATAATAAACTTTTCTGGAAAGAAAAAGAAAGAGAGAAGAAGGAAGTCAGGGTGTCTTTAATCCACCTGAACCCCAAAGTCCCAGGCAACAGTGGATCACGTGAACTGGAGTAGAGGGGAAATGGTGTCTCTGCAGTGAGATTCCCCACTGGGTGGAGAGGTGGCAGGGAAATGGTGTCTCTGCAGTGAGATTCCCCACTGGGTGGAGAGGTGGCAGGGGAAATGGTGTCTCTGCAGTGAGATTCCCCACTGGGTGGAGAGGTGGCAGGGAAATGGGGTCTCTGCAGTGAGATTCCCCACTGGGTGGAGAGGTGGCAGGGGAAATGGGGTGGAGAGAAGTGGCCCAGGACAAGGGGAAAGGAAGCAGCCTCGATGAAGCAGTAAGGTTTAGCATATTTGGGAAGTGAAGAGCATGCTCGGTCCATCTCTGGCACCTACATTTTGGAAGGATGGTTGGCATTTTTGCTAGGCCCGCAGAGAACTGGAATACATTGAGTCTTTTTTCCCAAAAGGCTTGGGTTACAAAGAGTTCCCGAGCCAGGCAAGCTGGTGAATACCTGGAATGCCAACCCCTGAGAGGAGGGGGCTGGGAGGTTGGAAGTGCAGGGCTGTGCAGTGAGTTAGGCCAGCCTGGGATATACAAGACCTTGTATTAAAAAAACAAAACATTACTTAATTTAAATAAGTGCTTCAGTAGGTTCTTTTGTTTGCTTGCCTATTTTTTGCTTTTGTGAGATTTTGGTCTATTTGCATACACTTAATGAGCTGTCTTGGAGATGAAACCTAAGTCAGAACATGGAAACCATTTGTACTTGGTACGGACCACATAGAGTTAGCCTGAAGGTAATTGTATGTAATTATTTTGAGTATGCCTGAGTTTTCAGTTTAGCTTGCCGCCTGAGTTTGGGGGTAGAATTTTCCATTTGTAGCGTCATGTCAGGGCTCAGAAAGGTTCAGGGTTGGGAACATTTTGGAATCCATATTTTTGGATTGGGGCGATCCACCTATGTAATGTTCAAATAGAAAACAAATCGTCCCACCAAACAGAAGCCACATTCTACAGCCTAAATCCCCACAATTGACTCTGTGGCGCTGTTAGCTGCCTACAGACACTCTTACTGTCTTCAGCAAGCATGGTAACCACAGCAGGAAGCTCCAGCAGTCACTGGCACATGTTTATATCTAAGCCAACATGATACAGGCACGTTCACATTTATGAAGCGTGTGTTTGTCTTTAAAGATTCATTATAACTTTCTCTTTCATGTGTGTGTTTATGGAGATAGTATATATGCATGCTTATGTGTGTGCATGGCTGTAGGTGCAATGTGTCTCTCTCTCGTGTGTGTGTATGCATGTGTGTGTGTTTATGGAGACAGTGTACATGCATGCTTATAAGTGTGCATGGCTGTAGGTGCGTGTGTCTCTCTCGTGTGTGTGTATGTTTATGGAGACAGTGTACATGCATGCTTATGTGTATGCAAGGCTGTAGGTGCATGTGGAGGTCGAAAGGTCAACTTTGAATGTCATCCCTCAGGTGCTTTCCACCTTGTTTTGAGACAGTCTCTAACTGGCCTGAAATTCACGGCTAGGCTGGCTAGCCAGAGAGCCCTTTGGATCCTTTTGTCTCTGTGCTCTCAGTTCTGGGATTACAAGTTCACTATGGCCAGCTTATTTTTACATGACTTCTGGGAATATAACCCAGGTCCCCTGCCTTGCATGGTGTTTTTCTACAATCGAGCTGTCTCCCTGGCCCCTGAATTATAAGCCTCTTAAAACTAGATTTGCCAGTTAATTTCAAATAAGAATTCAAACTTAGATTTTTTTAGTAAGAATATTTTTCATCAACTTCTGCCTGATGTATCCAACTTGCCAGTGATTTTGAGATCGGTAGCTTTGTGTGCAGCTAACTTTCTTCTATGGGGAATTTCGGGTGCTAAAAGTGATATTCAGTCTATTATCAACAATAGCACTCTTGCAAATATTAAAATCTGGTTGTCACTTAAGATTAATGATTGATCATTTAGAATGAAACACAGTTTAAGCCCATCAAGCCACAAAGCACCCCATTCAGATAAGTTACTGTAAGACCACAGGATCCCGCAGGAGCAGTTGAAACATACGGAAATACTTTGCCCATCACAGAAAAGTTCTTATCCAATAATCATTTTATGTAGAAAACAGCATTTTAGGCAATCCAGAGTTTCACACCCTTTGGTGTCGTTCCCAGAAGCCTTTCAAGAACTATTCCTCTAGAAAAGCAATGCTGGCCTAGGGAGGCAGAGACGGGCAGGTATTTTGCTCTTGCTGGCGTTTGATTCCTTGGAGCATACGGAATCATTTAGGGATGTCTGTCATTCTGTCAACTTCTCTAGAGCTTCAGTTCCTGGAAACTGAGATCAAGAAGGATTATCAAAATAATCACCGGAGCGTGTGGAATTAGCATTTGGGGCATTAAATCAAGTAGATTTTATTTGCCTTTTAAAAATCCTTACCCCGAAGTATTGAAAATCCCGAGATAGACACTTTTCTTCTTTCCGCTTTAAAAAGCAGAGAAACTGGTATCTGGCAGTCTGGTTCCCTGGCTGAAGGTGCAGACCTTGCAAGCCTGAGGCCTAGGATCCCTGGAAACCACAAAAGATGACAGAAGAGAACCAATCCACCCCACAGAATCATCCTCTGACCTCGGATCTTCTGCCATGGTATGTTCCTATTCCCCAATGATTACCAATAAAGAAAAGTTTTGGTTTTTTGAGTGAAAAAACTGAAGCCTTGAGGATTGAATAAACAAATTCGCAAAGCTATCAAAGGTCCAACTGGGATTCGAACCAATTCTGCCTCCACATTCTGTGTTCATCTGTGCCTGTGATCCTAGAAGGGAGACCAGGGACAGACCCGCAGGGAAGGAAGGCTGGCTCACTTTCTGATGGTCTCTGGTGTGCAGTCCATTGACCACAGAAGATGAACATCAACTTCCCCCAAAAATCAGAAGGTGAAGAAAATTGTAATTCGTTAATAAATTATTTCCTTTGATTTTTTTTAAGGATTTGTCTATGTTTGTAAATATTAAACAAAGCTAAAGAAACAAACACAAAACTCATGGAGCCTGGCTTCTGCACAGAAACCTTCTCCCATGGCCTGCTTCAGTGCTTCAAGCACAGCTTTGGCTTGAACCTTAGCTACCAATAACATGCTGCTTTCTCCTCCCGATCTAAGGGTCCTGATTTCCTTGCTCTCTCTGAACCCCCTGCACCTTACACCAACCTGTTAGGATATTCCAACCAAAAGATCCCCAAGGGGTGCTGAAAACACAACAGAGCCAGAACTTTACCTGATCTTCACTGGCCTGGGTTGTAAACAGAGGGGCCAGGAGACAATGACTCTGAATGAACAAAAACAATTGTCACACTTGTCTTTGAAGTACATTGTCTCAGGAGCAGACAGCCAGACAGAATAGATGATTTTTCTAATTCCATAAGTCCTTCAAAAAAAAAAAAAAAAAAAAAAAAAAACAGGGTCTACGCTTACAACCCAAGAGTCATTAATTCCATGGAGAGAATGGAGCTGGGGGAAAGTGATGAAAGTATATTTAAATTAAATTTTTTTAAGTGGAAGGAAGCAGTTACAGTTCTGTGTCAGAACGCTTAAGGGCCATGGCAAAGCAAAACCAAAGCCTGGTAGTAAAAGCTACTCTCCCAATAGAATTTCAAAAATGAAAATTTCCCTGAAGTATAATATGAAACACTAAATCTATCTATCTATCTATCTATCTATCTATCTATCTATCTATCCATCTACCTATCTATCATCTATCTATCTATCTACCTATCATCTAACTATCTACCCATCTATCTATTATCTATTTGTCTTATCATCTATCTACATATCTGTTTAATCTATCTTGCCTATCCTATCATCTCTCTAGTATGTATAATATTTAATTATATATATTCATATATGTGTGTTATATGTCAATTTATGTGAATATTTCTCATCAATTTATCCTGTTATCTATCATCTATGTATCTGTTTACCATGTAGATAATTTATCTTCTATCTATCTATCTATCTATCTATCTATCTATCTATCTATCTATCTATCTATCTTATCATCTCTATATTATATATAATATATATTTATATATACCCATATGTCTATATATCATCTATTTATCTATTCATCATCTGTCTGTTCTATTATTTATCTACTGTCAATCTATGCATCTATCATATATCTATTATCTATAAAGCTATATATCTTTTTGCATTTATAATTTATATAACCCATCATTTCCTTATCATGCATTATCTATCTGTGTATCTACCCATGTTTTCTTATACTGTCTACCTATGTGTTTATTGTCTATCCTACTATCTATGATCTAATATATATCTATGCCTTTTCTGTTTACCTATCATATATTTATCCTACCCTCTATCTATAAATTCTCTATCATCTATGTTTCATCTGTCTATGTCTATAATCTGTCTGATAAACTATATATACTTATTATCAATATGCTCTTTGATGAGGAATCCCTGTCAGCCAATAATCTTTAAGACACTGAACTAGGTTAGGGTGTGTCTGACATTTTGGGTACCTGGAGAAAACCGTTGCCCCCCACCCCAGGACTCTCTCTCTTTCTCTCTCTCTCTGTGGTTCTCGTGCTATATAGTTGAGGTTGGACTTTTTGTTTTTGTTTTGTGAGTTTGTCCCTTATAATGAAAAAATGTCATTGAAATATCTTAGAGTAACCCTGGGATTCTTTGACCTGTGTACCTCACCCCTGTCAACATGAAATAATAGGTAATTTAGTGTCAACTTATTCACACTAATAATAATAGTAGTGAGCAATAGAGTGAATACTTGTGAGCTATTATGGACAATTTACATTGATATAGTTTCTTGTATATTGATACAAGTTCAAATTATATTTGTTATTTCTGTTTACAATATTTGTACACCTATGCAAAGATATTTTGTGAAATTGTATGCATGCATGTTTCTACCTCTGTTTAAGACATTTTGTATGTTGATACAATTTTAGGATATATTGCAATATATATTCCTACCTCTGATCAAAATACTTACATATTGTTAACATTTTGAGTCATTGTCCTCCTTTACTGCACAGTTATTTACAGACTATTTAATATTCTGATATAAAGTCTTAGTCTTTAAGTTATATAGGTAATAAGTATTATAGGTCAAATAATTCATGTTTGTTATACATACTCAGATTAATTAGGTTCTTTAGATACATAAAGATTGTATTCTATATAGATAGGTAATCTTCACTTCAAGGATCTGTAGAACATGGCATTTAAATAACTTAGGGTTCTATTGATGTGAGACATGATTGCTTCTGACAGCACCGATCTATTCCCAAGAGAATGTTGAATACCAAAAACACTCCACTTGGATTTTGTTTTCTTCTTGGCACAATTGACCTTTGGGCAAGGAACTGCCCATGCCTCAACCACTGACAAAGTACATGGTATATAACCAGGACATAAAGAAAAAGATTGCCAAATCTTACCAAGACAGGGTAAGATGGTTCTGAAAAATTTCCTGCCTCTAAAATTGGTCTGTCAGTTATGTTAGGCCTTAGCCAAAATTGGTTGCTTCAACATTGCAAATGAGACTTTGGGTGATTTCCCAGGTAGCCAGTTGTCTCTGTCATATACTGCACATTTTAAAAGCTGCTTGATTGCACTTCCTGCCTACTCAAGTAATATTATCTCCATTCTCAGGCCTTCGATGGGGTTGAAGATTAGGTAGTAGTTACCTTCCTCTTATGATTTAGCCAAGTCATTTTCATGTAAGATTTAAACTCATTAGGATAGAATGTTTATTAAAACATCTAGCATGTGTCCCTTGCTTAATATTGTTTATGCCGGTTGTAATCCTAATTTTATACTTAATATCTTTTCCTAGTATATATAATTTTGTTTTGGGTTTAAAACTCTTTTATTTAGACAAAAGGGGGGAGGTGATGGGGAATCTCTGTCAGCCAATGATCTTTAAGAGGTCAGACCAGGTTAGGGCATGACCTTTTGGGTACTCAGAGAAAACCACTGGCCTGCCCAGGGCGCCCCCCCCCCCGTGTGTGTATGTGTGTGTTTCCCATGCACTACACAGCTGAGGTTGGACTTTTCATTCCTGTTTCGTGAGTTTGCCCCATATATATATATATATATATATATTTGAAATATCTTAGAGTTAGCCTGGGATTCTTTTATCCACATATCTCAGCCCCATCAACAGCTCTCTTTTTTTATATTTATCTAAATAAATATCTTTTATGTTGATATAATTGGTGCCTGTTTAGAAAGAATATTGTGTTAATACAATAATCTATAACCCAATTTTAGGATATGTATAAATATACAGCCAAGTTTTTTGTATACGCCTGCAATGTAAACTTGCCTTTTAGAAAGTGGAGGTGTCTCTTCATTTTTAAGTCACTGTGATATTCAGAATTAGATATTTTGGTTAACTTTTGTTACACACCAAATGCCTGTCAACATAAAAGAGAAGCATATTTTTATAGAGAGAGTAATTTTCATAGAACCCCCTGATTTGGGGGCTCCTTTTCTCCATTAACAAATATCCAAATGAATTCCACTCTAGGGAGTTTGAAAGTCACCCATCCCCAGAATCCTTTGCGAGAGGCCAGGTGTGCCATGCTATTTCCGCTCTGCCCATGGCAGGACTCCCTCAGGGAGGAAGTGCAGTTTCAACAACTGTGCAGTGACAAACATCAGCAGATGATCCCAAAGCATCCAGAGTCATTCTGCAGGACACAGTAAAAACCATCTACAAACAGTAACATTTCAATAGGATACAAGACCTATCTCCCTGTCTTTCTGAAAAATTGCCCTCTCCCTCTCCTGTTTAAACAACAGCTATCTCAGATTTAGCGATTTCACATTGGACTCAGTTCAAACCATACACACAGGGAGGAAAGTGCAGCTGTCAAGGGACCAGTGCAGTCAGAAGTGCCCCAGACAAATGGCTGCACATCACTGGCTACTTTAATTAACAGCAGACTCTGGGCTGGTTTTATACATACACACAGACTTCTGCTACTTTAAACAGAATGATTTGTAGCATTCTGGCTTCTACAATATCTACCCCAGTGGAGACAGAGGATGTTCATGGAAATAGCTTGAGCCAGAGTTCAAAGAAGATTACAACATCTAAGGGATACCTTGAGATTCTTATCTTGGCCCAAGAAGAAGGAGTCAAGCTTATTCATTGTTGCTGCTAAAGGGCCAGGTCTTGTGAAGTGGGGTTGCCCAGTTATTAGTAAACTGTATCGTTAGTCATGTGACCTCATTTTCAGGACATTTTGTCCTGTAGATAATAAACAAGTGCATTAGTCTGCAAACAGCCTCAGTTGAGATAATCTTTGAAAGCCCTGTTTAATGATAGACTTCCATTAGTGAGCAAAGACATTCTTTAGCAAGTAATGGCTTCTTCCATGAGCAGATACTTCTGTAGTCATGAAATAGCAAAAATGCTCTTATGTGAAGATACTATAGAGGTATGCCCTCTGACTCTTTCATTATATAGAAGGAGAGGAAAAGAGAGGTAGATGAAGAGGAAGAGGGGAAGAAGAGGAGAGGAGGAAGAAGAGGGGAGGAGGAAGAAGAGGAGGAGGAAGAGGGGAGGAGGAAGAAGAAGAGGAGGAAGAAGAGGGGAGGAGGAAGAAGAGGAAGAGGGGAGGAAGAAGAAGAAGAGGAGGAAGAGGGGAGGAGGAAGAATAGGAGGAGGAAGAAGAGAAGGAGGAAGAGGAAGAAGAAACAGAAGAAGGATGAAGTCAGATTATTGCTCATTCATTTCCCAACTGCTCAGACCCAAATAATCAAACAGAAACTATATTAATTATAACACTGTTCAGTCAATGACTCAGGCATATTTCTAGCTAGCTCTTACATCTTGAATTAACCCATTTCTGTTAACCTATGTATCAGCACAAGGCTGTGTCTTACTGCAAAGTGTCTGGCATCTGTCCCCTTTGGCAGCTACATGGTGTCTCTCTGACTCCACCTACTTTGTCTCTATGTCGCTGTTCCAATTTCCCGCCTGACTTTGCTCTGCTAAGCCATTGACTGAAACAGTTTTATTTATTAACCAATGGTAATAAAACCTATTCAAACAGAGAGGAATCTCATATCATCTCCCCTTTTCTGTCTAAATAAGAAGGAAGATTTTTAACTTTAACATAATAAAATTACATATACAAAACAGTAATAAAGCAAGAATCATAGTAACAATATTTAGTTCATTTACATTTGACAAATTAAGGAAAATACTTTATCATCTATCTTTATGAGTCTAAAGTTTCATATATAATTTATCTTTTATCATTGCTAAGGAAAACTATAACTATCTGTCTTCAATTCTTCAAGGCCTCAGAAGGATATAATATTACCTAAGTTAACAGGAAGTGCATTGCAAGCAATTTCTACAATTCTAGAATTAACAGAAACATTTTGTAGCCTGGACAGTCACCCAGAGTTCTTCTGTAGCATTGGGGCATCCATCTTCAGCCTACAGACCCATCGTATCCAGCAGACTTTTCCAAGAGGCAGGAAATTTGAAGATCTGTTCTGCCTTAATAGCAAAATTCATCAGTTGCTTTCTTCTGTGTCCTGCAGAATGTCTGGCAGGTTTTTCTGTGAAGCAGGAACCCTAAAGGATTGTCTCCCCTTTTCTAGGCAAGTTCAGCAGTCATTTTTCTGTGGGTTCTATATGTCCAGTTCATACAGCTTATCATCAAGCAATCCAGAAAAGAACAGTTTCTTGCCCAAATGACTAAGAAACTCCATGAGGAGCCTCTTCAATGCCAATCGTCCTCTTGAAGAAGATTGGTGCTGCCAGGAGATATATATCATTGTCATGAAAATCTAAGTTGTTAAAACATTTTAATGCCATATTCTGTAGGTCTTTGGTGTTTTAAATATTATCTAACTGAAATATATCTCTGTATATCTAGAAAACCTAACTAACATGACTATAAGTTCGACTATTATAAATGACTAATAATATGCAATTTTAAATTATACATTACATTTTTAAGTGAGCTGCATCAACACTAATACCTTAAATAAGATTAGAAATATACATATAACAAAATTGACCTTAAATTTGTATCAATAGACCAAGACCCATACCAGTACAAAGTATTCATCTCAATATCATATCCCCCTTTAAATGAAAACAAACATTTATAAACAATCATACTGAGATTTGAGTGTGGTTTTTCTCCAAACTGGTTCCTGTGTTTGTTAGGCAAAGTCTTTTTAAGATTCATGCAGACCTTTTGGGGAGTCTAGTTCCATCAAACTACATTAGCCTGGAGGGAATCCATAGGTTTTCATCTTCTGTTGAAACAAAAGCAGAACCTCTTTTCCAAAGTAACATATCTTTAGACTCAAATTTTGAAATCAAGATACCTTTATGTTAGTTTAGGTTAGCAGCCCCCAGATTCAAATGTCTCTCTGCAGTCAAAATATTCAAAGAAAACACAATAATACAAATAATCCAGACTCTGTATATCCATTTTTCACGTGGCTTATTTTTTCTTTACTCCTTTAATCTTTAACTGACTGTACTCTTTTATATTACTTCTAGTGTCTCTTTAAAGACATTTACTTCTTTTTATAACTGTCTGCATTCTTTATCCTTTCTCCCCCAAGCCTATGTACATTTTTTAAAATACACTGTGACCCGTTCGGAGGTTTGTTTTTGTCTGAATCTGTCTTTATTGCATCTCTGTAATCATTTTCTGGCCGGGAAAACTTCTTAAAATGCTAAGGGGCATGGCTAAGACTCAAGCTGCTTTGCCTTTTGGCCCCGCTCAGTTCAACATGGTGGAGGTCTGTTCACCTCTAGCTCTGTGAGCCATGCTCACTGCCCCAGCTCCAGGAACACAGCCTGTCTATGTCACCATTAAGCAACTACTAGCACACTGTGCTGTTCACAAACCCCATTTAAGTGCAAGACCTCCCAAAAGAGCCAGAGTTTTGTGCTATCAGCGTGAACCAGGAAGCCAGCTCTTAAAGAAGCCACTCAGTGTTTGCTGCTAATGTTGAGTCAGGAAGCCTTCTCTTAAAGGCTGATAAAATGAAACTACCAAGAAGCTGTGCTTAACTCTGTTCTTTTGCATCTAGAATTCCTTCCCAAACTCTCTAAGTTTTTATGTGAACATGGTTGGTCCATGTTGGCATGCCTTTTTGTAAGCAGAGACTGCTCATTTGTTTCCCAATTGCTCAGACCCAAATAATCACACAGAAACTATATTACTTACAACACTTTTCGGTCAATGATTCAGGCATATTTCTAGCTAGCTCTTACATCTTGAATTAACCCATTTCTATTAATCTGTGTATCAGCACGAGGCTGTGACTTACTGGTAAGGATCCAGCATCTGTCTCCTTCTGCAGCTACATCTCTCTGACTCTGCCTACTTTCTCTCTATATCTCTGTTCAGATTTCCTGCCTGTCTTTGTTCTGCTAAGCCATTGCCAAAACAACTTTATATACTAACCAATGGTAATAAAAGATCTTAACAGCATACAGAGGTGAATTCCACATCAGAAGGAGGAGGAGGAGGAGGACAGCGATGAGGAGGAGGACAAGGAGGAGGACGAAGAGGAGAAAGAATAAGGAGGACAACGACGAAGACAACACAAGACCAGATAGTACACAGGCTAGAGCTTTCCAAGTTCATGGGGCTTGGTGCATAAGTTGTCCACATCTGCTGTCTCTGTCTTGGTTTCTTCATCCAAATACCAGAAAGATGGAGTGGCTGTCAGAATTGAGTGCCACCGTGATAGAGCTCAGATATGTGAACAGGCTGGCTGTCACTACTACTATTGGCCTTCACTCTATTCTGTGTAGTTTCAAACAGCATGATGCCAACACCTCCAGGCATCTTCCTGGGTCTTTATTGTTCTGGATCCATTACATTCACTAAACATTTTATGTTTTCTGGGAAAGAGAAGGCTTTGAAATAGTCTTTCAATTTTAATAAAAGTTGCTTAATTTAAAATGGAATTCAAGAACATACATACAAAATGTCACTCAGTACCCCATTTGGGAACATCAGAGGAACCAGGTAGAACACTGTCTTGTCCCTGTGCAGGATTTTTACATCCCCACGTGAGGCCAAGCTCATGCCAAGATTACTGTGGGAAAACAGTTCACAGAGTCACAGAAAACACACAAGGGCTGACGAGATAGCTCGGTAGTCAAAATCATTTGTCACTAAGTCTGACATGGTGGCATAAGAGAACTGACTCCCGCAAGTTGTCCTCTGACCCCCATGTGCTTGCTGTCCCTTCAATAAAAATACATAGAAATTTTCCACAGAGCTGAGAGGCTGACAAGCAAGACAAAATTTCTATTAATATTTGAGTCAGGCCTTCCAGACAGAACACAGAGTTGGGATAAGAAAACAGTTCTCTCTCTCTCTCTCTCTCTCTCTCTCTCCCTCCCTCCCTCCCTCCCTCCCTCCCTCCCTCCCTCCCTCCCACTCCCTCTGTTTCCTCCATTTGTCTGTGTTCTCTCTGTGTGTGTGTGTCTATCCTCTCTTTCTTCTCTCTCTATGTATATCTCTCTCACTCCCTCTCTTTTCTCTTTACAAAGTTTAGAAAACAATAAAATCTCTCCAACTCTTTTAAAAGTATCTGATCAATGATGAAAATATCCCTCTGCTGTTAGGAAAAATAATAGCCCCTGACTTGGAAGAATATCAATATAAGAAATGAACTTCAAGCATCTTCAAGTAAAGCATCAAAAATCTTTGATAATTTAACGCAGATAAAGTGACATTTCTTTCTGTTTGCTTTGTCATAGAAACCATGGGCACAGTCTCTAGTATTTCTGCCCTGGACCTTGGTTCTTATAGAAGTTATTCATGGGAAACTACTGTTAGCTTGTCTTCACTAGTGTAAGACCATCATCCATTAATAGATCAGATTCCCAGACTCCACCCTCTACCTCACAACTTCCTCTTTCTCAGCAAGATTCCGTACAAGTATTTTCTTCATGCAATCCTGGGAAGCTCTTAAAGGCTGGTTTGGTCACATACATGTGAAGTATATGTCATAAAACTTACTTTCCACTTCTTAGGAACATCATTTGCCCTACTGCACTGCTTACTAAGCCATTGGAAGATTTCACTGGTGAGCCAGAGATGGTGGTATAGGAAGGAGACCCAGGCAGGAGATGACATGTTTAAAGCTAGCCAGGGCTAGAGAGTGAACTCAAGGCTAGTCTGGGAAACTCAGTAGTACCTTCAATATTTAGAAAAAAATAGAGATGCTAGAAAGATTGTTTAGTAGTTAACAGCCCTTTCTGCTCTTTGAGTAGACCTGAGTTCAGTTCCCAGAGGTCACTTGGGGATGAGGGGTAATCTGACATCTTCTTTGGTCTCTTCAGATACCTGCACACTGGTGGTACTCACTCAGAGAAAGAGAGAGAGAGAGAGAGAGAGAGAGAGAGAGAGAGAGAGAGAGAGAGAAATAAAGAATTCTTCAAAAAGTAATAAAACCTACCTCCAGGGCCCAGGGCCCTCGGGGAGATCCCCATCTCCACAAAGACTGCACCTTTGTGCATAGAATGAGTTTTTAAATGGGTCTAAATTTGACCCCTTGTGAGGAGTAACTGCAGAATCAATGGCAGAGCGGCAGCCTGCCCGAGTGGGTCTCAAATACTTCTTCAAAGGCCAGAGTCAACAGAGAAAAACCCTGTTTTTCCCTAAACACCCTCCTTGGAACCAGCACAGACATGCACCCATCACCTCTGCTGTGTGGTCCTCCGACCACAATTACGGAAATGAGAAAAATAGTGATGGAAATACAAAATGTTTCATCTGTGCTGATGTTATCCAGATAATGACGTCACTTGAAAGAACATTTTGTCACTACGCCTCCAGGTCTCAGGGTTGCCCATGTTGTCCCACGGTCAGTTCCCATTTTTGTTCACTGCCCCGTAGTTCTAAAGTGTATTCCCCTCACATTTTACTCAGCAAGATTGCCTTCAAGAAATTGAGCCCCACGGCTCAATTCTGAGTCCTCCACACGGGGAGCCCCCTCCATTGCTTTGTTAGGTCCTGACACCGGTGTCCTTCCTCCCCCCCAATGTTAACTGAGGTGTCTCTCTTTAGTGTAAGCGAGTCCATTGGGTAACCCCAGTGACAGCTCCTCTGTTACACTTCCTTTGATTGTTAGAGCTGTACATTTTAAGCCTTTAATTCTCACGGTGACCCGAAAAATCACACATGCAGTTGCCAGAGGAGCAGTTGTGTGATTCCAAAGCTGTTGTGGCATGTGCACCTTCCCACAGCTCCATTTGACGCCCTTCCTGTCGGTGCCTTGAGCTCCATTAGATCTTTTCTTTCAAATCACTTCCTTCTTCTCTTTTCCCAGGGAGCCCTAATCCATCTCTCCTGCACTCAAAAAGGACAACAGCATTTATTAAATGTCCTACTTTGAAAAACACTCTGAATGGTACGTCCTCTATGAAAATAAATCTAATGCTAATAGATTCCTAACACCAGCACGCACTCCAAAAATGGAGTTTACATGTTAGTGGAAGCATATAAACTTTGGGTTCTATGTATGTATCACGTATGACATAATAAACCCAGTTAGTAATATACCTAAGATTCACTAAGAAGACATAGACCTTGTGTTCTCATCACATATGCTTATGTTGAGGTAAATTTGAGTCAGTAGATATGCTAATTACCTGTGTGTTAAATTACTTTCCTTGTGCTTGTACTTGACAAAAGCCATGTAAGGAAAGAAGGCCTTATTCTGACTCACAATTGGAGATGACAGCAGTCTGTGAGATCAGGGTGGTCATGGCGGTGGGAACACCAGGCAGCTGGTCACATTGTGTCCACAGTCAGGAAGCAGAGGGATGGATGCTGAGGCTCAGTTTACCGTCTCCTTTTCATCAGTCCAAGCACCCAGCACATAGGATGGCGTAACGTGTACTCAGGTGGGTCTTCACACCTCTATTAAACTGTTTTAGAAGCTCCCTCACCAACACATCCAGATATTTCTCTCCTATGCAACTCTAAATCTCATCTGAGCTGATAAACAGTACTCTGTAAAATTACAGATTTGGAGATGGGGCATGACAGGTGGTCAGCCATGCTGGGTACCACACCTGTCACAGCCCAAGGCTCTTCTGTAGACTTCATGATTATTGCTTTCAATCTGGGACCCTTCTGGGACCTCACATATGAATACCTCTGGATTTCTACAGGGACCAACTTCTGTAGGTGGATTTATTTATGGGCTATCTGATTTTACTTGGGTTATCTGTGTCATGGGCATTGAAGGCATCCCAATGCCTGTGCACTGTATCTTCATAAATTGTATAGTATGGGAGTATTTCTGCTTAAACACCCACAACCCACTGGGGAATTTCTGAGTCCAGTTTTTTCTTTCATAATATTTTTATTAATTATTTGTTAATTCCAAAGAATGCACCCTGATCATAATTTTTCAAACATACACAAAATGAAAATGGTTATACAGAAAGTACCCACATTCACTGCCAATGATTTATTTCCAATAGTTTTGACTATTTGTTATTGTAATATATTTCTACATATTAACCTCTTTACTGTATCAATTTTATTTTATGCATTTTGTAGCTATCAGTTGGTTTGATTTGTAAATAATCCATATAGATCATTTTCAGGAGTTTAGTGTTTTATATGTTCATGGGTGTGTGGAGGCCCAAAAATGTGAGCCTATTTCCACCTTGTCTGAAGGGCAGAGAGTTTTAGCTTGTTCAGAGTTGTTAACAAGTGTAGCTACACACCCTGAACTAGGGTATGGTTACGTGGTCCTTTTGACATTAAGATGGCCCATAGAGGTGGATCCATTCTACCCTGACCAATGGTCAGGATATTCAAGCATACTTCTGCTCCTTTTTTTGAAATAGGACGTTTGACCTTGGGAGTGCCTGCTTTCAGGATATTTGGTCAAGGGTGGGTTCACTGCCTAAACAACAGAATGCTAATGTCTTGATGTCTCAAAGTATTGAAGCAAACAACTGTTCTAGTTGTCTTTTGAATCATGTTAAAGCGGTCTTTTGACTTCTTCCCCCTTGCTGCATTGGGGTATAAAGGTGTATGAAAAATTAAATGTGGATGATTTCAGTATTCCCTGGAACTCCTTCCCGGTACTATCCTATGTTTTCTGTCTTATTATTTTCACCTGTGTTTTCATTTATTTACTTATTTTCTAACCCCCATGCCTCTACCCTGGTAAGTGGTATTGTTGTCAAAGCTGGTCCCTGATGGGGAAAATGCCTGCAGTGAAAGCACACATCTAACATGCACTACTTTGAAAGCTAGGTTTGTATACGTGTAGACATATAAGATGTACATGTATGTGTAATTACACTCCTGTCAAGTCAGAACATGCTATCACTACAGTTTTCTCATGGTCCTTCCTGATGTAGGTGGGTCTTCTATCTATCTGCTGCTTTCATTGGTTAATTAATAAAGAAAACTGCTTGGCCTGATAGGTCAGAACATAGGTAGGCGGGGAAGACAGAACAGAATGCTGGGAAGAAGGCAATGAGGCAGATGCTATAGCTCTCCTCTCCGAGATGGATGCAGGTTAAGATCTTTCCAGGTAAGCCACCACCTCGTGGTGCTACACATATTATTAGAAATGGGTTAATCAAGATGTGAGAGCTAGCCAATAAGAGGCTGAAACTAACGGACCAAGCAGTGTTTAAAAGAATACAGTTTTCATGTAATTATTTTGGGTAAAGCTAGCCAGTGGCCGGAAACTGGGCGGCGGGAAGCAGCCTGCTGCTCCATCTACACCTTCCGAGTTCATCACCATCTAATTCAAGGCAACCATCACTTCCTTTTCTTTCTTAGTCTTCATGGAATGCTGTTTTACACAGAGAAGGTAACTTCAAGCTAGTAACACATAGCTTCTTAAACTCTGGGTCACAACCCTATATGGGGGTGTCACAGAAAATCTGACAATAGTACAGAGGTTCTGAATATGCAGCAGCCAAGAATCAATGCTAAAGCAAATGCATAACAAACTCTAAGAGCTTCAGGCAGAGCACCTCATGTAGCATCCTGCGACTCCACTACCTCCGTACTGAACCCAACTTGGGCACTTTATACCAAGAATGCCTCAAACCATACCACAAACATACTGACAAATTCTGCCCAAATGCCTTGGCTCAGACTCCACATTATTGTATGTTATGAATTGTCTTATTTTTATTGAAGTATGTACAAAGTTTTCTGTGTGTACAAAGGCATAATGGTTCAGAGCACAACAGAAAGTTGAGGCATTCAATAGTTCTCTGCTATTATTCCTGAGTGAGAATCAAATTAGAACCACACAGATTGTGTTGAAGTTTGATTTAAGAGTTGCTGGTTTGAATCACATTAAAATGCCTCAGCGTTGTCTGACTTTGGATCAATGTGAAATTTTCAACCATTTCGGGAATGGCACTTATCACACTTCTGCCATTTTGTACTGCAAACTTATATGGGGTACCACTCTCAGCATCGACAACTATTGAGTCAAAATATCAGTCAATGTTGAAGATAATTCGATATCTGTGCTACATCACACATTCACCAAGATTTAGTTCTTAATGGAAAAATAGATATGTACATCACCTCACTGGTATTCTTTTATAAACAGTAGACTCATATTTCCCCAAAGAAGTGTTATAAAATACATTTCTTTATTATTTGTTCTCACCTGATGTTTAATTTGGTGGGTAGGTGGCTGTTTGTTTGACACAGGATCTCATGTAGTCCAGGCTGGTCCCCAACTCACTATGTATCTGAGGCTGGTTTTGAACACCAGATCCACCCACCTCTACTTCCCAAGTACTAGAATTAATTCTAAGCATGCATCACTATGGCCAGATAAATGTTATACACCTGTATGCAAGAGTGGCTATAAAATATTTCTCAGGTAAAAAGGAGATGGGCCATGAGTGTGAAAATCTTAAGTGTCTTAGAGCACATCACAGGCAACCATGAAGTGTACAACCTGCCTTTTAGAACAATGAACTCCATCAGCCCTTTCTACACTCTTTATCATCATCTGGTGCTTGGCACATCTCTCTTGGATTGCTTGAGCTCTTTGAACAAGTTGGTTAATTTAAGCACTTTGTGCTTCATCTTCTCGGCCTCCCCAGCTTCCATTTTTTTAACTGAAGTTCCACATGGCTTTGACATGAACTTGTTATTGGCCACAGAGTGTGGACAGTATGGGTGCAGAGACAACTCACAACAAGTTGAGCCTGGAGGTTTTTCTGCACCCACCCATCCCCCAAAGGTTTCTTGGCCTGGCCTGCATTGCCCATTGGACACGGGGTAGAGCTGGAATGATAGGGACACCTGTTGAAGTTGTGATGCACAATGCACAGTTCAAGTCTCCTGTGAGTCATACAGAGCAGGGTCCCGCCCAAGCTGCCTTTGGGCCTGTGTCACAGGATGCCGAGCTGTGCACAACCCTTCTGCGCATGAGCTGGTACATTCCGCTGCAATAGGCAAGCTGTTGTTGGATTTTCAGCTTCAGGAGCCTGCCAAAGAAAAGTTGAAGAAGAAGAAGAAAAGAATCTGTAATGAATGGCCCTCAGGTCTGAAAAGAACCACTTGAGAAATTGTAAACATAGAAGCAAGTTTCATAGATGTCCTGGAACAAAACCATGACATCTCGGTGATAAGTTGCCCATCTGTGAATACAGAGAAACTCTGAAGGGAGAGAATTCTGTGAAGAGAGGCATCCCCGGGGTTTTGGGACCTGTCCAGGAGCACATTGTCCATGACAATGCTACATGAGTTCACTGCTCCCTCGCTCCTTGCCTAAGGCTGATGGGTAAACACAGGTTTTAGGTCCTTGCTAAGTATTCTAGAGTGTAAGATCACAATGGCTGAAATCCGTGCTGAGATCCCCTGGTGTTCACCACATAAAGCTGTGAGGCTTCAAGCAGGGGGCCTAGTCAACAGGCTGCTGAAATCGGAGAATCTGCTGAGAGTAACTATTCCCACTGTGGGAAACTGAGCAAGAAGGATAGAACAGCCGGGCGGTGGTGGCGCACGCCTTTAATCCCAGCACTCGGGAGGCAGAGGCAGGCGGATCTCTGTGAGTTCGAGGCCAGCCTGGTCTACAAGAGCTAGTTCCAGGACAGGCTCCAAAGCTACAGAGAAACCCTGTCTCGAAAAACAAAAAACAAACAAACAAAAAAAAAAAAAAAAAAAAAAGAAGGATAGAACACATGTGAGCTGACAACCCCTGGGCTTGAAACGAGCAGATGGGAAAGAATGCTGTCCTGGAGTCTGTTGGAAGAGGATGGAAAAAAGAAAGTGAGACAGATGTTGGAGACACCTTTAACCTCAGCACTTGGGAGGCAGAGGCAGGTGGATCTCTGTGAGTTCCTGGCCAGGACTGTTACAGAGAGAAACCCTTTCTCTTAAAACCAACCAACCAAACAAAACAAACAGAAAGAAAAATGAGTGGAAGGAGAGCCTGACCCACGTGGCCTGGTTTCTGGAGGAGTCAGTGAGGCAAGGAGCAGGAGGAACCATTGTCTGAGCTGATGATGCAGATGGGATACTCAATAATAAGGTAATGCTCAGAGCATTGAATGAGGTCCCTGGAGCAGTCGGAGATTAGTGTTTGGACTCATCATATGAGAGAGAAGAGATTGTCCATTCCCTGGGAAGACTGTTCATTCCTCGGGGAAAGGGCAAGTGTTGACTGAATTTTCTGTCCTGCCCACTTCCTGCAGTCGTTAAGTCCCAAAGAAATCACACAGAGATCTACATTAGTTATAAACTGATTGGCCCATTAGCTCAGGCCTCTTATTAACTCTTATAACTTATATTAGCCCAATATTCTTGTCTATGTTAGCCACATGGCTTGGTACCTTTTTTGGTGAGGCAGTTACATCTTGCTTGCTCTGCAGCCAGGTCAGTACTGCAGACAAAGCTTTCCTCTTCCCAGAATTCTCCTGTTCTTGTCGCCCTGCCTCTACTTCCTGCCTGGTTGTTTGTCCCGCCTATACTTCCTGTCTGGCTACTGGCCAATCAGCGTTTATTTAAAATATAATTGACAGAATACAGACTATTGTTCCACACAAGACAAGGCTTGAGGCCAAGTGTCCTTCCAGAGGCAAGGCCACTCTTAATCTTAACACGAGTCATGCCCTTGTGTGCTACCAACCCAGCACTAGCACACCAGCAGTTAGAACACCTGCATCCTCAGGCCCTTTACTTCTCTGTTCATTCCAGTGTCGGGCTGCAGCACCAGTCTCCTAAGGGATGAGGAGGATGGAGCTGGTAGGAGCTCCAAGCCGAGTTTGGCCTCTGATTCTGTGTAGCAACCCAGCTCCAGGAGTGACATTCCAGGACACCCACTCGTGCGAGGGGTTTGAGGTTGAGTGAAGCAGCTTGTGGAACCTGGCATGTGGGTTTCTAAGGGCATAATGAATGCAGGCTCTCTCTCTAGCCTTCTGAGGAGCCTGGCTGCCCACGGTACCTCACAGCAGAGAGGCAATGGTTGGGAGTACTGTGGGGAGGAAGACACCATCCTCTGACTTCCCACCCCAACCCAAGATGGATCCTTGCATGCCCTGGGCTGCGGCAAACCATCAGCATGGCGAGGAGGAGGCCCGTCTTTGCCTTCCCATGTGGGATCAAGCTGTTTCCCATGCCCGGGGGTACTGGAGACTTTCACACCTCTTCGCTCTGTTGCTCCGATACCTTCCACATGTGGGACACAAGGGAGGCCTAAACCATTTCCTTCTTTTACGGCGTTGATTGATTTCATATGCCCACTCCATGTGGGTCTGTGCTGCCGGAGGATCTTACACACCCGAAGCCCATCTGCGTGAGCTTAGCGAGGGCAGAAACCTGGAACCACACACGACAGAGCTCTGGCTCTCCACTCCCTGGCAGGAGTACCCTCCGGTGCAAGCTCTCATCCAGCTGAGTGTGTAACTGTGAAGTGGGCAGCCGCCTAAAAAGCCTCCCATAACTCTGGGCAGATTGCATAACCCCTCTGGCCTCGCTTTCCTCAACTGTGCAGTGGAGCTAACAGCAACATGTATGATAAGGATGGGTTGGGATGACGATGGTAAAAGCCTCAGGCATCATGCTCCACACTGGTTAGCCATTAATCACTCCATAGAGAATTCTAGCATGTGCCATTGCAGTCTTCATGCACTAATACATATGCACACCTGTACCCCACAAAACCCTTCACTGCACACCCAGGGAGGAAGATGAACAAGAAAGGGGGCATGAAGTCCCTGTGCTTGTTTGTCTGAAACCAACCTGCAGAGTCTCCAGTAGCCGGCCTCCCCTCTACCCTGCTTCCCGCCAGCTGTCTGGGCCATGTCGAGTTCTCCCACCACCCAGGCAGCCCCATCCTGAGTTGATTTAGGGAAAGCCTTTCATGTAGCCCCCTGGATCTCTAAACCCTTCATGGAGCAGATTTATTCATCTCTGTTCCCAGGCCTCTTTTAACTCAGCACTGGGGTTTGATTTGTTCCCTGCACTTCCCAGCTGAGTCTTGAGATGGGGAAGGTTCTGCTGATGGCGGCTGCAGATGTTCTAAAGCAGTGTGTTACAGAGTGCTTATGGAGCACAGCTGGCCCCCAGAGCAGGGCAAATGGGGCGCAGAGGGGAACGCTCACCTAGTGCTTAGTTGTGCTACTGAATGTGTGGCCCACACACTGTTTTTTATTGTTTGTTTGTTTGCTTGTTTGTTTGCTATTAGAAGGGCTCATAGCCATGACAATTAGGAAAAACAATATCCATTGCAAAAACATGGGTTACTTGGTTTGCTTATTTCTTAACAGATGCAATGCATCCTTGGGGTTTTAATATCATTGAAATCATAAAAATGGTGAGATGACCCCTGCATTTTCCTGGCTGCTCACTTTGTGATATCTGACAAGGTCACTATTTTATCTGAATGTCTACTTAATGACCTGGAAATGACAGTCTTTACTTTTCAAGTTGGATGGCCAGAGGGAATTAGAATGGCGTAGATAAGCCACTGTGCATGGCACACAGTAGGCTAACTACCCAAATCAATGAGATGCCCCGAGAGTCAGGCTGTAGAAGACATCTTTCAGAAGGGTCCCTGTTCTGCAGGACTTGCAATCTAGATCCTTTGCATCCTCACAAGTTTATTCCAATAAGGCCTGGACAGTATTTTTGACTTTATAAAACATTTGGTCTCTAGCAACCATTCCACTCTGACCTCACAACCCCAAAGCAGTTTATGTGCTATATGTAATGAATGGCCATGACTATGTGCCAACAAAACTTTATCTGTTAAACACAGATAAGATAGCAGGGTGCAATGTGTTCTGTAATCTGCCGACTGTTTTAGGGGGAATAAAAATCCAATAGGCAAAATAAGAACTATAGAGCAGTTGATAGAGTCCTGCCCTGGCATGAACAAAGCCCCTGGGTTCAATGCCCTACACCACATAAACCTGGAGGCATGCCTGCCTGTATCCTAGTACTTGTAAAGGCAAGAAACTCAGGTGTTCAAGGTCGTTCTTAACTATGGAGAGCCTGAGGCCAGCATTGGCTAGGAGAGACCCTGCCTAAAAACAACTGCTTGAGATGTTGCAAATGGGAACATCTAGCAAGGGAGTTGTGTTCATCCTTTAGTATCGTAGCTTTGGGTGTCCTTTGTGAAAATTTAGCTTCCTAAAAATATAAGGGCTCAAGTCTCCTATCCAGAGACCTACCATGCGACAGACACAGCCTCACTGCAGGGAGAACATAGGCCCATTACCCAGTGCTCTATGAGCCATGAGCCTCTGGACTGTTTTTCTTCCTCAGACTCTGAAATATAAACAATGATACCTCTTATGTCCCTAGATTAAAAAAAAAAAGATAGCAATAATGATGATAGGACTCAAACTGAAGTTGGAAGAATTAACACAAATGAGTGATTCTCAGCAGGGATGGTGTTGCCCAGGGACAATTCGGCAATGATTTTGTTTCTCATTCAAATTGCTGAGCAACATGGACCAAATTGCTCAATAATTAGACAAGGCTGTCACCAAAGTCACTGCATAGACGGACATGAGAGGAAAGCCACGGTGACCTATGAAAACCATTAGGTGAGTCCATTAGACTTGTGGAGACCATAGTTGTTGTCAGACACCCTGCACTGCACAGGACAGCTCCTCTCCCTCCCTACACTGCACAGGACAGCTCCTCTCCCTCCCTACACTGCACAGGACAGGTCCTCTCTCTCTCCATACACTGCACAGGAGAGCTCCTCTCTGTCCCTACACTGCACAGGACAGCTCCTCTCTGTCCCTACACTGCACAGGACAGCTCCTCTCTGTCCCTACACTGCACAGGACAGCTCTTCTCTGGCCCGTGCTGAGTTCTGCTGATGTTAAGAAATCCTGGATCCACAAATAAAAAGTATTTTACAGCTAATAGAGTTGATCTGCAGTCTTTATTATGCAGAAAGTTTGCATAATGCAGTTTTCCCTGTTGCCATATAGGAAGGTTGGAAGAATGAAATAATATACATGCAAAGCCAGCCTATGCTGGTCACTGTGTGTTGAGCAAAAGCTAAATCCTCACTGCCAGCTAACTCATTCTGGAGGGCCATGGCAGACTCCAGAACATTCTTGAGTTCATCCCGCCCATGCCCTCTTCCCTTCAAGCCTTGTTTCCCATGGCTGTCTCCTCAGCAGGCACAGGAGTGGCTTTGGACACCTTTCAAATGCGGGGGAGCTGGGAAGCCACACCTTGGTCTGCTTTTCTAGCCGCCAAATTATTAAATTCCTTTAGCTTTTCCCTGGGCTCTATTTTTGAAGGCTTTAATTATTTGGGTTTTCACGAAGACTCCCCTGTGGGTTTTCTCCTCGTTTGCCACATACCTCCCACGAAAGAACTCATGGTTTCTCTTGCACTTGGGAGGACTCACCCAGTGGTTTGGATGTCACATCTATGACTTGCTTCTCACATCTATCCATGCAGGTGGCTTTGGTGGCAGCTTGTCTGAATACTGGGGGAGTTCAGCCAACTTTGTATAGTAATGGGAGTGCAGAGTAAAACCCAAAGTGGTGTGGTTCAAGGGAATTTGCTTTTCCAGACCTAGTGAGGTTCCTAGCCACCCAGGGACACAATGTAAGACATAGGTGACAACTTTTCCTCTTTGCTCCTCATGAGCTGATTTGTGTGCATCTCCTCCAAAATGATTCCTTGAGCTGAGGCCATGACTCAGTAAGGAGCGCCATGCAAATATGAGGAGCTGAGTTCAGTCCCCAGCGCCCACATAAACAAAGTTTCTGCGGTGTGCACATGCAATCCCAACCGTGGGAAGGCAGAGAAAGGCAGGTCCCTGGGGCTCGCTGGCTAGCCAAACTACCTACCATGGGAGTTCAAGGCCAATGTGAAAACCTGTCTCAAAAACCAAGGCAGATAGCATCCTGGGGATGACACCTGTTATCAATTCTCTTCATGATATACAGAAACGGGGAGTAGCTGGGTCATGTGGTAATTTTAGCGTTATGAGGAACCACTGTTTCCCTACAGCAAGCATTTTGTGTTCCCAGTAGCCAACAGGGTTGGCAGAATTCTAAGAAGGCTCCTGAGAGCCATGGCTGCTGGGAAGCCGTGTGTTTGCCTCACTTCATCAACCATGAGAATTTGATTCTACATCAGTGGGTAAAATTCTCAAGTCCTCAGCTTCCTCCTTTGGAAAAAAGAAAGTTTATCCAGATGTTGACCACAAATTATGAGGAAATCCCAACTCAAAACACCAGGTACTTAACATTACATTAACACAAATGTATTTTTACATACACACATGTACATATACTTTACTTTGATACTTTATTGACATTAGCATATATGTGTATATATATAATCACACTCATATATAAATATACACATGTACATAATTTTTCCTAAAGAAATATGAACATACAACTTCTCCTCATCCAAGATAGGGAACTGACAACAGGCCAAAGAAATGATTCCATCGAAGTCAAACTTGATGAACCCAACTTGATGAACCACTGACTTTATTGGGATTACTTACATGAATATGGATGACAGGTTAGTGACAGGAGCCACGTCTTTCAAAAGTCCACCCCTTTTGAAGACACATAAAGCCACATTTCCAAAATTCTCAGCACAATGTGCAGGCAGTTGGACATATCATAGTCACTTCTTAAGTCTCCTTCCAGATGTTTTGCACCCCCACTATATCTATCTATCTATCTATCTATCTATCTATCTATCTATCTATCTATCTATCTATCTATCATCCATCTATCTATCTGAGATTACCCGGTGCAAGCAAAATAACGGATCATGAAACACGCAAAGAAGCCCACTTCAGAGTTTATTAAAGAGAAAGATGCATACACACGCGCCTGAGAAAGTTGATGCAGGGAGAGAGAGCAAGGGGAGGGTATGTCCAGACTTTAAAGGGTGCCTAGCGCATGCGCCCAGAGGCTGACATAGTACGTCACATGTAGGTGACAGAGCTCAAGCATGCACACAAGGGCTTATGTAGCTGCATCATACATAGGTGATGCGGCCATGCTTCATGTAGATCACGTAGGCCCTGGAACCCAGAAGTGCCAGCCACCACTCTCTGTGGCTGAAACCATAACTCTATCTATCTATCTATCTATCTATCTATCTATCTATCTATCTATCTATCTATCTTTTGTTTTTCTATGTATCTATCATCTATTGTCTATATATATCCATCTAATCTATCTTTCATTATTATAGAACATTTGAACAAACTCATTACTAGAATAATATGTATTCTATAATAAGTCTTCATAATATAGTTGCCGAATGGTTCACTAATCTTATTCATCTTTTCAGGGTTACCTGCTCCATAAGTATCTTTCTTTGCCAAAGTGGTATCTCCAGGAGAAATAAAGAAGATGACCAATAGATGGAACACAACTCTGGCAGTTCTAGAAATGCATTCTCACACTCTGTAGGAACCACGTTTTCATCCCATGTGTCAAGAGTCTATTTCAAACACGGTGCAACAGTTTGACTGTCAGCTAACTCTTTGACCTACAAGCATGTATCTAAGTACCATGTCCTTTGCATATTTATGACATTTTTATCCTCAGGACTTGGGCACTTGGTCAAGTAACCAATGTCAAAACTAAATAATGAGCTTGCTTTGTAGTTAATAAAATTCGTCCTAGATAGTAAGGTTAAGAAATGACGTCATTGCCTGGCCATGTTAGGAAGTTTGAAGAGAAATAGGTGGCTTGACTGGAGAGCTGGAGCTAGAAGGAGTCCATGACGTTTGCCTGGGGCTTTGGCAGGGATTGGCATGAGGTGTTTTGAAGCAGCGCAAGCTGGCATTTTTCTGACTGCTAATATTCAGTCTTCCCAACTAGGACACCTGGCTCCATGTCCCCAAACAGCCACTTAGATTTCTAGTCTGGGCTATTGCTGTGCAGAAGGTAAATGGGGAGAGCATGAGCTCTCCCAGGAAGAGCTGTTTTCTGTTTCCTCCGAGGTACAGCTCTCTTTGAAGGAGGGGTTGGTACTGGTGGGATGGGGAAACGGTGAAAAGGCAAAAAAGCAGAAAGGAAAATTAGGGTGGTGGGAAGTAGGAGTTGAAACAATGGTAGGTCCTAAAAACGTGTTCCAGAGGGACACTGTCCAGTGTGTCCAGGGACATGACCCAAGCCCATCCCCTCCCTGCTTGGGAATACTAATCTGTTGCGGACCTTTGAAAAATGGCTTCCGATTGGGTCCTCCCACCTCTCGGACTACAGTAGCTTCCCTTAGTTTAACTCTTCTGTTCTAACTGAAGTAAGTAGCTGAGCCACATTCTGACTTGCTCCATGGCAGAACAGCTATGCCTGGTAGGTCACCTTTCCTGTGACCACATGAGAACAACCATGTGTCAGTGTACTTTGTATAATGTGAGAAGCTACTCAAACCTAGTGTTTGAGGCTGCTGGATGTGAGAAGAGCCAGGGCCAGAATGAAAACCACAAAGCCCATGTCACCAAGACAAGCTCCTGTGAGACACCAGCATTTGTCTCTGTGACTTTGAGCCCCTCCATGTCTGATAGTTTCCCACGATCTGTCTTAGCTATGTTAGGTAAAGATAAGCAAATGTGGAGCCAGGCAGCATGGGAACCAAACGCGAGAGTCTTTTCTGTGTGAGAACAGGGAGAAGAAAGAGGGCAGAAGAGCAGGATGGTGGGCAGTGTAGTCACTGTGGGAACACAGGTGGTGGACAGAAAGACTTGAGGGCAGGACAGACAGAAGGTCTAGCCTAAGGAAAGGTCCACTCTGTGTGTCAGAGGGCACCTCAAATGACATTTCTCTACTATCTAATATTGACTCCAAAGTTGTTAAATCATCCCAGTTAGGAATCAAAAGTTCTCTCAACAGTAGACTTTTAGAAGGTGGCTTCTGGTTGGCTGGAACTTAGGGATGGCTTTTAGAAAGTGGCTCCTGGTTGGCTGGAAGCTTAGGGATGGCCTTCAGAAGGTGGCTTATGGTTGGCTCAAAGTCAAGATCATATATAGAAAAGTGCATTTTTACAAACTAAATCTTGGACTCATGACTCTCTCTGGCTTTGACTGCTCCTGCTGGAAGAGCACAGTTGTAATGGAGGATCTCACAGTCCTCATGTGTCCTGTGCTTAGTGGGGAAAACGTCAGTGCCAATTCTCCAGTGGCCACGAGCCCATGGAAGTCAGGTATCTGTCATCTACACCTCCTCCTTCCTCATTCCCTTGAGGGATCTTCTGGGCTTTTTCTTGTACATGCACTTGTATTTGCATGTTTATATGTGCATATGTATGTGTATACATATGATGTGCATTAATCAGAGGACAGCCTCAGGTGCTGACCTCAGGTGCTGACCTCAGGTGCTGTCCTCAGGTGCTGTCCTCAGGTGCTGACCTCAGGTGCTGTCCTCAGGTGCTACCCTCAGGTGCTGTCCTCAGGAACACCCTCAGGTGCTGTCCTCAGGTGCTGACCTCAGGTGCTGTCTTCAGGTACACTCACAGGTGCTGTCTGTCCTCAGGTGCTGTCCTCAGGAACACCCTCAGGTGCTGTCCCCAGGTGCTGCCCTCGGGTGCTGACCTCAGGTGCTGTCTTCAGGTGCTGACCTCAGGTGCTGTCCTCAGGTGCTACCCTCAGGTGCTGTCCTCAGGAACACCCTCAGGTGCTGTCCTTAGGTGCTGTCCTCAGGTGCTGACCTCAGGTGCTGTCTTCAGGTACACTCACAGGTGCTGTCTGTCCTCAGGTGCTGTCCTCAGGAACACCCTCAGGTGCTGTCCTCAGGAACACCCTCAGGTGCTGTCCCCAGGTGCTGCCCTCGGGTGCTGACCTCAGGTGCTGTCCTCAGGTGTTGTCCTCAGGAGCTGACCCCAGGTGCTGTCCTCAGGAACACCTTCAGGTGCTGCCCTCAGGTACACCATCCACTTTTCTTTGAAATGGAGTCACTGATTCCACACAGTTTAGCCAACTGGGGAGCTCTAGAGATCTGCCTCCATCTCCCCAGTGTTACATTTACAGATACTGGCCACCATGCCAAGCATTTATGTGGGTACTGGAGATCGAACTGGGGTCCTCATGCTTGTGTCGGAACCGCTTTACTGACTGAGCCGTCTCCCCAGCCCCACTCTATGGATATTCTTAGACAAACGGATTTACTCTCTAGCTTGATAGTGCAGACACTTTCAACTTTAACTTACTTTACCATTTCCCACACCCTGCACGTGGCCTCATGTAGGCCCCTGACCCTAACCCCAACCCTAACCCAAACTCTAACCCAACAGAGCACTCTTTTCTGACCTCAGCCTTCACAATCACTTTTAAAGTTCTTCTGGTAGCTCCAAGCCTCCATCCCTACCTCCAGCCCCGCCTCCCTCCAGCCTTGGCCCCGCCTCCAGTCTTGCCCCCTCCTCCAGTCTTGGCCCCGCCTCCAGTCCTGGCCCCACTGCATGGAGAGTCTCAGTTTTCCACAGGACCCTCTGCTCCTCTCTGCTTTCCCTCACTGACTCATCTTTCCTGGCTCCACTCTGACTCTTGGTTAAAGCTCCCCTGGCTTTGTCCTCAACGCTCCTCACATCTCAGGTCTAGGCACTGTCCTCAGAGAGCATCTTCACTCCCATGGCGTTAGCTATCGCTTCTCTGCAGTGACTCATCCACTTCTTCCCCAGTCTGATAATGCTCTGGGGTTTCAAACCTTTCTGTCTTGAACCTTTTCCACATTAAAGGCATCACTGCCATGCCTCCCTCCGAAGCCATATGTTTCTCTTTCTCTCCCATTTCTGGAGGCTACAGATTCCGTTGTCTTCCTCCTGGGTGTTGTCAACTTAGTTGTCCTAAGGATTGCTTTCATCATGCTGCTCCTGGGCTTAGGAGTTCCTGGTGGTGGGCTGCCGGGTCCTGATGCAGCCTGCTGGTAGAGCACTGGCTTGGCATCCATTGGGCTCTGGGATTGATACCTAGTACAGCCCACATATCCATTCGTGGTTTTCACAGTGATGAATCATGCTAATGAATCCTAGGTTCAACCTCCACAGCATCTGGCCTTACCATGAAGCTTCCTCTCATCTCCCAGATAAAGTGCCTTTCGACTCCAGTACTGTTGCTCCTCCGACACGCTTACCTTGTTTTTCTTGCTTTCTTTCATGCTAGGCCCCGCCCTCTTTATGACCACTCCAGCCCTCCCCCTCTTTCTCTCTTTTGTAAAAACCATTCCTATTCTTGTCAATTGGTTTTGACACACTTCTGTCTACAAAGCTGCCCGGCCTGTGCCAATCAGAGTCCCCATCCTAGGTTCATGTATGTGTCCAAGGCCCGTGAACATGCCTGTCTCTCCTTGTCCATTACACTCGTTTACCTGTGTAGTCATGCCTCGTGCACTCTGAAGCCCCAAACCACTTGGCACAGCTGCTGACTTTGAACATATGCTGTCCACCATGCCCAGCACTTATGTGGGTACTGGGGATTGAACTCAGCCTCATGCTTGTGAGGAAACCGCTTGTGCTGCAGGGGCTCAGCTAGTGAACAATGGGTCAGTACCCAATGAGATCAGCTCTGGCAGCGTCTCTCCTCCTTCCCATCTGAGGATTTGGTCACTTTGCTAAATCTCCTGCATGGACCATGCAAACAGACTGGAATTTCTTGTGCTAGAAGTCGATGACATGGAACACTGGGAGGTAGAAGAGTGTACTATCTGGGAAGGGTGGTCGTTGAGTGTTATTAGAATTACTAGGCCTTCTGACTGTTTCCAGTAGAAAAGCACAGCAGTATAGGACATTCCTGGTTGCAGGTTTGGATGAGGAGGGAAACACCAGGGAAGGTGTTTACAGTCAAGGGCATGCACAATGGGTTGAGCAAGGAATATGTAATACTGGTGGTGACCATCTGGACAGTTGCAGAACCCATGACCATAGCTGTCATGAATAGCCCTTCCTTTTTGTGCCGTGTATATATCCATATGTGTGAATATAGTGAGTATCCCCACTTTTTCCATCCCCTGCTCTCATGTCACATGAGATGTTGGCTGTATCATAGCATGTACTCTAGCATCACTCAGTTCACACCACCATCATTCCTTCTGTCTCCTGCTCTCATGTCACATGAGATCTTGGCTGTATCATAGCATATATGCTAGTATCACTCAATTCATACCATCATTCTTAACTTATAGGGTGTCAGGGAGAAGAAACATCGGTCAACACTTCTAGGTTAGAGTGTAGTACGCTTCCAGCTGTGCTCACTTCAACTGTACCACAGAAAGCAGGATGGCAGTCACATCGCTGTCTTCATTTGAGAGGCACTTAGGGGGATGAGACAGACTTAGAATCATTAATTTTATATGTCAACTTGATTGGACAATATAATGCCCAGATACTCGCTGGAATATTATTCTGAGTGTGTCTGTGAAGTTGACTGTAGATGACTGTACCATCTAAACTGACAGACTAAGCATCTCCCCACTACTATGATTTAGACATAGGGTGCTCGTGGAAGCCACCTGTCAATCTTGAGCGATTACGGCACCTGTGAGCGGTGGTAGTTAGGTCATGGAGGATGCGCCTTTGACGGCCATGCTGGAGTCCTGGCTTCCCCTTCTGCTCTATGTCCTTCTTGAGATTAGTAGTTGTTTCTGCTACACACACCTGACTGACAAGATGTGTTGCCTGGTAATAATAGGCCCCAAAGCAGCACAGCCAACCAAGCAAGCTCTGAAACCTCAAAGACTCTGAGCCATGGCTCAAGCTTTTCCCCTTCATAAGTTGACTTGCTTCTGGCATTTGTTGTAGTGATGGGAAACTGGATAATAAGCTGTCTAAGATACACAGTGCTCATTCCCGAGAACCACAGGCTGACCCTCCACAAACAAGAGGATGTTACCCCGGCCCAGTCACCTTTGGGCTGGGACATCACTCATTTCCTACTTTCTGGCTCCAATGGAAACATTAGCTCTTCTTGGATCTGGAACCTTCCGTCTTTTTCACTGAGACCGAGCATCAGCTTTGTCAGCAGTCTCTGCCCTGCTCCCTCTTTCCCTGAAGAACTCTGACTAATTCTGGAACCAACATTCCTTTTCTATGAAATAGAAAAAGTCCTTATTAACCCTTCAGGGAGAAGACTGGTTGTCAAGCTGAGAGACGGGAATGGATATTATGTGTGAGATTTTCAAATGTTTGCCGCCACCAGGATGCATCTGGGAAGGGAAAGGCACACAGACACCTGAAAAGGCTTCAAGTAGCTGTCTGAAGTCTGTCTGAAGGCATGATTCTAGGAAATCTTATATGTGAGCTAGAATGTGTGTAGAAATAAAGATACCTTTATCCAGACAAATCCATAAGGCCCATCAGCAGAGATTTCAGTCACAGAAGCCCTGACTGAAGAAGCCTTCCTTCACCCCACTGACAAGTGTTCATGAGCCTCTCTCTGCCACACCAAACATCATTAAGCAGCCAGCAGGCTCTCCCATTCTGGGAATGTCCAAGCAGCAAATACGCATAACACATGCAGCGGACAAGAAAGTTGAAATGGACCTTGGGAATGAAAGAGGATGAAGTTCCGTCTAAAATAATTTATTGGCATTTGGGACAAAAACTGGACCTCATCTTGTATTAGAGACTTTTCTGGTTGCTGTGAGTGACAGTCGCTGACAGAGCAGCTCTAAGAGATGAATGCTTTAATTCTAACCCACGGTTCAAAGGCATCCTCCGTCATTGCAGGGATGAAACTTTTACATCAAAAATATTACATACACGACAAGGCTGCCCACTCTCTCCATACCTCTTCAACATAGTGCTGGAAGTTCTAGCAATAGCGATAAGACAACATAAGGGGATCAAGGGGATTCGTATTGGAAAGGAAGAAGTTAAGCTTTCGTTATTTGCAGATGATATGATAGTATACATAAGCGACCCCAAAAACTCTACCAAAGAACTCCTACAGCTGATAAACACCTTTAGTAATGTGGCAGGATACAAGATCAACTCCAAAAAATCAGTTGCCTTCCTATACACTAAGGATAAGGAAGCAGAGAAGGAAATCAGAGAAGCATCACCTTTCACGATAGCCACAAATAGCATAAAATATCTTGGGGTAACTCTGACCAAGGAAGTGAAAGATCTATTTGACAAGAATTTTAAGTCTTTGAAGAAAGAAATCGATGAGGGCACCAGAAAATGGAAGGATCTCCCTTGCTCTTGGATTGGGAGGATCAACATAGTAAAATGGCAATTCTACCAAAAGCAATCTATAGATTCAATTCAATCCCCATCAAAATCCCATCAAAATTCTTCACAGATCTGGAGAAGACAATAATCAACTTTATATGGAAAAACAAAAAAACCAGGATAACCAAAACAATCTTATACAATAAAGGATCGTCTGGAGGCATTACCATCCCTGACTTCAAACTCTATTACAGAGCTACAGTATTGAAAACAGCTTGGTATTGGCATAAAAATAGAGAAGTCGACCAATGTAATCAAATAGAAGACCCTGACTTTAACCCACAAACCTATGAACACCTGATTTTCGATAAAGGAGCTAAAAGTATACAATGGAAAAAAGAGAGCATCTTCAACAAATGGTGCCAGCAAAACTGGATGCCCATCTGTAGAAGAATGAAAATAGATCCATATCTATCACCATGCACAAAACTCAAGTCCAAATGGACTAAAGACCTCAATATAAGTCCGAACACCCTGAACCTGATAGAAGAGAAAGTGGGAAGTGCTCTACAACACATGGGCACAGGAGACCACTTCCAACGTATAACCCCAGCAGCACAGACATTAAGGGCATCATTGAATAAATGGGACCTCCTGAGACTGAGAAGCTTCTGTAAAGCAAAGGACACCGTCACTAAGACAAAAAGGGAACCCACTGACTGGGAGAAGATCTTCACCAACCCCGCAACTGACAAAGGTCTGATCTCCAAAATATATAAAGAACTCAAGAAACTAGACCGTAAAAGGCCAGTCAACCCAATTATAAAATGGGGCACTGAGATGAACAGAGAATTCTCAACAGAAGAAGTTCAAATGGCCAAAAGACACTTAAGGTCATGCTCAACCTCCTTAACGATCAGGGAAATGCAAATCAAGACAACTTTAAGATACCATCTTACACCTGTCAGAATGGCTAAAATAAAAAACACCAATGATAGCCTTTGCTGGAGAGGTTGTGGAGAAAGGGGTACACTCATCCATTGCTGGTGGGAATGCAAACTTGTGCAACCACTATGGAAAGCAGTGTGGCGGTTTCTCAGGAAATTCGGGATCAACCTACCCCAGGACCCAGCAATACCACTCCTGGGAATATACCCAAGAGATGCCTTATCATACAACAAAAGTATATGCTCAACTATGTTCATAGCAGCATTGTTTGTAATAGCCAGAACCTGGAAACAACCTAGATGCCCTTCAATGGAAGAATGGATGAAGAAAGTATGGAATATATACATATTAGAGTACTACTCAGCAGTAAAAAACAATGACTTGAATTTTGCATGCAAATGGACGGAAATAGAAAACACTATCCTGAGTGAGGTAAGCCAGACCCAAAAAGAGGAACATGGGATGTACTCACTCATATTTGGTTTCTAGCCATAAATAAAGGACATTGAGCCTATAATTCGTGATCCTAGAGAAGCTAAATAAGAAGGTGAACCCAAAGAAAAACATATAGCCATCCTCCTGAATATTAAACTTCATCAGGCGATGAAAGGAGACAGAGACAGAGACCCACATTGGAGCACCGGACTGAAATCTCAAGGTCCAAATCAGGAGCAGAAGGAGAGAGAGGACGAGCAAGAAACTCAGGACCGCGAGGGGTGCACCCACACACTGAGACAATGGGGATGTTCTATTGGGAACTCACCAAGGCCAGCTGGCCTGGGTCTGAAAAAGCATGGGATAAAACCGGACTCTCTGAACATAGCAGACAATGAGGACTACTGAAAACTCAAGAACAATGGCAATGGGTTTTTGATCCTACTGCACGTACTGGGTTTGTGGGAGCCTAGGCAGTTTGGATGCTCACCTTACTAGACCGGGATGGAGGTGGGTGGTCCTTGGACTTCCCACAGGGCAGGGAACCCTGATTGCTTTCGGGCTGACGAGGGAGGGGGACTTGATTGGGGGAGGGGGAGGGAAATGGGAGGTGATGGTGGGGAGGAGGGAGAAATATTTAATAAATAAATAAATTAATTAAAAAAATAAAAAAAAAATACATAAGGGCTGAGGAAACAGCTTAGTTGGTGAAGTGCATATATGTAGGCAGAGGACCTCAGTTCTGATCTCCCGAAGTGACATAAGCAAATGGGTGTGGTTGCTTATGGGTCCAATCACAGTGCTTGAGAGGTAGGGACAGTGAGATCCCTGGGGCTCACTGTCTGTCTGCCCAGCCTAACCTTCTTGGTGCTTCCAAGCAAGTGAGAGATTCTGCCTCAAAAGTAGGGTTGAAATCTAGGGGACGTGGTGCAAGCAGCAGAAGTAGGCAGATGTCTGTGATTTGGGGGCCATTCTTGTCTACATAGCAAATGCCAGGACAGCCTGAGCTACAAAGAGGGACTCTATCTCAAAAAGATACGAACGTTGATGGTGTTTGGGAATGAGGTTGACTTCCATCAACCTTGTAACTCTTTCTGCATTGAGAGCTCACAGTGTCTTCAGTTAGATGGTGATACCATGGTGGTGACAATGACACAGATGACACTATGTCTCTAATTGTCTTCAGCAGGTAACTGGCCCAAATTACCCCAGTCACCTCTTTCACTATTTCAGGATGGCTTTCTTTTGACACCTCAGGGAATGTCCTCCTGACCCTGTAGTTCCATATTCTGAGAATAGCCTGGAATCCATCACACAAATCAAATCAGTGTGTGTGTGTGTGTGTGTGTGTGTTTGTCTCTGTGTGTCTGGATGTGTTTGAATGACTATTATAAGATGAAATAAAAAAATTATACTTAATATTAGTATTTCTGAAAAAGAGAATCACTTTTTTTTAAACAAATCACTCAGCTCTTCTAAAGCTGCCGGTAAAGTGTTTCATGGGATTTCGATTTACAAAAGGCTTAGGTTTCAAAAGACTACAACTTCGCTTTCAAGTTTAGAGCAGTTAAACAAGGAGCCATTGTATTCTCTTTTATGGGAAGTTAAGTAAGGAAAACTGTCTGATGGTTTTGCTGTGAATCATCCCCCTCCGTGACATTGGCATTCTCCAACTTTCTTTTCATTAAAAAAAAAAAAAAAAAAAAAAAAAAAAAAAAAAAAAGTATCTCTGCTTTTACTGCCATTGTGATTGTGCACAGGGAACATGAGGCAGCCAAGGGTGGCTTGGGACAGGTACGATGGACCTTTATAAAAACTTCTGTGGGCTGTGGAGCTAACAAGCACCAGAATCTGAATTCAAGTCCCATAACTCACATATAAAAGGGGGGCAGATGTAGTGGGTGCTTACACCCCAGTACTAGGGTTGGTGGATAAAAGCAGGTACAGGCCAGCCTCCCCACTAGCCAGCCAGTGTGAGACCCAGTCTCAAAACCAAGGCAGACAATGGAAGAGGAATCACCACTGAGATGGCCCCCACACATAAGGGCATACCTGTGTGCATGCATGTCCTCACAGGTGTTTGCTTAATTGAAATAACTGTAAATTCAAAGAAAATAATCTAGTCCTCTGATCCTTCACTCGGCTTCCCGTAATGACAGCGCCTTCCATAGCCAGGGGCGCAAGCCGACTGCAGCTCTCGTGTGGTTTGCATCTTCGCTGCATGCATTCATCCCCCCCCCATCTCCTGTTGTGTACCCACTTCTCTGTGTGTGCAAATGGACGTTGCCTAGAGTATAGGTCTGTGTAGCCACCTACACCACCGTCACACTGTCCACCACCGCAGAGGAGCCCTTCTGTGTTTCCTTCTTCAATCTGCTCCCACCATCCTTGTTCCATAGCCACCACCAATCATTTGTGCATCTCAACAGTTTTGTCCTTTCAGACACACCGTAGGAATGGAATCCAACAGTATGAGCCTAATGAGCTTTCCTTTGACAGTAGACATAATGTCCAGCATGAGCAATAGTTTAGTATTTTACATCTTTTCTTCTACTCTTCTTCTTTAGAAGCTATCATTTTATCCCATTTCCTTTTTTTATAAATATTAGGCACCGGGAGTATGAGAAATAATGAAAAGTCATGAGCAGATCTAATGGCACATTCCTGACCCCCTTGCTCAGAGTCACTCACTGTAGAGCCCCCTACACCCAGCATCACTCTTTCTATCCCCACAGTTTAGGTCAGGTCATCTGAAGGTCATGGGATTATAAACATAATCCACAAAGGACTGAATCAGAAGTTGGTTCCACGAAATTAAAATGCTTGACTTTGCTTGAGGCATCGATGGTGTCACTCCCCATCCCTAAGAGTTATGGGATGGATAACTTTGCAGTCACACACATATACCTGGCACCTAAATTTAAACAGAAATTTTCCACTCTTAACTCGAGCCGATGACTTCAAAGATAAGGAATGAAGTCATTTATTGTCAATCATTTCCTGTTTCTACTTTAACTTCTCATTTTTGGAGTTTGTGTTATGGTTGCAGAGTTTGGAATGAGCCTAGCAACTATTCAAAAGCTTTTCATGATGGAAGAGAGCATTTCTGGAGTGATCATGAATATTTTCATCAGAAGCAGGAGTAGACTTTAACAATATGAAGTCTCAACAATCCTGTGACATTCTTGAAGGAAGATTTCCACACTAAGTATTGGCAGGAAGAAGTCCAACACATGTCTTCTCACGTGACCAACTGGCTGAGGGAGGGTCACATCGTGTGGATGGGGGCAAGGACCCTGATCCTCAGCTGTAGACTGTCTTTGCATGAGGTCAGGAGATCATCCAAGGACCTGGAGACCTTGGTGAGCCCCAACCCGTATTCATTAGACCGTAGCAAGTCTTGAAGCACCTGGGATGGGCAAAACTTAGGAACAAGGAAGGCACAGTGTCTCACATGACTGGGACAGCCCAACATAAATCAACTGCACATCATCTTACATGGCTGGACAGCCCAACACACATCCACTTCACAGTGTCTCACATGACTGAACAGCCCAGCACATATCCACTGCACCGCATCTTACGTGACTGGATGGTCCAACACAGTCCACTGCAATCAGAGGCTTTGGGAGGAGGGCCTGAACTGTCATGCTCAACATAGTAAGTATAATCAAGTGACTAGCTTGAGAAACCAGAGACAGAAATCTGAAAATACTAATGTCTCAGGCACATTCATTCCCAAACCACCTTCAGTTCATCTTCATGAATGTATTGAATTTTATTTCTGGAAACTTTGTGCTTTAATTAGCAGCTCATCTGAGCTGCCAGGGCTGATTTTGTATACACCGGATTCGTGGCATGATTCATTCACTTCTGTACTCACAGATGAGCTTGTATTCATTTAGGAGTTTTTTAAAGTTTATTATTTTTGATTTACTGTTGTTCTTATCATCACTGGATTATTTTGATTCTGTTCTACTTGGATGTTTCCCTTGTAAGATATTTCTGTCAGTTTTGAACATTAGAGGCTTAGAATAGCCTTGAAAACTAGAAGATACCTTTCAAAGGCAGGTGTGACTTAGAAAATCTTGCCACCGTCCATTAGTGCTCACTGGTTGGTGTTTCCATCTCACAGGGGAGACACATCAAGTTCCCAAGCACAGAGTCTCAACTGTTGAGGGAAGGGTCTTTGTCAGGTGGCCCAGTGTGTACCAATGAACCAAGACAACTGAAGGCATAGACGATGTTTTTGAAAATGGACTGGAATTCTGGGATATTGAAGACACTGTGCCTCTAAAGCCGCTGCGGCATGGCCTTCCTAGGAAAAGAACCTCAACAAGTCCCATGGAAAGTAATGCAGGGGCAATGCACATCTCAGGGCTGGCAACTAACGCTTGGGTAAGTCGAGTCTTGGGCATCAGTTGCATGTGAGGTTTGCCTCTGCATCACAAATCTACAGATTTGAAAAGTCAAGCTTGGGCAGAGTCTCAGCTGTTGCTCACACTACCAAGGAAAGATCACCCACAGCATCTAGGGTGCTTACATTCTTCACATACATGCAAACAGGTTGAAGGGCTTAAACACTAGCAGGTGACAAGGAGGGGCATTTGTAAAACTCAGAGGGAAGGTGCTCCTGGAGTTTCCGTCGTGCCTGGGAAAGTGATCTGTGAGACTGTGAAGGAGAGAGCAACCAAAGCGCAAATGCGTTCCTAACACTGTGCACAGTCACCTGTGGACAAGCCGCACTGTAAGCCGGGAAGAAGTGGCTGGAGAAATGGACATTCTCAAGAGTCTGCTGCGAAAGATTCGGGCTTACAAGAATGTACTGATTTCTTCTTAATGGTGACAAAGGCAAACCAAGTCTCCTCATTTATACTTAGTGACCGACGGACCCTTCCGAAATGTTACTTGATAAAATGCAAAGAGTGTTTTAAGCACCGTCCCCATTGAATCTCTATTGCAAAATCCCCACCTCTTCAAAAATACAGTGGTTTTGGTTAATCAACTTTTCTCTTGGAATGTGCCTTCCCAGTGTGGAGTGTCCTGACTTGTAGCCATAATAAACAATCTTAAGAGATTAAAATAAGTGACTGAAGCCTCCTTTTCCATTTTCAGCAAGCCTTTGTAAGAATAAAAGAATCGTTCTCCTTAAATAATGATAGAATTACATCATCGATCAACCACAACCCCAGTGGATGGAACTCGAGGTGAGGCACAGTGTTTGAAAGGAATTGTTTCTTTGGAAAAAAAAAAAAAAAGTCAGTAATTAAAGTTCCAGACAAAAGACCTTCTCTTTCCATCCCAGCACCACCCATGCCACAAAACCTTACCAATCCCCACCCTGAAGGGAAAAGAACAAGTGCCTAGCTGGGGGAATCTGCTAAGGGTTTTGATAGGTTTCTCCCTCTGTCTAAGGTTAAAAATGAAACTGTCAGTCATGAGCTAAAGGCGGTTTGGGAGAACATGTTCTCAGGTAAAGCACATTGGAATACATTGGTAGAAATTTTGACCCTGAGATTTATCTAGTAGCACCTGTCCCTGTTTCCTGACCAAGGGACGCGCATCTGTCTTGTAGACACCGCGGGGTTGGTTTGCGGTGACCACTCCTGCTGACCATGCCAGAGTCACCACTGTGATGGGAAAGGAAGACAGAATGTGGCATTCCTCTCAGGGGAAGAAGCTCTTCAGGCAGCTGGGAGTTTCAATAGCATTTCTCTGGGTCCTGAAAACTGTCTGGGCCAGCAAGATGGTTCAGCTGGGGAGCACCCTTGCCACCTGAAGACCTGAGTTTCTTTCTGAGACCCACGGTGGAAGGAGAGAACCAGTTCCCTCCTGAAACCTGCCTCGTGACCTGCACACATGTGCCATGGCATGCATGTGCGTGTACATACATGTGGGCGTACACACACACACACAAGTATAAGCACACACACATACACTATTTTAATTAAAAAGTATGATTAAAATCTGGTCACCACATTTTCCCAGCATGCTTCCAAAATGATTTAATTTGTGCCAGGAACGATATGACTCTGATTATTGTGTATTTATAGGACTGAATGTGTCCACCTTTCTGTTGATGGGAGTGCCGATGGCTAAACATAAGAGCTCAATCACCAGGTCTCTCCAGATGGCTAGCCCTTAGAACTGAGTCTTCACCAGGTCTCTCCAGATGGCTAGCCCTTAGAACTGAGTCTTCACCAGGTCTCTCCAGATGGCTAGCCCTTAGAACTGAGTCTTCTCCAGGTCTCTCCAGATGGCTAGCCCTTAGAACTGAGTCTTCACCAGGTCTCTCCAGATGGCTAGCCCTTAGAACTGAGTCTTCACCAGGTCTCTCCAGATGGCTAGCCCTTAGAACTGAGTCTTCACCAGGTCTCTCCAGATGGCTAGCCCTTAGAACTGAGTCTTCACCAGGTCTCTCCTGATGGCTAACCCTTAGAACTGAGTCTTCACCAGGTCTCTCCAGATGGCTAGCCCTTAGAACTGAGTCTTCACCAGGTCTCTCCTGATGGCTAACCCTTAGAACTGAGTCTTCACCAGGTCTCTCCTGATAGCTAACCCTTAGAACTGAGTCTTCACCAGGTCTCTCCAGATGGCTAGCCCTTAGAACTGAGTCTTCACCAGGTCTCTCCTGATGGCTAACCCTTAGAACTGAGTCTTCACCAGGTCTCTCCTGATGGCTAACCCTTAGAACTGAGTCTTCACCAGGTCTCTCCAGATGGCTAGCCCTTAGAACTGAGTCTTCACCAGGTCTCTCCTGATGGCTAACCCTTAGAACTGAGTCTTCACCAGGTCTCTCCTGATAGCTAACCCTTAGAACTGAGTCTTCACCAGGTCTCTCTTGCTGCATTCCCGAATGCTTTTCTTGGTTATACTTGTCAAAAGTTATCAGAGATAAAAAGGAAGTACTGCCATGGCAAAGCAGATTTCGAAGTCTTCTTTGACTGTAGCCATGGACATGGAAAGGGATTCGTTTGAAATCTCCCTTTCTCTGAGCATCTCCTCCTCTGGGGCTCTTACAGACCAGCAGGACTTTGCTGTTGCTGTTGCTGTTGCTGTATGGAGACTCAACATGTGTCTGGTCCCGCAGCCAACTAGTTACCTTTAGACCCACAGACTCTTCCAAACAGGAGGCACGGTTTGCATTCCCTCTGTCCAGTTTCCTAAAAACTAAGAGGAGGATAATAATTCACAATAAGGAAACCCATGAGTTATAAGAAAAGTGACCCCCGAACCTGTGTTCATTCCAATCTGGTTGATGTCGACTCCAAGCTTACAACTGAGGCCAGATTTGATCAACTTTAATATTTCAAAGATTTTGTTTTGTGTTAGATGTACCGAGAATTGAACACAGGCCCTGCTCCTGCTGGCCAAGAACTCTGCCCCTGAGCTACACCTCCAGCCCTCTGGTTGCTGTTTATTTTTGGACAGGGTCTTGCTGAGCTGTCCTGGCTGGCCTTGAACTCACCTGTCTTCTCCCTGCCCCAGCCTTCCAAGTAGTTAGAATTGTGGGCTTGTGCCAGGAAGCCAGACTTCTGGGTTTTTATTTGTAAGATTTTTTCCCCAAACAGCTGTATTTAACAAAGTTGGTGAGGAATAAATTAAATCAGTCCAAAGCTTCCCATATATTCATAAGATGCTATCTAGAATTCCATTTCCCAATCAGGGTGATTCTGTAGCAATGTTTAAGTGAGACACATGAAAATGGGAATATAAGTCTTCAAGGTACCTGAGAAATGCACTCAGTGCCTGCAATTTTCTACATTTGGAATTACAAATCTCCATTTGCCTCTGTCTGGCTGAAAGTGTGTTGTGCACAGGGAACATCTGGACTGGTACATCAGCCTCCCCATGCCTGCCCTTCTGCACCCAGCTGTATCCTGATTCTGCTACAGCAGGACAAGTGGCCAGCAGAGAGGGAGCTACTGTTAGGTAAAAGGAAATTTTTACACAATAAAAACTACTTTTCTCTCTGTGTACATGTGTGTGCAGTGTACACAGACATGTGTGCGCAGATACATGTGTCCACAAAGGTGCAGAAGCCATAGATAGTGGCCAGGTTTGGGCAGACACAGCTTCCCAATTCATTTGCTTCTAATTTGTTTCTCTAATTTCTGTAGCTTCTGCAGGATGGGCAGGGAACCAGTTGAAACAGGCCTTGCAATAGTCAGGACGGTAAATGTGTAGAAGACAGCACAGCTCAGGCGTCCTGACATTCCTGAAGAGAATGTGTTTTATTCTTGTTGATCTTCGTATGTGTGGTACTGTGCAATATGGCATACATGTGTGTTTATGTGGTGTGTGCATTGTGTATGCAAAGACCAGTGCATGTGTGTGTGTTTGTGTGTGCACGCGCGCCACACGTGTGTAGGTCAGAGGTCATCAGCTGTCTCCCTACATCACACTCTACCTTACCTTTTAAGACAGTGTCTCAATGAACTTATATCTCACTGGATCTGCTATATCAGCTGACCAATGAACTCTGAGGATCTGCCTGTATCTGACGCTGCCCTAATTCAGAGTTAAGGTGATAGGAGCAAGCTACCAAGATATCTGAAGAGACTGCCCATGCCTACAGATTAGACCGCTTCCCTTGTAGGCTGGACTCTGCTGGTGAACAACTGCCATTACCCCAAGATTCTGGAACTGAATCCCACCCAGTGACACCTCACCAGAATAATGTAAACACAGTCAGGAATGCAAATTAATTTTGTCCATGCAGCCTTCTTATCATGATGACAATGACCTTTAGACATGCTGGGTTCCAGTGTGATGCACACCGAGTCTGCACACAAGATTGTTGTTTCTATGAAGTAAGAGTGAATTCTGTGCTTTCCCTTCCCCTTCTGTGTGCTGCACTAAGGTGGAATAGGGGAACTGGCTCTGTTCTCGTGAGCAACCTGGGTTTCCACTGGACATTCTGTGCTGTGTCCATGGTCCTCCTCCAGTGTCCCCACTATTTTATAACCATTAATCACTTCCTTCGGTAGTTAAATTAGGCCCCAGATAATGAATAGGATTGTTTAAACATAGCAATAGTTCTCAACATAGTAATCTCCAGGCTAGCCAGGGCCACAAGGTGAGGCCCTGCATCTTTAATACAAATGGCAGCAACAAGGTGAGGCCCTGCATCTTTAATACAAATGGCAGCAACAAGGTGAGGCCCTGCATCTTTAATACAAATGGCAACAACAAGGTGAGGCCCTGCATCTTTAATACAAATGGCAGCAACAAGGTGAGGCCCTGCATCTTTAATACAAATGGCAACAACAACAAAAAATAGTCTTTTAGGGCAGGAAATTGGGTTGCTTTTTCTGGTTACCTCTTATCTATAGAAAATATTTCTCTGCCAACAGACTATATTACCACTAGGTAACACGATTTAAAATAGCTACTTTAATCCTTTGGCCAGGACTATAGAAATAATCATCACTCTTTCTTCTTTTTCAGTCTGGGACCCCAGTCTGTGGGAAACTTGGGCCCATTTATTTCAGAAAGAGGAAGGATAGGAGGAGGAGAACAAAGGGGAAGATGTGAAGGGACAGACGAGGGAGAGAGGCAGGGAGTTCAGAGTAGCAAAGCCTGCGCCCCACGCCTCAGTTTCTCCATCTGTAAACTGGGGACAAGATACTCTCTTCACCTCTGCTTGAGGAGCACTCGGAGAGGGGTGAGGTAATGTCTGCAGGACTTCTGAGTGACTCAGATAAAAGGCAACGAAGGAAGAACAAAGTTTTTCCAGCAATGCTTTAAAGCTCCCTGGCGTTGAAAGGAGCTTCCCTGTAAGCACCCAGGAACAGCCGTAAAAGGGAACAAACACATCCTTCATCTCCCTTCTGACAGCCCAGACGCCTTTTCCCCAATGGTGTTGTCACTGTTTCATCGAGAGGCCATTCATTTGATTGGGAACGCAGTCGGAGGCACTGTGCAGCGGAGGGCGACAGGGGATTGAGTTGCCCCTGCTCTTGTCTCCCTCTCCCAAGCCTGTGCTAAGCCTTGGCAGCACTGAGCTCAGCTGGGGCTAACATGCCCACTCTGGACATTGATCTGAATCCTGTCTCCCCTGCTGGACCACAGGCAGCAAGTGTCAGGCGAGACACAGCTTTCGATGCCTGGAGCTTCGGATGGTGACTGTACCAGCTGGTTACTTCATAAACTACACATTAACTCATGAGTTAATGGCCCGGGTCCAGATGCAAGGTTGATCTCTGAGTGAGGACAGGTCTTTCTTGAAAAACTAAAAGACTTGATCATTTAGACTGCAGTTCGTGGCCTTCACTGGGTGCTACCTGGGTCCCTGGTGCATTTACCTGGGAATTCTTAATTTTCCTCTCTCAGAACCCCTCTTTATCCCATACAAATTTCGTACAACCCAAGATATACAAAGTATACAATCCAATTAAGCTTTTACTGATATATAATGGAGAGAATTCTTTAAACCAGGTCTCTGGCATATATACAGTTTTACCGTGTGTTGAGGACTGAGGTACTGGTAAGGCAGGTGTGCCCTGCTGTCTTTCACATAAGGAATTGAGCCTTAGCTGGGTATTTGGCGTTGCAGGACGTGGAGCATCTTCCGTGTTTTTCAGAGCTGATCGTTACCTTGATTTTGTAATTGTTAATGCTGAGAACTCGGCCTCACTGAAATATAGACTACAATACAATAGAAAGAAGTGTGACTGAGACTATTTCAGAAATTGTTGAAAATTCTTTACTAATCAGAAGCAAAATCCATAAAAGAATTCTCTATGAAACAACTTTGGCCTTTTTAAAGTTGTGTGTGTGTGTCTGTGTGAGTGTGTGTTTGTGTGTGAGTGTGTATCTGTGTGTGAGTGTATGTGTGTGAGAGTGAGTGAATGTGTTAGTGTGAGTGAGTGTGTGTGTCTGTGTGTGAGTGTGTGTTTGTGTGTGAGCGTGTGTCTGTATGTGAGTGTATGTGTGTGTGAGAGTGAGTGAATGTGTTAGTGTGAGTGAGTGTGTGTGAGCGTGTGTTTGTGTGTGAGCATGTGTCTGTGTGTGAGTGTATATGTGTGAGAGTGAGTGAATGTGTTAGTGTGAGTGAGTGAGTGTGTGTGTGAGTGAGCATGTGTTTGTGTGTGAGCGTGTGTCTGTGTGTGAGTGTGTGTGTGAGAGAGTGTGTGTGTGTGTACATACATATACCACAGCATGCATGTAAAGTTCAGAGGACAATCTTGAGTGTTGACCCTAGTCTTCTACTCTGCTTGAAACTAGGTCACCTGTCATTTATGCCAGGCTAGCTGGCCGTTATCTTCTCCTTGTGCCCTGCTTCCCATCTCCTCTGAGTTGTACTGGGACAGCATACGGCACCATGCTACCCGGCTGCATATGAGTTCTGGGAATCCAAACTGAGGACTCATAGCTGCCGGCCAAGCACTTTACCCACCGAGCCATCACCCTGACCACAGAAAGCGATTTAAAAACTGAACGTTCTAACGCAGAGGGTCTCAACCCTTCTAACACTGCACCCCCAATACAGTTTCATGTGTCGTGGTGACCCCAACCATAAAGTTACTTCTGTTGCTACTTCCTAACTCTAATTTTGCTACTGTTATGAATCATACTGCAAATATCTGTGTTTCCTGATGGTCTTAAGTAACCCTTGTAAAAGGATAGTTAGGCCTCCAGAGGTTTTTTCTACTTAGACCATTTTGATTTTATATGAGCAGAGAGTTCTATATGTACAGAAAAACCACAGTAACTCATGGCATGTTATAGTTGGGAACCTGATCTGATGTGTTTCAGTCAGAGTTTGTTAGCTCAGCATGGTGTGACATTATACACTGCGTAAAGCATGTGTGTTGTGTGTTCGGAACCAAGGCTGCAATGATGTCCCAGAATGCAACACTCAAACACTGCCAGAATCACCTCCAGCCCATCAGGTGTTTGATTCTCAATTCGTTTCTGGTTGCTAGTGTTCAGAAACACTTTCCTGTTGCTGAATTTTCCTCCACCTCCACACTGAGTTCTGGGACCCTACATAGAGTCGTGGCTCACTGCCCCCATCTGCACCGTGTCTACGACAGGGGTATTGCTCTTTGTCACTGGGTGTCTGGGAGGTGGAGGCAGAGGCTGGAGGACTTAGAATTTTCAGTTGGCTGCTGACTTGTAATGATGAGCTGAACATTAGTGTTGGGGGAGCCTGTGATCAGTTCTGTGGCTCCAAGGAACAGGCATTACTGGATGCCATTGCACAAACCAAGATATGCAGTCACCAGTGCTGTGGGACAATGGTCTTGTACTTGTACTGGTTTAGTAAAATGCTGATTGGCCAGTAGCCAGGCAGGAAATTTAGGCAAGGCAACCAGAACAGGAGAATTCTGGGAAGAGGAAAGGCTCAGTTGCAGTCATCATCCAGACACAGAGGAAGCCAGATGAGAATGCTTCGCTGATAAAGGTACCAAGCCACGTGGCTGACACAGAAAAGAAATATGGGTTAATGTAGGATGTAAGAGTTAATAAGAAGCCTGAGCTAATATACCAACTAGTTTATAATTAATGTAGACCTCTGTGTGTTTCTTTGGGACTGAACAGCTGCAGTTGTGGGACCAGGCAGGACAGAAACCTCTGTCAACACACTAGTACAAACCTGCAGCTAAACCTTTAACCAAACTTAGGGTCCCTCTGCCCTGCTCTTTCTGCAAACACATTCTTCCTTCCTGTACCAGGAGCATGGATTTGTTTCTCTCTCTGCCAAGTTTCTTAGTCACACATAAGTCTGTTGTAAATGCGGAGTGCTCAACCCTGGTGCTTTTAGGAGACAACAGTCAAGATATTTACCATGCCGCTTGGTCCAGCGCGGCAGGACAGGGTCAGCCGTAAAGCCAGCACCGAGTCGACCTTTCTATGAGTTTCAGATAAATGCAAGTAATTTTTACTATAACTAATATGTGGGACAACTTGATACTAAAAACAGCTGGTGTGCAAAGCTGGACCCTTGGACTTTCTGTGTGTAAATGTGTAAATTACATTCCAAAGTGTAAGAACTGCCAGCTGGGGAGAGCTCACCTACCCTGCTCACCCTCGGGGTAACTTCTCAGCAACTGTCAAAATTTGAATGAGACTGCATTGACTTAGACCAGTGTTTGCTAAGGTTTGTTTTATTTTCAGAGCCTGGAAGGTTATGTCTGGAGCAAGGATTTCACAGTCTGGTCTCTGAGAGCAGTGCACATGTATGGTGCACAGACACACATGTATGCAAAATACCCATACCATAGAAATAAAACAACATAAAAAGCAAGCCCGCGGGAAACTACAAGGTATCGCAAAATGATGCAGAAAGGGCGTCCATCACCTGGAACTAGAGTTACAGGGGTTCGTAGTCACCATCTGGTTCTGCAAATTGAACCTAAGTCCTCTTGTAAGAGCAACAAGTTCTCCAAGCCACTCCACCATCTCTCTAGCCACTGCGGAATTACCTTCTGTGATCACTGAGTGAGCACCCCTAGCTAACACTACCATTGTAAAAGGGCAAGACAATGGAAGCTAAAAAATTAATTAAAATTAAACAGCATCTTTACAGAAACAATAAATCTCAAGCGGGTTTGGTAGTGCATACCTATAATCCCAGCTCTTGGGAGGCTGAGACAGGAGGACTGTGATTTCCAGGCCAGAGCTGCATACTGAGACCCTGTCTCAAAAACACTATTTTTTAAAAAGAGAATCCTACCCTGACCACCATAGTATTATTTATAATGGGTGCTATTACCGATGTTGGTATACTAATCATCTATTATTAAAAGTAATGCCTGCACTATAGGATGGTTCACAAGCCAGGAAAGGGACTAGAGATTTAAACACATGCAGAGAGACAGACAGACAGACAGACAGACAGACAGAGGCATGGGTCATCCTTGAAACAAGAATGCCAACTTTATTGTGCTCCAGGGAAGCTTATAAAGGGATCCTTAACTGATAGCCACACCTCAGCTCTTGGGATTTGCAGCTGTAAAACCCACCAGAACCTACTCTCCTGCCATCAGGAACTCACGAGGGTCTCGTGCTCAGAGCAGCTGCAGGCACAGGAGAACAAGTTGTTTACTCTGTTCACTCCAGCAGGCAAAGGGTCTGAGGCTGGCAAAGAAAGTCAAGGGGCCAGGGGTGGGCAGCCCCCAACAAAGAAATACATCTTAAACCATCCAGGAGCTAGGGAGCTGGCTCAGTCAGCAAAGCGCTTGCTTTGAATGCATGAACCCCAGAAGCCATGTTTAAAATAAAAACTGGGACTAGTGACACGAGGTTATAACCCCAGCACCGGGGAAGCAGAAACACACTGGGGCTTGCTAGTCAGCCAGAGCAGCCTATTTGGTGAGTTCCAGTCCCACGAGAGACAGTGCCAAAAAAAATGGCTAGAACACGGGGAACAACAAGCATCCAGTATTGCCTCTGGTCTTAATCTTAACATGCACCCATGCGCACGCACACACTCACACACAAGTACCAAATGTATAAGCGGTCCTTGTGATAAACTAATGTTAATATTCCTCTGTCTTTGACTTCTCCACTTTTCCTTGGATTGAGCATGGTTATCCTATATAATCAGAAAGAAATTGCTTTTCAAGTGAACCATGACCCAAGAACTTGACCATTGCTACATTGTCAGAAGGGCTGACAAGGCGGGGACAAATGAGGGTAGAGACAAATGCCCCTCCTGAGGCACGCTCACCTGTGTGGGAAAGCATGACCGTCAATTCAGAATGAAGACATCAGCAGCCAGCGCCTCGGGCTCCCGTGCGTTTTGTCTAAATGACACAGATAAGTGTTTGTCCTCTATTTTCCACTCCACTAGCCAACTTAAGTGCCCTGTGAGCAGAATAGTCCATCTAATTCAGACTGATTAAAAAACCCAGCTTGAGTGCTGTGTACACCTTAGAATTTGCTGGCGATAGCCTTGAGCCCAGAGCTCACTTAGGAGTCGGGGAGCCAACAGCAGCACCTCCATATTTGCCTCCCCCAATGCTGCTTCTGAGTTCCTGCATCTTGTGGAGTAGCTAACCTGCCCTGAGGTGTTTGCTCTTCTGCACCAAGGCCATGTGGCAAGGGTGTGCCCTCTCCCCTTGAGAACCTTTGTTTATGCGGTTTTAATATATATGCGAACATTGCTAGTGCAACGAGTCTGGCCAGGACAGACCCAAACGAGATCCCATCCAGTTTCAACAGCTCTGAGCACCGGGGTTTGAAGAGACTGTTGCTGTAACCCTGAAATGCAGCCCTGTGAAGTGGCCGCCCACACAGGAAATAACTTGGAACAGGTGGTCCAAGGAGCTTGCTGATCTCATCTGCCTTTACTGGGAAGGTTTGCGGGCTCCTGAGTCACTGCATAAGTATGAGCCTAAACAAAAGGTTCTCAGATAAGCGGAAGTCAGGAGGCAAGGTGGGAAGAGGGCTGTCTCAACGTGCTCCCTGGGCAAGCCCACTTGATAGATAAGGTCTCTTGGGAAATAATGCCCCCTTGGTTTGTGACTCCCTGAGATCCCCCAGCACCCAGTGGCGTGATGAGCAGGCACAGGTGGGAAGACGTCCCCTGTGTTGGAAAAGACAGCCTGGAAGACTCAGTCACCGCACAGATCGCTGCGTGAGTGCCCGGCATGCTGGTGTCGCATTTGAACTTCCTATCTCTGATCTCTTCCCAAGCTGGAAGGTGCTGTCCTCATTGCTCCCACATGACTAACCATGGGACCCAGCTTTGTCTCTCAGTCAGGGGTGCCACTGCACTAGGGGTTGAATTGTGTCCCTCTAAAGAAAAACACACTGGAGTCTTAGCTCCTAAGGCTTTCAAATTCTTCCAGGGTCATTGCAGGTGTTACTTGGTGAAGTGAGGTCAGACTGACTTAGAATGAGCCACATTCAATACAGTGTTGGGTTTCGTTTTATAAAAGGCCGTCAGGCTGGGGTGCAGAGAGGGGATCTCCATGTACAAAATATCCTGTCCAAGACTCTGGCTTCGAGCCAGAGTACCATAAGAGAAACGTAAAGATAAGGAAAAACAGTGAAGGAGTGTCCTGTGTACCAAGAGAGGCACAGAAGCAGCTCCGGCAGCTGTGAGCAGGAGAGGGAGGAAGGCAACTGTGTGCCTCAGAATGCAGAGACAGCTAGTGTGGACAGTGTTCTCCTGCAGAGCTGTGAGCACAAGCTGCCTTTTATTCTTAATGGGTTTTGTTGGTTTGTTTGTTTAAGACAGGGTCTCTCTGAGTTGTCTAGTCTGGCCTTGAACTTCTGCCTCAGCTGCTCCTGTAAATGGAATTACAGGCCCGTGCCACCAGGCTCAGCTCAACAGCACATTTTCAGACACCGCTTGCAGGATGGGAGTGTAGCTCAATAGTGGGGTGCTTGCTTTCAGCACAGGAGGCAAGCGCAAGCAAACAAATGCCACACACACACACATACACACTGACACACATACACACACATATATGCTTACACATACACACATATGCATTATCACACATACTTACACACACTCACAGACACACACATACACTCATAAGTACTCAGACACACACACACATTACCCAAACATAAAATTAATTTCTAATTTAAAAGTAAATAAGGCCAAAAAAAGACTATCGGTGGATAATGCGTGTGTTTAAAGGATGGTAGTGTGGTGTCCCAGCATGCCAGGGCCCTGGATTCAGTTCCCAGCGCTGAGATGATTCACTGTCAATGCCTGGTGCCTTGGAGATGGGAACAGAAAGAGCACAGGTAAATGGCAGGAGGGGAAAGACATCTCCAGCCCCTCCCACAGGTCCTCAGTGTGATTTTGCACACCCTGCTCTGAGCTTTCTCCCAGAGGAAAAGTCCTTCTGCAGCTTGGTCTTCCTACTGTCCACTCTGTGCCATAGACACTCTGTGTCCATGGATGACGCAGAGCTGGGCTGGGAGGAGTGCGGAATGACTGCAGCTTGCCTTAAACTGGAATAGACAGCGGACATGGGCTCAGCGGCTCTCTGAGAAAATGGGGAGATGGCAGCCTAGTCACAGGACCCCCAGGAGAATCCCAGCTATGATTCTTCATACCAATGAACCAGAGAAGTCCAAGGCTGAATAAGGATGGGGTCCTTTCTTGTGATTCTGTTTTTATTCTATTTGTGTATGTATGTATTCATGCATGTTTGGCTATACATGTGTGTGCTGGCACACATTCACGTGTGCATTTAAACTGTCAGTCCCACCAATCGAGAATAAGACCACTATTATGGTTTAAAGTTAAAATTGAAGCAAGCTTTAATTAAATAGTGGCAGGTGTTTGGACTCTGGCTAGATCCATCTGTAGGTTTCCAGAAGATGGCCCCCACTCAGGGTTTACAGCCACTTAAAGTATTTCTCGCTAGGTCAAATCAGGGGCAAGCATAATCCTGACGTACTTCCAGCCTACATCCAATCAGGGGCAAGCATATATCCTGATGTACTTCCAGCCTACATCCAATCAGGGGCAAGTGGTACATTCTAATGTATGTCCTGCCTGTGAACCTCCCACCCATGGGATCAAGTTCATCCTGTGCAGATGGGTCAAACAAACTGATTTAGGGGAGTGAAAAACAAGTGTCTTGTTATCTCCCGTAAACAACAGCCTTCAGCATTTCAGGGGCCAGGGGCTTGTAGATCAGAGGCATTTTTGTTTCCCGGATCTCTAAGGCATAGGAATTAAAACTTAAAATGTAACTGTGGCTGTCACATTCACATACCTGCAGAAGCAAGCGAACAGTCTCACTTCTTGTTCCTTAGATGTGCCCACCTAGATTTCAGAGAAAGAGTCTCTCCCCAGCCTGAAATTCGCCAACTATTATAGGCCGGCCACCACGCCCCAGGAACCCTCCTGTCTCTTGTCCCCGGTGCTGGGGTGGCAAGCACATGCCACCTCACCGGACTTTGTTTTTAAACCTGAGGTCTGGAGAGCATACGCAAGTCCTTGTACTCTCCAGGCAAGCACTTCGCTGAGCTACTTCCTCAGCCCGGGTGATTCTGTTCTTATACCAAAATACAGTGCGCACAATGAGCCTCAAAAGTCATCAGTGCAATCTGGGGCCTCTAAGGGCATTCCGTACCAAAGACGGTTAAGAACTGAGGCCCAGAGAGCAAGCCGCTCCGGCTATGGCTGTGTAAGTGCTGCGAAGTTGAAATGCCTGGGTCAGCTTTGTGTTTTTATAACCATCTGCATGGTTTCATCCAGATGGCTTGCTTGGGTCCTAATTGTAGAGACCTCTTAAGTAAAGGTATTAAAGAGTCAGCTTGACTGGTGCACAGTGCACTTTTTATGAGAAGGCAGACACCTTGTGATTGTAAGAAGTTCAAGGGCTCTCATGGCCCCAGCAAGCACAAGGCTCCTCTTTGAAACTCGACCGGATGGAAGCTCTGGGATAGAAGATTAATCACAAAGTTGATAATGTTTCAGCATCATAAAAAGTTAAAAAATAAATCTCTGCAATAAGAAGTCACCCTCTGTAGCCATGTTCACCCAAGCAGGTATGGGAAGTGCTTCTTCTGGTGACCTATGCCCTCTTCCTCCTGGTTCAGGTTGGGTACCAGCTTCCTTTCCCAATGTCCTTACCAAACAGCCATCTTAAAGCTGGGAAAACAGGTCAGTCTGTAAAATGTTTTCTCTTCTAGCACGAGAATCTGTGTTCGAACCTCAGAACCCTTTAAAGTAGCCAGGCTCCTGGGAGTGTGTGTTTCTAATCCCGTGCTGGGGAGGCAAAGACAGGATAATCCTGGGACTTGATGACCAGACATCTACCTACCCAGAGTCTTTAGTCCCAGAAAACACTCTGTCTCAAAACCCAAAGTGGATGGACCCTGAGGAATGACTCCTCAAGTTGTCCTTTGTCCACACACACGCACACACGCGCACACATACACACACACACACACCTATGTTTGGCCTCTGTGAGTGAAAATCATCCATCTGTATGATTTCTTATATTTTGCCATCAAACAATCTGTTATTTACACATTTGCCTTCTTCAGCCACACGCATGTCAAACACTTGAAATATGTTTAGCATTAAGTTAAAATTAGAATGAGGTCAAAGAGTCACCTGAGTAGAGATCCAATCCCAGCCACTGCATGCGAACAAATTTCTGGACTCTAAACCCAAAAAGAAATGGAAAGCACAGCATAAATTAGAGGACTCCTTTACAACCAATTTGAACTACTCTTCATAACTATACAAAATTTAAAAGATTGAGTGCAGGGTAAATGGCTGAAATAAAAATATCTTTACATGGGGCGGTGTGGTTAACTTACCTGAAAAATTGGACCAGAGTTCAAACTATCAAAATTATTTCCATGAGTGCAAGAGACCTCCAGGATGGAATAAATATGTTTCAAATCTGAAGTTTTGACCCATCATTTGAAATTCATTCTCTCTGGCTTTTCCATAAACCATGCCAAAGAAAATAAGAGAGCCAGCCCGCACCCACACGTGGTGCCCCCACCTCACCCACCGGACGCACCAGTTCTCTGATATTGCCATGTGGCAACTCACTCAGGAAGATTCTCAGGGCTTCAGAGCTGGTCCTCCTGGCGTCTGGTTTTCATTGATGAAAGCAGAAAATTAGCATCCCCGTTGGCCGGGTTCTGCCTTGTGTCCCGGAATACATCAGGGGCTCCTTGTGAGTTCATTTTGTACTTTGGCTTGATAGAACAGCTTCCCCTGACCTCACAGGTTGTTCCCAGCCAGAACAGTTCATCCACGGTCGTAGCAGAAGAACTGAGCCTTTATTCTCCATGAGGACTAACCATGCCCTAGCAAACCTATAAGAGAGGCGAAAGTCAGTTAAATGCTCTTCAGAGTGGAGGAAAGCTGGATAAAGCCTTCGTGGCATGTTAAATGTGAAGATGCCACATTGAGTTTGGAAAAGCCCAAAAGTGGATGATAACCACTGTCATAGATTGTAGGCCACGGTCATAGGATGATGGCCTCCTTGTCATAGGTCACCGTCAAACCCTGACCTTCAGAACTGGATGTGAATTTTTACTTCTAAGCCATGAGGAGCCTGAGCAGAACGGCTTTGTGGGGTGTGTTTGTGTTTTTCCAGGCTTACACGAATCCTTTATAGTATATTAATATCAGGCGTAATGTCAACATTTGGAAACTGTTCGTGACTGACAGGGCTGGAAAGGCATATTTCTCCAGCAGCCTGTTTCTATCACTGAAGACATTCTTCAGCACACAGCCCACCATATGCTTCCTCCCCTCTGCGCCCCACCTCCCAGTTCTCCAGAGTCTTTGGCACATTGGTTCCAGTTGGTTTCAGTATAAATTTCAAATATAAAATGACAGATCCAAACACCGAAACCAGCTAAGCCTGGGTGCCTGCACTCGGCCCTCGTGAGGACGTGTGAGGCCTTGCGCCCCTCTTGGCTGCAGTTAAGGAACACTATGATAGTAGGAGGTCTAGTGAGGATGAGCTGTACGTGTCGGACTCTGGATTCAATATGTTATGTGTGTTAGATAGTCCTAAAAACCCCGTGAAGGGCTAAGCTGGAAATCGGAACACTGAAACAGCCTCAAATGTTTGTGCAATGCCCCAGGGTTATTGTTGCTATGTGACACCCAATACCCAGCTCCATGGCCTTTATTTCTCCTATAGCAACTGTGCTGGGCAGTTTCTGTCAATTTGACACAAACTAGAATCATCTGAGAGGAGGGAGCCTCAATTTGAACTAATGCCTCCATAACATCAGACTGTAGGCAAGCATCTAAAGCATTTTCCCAAGGTAGGTGGTGCCAGTCCTGGGCTAGTGATCCTGGAGTCCAGAGAGAGCAGACTGAGCAAGCCAGTAAACAGCACCCTCCGTGGCCCCTGCATCAGCTCCTGCCTCCAGTTCCTGCCCTGTGTGAGTTCCTGTCCTGGTTTCCTTTAATGATGACTGTGATGTGGAAGTGTACGCTGAATAACCCTCTCCTCCCCAGGTTGCTTTGGTTTCATTGCAGCAATAGTAACCCTGGCTAAGACGTGACCTACACAGGCAAATGCCAGCTCGTACTCCCCACACCCGCACGGCTGCACAGCCATACCTATGCCAGCACACAAGGCTCTCTGTAGGCCTCGTGGTTGTACAAGCAAGGAAGTAAGCCCTGATTCCTGCTCTGAGTCCTCACGGGTTGCTAGAGGGTTTCTTTTGAGGGGGGACTTAGTCCATCACTGCAAAATGTTTTTAAACCACATCTAATGTCTACCCAGCACCCCACACTTAGGTGACACAGAAGTCTGCAGGGAATATTTATTAAGCATGTGGTGTTTATAAAACATGTATTCTTTGAATGGATGCACGAATGTTCATGGATTCTTATTCTCAAGGCCACTTGTTACCCCTTATCCAGCCACCTTCTAACATAGACTCTTGACCCTTCACGGGTCATTCAGGGGTCATCACGTAAAAAATGTTTGGGAAAAGTCAAAGGAGCTAAGTGCTTGATTCAAAAGAGGAAGGAATCCTTACAACAGAGAGTTTCTCAAAACAAGAATGGACAGAGTAGGAGAAATAGAAAAGTCATCTTTACAGACACGTCTCGGGAAATTCAGCCATCTTCCCACAGTGTGTGTGTGTGTGTGTGTGTGTATCAGTTTGCTTTCTGTCGCTGTAACAAAGTACCTGAAGCTGGATACTTGCAATGAGAAGATTATTTGGCTACAGTTTGGGAGGAGGGAAGCCTGTGATCAGGCAGCCGTATCTGTGAGGTGTCTGGGAGGTCTTCCTGCAGCATTGTAGCTTGACAGAGAAGCAGAAGGGGAAAAAGTTACACCCTGAAGGGACATGGCCTTATGACACTGCACTCTCCAGAGAACTTACTCATTCAGCCCTAATCCTTTCCAAGGGTGTTGCCCAGTGACCTAATCATTTCCCACTAGGCCCCACCTCTTAAAGCCCCCATCACTTCCCCACACATGCACACTGGGGAGCAAACTTCTAGCACAGAGGTGCATTGGAAACATAGTCAAATCATGTCGAAACCACACAGTGTGATCCTCCCGGTCTGCCTGTCCCTTCCCTCCGCAAGGACTGACAGGGCTTCTCTGTCTCAGAAGCACAACAGGGTGATGCTGGAACGGAGGGTGGAGTCAGGAGGGAAGTGGACTGGTACTGGCTCTCAGTGTTGGGTGACCTCCCACCTTAGAGAACATAGGCCTAATTTACAGTGTAAAGCACCTGCCCAGCAGCTATCATGTAGAGCTCAGGCTCGCCTGACAGCCGACAGCTGGGATGCCAGAGAAAAAGCCCAGAACTCCCATGAGAAGTCAAAAATTAGCGACAGCTTCTTGGTGTTCGCTGGAGATGAAGGTGGGCTATGTTGTCCTAGGACAGAGGAGGGAGACTTCTTTCTCTCTAGGGTGACCTCTTTGTCGAGTATCACAGGAACCCCCGTGTCCTAAGCTAACTGAAGCAGGCGGTTACCTGCTACCTACGACCCATGACAATCTGAAGGCCTTGCCTCTGTAAACCATTCCCAAACTCTTGTGTGCTCCCAAGGCCCTGTTTTCACAAAAGAAACTTGAAGAGCAGGGAAGGAACATGACTCTCTCAAGACAAGAAGGCTTCCAGGGGCTGCACTCACAGTGGCTCCAGCTTGGGACCTGAGTGTCGATCCTGGGATTTCAGCTGCAAGACCCCACAGCATTGCGAATGTGCACTATCTGTAGCTGAAGACTTCAGCCTGTTCCTCTCTAGCTTCGTTTTTTCTTATTGCCCACAATTAGTCCCCTTCCTCTTCACCCCTCACCGCCCTAACAGCTGAAGCGCCTGTTGAGCCGCCGTAATTCATCGCTGGAAAGGGGGCCCTGCTAATTAGACGTGGCTCTAATTAGAGTAAATGTAATGTGGAGATTTGGCCCACTTCTCCACTGCTGTAACGAGATTTACACGCTGACGAAGGAAAGTGGATAGCTTAGGGTGTGGGAAAGAGCTGAAGAAGATGAAAAGCAGCAGCAGATGAAAACATTACTTTAACAATAAGTAGAGCTGGGAGGTGGCTCTGTGAGGAAAGGCACGAGCTGTCTAAGCCTTATGACCTGAGTTTGATTCCCAGAACCCATGTAAAAAACAAATGTGTTGGTCATTCACGTCTGTAACCCCACCATTCATACAGAGAGAAAAGAAGGCAGAGAAAAAAATGCCAAAAGCAAGCTGGCCTGCTGGCCAAAACCATGCAGTCCAGAATCAGGAATAAGGAGCAACCCTGCTTTAGCAGGGAGGAAAGCAAGAGCTAGTTCACAGGAGCTGTTCTGTCCTCTGAGCCATGCACACGCCATGGCATGTGCAAGCCCACAGTAGCATGCACACCTGCATACAATCACACACACACACACACACTGAATAAATAAATACAATAGAAATTGTAATATGAAAAAAATCACTAGAACCTTGCAGATACCTCATAAAAAATTTTGAAGACTTGTTTTCTAAGGAATTGAAGACATTTGTAAAACTTAGAAAATAGCTCTCATGTGGGATTCCCCTCCATCTATTGTGAATGTGTTTTATTACCATTGGTTAATAAAGAAGCTGCTTTGGCCTATGACAGGGAAGACTATAGCAAGGCAGGAAATCTGAGCAGAGATATATAGAGAGATATATAGAGAGGTAGATACCATGTAGCTGCCAAAGAAGAAAGACTCTGGAACCTTACCAGTGAGCCACAGCCTCATGGCAATACATAGACTAATAGAAATAGGTTAATGTAAAATGTAAGAGCTAACTAGGAATAAGCCTGAACCATCTGCCAAACAGTGTTGTAATTAATACAGTTTCTGTGTGATTATTTTGGGTCCAGGTGGCCAGGAAGTGAAAGCGCAGCCTTGGTTTAGATAACTCTAAACAAAAGATTCTTAGATTTGTACTTTCTACTATCAGTACAGGGTACAACTAGAACAAGGCCAAGTATACATGTCATGAGAACACAGAAATAGTCTTTCTGTCTATCTAAACACACACACACATACACACAATTAAATACTCCAATACCAGGAATAGATATGGAGGAATAAAGGGGTTGGTAAATAAAATGTGAGAATGAATGAGAATATACTGCCTAGGATGATGGAAGGATGAATGGATGGATGGATGGATGGATGGATGGATGGATGGATGGATGGATGGATAGGTGGATGGATGGATGGATGGATGGATGGATGGATGGATGGATGGGTGAATGGATAGGTGGATGGGTGGATAGGTGGATGGATGGATGGATGGACGGACGGACGGACGGACGGACGGACGGATGGATAGATGGATGGATGGATGGATGGATAGATGGATGGGTGAATGGATAGGTGGATGGATGGATAGGTGGATGGATGGATAGGTGGATGGATGGATAGGTGGATGGATGGATGGATGGATGGATGGATGGATGGATGGATGGATGGGCAGATGGGCGGATGGATGGATGGATGGATGGATGGATGGATGGATGGATGGACAGATGGGTGGATGGATGGATGGATGGATGGGTGATGGATGGATAGGTGGGTGGATGGATGGATGGATGAGTGGATGGCGAGATGGATGGGGAGATGGATGATGATAGAATCCATCCCTTTCTGGATAAGATACTATTCTGACAGAGGGCTATGATTAGTTAAGCACACTGCTGTCAAATCAGTTGCTGATGGGACATAGTCTGCTGATCCACAGACAAGGGAAGACTTCTTTGGCCTCTTGCTCATTAGCATATGTCATCTTGAAGGAAAATGCTTGAGGGATATTTTTGTGAATACATCCCTCCAACTCCTTTATCCCTGCTCTTCTAGAGGACCCAGGATCAATTCCCAGCACTCACATGGTGGCTCTCAACCATCTTGAATTTCAATTCTAGGAGATTCAATTCCCTCTTCTGGCCTCTGAACACTAGGCATGCATATCGTACACAGATAATACATCAATACATGCAAGAGAAGCATTCATAAGCACACGCATGAGAGTGGGAGAAGGAGAGATTGAGAGAGAGAAAGAGAGAAATTGAGAGGCGAGCAACTGGAGAAGACACAGAACATTGAACTCTCATCTACAGACACACGCACGCGTGTGCGCGCAGACACACAGACTCACACACACACACATTCATTCAGATGCCTTCACAAACAAGAATACTTACAAATGCATAAAAATAAAATAATGAAATACACATAAACAGAAAAGAAAAAATGTAGTTCTTTGAGAACCAAAGAAATAGGTTTATCTCTGGAATAAATCTACTTTTCTGTGTATTCAATGAAGAACGGTTTGAAAGCCCTTGGCCAGCGTGAATCATTGCCTATTTCCCATGAAGGCTGGAGCCACTCATTCCTGCAGGTGGGGAGAAGCCAGGGAGCTGTTTCCTGGCTGGCTCAGTATGTGACTGACAGGTGGTCTGGACAACAGGGAGCACACAAAAAGAATGTCAAGGCCAAATTTTGAAGAAGCCCAAAGGATTGGGGTTAAATGTTAGGTTAAGGATCAAATCACCACTTGCAAAAACCCATTTACCACCTTGGTAAATCTTATAGGAAGACTATGGAGTCAAATTAAGTTTTGTTTAATTAGACGAAACAGAATGTTATGGGATTAGTGGAGATAAATCTTTCTGAAGGTTCAGAAATGGAACTTCTGCATCTGTGTCTGCACATTTTCTCCATCCTCTTAAGATTTATCCCCATATTTTTACTGTCATCATTAATCTTGATGATCAAAGATTATGTTGGTGGATTAAGAGCGATGAAAAGGCCAACGCATTTAATGAGGTGTAAAAAGGCAGGGTTTCCTTCCCAAGGGAAAACGCAACAGAAAACCAAGCTCTTGCATCAACGTTGTGTTTTGGTTTAAAATGCTGGGTCACATGATAGATTGGCGTCACTTTCATGCACAAATAGCAACAAGTGACAACAGAGGCATGGACGTTCCTTCTTTCAGCCCAGCATGGAATTCCCTCCTCCGTAGAAAGTTCCCTGGGTCTGCCACAGAGGGAAACAGTTCCAGGATGCTCTCGGGGTTGTCTGGGAGGAAAAGCGTCTTCAGAGGGCTTTGAAGCTTAGATACACCATAATTCTGACTCAGCTCTTAGGGGGCAGGTTCCAAAGAGGTGATAAAAATGGTGTCTTATTCTGTAGCCCAGGCTGGCCTAGAACTCACTGTGCAGCCCTGGATTGTCTTGAACTTGTGGTTGTAAATGAGAACTCCTGCAGAAAAGCTGTGTTTGCAGAGTCTGACTGACTAGTTAGAACTCCAGCGCTGTGGAGAGGTTGGAACTGGCATGTTGCTGGTCCAGAACCTGACAGCTTTTTCTTGCTCCCTGGCACAGCCATTCCTTGCCCACCTTCATCAGAGCTAACCTCCTGTGACTGATGGATAAAACCCTTTGGAAACCCATGAACTCAGCAGAGTTCAACCAACTGGCCTCAACCAACCTCAGAGCTAAGAATGCTGCCAGACACCACCTTAGGCCTATAGAAATGTACCCTCATCTTGCTATATCCGCCTCTCTGATCTACGCACTGTTGTACCTTAAACCTACCTCGACCCGTGACTGTTTTTGTTCTGAAAAATTATAAAGCTTCATGGAACTGTTCCCACACTGAAGCATGGAATTTGGGATAATCTAAATCTTTGTGTCCCAGGCCATGATCACTCAAAATGGCTCCAGAATAGACTATCTGGTGTTCCTGTAAGATGGGAGCTGTGGTTTTGTGTTGATGGAGACTGTCCTGCCTTGTTCTATTCTGGGATTGTGAAAATCACCCATCATGTTTGGCTTTAATTAACTTTGACATCCTAAAGATTGCAATGCTGGTGCAACTATTTTTTGTTTTAGTTTCTGCATATACACAGGTATATACCGTACCCTTTATTTTTCCATAGGAAAAAAATTTAGAGAGAAAATTTAAAAGTGTGTGTGTGTGTGTGTGTGTGTGTACTCACGCGTGCATGTGTGTGTCTGTGTGTGTGTGCATGTGATCATGTATATCTGTGTGAGTCTGGTGGTCGTTCATGGAGGTCAAAGGAAGGAGTCAGGAGCCTGCTCTATCACTCCCTGCTGTATCTCCTCAAGGCAAGGTCTCTCCCTGAAGCTGAAGCTCACAATTCTTCTACACTGGCAGTCCAACAAGACCCCCAAACCACCTGTCTCATTCCTGTCAGCATTGGGGTTAAAAGCTTGTAACTCCACTTTTACATGGTTGCTGGGGATTTGAACCCCAGTCCTCATGCTTACTGAAAAGCACTTAATCTACAGAAACTTGCTTCCAGCTCTGTACATCCAGTATTTTGACACTGAAACGTCATCATTTACAAAATTCACATAGGAGGCTGCATGACCTAGTTACAAATCCATATGTGAGCTGTCTTAGAGTGTTTTAAATTAAGTTCAGGATTAGGCCTTGGGCCCTTGGTAAAGCGTGTTTCCTCCACGCAGCCTGTTAGCCTGATGATTGGTCAACAAGTCTGGGTTCAGGGCCGAGGATAACAGAGGAGGGGGTTGTGTGCGTTTCAGCTTTGGCGTGTACATTTAAGCTGAGAGCAGGAACTGAATGAAAGGGATTAGCTCTTGTCCTTTCTCTAAGAGTGAACTGGGGATGTGATGAGGTCTCCCCCTGGGGGTTGTTAAAGCTGAAGGGCTGATAGGTTGGTGACAGGCATCTGGAAGTGTTCCCCCAACTGTGAGCTACAGCCATAGGAAATGAAGGCTGGCTGGATCAACGTGAGGGGGACCCAGCTGAAGGGCTCCTGGTTTTCAGACCTTGTTAGGTGCTGGCAACAATGCCCACCACCCTGCCCGCTGCTCTCACGCAAATATTTCAGAGCAGATGTCTCTGTAGGAAGGGACTCACCCAGCCTAGGGGACGGGACTCCAACAAGAGACTGGGAGCTTAGGAATCAAGGCTTACCTCTGACACTAATTGGTTTTGGAAGCTCAAACAAGGACATAATTCACCATCTCTCAACTCCCTATAAAACAAGTCCGTGTGGGTAATAGGGTCTCCGGCACAGACAGAGTCTTGAAGCACAAATCCCAAAGAAAACGAGGGTTGTGACTTAGCCACATTGTTACCTCAGGACTTTAAAACGAAATCTTCTTCTCCCGGAACCATGGGCGTAAAAGATGCTTGTGGGGTCAGTGCATTTTCCTATCATGCCGAGAACTACAGTTTGTCAACAAAGTCCCCAAGATTTGTGCCTGTCCTGAGCCCTATTTGAGTCAGAATATTTATTATTTGGGCAAGAAGAACTTAAATGCAGTTCTTTTAAATTACCTACTTCAAGCCAGATGTATCCACGGGGCTGTGTCTATTGTGTAGGTACAGTTCCTAGCAAGCCAGAACGCAACAATGCTGTCACACACAGTCAGCTGCTCAGCAGAATTGCCCTGCCCTCTTGCCCAAGTGCCACCAGAGTGAAGGGTTAATGGGAAATAATCTTAGCCAGAAGATAGCTGTATTCTTCTCCTTCTGGCATGCACTAAACAGATAGTAAATTAAGTGTGTGATTGTAAGCATGTTAGAGATGCCGTACTACAGTCTCAGACTGCGCATGGGCCTTTTTTAGCGTCTTTTCTAGATTAAATACCACTGTAAATTTTTTCTTCTTTTTGAGACATGACTCATCTAGCCACAGGGAGACCTCAAATTCACTATGTAGCCAAGGTTGGCCTTGAACTTCTGGTCCTTCTGCTTCTGCCTCCTGAGTGTTGGGATGGCAGATGTATGCCATCATGTTTTGTTTATGCAATGGTGAGGACTGGAACCCGGGGCCTTGTGCATGCTATGCAGACATTCTTCCCACATAGCTACATCCCCAGCCATGGTCACGCATGTGATAAACTGACCTGCGGTAGGTAAGACCCTCACACAGACACTACCCTTGCTGGAGCGTCTCACACCCTGTTCTGCATATCCAGGCACATTTGGACTTTGGGGGACAAAGTGAGTTTATGGCACTTCCCTGAGGGTGATATGGGACAGGAGATTGGATGTGAAAACTATGACCTAAATGACATTGGCCGGAAATGCTTCTATCACACCTCTGCGGGTTAAAGGGAAATGTGTCCTCCATGCTACCTTCAAGGCTCTGTGCCTGTGAAACTCGCTTGGCTACTGTCCCCAGCGCAGAAGGCCAGGTGACTCCACTGTGGCACCCCTGGGAATCTGGGGGTAATAGGGAAGGCATGGCCAAAGCAAAGAACCCACTTCTCTCTCTCTTCTCAGTGCTGGCTCCCTTCAAGAGGTGAAACATGCCCCATTCTGAGGAACCAAGAAACATAGTATGAGGTCTCTTGTCCACCAAAACTTAACGAACATCAAATATCTCTGCAAAGAGCACAGGGTGTGGCCTTTGTTTTTATAAACAGTGACCCCTTACCCACCCACCACTCGCTGTGTCTGGGAGACAAATGCTGTCTCATTACCCTATTTTATAGGCAAAGAACTGAGGCACAGACGGGTCGAGTGGCCTACTGTGAGTGGCTGCTGCTGACCTAGGCGGGCTCCCTGCTGCCGCCCCTGGGCTGGCTCACTGCTGCTGACCCTGCTGACCCGGGCTCACTGGGGAGTGTGAGCTCTTTGCTGTCACAGTCCCTCTTCTCCAAGAGAATCAAAGTCCTAACTTCTGGCAACCTCTGTAGCAGCGCATGGATCCCTCTGCCTCCTCTGAAGGAACAACAAGCACTAGTGGTGATGTGTCACAGGGAGCTCCCCGAGCTATGCAGTGCCAAATGATCACCTTGTCATGGAGCCCCACACCAAGTTTACCTTCTTCTGGGAGACCTGTGCCTTTATCTTTTGCATTTGGACAGCAGTGATCTTCCCAGCCAGCAAATCAGGGCGACAGTCCATCTGCCCCTCCCTACACATAGGTGGTGTCTGCAGAATGAACCCCAGAATTCTCTGTCTGCACAGATGTTCTGTAAACGCCTGCAGATCTCACTCTGCCTTCTGCACCCAATCCTTTAAGCATGCATCTGCTAGTTATAGTCAAACACATGTGCTCACAGACATTCACACGGCAGTGTGATAGAGCATGAATCCTGGAAGCAGGCCATAAATTTGTTTCCAGAGGGCCCTTACAATATTCTATGAGCTTGGTCAAGTTATATGTGAACTTACCTTTTCTTGTCTTTAAGTAAGGGACTGACATCTAACCCCCATAGAATTAGAAAAATTGTTTTTGTCTCCTGTGGTATCGCAATTCAAGAAAATTGTGCATACATAAACATTTACAAAATTTCTATGAATTGAACTTGTAAGGATCCGATGTGAGCTAAACCACATGATTTAGCATAGTTAGCTAAGATGACTGTAACCAAGGGGACAGATTGTGCAGAGACACACACTCAACCCTGGATCTGTCAATCTAATCAAGATGACATCCTGAGGCCAGGGAGACGGGTCACCAGGTAAGATGCTTGCTGCATAAGCATGAGGACACAAGACCCCTGCACCCACATAAAAGCCAGACACCATAGTACTCATATGTAAGCTCGGGCTCTTCTGGATAGACTAGAGACAGGAGAGTCCCCAGAACTTCTAGAACCAATTAGCCTGGTATGTTCAGTGGCAAGCAACAAGAAAGGCTTCCTCAAACAAGATGGAAGACTGGAAGGTAAGAACTGATACTAGAAGCTGCCCTTTGACATTCATACACAAGTCCCGTGGCACATGTGTACCCAACTCGTGCATGTAAACAAGTATACACACGTCATGTGCATTTGGTAAATTAAATTAATTTATTTTCATAAGGTATCATAGAAGAATAGAGCCCACCCTAAAGACCTCAATTTAACAGTAAGAGTTCTGCAAAAAAACTGTATCTTCCAAAGAGGTCGTATTCGGAAGTACACCAATGGATAAAAACAACATTCAACTCGTAATTCTTTAGCTAAAAATATATTTAGAGCTCCTATCCCATAATAACCTTTCATCACAGAGGAGACACAACCATTGAGATGCCAGGGAGATGGGTGATTGCTGTGGGACAATGGTTTCACCCTCTAAAGATCTGTTTCTTGTACTTGTTTAATAAAACGCTGATTGGCCAGTAGCCAGGCAGGAAGAACAGGCAGAGTGACCAGGCAGGAAGTGGAGGCGGGGCAATGAGAACAGGAGAATTCTGGGAAGAGGAAAGATGCAGTCTGCATTCATCATCCAGACAGAGGAAGCAAAAAAGGTACCAAGCCACATGGCTTACACAGACAAGAATTATGGCCTAACTTCTTATAAACTCTTATAACTTGTGTGTATATATATATATATATATATATATATATGAGTTTATAAGAAGCCTGAGCTAATAGGTCAATCAGTTTATGATTAACATAGGCCTCTGTGTGTTTATTTGGGACTAAATGAATGTGGGACCTGGTGGGACAGAAAACTTGGTCAACAAATAGAGCCCAACGTGGGACTTGAACCCATGACCCTGAGATTAAGAGTTTCATGCTCTACCAAATGAGCTAGCTGGTCTCAGTCAACAGGTGGTAGCTGAAAGAATTAATCTCTGTGGATGAGAAAATCACTGTTAAAATTTTACTCCTCACAGTGTCAGCCCACGGTTTCCTCACATGCTGGGGTAGATGTGGGCATTTTTAAATGCAGTTGGGAATTCTCTCACGGAGTGAGTACCTGGGGACTCAGCTCACATCCATCCTCTCCCACTCTTTGACAGCCCTCTGTGGGCCAGCCAAAAACTCATCTATGCCATCATCTGCTTACGGGCAGCATGTTAGAGCATTTGACTTCAATGTAAATGCAAAAATCCATGTTCAGGTCAAGATTGGGGCGGAAGGAAGATAAATGGCACAGATCACATTCCACAGGGCAGATACAGCACTTCATGCTTGCGCATAACTTATTTTAACTCAATAAATGTGCATGTTAGATGATTCCAGATTTTAAATTGTCTTCCTAGGTTCTATGGTATAAGAAAGAAAATTGTGCCTCTTTGTACTGGGGGAGGAACAGTTGGTAATTGTCCACCCTTGGTACCAGCTATAAGTCACCCAAGTGAGGTCTTCAGGCTCCTTCTTCAGAGTTTCCATCTGACCAAGTGGCTCTGTTCCTTTATCTAAATGAAGAGCTAAGACTGCTAAGGGCTGTATTTCATGAATAATCCTGACATAAATATGACCAGGTAATGATAATATTACCTCAGGTCTTTCTTACTGGCCCAGCCCCAGGGACAGCTTTGCTGGAAGTTTATAAAAAGTGTGATACAGGGGCCTGGGAAGTGACTTGGTGGTTAGGAGCACAGAGTGCTCTTTCAGGGATCAAAGTTTGGTCCCAGTATCCCTATCAGATGGTTCAAAACCACCGAGAACTATGACTCCACAGGATCAGGACTCCAGGCACCTACACTCATGTGCATACACCCACACAAAGACACATATATACACATAACTACTTAAAAGATTTTTAAAATATTTTTCTTTTTATTTCTAAAAACAAACTGTATGGGACAAGAATTGGGTTTTTTAAAAAGATGAAGAAAACAGAGGTAAATTATTTGCACAATGCTGTTCTGCAAACTACAGATTGTTTTTCCTGAAAAATTTAGAAAATTTCCCCCTTGACTCCGTGTTGAGCTGGTGATGGCAATTCTAGGTAAAATAGGCTAGGTTCTGTGATAGTTTGAATGTGATTGGCCCCCATAAGCTCCTAGGGAGTGGCACTATTAAAAGGTGTGGCCTTGTTGTAATGGGTGTGGCCTTGTTGGAGGAAGCATCACTGTGGAGGCAAGCTTTGATGTCTCATATATGCTCAAGCCCACCCGATTGTCTCAGTTCACTTCCTGTTTCCCGCAAATCAATACGTAGAACTCTCAGCTCCTTCTCCAGCACCATGTCTGCCTATACACCACCATGAACCACCATGATGGACTAAACCTCTGAAACTGTAAGCCACCCAGTTTAAAATTTTCCTTAATAATAGTTGTCGTGGTCATGCTGTCTCTTCATAGCAATAGAAAACCTACTACTGTTCCACACTGAACTTTCTAGAAGGGCCAGTTCCAAGAGTGACGTATCTCCAACTGGGTCACCAGAAGCAAAGAGTCAAGTTCTGCTCCTAGAGATGCTCTTCAAGCTGACTGCAAGCCTACCAAGCCAACAGCAGATAAAAACATCCCCAGTATATGCATCAGCACAGCCTAGCCACTTGGGTGGTTGGATGCTGGTTCTTGAGCATGGCTGAGATGCTCTGTGTGTGTCCAAACACAGGTCAGATGACACTGCACAGTTCTCATCACCATTGCTCAAGTACTGCTGATGCGCATTCTTCAAGCAAAAGATACCAGCACTCTCAGGACAGAAGCACAGTAAGTTAGCACCTGACCCAATCCACTCTACCTCCATTGTGGCAGCTCACACAAAGTCAAAGAAAGGCTTCCTAAGCCTTGCCATTTGGAGGTTTCCTTCCCAGGTGCCCAGTTTCTGTGGTAGATGCTAGTATTTTCCCAAAGTGCTGTTCTTCTTCCCTAGAGACACGAATCCCGATTACCTTCCTTTATCAGCTTGATGAGGGCATGAGCTAATATTTGATGCTACAGGCAAGGATAACAATAAAATCCGCAACTTCTGTCACCACTCCCTCTGTAGCTAAGGCTGAGTCCAGTCTAGAGCCCAGTAATTAAGAATGCCCATGACCTTGCTGCTAGGGGACAAGTAGAGCACAGGAATGGGGAAAGTGAGCAGTCAGGAACCTACAGACACCAGGGCACACAGGTTCATATTCAGGAGACAGTGGTTCTATCTCTGTGAATATTGCAAGGGTACATTCTGTTTCAGTTTTTAGCTCCTCTGAACCTGTGTGCTCACAAGCATGTGAATACACACACACACACTCCTAAGCTTTCTCCCATGTGATAGACCTGGTGTCCCACTTAGAAGCATCCCTTACCCCCTCTTCTTATTTAATATTTTAATTCTGATTTTTGGTGAGTACAATCAGAGAACTCGATGCCCATGGCAGGTGTCTCACAAGCCTTGAAATGAGTTCTGACACAGAACTTACCCAGAGATGTGAGAGGATTCTCGCTGAGGAATCCTGAGAACAGTGTTGGTCCTCCATTGCAGCATAATTCTTTTCCCTTGGATGTCCAAGTTCCCAACCCCACATGTCCGTGCACACGAACTTATGTGGAAATACGGCTCTGTATGTGTCAGCCCATAAGACACACTGTAGGGGATTTGAATGGATCTTAATTCAATAATCATTATATGAGACAGGATTTACATTTAGAAAGAGAGAGAGAGAGAAGAGACAAGAGAGAAGGTCACATGAGGAGAGAGGCAGAAATCAGAGCGATGCATATCTTTGTGAAGGACTGCCAAATGTTGACAACAATCACTGGACTCCAGGAGGAAAGTAGGGAGGACTTCCTCCCCGGAGGCCTTAAGGGGAGCACAGTCCTTTCCATTCCTGGCTTCTGGGTTTCTAAAATAAACATCAACAGAAATTATTCCTGTTATTATTTTTTCTTTTTTATTGCCTTTATTGAGCTATACATCCTTCTCCACTCGCCTTTCTTCCACCCCTTTCCCCTTCTGCCCTCTCAAGTTACCCCTGTGCTTCCAATTTACTCAGGAGATCTTGTCTTTTTGTAATTCCCATGTAGATTGGATCCATGCATGTCTCTCTTAGGGTCCTCTTTGTTTAGTTTCTCTGGGGTTGTGGCCTGTAAGCTGGTTTTTCTTTGCTTTATGTTTAAAAAACCACCTATGAGTGAATGCATCACTCCTGTTGTTTCGAGCCCAAGTTTGGGACATCTCATTCCAGCAGCCCTGGCCAACTAGCACTGAAGAAAGATGAAACACACAGGAGAACATTTTCTTCACCCTGTCACTGTGCTTTCTTCCTCTTTCTGTTCGATGCTGTGATGTCTAAAGCCGTGACAGTCTACAGTGTGTAAAAAGCACGGCAGAGCAAGAGATTGGAAAGACCAGGGATTTTCTTGGCCACTGTTTAGCATCCAAACACAGCCAGCATTGCTGCCCTTCACAGTTTAGGTTGTATGCAAGTCCCTCTCATTGGTCTTGTTTCTAAAAAAAAAAAAAAAAAAATACTTTTATTAATTATTTGAGAACCTCACGCAATATATTTTGAACTTATAAAATCCTCAATCCTCCCCAACCCCTCCCAGATCCAGCCACATCTCTCCACCCCCGCCCAGCATCTTCATGTCATCTATTTTTTTTAATAACCCATGGAGTCCAAATTGTGTTGCCCATATTTTTCTGGGAGTAGGTCCATCCACTGGAGTGTGGTTGACCTCTGAGGGCAACGCCCTTAAAGAAAACTGACTGTTCTTCCCTCAGAAGCCATCAACTGTCCATAGCTCCTCTGTCAGGAATGAAGGCTCACAAACCCCACCCCACACCAGGGTAAAATGTTGACTGACTCGATCAGTCTTCTTGTTCCAGTGTGCTACAGAAAACCCCAGCTTCTGGGATCTCATGGCCACAGGAGTTCTGTCGTGTCCAGAAGACTCTGGTCTTGCTGCTGTCTGTCTCTTACAATCTTCTGTCCCCTTTCCTGATAGTCCCTGATCCTGCAGGGGGCAGAATATAGAGGTCCCCTCTATGGCCGAGCCTTTCATTGATACTTTGGGCAGTGGTAAGTTTCTGTGTTAACTGTCATCCACTGCACAAAGGAACTTCTCCAATGAAGTCGGAGCACTGACCCAGTCTTTCCGTAGAGAGATACTGCTGTAGAGGACAGTTTGATGCTATGTCCATTTAGAAGAATGGTATGAGTAGTTTTGCCGCTGGGGTCAGAGCACAGGACTAGACATATGTTCCTATGGATCCTTAAATCCAACTAGAAAACAGTTGCTAACCCCCCATAACGTTTGTTCCAAGACTGTACCCATTGGCACATCTTATCACACCTGAGTCATTTCTGTAGTCCTTAAGATTTCCAACTGAGTAAGACTATTGATCTCTACCCTGTACACACATACACACACACACACACACACACAACAGCTTGCATAGCCCCTTCCAGTACTATAAGAATTCACTGGGGAGGAAGCTTTCTGATCAGTACCAAGTTGATCTCTCCATGTCCTAGAACAAATGTGTGTGGTGTCATTAGTGACCAGGAACAATGCTAATAGCCTGTATTTTTGCAGATGGGTCTCCAGGTATCACTGACCAGGAATTCACTGCTGTTGGTAATTTGTAAGTGTTGACTCTCACCTACTGCTGTCCGCATTTCTAACCAGCTTGCTACAGTTACAGGAGGAAGGGGCGCCTGTTTGTCTTGGCCGCCTGGCTAGCTTACACCCAAAATAACCACACAGAAACTGTATTAACTAAAACACTGCTTGGCCCATTAGCTCTAGTTTCTTATTGGCTAACTCTTACATCTTAATTTAACCCATTTCTAGTAATCTGTGTATCACCACGTGCCAGTGGCTTACCGGGAAAGATTCAGCATGTCTGACTCTGACGGCTCCATGGCGGCTCTCCGAGTCTGCCCTCCTTCCTCCCAGCATTCCATTTAATTTTCCTCACCTACCTAAGTTCTTCCCTATCAAGGCCAAGGCAATTTCTTTATTCATTAACCAATACAAACAACACATAGAGAGAAGGACCTCCTACACTATGCTATCTCTAATGCCTTTCCATTATGCTCACCTTTCTACTTTTTCATACCCAGATATCAACCTGATCCCGTCCTCCCTGCTGCTGTTCCAATAATGTAGACCTTGGAACCTGTCATTCAGAGCCTGTCATTACCATGGGATGCAGCCTTCCAGAAGTCCTGCACTCCCCAGTGCACAAACATCACACTTTGGGAAAACTGGAAAGTGACACTGACCTGAACTCCTCTCCTTATGATTTCTTATATCAAAAGCCCCTTGACACGATTGTAGTTGCGACTGAAGTGGGTATGGGAGAAATTCATAGAGCAGGTATCAGCATCACTGTGGCAATAGGCAGAGGAAGAGTGCTTATAAGGGAGGGCCCCCTGCTCTGTGGCATAGTCACACAGCGGGACCCCAAGGGCACTAGAATACGATCAATGCTATCCGAGCATGGTGCTGCGTGCCTGTTACTCTAGCACTCTGGAGGTGGAGCTAGGAGAATCAAGAATCCAGATTCATCTTTGGCTCTGTGAGAAGTTGCGGCACAGCCAAAGTGCCTGTGGGATGCTATCCTGAAACAGAACGGAAGAACTGTAGCGACATATGGTCTCCTATGAACATGGCTGCTTATTGTTTAGATGTTGGTCACCTTTGTGCTTTCCATGAGGAACCAACCAAGTGCCCGTTCCACAGTGTAAATAGTTGAGCTGGCACGTATCTATCCAGGTGGTCCGATGCCTTCACTGTTTGGATTAAGGATATTGAAATCCGAGAGATGGATCTGCCAAAGAAAGCACTTCCTCCCATCCAGTTAGCACTTGCTTACTGAACTAGCCTACGTGGTGAGTCTCAGGCCAATGAGGCTTAGCCTAACAATCATGGTGGGTGAAGTCTCCAGAATAAGGATGGACAACGCTGTCTTTCTGGTCTACACACAGCAAAACAGACCAGGAGGGCAGTGCCCCATAGAACTTTGAGACCTTTCTCAGTAGCTGAGAAGAGCCAACTTCACACCCCGTGCTGTGCTTGTCTTTCCCTGGAGGCACCACATCAGCCCTCACCTCTCTGAAAGGCTCATTCAGTGCTTTTCTGAAGCAGGGCCACTTGCATTAGTCTAAGGGCTCGCACTGGGCAGGGGCCAGGTCAGCCCAGGCCTCTAAATCACTCTGGATTCTTAGCTCTCCCTGTTGCGCTGACAACATCAGGAAGCTGCCGGGAAGGCCACAGCCCACACTAACAACTGGCAGATAAAGCTGAGTTAAAGGAACAAACATGTTGAAAACCCCATTCAAGGAAAGTTGTTAGCAAGTGTGAACAATGCTGCTGATAACAGGGCTTTTCCCAGAGGCCCCTTGGAGGAGCCTGGCTGTTCACATTTATTTCAGGCCACCAGAGTCTTATCTTGCCGAACCATGTGCTCACATTTATCTGCCAGCAGCTGGACCCCACTGGTCGACACAAAGGCCAACTTGCACTGCTGGCCACCTAATGAAGATCAGGTGGCGGAAAAGACATGCACTCTCTTTCCTTTGCTCTCAGAGGGATTGCGCAGCTCTACAGCAGCTGGAGAAGTAGATTCCCAAGGCTACTGTGAGTGCATTCACATTCAGGGACTGAGTATTCTCACAGCCCTGTCGGGGGCCTGTTTGTAGCTGTTCAAGGCATTGAGTTTCCAAAGGCTCTCCGAATATCAGAATCATGCATAATCAGAATAGGCCCCTTCCCCCAGATTCTGGAAACCCTTTGTGCATTCGAACAAAGAGTGTGGATGGCCATGGAGCTGACACTGTGGGAATAGGCAGAACTGAGCTTGTAGAATCAACCAAGAGAATAATATTTTGATGCAGAGACATCCCTAGCACTGGTCACCTTCACCGGGGTTTAAATCAGTAAGAAAGCAGACGCTTGTTCAGAAGAACTGGGATCAATGACCGAAAAAAGCTGAGGACAAGGAAGGTGGTGACTGCTAAGGCTGAGTGGAGCAGGAGAGCGCATGGGAAGATGAAAGGATGGCATGGAGTGGGAATGTGCTGAGGACACCCATCCACACCAGGAAGCCATGATGGCAGCCAGGCAGAGAGCAAACAGGTGTTGGAAGAATCTGGGTGACTGTCCGTAGAGTGTTGGGCATGCAAGCGGGAGGACCTGAGTTTAGGTCTTCGTCACCCACTTAGAAGCTTTTACACCTATGGGCGCTAGGCTGTATTCATAACCTCGGTGTTGAAGATGCACGGGTAGAACCAACCCGGAGCTCATTGGTGAACCAGCCTAGCCAAACTGGTGAGGTCTGTGTTCAATGAGATACGCTGTCTCAGGAAAGAAAAGTGGAGACCTACTAAAGAAGACATGTGACATTGACCTGGAACTTCATGCACACTTGTATACATAGGCACACACACGAGCACACACACGAGCACACACATACACATGAGCACATGCAACACACACACACACACACAATTTAAGAATCAATTGGAGAAAGTATCAGGTGGGAGCACTGGAGGACACTAGCTATGGAAAGGATGATTCTCCGAGGACAGCTTTGAGCTTTAGAAACTTATCTCCCGACAAGCAGAGCTGGACCAGAGCTCAGTCCCCATATCTTGGGGTGTTAAGCAATGACATCCCCATTTAAGTTTCTTGCTATTTGTTATCTTGGTCACAGTGATGAGAAAAAAACTAATAAGCCTGAGCTTTGAAGGGAGCTGGGTCCAGCTGAACTCCAGATGAAGCTGGGAGCTGTGGGCGTTCAGGACACAAACATAGCCATTGCATTTTGCAAGCTGTCCCAATGCAGAGCAGGAGGATGGGTGTGTTGGTCTAGGGATGAGACTTGTCATGACTCTGCTAAATGATACATGGGAACAGAAGATGCAGACAAGACCAGCTCCAAAATAAGGGTTCATGAGATTGAGGCAACTTCAATGACAGAAGTGGGGGAGTCAGAGTATTAGAGCCTTCAAAGGCCCCCACGGTGGCATGGGCCATTTTCCTCATCACTGTGGCAGAGCATGTCAAAAAAGCAATTTCTCGGGACAGTGCTTTGCTTTGGCTCAGGGTTCTATGGAACACCATGCATTATATTGGGGAACACAAGATACAGTCCACAGTGATGAAAGTGAGAAGTCAATACTCCTCTCATGCCAGCAGAGCAGGAAGTACATATGGGACAGGAAGTGGGACCCATCCCCCTGGTGACCCACTTCCTCCAGCTAGTACCTGCCTCCCGAAGTTTCCATAACTTCTCAAAAGACCATGAGTGGAGGACCAGGTGTTCAAACACGAGAACCTATAGAGGACAGTACACATCCAAGGTCTTACAAAGATCAACCAGACCACACAGAAGTATAAGGACAAGCTCTAAGACTGTAGCTCAGCTGGTAGAGAGCTTGCCTAGCATGCAAGAGGCCCTGGGTTCAATCCCCAGCACTGTGTCAAGTAGACATAGTGTTGCGCACCTGTTTCCCAGCACTGGGGAGGTGTGGGCAGGAGGAGCAGAAGTTCAAAGTCTTCTTTGGTTGTTCAGCAGTTGGAAGCCAGCTCGGGCTGCATATGCCTGTCTCAGGCGGGCGGGGGGGGGGGGGAATGTAAGAAAAATAATGTAATATTATAGGCAGAGAAGGGAGCACTAAGGGTGTAAGGATGGAGCTGTGAGGACCCAGGAGAAAGAGGAAAGGGTTGAAGGAGAGGGTCCTGAGGACGTCAGAGAGAACGAAGCCCGGGGTGTGGCTGATGGGTTGGCATTCGAGAACTGAGACGAGGATCTATACCCACCCATGCCTGTAAGCAAGCAGTTGAGGCAGGAATTTGGAGGGAGCTGGTTGTTAGGGATGCCCTGCAATCTGCTGTGAGTGAGAAAGTGGACAACCGGGGAGCTGTCCAGGAGTGTTTCCTGCCTCATGATTAAAACACACCTTAATGATTACCTCATCTACGTGAGCCAATGGTGGCAGGGGGCATTTTCCTAGTTCTAGGTGACAAGGAAACTGGAGAATTATCATCTGCAGAGGAAGGAGGCTGGGAAACCAGGTAACTTTTGATGGAGTAGAGAAAATGGAGGATGTCAGGATCCCCAGGGACCTCGGGAAGTGGAGTGCAGGGGTGTAGTTTAGTGGTGTGTGGGGTGATCTGGACATGACATTGTACTGGAAGCATTCTGTGTCACCACAGAGGTGAGGCGGCTGTCACAGCGGGTATATCACTGTCACACCCGCCTTAGATATCAAGAATGTCTTTCCCTTGTATGACAATACCCCACCAGTCTTCTTCAGGGATGACTGCGCATACAACGTGCGTGCGTCCGACACCCTTCCTGTGTGCGTGCATCCCTTGATAAACGTTAGGACAGAGTCCTGCAGCAAAGGCCGTGTTGGTCCTCCTTCCTTGGCTGTAGACACTGATCTCAGTGCACACAGCAGAACACCTGCCCTGATAAACCATCCATTTCTCATTCTCTCTCTGCTGTGCTCTGCACATTGGGCATGCGCATGGCATTATGTTTGGAGGATTGAGGGGGTCAAGATGTGCCTTTCTTGGCCTTATGCTTCGAAACTTCTGGGGATTAAGAAACCTAAATAAACATTTCTTTGGGTAAGTGCTATGGGGATGAATACTTTAATTTCTAAAACTAAGCTTTTTGACAGTCCTACAATAAGAGATTAATTTTGATAGGTGAATTACAACAAGAAAAATGGAAGTATAATAAGCAAATACTTTCATTTTATTTAAGCTAAATGGATATGCCACCAAGGTGGAGGAGACAGCAAGTGGTCGCCATTAGCTCAGGGAGGCTTACAGTCCTGGTCATGGTTTGAATTTGGAGCACCTCCTGCAAGCATGTGTTTTGACATTTTGTCCCCAGCTGGTGTCACTACATAGGGAGGGAGGGTGTGGAAGCTTCAGGAGGTGGAGCCTAGCTAGAGGAAGAAAGTGAGTAGAGGTGACCCAGCCCGGCTTCCAGCACGATCTCTTCTGAGATCCGCTGTGGTGTGAGGAGCCTCTGCCTTGCTGCTACCACTGTGGACTCTGCCGTGATTCCCCACTGTGCTTGACTAAGACCCTCCAAAAAGGGGGCTGAGCTGAGCCTTTCCTTCTGTAATTTTACCACAGCCACATAGGTGTAGGATTTATAGTCTCTAAAGCTGGAAATCAGTCTGAGGACCCAGAATAAAGTTCCCAGAAAGTTTTTTCTGAATCAGCTGAGTCCACTTGAGGAGTTACTTGGGGTGTGACAGATGATAGATTATAGATAGATATTTCAGAAGATTGATGATAGATAGATAGATAGATAGATAGATAGATAGATAGATAATAGGTTGATGGATAGAGAGATGATAGATTGATAAATAGATGATAGATAGATAGATAGATAGATAGATAGATAGATAGATAGATAGATATGAGATAGTAGATATAGTAGATGATGGATAAATAATAGACAAATAGATAATAAATGATAACAGATAGATAATAAATAATAAGTAGATCTATTATATAGATCTATTTAGATAGATGGTAGATAAATAGATAGTAGATAACAAATGAATGATAGGCAAATAGATAATAAATGATAATGGATAGTAGATGATAAGTAGATCTATTATAGAAAGAAAGATCTATTTAGATGATAGATAGATAGATAGATAGATAGATAGATAGATAGATAGATAGGCAAACCAACAAATAGATAAAATTAATCTGCCAATTGACAAATTGATATATCCCAAGAATCCAGTCCTTACCCCCAAAATGTGAAAATTATTTGAGTTTCCATTTGTTACTGACCTCTGGAATGGACATCATTTCTTATCTTTCTACACGGGTCCTTTAAAAAATTTAGTAATAGACAGGCCCACTGTTTCAGTATTTGTAAGACTGGGGTTGATTATTTTTAAGACTTTTATAGCATTCATTTATGTACACATGTGCAATAGGGGTACATACACCACCAGAAATGTGGCGGTCAGACAGAAGACAGCCAAGGGAGCCAGGGCTCTCTTTCCACCATGGGGATCATTAGAATCAAACTAGTTGTCAGTGTAGGTGACCAGTTCCTCTTGCTGTTCAGGCACCTTTCTGACCTGATATATTCAGATTTGATATATTCAGATTTGATATATTCAATAAAGAATTTGCTGTTGTCATGTTTATAGATGGTGAAGGATAAGAACATTCTAGAACTCTACTTACTTGCTGATGTCTTCCTAATCTCTCTCCAAGATTATCTCAAGTTCTTAGAAATTAATTTCCTTAGGTCTAAAGACAGGGTATAGACTAGTAAGAAATAACAGTCCTGATTCAAGGTCCCAGTGAAGAAAGTACTGTCCTGAGCCTGCTCACAGGGCACTGACCCTGCTCACAGGACACTGGTGGAAGGGCTCTGAGAATCTTGGCCAGATGAAGAAATGAATGGAGGGAGACTACCATTTCCTGCCCCAATAGCACAGTATCTCAGAAACATCATTCAGGTAAAATTAAAGAACGGTTGCTTCAAGAAAAGAAATAGAATCTTCTGGAAGAGTCATAGAAGCAGGATAGATCCTCTCACCCCATTTGGGTATCTTTGATAAGGCCTCAGATGTATATATAATCCATGGCATTGACTGAACGGGACAAAAGCATCCTAAAAGATCACCTGAAATCTTTTTGTTTTCTTGTATCTGGTAGATATGTGTGGCTAAGATATGACTTGTATGACTTTAGAGTGTCATAGTTAAAAAACAAAATACTGCATGTATCTGCCCTGTTGGAGATGGCTGGACAAGCCCCCAAAGCACGTGATGTTCTCCCGCTTATGTGACGCAGGTAGACGGAAAACAGGCAGACTCGTAAACAGAGTCCTTTCTGATGATGTTACTGTTTGAATACAAATTGTTCCCTGCAGGCTCATGGGATGTTTTGCATGCTTGACCTCCAAAGGATGATGCTATCTAAGGACATAAAGCCTAGCTGGAGGAAGCATGTCACTTGGGTTGTGTCAACCCCAAGTCCCTTCTTCCCGTCTATCCTGGAGTGAACAGCCTCCCCTTCACATGCTTTGGCTACCATGGTATTGTCTTACCACAGTCCAGAATCAGGATAGCCAAGGACTAGGGCCTGACGACTCTGAAACCACGAGTGAGATAAACCTTTCCTTTTTTAGTGTTCTTCCGGGTATTTTCATCAGAGATGAGCAACAGTGAATGAGATGGAGAGTTAGCTTTCAACTTGACAGAATCTAGACTCACCTTCCCGCCCCAGACCCAGCATGCCTGTAGGGAACTATCAGAAGACCTGCTCACTGCTGGCGGGCGGGCGGTCTATTCCCTACGTGGGCTCCTGAGCTGTGTAAGTCAGGAAGTGCATGGACATCTGCGTGCAGCCTTCCCTTGTGCTCTGCTTCCTGACTCTGAGTGCAAGGGAGGAGCTGCTTCGAGCCCTCGCTGCCTTGGCTTCTCCACCACGATGGACTGTTCCTTCAGTTGTGAGCTAAAATGAGCCCTTTCTCTTTTGAATTGCTTCAGTCAGAGTATCTTATCACAGCAACCACAAATGAGCAAAGACCCTAAGCCTTACAGTTAAGGCAACATGTAGTCATAAAACTTAAGCCACCCAAACTAGCAATAGAAAAACACTGCTCCCAGGCACAGGAAGTTTCAGACCTTGCTTGGGATCTCTGTGTATCAGACACTTATTATACACTACCTAAAATTTTAAACATTTACCCCAATGGTATGCTATAAATAGTCAAAGTCAAAATGCTACAGTATATTTTCTAATGTGCAAAAAAAAAATCTTTTAGTGAGTTCTCAAGTAACACCTTAAATTGTTTTGATCCAACTTTTGAACTGTCCAGTGGGGTCATGCATGAGAAAGTTTAGATAGAACCTTGAAGTTGTCCTTCACGGACAGCAAGGAAGAGCGAGTGGTCAACACTCCACATCGGCTTTGGCTTGCTCTATTCTTCAGGCATCCTCTGAGTTTGGAGAGGGTATGGTAATTTGGAAATGGAGTAGGGCTCTGATCCATCCTGCTTGTGATGGATCTGAGCTCTACCTCCTCATAGCTGTGTGACTTCAGTGGAGTTACTGAACAGCTCTGATCTAGGTTAGTCTTGTCTCAGTTCCATGACTGTAATGAAATACCCAAGGATGCATAACTTGTATAGAAAAAATTTTGGAGGCTGAACATCCAGTATTGGGCACCCTCATTGGTGGGCCTCTGTGATTGGGCACCCTCATTGGTGGGCCTCTGTGATTGGGCACCCTCATTGGTACACCTCTGTGATTGGGCACCCTCATTGGTACACCTCTGTGATTGGGCACCCTCATTGGTACACCTCTGTGATTGGGCATCCTCATTGGTGGGCCTCTGTGATTGGGCATCCTCATTGGTGGGCCTCTGTGATTGGGCACCCTCATTGGTACACCTCTGTGATTGGGCACCCTCATTGGTGGGCCTCTGTGGAGGACAGTTGGTATCACGAGAGGCGCATGAGTAAAAGGAGATCCATCATATCACGAGGGAGACAGGCAGAGAGCCAGGCTTGCTTCCTCACAAAGCTGGAGTCCCACACCACCTTCTTGTGTTCTAAACGCACTGCTTCTTCATTAGAATGCTACTAAAGGCCCAGCGCCTCTCAGGTTGCCACACTGGGGGCCAAGCACCCAACACAAAAACCCTTGGAGGATAAAGCACATGTAGCCCAATGCATTGAGTTCCTGCAGCATTCAAGTGGACACAGTACTGATACCTTCTCAAACTGGGTGGCAAAGATTATCTGTGGAAAGAGGCGTGAGAATTTTCTTGCATTAAGATGGTTTGGAAATGTGTGTGTGTGTGTGTGTGTGTGTAAACATACTCTGCCACCCACATAAAAGTGAGTCGGTTCTCTACTTGTACCATGCAGGTTCAGATCATCAGGCTTGACAATACAAACCTTTATCTACTGAACCATCTCTCTGAAACTACTTGGAAATTTTCCAGGCGATTTATTATTGGTGTCAATGTGATATCAAAAGAAAGAATAGTTTGGTGATACCTACCACATCCCTAAGGGCCATTCCATTAAGGGATATCAACTCAAACATATAGATGTCCTTGTGGTCTTCCAGTCTTGCTGAAGACACAAAACAAATTCACCAAAACCCAAGAGGACATCTCTGTTTCTCCCAGTCTCTGTCATTTGAGATATTGCTGTGAGCAAAGGTCAGGGTGCAGAGAGATGATGAAGACAACACGTGGCCCCGGGGAAATGTCCTATGGTGCCTGTGGGTGTTGGTGTGGAGCTCCACAAGACAGTGTGAATGGAGAAGAGAGTAAAGCCGTGTGGGGAGGAGGCAGAGTGTGGGGGAGACTGTTGGAATAAGGGATTAGGTGACTTGCTTCCAGAGAGGTTGGGGCACTGGATGTAATTGACGGTTTCCTTGGCCCTGTGCCTGGGGATTCCCTTGAACGCTGTGCTGGAAGATCTAGCTCTCATGGCCCCTGAGTGTTACACAGACTTGATGAGCCAAAGTCTCTCACCTTCTGTCAACTTGACCTTTGGTTAGCAGTGAACTCCTGGTGACTGGTCAGACCAGAGGCCAACTCTGCTGCTAAGAAACGACAGGGTAGATTTTCCTAATGAGAAAACCATAGGAAAGAAAACAAAAAGCCTAATTTGTGTTCCCTGTCTGGGGATTCGTAGACAGGGTTCCCAGAAGTTCTACCTTCAAAGCTGTATCAGAAGAGAGAGGTGCTCTTTGAGAGTACAAGGTTTTGAAGCCAGAATAGACCCCATAGGAGCACAGCGTGGGTTTCCTTCCCTACAGAGTAGAAGGCAGATCTACACATTCCTACTAAGAGCAGGGCTGGGTCTCCTAAGCTGGCAGCCTGCACCAGGGCCCCAGAGCCTTGGCATGGATGGGTGTCAAGTGCATCCTGTGATAACTGGAGCCCGAAGCTTCAGCACACATCACCACGGGTCCTCGGTAGGCACTGCGATGGGCAGAGAGCATCAAAGGAAGCAGTGAAGGACTGCGTGGAGGCCAGGCTGATAACACTGTTCTGAGTTATATTTATCATAACTGTGGGGAAGCGTTTCCAGAACATAGGCATTCTCGGTGAAGCCATTTTATATGCCCACATTAAGCTCTAGAATAACAAACAAAATCTTTAAAATAAAGGGTGGAGGGTGACAATCAGGACAAGGCCGTGTGGAAGAATGGGGAAGGTGCTGTGGCTGCTAAAAACAACTGGTTTCAGGGAGTTGAGAGACTGTGATCCAACACACTTCTTGAGAAGTTAGATAATAATCAGCAGACAGACAAATATTCTAAACTCCCTTCTCACCCACAGTGCTTCTGAGTGAAAGGTCTGTCGGCCGGGAAGAGATGCTCATTCAGCAAGGATGTGCCAGGAGCCCCTGTGACAAAGGGTGTGGGACGTGACCCCATCCTAGACACACTGACAACGTGCTGGGATCATGGATTTGGGCGGGCAAACAGCAAGTCATGCTTGTGTGTGAAGTGGTTATAAATATGCCCACGCTCATGTGTGTATGTGTCTGTGTATGTGAGGTGTGTGTGTGAGGTGTATGTGTGTGTTAGATGTGTGAGGTGTATGTTCATGTGTATTTGAGGTGTGTGTGTAATATGTAAGGTGTGTGTGTGGCCATGCATTCACACATGTGTGTTTCTGCATATTTGCACATAGTGTGGGGTGCATATGGTGGTCAGAGACCCCAGGTATTGTTTCTCACGTGCTTCCCATGTTTTGTGTCAGAAAGGGGTTACACATATGTGTATCATGTGTGCACCTGTGTATGAGTACACGTCGAGTCCTTCAGTTACATCACTTGTGCTCAGTTGCTCTCCACGGCTCTAGCTGAACCTGGAACATGCCAATACTAGCTAACCTCGCTAACCAGCTTCCTCCAGGGATCTCCTGATTTTGCTTCTCCAGTGCTGTTATTACAGTTGCCATGGGGCCTGTCTGCATCTTATGTGGGTTTTAGAGATCTACACTCTGGTCTAATACATGTACAGTAATCGCTTTATCCACTGAGTACCCTCCCTACCCCACCCCACATCTTGCTTGTTTTATTTTCTTGAATACAGAGTCTCCAGGCTAGCTAGCTGGCCGGGGAGCCCTAGCCACACTATGTGCCTGTCTCTAGCTCCCCAGGACTAGTGTTACAAGCATGCATCCCAGGCTAGCTAGCTAGTTGGCCGGCCAGAGAGCCTTAGCCATGAGCCTGTCTCTAACTTCCCAGGGCTAAGATTGTAAACATGCATCGCCATGCCTGCTTGCCTGCTTTGTTTATTTTTCCTATTAAGGTTCTGGGGGTCAAATTCAGGTCCCCATACTTGCAAGGCAAATGCTTTACCAACTGAGCTATCTCCCGAGTCCGGCATATGTCTGTTTTCCTAGATAAATTCAGAAAAAAATGAAACATCGATTCTGCTGCTATCACCCCAGCAAACTTCTCAGAGGAACAGCATGTAGGCTGCATTCTTGGGGGTCATCTACTAGTCCTGGTTGCTTTAGGGCAATCTGTGGATGCGGAACTTCTGAGGAGCAGAAGCTTCTGTCTTACAGTTTTAAAAGCCGCAAATCCCATGCCAGTATGCCAGTAGCTTTGACATCTATGAAGTCTGCTTCCTGGTCCACAGACAGCATATTCTCACCTTGTATAAGGAATAAATACCACCCTGAGACCTCACCTATAAAAACATTGATCTTAAGAACTCTGTTCTCATGAACTAATCACCCCCAAAGGTCTCACCTCCAAAATCTATTACCTTGGAGTGAAAATTCCAACATGATTTTCTGGGACACAGACATATGATCTAAGGAAGTAATGAGGTGATTTTATAACTGCTGGTCAAAATCCATCCAGTGTCTATGGAAGGAGGTAAAAGGGGGCATGAGAATGTGTGGGGAGTGTTTAGGTGAGGTGTAATGTGTGGGGTGTGTGTGATGTATGTGCTCATCACACCCTCTGACGATGGGGGACCAGAACCGCTGGCCAACAGAGCTAGCTCTCTGCTTAGATGCAGCTAAACATTCATTTGCTGTCATCACTACACATCCTCTTCTGATGGGTGATGATCATCATACGGATGGAGCTCCTGCCTGTCCATCAAAACCTTGCTTCATGAAGGAATGAATGAGCTAGCAATGTAGCAAAAGGGAGCCAGTGAGCAGGAGAGTCCTGACCACAGGGATGGATGAAAATAACCTGTGTCTGATTTACAACCATTTCCCCAAATCATCCAGCTTCATACTTAAAAACGGCAACTTCACTGAGCCTCATCCCAGGGCAGGTCATGTCCAGGAGCAGTTGGCCAGCACAAAACCAACTCAATGGTGCTTTCGTGGATTTGCTGGTTCATTTTGCTTTGTTTTGGCATTCTTTATCTTTTTGATTTTTTTATCTATTTTTTTTGTTTGTTTGTTAGTTTGTTTCAATTTTCCGTTTTGGGTGTGGTTTGGGAGGGTTGCTTCTTGCTTGCTTTTATTTTTGTTTCTTAAGGGGTGTGTGTGTGTGTGTGTGTGTGTGTGTGTGTGTGTGTTTAAGAGAGTGAGACAGAACGTAAATTTTGGTGGATTGGGAGGTGGGATGATCTGGGAAGATTTAGAGGAGGAAAAAATATAATTAAAATATATTGTATAAAAAATAAGATAAGATGCCACAGGCTGGTGGTAAGTGTGTCATCTCAGAGAACACGGCTGAGGAGAAGAAAGAAAGAGGGTCGATGAGAGGAAGCCTGCTCAGAAAAAGGAACATGATAGAGACAGGCTTCCTGGAAGCCTCGAGTTGAGAATTATAAATAGACAAGGCAGGATGGTAAATGCATGACCAGTGTACAAGAAAGCTTGAAGTACTCACTTCCAAGAGGAGGTGTGAAAATAAAGAGAAAGCTCTGGGAAGTCTGCATGAGCAAGGAAAAGAGCAGGGAAGAGGGCACACGCATAGCCGCTCACACACGTATGTAGTCACGTGTTCATTCCTTTACACGAGGCATGCTGCACACAGAGTCATTTTGTACTTACCTCACGCCACAGTGGACAAAGAAGGTTATCAAAGTCAGACCAGCTTTCTCAGAGCAGGTTCCTAGACTGCCTTCCTAGCTGTGTGCCCCATGGCTGTTCCCTCGTGCCCTAGTTAGCTTTAGCGGTCAGCTTAACATAGCCCAGAGTCACCAGAGAAGGGGCTCTCAACTGATGGATTAGCAGATAAAATACCTATGGGAACGTCTGGGCTGAGAGGTCCTGATTTTTAGCTGATGTAGGGAGGCCCAGGGTGGTGACCCAGTCCACAGTGAACAGCTGGCCTCGGGCTATATCAGAAAGCTGGTTAAGAAGGCTAGAGCGATGGCGATACAGCTCAGTGGTTAAGAACACTTGCTGTTCCCGCAGAGAACCTGTATTCAGTTCCCAGCACCAATATGGCCGTTCACAAGCATCTGTAACTTCAGTTCCAGGAATCTGATGCCCTCTTCTGGTCTCCCTGGGAAACTAGGCACACAGTTAATACACATACGTATCAGACAACACACTCATACACATAAAATAGAGATAAATAAGTCAGAAAGAAAAGAAAAAAAGAGAGGGAGAAAGCTAAGCATGAGCCCGTAAGCAAGAGTTCCTCCTTGGTTCCTGTGGTCCTTCCTAGGAATGAGTGCTTCAGTCAGAGGCAACTCTGCATAGACTAGCCAAGGGCCTGCCTTCAGGTTCCTGCCCCGGCTTCTTTCAGTGGTGACTGTGACCTGAAAGATTAAATAAACCCTTTATTTTCCAAAGTACCTGTAGTCAGTGTTCCATCACAACATCAATCGAGCTAGAACCCCCATGTGTGTTCCCGACCTGTAACAGAGTCTCTTAACTCTCAAAGTAGGCTGGCCCTGCTCTTAGCACCATGTCTGGCTGTCCCGAACCAGCTGTGGAAATCCTGCATCCCCTCAGCTAGGGATGGGAATATATTTAGCTCTCCACACCAAGACATAGAGGGAAACAGAACGGGATTCATTTTCTAAATCAAAAGACAACTTCTGTGTCAGCGCCTTCCTTCCTGTTTGTGTAACTGACAGGAGACTGTGCCACCAGAGGCGACATCAGCCGTCTTGTGATGATGAGGTGATAATTATAAAGTTTTGTTTTCTGGTCCAAGCGGCCAAAGATCCCAGAGAATGAAGGCTAGAAAGGCTGGGGACCCTGATGACAGAAGCCACCTCTGTACCAGGTGAAACCACCCTCGTGATGGTGGATGAGGCAGAGGATGGTGCTGTCATCATACGGCTCGAGCCATCGTGTTTTCTGTCCCTTGGCGTCAGCTAGCTGATCCACGCAGCAACGCGTTTCAGGTTCCCAGATCAGACCCTGGCCATGATCTCCATGACTGTGTCTGCAACCATCACCCTTGAGGCTCCACGGAGAAATGGGGAGAATCCAGGAGTTAGCGAGTGTGAGAAGGGGGGGAACCGGCTCTGGGAACAGAGAAGAATCTGTCTCTGCCGTGATGACTGCTGGGAAATGATCGGTTGCAGAAGACGACAGGTTGATTGGTCCACTTGCAAAGGCGACCGGATGATCGGTCAGCTCTGGAATCTGGGGCAGATGGGTGACAGTGAGGGCACAAGGTAGAGGATTGGGTAGCACAGAGGAAAACTTAACTTTTCATAGAGCCTGAGCCTGAGCATTCAACACGAAGAATGAGCCAAACCCAAACCATGCTCAGTAGCTTGGGAAGGGTGCAGGTGATTGATGATCAGGCACAGCAGTTCCCATGTTGAACAGGGGCCTCTGGGCAAAGCTCAGATCTGCACAGGCACTGTGGCCGCTGACCGCTGCCTTGGAGAATGCCAAGGGGATGGTTCGATGTCTCAGGCCTCTCCTGGCTCCTTGGGGCTTGGAGGATGAGCCAGGTACATTCCTCCTCTTCCTGCTCATGCTTCTCCTCTTTCCCATGCTCCTCCATTTTCCATTCCTCTCCCCCCTCCTCCTCTTTCTCACCCTCCATCCCTTTCCCCTCTCCCCATGCTCTTTGAGATATCCTGTGCTTTCATGAGACAGCCCAGCTAGTGATTTTCCAGACAAATGAGACCAGGAAGCAATACAGAGAGCTTACGGCTGTTTTATGAAACAGTGGAACCTTTTAAGGAACATGTTTGTCATATTGAAACTAGGTTTTCACTCTCTTGTTCTACATATTTTTCATTTTCTATTTTTTCAAGTCAACACAAATACAGAACTGACTATACCAGTTTTCTTCTATTTTTGCAGTACTTAGGACTGAACTCAGAGCCTTGGGCATACCATGCAAAAGCCATGCTACTAAATGACAGCACAAGATCTTTTTAATTTAATGGTAATTTTTAATTCTGAGATAAGCTCTGTCCACATTTCACAGGCTGATCTTGAACTCACTATCCTCCTGAATCAGCTTGCTCAGGAGCTGGGAATTCAAGTCTGTGCCACCAGATTGGACTCATTTTTTTCTGTATCTTTTTAAAGGATCTATTCATGGAAATTGGGTACCAATCATGTCTCTCTCTAAGTCATTAACAATTCAATTAGATTTGTCCAGTGATGACTTTCCTTCTTTGTAGTGTGTGTGCACGTGTGTATGTGTGCAGGTCTGTATGCGTGCATGTGCATGCACGGCAGTCAAAGAACAGCCTTGGACATGCCAAGAAAGTTATCCGCTTCCGCCGAGAAGTCTCGTGGCCTTTTACCAGGTAGCCCAGGGATTCTCTTTCCTCTGCCTTCCCAGCGTTGGGCTCACATGTACAGGCTCCCAAACTACATGCTTTTACATGGTTTCAGGTACGGAGCTCGGGTCCTCACTCTCGCTGGACAAGCTCTCTCAGGCCATAGCTTTCCCTTGTTGCCAGGATCACAGCTTTGCTGACCAGAAAGCCAGCATCTTGAGCTTCTCACCCCAGGCCCGGAGAGCAGGCAGATGTGAGATGAGGGGAAGCACCCACATTAGCCAATGTCCCCACATTTGCATCACAGGCTCCTGGTCTCTACCCCGTGTGTGATCATGAAGAGCCAGGTTACAGCCCCACACAGCCTGTTTTTTCATCGCTGAAAGGAAGTAAAGTCATTCTTTCCAAGCCTGCTTTGCAGGGTTGTTACAGAAGATGAATTGCCATTGAATTTCCACCATTCTTTTTAAGTAAGGAAGAATAAAAATAAATGTGGCTGTGTGTTGTGGGTACTCAAAGATGATCAAATTGTGAAGAATTTATCTCATTATTTTACTTTGTAACAAAATTCAGGACAAAAATTTTAAAACTCTTTAATGGCTTGATCCACAATTCAAAGACACTTGTTTTTTTAATCTACAAAGTTATTTGTTCTAGTTTCTATATTTATATAAAAATATAAATCCATATATAAAAGATAAAAATCCAAGTCAAAAGCACAAATGAATTATAAGCACTTTTATTTTATTGTTTATTCTGGCATGTCATTACTGATCATTTTCTAATGGGCAAAATGAATCTATTGCAATAACATGAAAATTAAACCCACGGCCAAGATCCATCAGATCTGTCGGATAGGATTTCATTGTCTTTAAATGTGCATTGTAGTTGAAGTCTAAGGTGTGTATGTGCAGATTCTGTGACGCTCGGTTCATCACAAGACGGTCAAACTCATAAACAAGCACACAAATAAGAAAAGCAAACAGGTCAGTGCCCTCAACTCCCCGTTTCACCTCAGATACCTGCAGTGGTTAATTTCAGTTGTAAACACAATAAAATATAAAATCAGTGGAGTCCTCTGTACACGTCTATTGGGGCTCTACCTTCATTAAATTAACTTAGGTGAGAAGACCTGCCCACTATGGGTGGCACCATTCCCTAGACTGAGGTCCCATTGTGGATAAAGAGGAGGACATGAGCAGAGAATGACATTCATGGTTCTCTGCCTTGTGGATGCCTGGTGATAAAGCTCTGTTCACCATGATGGACCATACACTCCAACTTCAAGCCAAAACAACTCTTTCTTTCTTATGTCACTTTCTTCAGAGTATGTCATCCCAGCCAAAAGTCATGTGACCAACAAAATACTCCCCCCCCCCGCACATAACTATTTTCACAATCAGTATAGACTAAGTAATGCATTTGGGTGAAATTTATATAGACGATGATACAGGCTCACCCTTCAATTTGTGATAGATACTCCTCTGTATACCAAAAATTAATTTATTCGCTTATTTTGCTGCGTGGTATCTCAATCTATGAACACCCATTTTCTCTATCCTACTGTTGTTGAATATTTGTGGCTGTGAAGAATAATGCTCCTAAGGGTTTCCTGTATTCCCAATAACATTCCATATTGGTTTTACTAATCACATCTGCACTTCAGTTATGTATATGGTGTGGAAGTTTCCTCAAGGTTGAAACAAAACAAACAATTCAAAATAGTTTCAGGAAGTCCCTGAAACCGACCAGACTGACCAGGCCCCTCCCTACTAGAGTAAGCAGTAAGGTAGCCATGAGTCAGTCTCAGAGGATCCAAGGTTGTGAGAGTTGAACAGCTTCCTAGAAGAGATGGAAACCAGCAGGGCTGCCTGCAAGAGATTTAGACCAACTGGGCACCTGGAAAGGATGCTCTCCAACTTGTTGAGCTGCCTGCAGACTGTGCAGTGAGCTCCAGGTTCCCAGTTTTGTGAGCTGTCGTTCATTCTGGGGTGGGCTTTGGTAGTGATGGAGCTGTCTTTGAGTCATTTCTGCTCCTGTAAGTAACCCTCACCCACATTCTTGTAGGTTACCCCTAGTAAAACTCACCAAGCTGTACTTCAGACTGTCATGGGATCCCTTTCTGGGGTGAGTAGTCATGTGTGTTGAGTCTCCCCAGGAAAAGTCTTGTCACACAACGGTGTGTAAACCAAGAGTCCGGTTTTTTCAGTTGTCCCAGTCAGAGCATATGTATATACCCTTTGACTTTAGTAAAAATGTTCAAATATTTTCCAAATCAAATGTGTGGAGTGTGTGTGTGTATGTTAGCAATAAAAGAACTTGTCTTTTTCTTACTGATTTGTTATGGATTAGACCCCTTGTTAGATACATGATCACCAATCTCTGTGTCTTTCTCCTCTTTATGCATTTCTCTGTATGTCTCTGTGTGTCTCTGTATCTGTCTCTCTCTTGTGTGAGCACACACACACACATGCATGCACACACATTTGAACTTTATCCATTTAATGATGTCATACAATGCACAGAAGTTTTTGATTTTAATATGACCAGATTCAACAATAATTTACCTAATACTTGAAGTGATTTGTGTTCCTGTTAATATTTTTGCCTGGTCCAAAGAAGTGAAGAAATGATTTAAATTATCCTTTAGAAGTTTGAAAGTTTAACCTTCACCTTCCATACTTAAAGATTCTAGCCTCCCATAGTCATTCTGTGTGTGTGGAGTGAGGTGGGGTTGAATACATTTTTCTGTGTCGATTGAACAAGCATTTGATGGCCCATCCTTTGTCAGCTGGATGCTGCCTTTGCTTCCCCATCCTCCTGTGGTCGCTTAGGCTTTCTGAAAAGAGGCTGTGCTAGCTTACGTGCATCTTTGTGCTGCTACCCTGGAACCCGCAGCTTTATCATAAACATTGAAATCTTGCTGGGTACCTCACCCAACCTCATTCTTCCTGCAGACACCAGGCTTTCATTTCCATATCAGCTTGTTGATTTCCACACACAAGCATGGGTCTGTTTTCATCTACTTGCCATCTGGTACCAAATCAAGAGAGAATTGCCATGTTTGTAATGTTGACTTCTCTAATCATTATCAATTATTGCTCAAGTCTCTTGTTTGCTTTCATTTAATTATTTTGATTTCTTATAAAAGTGTTTTATAGCATGTTGCATAAAAGCCTTCCATGATTGTTGGTTACTAACCCACGTTCTAGGTTAATTAGTCTGTTCCTTAATTTAATAATATGATAAGAGTCATACCTCTTGCATAATTCCAATCATTATATTTCTTTCAATTTCAAATACATATTTATTTTCATTTATGCTGAATTTTCAGGATATTTCCCTGGTGACCTTCTTTGTTTGTCTTCCAATCTGTTTGATGCATTGCATGCATTTCCTATTTAAGTCTGTAACTGACTCTCAGTTCTGTTTGTTTGTTGCCTGCTAATCTTATTGAACCCTAAGCATTTCTTACTGGGGAGAAAAGCAAACTTTTTGGTTAATCTTATACACTTCAAAAACAATTTTCTTTGTCACCTTGGAGAGGACTGGCATGAAAACAGATCTCTTGACCCAATCAGAAACTGAGCTGCCTAGAAATTGGATTTTAGTCTTTCTAGGGCTTTTCCCGAACTGGACAGTCTTCATTCCTGAGATACAGTACAATGCTTCTTCTGTATCTGTGGGTTTCAGATCTCAGAACCAACCAATGATGACTCAGAAAAGCTAGTGAACAGTTGCATGTGGCAACACATTACAGGAATCCCAATACTCGGGAGGCTGAAGTAGGGGTTCAAGGCCAGCCTGGGCTGCAGTGCTTATCAGAGCTAGATAGTGAGAATTTCTGATATATAAATATATGTATAATATATATCCTGATATGCATATATATATGTATATATATTATATATACACACACATATATAATGACGGTTGTAAAAATCTCCAAAACAACACTAGACTTTCCTGGACTGAGCACTAAAAGGATGGAGAGTTGTGCAAGCACCCCAGCTGCTACCATTCCCTTCAGCCCCTCTCCTTATCCGAACATGGTTCGTTTTGAGTCTCCGTGGTGATTATACTTAGGCCTATGATTGTATCTATGTGGAACAAGTATAGGCTTTCCTTTCCTGTCCTTCTCAAAGGCACAGCATAACAACAATTTGCATGGCACTGCTGTTGTGATGGGCGCTCTAAGCAGCCTGAAGATGAGTTAAATTACAAGGGGGATGTGCACTGGGATTAGGCACCTACTCCACTGCTCTACACAGCGTGGATTTGCATATCTGTAGGGGATCCCAGAAGCAATCCCTAGTAGATGCCCAGGGACAACTGTACTTGAGACCTCCCACCAGCTTGATAATTATGCCGCTCTAGTTGGAAATCCCTGAACTCATTAATTTTCTCATCCCGGTATCACAAGTATCTAAAAATTCTGCAACTATTTTTTTTGGACCTTACGCAGCTGCTTTCTGCAGTACTTCTCTGCCTCTCACAAGACCTGTGGGAGAAAAGCAGATTAGAGAGCTGGCCTCAGTTTCTGAGCTTCCCTTTCCTCCAGAATATTCGCTCAAGTCTCCATGCCTTCATAGGCCTCAGCATCTCTCTGTATCCTCAGGCACAAGGCCTGAGCATCTCTCTGTATTATCAGGCATAGACAACTCTGCTCAGGCTCCCTGCCCTTGGATGGCGTTGTCTGTCTCCTGCTGAGAATACAATGAGAGAGAGAGCACGCAGGGGCAAGACCAGCATGGAGTGCCAGGAACTCCTTTGTGCTTTCCCTTGCAAGCCCAAAGACCCTCAGCAGACTCATTTTAGTCACTTTTACCCAGATCACATGCACGTGATATGTGTGTGTGCTCATCAACTATCTGGCCTTTCTCCTTCCAGAGGACAGGACTGGACCACCTCAGTCTGTAGATTTAGAACCAAAGACTTGAAGACTCGGTAGTCTTTCTGCCCACTCTTTGCTCTCCTCACCAGGTGCTCTGGAAGGATCTGCTCCCTCCACAAGACTGAAATCATAGAGGAGCCCATGATGCTGAAAACACGTGCAGAACCACCGTTTGTTTCCAAAATCTTCCCATGCATCAGACCAGAAACCTTGAAGTTGCCACACGAGTGGTGTCAATACTGCTTGCTCCAAGCACCCTGCTTCTTCTCTTTTCTGACTCTTCCACCCTGGTCCCTGTGTTGGGAGGTCACCAGTAGAGCCCAGTACATGCTGTACATTTGCAGAGGCCTCAGTTTCTGGTTGGTGCCTGCTCTGATGATATTTCTTCTGTCAGGACGACTATTAATGTGCCTGACAGCTCTGGGGTCACAGGAGCAATGATGGCAGCCAGGGAAAGAGATGCTGAAAGTCATGAGGGAGACACATCAAGGGCAAGACATTCGTCTTGCTTTGAACCACTGAAATTTGTGCTGTTGTTTGTTACCACGTCCTAATGTGGCCCATGGTGACCGGACCTTGAGAGAAATGAGAGCATTTAGGCTGTTTCCGTTTCCTGGCTGCTGTGAGTAGAGTAGCCGTGACTACGGATGAACAGTTAGCTCTGCCATAGGAGATGGAGCCCTTTGAGAATGTGCCTAAGAGTGGTAGAGCTGGGTCATCCCCTAGGCTTATTTTCAGCTTTCTGAGGAACCTCCACGCTGATTTCCATAGGCATTCCAGTTTGATGATAAAATCAACCACCTTACAAACACGAACAATGCCCTCTATCATCTTTTTGGCCCTTCACTTAAAGTTGTTTTGCTAAACTAATTCACACAGAGGATGTCTGGGGAACTTTCAAGATGACTGATCCAACGAACAATGAATTCCTGTGTATCAGTCAGTGTGTAGAGGAGATAAGGCTGTGCACTGTGATCTCACGGACAACTCTGGACCCACACACTGCAGGCCTAGCACCACCAAGGGTGTGAACACAGGTGTCTGGAGCTTTCCACACAGCTGCTTTTTTAGCAATGGAATGTGGAAGCACTCCCTGCTTCCAGGCATTGTCATGAGGGTGAATTGGCATGATGTTTGTGCTGTGCTCTTCATAATTCTGATCCATGTTCTTTGCAAATGGCATCTTCTCTTACTACTATACATCCAAAACCAGGGGGATGTAACATGAAGGCCTGCTTGTTGGGGTTTATGTCCTTCCCAGTTCCCACAGCCAGTAAGCCCCAAAAGAATCACACAGAAATTATGCATTAGATATGCTGATTGACCCATTAGCTCAGGCTTCTTATTAGCTCTTGTAGCTTTTATTAACCCATTATTCTTATCTATGTTAGCCAAATGGCTCGATACCTTTTTCTGTGGGGCAGGTTACATCCTGCTTCTTCGGTGGTCTGGGCAGGACTGGGGGGAGCTTCCCTCTTCCCAGAATTTGCCTGCTCTCATTGACCCACCTCTACTTCCTGTCTGGTTGTCCCACCTTATTGCCTGGCTACTGGCCAATCAGCATTTATTTAAAACATGATTGACAGAATACAGACAATTCTCCCGTGCCAGGGGGAGGGAAAAATGCAGGAAGCCATGTCAGTGCAGGGTGCGAGGTTTTCAGGGTCATTCCTCCGTTCCCTCCGTATGGCATCCAAAGCAAAGTAAATGAGTACAGAGGGCAAAGCTAAGGCAGCTTTGAAAAGTTGAAGTAGCTGGATCTGTTAGTCCACTTAAGGAACCATGAAGTTAAAATGAGTGAACATGTATCATAGTAGATAAATTAGAATGAGTGTGTTTCATGAATGTTGGTACCTAGTAGATATATTTGAGGCACATTTGAAATTTGAGATGAGTTGGTTGAATAGATAGATGATGATAGACAAATTGGTATGATGAACAGATGACTGACAATAGCCAGTCACGTAGATAATAGATGGTAGAGATAATAGATAGTAGATTTATGGATAAATAGTAACTTATTACATAGATGATATATTAATAGACAGTCTATTGCTTAACAAATAATAAGTACCATAGATAATGATGATGTAGATAGATAGATAGATAGATAGATAGATAGATAGATAGATAGATAGTAGATAGATAGATGGATAGTAGATAGATAGATAGATAGATAGATAGATAGATAGATAGATAGTAGATAGATGATAGATAGATGGATGGATAGATAGATTAAATGATAAACAGACAGGCAATAAGGGTCTTACTCAAAGAGCATGCCTCTTCTATCATGTCATCTATGACATATACAGCTTCTAAGAAGGTGGTGAGAGTCTAAGAAGACAGAAAAAAGACTGTGCAAGTCACTCATGTGTGTCAGCAACGACACAAAACTTCTAAAGATTCATCTGATGGACCCAGAGCTGCAGCAAACACTTTAATATTAACAAAGGTTTTTCAGAAAGTCAACATTGGGGATCCAGAGAAAAGACTGGTGACCTGGGAAAGGCGCCTCTATGTCTTCAGGTTTGAATGGGCTGCAGTCCAACATGGTGCCCTCCCTCTCAAGGTCCACAGCAGACACTGGCTCTCATCTCAGACCCCAACAGGGCTCTTAATTGGTCTCCATATTGCTGTCTACTTTCTGGAGGCCACAGTGAAGGTGCCAGTCCACTTGAAGGTCAGATCCAAAACTGCTTTAGCATCACCTTCACCAAATTGCCTTCATCGAAGCAGTCACGGCCGACATGGACTCCAGCGGCACGCGAGCAGGCCAGTCTCTGGACAAGAGAACTGGGGAAGAGCCTGCATCCACCCTTGTTTCTACAGTGGACCCGCAGGTGGTGCTGAGTACACAGACGTCTTGTTAATGCATGGGTGAAAAGACAGATGGCCACAAGCTATTCCCCAAAAGCCTGCTGCTATCTTCTCCTGCCTGGATGTAGAAATTTCGCATGTGTTAGCTAATCGTTTCTAACTCTCCAGCTGGAGAGATGGTTCAATCAGTTAGTGCTTGCCTTGCAAGCTCAAGGACCTGAGTTGGATGCTTAGAACCCATGCAGGATGTGGCAACATGAGCTTGTAATTCCCCTGTAAGAGTTGGGGAATCCCTGGGGCTTGCTTGCCAACCAGGCTAGCCTATTTGACAAGTTCAGGGAATGTGAGACACCTCAAAAAGAATGTGGGAGACACCCTTGTTCTCTGAAATCCTCTAACCTCGCAGTACACTTGTGTATACACACCTACACACACACATAGAAAACAACAGTTTTCACCTCTTCTCCAGCCTCCCTTTGCTCTTTTTCTTCTTCCATTTCCCCTGTCGAATATTCTCCTCTCCCACTCCTTCCCCATCCTCCCTTGCCCTCCTCCTGTGGAGAACTATGACCATAATATGAAAAGGAGATGGGTACTTGAGCCTACTCTGTTGGTACAAATTCTTCTGTTCAGCTGTGTGTTTGCCAAGTTGGCAACCCTGTCTTTGAAACTTGGGAAACCAAAAGAAAGAAAACAGCAAGTGCCTAGTTTTTTTCTTCGCAGTACAAATTTGTGGCTTTAAGTCTACACTTCACAAAGTATGATTTTCCTTTTTCAAATTAAAAGCAAAGAAGAGCAAGCACTCTGCGAGCCACAGAGGCATCCCTGGATAACGTCTTGATGATTTAAGTGTAAATGGATAAGAAATCTGTGGATTCCGCTCCACACAAGACACACGCATTGGAACTGAGAGACAAGGCATCTGGCAGAGCCTGTTTCTAGTTCGCTACAAGTCGGACTGCTTGGGAGGTAGAGTGTGATACATGAGGAACCAAAGCCAAGTGTGGGCAGAGCCCTCCTCATCCCTCCAGCCCAGAGCTGCGTGGCTTAGCCATGTTCAAATACACTCTACTTGGATTACTTTTTTTTTCTTTTTCCTTTTTCTTCGTACTGTAGATTTGGCCCAGTGTGGAGATTCCTTCCACTCTGGGTCCACATGAGCTCTGTGTCTGGCATGTGCATGGTAATTTAATACAAACTGACATCAAGTTCGGGAAAACTGACAATTTGATCTTGTGTTCACTTTAATATGGAAAGGTTGAATAATGTTAGATTGTAATTTACTCCAATTTTGTCTTCTCCTTGAAAGGCGAGAGACTCCTAAGGAGAAGGGAGGAGGAGGGCAGGTCCTCATCCGAGGTAGCATGGGAGCTGAGCGCTCCTGAGAACGGCAGCTGCAAAGACTGGGGAGAACAAAGCATTTCATGTTGATAATCGTCCATCTTGCTTTCGGTGGTTTGTTCATTCTCAGTAAGCATTTGATTTTAGAGCCACTTAATTCCAAATTTGACCTCGAGCATCAAACATCTCTATATCTAATCAGAGTTAACAATGGGGGCAAGAATAAGGATCCCAAAGTCTCCCAACCCAGCAGTGATGGCTTCTCCTCGTCTCCACCTACTTTCTCGTCTATATCCTTGGAGTTCCCCCCTTGCCCTATTCTGCACTGCAGTAGGCCCACAGCAGCTTCTTTATTAACCAGTGGTATTCACAGCCCACAGAGGAGACTCCCACATCAATCTTATTTATGCTCTTACATCCATCATGCCTTCCACATTTGACATCACCTCCGGAGATCACTTCTGAACAGGCAAGTGTGATCACACCATCCTGACTCAGTAGCCCTCTGTGTCGGTTCCTGATTTCAGCATTGCAGAGGGGGTGCAGGACCGTCAGTTCCTGATCAGCATCACAAAAGGGGTACAAGACCATCAGTTCCAAGTCCACCCCTCTGGCCACACCCTCCATCTATTTCAACTTCAAACCCTAGCCTCCTCCTTTGACTCTCCGCTTCCTCTCTGTGGGAACACCCCTCCCTTCTCTGCCTCCTCCCACATCCCTGGTTCACAGTTCTGCCAATCTGAGAAGATCAGTCACTGTTATACCAATAGCCTCCATAACTCCAGGATACCATCACCTCCATAGTGGCTTGGATTAGCTGAACAACACAACTATAGATTCTAAAAATATAGGCCAAGCAGTCTATGCCCACATTTGTATCTCCACCAAATCCAACTCAATCCTGCACTCACCAGATGTCAAGAGACATCTCAATGACACCCCCTGCCTGCTGGGGTGTCTATGTGGCAGCCCACGTCCAGGTGTCAATAGTCTGGTTGGGTATTATTGTGCGGGCATAATTTGCATGCAGTTAATATTTACCTCTGTACACTGTGAGTAAAGGAGGATTATCCTCTGGACAGTTACTTCACCAACGGGCTTAAAGGTAAAGTCTGTTGTGGCCTCATAAGGAAATCTCAAGACCTTACCACAAAACCCTGCACTGAATTCAGTCTCCTGCAGCTTCATACAAGCTGGGTCTGCAACTCTGTGTGTGTGTGTCTGTGTGTGTCTGTGTGCTTGTATGTATTATGTATGTATATATGCATGTATGTATGAATATGCATGTGTACATGTGTGTCTGTGTGAATGTAAGTGTGTGTGAAAATGCATGTGTGCACATGTATATGTGTGTACATTCATGTGTGAGTATGTATATTTGTGTCTGTATGTATAAATGTGTCCATGTGCATGTGTCTGTGCATGCATGTATGTCTGTGTGTATATGTATGAATGTGTGTGAATATGTGTGTACACATGTATATGTGTATGAGTATATATGTACATGTGTGTAAATATGAGTGTATGTGAATGAGTGTGTGCACATGAATATGTGTGTGCATGCATGCATGTATGTATGAATGTGTGCATGTGTGAGTGTGTATGAGTATGTGTGTATGTGTGAATGTGAGTGTGAGAGTACGTGTATGCACATGCATATGTGTATGCATGTATGTATATGGACGAATGTGTGTGTATGTGCATGTGTGGGTGTGTATGTATGTATGTGTTTACACATGTGCATATTCCTAATGGTTTTGTTTCTCTGGAGAGTTCTGATGGATGCAAAGACAAATATAGTACCTCCCACTTCTATATTTTAGTGGAGTGGGAAACGTACCTCCTCTAGCACTCTGCATGGCCCTCTGTCCAAGGCTAAATATCAGACCAAGGGCTTTCTTGTACCACGACATGGGTGGGACTAGGCAGGAAGCTGCTGTGGTAGCTGTCACCTCACCTGGCACACTACACAGCAAGTACAGCTTCCTTTCTCGGTGATCTTATGTACCTTCAGCTGCCCACAAACACCATTGTACAGAAAGGAGGCTTTGGAGACAGCCTCGCCCTAGCTGCCTTTCACCCACACAGCCCTTTGCTTCAGTTCTTCCTTGCTTGGCACAGCCTCATCCAGGAAAGCAATCTGACCACGTCTACCCAGGAGGACTCAGAGGAAAGCAGGCTGACCCACATCTACCTAGGAAGATCCAGAGGAACCCAAGTTGACTACATCTCCTAGGAGGACCCAGAGGAACCCAAGCTGACCACATCTCCTAGGAGGACCCAGAGGAAAGCAGGCTGACCATGTCTACTAGGAGGACCCAGAGGAAAGCAGGCTGACCACGTCTACTCACAAGGACCCGGAAGCCTTCTAGGGTCACACGAGTCACAAATGCCCTTCCCTGTCACAGACTACGTGGTGGCATACTAAAGACAGGGCTGCTTCATCGCCCTCGACACCTGTGGAAACAGCCTGGTTTAGAGACGGTGTTGGAGTTCCTTCCTGTAGCTGTGATAGAACAGCCTGGACAAAATCGACGAAAGGATGAAAAGATTTATTTACTTATAAACTTCTAGGTAACAGGTCATCATTGAGGAACTCAAAGCAGACTCACTGGGTATTCCACAGGGCATTGCCTCCAACCAAGTAACTCACACACCCAGGAATGGCAGCAGAAACCAGGCAGGAACATGATTGTTGCCCCACTCGTGGGCCCATGCTCAGCTGGCTTTCTTCACACAGCCGAGAACCAGAAAAGAGCTCTTCCCAGAGTGGGCTGGGCTATCCTCCATCACCTCACAATCAAGAGGCTTTTCTGAAACATATCTAGAGGCTGTCTTCTCTGAAATCCCCAAGCTGTGCCAAGCTAACAGGTTAGGGTCTTTACAGATGTAGTTAAAGGTCTGGAGGTGTGATCCACCGGATATCCAAGGAAGCCCTAGTTCCAACACCAAGTGTCCTAGGTAGGGACAGAGGAGGCCATAGGAAGATGGAGGCCAAGACTGGAGTAATATGGCCGAGGAGGGACAGGAAGGGGTCCAAGGAAGGACACTGCAAACAGCCTTCACTGTGGCCCTCAGAACTCCCAAGCCTATAGAGAGAATGGCCTCCTATTCTTGGTGGTTACTCAGTTGGCAGTCATTTGGGGCACCCCTTGTGGTCTTTGCTTTGAGGGCCTATTTTGTAGCCAGTGTGGGGACCCTGTTACCACCTGTTCTTACACATCACGAAATTTTTTGATCTGATGTGAATGCCAGGAACCTTTCCATCGCCTCTGGGAATAAGGCAGTACTCAGTGTGTTTGTCACAAACCAACTGATTGTGCATCGGGGCTTGTATAAGAGTAAACTGTGTGACACCGAGGAAATCATTTACCAGTGATTTTATTTAAAAAAAAATAGAAGCGTATAATATTATCATTATACGCTTCTGGGGTCTTTGATGGAGTTGAAGAATTTATAGTTATAATTATAGTTTTCCTTAGTTATGATAAAAGATAAAGTAGATATGAATATTATAACTGTAATTCTTGCTTGATACCTGTTTTATTATTTGGTATTTTTCTGTGTTAAAGTTAAAACCTTCCTTTTTTATTTAAACAGAAAAGGAGAGGTGATGTGGGATTCCCCTCTGTATGCTGTGAATACCATTGGTTAATAAAAATATTAGCTTGGCCTGAAAAAAAAAATAAAAAAAAAAATAGAAGTATAATTTTTCACTAAAACTCTCCTAAATTCTCATTTGGAGAACAAAACACAGTTCAAGAGACATATGGCCAAAGAATTCAAAACCCTGGTCTCCTGAAGACAGAAACCCACCCATCTTCCCTACACATTTGTTTCTCATAAGCAAGAATAACTTGGCTAGATTCTCCCAACGTGTGAACTGACTGACTGTGACCCAAAAGAAAGGCCATTGGTGACAGGCTTGCTTCTGTGGTGACACCTCATTGGCTCAGAAGCCGCCCTGGTCATCGCTTGTCATCACTACTGCGTATCTCCGTCGCCTCTCTCTGTTCTGTGAACTCGCCTGGCTCCCTCGCTCTGCAGCAGAACAAGTGCCAAGTCTGTCGAGTGTCCAAGGCTCTGGAGGCTGTGCCAACCCTGGGGCCTTCCTTCTGTGTGAAGCTGTAAATCACGGGTCCCTGCAGTTCCTGGCCACCTCTGCCTTTGTGTGGACCTGGGTTCAAGTTTTACATGTGCTGTAGTAACTGCTTGCTTCAGATTCATGTGGAGTAAGAGTGAGAGTAGCCAAAGCAGATAGCATTGACTGCATCCTTTGTGCTTTCTGTTGAACACCTCTCACTCATCCCTAAAGCAATTCTTAACCAGTCCTGAGAAATTATTATGACAGTTGCTATGTAGACATAACATTCTTCTGTACAGTTCACTTCTTAACACACAAATGGCTCGTGTCGCCATTTCTAAGTGGAAAAAAAGTTTACTTATAATCAGAAAAATGGTTACTCAAGCTTGGAACAAGCCTCTCAGACTGCCCACTTACCAGGAAATGGGGGACGGATGGTACTTATTCAGATCAAGGGAGGAAAGAAAACACATAGATCTGAGTTATGGGTACTTTATGTTGGGCTAAGCAAGTCTGCAGGCGCTAAGGATGCCCTGTGTTGTGTGCCTGTGAGGGATACATGCGTGAGTATAGCTACTGGTGTGTGTCCTGAGAGCTCACCCAGGGCCCCAGACTTGCCCTTGATTTAAGGCCCTCAGTCAACATCTTGGCATTCTTAGCGAGTTTTGAATAAGAGACCCATGTTTTTACGTTGTACAGGATGCTGTGGTTTGATGGTGACCCTCCAGTTCAGGGTTGGGACCCTAATCCCCAGGGCAGCAGAGCTGTGAGGGGTGCCTAGCAGGAGAGCGGCAGTCACGTGGGCCTTGCCTTTGCAGATGCTGCTGCTCAGGGAGCGGCTCTCCCGAGAGTGTGCTGTCATGATGGACGGAGGGACGGCTTGTTTGCGCTGTCATGGCAGCTTGTTTGGGCGCTCTTGGCTTATTTCTCCTGCCCTTCTGCCTCCCACTGTTTCTACCCTTCACCAGCGCAGCCCTAAGCCTTTCCCTAGTGCCATTCTCTCCGGCCCTCTAGCCTCCCGAACTGAGTCAAGCAGGCACTTTGTCTATAAATTACCCAGTCTGTTGTTCTTCATGGTAGCGGTGAACATATCTAGGATGCCCACAAATGATAAAGATTCCTCTAAGTGCAGCTGGGTGGATACTACGTGGGAAGCATTGGGCCTTCATAAAGTCCGCGAGTGTTCTGTAATGAGAGTGACACTCTGACTCTTGTGGGGGGTGCGGGAACACGAGGGGTGTAGGCAAACACTGAAGACACAATGAGCAGAAATAAGGGCACGGAGCCTCCAGGAACCCACCAAGAGGGAATGGCTGCTTGTGGCCTTTAAGAAGTAGGTAGCATGTTGCCAAGAAGGGGTAGTTAATAACGTTGACTAAGTTAAACCCTGAGTAAAGGTTTTCCTCAAAATCCATATTCAACCTCTGAGAATGTGCTCCCATTCTATATCAAATCTGAATGAAACTGGCTGAGACGCCTGAAAAAAACAAAACCGAAAAACCTTCTTCTAAACAAGCCGGTCTGGCCATACCACCGAAATGCATTACTTGGGAAGATACCAACATGGTACTGTCCAAAGGATCCCCTGCCACAGAAGTCGGTGAGATGAGCCATTTATCCTGAGATAAATAGATCATAGGATCTGTGTAAGGCTTGGCTGGATGCCTGAGTCTTGGCTCACCCCGACTTTTTCTGGTGGCTGATGTAATGGGGCCTATGAGGGAGAAAGGGTGATCATGATTGGCTGTGCTCACTGTGCCTCAGCCGGTATGATTGGCTGATTTGAAGTTGCATTTGCATATCGCCTCCTCAGACTCTGGGGTGATGTCATCTTATCTCTCTGGGAGGAACTTGGTCCCGGTCTGTTACTGAATTAATTAGTTCCTCTCTCAGGAAAGTACTGGGTTTCACACCAAAAAAAAAAAAAAAAAGAAAATCTAAACATTCAAAGTCAGGGTTGCTGTCTTAAAAATTACTCAAACCATCTCTTCCAGTCAAGTCATCTTTCTCTTTACTATTTAATATTATTATCAATATATTTCATTCTGATATATTTATTTTATTGTTTATATAATTAAACAATAGCTATTCTTTAATTATGGAAAAGATAATACAGGACGTGGAGTTTTTCTGCCATACTTAACCTTTGTGTGTTGGTTGATTTTTCCAACTTGTCACAGCTAGGGCCATCAAGGAAGAGGGAACTTAGCTAAGAAAATGTCTCCATCCAGTTGGCTTGTAGGCAAGTCCCTGGGCATTTTCTTGATTAGTGATTAATGTGAGAGGACCCGTCCCAGAGCGCCCATCCCACTAAGGATGGTGCCACCCATGGGCACGTGGTCCCCGATTGTAGAAGAAACCAGACTAAGCAAGCCACTACACAGCAGCAGCAGCTTCTGCTTCAGTTCCCGCCTCTAGGTTCCCACCTGGAGTTCCTGGCCTGCTGTGCTCTGATGATTGGCTGTGCTGTGCCCACTGTGCTCTGATGATTGGCTGTGCTGTGCCCACTGTGCTCTGATGATTGGCTGTGCTGTGCCCACTGTGCTCTGATGATTGGCTGTGCTGTGCCCGCTGTGCTCTGATGATTGGCTGTGCTGTGGACTTGGAAGCCAGTTAAACCCTTTCCTCCTCGAAGCTGCTTTTGGTTGTGGTGTTTTATCGTAGCCGCAGAGACAAGCTAATGCTCTTATCGTTCCCATCACCCAGCGCTTTGGCAAAATCTCTAACCACCCCAAACACTGGCACTTCCGGGTTCCAGGGCCCTTGGCTCAGAAACTGAAATAGCTTTTAATTTATTGATTCAGAAGATTTAATTTGTTTGGTTTCCACGTTCCCTTACGGTTCCCCGTGGTCAATATGGCCGACACGAGGTGCTGGCAGTTCTGTAGCTTTTCAATCGCGAGCGGTGTGGCACTATATTACCTTTTTATTCCTGAAAAAGTATGAAAAATGAAATGCACTTCATGGCCATTTAGTACAGACTTCCAGAAAATAAGCCAGGTGAGTTGTCCAGTTTGTCCTCACCTTGTTCGTGTCCTGTCCACACGGTAACAAACCACAGAGAAACAAGGCCTTGTCTTCAGCAAGTTCCCTGTCCTGACCACAAGGTGAAGGTCTTGGCATAATTCTCTGAAAGGTGATCAGTCACAGCCAGGACATTGGTTCTCTCTCCCACTGAGAGCTTAATTCTCTTTCCTATAAACAGGCCCATGTCAGAAACCAAAGGCAAACTGATGACCAGAAGCAAACAGCGCTGTCCTGTGGTTTAGCCTGGATAAACTCAGCGAAACAGTGGCCTCCTCAGCTGAAGACTGGACTTGTAAAGCACAGATCTGAGTCCTGTAGCTGTCCTAAAGAAAAAAGAAAAGAAATGAGGGGGGAAAAACACATCAAAAGCATGAGGCCTGGGCATCTGCTTTCTGTATGTCTCTCCCCAGCAGGGCAGCCCTGCTTCCCTACCTAATCCTCACTGCTTGCCTCTCTGAAATCACGAAGGGCTCAGAATAGAAATAGTTTTGTCTGTATGTAGTGGAAAACACCAGTTTAAACAGGATGTTGGAGATCAGGGCGCCTGACCCAGAACACGGGCCAGGGCAGACATGAAAGCCCACTGCGTTTCATTCACAAAGGTTTTCTGGGACCAAACTCCCTCTCAGCCTAAACAGAGTCACGCACAGGCTGGCCCCGCCGCTCCCACGCTGCTTCCAGGAGGCAGGCAATCTCTTTGAAAAAGCTGCCGAGCTGCAGCCTCCATGGACTGCAGCCATGAGTAGGGCTGGGAGCAATTACCCCTCCCAAGAGCATGTTCCTCTGTGAAGGAGCCTCTCTGCCAGGCAGTTCCTACCCCGAAGAGCAAGAGGGAAGCAGCAGGCGCTGTCCCAGGCTGCCTTCGTTTCTCTCCCTACGCTGGGGCAGTTTCAACTGATTTTGATTACCCTGGCGCCAAATAAATGAAAACATTTCATAGATATATAATCATCCATCACTGTGAAGAAAGAGAAAATGTTTCATGTTCGGTGTGTTTATAAATACACTTAATGAAAACAGGGCAGCGCTGTCTTTTCCACCAGTGCATAGCTGCTGCTGGCCAGATCTCCCCCAGACCGGCCTGCTCTGGTCATCTCCAGACCCCCAACCAGGCAGCCACCAGCCATTTGGTTCTGACAACTGAGAGCCCACGGAAGTCCACAGGAAGGACCTTCCATCCAATGCTACCTTCTAACCTCCTGTTTCTTTCCATATGACAGGGACAGGATGGAGAGCCAGGAGAAGGGGAGCAGTTTATGAATTAGCTGAGTCTAACCTGTGTCCATCCGGCTTAGGGACTGCATGAGCACATACGTGCACGCATGTACAAACACTCACACACACACATACACTTGCATGGGGTTGGGAGTAAACAAACAACAAGTAGAGCTTCATACACCAGTTCTGGCAGTACTGAAAAGGAAGACCCAAACATTTATTCTGTAGGTTTATGAATGACGTTTTCGTACATTGCATATGTAATGATGTTTGCGGTGATTTTGAGTTTTGGAGGGTTATACAGGCAAGGTACATCATTTAGAAAGTGAAGTCCGGGGGATAAAGAGACAGCTCACAGTAGTTATGAGCGCTTGCTGTTCTTCCAGAAGTCTCAAGTTCATTCTCTGGCACCCATATGGTGGCTCATGATCTCCTGTTAGTCCAGTGCTGGAGGATCTGACATACACTTCTGTCCTCCATGGGCACACACACATACACACAAACACACACACAAACACACACACACACTTTTTTTTTTAAAGAAGAGAATGAAATCTAAAGAAAGAAAGAACAACCCAAAAAACTTCCCTGACATCTCTCTTATGGTAGGACATCTTTTAATTTAGGATCCCACATGTTCTGAGAGACAATAAATATCCACACAGCTCTCCCAGAGGCATTGGCTGATGACTAAGAGTTCCATATGTACACGCAGACAGCGGATGCTGTCTCCAACACAAGTTTGTCCTGCTTGAGTATTTTTTCCCTGAACGTCATTGCAATGTGTTAAATATTTACATCCTTGTTTGACTCAGTCTGGGTCAGACCACAGGATGGGCAAGGGACTCCTTATAATTCATTTGTGCAAAATGCACCCTGATTGCTATTATTATTACGTCATTTACTATGTGAATATGTATGCACATATGCTGCTGTATGCATGTGGAGGTCAAAGGACAACCTGTGGGTCCCAGAGATCAAATGCAGGTAGTCAGGCATGGCAGCAAGAACCCTTGCTGATTGAGCCATCTCACTAACAACCCCATTATCATTTGCACCTTGAGGATCTCTGAAGGGGAAGAAATACATTCCTTCAAATACTTATAATGACATTCTTGCTAATGTCCTCGGAGGTTATTTCGCACCTCCACAAGGGCGTGGAGTAAAGGCAGCCATAAAGAGAAAAGGCCACAGGGAGCTAGAGATGCAGTTCAGTTAAATGAGAGCTTGCCCGGTTTGCACAAAGTCCTGGGTTCAATTCCCAGCACTGCATAAAGCAAGTGTTGTATTTCAACTTTGCATTTGTAACTTCATGGTCATCCTTAGCTATCTAGGCAATTTAAGGCAAGGTTGGGATATGTGAAACCCTGCCTCAAAAGCAACAATGACAGAAACCCACAAACAAGAGAGAGTCGGTAGTGCCGTGTTGTCACAAGAGTCTGGAACAAGAGAAGTGGCCTTGTTTTTAGGAGTTGATCCCACAGGTAGAAACAAATTCAGACATCAATGTTTTGTATCCACCCTCTTTAGATGCAGGAGCCACAGCCACACAGGGGTTTCCTCCTACCGAAGGTGTGAAGTGTAGCCCATGTCTAAAACCTGTGTGTTTCTCATCCTTGTGAGGACTGCACTACCGTAGATGGCCATTGCTGATTCTCAGCTGTGTTAGACCCTCTCCTGAGGTGGAGTAAGAGAACTGTCATTTCCGTGGAGTTAGACATTCTCTGTAGCGATCACTTAGGATCTGTCCCTTTGGGGAGGTTGTGCACAGGCTCGCTGACCCCCGATGAGATACCATCAGTGATGTCTCACATACACATTGAGACCTAAAACTTACGAAGCCAGTCCATGAACACTGGCCTAGTGGATTCCCACGACAATTTGGGAAAGTGAGAAACTGACCAAGGGTGTAAGGAGTCTAGTTTATGGTCAAGGAAGTGTGTCTTATTCAGTGTTATAGTGCTGTGAAGAGCCCCCATGACCACAGCAACTCTAATAGAAAGAATTTAATTGGGGCTTGCTTGCAGTTTCAGAGATTTAGTCCTTGATTATCCTGGTGGCACACTGGCAGGTACTGAGACGGTAGCTGAGAACCTGATCCGTAGGCAGAGAGAGACTTTGGGTTTGGGGTGGGTGTTTGAAGCCTCAGAATCCACCCCCACTGACACACCTCCTCCAACAAGGCCATACCTCCTAATCCTTTCAAATAGGGCCATTCCCCATTAAAGAAGTATTCAAATTTGTGAGCCTGTGAGGGCCATTCTCATTCAAATGTCCACAAGAATGGAGAGTGTAGTCCTGAATCATGTAGGCTTTGCTCTCACCCCTTTTCCTTTCTTCCCACACAGTATCTATCTGCAGTTAAGAACTGCAAACTGAGGCTGGAGAGATGACTTGGAGGTTAAGAGCCCTGACTGCTCATCCAGAGCAGTTCAATTCCCAGCATCCACGTGGTGGCTCACAAACACCTGTGACTCCAATTCCAAGGGAAACACCCTCTTCTGACCTCCATGGCAACAAGGCACTCATGTGATACACACATACACATGTAAGCAAAATACTTGTACACACAAAATAATAAAAATAAACAAATCTAAAAAAAAATCTTTAAAAGAAACTGAGAATAATGTTGGGTCAATGGGGAGAATGTTTACTTACTCTACTCTTGGCCAACTAATTCTAAACCCACCCCAGTTCTTTGCCCTTTCTTGCAGACATGCTCCACACATTGTGACTTTGAGTCTGAGTCTCTTTGACCAAGACATTGACTAGATCTTGTAGTCAGAAGTTTCTGTCCTGCCTGGTCCCACAGCTGTTCAGTCCCAAAACCACACACAGAGGCTTATAGTAGTTATAAACTGTTTAGCCTAGTTACTCAGGCTTATTATTAGCTAGCTCTTGCAACTTAAATTAACTCATAATTCTTGTCCATGTTTAGCCACATGGCTTGGTGCCTTTTCTCATTGAGGCATTCTCATCTTGCTTCCTCTACATCTGGCTGGTGACTGTTTCTCTCCCTTTCCTCTTCCAAGAATTCTCTTAGTCTGGTTGCCCCATCTATACTTCTTGCCTGGCTTCTGGCCAATCAGTGTCTTATTAAATCAATACGAGTCACAAATCTTTACAGTGTACAAAAGCATTATCCCACAGCAGTATCTTCCATGCCTTGACCTGGGCTTGCCTTATCACCTGCTTTAGCTGATGGAAGATAGCAGAAATAGTTACAGCCACTTGAAAACTTGGAGCCAAGGAGCTATGCATGGCTGCTCATTCTCCAAAACCTCCAAGTGATCCTACACAGCCAATATCCTAAGAGGGCAGGAGGACACAATGCACAAAGGAGACCTATGCTCCTTTGACTCCTCCTTGACCACCCAGTCTCTGCATGTGAATGAACCCAGCCAGCACCAGTGGAGCGGCCCATCCAACCTTCCGCTGACCATGCACTCCTGAGCCTCTCATCCAGCCGGGCTGGTCCACAGACCTGAGATCAATGATGTTCACACAAAGACTTTTCTTTGGGTTTGAGTGTTATGCGGCAAGATTGTGGCAATAGACAACCAACACCCTCCCCAACACAAATGTGTTGGAGGCCTAGTACTTACAGAGCTCAGGCTTGGACAGCACTGATTCCATGGGAGCTTAAGAAATGGCCAGGGAAGATTTGTCACTGGTTCACAGTGAGAGGCTAGGTCACACCGCTTCCCATCGAATACGATCTAACATGTCCCAAAGGCACCCTGTCTTCCATAAAGACATAGACAAGTGCAGGCCTGGACATGGCCAAGCTATATTACCCCTCCACAAGGCTTTTTAAATCTGCAAGGGAACCTAGGACCCCTTTGTAGTATAATTGAACACCTTATAAATATGTACCGTGGAGCCAAAGACAATAAAATTGGGCACTACCTCCTACGAACTCTCAAAGAAAATAGTTCTATTCATCTCAAGTGCATGGCCCCAGAGTGGATCCTGGAGCGTGTGAAATTTGAATTCCTGTGGAAATAAATCCCCTCTTTACAGTTCTCTGGTTAAGAACTACAGAATGCAGGAGAAACTGTAGAGTGGCCTGAGAAGAGCCACTTTGCAGTCCCAGGAGGACTGGAACATTTGGAGCCAGGCTGCTGGGTGGGGAGCCATGGCTCTCCATGTTTGCTGTGTCACTCTGAGAACTTCGTAGCTTCTTCATGCCTTGGTCTTCTCATCTGCTAAGTGACCCCGTTAGTTCATTTCCTTATTGCTCTGACAATGTCCCCAGGATAAAAAGGTCAGGGGATCATGGTCTGTTTTGTCACACAGTGTCATAAGGCCCATGGATCAGGGGCACATGACACTGACCTACATCCTATATGAAAGCCCTGCCTCCAATTTCCACAACACTCCCAATAGAGTGCCACCACCGGGGAATAATGCACTCAACCCATGTGCCTGGGAAAGACAGTCTATGTCCAAGCCATAACAACAGGCTGAGGATATAATAACATAAGATATTATAAGTGCATACTATAAGGTAATATAAATACACAAAAGGCAGTCAGCACCAGGAGTTCAGCTGGTGATCAACTAATGGCAGCTATTAATCAACCCTTATTGTTATTGTTGATTGGCTTATTGGCTTGTTGATTGATTATTTTTAAATACAGGGTTTAATGTGCAAAAGCTGGCCTCAAACTAACTATGTAGTCTAAGCTGGTCTTGAACTCATGGTCCTCCTGCCTGCACCTCCCAGGTGCTGGAATTATGGGGTAATGGCACCACATCTGGCTCTAATTAGTAAACTTAACTCATCCAAGTGTAGATGAAGGCACCAATAAGTATTTGCCTATCAGTTACCCATTGCTTCTTGTTTTCCTTTTCAAAGGAAGTGTTCTTTCAAAGCTTATCAACTTGATAATTAAATAAATATAGCAATTATGCTGGTCAGTGTTTCTTCAACTTGACCCAAGCTTCAGTCACCCAGGAAGAAGGAACATCAACCGGGGAACTGTCCTCACCAGGCCGACCTGTAGACGTGTCCACAGGGCATTGTCTTGACCAATGACTGATGTGGAGAGCCTAGCCCACTGTGGGGTGGTGGGACCCCTAGGCAGGTGGTAATAAATTGTATGAGGATGCAGGCTGAAGGACCCAGTCAGCTGTGTCCCTCAGCTCAGCTGCCACCTCCAGGTTCCCACCTCCAGTCCTTCTCTGACTCCCTGCATGATGGACTCTCACCGTATGAAAGTTTTCCTCCACCAAGTTGCTTCTGGTCTTGGCGTTTGGCCACGGCAGCAGACAGCAAGCTGGAACATAGCTCTGTTCCCCTGATTACTCTGCAAGTACTAGAGGATGAACTTTTGTTATTTGGTGACTTTTGTATCCCTGTGAACCCTTACGTGGGCAGAGATGCAGTGTTCATATCTTTGGGTCTACAGAAATGTTGAGCTTGTTTATTCTAGCATTTAAATTAAGGGAGATTAGAACCTAATGAAATTGGAATTGATTGACAACCAGATATCTATTATACCCAGAAGCCTGGAGTAAATGATCAACTTTAAGGAAATTTGACTCCCACACTGCTGTACCCAGTGTCTATACAAATACAAGAGACCAGAAGAGCAGAGAAGACTCCACCCATAGTCCAGAGAGTTTTGGCAAGAAAATAATGCATATCAAAAATATCGCAGTATTGATCATCTGGATATTCAAGGGCAAGAAAATGGAAGAAAAAAATCTTACCTCTTGTCCTAATTAGCTTTAAGCATCAATTCTACACAGTCTAGAGTCTTTTGAGAAAGGAATTTTAACTGAGGAATTGCCTTGGTCAGACTGGCCTGGCAGCATGTCTTTGGGAGGTTATCTTGATTGTTAATTGAAGGAGGACCTAGGCCAATGTGGGTGGCACCTTCCCTAAGAAGGTGGTCTTCAACTGTAGAAGAAAGGCAGATGAACGTAAGCCAGCCTGTGAGCCCGGTATCCAGCAGCATCCTCTGTGGTTTCTTTCATGCTTCATGTGACTGTGAAGTGAGTGCCTGGGTCAGAGGTAACGCTGTATAGAATAGTAATTGTGCCCACCTTCAGAACCTTGCTTGAATTCTTTGTGGATTTCCCTCAATGGTGGACTATAATCTGTAAACAGAAATAACTCCTTCCTTCCCCTTTAGTTGTGTTTAGTCAAAATGTTTGTCATAATAACAGAAAGCACACATTCCTCTCCAACGAAGTCATGGGATGTCAGACCAGAAGAGATTTGAAGAGTCATGATATTTATCCCAAACAGAGAAGCTACTGGGGTCTAAAGGACTAACATATAGTAGGAGGGGAATAGCAATATTCAGTGGAAGACAGATGTTTTTAAAGCCCATGTTCAGCCTAGAAAGTCAGGATATAATGGCTCCTTTTTACATTTTCAACTTATATAAAGGTAATGAAGGAGAATGACCTCAAAGTCAATACCAAGTCATGAACTATTATAGGCAGGAACAACGATTAAGTTTGAGCTGGATAGTAGAGTATAATATTGCTTGGCCCAGCAAAGGAAATTCCTAGAGTGCCACATGTTTTCTTTCCAGGGTCTTATTCTCATTTGCTAAGCACCCTGAGGTCAAGAGCTCTGTCACATTCATTTCTCAATTGTCCATCTTTCTCCCCAGTACCAAGCTCAGAACCCAACATGGGTTCATTACTCCTTCAAGGTGTGTTCCGTAAATGAGAGGTAGAAGAATGGCTGACATACATGACCATCATCCAAAATAATTTAGTGAGGGAATTGCTTGAGATGCTTTTCTTCCCAACATGAAGCATCTGTGTTTTCCATATTGATTAGCCAGCTAACAGAAGATCAATCTTGATAAGGAGAAGAGAAAAAACTTGTTGGATCTTGGTTCAAGTCAATGATGTAATCCTGCCAAACTGGGCTATGACCACAAACTATTGATGTGGGATTCCCTTCTATATATGTGTTGCTTTAATTGGTTAATGAATAAAGAAGCTGCTTTGGCCTGTGATAGGGCAGAATAGAGCTAGGCAGGAAAACTAAACTGAATGCTAGGATACAGTAGGTAGAGTCAGGAAGAAGCCATGTAGCCACCACTGGAGAAAGATACACCACACCAGAACCTTGCTGGTAAGCCACAGCCATGTGGCAATACACAGATTAATAGAAATGGGTTAATTTAAGATGTAAGAGCTAGCTAGAAATATGCATAAGCTAATAGGCCAACCAGTGATTTGATTAGTACAGTTTCGGAGTGATTATTTTGGGTCTGGGTGGCAGGGAAACAAATGAGCAGTCTCCACCAACAAACTCTCCCAGTGTCTGTCGTGGTTCATCTGTCCCTTGTGCAGCATGCCACTGACACCTTAACTGTGGCGTGCTGCAAGAGCAAAGGAGCAGGATGTAGGAACCAGCAGGAATATAGTGTGGTTAGTCCTACCACCCACTGAGGCCCGCAGTACTCTCTCATGGCTAGAGCCACATACCTGAGGCAAAGGGAGCTTCAGGAAGGAGCCGTGTATTCACACGCACAGTTCAGGGTCCAGTGGATGGACCGTGACAGTAGGGGAGAAGAGTCAGTGGCTGGAACATGACGCAGTCACTCACGTTCTGTCCATAATCACCTAAAGTCCTTCTCCTTTTGATTCAGTCCTGGACCCCAGTCCATGCACCCACATTTACAGTGTGTCTTCCCTGAACCCCAGCCTGTGCAGCCATACCACCCACATTTTTTTTTTTTTTTTTGGTTTTTCGAGACAGGGTTTCTCTGTGGTTTTGGAGCCTGTCCTGGAACTAGCTCTTGTAGACCAGGCTGGTCTCGAACTCACAGAGATCCGCCTGCCTCTGCCTCCCGAGTGCTGGGATTAAAGGCGTGCGCCACCACCGCCAGGCACCACCCACATTTAAAGTGTGTCTTCCCTGGACCCCAGCCCCTGCACCCACATTTACAGTGTGTCTTCCCAACTCACTTAACTCAGTCAGAAAGTTTTCTCACTAACCCATGTAGAGTTGAGTTTCCTGGATGATTGTAGATCCTGTTAAGTTGATAATTTTTATTTATGGTTAGGTGGTAAGGAATATAAAAAATGTTTTTACTGATATTACAGGTATTCTAATGATATTTGGGGAATTATATAAAGAAATAACATTCTTGATATTTGAGGCCCAGAGTACAATGTGACAGAAACAATTCAACTAATTTACTATCTCTCGGTAAGTGGGAACATGAATGTAATATGTCTTCTCGGTTGGAAAGTATTGTTTTCATTCCCCTCATTTATGGAGCAGATCACATGGGTAGCACATTTACTGGTATTAAATAGCAGCGCAGAAGCATCATCAAGAGGGCCGCTGTGTCCTTGGTTCCTGGTTTACACCATGCATCTTTCTAAGTGCTTCTCACCACTACATGGGGAATAAACATCATTACTGCCATCTCACAGCAATCCTGCGAAGACATAGTGATGCCCTCCCATTCAGCAGGTGAGAAAACCAAACACACATTCCTTAAGCCACTTGACTGAGGACAAGTAGTATGTAGGTTGGTGTTTCGGAGGCTGCTTGTTCGTTCCAGGCCACCCAGAGGCGAAATAATCACACAGAAACCGTATCAATTACAACACCACTTAGCCAACAGCTCAGGCATATTCCTGGCTAACATTTATATCTTAACCCATTTCTATTAATCTGTGTATCGCCACGTGGTTGTGGCCTACAGTAAGGTTCCATTTGATGACTGTCCCCTGCAGTGGCTACATGGCATCTCTCCGACTCTGCCTTCTTTTCTCCTCTATCTCTGCTTGGAATTCCTGCCTTGCCCTATTCTGTGCTGCAATAGACCCAAAGCAGATTCTTTATTAACCACCAGTATTCACAGCATACAGAGGAGACTCCCACGTAAGGTTGGATTCAAACCCACGCACATTGCCTTCCAAGTTCACACTAATGCCATGAACTTCTTGCTCCAGAACATAAAGGCCATTTTTATCCCTTTTCCCTCACTGTCATGATGCCTGGTACATTGGAGCTGCACCTGAAGTCTTCAGTGAGGGACTGATGAGGACGGTCTCAGTGTTACTGCATGGGGTCTTTCTCGGCACTGTGAGCTAACTCGGCCTCCATCTCCATTATCAGTGTTGCTCCAGAGTTTGCCTTCCAAGGCCATACCTGGGGTGCAGAAAAGGGGTGTGTGTGTTTCCAGTTTTGCTTTCAACACCCTTGCAAGTTCACGTATCATGGACGACAAACTGGTTATGCCCTACCTCCTCTTTATTAGGTAGTTTTCCCCAGCACCACACATAACCAGAACTAGCTGTTTGCTTCAAATAAATCAGGGAAGGCTTCTGAACCAGCCCTGCCTGTTAGCAGCGCTGACTTGAGCTGCTCAGGCGAGAGGAGAGAGGCCCCGTGGCAAGCCTACAACCAGCAGCCGCCCACCCTGGGGTTCTGTTTCTGAACGTTCGCCGCCTGCCCTTGGTGGTTGGTAATTGCTGGGTTCATTGTGAGCCTTTGCTCTCTCAGGTGTATTTCCTAAGCCAACATGAAAAGAAAATGATAAGGGCCGGCCCAGGGAGGTGTTTATGTTTTCGGCCCTGGCCAATTGTTCCTGACCTAAAACAACAGTTAGGGCAGATGGAAGGTCCAGGATTATAACATGGACCACAATGGAAACCCAAAACTCTCTCGCAGAGTGTGCCCAGCACCCAGCTGTCATCCACTTGCAGCTAACGTAGCTGCCACCCAGTAATTAACACGCCTGCTCTCCCCTTTGGAAAGAGGCAGAGAAGATCAATAACACACGTGCCCTGCCAGGCCAGAGGCAGGCAGGTGAGTCCAGTGTGGAAAATCACAGAGGAAATGATCCCTCCAGCCATTGTTTCTTAGAGTTGGGCAAGCCACTAACAAGGTGAGGCTGATATTTAACACCCCTCCAGGGCCTCAGAAAGGGGTGCACAGGAGAAAAGGCAAGACCTAGGGGTCCTCAGTGCTCCTCTGGATGTTAGAACAAGCCTCCCTGCCGGAGCATCTCGCTTTTGAAGAGACTCACCTACCTACCCGAATCTCACATCTTGGCCATTAACAGAGGTTTATACACAAGTGGAGTGGATTAAACTAAAATTGTCCTGTGGGGCTGAGCAGATGCCCCAGTGGGTAAAGCCCGTGCTGCTCCTGCAGCTCTGGCGGAGGGGACTTTGGTTCAATTCTCAGCGCCCCAGAAAGTGGCTCACAGCCGCTCCTAACTCCAGCTCCGGGGACCTGACACCATTCCGTGGTGTCATGTGTTACACAAATAAACAATAAGGCACACACACAGTCACATAATTAAATAAAAACAAATTTACCCAGTCAAACTTGAATTCAGATTAACTCTTTACTCTGAGTAAACTCAGAGTGAAGAAAACTCTTTACTCTTGCATGTTCCATACAACATTCGGGCAAGGAAAAACTTCCATTGTCTCTCTAAAATTCAAAATTAACAATACATTCTTTTGTGGCTGTTTTGTTTCTTTTGTTTTGTTTTCCCCCCTGCTAACTTTCAACACCCTGACCTCCTTATATCAGAGGTAAGCATCCTTGGTAAAGAGAAATTTGAATTTAGAATAAATATGACACACCACTGAGACAAGGGCTTATTGGCCATGCAGTGGGGTGCCGTGATTCTTTCCAATGTCTTTCATTTAAACCCCCAAATAAGCTAAAGATCCCAGCAGTGGTCAGTGAGGCAAATAAAAGCAAACACCCTGAAGTTTAATTGTGTGTTTCTATAGTTGCGAGCTCTTACAATAAAATCTCACCACTGACTCATCCCGTTTCAAAATGAGCAGGTTCCTGCGTATTTCAGGGTCCACGCCACCCTCAGTTAGGCACAGCACGGTGTCACAGTGCCCTCCACGCGGGGTCATAACTAGGTTTCTTCATTTGCATCTCCTTGGCATATCAGAGAAGGGTGCATGGGAGACATTTGTGACACAATTGAATTGGCCCAATACCACGGTTCCTGTGGTGACAGAGGCCGAGGCCGAGTAGGCTGTTGTTAGACACTGGGCGGGTCCAAAAGAAGACAGTGAGCTGTGCCTTAAGGAAGTCTGGTGACAGCTGCCCATGCCAATCAAACAGGATTGTGTCCGCCCATGAAGACGGGGGGGGGGGGATTACCAATAGTTTGAATTAGCAGTAAATCCACTCCCTCCTCTAGAACAGGTCTCCATGTAGTCGGCTAGCCTCAAGAACGCCACCAGGATGGTGGCACGTGCCTTTAATCCCAGCACTCAGAACACAGAGGCAGGCAGCTCTCTGTGAGTTTGCAGCCAGTGTGGTCCAGACAGGGAATTTTCCAAGGATGGAGAAGTTGGGGCTTGCCAGCACATTCGCGCCAAGTGAGGCATTGTAAAAACAGAACCCAGCAAACACCCTGGATTCAAGGGGGAGTGGACTGTGTGTGGATGTCTTGATGGTTTGCAAAATCAGCTTTGCTACAGGAAATTTTCTGTAAAGGGAAAACTCACTTAGGTTTTGAATTTGAATCAAGATCCAACTTAAGGGGCTGAAGACATGGCTCCTGAGGAGTGGATGGTGGTTGTGAGTGATTGCTAATTTTCCAGAATTCCAATCAAGTGTAGAAGCTCCAGGTCTAGGAGATCCAATAGTCTTTTGGCCTCCTCAGGCATTTGCATGCAAACACACACACACACACACACACACACACACACACATTTTTAAGGTTAAAATAAAGAGCCAACTTTTGTTCTAAGGAAGACAGCTAGATCATTTCACTACCACCCAGAACCAAAATAATCACACAGAAACTATATTATTTAAAACACTGCTTGACCCATTAGTTCTAACTTTTTATTGGCTAACACTTATATCTTAATTTAACCCATTTCTAGTAATCCACGTATCACTATGTGGCTGTGGCTTATCAGGTAAAGTTCCCAGCGTCTGTCTCCGGTGGGGCTACATGGCTTCTCTCTGACTCTGCCTCCTTTCTCCCAGCATTCAGTTTAGTTTTCTCCACCTAGCTCTGTTCTACCCTATCAGGCCAAGCCAGTTTCTTTATTAACCAATGGTAATCACAACATACAGAAGGGAGTCCCACATCAAACTTTGGATTCATGTATAAGTAGGCAACTCTACAGACAAACTGTCCAGCAAAAGGCAGATCCAAAAGCACAAGCCCTCAAGCACCCATCCCTTTGCAGGATGCCTTTCACCTTCCTCACTGAGGCAGCGAAGATTTAATAAGTGTTGACCGATGGTGGCGTGCTGCATTAGCTGTGGCACACTCAGCCTTAAATAGGTTTTATTGGAGGACTCAAGACTGTAAACAGATCACAACAACCCAGTCACATAATGACGAGAATTGTGCCTTGACAGATGTGTTTCTAAGAATCCTACCCTGAACTTCCAAGAGGACAAGACAAGCAGCAATAATAAAAACCATTCCATCTACCAGAGCTGTGTGGAACGCTACCAGAGTCCCCCTGTGGTTTAAACAGTTATTTTGGTCACAAAGAATTCCTGGGGTCTAATGACAAAAGCCACTTATTTTGTTTATTTTAATTATTGTGGTAAAATATGCAATTAATGCTCGCTATGCAACTCTTCCTAAATATGCAACTCACTGGCGTTGGCATTTGGTGTTGCACAACCACTACCTCTACCCAGCTCCAGAAATGTCAACTTCCTGTTTGGAAATTCTACCCTCGGGAGACAGTGGCTTGCCGTTCTCCCTCCTCTCAGCCTCTATTAAGGTCACTTCTATTCTCTGTAAACTTGTCTGTATATTAATGTTAGTCGGTCTCTGGTTTATTTCACTAAGCATGCTTTCCAGGTCTATCCTTTCTGAGGCAGAATAATATTCCACTGTACGTGAGTACCACATTTTGTTTATGCACATTGTGACGGCTAATTTGGTTGTCCATATAACACACCAGGGAAAGAGACAGCTCAGTTAAGGAAATAGCTTCATCAGAGGGCAAAGAAGGCACATCGTTATAAGTGCCAATATTTGTTTCTTGGCGTAGTTAATTCGTTTTTGACATTTTGAAGCTCTGAAAGAATTTTAGCCTGCATGTGTAGGATTGTGTTATATTAATTAAAACCTGGGGTTCAAAAATGGATAATGCAGGCATGGGGGTGTACCCTGTGATCTCAGCAATCAGGAGGCAATGGAGGCAGAGGATGTGTTTTTGAGGCCAGCCTCACCTTAGACATGTATTGAAGCTCTGTATCAAAACAAAATTGGAGTTGGATCAATGGCTCAGTGGGTAAAATGCTTGCTGTGCAAGCATAAGGATCTGAGTTCGAATCCCCATAGCCCACATAAAACCAGGGATTACAGAGTCAGTCTGCATTCCCAGTGCTCATAAAGTGAGATGGGAGGTGGAGAGGGGTAACATGGAATATAAACATTATCAAATAACAAAGGGACCCTGCTTCAAACAAGGTGGAAGGTGAGAACTCACACACACATTCACATGCACACACATGCACACACATGTTCACACGTACACAGACTGATCAGCACTTGGGATTTCTCTAGCATCAACTACAAAGGCTGTTGTCAACCCCAACCTCTATGCTCCTGGCTCCATGCCTGCATGATACTTGGCAAGTGTCGGTATTAAAATTCACATGTTGGATGTTTCCATATTGAGATGCCAACCACAGTTCTCCCTCTTAGTTCATTCAAAACCGTTTTGCATAGTCCTAACAGTAGCTGATCCTCAGGGCAGCGCACTGATGAAGGTAGCTTTATGCTTTGCCCTGTGGGAGGCTGTTCATTTGCCTGACACCAGGAAAAGCAGCAACGCTTGTAATGAAAGTCCAAAGTTCTCAAAACCAAGTGCTCACTGGATCCCAGTATCGAATGTGGAGCCTTCTGACCCAGTGAGTCCCGGCTTCTCTCACAGGAATTTGAGTTTCCTTCAGCGTGGTTTGCATGATGAAATTAGCTCCAACATTGGACTGGGAAGTTGATCACTAATTATCTTATTCTCTCCATTGTTTGGCCAAACCTTGCACACTGTACATTTCTACCATTCAAAACGGGTTTACACACACCAGACACACACACACACACACACACACACACACACGTGGCAGCTAGAACAGAAGAGCCAACATTCTATAAGGAAAAGTTATCGTAAACCTGGCCTGAGGATCACCAGCCTCCTGCGGACCTGTGGAAGTGAAGCCTCCGGCCCTGGAAGGTTAAGCTGTTGGAGAAATGGACAAAGGAGCTGAACCTTTCCTTTGAAGCAAAGGTCAGAGAATAGCGTCCGGTGGTAGTTACTGCAGAGCATGGCGAAAGGAACCAGGGTGAGGGTGTTGTGGTGGGGCTTCCAAGGCCACCTGAGGGACTGCCTGCTGTTGGGGCCATGGTGAGTGTCTGGTAGAGCTCACAGCACTTCACACAAACTCAAAGCTGCAAAGCCAGTGAAAACTGAGAGTCTTAAGGCCCCTGCAGGGAGGAGCCCAGTGTCTAGACCCAGGTGGTCACCTGCTAGACAGCACCCAGTGGCCTCCCTGTATAGAATGCCACACCTGGAACTGTGTGGGGTCCAGGGAACCTTCAGGAATACGGGGACAGAAACCAGCACTTGTGGGTGGCTACTGTCTGGAACAGCTCAGGACTTAGGTCAGCACCTATGTCAGGGCAACAAGAGAGAGCACTAGAGGCCTCGGCCAATGCTAAGGGGCGTGGGGAATGAAGTCACACCATTGGACAGATGCCTTCCTCCTGGTTCTTCTTTCCTAACTCTGGGTTACACGAAGGAGGTTCCTGCTCTCAGGATCTTCCATGTTTCTCCAGCTTCAGTGCGCACAGGAGTTGGGGGTCTGGACTGTGTTAGATTCTGACTGGGGGCTGAAGATGAAGCCAAGATTTTGATTCCTAGCACGTTCCCAGATGGGGTCCTGGTTGCTGGCTCAGGGTCTCCTTTGATTGCTGCAAATGGCTCAAAGTCTCCACTACAAGCAGATGTCACTAGATGGCCTTCAGGCCTTTAGATTTGTTCTTTTACAGGTTGGTTTCAATGCTTCCCTCCCTTCTCTGCTTTCTTCTTCCTACTTTCCTTTCCTTCCTGCTTCCTTCCAGTTTCTTGTTTCCCTCAGTGTAATGTAACATCATCTAAGCTAAGTTTTAGTCTTCTAGGGGCTTAAATGTGCATGTTTAACTTTTACCCAAATGAGGGAAACTCCAGGGTTGTATGTACACACATTCCATACCACATACACACAACACCACACACACTATACCACACCACAAATACCACACACACACCACAGACACCATACGCACAAATACCACATACACCACACACACCACATACCACATATACACACACATCACACATACCACACACATACCCCCATACCACCCATCACACACACACACACACACCACAGACACACACCACACCACACCACACCACACCACACCACTGGAAGTATCCAAAGAAAAAAGCTAGTGAGTTAGACCTATCAGGCTCTCCAGTCAGTTCAAGCCATCAGAGCTGCCAGCATCAGGTTCCGTTCAGTCGCCAAAGCTTAGATATCAGTCGTAAATCCCTGAACCCATTGCTGCCATAACACAGGGTACTACTGCCTCTGTCACAGAGCAAAGATCTAAGGACAATCTCTGACAGGTCCGGGAGGTGGCTCAGTTGGCAACATGCTGGTCACACAGCAAGAGGACCCGAGTTGATCCCTAGAGCCCACATTAAGAAGGCACTAGTACCTCCAGCACAGAGGAGGCAGAAAGGAGCATTCCTGGGGCTTCCTTGCCAGCCAGTCTAGCCTAATGGGGGAGCCCTGATCACTGAAAGGCCCTGTCTTCAAAAGGAAAAAAGCCAAGTGGACAGCACTTGGGAATGACCTGTGGCCTCCAGACACTCGTGTACCCTGTGGGCACAGACACGTGTGTACCCATACACATACACAGTCCGTGTTCTCTGGAGATCGTCTGTGTTCTCATCTGAGGATTTTTGATACCACCTAATTTCGGGGTACCCATCTATACCCCTATATTCCGTCCAGAGTTATCTAGGTGTGGAGTTCAGAGGCAGCACAAAACAGCCATACAATGAAAAGGCCAACCTGAGAGAGAGTTTTAATTGGATGGAGTTGCACGCACAGCTCTTGACATTAATTACAGGGTTACACAATTCTGCATCTTTCAACCTTTCCTGGTATTTTTATAGGAGCATTAACAAAGACACCTGAGCATTTCCCCACCCCACCTCAAGAGTGGCATCTCAGTAACTCTGCCAGTGAGAGGAGGAAGATTGCTGTGGCATTATTTGGCAGAGCCACAGTCCCCTGCAGCTCCAGTGTGGTTCCCAGGCCAGCAGCCTGGGGTCTGAGTCACCAACAGGAATGAGGCTGGAGGGTGGGTCCACCTGAGAACTTAAAGAATCCTCAACAGTTCTGCCTAAAATGGGATTAAGTATTTCTTTAGACTGTTCACCGATGACAGACCTATCTTTTTGTCTTCGGCTCCTGAAGAAGAGCAAAGATCCGGTTTGCTGGCAGCTGTGAGTCCTTCCATGCTGCCATGGCCTGGAAAGACCCAGAAGAATCTTAACTGCTGCCCCCTGAGCCCTGACACTTTACCGGGGCTTGGGTCACAGGCCATGCTGATCACTCAATGCCTTTGTACTCTGCCCCCTGGTGCCTCACTGCAACAAGAGCCCTCGTGATGACAGCCTGGAGTGGGACCCTGAAAGGCCACCCTGAAAGCCTTCTTCCTCTCTGACTTGCCTCATCGAGACCCCCGAAGGCATCTAAACCATTCTTGTGGGCTTGTGGACACCTAACGCTAAAAGCATCCGGGAGTTTCTGCAGAGAAATAACTACAGGATTAATCTGCACGGACACTTGAGTGTCTCACTCCCTGTGGAGTGAGTCACCTTGGTGAAGGCAGCTGCAGCTGCAGCGCTTGGATCCTGGGAGCTTTCGGTGGAGGAGCAAGTGCAGAAGACAGAGCAGAAGACAGCGCAGTCCGGCTGGAGCCTCTGCTCAGCCTGGGATTTGTCTAGAAGCACAAGGGAGAGCACAAAGACATAATGAGGATTATATTAACAAGGGATTTGAATAATGAGGATTGCATTAACAAGGGATTTGAATGGCGAGGGACGTGAAGCCCGTGTTGTGTTTAGGTATTAATAAGCTTCATAAAAGATGTGCAGCCATTGTTTTTCAAGTGTGAGCCACGTGCGGGCATTTGCTGCTGACTGCTCAGCTTGACTGTGAGAAGGCAATCCCTAGCTTTCTCATTCCCACATTGGTTAGAACAGGATTTAGTAAAAATGGAGTCTGATCCTTTAGAAAGACCGGTGTCATTGACGGTAACAGCCTGGGACTTGGTGTGTGCAAAATTAGCTTGATGAAAACCAAGTGAGGCTTCCTCGGGGGTTCAGACTTAGGGAAGCACCTTTCATGCCCTGGGCTTGGGATCCAGGCCTGACTATGGTGTTCAAGGCACAGCTTCCAGCCAAGCTGTGCTCAAAACTGAGAAAAATTGATCAGAGGACAAGAAAGAACCAGGTTAGGAAAGGAAAGGCGAGCCTCATCTGGGAACTGTGGACAGAGTCAAGTTTTCCTTGTCTGCAGGTCAGAGAGACTCACAAATGCAAATGGGTGGAGAGCGAGCTATCTTGTCTTCATTGCCTGCCTCCAGACAATCATGGCTGCTGAAGGCAGGAGGGATACCTAGTATTGCCCTTGGCTGGCTAGGAGGAGGCCGGTTCTGGATGGTCTCGAGGCGCTGTAAGTGGACTCTGATTTGCCTAGAGGTGTGGATTAGCCCTTTTGTTTGAGGCTCCCAGCAGTCCTTACAGGTACTACCCATAAATGAACTGCTGTCCACCGGCCTCAGCTCTGCCCTGTAAGGAAATTCTCCTCTCTTTGCTTTCCTTGAAATGAACTTCCTTATCTGAACACAGGAGCGGGTGCGGGTGTGCAGAGTGTGCCACGGTTTTCTCTGTTTACCGAGAGAGACCCGCACTGAGTCTGTCCACTGAGGGGGAACAAAGCCACATCATTTCGGTTTCTATTAAAATGGTCTTTTCATTCCACAATTAAAATATTTTACTTCTGTTCCCAAGCTTTGAAGTGCGTGTAAGCCCCTTTCAGTGTCCGCCACTCACAGAAATGGTTCCTTTATCTGTTTCTTTCCCTTTTCAATCTTAGATGCTTTTACCAAGAACCCAGCTCTCCAAGCTGATGCCCAGCAATTTAAGAGATGGGAGCCGCATCCGGTCTCAGCAGCGAGTTGGTGCCAATGTTAAATTACTATTGAATAAACAGCAAGGCAATCTTTATCTAAATAATCAGTTGTTCCCCAAACCACAAATAACAACAGGATCTGATCTCCACTAAATCAGTAAAGAGCAGAGACATAAAGTAAAGACGGAGGCAGGGGATTTTGTTTGTTTGTTTGTGTTTCTTTGACAGCCCCCCTCTTCTAAGATCTACTCAACTATTTTTTTTTTTACACAGCCTGGGGGAGGGCAGGTGGAGGGCAGGAAGGGCATAGCTCAGAAAGTTTAAAAAAAAATTGACATCACTTAGGCCACGTGATTGCCAAGAGCCAATGATGATGGGCTGTGGAAAGGGGAACAGTTAAATTTGTAATTTGGGTTGTGTGAAAACTTCCCTGGGCCTCATAAACAACCACAGAACCACAAGTCGGGTAGGCTGGCAGTGTCAGAAGTCTAAACCCGGCACAGTGGTCAGCAGGCAGGACGAATCACACTGAATGCTAACCACAGGCTCTCGTAGAGCGGTGAGAGCTCAGCCCACAGCCTAGGCGCTGCTTTTTTTTTTTTTTTTTTTTTTAAATCTTTAAGAATTTGAATATTTGTTTCAGCAAATGTACTTTTTCCCCCCATAGGGCCCATGGAGTCCCAGGGGTGTTAGGTTGGGGAGAAAAAGATTTAGGGAGCCATGGTGGGAGGTGAGGTCAGAGTAAATGACCTTTCTTGGTATTTGCTCCTAAGGTAGAAGAAATCATCGAATACCCCACCTTCAGAAGAGGTGCGTTTTTGAAAGGAAACGATGGCTTCAGACAGCATTTTTGAGTCATTTCCTGCATACTCACAGTGCTTCATGAGAGGTGAGTACTCTGGTCTTTTTATATCTGATTTGGTTCAGCTTTGCAGACTGAAATGGCAGCCAGTGGACCCTCCGGTGCCTGTCTGGGGTCCCTGCCTGCTTGCGGGGAGGAATTCAGACAGAGGCAACTGGATTGCTTCTCTGCTGGACGCTGGACTGCGGAGATGTTTCAATAAATGCTTAGTTGAGCTGTTGAAGTATTTGGTCGCCGAGGGAAAGTTGTGTCAAGTGCTTTGGACTGCTCTTGTTTACGGTCCTGGGGATTAAAGGCTGGCACGGAGGATACTCTTTGGGTTCTAGATGACTGTCCCTTGCCCTGAAGGACTCTATTAGAGATACTCTGAAGTCCGCAAGCTGTCTGGCCCTGTCGTTGGGTTCAGCTTGCCCGGGGTTTAGCAGACTGACCAGGAGGAGTGATGCCAGGACGGTAGGCTGGAAGAGGCAGCCCACAGGTATACCTTGGATCTGCCTGGAGATTTCAGGGTCAAGGTGGCAACTCGCAGAGAGCGAGATCTGGGCAGACTCATTCTGGGAAAAGACTCATCCGAAGGGGCTGCACTGTGGTTTTTCTTTTAGCCTCAGTTGCAAAAGGCAGTCGGCATTGCTCAAGACAGAAAGCCAGCAAGTTGTGGCATACACAGTCTCTCTCGAAAAGAACTATTAAGCCATTTCCTAAGTCCACGCATGCTCACAGCTAAATTACTAGATTGCAGGCTTTGGGGTAGGCGCCATGCAGGTCTCCAAACCTGCCTGCACTTCTATAGCCAACCTCTTGAAACTGGAAAGGCTGGAGTTGAGCCATGAGTGGCCGTGTGTGTTTTGAGGATCTTTCCTGGCAAATGGGGACTGAGCTAAAGCAAATGAAAACAGTGGCATGAAAAGATCATGAAGGCCGTGCATCAAGACGTGCTCTTTGACCTGCGCCTGCAGTTTGTGGCTTGAGGGTTTGGCAGCGCTGGTACAGAGTGGAATGGGATGGGGGGGATGATTTGTTTTCGGACTACAAATTCTTATGCACACCCAACCGGTATCTGTGAATCATTATTTATTCACGCCGCCAAATGAGCAGGGGAATGCAAAGGGCTTGCCAGACATTGTCACAGCGAATGCTATTGACGACGTCACAGTGCTTCTATGTAGAAATGTAAAAACTTGGGGAAGGGGCGTGTGTGTGTGCACTCGTGAATGTGTGCGCATGCGTGTGCGCACATGTGCTTGCAGGTTTTGGGGTGGCATCCGAACTGAAGGAGAAGGAGAAGAAAGCAAGCCATTAACCAATTCCAAGCTTTAAATTAAAGGGCTTCCAAGTGCTTGCTTGCTGGCAGCTGAGGAAATGGAGTGAAGTTGAATCATGGGGACGGCTGTGAGTCACATAGACACACACAGTGTCCTACAGTGGGGTAGGCAGAGACACCAGCCCCTCCCCCCTTCCCCGGGGAAAAGCCACCAACTGCTCATTGGCTGTATTTCCTCTGGGCTGCCGACAGGCAAAGGAAGCAATATTTGTAGAAAAATCCCTGGCTTACTCGGCTCTCAGTGCATGGTCCCAATGTTTATTGTTTCCTATTTGATGCACTCAGGAAGACAGAAGCAGGAAACTTTGAACATTCCCCCTGGGAACCGGGTTGCACTGCTGCCTGTGGTGCTGGCCTTCTGGGATGGCTTTAGGGGCCCAACAGCAAAGACAGTTAGGGATGTGGTAACCAGGAACTCAGCAGAGCCTGACCCCTGCAGCCCGCCGCTCCAGCCTAGAAGCAAGAGTCTGATTATTTCCAAACAGGCTACCTAGACAGGGCTTGCTTCCGTCAGAATTCAGGAAGAGCAGGGGAGGCATATAAATACTTACTGTGCAGGCCTGAAGACCCAAGTTCGAATCTCTGGAACCTTCATAAAAGCCAGGAGCAGCCATGTGCTCATCTATAACCTTAGTGTTCCTGCAGGGAAACAGAGCTACAGACAGGCTCACAGGCTGGCCAGCCTGCAGTACACAGAGAGCATCAAACAACAAAGAGACCCCACCTCAAACAAGATGGACAGTGAGGACCAACTTCTGAGGTTATCCCCAGCCTCCACATGCACACCGTGGCACATACATGTCCACATTTCCCCACATGAATGCCCATAACAGGCACAGATCATATAACACTGGCTTTTTAAAATCAGCATGGTTCATTTGAGAAGGTCTCACTTATTTCTCCGAGCAAAACAGAATGGAGGGAGGGAGAAAGAGTTGTCAGAATCCACAAGCTGTTGAACAGCATGGAGATTTAGCGTTAGAACCGCAGCGAACTCTTGGCAACTTCCTGGCTAATATTATTTCGTTCGAATGACCTGTCAACACAAGGGTTTAATAGCCTACACTGGCTGTCTGTCATACGCTCCAGTCAGAGCAGTGTCAAAACATTGCTGGTTTTTGTTTGTGTGTGTGTGAGGTTGTTGTTGTTGTCTTGCTCTTTTTTGTTTGTTTGTTTTTTGTTTTGTTTTTTCTTTTTTTGGTTCCATTTGGAGCTGGTGCCGGAACCCACTGTCCTCCCAGCCCTACTCTCATAGCCCACCTCCCGGCCCCTGGTGCCATAGCCTGGCCGTCCCCATGCACAGGCTTCCCCACGGCTGCTCCGGCCTGTAATTTATGGTCTTGTGTCCCTCCGGAACAGCCACTGTGGCCACTCAGAGCATCTTGTTTTCCTCCTGGGAGGGTACTTTATCAGTCTCTGCAATCCTCACAGGAGGAAACCCGTAACTCATTTTCAGCCTGATACCAGCGTGGAAACTGGGAGCAAACAGAGATGGGGAACCGAGCAAAGCCATTGTTCCCTTTCTCGTGAGAGCTGAGCCGGCTTCTGACGCTGGCACGCAAGGAGAATGTGGTCTACCACAAAGAGCTCCCCTCCTCTCCCATCACCCCATGCCAGCTTCTCACTTAGTATGCCTCAGCGAGGAGATAAGAGTCGCCTGAGACTCGACCGGAGCTATCACACGTGGTTGGCGACATGAAACTCTCGCAGAACCCGACTGGGTCCCCTCAGAAGCTGCAGTGTGCACCACAGAAGAGAAGGCTGTGGAGGGAAAGCGCCGCCACTTTTGTCTCCTTTTTTTTCAAAATGCCTCAGGTAGCCTTGTTCTTAGAAGTGGCTTAGTGGTCTAGGCAAAGTTTGAGTGTCGAGATGCCTGAGTTCCTAGAACCACGGGTAAAAATCTCAGCAGCATAGTTCTCGGCGATACGCTCGGCAGAGCTATGGGACAGGAATCAAAGAACTCAGGCCGACTGTGTGCAGCGCCTTTCCCCATAAATACCAGTTTGCCACGGTATAAGGACTTGAAGACGCTTCCTCTCACGCCCCTGAAGACTTAAGTGACAGAAAGTCATAGATGAAATTATGTGTGGCTTTGTCCACCACGCAAAACCCATCAGTGAGTGATCAGGCTACTTCAACAGAACACCACAGACTTGGAGACTTAAAAAGCAGAAATGTGTTTCCTCTAGAAGCCAGAGTATAAGGTAAATGTATCAGCAACTTTGGTTTCTTGTAAGGGCTGTCTTGTCTGTCTTGTGGTTTATTTGTTGCCTGTCCTGGTGCTCTCCCTCCCCCAGTCACCTTTTAGCACAGGCTGACCTAGTACTCACTATGTAGCCCAGGATAACCTTGAACACTCTTCCTGCCCCAGCCTCTGGAGTCTTAGAATTACAGGCATGAAATACCAGCCCCAGCCTTCCCCTCCTCTTATGCACCCATCAGTCATAGCAGGGCGCACTCTCGTTCTTCTATGTAATTGCTTCTAGAATATTCTATATCCAATACAGTCTCATTCTGAGGACTGGGACTTAAAACTTGAATGTGTGGACTTGGGAGGACAGTACAACCCCTGACAGTACAACAGCATGGTGTCTTGGCAAATCTGCTTCCTCTGGCCCATAACAAGACCAGCATGAGGCTTGTGGCCAACTCCTCCCCCTGGACATTCAAGAATAAGACCCTGCCTTCCCAGTGAGATGAAATTTCGCATCTCAGGCTACCCACACAGTGTGAAACTAATTTTCAAGAGGTCTTAAAAATGATCTGACCTCGTCTTCATAGCCATTGGCACCCGCAACGGTCTGATGACAGCTTTGGAAGAGCCTAACATGGTCTCCAAAGAGGCCACCAGCTCTGTCCTGTCAGCCCCTGCCAAGCAACTGCGGGGTCGGAGGGACTGGGGGCTGGGGTCCCTCTAACAGTTCACACATTAAACATGGCACAGGAAGTGGTAGGAGAGGTGGCTCTCTGAATAAAGCACTTGGCACACAATCCTTATGGAGCTTAGTTTGAACCCCCAGAACCTTCCTTAAAAGTCAGATGCTCGTGCCTCTGTGTTCCCGCTGTGACATGGGAGGCAGGACAGGCGGACAGGGACCCTCAGTGACTGTGACCTCCACACGAGTGCCACTGCACACCCATACACACACTCACATACAGAAGCCCCGTGTTCATACACAAAACTACACACACAGGCACTGGCAGAGATTAAAGCCAGCAACGTGAGTAAATAACAACAGACTGGAAGATCGTGAGGAACCGCGGCAGCTAGAAGCAACATGGTTCTTGTGTATTCTGGAAGCAGACCTAAAGGATGGGTTTGAGAAAGATATGGCCCTTTGCCGTGTGGCAGCAAGGCTGGCTGGCATTAGGACAGAGCGGGAGCTGTGGCTGCCGCCCCCTCCGCGCCCCTACAGGCTTGCAGAGAGAAGCCTGGTCTGCCTGTGGAAGAAAGACACAGCAAGGCTGCAGGGGTGGGGATTTGAAGGCAGAGAGCGTGCTCAGGTAACAGCACCGGACCCTTCTCTCTCCCTTGCTTTCTTTGGTTCCAGGCTAAGCTGAGGGACCCTGGAGCCTCACTTTTCTTACTTTCCTCTCATTCTTGTTTGGTTGTTTAAGGTGCTGCTGTGTTTGGAAAGTGGCTTGGTTGGCTGGATTGTATTTGTTTGAAGCAGGTCCCACTATGTCTGGAACTCACTGCCTAGACCAGGCTGGCCCCGAACTCACAGGGATCTGTCTTCCTCTGCCTCCCAGAGCGGGGATTACAGTAAGTGCCGGCTGATCTGGAGTTAAGGGGAAGAGTTGGAGGGAGTATGATCAAAATAGATTTCATCTGATTCTCAACAAAGTAATAAGAATATTTTTAAAAAAAAATACAGCATGCACCAAGATGCCTGGTTAAGTCTCAGTTGGTTTTTGTTTGTTTGTTTGTTTGTTTGTTTTCTGTGTGTGTGGTTTTGTTTTTGTTTTTTCCTTGTAGTACGATTATTAGAGAACTTAGCCTTTCTATAGAGTTAACAGTGGCAGGCTAGCAAAGCTCGGTTACCCAAGGCAGCAGCCAGTGAACTGACCAACCTTTGTCCACCCTTGGAGGAAAAGAGCTCACAGTACCGTGGAGGACTCCAGCAAGGCTGGCTGCAGGAAGTGGAGAGTTTCTGGAAGCAGGGAAGAGAGAGCAGAGGGAAGGGTGGTCCAGGCAGACGACCCAAAGTAGAGCTGCAGGACACCCCATATACACCCAAGGCACACGGGCTGAGAGCCAGTCAGCTCCTCTGGTGGCCTTCAGCATTCACACTTCCTCCTTGGCAGTGACCACAGGAGGAGAGGCGCAAAGCCCACTGTGCAGGGCCCAGAATGGAGGCTGAGCTTCAGTCAGGACACAGAGAGCCCACCCACTTCTCTGAGAATCCTAGCACAGCCTTAGGGTCTAGAAGGCTCCTCTAAGGAAAGCCATTTTTGCCTGTTGAACCAGATACAGGTTCACTGGTTCTGTGAATATCAGCAGCTTCCTCTTCTCCCTGACTCTGGTCATGGAGAAGTCCTTGTCAAAGCTCAGAGATAAAGGTGCTTTGGGTTTTTGTCTGGATGGGGCCAGGCAGGGAGGCCCACACAGGAAGCTCATGCATTTCTCAGGTAACTTCCCAATGACCTAAATGAGTCAATAATGTCTCTGTGTCTACGTTGAGTTCTGCAAAAAAGGGTTAGTAACGTTCAAGCAGAGCTTGCTGCCCAGTGACCAGGTTCCTGTGTGAAATCTCTGAACCCCTTAGAAGCCATAAAGCACATGATAGTTCAGCAACATGAGGAAATTTTCGCTGGTGTTGTTTTGCTGTTTGATTTATGAAAAGTTTTGTACCATTTCATACGTGGAAGATATTTTCAGACACTTGTGTTTTTCTATCTCCTGGTTGTCTGGAGAAAGCTACTGAGGCTGCTCGAGTGTGCAAACATGTCTACCCCACAGCTTTCCACAACTCCTGTCCCTTGGTGCCCACTGTCCCGTCTTCCTATGAACCAGCAACCACGACCCTTTTTCTGCATAGAAGATGCCTTAAGCCAAGGCAATATATGTCTTTTTAAATACTTTTTAACCCTGCAAAAGTATGATGTCCTTTGAGAGCCAGAAAGGGAGCACTTCCAGGCCGGTAACGTAGCCCAGTTTGGAGAGTGCTTGCCTGCCATGCACCAAGCCATTGGGATCATTACTAGTTCTACAGAAACTGAGTGGGGGTGTACATACCTGAAATCCCAATACTTGGGAGCTGTAAGTAGAAATTAAAGCCATACTTGGCTACATAGAGTCTGAGGCTACCCTGGGGTACAGAGACCCTGTCTCAGGGGAAAAAAAAAAAGGAAAAGGGAAGTGCGTGTCTCTTTGAGGTCTTTGCAGACAATGGCCACAATCAGGAAATGTGACAATGGAACCCAAGATATCACAAATAAAATGGGGTTCTAAACCATCTGTTGCTTCTGGTGTCCGACAGGCAAGCTCATCATTCCTGTAGCCTACGCTAGCACTCCCTTAGCTTTCTGACCCCTTCTCCTCTCACCCTCCCCTGTCTCTGTCTTCCTGTCTGCTGCCCTGATAACACTGATTGGTGCCAGGGGACAATGACAGAAAGGTGAGTGCTGTACCCAGGTGCCTTGGCAACGGACCACTTTATCATACGAGAACAAAGCTTTTGCTGGAATTCCTCAGTGAGGATGTGTCGACTGCACAGAAAGGAAAAGCTGACCACAGAGACTCCTGCAGACAGGGGCTAGTCTGTGTGTGGAGCCAGCAGCCCAGAACGGGTGTAGAGTGAACATAAGACCCCCCTGGTTTGGTCCCCACCTCGTTGGGCCAGAGTCAAGATGGCAGAGCACCAGCCCTGTCTAGACAGGAAGGATGTGTCAGGCCTCTGCAGTATATGGAGCTATCTTTTTATCTAGAAGTGAAGCTTTTTTTTTATCATCTTTATGCTTTTGAATATATCTTTCAATTTATTCTTTGAGAATTTCATACAAATACATCATGAAATATAAGCAAATCATTCCCCATTTCCCTTTCTAATTTTACCCATATATTCCCCAAACACATCTCCTTCCAACTTCATGTCCTCTTCTTTATAGATTGGCTGATGATTGATTGATTGAACGTATATCTTGTTTTGTGTTTTGTTTTGTTTTTGTTTGGTTTCTTGAGACAGGGTTTCTCTGTAGCTTTGGTGCCTGTCCTGGAACTAGCTCCGTAGACCAGGCTGGCCTCGAACTCACAGAGATCCGCCTGCCTCTGCTTCCCAAGTACTGGGATTAAAGGTGTGTGCCACCACCACCCGGCTCTGAATGTGTATCTTTATGTGTCTGAGTGTATGTGTGTGCAGGAACCTGTGAAGTTGGAATTACAGGTAGTTGTAACTCACTACATGGGTGCAGGGAACAGAACCCAGAGCCCCTGCCAGAGCACCAAGAATTCTTAAACACCGAGCCGACACTCCAGCTCTACAGTGAGTGCTGCCCATTTACACACGGGTCTGGGGCCAGACACTGGAGTATGAGCAACTAAAAATGGCTGCACCCCCGAAAAAGAAGAACGGTTCTTCTTCATTATCCATCAACGGCATGCTCTCCAGCTGGACATCCTTAGAGCCTCCCCAGGCCACGCTGGAAGTTGAGTTAGCTAGATCTTGTGTGGATCATGTTCAGGCAGCCCCATAAGGACACATCAGCAGCCATACTACATCCAGGCGGCAAACATGTCACAGCCCTGCTCTCTGTTCTTCCTGCTTCTTCCCCAATTTTCCCTGAGCTTTGATGGGACAGTGGTGTTGCAGAAGGGAGCTGATGAAAAAAAATGTCACATTTAGGGGTGAGTAATTTATTCTCAGAACTTTCTACAGTTATGAGTCTCCGCATTAACTGCTTCTGACAGCAAAAAGAAGCCTCTCCCCAGGATTGGGAGTCACCGGTTCTGTGGATAAAAGTGTAACTATTTAGAAGGCAGTCTGACACCATGAGCATGCATAAAGCAGAGGAAGGGAAGCTTCCATATCATGTGGGCCAGCACCATGTGGCAAGTGTCTGGTTGGAGAGCTCCATGGAAGACAGGATTGCAGGCAGAGCAGAGTACTGGGGTGAAGAAGGAGGGGAGGAGGGAAATGAGGACAGGGCAGCATCTGAGGGTGAGCTCCCTGGCTGGCTGCACCTTCCAGGTCCTGTCTTGTATCCCCCTTTCCTAGGCTGATTCTGCTCTGCAGATGTGACTGGCTTTTTGTACCCCTGGGTTCCCCACCTGTGGATGCAAACAACAGCAGACATGAGAACAGTGAGGAAAAACTTGCATCTAAACTGAACATGAGACTTGATTTTTCTTATCTGCTTTCCCTAAGTAATACTGTACAGCCTCCTTTGCATAGCCTTTGCATAGTATTAGATATGGAAGTCATCCAGGGGCAATTTCACGTATCTAGGAGGACGCACAAATGTTCTATGCAAATGTTAGCCCACTGTAAGAGGGACTTTGTTCTCTGTCGGGGTGGAGACACCTGGCACCCCTCACTCCTCAGAATACCAAGGGGTAACTGCATGCACATACACACCACATTCCTCCTTGGACCTCCTGAGGAACAGCAGATGAATGCTCGGGTGGCCATGTAGACTGGACTCACTAAGAGGAAGCAGTAGCAGATAGGTCTGGATAGGCTGGTAGCTGATGCGGTGGGGAAAAGGCCATAGCAATTTACAGTGCTTAACCCTCAATATGTCAGTGATCCGGAGCAAAGTGGACCTACCTCAGAGACACAGCTCCTGGCCAGGAAGCCACGAAATTTATTTCACTTTTTATAGAATTATTTTCCGTGGTGTTTTTCTTCCTTCCTTACTCCCTCTGTCCCTCCTTCCCTCTGTCCCTCCCTCCCTCCCTCCCTCCCTCCCTCCCTCCCTCCTCCTTTCCCCTCTTTCTTTCCTCTCTTTCTCCCTCCCTTCCTTCCCCTTTTCATTTTCTTCCTTTTCCTGCCGATTACCCCTAGCCTTCTACCCCTTTATCAAGCAAAACTTAGGATTAAATGACTTACCTGAAATTTACTTAAAGATATTTTCTTCTTTCATAGAAATAAAAAATAACAAATAACAACCAGAAAATGGCCCTCTTTCTAGGATGGATGGTTCTCATTCATACCTCATGTTACCACAAAGAGAAGCTTGTTTGTTCTTGGTAATTACTGACCCTGTGGGCTTCCGAGATCTGGATGCAAATTCTCTCTCTCTCTCTCTCTCTCTCTCTCTCTCTCTCTCTGCTGAGAGAGTCAATACCTCATTTAAACAAAAAAGAAAGAAAGTCCTTATTCAAGTTTCCTTTGAAAGAGGAAATAATATATACCTTTCATTTCATGCTGCTGCGAGGCTGGAGGGTGTTCATTTTGAGGCCTGTTGTCTCTGTACAGCCTCCCATTTCCACCCCTCGGGTGCCTATTTTCGGACAGGCTTCTTTTAAACCAGTGGTTCTCCCAGACATTTTAGCCCATCCCTACCCCAACAGAAACAGTCATTTCCTCCTTGTGTTTGCTGAGCGATCTTCTGCTCCCAAGACTGGCAAGGATTTGTGTAAGCGTGGAGCTGTGTTTCATTGGTTCTATGTTGGCTCCGTGTGTGGGTCAGCCTGGGAACTGCAGAGGCAGGAAAGAGTGAGCACCTCTCGTCCTGCACACAGCACCCTTTTCTTCTTCTCTGCCAGACGGCAGGCTTTCAGACCAGGTCTTTTGAGTATGTGCGCTGACTGTTTGGAGGCGACTTTTCTGGGTGGGAAAGAAAATGATAGATAATACACAAACAATAAAACAAACACACTAGGAAGTGGCTCAAGAAAGCAGCATTTCCCTTCTTCCTTAAAAGTATATCATGGTCATGGTAGTGTAAGTATTCTTTTGAAAATATTGAAGGGGGAGTCTTCCTTATCAGAGCTCACAGAAAAATCTAGAAAATACTGCAGTACTCAACATGCTAGGTAGGGAGTGTGAGATGAAGGACAAAGGAAGTCAGGCCCCACTTAGTGGCTCAGGTCCCTTCTTTCAGCTTCTTGGGAGGCTGAGGCAGGAGGATTGCAAGTTCAAGGCCAGCCCAGGTAACTTAGTGAGACCTTGTCTCATCATACAAAGTGAAGAGCAGGCATGCTTATTCATGTGTGTGTAAGGACAGTGTGCATGCACACGTGTGATGTGTGTGCAGAGGCCAGGGGACAGACCGAGTGCCTGGAGCTTGCTGAGTAGGTCAGGCCAGCTGGCCACTGAGCCCGCCCCCACAGAGACAAGCGTGGCTTCCAGTGCCTGGCTTTTTAAATGTGGGTCCTGGGACTTGACCTCCAGCGCTCATGCTTGCAAGGCAAATACTTTATTTTATTTTTAGTTTTCATCTATTTATTTATTTTGGGGCTGTCTCCCCAGATCCTAGCTAGAGTTTTAGGAAACTCCATCAGGGCTCCAGACAGATTGCCCGTCTGAGGTCTCCTCTGAGTCAGACACTAGAACTAGGTCCTCTTAGCCTCTGCCTCAGAGCTTTGCCGACACTACACCAGCGTGGCTGCTACCATTCTAGAGTCTGAAGAATTAGCAGATGCCAGTCATCCTCTGATTTGATCAGATCCCCAGAGTCCTTTGCAAGCCGAGCACATACCTGCATGATACACTCCGTCTCCCATAAACCCAGCACCCACAGTACACCACCTGTTCCTTGAGCAATGTTGCAGCTAGCCAGGTTGGTTTGTGAATGTCTCTGATGAAATTTACAGGAGCAGAATTCTAAACATGGTCACCGCTGCAGAGTCCCAAGCTGATCATCTCCAGATCTGGGGATGGGGCAGGGGGCTGAAAACATGGGACAGATAGAGAAAATTTGAAACAAGACCACAGTTTCTCCCAGGAAGAGCTGTATCGGCAGCATGCCTGACTCTACATGATGCTCAGGGCCCCTCACACCACAGTCATGTGCACACAGGCCAGGACACGGAATGTGCACGACTCAGGGGATCCACTGAGACCCCTCAGGACGCACTGACTTGCACCACGCTGTCTCTGTAGGCAGCAGCAATGGCCACCATCTTGGGCTCTCGCCTTGCTGCAAGTCATTACGCGCTGTTCAGCCAGCCCACAGTCTTTGCCTAGGTCTTCATTTATAAGCGGTATGCCCATGCCACAGTTTAAACAACTGCAGAATGTGCATTATAAAACACACACACCCCATAATTGAAAAGCTTCAAATACAAGTTGTAATAATGCATTTTCCCATCACCCTATGGGCTTCCTGTTTTGAATCAAATCGATCTCACAGACTCTGCTTCTCCTCCTGAATGCCCATTTCTTCACCCAGATTATCATTCCAATCATTCTAGAAGGAACCCAAGAGGAGTCAAGTTTTCCGGACCAATGGGTCATCTTCAAAGTCAAAGAGAGATTAGCATGGAGACAGACCAGACTTGGGCAGACAGGTGCCTGCGGGGGATGGGAGGAAGGCTTTGGTTCCTACCCTGTCACCATAATTTGCCACCAGTGTCCACTAGGGCCATGTTTGAACCTCTTGGGGTCCCTTTTGTATAGTTAGAAGATGGCCCAGTCTTCGTGCACTTGTCAAAAGGCTGAAGAAAAACTAAACGAGGTGGGAAACACACAGAGGAGGAGGCCAGACGCAACAGGCAAGCGTAGAAACTGCCTTGGATGTGAGACTCTGGAGCCACCTCTGTGAGCTTCTGAAGGTGGCTTTGTGGTGTTTCCTGGAACCAGACACCTGCGAAGGAGAAAACAGCTTGCTCTCAACCTGCGGTGAACTTAGGGCCCCTTCGAGAGCGCTGAACTTAAAGCCATTTAAACCGAGCATAGGGCAACATGCATTTCTTGAGCACCTTCTAAGCGTGAGGAAAATGTACTTCTAGCATTGAGCTCTTCACATGACCCATGAGCTGTATTCTAATGATAAGTTTCTCTTCTGAGGGAAGCACAGCATACAGAAGCAAGAGAAATCACCTGGGTTTGGGCTTCAGGGACAAGTCGACCAAGTCTAAACAGAAGCATTCGTGCTAAAGAGCCCAGTGTCCGCCTGCAGAGGGTACATGGTGATTCTAAGGCTATCCTTGTGGGGCTGGAGATGTGGTTCGTTTGATGAAGTGCTTGCCTAGCGTGCATGAAGTCCTGAATTTGAGTCTCAGCACTGTATAAGCTGGGTATGGTAGTATTCGCCCACAGTCATGGTACTTAGGAGGTGGAGGCAGGAGGATTTTTGCTAAGGCCAGCCTGGGCTACGTGAGAAATCTGCCTAAAAGAGCAAGAAACAAAAACAAAACAAAATGATCACCTATTTGGTACTCAAGGAAGCCTTTCAGAGCTAAGCACTGGTCAGTGTTCCAGAACAGGAGTGACAGACAGCAGGGTGGGTCTATGTCAGGGTGCTACCTACCGTCCGGGACTGCTTCAGCATCCATGGAGGCAGTCAGAGGTCTTGCGTTCTCAGCACGGGGGTTCATGCTTCCTTTCTTACTGTGTTCATTGCCAGGCTTCGCCCCATCACAGCTGTCTTTTGGGGAAGACCTTCCACCTTCTCTAGCGTCCCAGGGGGGTCCTTGCTTCCCCAGGCCAGCCCCAAGCCTAGTGCCCACCACGGCCATCTTAGCATGCTGGAGACAGACCATTGTTCAGTCTTCCACAGCAGTCTGCAGCTTCCATTCGTCAGGTGTCGAAGGAGGTGACAGTTTGGAAACCTTTGTGACCAAGAAGGTATCTAATATGGATGCTTTGGGGTTTATTTCCTGTGTCTTTTGTGTTCTGTGATTTCCTGGGCACATCCCATGAAAATCTTAAAAGAGGTGTTTGTCAAAGTTGCCCAAGTCTGACCCTAAACTTGGATGAGCTTGACACAGGCTCTGAGACCCAGACAGTGAAGAGTCCTTAGGATGGCTCACCCCATGGCCCATCCTTAAGAAAGCTAGGAGCCTCTGGGAGCCAGCACACACCTTACCTTGACTGTGACCTCTGACCTTGACCAGGGTTGGCACAAAACACTTCAATATCATTGTTGCTGTGGTTGAAATGCTCTAGCCAGAAGCAGTTGCCTCAGCTGTGACAGCAAGAAGTGGCCCTGTGAACAGGACCTGCCAATCACACAGCACAGAGGTGTGCTTCCTGGAGGGCCTTGAGCATGGCAGGTCTTTCTCTAGAAACACTTATCATTTGAAAGTCCGTACCACCCATCCTCCAGTATCTCTGCGGAGCCTTTGTTCGATTCCGGTCATGGTGTGTGTGATTTCTGTCTGCATCCTTCCTTGAACCTGTGTGTGTGTTAAAGGCACTTCTCACCAGGTCTTCCTGCCAGCAGTTACCACACTCACCCCAATTCCCTTACTTTCTCTGCTGACCCCAAGGGAGGATATGGTATGAATCCAAGTGCCAGCTCCTGCTGGCTCTGCAGAGGCTCTGCCTGCTGCCAGGCTCTAATTGTTGCTGTGCAAACATCTTGATGGGAAGAAATTAAAAGGTGCTCAAGCTAATTATTCTCCCATAATAAAAACAGTAATAAAACAATAAAGCTCATTGGAGAAGGCCAAGGATCTGCTTTGCCTGAGCATACAATGGGCAGGGAAATCAAAACTCCAGGGCCTGCCAGGCTTCTTCATGCTCTTTCTGGGTGTCTGTGTACACTCCAAGGCCAGGGCAGCCTAGCTCCCCTCCCTCCTCTTCTGCCTTCCCTCTTTCTTCATGGTGGCATCTGCTGTTACCTTCAGTCAGGACTTGAGACCTGCCCGAGGAGTCTTCCGCCAGCCCATAATAGCCGTCTCTGGACTGAGAAGCAGGACAGAGATGACACACCAACTACTTCTGTACAAATGACAGATTTGACTCTGACAGAGGTTACAGTTGAATGTGGGCATGTGTGCGCACACACACATGTGCACACGCACCCACAGACTCGTGCATTAACAGTAGGAAGAAGCTGGCCACTGGCACACACCCTACCTTGCCTCTTAGCTCTGCTCTTCTTCTGCAGTCGGTGAGAAGGAAAGACACCTGGAGGTGCACGTGGCAAGTGGCCAACTCGGCTCTGCCTACAAGAGAGTGGCAGGCGAAAAGGCCTAGGCCATGGCTTTCTAGGGAGCACAGCCATGCGAGGCCCATTTTCCCCGCATCTTCACCAGCTCTGGAGTCTCTGGGCTCTTTAGCACTGTCTGTCCTGAGGGTCTGAGGTTACCTTTCATGGAGGCTTTATTCTGCATTTCTCCGATGGTTAGGGGGTGCTGATCACATTTAAATACTTGGCCATTCATTTGTCTTCCGGGGAATATTTTTCCAAGTCCTTTGCTCATGTTTGGATCTGGTTATTTTTTTACGTTGCTGTTGAGTTGTTGGGTTCCTTATATGTACTTGGCATGAGCCCCTTAGCAGACATGATTTCAAATGTATACTCTGATTCAATAGGATGCCTCCCTACCCTGCTGACTGTTTGATTTCCTAGAAAGCATTTTCAATCTGCTATAATCCCATTTGCCTATTCTTTCTTGGTCACCCATGCCTTTGGGGTCTCATATGAAACATCGTTGTCCAGACCAGCATCAAGAGGCCTTCATTTTCCGTTTCGTGGTTTCAGGTTGTTTGTGCCTGAGGTTCATCTGCTTCTGACTAATCTCTTTGCAGTTTTTTACTGTTTTCTTAAGCTCTGGCCTTTCTAGCAGGTCTGTTCATTCAGTCTCTCCCTTCTTCGGGTCACACTTAGCTTTCCAGAGTTAGTTCCCTTGTAATCTTTCTACTGCACCAGCAGAATGTTATAAGCCATTGGTTTGCAACAAGGGGAAGGAAACCGTGTGCGGATGGAGATGCGCGACTGACTCGTCAATGTCTGGTGCTGTTAGGTGAGGGAGGGGAGGGGGCAAGATTAGCAACTCGGTGAGCAGAAAGGGACCGAAGATGCTGCTGCACACCGCAGTCCACAGCGCAGCCCCGAGCGAGGGATGCTCAGGCCCAAATGAAGACCAAGTCTTCACCCGATCACCGGCGCCACCAGAGAAAGCTCTTACCCTTTACATTCTTCCTATTTTATTTTCTAGAAAGTTCCCCCACCCCCGACACACCCCTACATACACACTCACACACACCACCACCATACCACCACCAAAATCGGAAAAAACAACTGGGCACATCTTCAGAGCACAGCCCAGTTCCCTGCAAATGACAAAGAACTTCAAAGGTCTTCAAAATGAGGACGCTGAGCTGCTCAGGCCTTTCATAGCCGATTATCATGGAAGGCAGAGCTCAGCACTGCTATGGGGATCTTCCTCCCTGTGTTATACAGAGAAGAGAGCTGCCACCCTAAGCACAAGGTCCGCAGGCTCTCAGAGGGACTTGGAGGATCAGAGAAGCAAGAAGATAGATAGGAGACAAGAGAGTCCGGCATAAAGAGAGAAGCCTTTGGAGGCTGAAGATCAAAGACTAGAGGAAGAAGATAAGGGGGGAGTGGTCATAGCGGGAAGGGAGGACTCCTGGCTGCAAAGCAAGAACACAGAGGAGCTGTGGAGGAGGATGGCCAGATGACAAGTGGGAATACTCTTCCCTTCTAAAAAGAAGGGATTCCTGTAGAAACCGAAAGATTCTCTTCAGAGAGACGCTAAAGACGAAACAATAGTGAACATGTAGACGGGCTAGCAGGGAAGGAACTCGATGGAAGGAAGGGCCTGGGACAGCTGCAAGTTTTTCTCCAGGAAGTAAACTGTATGGAGGGACTGAGCACTCTAGGTTAGCCCCTCCTGACTTTCTTAAAAGGTCACCAAGAATCTGTCATGCACATATCCAAAGCCTCATGAGCCAATACGGTCATAGTGACTTGGAAATGAACACACTAAACCTGAGTTTAGATGACAAAACAAGACCATTGAAGGTTAAGAATGAAACCCAGGTTCACACAACCAATATCGCTAGCTAGCCATGTTGGCATAAAATAAAAAGCATTGATTGCACCTCCTACAGTGCTTTAACTAATTCAGTACCATGCGAGCATGCCTTTAGTTAGCCTGGCTGTGTGTGATAGACTGTAAGGTCTTATACCTTGAGCTTGGAGTGAGGCTCTGAGCTGACCACTAACCAGGCAGAAAAACTGGGGGCTCAGCTAGAGCAAAAAGGAGGAGACATTGGCCATCCATGACACCCACGGTTGGAGGGCGAGAGAGTAGAGAACACACCACCGTTTGGTCTATGGAGGTGGTCAGTTGAAGCTAAAATAGGATGGAAAACACTTGTAATAAGAAGCCATCCCTCTGTAGTCCACACACAGACAGCTGAGCAGGGGGTCCACACTCCTCCACCACCTCACGCATAACCATACAACCAGGTTCCCAAGTAACTCTCCCCACCCATTACCCCATTTTTCTTCCCAAATTCTTCTGATCCCAAAGTCACATGCGTGTGACTGCTATCTCCCTTAGGAGTCATGAACATCCATGGATCTGCTGGGGGACCCATGTGCGTGACTCTGCTATAAAACGACCCACCATGCCAGCGTTAGATTGCCTGCAATTGTCTCCAAGTGCGTGCCATCCAGTTCGAGAGGCAGAGCCCAAGCCGGAGACACCCTGTGAACAAAACTTCAGCTACCAACCCAAGAATGGCATCTGAACAGGCCAGGGACAGCCTGCCCTGTAGTAGGCTCCAGTAAGATTGTGGACTGACACGTTGTAGACCCGGGAGTCCTCAGCTTAGCAGTACATAGAATCTCTTACAGCAAATTCCCGGATTCCTAAAGCACCAGCTGAGAAAGCACAAGGCGGGAGCTGGAACATCTTAGCAGCCCAGTAGCCTCCAAGGTCTGTTACAGGAGTGACCTTCTGTAACGGGAAGCCTTGACTGCTTTTGATGAAGTCAAATGGAATCTTGATGCAACTTCAGGCCTGAGCCGAATGAAGCAGAACCTAGTTTCTACACGGTGCATCTGACGGGTTTTGTACCTTCTCCCTATGGAGAGATCCACACTCAGTGTATTTTCTGCCCTGCCTCACGGAGCTCATTGGAGCACTGCTAATGCCATGGAACTAAAAAACATTCGTTTTAAATTCATGCCACAATCCTAGACTTAGTTTGAGAACAAATTCAGTCTTGGGCTCTGAAACCTGGACTCTAAATTCTGTGCCCTTAAATACGATGGCCCAGTTTCTGAAAAATATCTCTGTGAGGGTCGCAAATGAAAGACGAGAGAGGGTGCATCCAGGGACAGCCACGGCGCCAGCTCGCCTGGGTATCTTTTAGGGCATTTTTGTAGTATCTGCCATCTCTCGACTGAATGCCTACTCTAGAATCTCCCCAATGTCTGAAGATGTTCCCAGCTGGGATTCTCCATAATTGTGTGTGTGTGTGTGTGTGTATGTGTGTGTGTGTGTGTGTGTGTCTGCGTATGACTGCAGACACCCTCCGAGGCCAGAGGCGGTTGATTGCTCTGGAGCCGGAGTTACTGGCAGTTTTTGCCACCCGAGGTGGATGCTGGGAAAGAGAAATAAGCAGTCTTCGCAGCTGACTCATCTCTCTAGCTGGGATTTTCAAATCCCTTCATGGTTTCAAACTCCCATTCCTTCTAGAACATAAAGGAATTCCTTTTTCCATTAACAAAGTAGCTCCCATAAAACCAGGGAGTAAAATCACCCCCCACACTCCCACCCATTACGTCTTTGCGCATCCATTAGCATTTTAATGCAGGTTGTCTCAAGGCTCCCCAGCCCAGGTCTTCGGACCAGCAGGTTAGCATTTGTTCTGAGCGCCTATTGAAGTTCAAAGGCACGCATGTCCTTGCCCAAGTCGTCTTTCTCCTTGCTGTGGGAACTTTTAGCCTCCGGACCTATGCAGAGGTGGGACCCAAGAAGTCCGTTTGAGCTCGGATGGGGGTGGGAGGTGTAAGTTTCACCCCCGCCCTTCCTGACACTCTCCCGGTGCCCAGCATCTGCACCTGCAGGGGTTCTCACTTCTCTGGGAAGCATCTAGAAACAAGCCCTCCCTCCCGCCCCTCCCGGCTGGGCTCTAGGGTGGGGCCCTCACTACCTCTTTTCTTCTCAGAGAGCCTGGGATGCTGACAGCCTCAGATGGAGGCATCCTGTTTGTCGAAAAATAAACCGGCAGTTGAAGCTGGGTTGCAAGAGCGAGAAAACCGCAGGCCTGCGCGCTGCTGATAACGCAGGCAGCTTGCTTTTGCAGCAGTTCCGAGCTGCAGCGGCCCGCGCAGGCCCGCGCCACTGCCTCCCTTCCTTTCCTCACCATCACGCCATGCTGGCTCTATCGTCAGCTTGCGGCACCCTTTCAGTCACTAGGGTCTTTGCTTTCCTCAAAAGACCCCTGAGTGCTGTGCAGAGGTGAGGAGAGGGTGGCACAGAACCCTAGCTCCTAACTCGCTGCTGACCCCTGGGGCCAAGGCCTGCAGACCCTGGCCGTGAACTAAGTAAGCTTACTTCAAAACGACTCATTGAAGGGCAGAATTGCTTGTCTTTCTGCATCATGGGCTACTGTGTGCTGGCTTTAATAAAGAAAAGAGACAGACAGACAGACAGACAGACAGAGACAAATACAGAGACAGACAGATGGAGAGCTGACCAAAATCAAAAGAGAAGGGGACACCAGAGTCCAGCATAGAGATGGTTTTTCTTTGTGGAGTAGGGTGCCCTGGCCTGGTCCCATAATGGGAATAACTCCGTTCCCATCTCCCCCTCTGTGGGGGTAGGGAGGTATTAAAAGCCTTTCCCCATTTGCCTGTTATCAAACTATCTAGGTAGATGAGCCGTCAGTGGGCAACCGCAGCTACGACCACAAATTCACTGGAAACCAAACTGCTTGACCCTCCCAGGGAAAGAGCGTGTTTGAGACTCAACCTGAAAACTGTGTTCTTTGCTTAGGAGGACCTGCTCCTCTGGACACTGAAAACAGGACACGCTTAGGTGTAGTGGTCCAAACATATAATCCCAGCATTCAGGAAGCTGAGGCAGGGGGATTGCAATGACTCTGAGGCTATCCTGAGCAAAAAAAAGTGGACACGCGTGCACGCACGCGCGCGCGCGCGCGCACACACACACACACACAGAAAGAGAGAGAGAGAGAGAGAGAGAGAGAGAGAGAGAGAGAGAGAGAGAGAGACATCTATGTCACCACAGCAAGTAGCTCCTAAGGGACTGGTGGCAAGTCCCCCAGGAAGGGGTCAGTATGCAGCTGCATGATGGGGGTCCCCTTCATCATAGACCCCTGAAGGCCTTCTGGATACCCATGTGTAAATTGGAATTTTAAGTTCGCTTTTGTTATTTTGAAGAACACAAGGGAAAACCCACCCATACCCTTCATTACTGTTTGTGTGTACCTGCTAAATACGAAGTTAGGTAAATAATAGCTTACATTCATGTCCTGATAGCAGACGGCAGTAAGGGAAAAGGTTTTAGGAGGAGGATAGAAGAGAAATAAGAACAAAATACAATTATATATATATATATATATTCTTAATGTTTTATATGTGTGAAAATGTCATAGTATGCTAACTAAAAGATTAATAACAAAACAAATGTAGAGGTTGGAGAGATGGCTCAGTGGCTCAGTGTTTGCTCCTCTCATAAAGAATGTGGGTCCAGTTCCCAGCGCTCACATAGCAACTGCCTGCAGTTCATTCCAGGGGACCCAGCACCTCCAGTGGCCTCGTCAGGCCTTGCACTCACGGGTACATGCTTGCTCGCAGTCACACAATAAAACAGAGATAAACAAATCCTGGCTATTCCTTGGTGTAAGGAATCTGGCCTAATTTTGAGGCTTTCCAGAGAACCCTGTGGTCTCCCCATCTCCTCCTCCAGGAACTTGTTCAAACTGGACAGTAATCCTCCTGCTGGGCCAGTCTCCCGACTGGACCGTCTTTCCACTTCACTCTTCTCTGAGCGCCTGTCTGTTCTTCGACAGCATCCCTTCATCCTTGTCCCCATGGCCTTGCTCTAGAGTGGCTGTTCTCGTCTGCTTCCTCTGACATGCCTGTGCCCAGTGCAGACATCCCAGCATCTCCATAGCTCACTCATTCAGACAAGCAGCCTGCCATGGTAGTCATGGAGGAGTAAGGGTTTAAGCCAAAGAATGTCACCGCTTTAGGAGTGGAGAGAGAGCCAGGCTCATCTCTGTTGACTAGCGAGGTGGGGTCCATTGGGGGAAACCCAGCTGTTTCCTGAGATGGGGTTGAGATGTGGGAAGCCCTGGAGGAGGCTTGGATGCCTCAGGCTATGTGGAGTACAGTTGTGAGGGAAGGCGTACAGGGAGGAACTGGATTGCTAGGGAATGGCCCAAACTGATGGATTGCTGTTGCCAGTCCTCACGAGCAGCTCCGTAGGCTTCCTTCCTACTGAAATGCTATCACTAACAAATGGCCGTCTGTAGTTAAGAGGCTGAGTCTAAATGTGCCATGTTTTTCACGTGTCTAACTGGATCATCCGAAGTCGTCCCCAACAGACAGAACTCTGTCTCAGCTGTGTCAATTCTCATTTTAAAACATCTGGGACCTTCTCACTATATAGATGACTTCTTGAATCATTAAAGTGGTTAAAGGAGAGAAAATTCTTCTTCTTCCTTTTAGGTCCCACCTTAAGGCAGCTAGGTCTCCATGGCACCCGTTGTCAGTGGCTTTGGGCTGTTTCTAAAAGTCAGTCCCCTCGTCATCCTCAAGGCACGGTGAACATTGATGAGAACATGAGCCATGCAATCATTCCTAGTAGATATGGGGCCCCCCTTCATCACAGGAGGAGAACGTGGAGTTACAAGGTGACTGGGCTACGGAGTATGTACGAGTTCAAAAGGTTAGCTTCGTTCTGAGTCATTCCTTGCAGAAAAGGGAAAAAGACAGCCTGGGGTAATATCAAGGATGGACAACTGTCATTCTCCACAGGGGATGCTTTCAAAGACCCCCCAGGCTTGCCTGAACCCAAGAGACTATCAGACTCTCCCTGACAGCCTCCTCCCGCTACCTTGCCACTCACCAGGCAGTAGCTGTAATAGTCTGGGGAGGGCTAGGGAGCCTAGCATGAATCTCTTCTCCTTTCTCACCGTCTCACAGGTGGGCTGGGTCTTACTAAAGGTGTTAGCAAGCTCAGCATCTAAGTTTTCTTCTTGCATTAAGATCTGTCAGCTTTTCATTTAGACAAGCGCCTTCTGGCTTCTCTGTGACTTGTCTCAGGTACCGGCATCCCCATCCTCACGCTTTGGGGCCGATGTTGAGTAAAATAAGGCTTACTTCAGCATCTGCACTGGAGTGTCACCAGCGTTTGTCTGGTCACTGAGACAGACAGCAAGCCACTGACGGGGGAGTAGCATACACCGCGTGGATACTCTGAACAGAGATAACTGACGGTTCCGGTGGGGATGGTGTGGGGTGGCGTTTTCATCAGGCCAGTATTAGAACTGTGCAGTGTTTAGAAGTTATGTCTACTTCAGGAATTTTCCACTTAATATTTTCAGATTGCAGTTAACGTTGGTTAACTGGAATCAAGGGAAGAAAGACCACAGAAGAGAAGGGGATGCTACAATGTGTTCTTTCCAGGGCAGGATTTCAACTGTAGCACTAAGATTCACTGCTTAAGAAGTTAAAGGGATTAAGATGCAGAAAGTGAATTAAAATTCTATGAGAACTTTGGAGGACACCCAGAAATCTACTTTTAACATGGATATGCTCTGGCTTTTACTAGTAGGCAGACAAACTGTGAGGTACGTATCTCTCTCCTGTAGACATGGCATGGCATCTTCACAGTGACAAAGAACCAGGTGTCTTCTGCCTTGACAGCCTGCTTTCTGTCCCACCTGACTCTTAGCACCTCGTTCAAGATGACTGCCATCCCCAACACCAGATCTCTACCCCTCAGGCAAAAGAAGAGAAATTTGAAGGGAACATATGTTGTTTGCTGTGGCGCTATCCCAAACTAAATTTGTTTGAAAATTTATATCTACTTAATGTATCTATATATAGATATATTTATACACACACTCACACACACTTGGCACAAATGTTCTACATAGTAAAAATGCAGGCTACATAACGTGTAAGCCGTGTAAGTATAATAAAAACATAAATATATGAGAAATCCATATGCATGCAAGTATTTTTCTAAAGTATTTTTGAATTAATGCTCTTTTTTGTCAGGCCATAAAGCCATTTGACAGAAAGCTTGTGTGGTATGCATGCAGCCCTGGGTTCCAGCCCCAACACCTCATAAACACAATGTGGTAGCCCATACTGGTAATCCAAGACTCGGAAGGTAGAGGCAAGAGATATGGAAAATTCAAGGTCATCCCCTGGTCTACATACCAAGTATGTACATGGTATGTACATAACATGAAGTTACATGAAACTCTAGCTCAAAGTGAAAATACAGTCTTGGCACCCTAAAATCTTTGATGCCTAAAAATGCTGTCTTCACTCCACCGTACCCCACACCTCAGCAGCCCTGTCTGTGAGTCACAATGATTCCCGGGCCACCTCAGTTTCTCCACACTGCTTTCGGCTCTATTCAATGCATGCACAGCTGGGAAGCTGCCACAAGCACCACTCAGACCTGCAAGGATGGGGCTGCCACTGGCTTCTTGGGTCAGTTTGAAGCAGCTGAGTACAGGTAGCCCCTGTGTAGGAGGGACATGGTCACATGGTCATTGTCAGTCACTCCCCATGCCATGCGGCTGGGTTCCTGAAGACCTCCCTCATTCCCTGAGGCCAGGACATGGCTTCCAGTGACTCTTGCTCACCCACTCTTGTGAGTGTTGGCTGCTAATACCCAGGAATTTTGCAAGCTGGTGTTTAAGCACATGCCTTGCAAAACTGAAATTTTGGAAACAATGAAATACTCAAATCACACCACTACCTAACGATGCTTGACTGCCCCATGCTCTGGGGTTACTGCTGCCTTGACTCCCTGTGGACTATGTCCACCGAGCTATGAGTCCAAGGAAATGACTGGGGGCTGCAGAGAGCCCAGCTCTAGACTCTCTGCCCTGCAGAGCTAACTGTGAAGTGTCAACCACATCTGTGGGTTTGGGTGAGAGGGTGTCATGGGCTCAGTCCCACCCCTGTCCTTAGGCCTCAGAGTCGCAGCACTTCACACACTTTAAGTTGTTTTCTCTCCTTTTCTAAACCTGTCAAGAGCTTGGTGACACTCCTCCCCTGCGCTCAACCCGAAAGTGAAGCCATATAGGCCAGAGAGCAGCATGTCTTCCACTCAGATATCTTTTGAGAATCTATAAGGATGCAGAGTTGTGGGATCAAGCTCTTCCTGGAGCATCATCATATAGCCAAAAAAAGGGGGGGGGGGATAGAGGAAAAAGCCAAAGTGATGGGGAACTGAGGCCACAAGGAATGTACAGGATGAAGAAGAGAGAACAGACCTCATCTCCATAGAGAGGGGCGGGTCCATACTTATGACAAAGAGTAGAGCCTCCGGGATACCCGGGAACTGCCCAGAGAGTCTCCAACTGCCAGAATGGATTTCAGATATAAAACCCATGGCTGCCATGCTCTCTCCTAGCTTCCCTGTCTAGCCCTAGAGCATCCCCAGGCTGGTGAGAACACTCAGTTGGTAAAGTTCCTGCACTCAACATAATAAAAACCTCTTTCAACTCATATGTCAAAGAGTTAGACAGGTGGGACCTGATTATAACCTAAGTTGTAGGAGAAGGAGACAGACAGATTCCTGGGGACTCACTGGGTATTCCTGCCCAGCCTCTTCAGTGAGGCCTAGTCCCCTGGCTCAAAAGAAAAAGAAAGAGGCGGATGTCTCCTGAAAAACAATAGAGACCTCTGGTTTCTGCATGGATGCACACACACACAAACAAGCAAACACACACAGGTTCTACATGTGTACACACACAAACAAGCAAACACACATACAGGTTCTACATGTGTACACACACAAACAAGCAAACATACAGGTTCTACATGAGTACACACACACACAAACAAGCAAACACACACAGGTTCTACATGTGTACACACACACAAACAAGTAAACACGCACAGGTTCTACTTGTGTACACACACACACAAACAAGCAAACACACACAGGTTCTACATGTGTACACACACAAACAAGCAAACACGCACAGGTTCTACATGTGTACATACACACACACAAACAAGCAAACACGCGCAGGTTCTACGTGTGTACATACACACACACAAACAAGCAAACACGCACAGGTTCTACGTGTGTACACATACACGCAAGCAAACGCACACAGGAAAAGAACAAGGTGGAGGGATGAAAAGCTAATAAACAAACACTTCAGAGTGTGTTCTTTGTGTTCTGTGGTTGCTCTTCTGGGTAGACAAAACTCTGTGAGGCTAGGATTTCCAAAGCTGCATGCAAAGTCCAAGTTAGGTCTTGAAACCTCAAATTTGGGATCTTGTCATTTCTACACACAAGAAGTCTCCGTCCTGCGGCCTGCTTTCGTCTCTGTTGCTCAGTTCATGTGCATCATTGCCTTCCCAAAGCCTCTTCTTGGGTTGCTTTTCTTGGGTAAGTGTGGGAGTGGTAGCTACAGACACGGGTAGACGTCATTCTATGCGTAAGCTATCTGATGATCAGCAATTCCTGCTAACTTGATGGCTAGGTACTCTCAGAGAACTGACACACCAAAATAGATATGGGACATCCAAGGCAAATCTAGTATGGTTTTGATTTTTGATTTTAGAAAAGGTCTCATGTAGACCAGGCTGGACTCAAATACACTATGTAGCCCAGGATTGCCCTTAATTTGTACCTCCTAAATTGTGGGATTAGAAGCATACGCCACCATGTCTAAGTTATCTGATACTTGGGATCAAACTAAGGGCTTCATACTTGCTAGCCAAGCACTGGGCCAACAGAGCTACATCCTTTCAGAAACATGAAGCTCTTTAAGACTATGTGAGGGTCATGACATAAACATTCTATCATTTATCGTGGCCTAGAATTGTCTGAATGAAAATTACAGGCCTTGCACTGTTCTGTAAAAGTGACTTCAAAAGCTTTGCTTTGGGAAAAAAATCCCGTCATCCCAGCCGTTTTGGAGATCAGGCCAGGAAGATCAGGAGTTCAAAGCCTGCCTGGTTGCATAGTACCTTCAGGGCCAACCTCGGAAAATGAGTGAGTGGGGTACTACTTCCATTAAAAAAAAAAAATGAAGGAGGTCTGAGCGTGTAGCTCAAAGGTAGAGCACATGCACGGGGCTCCAGGCTCCATCCTTCATCCAGAGAGAAAAGATAGTTTCCCCACACTGTGTGATACCCCGCACTTTCAGGTCTCACAAACAAGGGGAAATGATGTGTTTGGTGTTTTAGATCATCAAGCCTGGGAAAGAGAGATTTCATCATTGGGTTAGAATATAACCCCTGGTGTGGAGTGCACAGACATAGAATATAACCCCTGGTGTGGAGTGCACAGACATAGAATATAACCCCTGGTGTGGAGTGCACAGACATAGACTACAACCCCTGGTGTGGAGTGCACAGACATAGACTACAACCCCTGGTGTTGAGTGCACAGACATAGACTACAACTCCTGGTGTGGAGTGCATAGACTACAACCCCTGGTGTGGAGTGCACAGACATAAACTACAACCCCTGGCATGGAGTGCACAGACATAAACTACAACCCCTGGTGTGGAGTGCACAGACATAAACTACAACCCCTGGTGTGGAGTGCACAGACATAGAGACAAATGACAGATACACACGCTAACCAACTTTTCAAGCCTTGCTGTCAGGTTTGAAGCTTATTTTAGCTGTGGGGGAATTAAGTGAAAGATCATATTTAGTTTAGGCACTTCCCTTTGACTAAACTACCCTAATTCAAAGTTTGCCTCCTTAATCCCACAGCACCTGCCAGGAGACATCCAATAACCCATGCTTAGGGCCCGAGCACAGCACCAAAGAAGGAAACAGGGCTGCTGATCATGTTACAAGCCAGCTGCCTCCCAGGGGCCGTTAGACATTAGGGTCCACGTCTCTTTCTGTGGCTTTCTATAGACTTCGTTTGAACAGAGAAATTACAGCAGCCTTGCCCACTAAAGAGTGAAGCTGGCTGGGGGAGATGGGTTCCCAGAATCCCTTGTGCCTTAAAACAAAAGTGGTAATTACAAAGAAGGTCATAGCCCCTCTTCTGTCCTAGCCGTGGAAAAAGCACGAAACCTGCACAGCACATTTGGCGATCAGCAGGGCGTGTTTCATGGGCTCTGACTCTCCATGCCTTTCCTCGTCGTCGTTGTTGTTCCTATGGTCTTATCACCTACCGCCCTCTCTGCCTGTGGTCACGCTAGGTTCTTTTTCTGTGTCAGCGCCCCCTCTGCGATCTGTCTCATCTGATCACATTACCATAATGATTGTCAAAGGGGAAAGGGTGGGGACTTGGTTTCATCCCAGCCAGCTCTCAACCCCAGTGCCTAGCTGGGCTTCCAGAAGCTTTTTCAGTGGGGCAGTCAGGTGTTCTCTGGGGCTGAGACTGGGGCATAGAAACGGGATGTGTCTTCCATTCCTGTCATTGATTTACAGCTGTTTCTTCCATAGGACACAGTGAGCAAGTGCCCTGGTGGAGCCACGGTAACTGGCCATCTGTAGCGTTCACCTGATGGCTCATTTAACAATACTATATTAACCATAACATACCAAGTCATGTCCCAGAAGCTAAGGAGGGAAAGAAACCCAAACCCAAACAGAAACATTCTCCTTACCTCACAAGGGCATGGACAGTGGGAGGTCATAGCCTGTGAGATCCAGTTACTGGGACCTCTGCTTATTTAAAATAAACCAGTAGTAAGGGACTTATTTAACAGTAAATTCCCAAACCAAGTATATCAGCACATGCCTAGAACCCCAGCGTTTGAGAGGCAAAGGCGAGAATCTCAGGAATTTAGGTCATTGAGTTCCAGGCTAGCCTGGACTACATGAAATTCTGTCTCATCAAAAACAAAACAAAAATGAGAAAAAAAAAAACCCAAAACATTAAACTCTAGGCTCTGATTGTCATTACGTGGGGTATGGAGGGCTTCCTTAAGTCGTCCCAGAGTTTATGGAATAATAAGTCTTTGCTGAGGGAGGAGCGCTGGTGTGGGAAGAGGTCCTTGAAATCAGGGTGTGTAACGAGGCTTTCTTGTGTTTTAGAATCCGAGCCCCACCTAGCATCAACCAACATTTGGTCCTCACAGACATCAGGGCTTTCTCTGAGCACTTGTGTCTGAGGACAGACTGTATCTGAAATATTTAGGCAGAGTGTGGTTTGCATAATTGCTGTGTGTGGCCTAAGCTGATAGGACGCTTAAAGGTTGCAAGTGCACATGCCCATAGACTCGCCTTCTGCATTTGTGGGAACCAAGCACAGAAGCCAGCCCTGTGGCCTGCACCCTGTTTACTCAGGGTTAATATCCTGAAATGACCTGGAGAACAAGAACCCAGAAGCCATCCTTCAAGCAATGAGCTCCCATGCTTTCTACTGCATAACCTTCATCCCTTCTAGATCAGAAGCCTTGCCTTGGTTATAGATGGAGTCTGGGGATACGGATGAGGAAGGATGACTCAGACTAGCCCATAGAAGAGGTACCACTGCTCTCCCAGTGGCCTCTCCTTGCACATCATTTGACTCAGACTAGCCCATAGAGGAGGTACCACTGCTCTCCCAGTGGCCTCTCCTTGCACATCATTTGACTCAGACTAGCCCATAGAGGAGGTACCACTGCTCTCCCAGTGGCCTCTCCTTGCACATCATTTGACTCAGACTAGTCCATGGAGGAGGTACCACTGCTCTCCCAGTGGCCTCTCCTTGCACATCATTTGACTCAGACTAGCCCATAGAGGAGGTACCACTGCTCTCCCAGTGGCCTCTCCTTGCACATCATTTGACTCAGACTAGCCCATAGAGGAGGTACCACTGCTCTCCCAGTGGCCTCTCCTTGCACATCATTTGACTCAGACTAGCCCATAGAGGAGGTACCACTGCTCTCCCAGTGGCCTCTACTTGCACATCATTTGACTCATACTAGCCCATAGAGGAGGTACCACTGCTCTCCCAGTGGCCTCTCCTTGCACATCATTTTACTCAGACTAGCCCATAGAGGAGGTACCACTGCTCTCCCAGTGGCCTCTCCTTGCACATCATTTGACTCAGACTAGCCCATAGAGGAGGTACCACTGCTCTCCCAGTGGCCTCTCCTTGCACATCATTTGACTCAGACTAGCCCATAGAGGAGGTACCACTGCTCTCCCAGTGGCCTCTACTTGCACATCATTTGACTCATACTAGCCCATAGAGGAGGTACCACTGCTCTCCCAGTGGCCTCTCCTTGCACATCATTTGACTCAGACTAGTCCATGGAGGAGGTACCACTGCTCTCCCAGTGGCCTCTACTTGCACATCATTTGAACCTTCTGGGAGTCAATGTTTCAGTGATGTGTGCTCCAGAATCTGATCAACTCCACCACTAAAATTCCCAGGAGGATAAAGAAGTCTAACTAACGGTCAAATTGCATTAACATCACTGTTGATCTCTGATTAATCAAACCACAAGGTTCCGTGGCACCTCAAGATCATCGTCTTGGTGGGGCTGGGTTGATGCCCAGCGGGAGGACCTGAGTTCTGTCCCCAACATTCATATAAAAACCTATGGGCTGTAATCCTAGCACTGGAGGGCAGTGACATGGGGGATGCTGGGAGCTTGCGCGGCTTGTTGAGCCAAAGCAGTGAGCTCCAGGTTCAGTAAGAGGCTGTCTCAACAAATAAGGTAGAGAGGGTTGAGGAGGACACTAGCCTCCACACGTACACATATGTATGCACACAGCTCAACACACACAAAGAATTGAAAAGACTGTGGCAGTGAACATCATTCAGTTGCCTTGTATAAAAACCATGCTCCCTGCCTGGAGGACAGCGTGGAAGACATAAAGCAGGATTTATTTCAATCTTCAAAGTTTCATATTTTCATGACTCCAGTTGGAGCCTCTAAAAAAACCAGATGATCTGGTAGAGACGCTTAACCTCACATCAACTTTTACCAATAATTATTAGACAGATTTCAAGAATAAGAACGCACCGTGGAAGGATTTGGTCCTAGCAGAGTTGGCACAGGATTAAAAGATTCTGTGGGGCTTCTCTCCTTAGCGATCAGATTTCCTTTTGACACATGGCTCTACATTAGGGCCAACACGGAACCCACCAATAATTGCCTGTAATTCAACACACACAACCAGCCATCCCCACAGCCAGCGGCAGTCTCTGTTACCGGTGGGCCACTGTGTTTCCTTGCTTTCTTTCCTTCCCTTCGTAGTTCCCACGTTGGATCAGCCAGTCTTTTCAGGCACAGTTTTGCATAATAATCTGATAGATGTGTAATTTTATCTCCTCCAGAAGCTCTAATATGCTGTGCCCTCATTATCATCCGTCATCAGCATGGTTAGAAGAGGTAAGGCCACCTCAGGTCCTGTTCATGTCGGAGGGCAGTAAGATGAGAGCTGAGAGTCGGGAATCGCGGTGCCTAGACACATCCTGGGCTCACCACTGCTGACTCTGACCTTGACATAAATAGCCTCACCATGCACATTCAGCTAATATTTAGATGTAGCATAATAGAAAGTCGGCCTGTACAACACACACGCTAATCTCCTCTCTGTGTTTTTAAATGTTACTGATTATGCTCCATTTTAGTCAGCTAGGAAATCTCTCAGTCCAAACTTGAGAAAAATCCCATCAGCCATCCTTCCAAGAACATACTAGGTTGACATTTGCCATTAATCCAGGTCTCTGACATACATGGAGTGCCATGCATGAGTTCCAGTTATCAGGAAGAAGGGAGGTCAAAAGACAGAAGAAGAAACATGTAGTAAAGGATTCTTCCTCTAGCAGGAAGTCAGATTCCTGAGAAATCGCTAACACAGAGCCAAACTGAATGTGTTACCATGGCGCCATGATGAAGGTATTAGAATTGTAGAAAGATGAATGGTCATGGCTGGGGAAAGGCTGGGGGAGCTTAGAAAGATGTGGGTTTTAAACTTGGATAGCTTTGCAAAGCACACGAGGAAGATAAGATGGCATTAGTACCACAAAGCTCCACCATTGAAAGACATGGAGGTAAAACAGCGTTCACGGAAAATAGCAAGGCTGTGCTGGTGGAATGTGGAAGTGAGGAAGGCAGAGATCATGAAGGTGTCTGATACTGGGCCCGTTAAACAGTTGGAATCTATGGGACTGTGGATGTAGGATAAGGAATTTTGAGCCTCAAGGATGTTGTTTAATCAGGGACATGACAGCTCTGGGTTGTAGGAAAACCTCATCGATGTTGAGGGGTGTTGTGAAGAGAAATTAGAGAAACCTCTCTTGAGGTTGTGGCGGCAAAGTGGTGAGAATGTTGCAACTGGGACTTTCTCTTTGTGGGAAGAAGTCCCACAAAGACACCAAAGAGTTTTCCATGGTGATTCTCAGACCTGTCAATGTGACTGTCAATGCCAACCACCCCAACAGCAGATCGAGTTGACTCCTGCTTTTATTTAACCCATTACAGCTAGATGTTTTCATCTCTAGGTATGGTCTATATCCAGTGGCTAATGCAATGGGTTATGGTGTTTCATTTTTGTGCGTGTCCCAGGGCTGGTGAGTATTGTTTAATACTCATGGGCTGTCTCAGTCTCGGACCAACCACCTGTTTGTTAGCTGAGGGGTAGCCGGTGGCTACAGTAGTTCAGCTAGCCAATGTGTAGATCAGGTAGTCACCTGAGCTATGGTTGGCTCTCCCTCAAGGGTCTACTTCTGAGAACAGGCTAGGCTATAACAACAGAGAAAGCAAGAACTATACGGTGCCAATCAGGAAGGATGGTGTCCTATGCTTTCTTTTTCCAGTTCCTTCATCCAGGTCATTAATATCCACGGTCAGTTTGTTAGGAATCTAGAATCATCTAGCAGGCAAACCTCCGAGCTTGGCTGGGAGAGGGTCTCTAGATTGGACCAGTTGAAGTAGGAAGGCCCATGATCAGTGTGTGCAGCTGACATCCCAGACAGACCACAAAGGAGCAGGTGAGCTGAGCATCAGTTCTGGTGGCTAGAGACAGGAGGAGGCAAGCAATGGCCTCCCATCCCCTGCCACACCCTCCTCACTGTGCGCTCTGGACCCCAGAACTCTGAGACTCAGTCTGTTTGTCATGAATTCTGTCGTGGACAAAAGAGAAAAATAACTAATCCCAGAAACACCTAATGCCCACAGCCTCACTAGCGCACTAGCCTAGGCCTCAGGGTCAAAGATTTGCTGAAACCTCTGCCCTGGGCTTATTTACCTGTCCACAAAAGGATAGACTAAATCTTACCATCACCTCGAATGGACCAAACACATATGCAGTACTTATGCCCAGCCCTTCACATGCTGCTGTCATTCTCTTCATAGGCTCAGAGGGCTCATCTGACTGCCCTAAAGTCACCCTTTAGAGTCACGTCTCAGACCCTCCGTGTTCTTTACCTCTGGACCACGTGTGAAGGTTTCTTCCACACCTGCCTGAGAAAGGATGCTTGGGAAAGCTGGATAGATGGAGAGGGTATTGTGTTTTCATTCTCACCGGACAGGATGCCCTTCTCGTCATATTTTCGGAAAAGGACATTAGATAAAATTTTTCTCTCCACGCACCAGGAACATTCAATTATTTTTCATCTTTGGTATTTAATGTGTGTGTGCCCCACCTCCTTCCGCCATATCCCTTCTCTCAAAGGCAGCTCATATAAAGGCCATAAAATACCTGGCAATTGAGCTGCAGTTTGGCTCCTAGACACGGAAAGACCTGGTGGTAACAGCAGATGAGCCTTTCTGTCTTCCAGCCCCAGAGGATGACTTAAGAGGTGATCGCCTGCCAATGATGATGTGAGGCCTTTCGGTGATTCTTCCCAGATGGGACGATGTCATTCAGCAAAAGCCAACCTCAGGCATTCCAGCTGAGGAAAGCCAGGGTAGCCAGGGCTGGCTGCCACATTCCAGCTGAAAAGTAACTGTGAACGTGTCAAGGTCATGTGGCAAACCTGCAAAGCACAGTAGGAAACAACGTAACAATGTGTGTCCACGGTCCCTGGCAGTGACGTGAGAATCAAAAGATGTCTCAAAGGTATGCAGGGGATGAGAGCTTCCAGCTGCATTTGCAGGCCCACTTTCTCCTCCTCTGGCTTCAATACTTACAGCAGCACAAGGCCCTGAGCCCGGCTGGCTCCACGCTTATGGGAAACGCCACGCAGGCTCTCCCACCAGAGGCTGGATCCTCACAAGCGCTAAAGAGGAGCTAAGAGAGATTGAATGTGTCTTACAGAGATGGTGATTAAGTGTTGGGGACAGGGATAGGACTTGAGAGACTTTTTTAAATGATATATATTATGTTTGAAAAACAGATAATTCCCAAGCTTAAAAGTAGATGAATGGAGAATATATACATTATAAATTATTTAACGTGGGATGTCTCAGAATAATGAAATCATGGGTAGAGTTTTGGGGTATACAAGCATCTAACTCCAGTCTGGTGTGTAAAACATGATGTTCTAGAGGTAAAAACACTATTTCTTGGGACATAAAATGGGTTGTATAGAATATAAAATGGGTTCTACTGATGTTTATAGGACTTTGGGCAGCATATGAGATGTGGAGGTAAAATGTAACCTACATGTCTGTCTGTTTGTTCATCTACTCACCCAACCACGCCTCTCCTTGCTCATCCATCTGTCTACATACTTAGCCTTGTCTCCATCTCCCCCCGTTCCTCCTCTACTCTATTAAATAGGAGGAACATGTCCGAAAGGAACAAAATCCAACCCCAGCAAAGAATGGGTTCTTCGAGAACTCTAACTATGGCTTTTCAATCCTCCACTCAGTAGGGCAGCAAGCTAGGAAGTCTGTGAGGCAGGCGGGTAATGATGGGGCTAGGTTAACCGTGGAACACTGAAGCACAGAAATTGAAACTGAAACTCGAAATCTCCTAACCTGGGGCCTTGGAAAGACTCAGAGAAAAGTCACCAGGTTGCAGGAACTTAAAGCCAGGGTACTTGGAAGCCTAGTGTGGGCTGAATGCCCACAGGACAGTCACTTGCCCCAAACACCACAAGCAGGAGGTTGAACTGTGAGCTGTGTCGGTTCTGAGCCTGAATAGCCCATGCTTCTTCTCGGCAGAGGCATGGTCCCATCACAGAAGGAAATCTGAAGATACAGAGGCTACACAGGATGAAGCAGAAGTCGGGGGAGGAAGTTGAGGGCCTCGTTCACATCATCACTGACTCAGTCCGGAGAGTGAAATAGTCCCTTAGCCATCTATGAAGTGATGAAGGTGGACTTAGGGAGCCTGAGCTCAGCATGAGCTTTGTCTGCTGCTAGACTCGGGATTCGGCCCTGCTGGGTCTTTAAAATTCTCACAGATGGGAGCTGGTTTCATTCAGGGTCTTTTGAGATGTGCTCTAAGACTAAAGCCTACATTGCCAGCGGCAGTCCTTTTTGTTTGGCTGGTCTATGTTTGTTTTTATTGTTTTGAGACAGAGTCGTGCCAGGTAGCATACACTGTCTTCCAGCCGTTTGGGGAGCTCTGGAGACCCTTGACCTTCAGCCAGCCCACTTGTTCGGGTGGGACACCTCAGCCTGTTCAGCCTCAGGCTAGGAAACGCCTCTTGCTGATCTGGGGGGGGGGGGCAGTTCAGCCTCCTCTCCCTCCAGTAAGAGCTGCCCCGATAATGAAGAGGTGCCCTCATGAGGTGCTGACCCCCCATGAGCTGCGGCTCTGGCTTTGTGACATTCTCTGGGAGACGTCCCAGCTTCAGGGGGCCAGTGATGTAATTCAGGACAATGTTCCCAAGATTGATTTAAAAGAAGAGGCGGGTGAGTCATCCTTTAGCAGACAGCTTTGCTCCTTGGTCACTTGTCGTCGCCGGCATTATAAAGTGGAAGTCATCAGTTAAGCATGGGATTGAACATTTGTTTGGACGTAGCTCGTCTACAAGTACTGTCTCACCTCGGGAGTCTCCCGATACAGCGCATCCTCCTCACTCTCTCACAGACAGCGCCACGATTTTCTTGCCAGCTGTCGGCTCCTTGCGATGGAGACTCGTTCTCACCCAGCTGAAGCCAAGTCCTGGCATCCCACACAGTCATAAATGCATCCCCACTCAGAGGGCTCCTTTGCCGTTGGCGATTACGATGGATTAAGATCCCTTGATGACTTTCTCAGATGGGGCAGTGATTTCATGTGCATTGTGATCTAGGTGTAGTGCCTTGGAAGAAGCTCGAGTCTGAAAACAGCCCCAGATGAAAAAAACTTGCAAATGGGAGGAAGCAGAACTCAACGCTGCTTGGGTGTATGGTGATAACGCTCTGTCCCTGCTCCACTGTGCTTCCCCAGGATGCTAAATTGTGCCAAAATCCCCTTAGTAGCCACGTACTTTAATGTAAAAAGTAAAGGTGCAGACCTGTTTACCTCGTACAGGGTTTATACTCGTGTGCATTCGGTTCATAGTTATCTTGAGTATTGTCTACGTGCTCATTATGTTTGTCCCGGAAATATAGCAGTGAAGGAAGACCAAAGACGACAATCCTCGGTGGTGAGAGTTATCTTGAGAGAGAAAAGAAAACCAAATGAGTTAAAAGTGCCGTGGGGACCAGGGACATAGGAACGGGACAGAATGAGGCAGAACTGTGTGACTGGGGACATGCCAGCGGGATGGAGGGCAGGTCACACTGACGTGGTGCTGTGGCATGTGACTGAGGAGGTGAGCATCTTCACCAGAGCTAGGACAGGGAGTGTGAAGGTGACTGGTACAAAGGGTGCTAGATGACCCAAAGAGTGACTCCTGGAAAAAACGGTTATCGCCTTAGGAAAGGTCTTAGCGTTTTGGTTTGAAAGCTCCTTTTTTCTTCTCAGTGTCGGAAGAGTTGCTTGGTAAAGAGCTTGCCTTCTAAGCATATGGGCCCGAGTTCCATTGCTAGAAGCCACATTAAACAAAAAGAAACTGGGTACTGCAGGTCACAGTATAGGGCTGTGGTTCTCAACCTTCCTAATGCTGAGACCCTTTTTATACAGTTCCTCACGTTGTGCTGACCCCAATCATAAAATTATTTTTGTTGCTACTTTATAACTGTACTGAAACGAATCATAATTTAGATATTTGTGCTTTCCATGATCTTAGGCAACCCCTGTGAAAAGATCCTTCAACCCCCAGAGGGGTCACGACCCACAGGTTGAGAACCTCTGCTCTAGGGACTCTCCTGATCACGCTGTTTTCTCTACCAGTTTCAAAGGGGTGAAAAGCAGGAACAGGCACAGCTGGCAACAGGGGACAGACTGCGCTAACAATGAGGACACTCACACAGCAAGGCCCAGAGTGGACCCTCTGGAATAGAAACCCATTTTGTCCTGGGGGCTGGGGGTTTAAGAGGCTTTGGTGACCTGCGATGGGTCCTCTTCCCAGATTTATCGGCTTAAAAAAAGAAAAGGGAGCTGGTCGGCCCATGGTCTTGGGTAAACGTGTTTATGATGGCGTAGGGCAGGCCCCTCCCTAATTTTGGTTTTGGTCAACTTAGACAAAGAAGTGGAGCAGATAGGCCCACAACCTCAGGTAAACATGATCAGGATGGGCTTTGAGACTGTCTGGCCAGCCGAGACAAGTCAGCCAAAATGGGGGCCTTGCTGGCGGGAGGAAAAGCCTGGCAGACCTTTCTCTCAGATCAGGGAATAAGGAAGAAGCCCAAGGTCTTTATTCTCTATCCACGGCCCCTCTCCCTGTTTGCCTGCTTGTTGTGGATGAGTCTGGTTCTAGTTCCTTGGTCCACCCATTTGGAATCCCAGATCGGGGAGGATCCAGGTAGATCCCTGGGGCTTCCTGGGCAGCCAGATTTGCCTGCTGAACAATCTCCCAGCTAGTGAGAGACTCTGTCCAAGGGGGGAAAAGTGGAATAATATCTGAGGTTGTATGTCCCTACCTCCCACCTCCTACATACACACACACACACACACACACACACACACCTGCACACATATACACATGGGGAGGATTCCATTGGGATTTTAGAAGGAAGCACATTCAGTCTCTAGACTGCTTGCATTATCGTCTCAACAGCATAGAGTGCCATCACTCAATGGCGTGCTCTATCTTTCCGTTCATTTGTGTCTTTGATTTCCTGGTTGTGTTTCATAGCCTTCGGTGGTGGCATCTGTAGTTAATGTCTTGAGGATTCTGTTTTCTATGTCCTAGCTTTTCTGTTGGTAGTCTTCACCCAGAGAGCTCTTGTTTTCATTTGAATGACAGCTAGAATCACCTGCCCAAGGGTCTCTGTCAAGGCAGCCTCAAGCAGCATCTGACTTGCAAGCTCGTCTTCTGCCCCCAGCAAGATGGAACTCTCCTTGCTCAGAGCCAAAGCTATCTGGAAATTTCCACTTAGCCTCAGCGCCATGGTTCCTCTTTCTGTGGAATGGTACCAGCGGCCAGTTACTAAGAAAGTTCAGGGGACAGAAAGAGTCACATTTTAAATGGAGGAAGAATAGGACCAGCCAGCTCTCACAGTGAGAGGGAGGAAGAGAGACGGGCAGCCCTCGGCCTCATTTTCAATTTCATGTGTTTCCTCAGAGGTGAAGAAAACCATGTGTGGTCGCAAAACCCAATACTGAAACAGCGTCCCCTCCCTTTTATCTGTCACCACATGCTGAACACTGCCGTGTGTGTGTGTGTGTGTGTGTGTGTGTGTGTGGAGGGGGAGGGAGGGAGAGGGGAGAGAGAGAGAGAGAGAGAGAGAGAGAGAGAGAGAGAGAGAGAGAGAGAGAGAATACCACTCTCAGAGAGTTCAGAACACACATGTTCTTCTTAACTCCTACCAGACTTGAGATCTGCCAACTAGACAGAGACTGTCCTGGAAGGAGCTGGCAAGGAGATGAGTAATGAACGACAGTCAGGAAGCAGGGATCTCCTGGGACAACCCCTAACTCCTTCCCACTCAGATGTGAGTGCCCTCCAACCCCTCTGGAACTCAGTTTTGTTGCCCATAAAACAGATTGGAACCCTTGCAAGACACAGTAAATGAAAGGCATTGTGTGATCTTCGCGGAGAAGTAGACTGTCAACATGTGCTAACAATGTGTTGTTCCAGGCCAGGCCTCCAGCCCCAGCCACCAGAGTTGCTTGGGAAGCATCTGCCAGGAGCAGGCAGAGCACTCCAGCCTCTGAGCCGCATCTCTGGGTCCAGCTGGCAGCAGATAAAGGCCCTCTCTACCCAGCTGTGCCACTTGGGACCTGGGTTCTAGGGTCTAGGCTGGCAGCCACTGTAACTCACCCACTTATCAGGGGAACACCTGCCTGGAATCTGGTTTACTCTCATTCCCCTTCATGAAAAGGAGCCTTCGGGGTGCCTTCAAGGCAAGGGGTTCTACTCTGGGGCAGCCCCTTCAGGGCCATGCTGTCTGTGTGCTGGGGTGAAACAGAAACAGCTGCTTTGGGGCATTTATTTTTATTTTTATTTTTATTTTAGGGTTTATGTTCTGGGATGGGACAGAAACAGCCACTTCAGGGCTGTGTTTTTTTAGGGTGTATTGCGGGGGTGGAGCAGAGACAGCCGGGTGTGTCTTAGGGTGTATGTGCCATGGTGACACAGTTTGTGGTTTGTTTAGGTCAGAAGTAAAACAGTTGATTGAGTGGATGTAGCTCTCTCCTCACTCTCCAGACTTGAGGCCTCTGGTGCCCAAAGTCTGAGAAAGATCTTCCAAGAAGAAGGTGAGGGTATCAGGGAAAAGGAGGAAGCCAGGACAACAGGAACTGTCACTATTATCTCTGGATATCCCATGGTGGTCTCTGGACATGTGGCATTTCTGAGGAAGTCATAAGAGCTTTCTCGGGGAAACAGGGTCAGTCTCTGTGTTCCCCACTGGAGTCAAACTTTTCCTAAGCCTTTCCTTCTTCCCTCACCCCTTTTCTCAAACTTTCCTGTGTCCTTAAATGCCTTCTGAAGAGGAAATCGGGGCAGCCAAGATATTAATAGGAAAAGTTCAACACTTTCCTGCTGAGCCCACCCGGGATGTGATAGCTACCCCCAAAGCATGAATCCTGGGGGGCAAACAGTTAGATACAGTAGCCAGGGAAACATATGCAAAAGAAGAAAGAGAAGGGAGAAGGTAAGACACACCCAGCATCCCAGGTGACCCCTCCCCCAGCCCAGCCCAGCTTACAGAACCCCCTCCCAGATGCTTTCCCAGTGCAGAGCAGGCTCTGGAAAGCATCCCAATAGAGGGAGGGAAGGCAATGTGAGGGACGACCTCTGACTGCGAAAACCCCCACAGAGCATCTGAGGGCTGGGTGTGTCACCTTAGGAATTACACAGGACTCCACAGCCAGAAACAAGAGATTTGAACATGAGTGTGGAGAATTTAAGATAGCAGGAGGGACCTCCAGCCACAGAGCTGCGCATTTCTGCAAGAGCCAGGCCTGTGGGGTAAAAGCCTTTCTCTTTGGAGGCTGGGCAGAGAGTAAGAGTCTGTCCTCTGTGTGAGAGGATCAGCAAGGTCCTCGCCGAGCCCCGGCTACCTCACCTCTAATTTTAGCAATCCCCGAGTTATCTGTGGTCCCCACACCATTTCATCTGCTTCCTTTGATGTTAGCTGTCTCTAAGAACTCAAGGCCAGATGCACTGCAGGAAGAGACATGCTGGTAGCCATCACTCTGCCCTCTCTTGCGGTAGCAAGAAGAATACTTTGTTTAGATTGTGAAGTACCGACTCCCAGTTTGAATTTAAATATGGGCTCTCAGGTTAAGGGGGATGATCTTGGTGCCAACACCAAAGCAGTAACCTCTAGTCAGCCATTTGACTCTTCCTTGTGAGATTTTGTTCACGTTTTTAACGTGATGCCAGTGAGTGTAACTGAAGTCTCTCCTGTAAGGACAGAAATTGGCGGGAGAGCCATGAGCGCATGGTTCTCATCCTGAAAACAGCAGCTTAGTCATTTTCCTCTCCTAAGAAGGATGTCTTCACTTTGGCGCAGGATTTTTTTTTTTTTTAAAGAAATCTTGAGTTTGAAAGTATTCTTTTGTCTCAAAAGTTAATCTCATGGGAAATGTTGTAATAATTCTGCATTTTGCAAAAATATTATGATGGTATCTATAGCCTATTGCTTAAGACCTTGTGAGTACATGTAAGAGAGAGTTTGTGTGCACTTAATTGGGCAGGTTATGTGTGCTTGTGTGTACACATACGTCTTTTCAATTTTTATATTCATATGTGTGTGCACACGTGAGTGTGTGTTTCTATGGGCGTACATGTATGTTGGGTACATGTGTGTAATGGAGAATTCCTCAGCTGCTGTCCACCTTGTCTCTTGAGCCAGAGCTCTTATTAGTTTGTGGTTCCCCAATGAGTCTGGGGCTCCCCAATCAGTGTGGCTGGCAAAACCTAGGTACCCTTCTATCTCTACCCCCTGGTACCCACTCCAGGCCTGAGATTACAAAGTATTTATTTGTAATCCAAGCTGTTTTGCGTGGGTTCTGGGGATCAAACTTAAAATTCATGTTTCTGCAGTGAGCGCTTCACTGCCAGAGCTCTCTCTCCAGCCCTGTGTCTCATTCTTAACCTCTTGGCTTCACTGTGTAAAGAAAGTGATAGACCTGAGGAGGGGGAGCTCAGCCAGAAACACCAGGGTTCCTGCATCCTCTTCGGCAACCCTTTCTGCACCAGGGTTTTTGTGAGTCTGACTTTTTTCCACAGACTGTGTCAATGGATGCTTTGGGGCAGGGCAGAGTCCATCAGAGCAGGGCAGAGGGAGAAGAGAGCTTGAGATTCTCCTCCCACCCCGCCCCGAGCTAGCTGTTATTTGAGAAGTGCCAGCACCATTCCAGGAACTCCGCTTTTAGGCCAAAAATTCTGCCCTCCTATTCCCCACGGCCCCCAGAAGCTTGTGGTCTACTTCATAAACATGCCCACAGTGCTTGAAAAAGTCACCAAGGGCCAGACATGTGAGATGTCTGATACTGCAGAAGGGATGTCCAGGACAGGATCGAGACACTCCCCATGTCTCCCTACGACAGCCTCCCTTTCTTCCCATGGCCTCTTCTGTGTCCCAGCTTAGGCTTCCCTGTCTGCCACCTTGCTGGACTCCTCAGAGTCCTGCTGAGCCTCATCGCTGGGCGGAGGGACCAGATCAGAGCTCTGACCTGCTTCAGCGGGGGCCCAGCACTTGGAGGAGCTTAAAGATGGGGCTGCCTGGGTCAATTCCAGACCAGTGACAAAGGGAGACCACATCAACAGGGCCACCCCTCCTGGTCTGGCATTGCACGACTTTACATACATGCTTCTCTCACCCAATTCCCTGAGTCCAAATGTCTGAAACAGAATCCTGCCTGTATGTAAGGATGTCTTAAGGGGGTAGAATGACAGGCACAAGAATGTGTGTTGCTGTACCCCAACATGTTCATGAGACAGAGAAGGGACATAAGGACAAAGTAGAGAGAAAAAAAAAAAAACCATTAGCTCCCAATGCCCTATTCTATAAACACCATGATAGCAGACTACAAAAAAATTACAGCATTTAAATTTTAAATTATACCCAAGAAAGTAGCTAGTAACCAATCTTTCTGTAGGACAGGGCCACCCCCTCAAAGAGAGCTGTGATTACTATTGGTGTGTGTGTCTGTCTGGTCTGTCCGTCTGTCTCTCTGTCTGTGTCTAAGTGATGCTAAGACCTGAACCCAGGACCTTATACATCCCAGGCACGCATTCTACCGCAGAGCTACAGTCCCATCTCTGCTCTGACTTCATATGACGATGCCAATGTGTTACTCACACTATCATTTGAATTTACCAAAACCAATAAGAAATTGGTTCCCAGGTCGTTTGGTTCTGTCCTTTGTGGTCACAACTGGAAGAACTGAAAGTCTGCCGGGAAGGGTGGAGCATGGTGTGTGTGGGTCCCTGGGAAATTGTGGTCGACGGCCAGGCTCTGGAGTCGTCCACAGCCTTCTTCCTCACCCAGCCCTATACGATTCTCCCAGAGCCTGCTGTGGACTTCAGGTGGTCAAGCTTCCATTCCAGCCCCAAGGCCACCTAATACTAGCCCAGAATTGACTCATGCCCTCCTGCACTTCCTGCACCCTGGTCATGTACCAGTATGGGGGACAAGTCACAGTTCCGGGCAAAAAGCCAACCACTGTCACAGAAACTGCCTGAAGGCTCCGGGTGAATGAGGGCAGAAGCGGCCAGTTGGTCTTTAGGTGGGAAGTCGTTCCCATTTTCTGAGGTGGCTTGCAGTTATTGGCTAATCAGGCCGAGGTCTGTATCTACACAGGAGTTTAAATTACAAACCCTGAGGATGTGAATAGAGAGGAGTGGCTGAACCCAGCATGGACAAGGTGCAGGGTTCAGCTCCTGGTACAAAATCATCATCATCATTAAAGTTTTCATTAGTAGGGGGAAAAAGCTATCGTTTCAATCAGGGAGCTGGCAATCTGAGTAGATGTTTTGCCTTTTTGCAAACTTACAACATTTCTTTGGTAATTATTCTGAGTTTCAAACATTGAATTGCTTCCATAAAGAAACCGTCACCCTTCCTGGAATGTTCTGGTACCCTGAGACAATCTCACAACTGTCAAAGTGAGTTCCCCTCCTGGGGTCATGACCTCAATTTTCTCCTCCCTTCAGAGGGAGATGCCTTGTTTGTGTGCCGACAAGCTATGAAGAGGAGTCTGTGGCAGCCACTCCAGAGACGACGGCTTCCCCCAAAGCTACTTGCCTGGCTCCAAAGGACAGGAGGAAAGTTATGGTTTAGGAATAGTCAGGAGGACAGAATCCCAGGAGGTTACCAGGAAGAAATCAGAACATGGAATTTATCTTAGGCCTTTACTCCAGCTGTGGGTGTGTGACACACACACCTGAAGATCAGCACACAAGGTCATCTCCTCTAGGTGCCTGTCCTGGATCAGGTAACTCTGAGAAGGCAACTTCAGTGGGAAGTCACTAAGAGGCAAGTAACCCACCCTTAGGGGAGTTTTGTTTGCCTTTAGACTCCCCAATCACCCCAAAATTATTCTTTTAAAACCATGGTTTTCGCTATCCATCGTTAATATGACCTGTGTTTTATGTCACTCTACCTTGTCACTAAGCCCCTTTGCATGGTTTTAATCCACTAAGACACAAAGCTTGCATTTGCCTGGGACCCCCGGAGACTTGTCAAGCCCTAGAACAGCCTCACCTGCTCCGGGAAGAAGCACCTGGGGGGCACACACAGAGTGGAGTATCTAGGAGCAGTACGGAAGCAACTAACGCCTCTCCCACCAACCCTACACTCCTCTCAGGCCCCATACGCTCTTCCAGGCAGAGAAAAAAACAAGCATGACCCTTTCGGGGAATGCTGGGCCTGGCTGCCAGCTCCTCTAGAGGCTGGGCATCAGGGCGTCTCTGTGTTCCTTCCTACCAATGTCAGGGCCAGCTGCCTACAGAGTCATCCTTTTTATTGCTGGACTGGTGGAGAAACCAAACTTGCAAAGGTCCCTCTGACCACAGCTGGCTTGCCCTGTAACCCCAGCTGGACATTCTGGAAACTGGCTGAGTGTGAACCAGCCAGGTACTGCAAGACTGCCAAGAGGGCACGTGGCTGAGCATGTGATCATCGTGTGGTCAAAGGACATTGCCGCACAACGTGCTAGCTCTACCCATTTGTCTTGTTTTATTTTCTCGTCGTTTCTTTTTTTTTTTTGGAAACAAACTTGATTTTACTGCCCTGTTATTCTCTAAAATTGTAAGCTAGCTGTTGATTGACACATGGCCTTCTCTTAAAGTTTATTATCCACATGGGATGTGGGCTGCCAACAGTCTTCTTCCTGACTTATCCCCAGTGCCTAGAACCACACCAGACTCCGGGTCACCTAAGGGGCTCCTTTTTTTTTTCTTTTTTTCTTTTTTTTTTTTGGTTTTTCAAGACAGGGTTTCTCTGTGGTTTTGGAGCCTGTCCTGGAACTAGCTCTTGTAGACCAGGCTGGTCTCGAACTCACAGAGATCTACCTGCCTCTGCCTCCCAAGTGCTGGGATTAAAGGCGTGCGCCACCACCGCCCAGCTCCTTTTTTTTTTTCTTAAGGAGTAACTAAGACTCCAGTTGACCACCTCCAGCTGCAGGGATGTGACCTGGGTTCTTGGCTTTTGCTTCAGGCTGCTAGGGTTTCTACTTATACCAGCAATAGCAAAACTATCTGCCTTGTACACCTTAGCATGAGCTAAGAGGGTGCCTCAAACAGGATGTAGAATGGTAAAGGTTGTTCCAAGAGCCCTGAGTGCACCTGTTGGCAGAGGCTGCTCATTTGTTTCCTGATCACCCAGACCCAAAAAATAACACAGACACTATTAATTTACAACACTGTTTGACCTATTAGCTCAGGCTTCTTACCAACTAACTCTTATCTCTTAAAGTAACCCATTTCTATTAATCTGTGTATTACCATGAGGCTGTGGCCTACCAGCAAAGGTTCCAGGCATCTTTCTCTTTTGGCAGCTACATGGCGTCTCCTTGACACCATTTACTCTCTCTTTATATCTCTGTTCAGATTTCCCACCTGGCTTTATTCTGCAAGCCATTGGCTGAAACAGCTTCTTTAGTAACCAATGGTGATAAGACATATTCATAGCATACAGAGGGGAATCCTACATCATGCTCCATACTGGGCCTTCCCTCCCTTCTGAATCCAATATATTGATACGATCCCCTTTGAGGCCCTAAGGGTCCCCAAGCTAGGAAAATCACATGTTCTAGCTTCTCACGCAGTGTCCTGAAGTTGTTTATGGACAGCTACTAGATGAGTATGCACCATGCCTTGGCACACTCAACTCGATTCTCAAGGGACTGTCACATCCAAAGTGTCAAAGGCAAGGGACAGTGTGACGGGTGTGAGAGGAGCCTCTCTGAAAGCTTAACGCAGGATGTTGAATCTCCATTGCTCGGCTCTCTCTACAGAGAAGGGGGACGAAGGAAAGGCTCTGTAGACCTCACCAGCTGCAGCTCTCCACCTTTGGGTGTACCTTCATGAGACTGGGGGCCAGGAGGAGCTTGGCCTACAGGGAGGGAAGGGGAGGCCCCAGGTGCAGGAACGCTCTGAAAGCAGCGGGTGATCTTACAGCACTTAGCAGAGCAGGCCTGGACCAGTAGGAGTTGCTGGAATTCAAGGGCATCCGAGCCCAGCCTGAACTGGGCTCATTTGCATGTGTCTGTGCTTCAATGCACATGCCTAGAGAACTCAGGTAGTTTCCGGGAGCACATTGGAAAATTCCTTCCAGAGCAGAAGGGGCCAGCAGAAATTAGAAACCAAACCCAGGTCTACAATTTTAGGGCCGCCCCTGTACTCAGAATGGAAGCTATTTCTCTGCCTGACTCTTGTGTTGTGACTTGGGACTCTGCCCCATGGACCAACTCCACCCATAAAGCAGCAGCATCCAGGTCCTCCAAGAAACTGTGTGGTTGGTTGGTTTGTGTGTTTGTTTGACTCTACTTTTTCTTTGCAATGGGTTTGACTGAATTCCTGTTTAGACTGAATTGCTGAAAATCATTAGAAGCTCTCAGTTTATTCTTTGTTGGGATAAAATCAGTCTCTCCTACCCCTCCCTCCCCCCTTTCCTCCCCTTCTCCCTCTCTTCTCCCGTTTTTGGTTTTATGTGAATTTTTCTTAATGATGTCAGACTTCAAAGGAAGCTCCCCAACCATTTATATCCCCAGCAGATTTGCGCCTGGGATCCCATCTCCTGTCTTGGTGAAAGGTTCGTGTTGCTGACATATGTCTCACCTTCCCTTGACTCCCCTCTGTCTCCCCTCACTCACTTAACAAAGCCCCTTCACTTTCTCTCTCCCTGAATTATTATGTCAGGAATGGGAGCTGTCCTGCGCCAAGCCCTGAGCTCTAGTGACTTCATGCTTCCCTGTCATCCAGACGGCCTGATCTGCCTGCTCCCTGCCTGTGTCGACGCCTTGCGCCCCTGGCACGCCTGGCTTTCCTCAGCAGTTGCCTAAATGCTCCTGTTCCCCCTCAGTCCCCAAAGGCCCGGCCACAAGGTAGATGAAGCCAGAGCTAATTGAATCTTTGGGTGATGATTCAGAGACTTAAGCCTGATTGTCTGACCCCAAAACCACACAGTGGGGAGTTTAGACACCAGCAGTCAAAACAACATTCTGGGTTCAGCCATTGATTGAAGTTCAAAGGAACAGATGGGAGTCAGAAAGTCGTAATGGCGAGGACGGGCCCAAGAAATACACTCACCTGGGCATGGAGCCTCATGGCTGAGGCTTCCTGAGCCTTTAAATCACGGCAGTAGCATGGGGACTGGCTCCAGGGACAGTGTGGCCCTCTGGGTGGGGCTTCCTGATGAGGCAGGAAAAACTTGGCAGTCAGGGCTCCAAGGACTGCTATAACAGATCACACAAGCAGAAATTCGTTCTCTCGCCGCTCTTGGGAGAGAACGCTCCGGGCTACCACTCCCCGCCAGTAGGAAACAATGCCCCCTTGCTCCTTCCAGGGTCTGGGGATCCAGACAGCCCTTGACACCCCTTATTTGGATTTTAGCTGCCTGCGTGGTTCCAGGCCATGTCTCTTTCTTTATAATGTGTCTTCCCCATGAACCTCTGTGGGTTTCCTCTTCAGAAACAACACTGGTCGTTGTTTTAACTCATACCCCGATTCACTGTGGCTGCCCCCTAATGCATCACATCCATAAAGACCGTTCTAAAGGAAGTCTTAAACCAAGAGCCCTGGGAAGATCTGAATACTGGGGGAGATGACAAGGACCCCAACTCCTTTGTTGCCTGACGCATGGGCTCCTGTGTCCCTGTCTGTTGGCATTGGCAGTTGCTATCCCACGATGGTGCCTGGTGTCCAGACTTGAGCATTCACCTTTCACGATGAGGCTGTGCCAACCTTTGGTAGATGACCAGGGGGATGATGGGAGCTGGAGGAGAGTAGAAGTTAGCACAATGCTTCCTGGAAGGTGGGAATAAATTTCAAGAGCCTTGGTAATGGATCCAAAGAGTCAGGTTGTAGCGCTCTCTAACAGAGGCCACCAGACACTTCTAGAACACCACACTGTAGGAGAAGGCGGCACTGGTTGGGGTAGAATGGCTGCCATCCTATAACACAGGAGTGAGGTGATTCCCACATGTGAGAAAGGAAAACCAGCCCACTGAGGATAACTGTGGGAATCTCATAAGGACTCTGAGCCCCACCCTGCCCGCCGATTCCAACATGTAAAGCCGGGTCAGGACAGGAGCGAGGCTGTGGCTGACCTTGGAATGTTCCAGTGCTCATCATAGGCTAAGAGCTTTCGGAGCAGATGTGGTGCTGGCTCTGAAATAATGTGTTCTAGAATGTTCCTCTACTCACACTTTTGGCTTCTTTCCCATCTCCCATCCTCACTCCTATTAGCTGTACTCTCTCTCCATCCTTGTGGAGTCGCTTCTGGGCTCCATGCAGGGACACCTGTGTTCATCTTTGCTCAGCCGTGATGGTCCTGAGCCCTGAGCTCATAGGACAGATGTTTCTCTAGCTACCCAGCCTGTAGCTTCCTGCTCCATGTTTCTGAAGAGAGCTCTCCGTTCTTGAATGGTTCCCTCAGAATAGGAGCTGCAAGCTGCTTTTTTGTGCAAATGTTACCTTTGCTGGTCTGACTCAGTTTTCTAGGGATGGAATCACAATACAGCTTCAATGGAATTGTGTTTCCGGTGTAAACTGTGCACGGCGGATACCATTGCTCCATGCATGGCTCTCCCACCAGGCTTTATTTCTGGTGATGCTTCCAGACCTGACCCTGGGCTCTACCCAACCTCCATCTCCAAGAAGAGTAACTAGTGGGAGGACCCTTTCTTGAGAAGAGTGCCAAGGACCATGGGAAGCACCTGTTAGCTCTGCCAGTGCCCCAGTCCCCCATAGCCTCAGTCATCTCTCAGCCAATATTCCACAGGCTCTAGTTCCTAGAGACCTCTGCTTCCTGCTTCCTCTTCAAAGACACATATGCTCTACATGCCTTCTCTTTATCCTCTCCCCTCCCCTCCTCTCCCCTCTCCTCCCATCCTTTCTCTCCTCTTTTCTCCTCTCCCCTGCCATTCTCTCCTCCCTCTTTCTTCTCCTCTCCTTTCCTCCCCTTCTTTTCCCCTCCTCCTCTCCTCTTCCCTCCCCATCTGTCCCATTCCCCTCCTCTCCTGAACTCTCTGCCAGTTGGGTAGTGTTCTGGTCATGAAATGCCTTCTTTCTGGCTCTGCTGTACCTTCAAGCCTCCATCTTCATTCTCGCTCTTCAACTCCTTGCTCCAAAAGCTTCATTTGTCTCCAACCATTTTCCACCCACACACACCAGAGTTGGAACTGAGGCAATGTAACTATATGACTAACAGTGCAATTCTAAGGGTTCATTGGTGTGGGAGGACCTTCTGTCTGTGTGTTGCTTTTATTGGTTAATAGAGGAACTTCTTTGGGCCTATAGCAGAGCCATAGGGGAACAGAGCTAGGCTGGGAAAACTAAACTGAATGCTGGGAGAAAGAAGGCGGAGTCAAAGGGAGAAGTCATGGAGCTGCCGCCAGATATAAGAAGTGCTGAAATTTTGCTGGTAGGCCATGATCTTGTGGTGATGCACAGATTAATGGAGATGGGTTAAATTAAGATAAAGAGTTAGCCAATAAGAAGCTAGAGCTAGCCGGGTGGTGGTGGCGCACGCCTTTAATCCCAGCACTTGGGAGGCAGAGGCAGGCGGATCTCTGTGAGTTCGAGACCAGCCTGGTCTACAAGAGCTAGTTCCAGGACAGGCTCCAAAACCACAGAGAAACCCTGTCTCGAAAAAGCAAAAAAAAAAAGAAGAAGCTAGAGCTAATGGACCAAGCAGTGATTTAATTAATACAGTTTCTGTGTGATTATTTCAGGTCTAAGCTAGCCAGGAACCAACAAGTAACCTTCCATCTAACAGTCCATAAGGCCTGGTCATTCACTCCAAATGACACGCATCACACACACACACACACACATGCACACATACACCTCTTACAACTTCATAATTGAATCCTGACTGACCCTAGGACCTTTCCATCAACAGGAAGTCTTCTTTGCTTGAGTTGGACTGTGATAGAAATGATAATGAAATAAGGAGGTTGGCCTAGCATGTGTGCCTAGCGTGTGTGCTTAATATGTGTGCCTAGCATGTGTACATAGCATGTGTGCCTAGCATGTGTGCTTAGCATGTGTGCCTAGCATGCAGCAGAAGAGACTAAAGACTAAGAGGGTGTAGCTCATGAACTAACGGTAACTGTGCTACATGCATAAGATTGGGCCCCAACAATATTTCATCGCGGAACATGGAAGGGCAAAGGGTGTGTATAGGTTACAGATGCACTTAGTGGTGGCTGGGAAAGGGAGCGTCACTTTCTTCATTGGCGTGACCACTGATCTGTTGTCATGCCCCCGAGAATAACGTCGCACTCACACTCATTAGACAAGCATATTGAAACTCAGTGGGTCACACACAGCAAAGATGTGACAGTAGGGGAGTGTGTTGGGAAGCGGATGGGCAGGGAGAGGAGAAGATGGGGGGGTCAGAGGGGTGAGAAGGACAAAAATCCATCATTTCCATCTATTTAACTGCCAAGGAATAAGAAATTGATCAATGCAATTTCTACTAAAAAAAAAGGAAAAGAGGTAGCAATATGGAGTTACAGCACCAGGGGACACATTCATTCGTGGGTGTGATGTAGGGAACCAAGCAGAAAGACTGGAGGATGGAGTGATGCCCATCTTCCTGTGGCTGCTTTCTGCTGCTTGGCGTGGCCCAAGCCACCTGCCCTGGAGCCCCACCTCATTTTGCAGTGGCATGGCAGCTGGTAGCTTTGGTAAGACCCACCCTTTGGGGATATGTCCCAGCACTAGCCCCTTTTAAAGGAGAGACTGCATGGAGGACACCCAACTATGCAAAAGCACAGGTCTAAGAAACTGTATATTGTGAAGGGAAGAGAGTCATTGTTCAACCCAAGCCAGGCCTGGGAGAAAGATTTAGAAAAGAGAAGAAAAGCCCATGGGTGAGTGGTTTGGCTATGGGAACACTTAAACCAAATGCATCAAGTGAATTGTCAAGTAAAATCTCTTGTGAGAAAGCAAGAATAGCGTTCTTCCGCATTCCATGGCTTAGGTAGATCTATATGTTAGCAAAATCTAGTCATTAGTAAACCCTCAAGTAACATGAAAAATATACATCAAATTAATAATGAAGTTGTTTTCTGACTCTCTGATAAACCTCCAGGAGAAAAAAAAAAACTGTTTCTGGATGAGCTGAGTCCATCTGTACAGCACTGGCTACTAGCTAGCCATACTGTACTTCTCAAGCTTCTTTCCACCCCCGCCCTCTGTGTGTGTGTGTGTGCGCGCGCGCGCGCGCGCGCGCGCGCACGCGCGTGTGTGTACATGCATGCGCGTGTGCATTCATGGAGGCCAGAGGCCAACCCCCTATATCATCCCTTGAGAGCCATGTATCTTGTTTGTTTGTCTGTGATTGGCTTTCTCAGAGGGACCTGGGGCTCGCTGTCTGCTTCTTCTGTCTCCGCCTGCTCAGAATTAAGACCTTAAGTATACAACCCCACATCTGACTTTTCACACGGGTGCAAGGAATTGAACTGAGATTCTCATGCTTTATAGCAAGGGCTTCATCAACTAGAGATACCTCCCTGCTTCCTAAGGCCTTGCTGTTTAGGTAAGTGTGCATAGCATTGTTAAAGATCCTTGAGTCCATTCATTTCTCGGGATGATAGGAAAATAAAATTAACATTTCTCAGTATCCAGAATAATAATTCTCTTGCCGCTGCCAGGATTAAACAACAGCCTGTGTACCCTTCAGCAGTACACAGGGCCCCAGAGACAGCATCTATTTTTCTCATTTTAGACCAGTGTGGAAGGCAAGGAGTTCAAACCAAGTCCCCCAAGATGTTATTTCAGCCACTTCTCCATATTTGGAACTCTGTAGTTGGCTGTTGATCTGAAAGCGGCCCTTCCAAAAGCTCCTCGTGTCCTCCTTTGATATTTCAGCTTCGTCATCATTTTAGACCAACAAGTCCATGGCTGGCAGTTCTGCTGATGAGGAAGCTTCATAATGATAGAGTCGGTGCACAAGTTTCCGCCTACGTCTTTTCTGAGTTGGTGACCTAATTGTAGCTGATCTTTCCAGTAGAAATATTTACTTGTTAACCTCAAGTTATTCCTGGGCTCAGCTGAAATGAAACAAATTGCTTTTAAAGCTGACGATTCCAGGTTCTGCGTCTCGTTTTCCGTTTCTGCCTGCCCATTTTCCCATGTCAGTTTTATCTGCTACCTATAAACCATGAAAAACAAATTATTGCGTTCAAATCTTTGGAAAGGGCTACTGCTTGACACAGAATCACAGGGCTGATGCTTTTCTCCTGTGTAGAGTTTCTGGAAAGGAAATCCTCTTTCGGGGGAGACTGAACTTTCCATCAGCAACAGAGAAATTGCTTCTCTTGGGACGGCAGAGGTGGCTTTACAAGAGAAACTCGGCCCCAATGATATCTGCCCACCTGGGTTTCTACTGCAAGTCTCTTTCTTCAGGGGTTGTGTCAATCAGAAGCAAGTTAAGGAAGGATCTATTTTGGCGCAGTTAGAAGGTACAGTCCCTCGGGACAGAAAGTCATGGCGGCCGGAGCCTGAGGCAGTTTGTTGCATTGGGTCCACAGTCCAGAAGCAGAGAGAAATGGATGCCCGTGTCCCCCCCACTTCTCCGTTTTCTTTTGTCTGGGACTCCAGCCATGGACTGGTGCTGCCCACATTCTGGGCTTCTCTTCACCCAGCTGAATCTTTCTCAAAACACTCCCATAGATGCATCTTGAGGTGTGTTTCCTGTTTAAATGCCATCAAGTAGACCATGAAGCTTAACCGTTATAACACATTAATGGTGATTTTGACTGGGAGAGAGGAAGAAGAAATCAAGAGGGACACTGAAAGGCCATGGCCCAAAGAGCATGCACACATTTGAAATTAAGTCCGAGGACTGTTTCACTGTGGCGGTTATAACACGAGCCAACTACATATCCCTCCTGCCTCCCCAGGCGGAGTCCCCATTTCCTGTCCACGTATGGCACAGGACAGCCCCACATTAGGCTGCCATGCTATGGGCCTTCCCATAGGCTTTCATGAGCAACTATATTTCAGCCCTTGCCTTTGCGGGGTTTTCCCTAGGTGACTACATTAGACCTTACCTGCAGACAAAATAATATTGACAAGTGGTTCCAGCACTTAGTCTTCAGTCCAGAGAAAAAGTGTGAGACCCAGAGAGGTCGGGAGGTCCTCCTCAATAGCAATGCTGAGATCCAAGTGCTGCTGGCGGGACCTTAGACGGTCCTCGCTCACGGTCGAGCATCCTCTAAGGCTTGTATGCACTGACTCCATGCATCTTACAGTTTGCTGAGTACATGTCTTAGCACAAGTAGACTCCTAGACCAGGTACTGACAGAGGTGGAACTGTGTTCTGGACAGGCAGCCTAACCCCAGAGTCCCCAGAGCCCTACGAGGCATAAGTAGCACTCTCTGCTCACCGCCCTGTCCTTCACACTGTATCTGTTATGTTGTTTGGGGAGCGAGAGGAGAAAAAGTCACAAATAGCAATTTAGTTCACCTTTTCAAAGTGTTTTTTTTTTAATGTTACTAAAGCAAATCATAAGACTGTGACCAAATGAACTTGGAACAGATGTGGGTGTCAAGAAGCTTACCAGATGAGGGAGGCTGATGTGGTACCTAACGTGCTATAGTCAGCTGTAGACCACAGGTGGGTGATGGTGGTCTCTTGAGGTTGTATACCACCTTGTGTGGCTACACCTGTGACATTCGCACAAGAATGAGATTGTGCAGATCTCAGAAGACGTCCTTGCTACTAAGTGACCCAATACTCCAGACATCTTCAGGGCAGGTAATCAAAGTATTAAGGATCAGGTATATAACATATAGTCAAGGAAGGCAGTCGTATAACGAGCAATATGTCTGTCTCTAGGCATATGTCTGATGGTTTGATAATAGCACCTATTTGTCCCAGTCTGCCTGGAATAAGCCATGGCCTCCAAGCCGCAAGCCTCCCTATGCTGTTCCCTGATAAAGCACTTGCCTGAACACGGTACAGGCTTTTCTTATAAAGGCTGTGTGGAACTGTAATCACGCTTGGCACTGGCCTCTGAGCGATCAACCTGGGCAAACAAAAAACGTCTTGACCATTAAGAAGATGACTTACAGGAAAAACTTAAGAGGGTTTCCCAGTGTATAAACAAAGCTTGGAGTATGTCTCAAAGCGAGGTTCTGGAATCTTCTGTCATCTCTGGGGCTGTGGGGAGGGGGTCAAGGAGACATCCCAGAATATACACAACTGCCCTGACCCTCAGTATCTCCAGTTATCCATGTATGGCTGGAGAGTTCAGAACTTCTAGCTCAGGCCAGAAGGACACAATCCTGACCCTCCTCAATACAAACAATGGTGATTTGTCTCCTAGAAGACATGGGAGCCTGCCCGGCCCAGCACAGACAGAAGTCCTGTCCTGTCTGAGAATTCTGGCAAGGGAGAGTCTGAGGTCACTGAAACACTCTTTCCTTTGAGCATCCAGGTGACTCAGGAGAGCATGTCTCCATACAAGAAAAATGAGCTCTCATGTAGACAAAAATTTAAATAATAGCACAGCTCCCAGCTTATCAGAGTTGGCAGAGTCTTCAGTCTATCCCCTAAGCCTCTTCTATGGCTGTTCATAAATGCTGGGATTTTGCTGCCTGAATCTGGCTCGCAAGAGAGCAGGGGGGGAAGCTAGTGCTTTTTTCCAACCAGGAAATGTAGGGAGGCCGTTTGTTCGTCCTGGCCGCCCAGAACAGAAATAATCACACAGAAACTATATTAATTAAATCACTGCTTGGCCCATTAACTCCAGCTTCTAATTGGCTAACTCTTACATATTAATTTAACCCATCTCCATTAATCTGTATATCGCCATGAGGCTGTGGCTTACCAGGTAAAGTTCCCAGTGCCTATCTTTCCAGCTGGAGCTGGCTCCATGGCTTCCTTCTGACTCTGCCCTTCCTTCTCCCAGCATTCAGTCCAGTCCTGCACACCTACCTAAGTTCTGCCCTATCAACAGACCCAAAGCAGCTTCTTTATTCATTAACCAATAAAAGAAACACATCTGTGGAAAGGGTGGGACTCTGGTAGACAGGTAACCAGAAAAAAAAGCAAGTCATGGACTGGAGGGACAGTTCAGTGCTTAGGAGCACTGGCTGCTCCTCCAGATAGCCCAGGTTCCATTCCTAGTGCCTAAATGGTTGCTCCCAGTTGTCTGATACTCCAACTCCAAGGTCTCTGACCCCTTCTTCTGGCCCCAGTGGGCACTGTACAAATGTGATACACAGATATACAAGCATGCAAAATGCACATACACATAAAATAAAACTCAATCAATCTTCCTTCAAAATACTAATGCTTTCCCAGGCATCTTGTAACCCAGGAAAAGATTCCTTATGTTTGTCAGTATCAACGTTGAAACAGTACCAATAATAGCAGCTTCCAGCTAGGTTTCTGTTGTCTACTTATGGGCAATCACCAGGAAAGGGGTGTCTGTTTTCTCTGCATTTACAAAACAGCATTCCTATTCAGCTGCCCCACATGGGCCACTTACTTTTGAATTCTGTAGAAAAGCAGCAGAAGAGTACCTCTGTAGACCGTCAATCCCTGCCGAAGAATGTTTTCACGGATTAGACAGTGCATGTGAGGCATTCCCTAGTCCCATGAGGGCTTCAGATGTTTTCTGTGTTGCCTCTTGGATTCACAGAAAAACTAGGCAGTGAATAAAGGATGGGCAGCACCTCTTACCTAACTTTGGGTCACATGAGGATATTGTTCAAAGACAAACACTGAATCCAGACTCTCCAGGTACAGGTTTGTGGTCCTGGGTGCCAGTGTGTTTCCTCTACATCTTCATACGTGTGGCATCTAATGCAGTTACATACACTCAACAGTGCGGTTGCACATACTCAGGCCCCCAGCAAACACCGAACTACCCAGGCTCGGGTGTCTATGCTGTAATGATGACTCAAAGACTGTTTGGGGGTTGACTCTCAGGCCTCTCCCTAGAGAAGTAGCTGGCAATAACTTAGGGACAATGAATCGTTGAATTAGGACTATGACTGATAGGATGGTGTCAATGATTTGACCAAACTGACATTTCACAAAATTGGCAACTGGTTCAGGACTGAAATCCTCAGCTCAAGCACAAAGATTATCCTTTAAGATGGGTTCAAGTACAGTGTTCTCCAGTATACACACAAACTCAGCTTTTCAAAGAAACAAGTGTCCACCAACTGGAGATTATTTAAAAATAATAACCTCCTATCAAGTGTCCTCATGTCAATCAAATATCCATCTTGAGGATAATGAGTGATCCATCTTTGGAGAGAGTGAAGGATTCAGACCAGATGGATCCAGCAAATTTTCAATACTTTCCTTCATTTTGAAAGCTAAAATAAACATTAATAGAAAACATGGGTATTTATGCATTAGGTACATGCAATAAATTCCCTATGATTGAGACCAAAATTATCTTACAAAAATTACTTTCTGTGGTTCTTCCCTATAAACTCCAGACCTCCCATGTCTCTGCTTCTATCCATGGGCATCTCTCTCAAGATTGTCCTTTCTCTTCCCTGACCTCCAGGACTGTCCCTTCCTCTTCAGAGCCCCAAATGTCACTGCCTCACAAAGATCTTTACAGTCTCTACCATCTCCACCCACCTGCCTTCAAAATGGAAATGATCCCTCTTTCCCCTTCTCTCTGCTCCCCTCTTTTCTCTCCCTACCCCCTTTCCCCACACAGGTGCCCATTTGAGAACACAGGACATGCAGCAGTTCCTACCCATGTGTTATGTTATGGCTGTAGGTGCATCTTGTGATATGATTAACAACTTGAAAAGTTTCTGAAGGACAGAAAATTGGCAGCTAGAAGGAATAAGGGCAAACCCTGGAGACATTTTCCTCTACCACCAACCAACTGGTAATCTCTTTAGTGTACATAAGATGTCAGCAATCTGACAGTCTGAAATGCTCACGGTCCAGTATTTTAGAGCCCTGCCCTGTCTTCTGTGAAAACGCCACACATTTACTGGTTCAAGATGCCCTGTATCTGTAAAACCTTATACTGTGACACAGCCTGAGGGTGTGACAACTTCCCGTTACCTAAAATCACCTGGGAAGAGCGCCTCAGTTGAGAATTGTCTAGATGAGGTTGGCCTCTGAGCATGTCTGTGGGAGACTGTCTTCCCTGTCAGTCACCTGTGGATGGCACCATCCCCGAGGCAGGGGTCCTGAACTGTGTAAGCCAGGAGAGCTCTTGGTGAGAGCAAGCATCAAGGTTGCATGTTTTCTCGCTTTTCTCTGGATTGTGGGTGTGCTGTGAGTCCCTGCATGGGGTCCTGTCCTGGGCTCCTCAGACTGATGGACCTGTCGCTTGGAGTTGTAAGATGAAGGAGTCTTTTTTCTTCAAAGTCACCATCCATCGGGGAATTTTCCACAGCAATAGAAATGGCATTAGACAAAAATAAAATTACTATTAACCTATGTATACAAGGAAAAATAAGTGAAATTCATGCTTGGATTTGGGTCTTAAGCCAGTCCTAGATACTTCATTATGTATACACAAATCCTATAAATACAAAGAATTCTGAAGTCAAAAACACTTCTGCTTCCAAGTAGCTCAGACAAGGGGTGTGAGCCTTTATCACACTTGCGTGCCTTTCTCTTGCTGTGTGGACAAGCTATCCAACTGCTAAGAGCTTAGCTTCCTTGTCTGTGAACTATCATGATTCATTCCAAGAATGTGGTAAGTTCGCGTATGTGGTACATAGCCGACACTTAGAGCACGGAAATCCACATATGCGCAATGTCACCGTCTGTTGCTCTCAAATGGTATCCTCTAAAGTTTCAATAACTGAGTTACAAAAGTAGATTTATTAAGGACCTATTAGCACAAACAAGAGACCAATCACCTTTGCTATTTTTGTATGGTGTTAATAGCTCTCTTCCTAGGATAATCATTTGAAAAGTCTTGCTGTTTGAGCCATCCTTCCAAGGTGTATTGGGAGAAGAGGAAGCAGACAGAAACCCAAAGGACAGCTTGGCCCTAGAAAGCGGAGCTTGTCTTCATCTGCACCCCATTTCATGCCAAGCTCACTTTATTTATTCTGTGCCCCTCATTTGACCCCCAGATTTCAGGTCTGGGAAAGAGAACCAAATGGGACATGAAAGGTAAAATGAGACCCAGCCACACACAGTGAGCCCGCTCTGTCTTCAAGTCAAAACTTGGCCGAACCACAAAGCTTCACCTGGTTTTGAGTAAAAACCGCACTGAACCACCTTTTTCTATTCATGGTTTCAGTTTGAAAATGAGGTTTCATGCAAAGTCTGCCCCAGTTTCAGAAGTGTTCCTTGGCAGGGCTCGGGCACATCTTGAGCTAACGTGGACTCTACTTCATTGGCACCTCAGGCTTGCCAGCATTAGGGGTGCCCCTGAGTCTGCTTCTGAAGGCCCGAGGCTTGAGCAGCCTTGCTTACGCAATCCTTTACATGGCTGAAAAACATCAAGCATAAAAACAAGAAACACCATTAATTAGTTCATCACTTTGCTCTTGGATTTTCCAACCAAGAACAACAACAACAACAAAACAAAAAAGCTGAAAGATAGTGAGCCAAAACAGGAGAAGAGCTTGGGCTAAGCGTTCCACATACACAAGGAACCAAAGAAGAAATATGAAGTAATTCCTAGAGTGATCCGTGCTGGGAACTCGAGTCTTCAGAATCACAGAGATATTAAAGGCAAATTAAAAAAAAAAAAAAAAAGTAGGAGCCCACACAAGCATGGATGAACACAGCACCAGTTTTCTTTCCCTGGAAGTATCTCTGTGGTTGTTTGTGTGTGTGTGTGCGCGTGCGTGCGCGTGTGCAGAAAAGTGGGTATACATGCAAGCACACATGTGTGTGCATGCACATGGAAGCCAGAGGCCAACTTTTTCTGTCAGTCTTCCAGAGCTACCACGTTTTGTTTTCTGAGACATGGTCTCTCGCTGGGACATGGAGCTAAGTAGACTAGCCTAGACTGGCAGCAAGCCCTAGCTACTGCATGTCTCCTCCATCTCGGGGCTGGGACCGCACGTGTGTTCCAGAGTTTTCTGTGTAGGTTCTGGGAATTGAATTCAAGACTTCAGACTTCCACAGTAAGAATCTGCTGATTGAGTCATCCCTCCCAGCTCCTCATTGGAAATATTTCCATAGCCTGGTGTCAGGGGCGTATTCCAAGCTACCAGAACTCATCTCATCCATGAAGTTGACAATACTGGAAAGGATCCAAATGGCCCTCTGATGCTGTAGGTGCTGACTGAGCCCTCTGCCAGGAGTGCTGATAATGTTTGGAATAGGGTCGGTTTTATGAATTTCCCTTAGGAAGATGAACAAATGTTAATCCACCACAGAAAGGGACTCTATGGGAGACCAAAGAAGCTATTCCACCCTTGTATGGCTTTGTGACCCAAAAATTTTTATTAGGGTTATTTCAGGAGTGTGAGCAAATCAGCGTAGCTGTAATCTGAAGAAAGTCTCTCTCTCCCATGGCAACTATTAACTCTATATCCACAGGGAGGAGAGGAGTCCGTGAGCCTCCCTCTTCCCCCGGCACCACCACCATGACAGAAACACTGGTTCTCAATCATGTACAGTTTTCAGTGTGATAACCACAACCACTCAGAGTTCAAGAGGGCAACTGTCATGCCATGCCCAGGGGACAGCCTTCCACACCCGGCTTCTGAATCGTTGTCTGTGACATGAGGGGAGCCCGCCCCTGAAGGCTTAGACTTTGTAAGGGGAGTTACTCGGGATTCTTGTCCAGAAACATGGGAAAGGGCGGGTTGAGTCTGCAGCAAGACATGGACTACATGGAAAGCACCTGGAGAAAAACGGATGGCTTGCTAAAACTAGCTCAGCCTTGTGTGGTGCCGCAAAATTCAGACACAAATATTCCACACGCAGGATTCTGCCGGATCCGGTTCCTGGATTCAGAGATTCTGTGAGGTGGCCAGCCCAGGTCGGGGGATGTGACCATCTGTACACCTTTCGACCCACAGACAAAACCTGCACTAGCCTGGACACTCTGAGGTCTCAGGTGCCAGGGTGAGAACATCATTCAGGAGGCTGGGGCATGAATGGAAGACTCCCGCACCTGCCTCCTCCCTCTGCACAGACCCATGCAAAGGAACCCAGGAAGAAAGCTTTAAGGGCCCTTCCATCCAGTGAGCGAGTAAATCTGTCTACACAACCGGCTTAGTCTGGGCAACTCTGATTAGGGGGATGCTCGTGAAAAATAGAAGGTTTGACAATCTTTCAAAAATTTAAGCCAGGCAATCTGAGGAAAGAGTTCAGTCAGGAGACGAAACCCGACTAATCGCTAATGTAAAGTCGTGTTTAATGGCAGGACCCAAAAGTTGCTGAAAGCCAAGTGGGTCAAAGGTAGCCCCAGGCTCTTCAACCCATGGGTTTAATCTTGTAACTGCCCGAGACAGCAAGTGGAAGGTTGGTGAAGGATGCTTGCCGTAGCACGGGCTGCTCTTCGCCAATAGGAAGGCGAATTTCCATCATTGCAGAACTGATCAATATAAACTCCCAGGCCACTTCTCCCTTTAAGTACAGAGTCATGTCTTGACTCTCCATTGATGTCTGTAGTCTATAATAAATAAGCCTAATACATAAAAATCTGCTTTGCACAAGACCGATCCAGGCCAGTGTTTTATTGCACCGTAGATTTGCCATCGAAGTCTGACACAAAGCGTATGTCACCAAGAAGCAACAGGAATTACATTTTCAGCTCTCTTTAGAAACATGTGTTTGCTTTGGGGTGTTTCATTTGGTTGCTGTTTGTGGCAGTGCATGTGACAACTGTCTTTACGTAGAGAAAAAAGAGGGTAAATAGAATCGATCTCACTTCCGAAGGCCTCTTGGCACCGAGCCTGTAAGAACTTCTACTGATTTAATTAGGATGGAATTGGAAGATGTTGTTTGTTCTAGAATATTGATGTGGAGTCCAAAACCAAACGGACATCTCCCTACACACACACACACACACACACGCACGCACGCACGCACACAAGCATGCATGCACGCACATGCACATGCACATACACACCCACAAATGTGAATTCCAGACCCCGTGGAGTCAACTGAGTTAGTATGCTATAAATTTCTGAAAGTGTAAGCAGTGAAGATGAAATTTCCAGTCTCTCTAATGAAGATGAGCAAATCTAGGCAAGGCGCTGTTAAAGTGAAGGAACCAAAGATCTAGACAAGCCCCAGTTCAGTCACATGACTCCCATTGGTAGACTGTGAGTAAGGTGAGGTATCCGAAGCTCTACTGAGGAGATTCCAGCCAGTGAGTGATCAGTTGTGAGCAGGTGAAGGGTCATCAATGATGTCTCTGAAGCCGCTCTTTCAAAGGAGACATCAGCTCAGTGACGGCCTCATCTGGGCAGCCACAGAAACCCTTCATAGAGTGCTGGTGAACCACACAGCATGTCGTGATGCTTGTTCTGTGAAATACGTGGTACTTGAGGTTTGATTGTTGCAATCGCAGGCCTCGGGTGAGCTCTACCTCCCTCCCTGGTTCTTATCTTCCTGCCTCCTGTGCTTTTGCTGACTGAAGCTCTGACTTCTGATAGCATTCTGTCTGCAGCTTCTCTCTCTACTCGGCAAAGACAAGACGTTCGTGTCCCCTTCCACAGAAGCTTTGTTTGAACACAGGACAAATGTTATAAAGGCTGATGGAAAGATGGTTGAGAACCACATGGATTAGGGTTGCATGGATGATGGATGGATAAATGATAGGTCGACAATTAATAAAATTTTAAAGTGCCTTAAAAATGGTCAAGATGTTGATAAATGTAGTGTATATTAGGAGGTGTAGCCTTGTTGGAGAAAGTATGTCACTGGGATGGGCTTTGAGGTTTCAAAAACCCATGTCAGGCCCAGGCATCCCCTTTCTTGTTACCTGTGGACCAAGATGTAAGCTCTTAGTTACTGATCCAGCACCATGATCATCTGTCTATTGCCATGTTCCCAGATGTGATGGCCTTGAACTCACCCACTGAAACTGTAAGCAAGATCCCAATTAAATGTTTTCCCCATAATGTATTGGTCATGGTGCCTCTTCACAGCAAGAGAATAGTCATGAAGACAATATACTTTCTTAAAATATTTTTTCCCAGGTGCCCAGGGCGATGTCCCCAGTTAGTTCCTTGGGCAGCTAAGGATAGGGAACCTGAAATGGCCCTATCCTATAGCCATACTGATGAATATCTTGCATATCACCATAGAACCTTCATCTGGCAATGGATGGAAATAAAGACAGAGACCCACATTGGAGCACCAAAATGAGCTCCAAAAGTCCCAATGAGGAGCAGAAGGAGGGATAACATGAGCAAGGAAGTCAAGACCGCGAGGGGACACCCACCCACTGAGATGGTGGAGCTCACCAAGGCCAGCTGGACTTGCACTGAAAAAGCATGGGATAAAACCGAACTCTCTGAACATGGTGGACAATGAGGACTGATGAGAAGTCAAGGACAATGGCACTGGGTTTTGATCTTAAAATATTTTTAAGATTTATTTTTATATACATGGGTGCTTTGCCTACATGTATGTCTATACGTTGGGTGAGCAGTGCGAAGAGGGGCTCAGATCCCCTTGGAACTGAATCCCCATCCTCTACAAGAGCAATGACAAGTGCTCTTAACTGCTGAGCCATCACTCCAACCCCATCTTAAGATACATATTTTTAAAAATTATTATGATCGCAGGTATTCTGAAGTTAACAAACTTCCAAACCTTATCTTTTTTTCCCCCGCGTTCATCTTGATCATTTACTACCTAGAAGTCAATAAAGGGAAGTTAAAGAATGCCAGGCTCCATGCTGCCTCTTTCAAGGTCTGGCTTTTGATTGGCAGCTGCCTTGTGTGCTACTGAAGTTCCAAATGCCGTGAAGCGCAGAGGCAATGCTACATTTCTTCACAGTGCTGTGAAGCTCAGCTCTGTGTTAATAAACGCATCCCAACTGTGAGTTAGCTCAACACGGGGCACACAAGCACGTGCTCTTATTTCTTAACTTTTATTTCACTTCTTTATGTGTTTGGGGCAGGGGTACACTTACCATGGTGCACAGATGGAGGACAGAGGACAACTTGGAGGAGTTCTCCTCACATGTGGGGCTCATGGACCACACGCAGGTTATCATGCATGGTGGCAACTGTCTTTACCCACCAAGCCATCTCAAGAGCCCAAGACTTATATTTTGATGTTTTGTTTACTCTCTCTGAGCCTGTGTCCCCATGAACACAACTGTGATAAATACTAAATAATTATGTAACTTTATAAGATTGCATGATTGAATAGTCACGTAAATACATGTATGATAACATAGATGATGTGCACACATATGAATAAGATGTGCACACACATACACATATCACACTTCGCTAAAGGCAGTCTGTGGCTGATCTGGAACTGAGACCCGGGATTATCTAAGTTTTTCAGTCTCTAGTTTGCTCTCCACAGTTTGAAATAATGTGAACACGGAAAAATAACAATAATGATGCAAAAGCCATCTCCACTCAGGTTGGCCAGCCGCTCACAGCTTCTCACAGCATTCAGCTCATTGTATGTGACGGCTCTGGATCCATAATAGTTAGGAGAATGGGTTCTTCCCTTAGAGGGAGGACTGTATGAGCTCACAGACACACAGCACGGGGTCCATGCACTGACAGCCATGGAATGCAGGACTGCTTTCTGACCTGGACGTGCCATGAACGTAGCAAGCTTCCGCCAGGTAACGGACAGAGAGAGCTGAGCCAGGACCTTGGAGCACAGGGGTAATGAAGTCCCCCTAAAAGCACCCAGCCATTCAAGGTCAAGACAATGCATGCTTGGCCACATCTGTGTTCTCAAAAGGGGGGCTCAATTTTTATAAACCTGAGGGGGATTGGATGTATCAGGAAAGATAAGTGCTTTGAGCTGAAGCTGATTCTGCTGTTGTTCACTAGTAGCCATTGGGCTTATGTGGACCGTACGACTCCTGCATCACACCCCACACACTGACGGCTTGCAACGTAGGTCTGGGGTCTCTGACTCCCCAACTCTGGGAAGCTACTTTCTCAAGGTATTCCTTTTTATCCCTGGGCTGTAAAGACTTTATAAAGACCAAAAGACCGCCCCCCCATCACTCACATGCACCCCCCCCCCCCACAGCACAGTGCGTTCTCCAGCAATCCTCTCAGGAGACGAGCTGTAGGCCCAAGAAGGGAGAAATTGAGCTTCAGCATGCAGCCCTTCCCATTCATGGAAGAATGAACACAGACGTTGCCAGAACAGATCCGATCCATACCTTGTAACATGCTCTGTATAGCATAAAAACAGCCCTCGACATGATCAATTTTGCAAAGCAAGCGTGACACAGACCGTGGTCCTTCCTCAGTCCTCGTTCAGCTTTTGACTTATTTGTGTGGAGTTATAATTAGATTGTATCTTTCTGCCTTCTTCTGTAACTGATAAAGTACTAAAAACCCTGGCCGCGCTCCATGAGTGCAGTCGCTTACAGAGTTTGCTCTTTTTCTTTTCTTTCTTTCTTTTCTTCTTCTTTTTAACACATCATACCATATGCGAGCCCAGCTGAGAAGCATGGTTCCGTATTCCTGGCATGCAGGAGAGTCGCTGAGAGATATCATATGGTCTCCTGGCACAAGTACAAAGTGCCTCTTGCTGTTTGATCTTCTGTCTCAAACTTAAATGCAAAATCTGATAATTGGGTCAGGCAGGAGAAGAAACTGCACAGTGAGGTCCCTTTCGTTGCCTTGCCTTTTTCTTTCCCTCTTTCTCCTCTCCTCTCTCCACTGCTCCCTTGCTCCCTTTTTCTCCCCTTCTCCCTCCCTCCCTCCCTCTCACTCCTCTCTCTCTCTCTCTCCACACACACACACACACACACACACACACACACGCACACACTCCTATCTCTTGATAAAATGCCCTGAGAGTAGAATGGAGGAAGAGAGACTGGACGCCCATCAGCAGCTTCTCCTGTCCATTTCCTGTTACAGTGACATAGTCTCATTAATAGGAATGCGTAGGGGGGGGGGGATCTCTCAGATGAGCAAAGGCCAAGATGGAGGCACATTTACTTGTTTAGGAAGGGTACTATTACCTTTTCAGACTTGGGTTTGTTTAATGCAAAAGGAATCCATTTTCCGCCTCTGGCTGAGGTCATTAAGTCGAGAAAGGATTGCACTTCAAAGGCTCCAAAGACAAATGAGGACTGCACTTCCTCCCCTCTGAAAAGGGCCTGGACTAGGAAGAGCCTGACTTAGGCCTCCCTGCTCAACAGTCTCTACATGGGGAGACACAACTTTCCGTTTTTATCTCATCACTCCGAGACCTGTTCAGAAGAGCCTGTGTGCCTGCTGAGGGGCTCCGATCTTGTGTAAACTCAGACAGAGCTTCCAGAATCACAAAGGGCACGCCCCGCCCCCACTGAGTCGCTGGGCACCTGCTTGGCGGGGGTGGGGGGGTGGGGGGGTGGATGCCTCACTGGCTCTCCTACAGCAGTGCTAGAATGTTCCAGAAGTCTCTGAAAGGAGTGACTAGAAAGGAGGCACACGACATCACTCCTCACGTGCACTCCATCATCATCATTGTCGCCCGGACTCAGGATGAAAGAATGTTCTAGAATTAAAATGACAGTGAAGAAGCCAGTTGAGTCAACACAGCAGAGAAAGGTGGTGGTTGCCTCTGTACAGACAGCAAACAGCTGGTCAGTCTCCACATCAATGGCTGCCCAAGTCCACATTCAGCCTCATAGAATCTATGCCTGTTCAAGCATAACTTCCATTTCTGATATTTCCCAGAATACCTCTCGTTTTATCCCATGTTGCTTTGCAGAATTGATGTGCCCTATATGGAGGAGATGTGTGGCTCTGAAGGGATTCTGAGGCCAAAACAGTTAAATCTCTTAAGTTAAGGTGGACCTGCATGGAACCACCTGCTTTTCTGGTCCTAGGAGAGTAAGCTGTATGTTGTCCTATAGCCGCGAGAGTCAGCAGCTGTGTCCCGTGAGTACACTGAAGCTTGGGGGGTTGCCGGAAGCTGGACACGGGGAATGAGGCTGGGAAGGAACCACAGAAGCCCCAAATGTCTGTCATGTTTTGCACTTGTTCAGGAGCAAAGTGGGGGCAGGGAAACATCTGCCCCTTCTGTAGTGAGTTCCTCTCAGCACCTGCATTCAAGTGGCCCCAAACAAGCTTTCATCTGTCACAAAAATGCTGTTCCTCTAGAGTGGATGACTAGGTGATTACATTGACGGAAACTGCCCTAGGAACAGGTGGTCCTTGTCATCTTAGAGCACAGCATCGTCTGTCAGCCAAGGCAGGGGAGCCTGCTTGGGCATCTCAGTACCCCGGGACTCACATTCATAGTTCATCCATCCACTAAAATCACGTCATCCCTCATCCCGCTATCTCTGCCACTTCTCACCGCTGTAGCGCCAGAAGACCCTTTCATCTTGGAAACAGCAGGGGTGATTCTGGGCACCTCAGGCATGTCTAGGAGCAGTTCTATTTCCGGGGACTTGGGGCCAGCTTCAGCCACCATACTTACTATTGCTGACACTTCAGTGAGGGCCAGCTGCCTGTCAGTGTGTGCACGGTCTATTGGCATGGTGAGTGTGTCCAACCAGAAATCCACTGGCAAAACAAAACACTACTTACTTGTTCTCAATGTTCAGGAATTTGTTTTGACTCTGTTCATAAGATATCTTTCCAGTTACAGAACACACGGGCTCCTTGTCTGAATAATTGTCCTTCATGTGGTAACTGCTGGGGGAAAGCCTTGCATGGCTGTCCACCATGGGGGTGGCGCTCATGTGTCTCTCCACTGGGAGAGGTGTGGAGGTCAGGCTCTATACAGCTGCATCATTAGACCAATGTCCCCTTCTCCCTTTCCTGACTATGTGGCTTCTGGCAAGCCATTTAACTTTGGGGCCTTGCTTTCCACAATTGCTCACTGTGGAAAATAAAAGTACCCATCTCACAGGACTGTAAGAATCAGGCAAACCAACGCATCAAGTCTACTGCCGATGGTGCAGGACACTTTGTAAGACATCCATTATCATCTATTATTATCTACTGTCGTTAGCCATGATATGTGTTTTTCTGCCACTGTAGCTAATGGGCTATATTTGGACCTCTGTGATGTAAGTCAGGCGCCCACTCTTCCTCGCTTAGCTCTGGTGAATTCAGGCAAATGTGCCTCTAAGCCTTGGCTTCCTTATTGATTAAACAGAGCTCTGTCATTACACAAGTGTGCAGATCAAAGAAGAAGAACACTCTGGCAGGACATTGTCCCGCTGAGGACATCAGGATGACACTGTAGGACAGCTTCATGGTGACCCGCATGGGAAGTGGCTAGGCCCTAGTTATCACTGTCCTGAGCAGGAAAAGGCCTGGGTGCTGTCAGGATGACTTTCCCAACTGTCCACCGTGGTCTGCAAACCCTACCTCCATCCAATCCAAGCCCTCCTCAGCTTTGCCCCGAAGCTGTGGAATCAGATCAAGAGTGATGAGAACCAAGGAGGCAGAGGACTGCTCTAGAAAAGACCCTGGTGCACAGAGTCCTGCACAGGATCCCCCTGCTCTGCCAGTAGTGTGTGTGTGCATTGCATACACGCGCGTACGCATATGCGTGCCTGTGTGCATGAGTGTGCATGTGTGCGTGTGTGTGCTCACGCTCCGTATTTCTGATTTTCATCTGGTGAGCTCTGTAGCTGGTGAGTGTGACCACCAGGAAGCCTAGGAAGGAAACGGGGGTTCCACTGAAAGTAAACAAGGCACGCCGTTCTTTATACAAATACTCAGGGCACGCATGCGTCCTTTAAAACTGTATTTTCCTTGCAGATAGGAGGAGAAGAGCCTTCTCCCCGTTATTCTTTTTCCTTGCCTTTTTTTTTTTTGTTTTTGTTTTTGTTTTTTTTTTTGTAGTCAACTTCAGTGCTTCAGCTCTTTTTCAGTTCAAGCTTTCTTTCCCTGGGAGCAGTATCTGTGGGAAGATGAAGTCTCAGGCCCTGCGGGGCAGACAAGGGGATTGAATCCAGGGCCAGCGGGTTCTCGGGACGGCGGCATAAAAACCCTTCAGATGACTTTGATAATTAGTTCCTGCCTCATCTGTTGCTGTTTTCTGGAAGCGTATTAATGGAGTGTGGAGTGCTGGCCTTGCAGTACATGTGTTTATGTGTGAGAAGAGATGATTTTAAGTACACATGTGGGCAAGAGCATACATATGAGACAAGGGGCATATGTATGTGTATCTGCACATACACATGTAAGAAGTCATGTAAAGGGATGTATGTGTGCATGTAGCGGGAGGGTGAGAGAAAGAGAGAAAGAGCACTGCATGCATTTTCAAAGTACATATTACATGTGTGAGCACCCGTCTATATCTGTATACATGTGTGCACATGAATTCAGGAATGCTGCCTTGTGAACATGTTTGTGTCCCGTGGGTATGAGCATACATGTGCATGCATATAAGTATGTGTCTGTGTGTGCTGAGACCCCAGCAGGTATGGGCCGCTCTGCCCAGATGCTGTTCTCTCAGAGAGGCCAGCAGAAACCTGACACATTTGCATCCAAAGCACAGATGAGGAAGTGGAAGGTCAGAGAAAGGCCGGCTCTCTCAGGCTGGATAGCAAATCAGAACGTGTTTCTCTCCCAGCAGCCATTTTTCTTCGCCTTGTGGCTTGTGTGAGAGGTCACCATCTCTGAGGTCAGCCAGTGAGACACACACTTCACCCCTGAACCTTACATCCTCTTCTAGATCGTCAGCACCTGCCCTGAGGGACATACGGGTTTAACGGTGCCTGCCATCCTGACAATGCTTCAGTGCCTTCTACAGCATAGAACATGGGACCCTGCTACCTCATCCGCCCTTGTACCTTTCTGAGAACACTTCAAGAGTGTTAGTGTAGGAACCGCCGGTGGGGTCCCTCAGTTGAGTTGGTGTGATTGTTCTTTGGTCCTCAGTGGTTAGCACAGAACTTCTGACTGTTCTCAGTTGGCCATAGTCACAGAGAGGTGTCTCGGAGCCTTGGGGAAGCAGAACAAGATTTTGGGAACTGAGCGGTAGGCTCCTGCATATGCAAAATATTTTCCAGGCCTTCCTTCTATGTCACAGAAACCCAGTCACAAGGTCATGGGCCTGGACACAGGAAGACAGCCATGGAACCCAGTGGCCTTAAGGCTTGTAACTGCGGTCTACTCCTTGAATGCACATTAGAATGGCCTCAGAATATTGAAATCACACCAAGAACAAAGTGCTGCTGAGCACGGATGTCACAGCCCCTCCCTGTTTGCACACTTACAGGACAGTAGGGCTGGTTGCATTTTGACTGGCAGCGTGCAAGAATCTACATTCACATTTTATCCCTGTAGCTGTGTTTTCAAAATTCTGAGGAGACTGGGCCTGGTGAGGCGGGAAGATGATGTCTGTAGGTCACTGACCCTGTGAGGCGGGAAGATGATGTCTGTAGGTGACCGGGCCTGTGAGGCGGGAAGATGATGTCTGTAGGTGACCGACCCTGTGAGGCGGGAAGATGATGTCTGTAGGTGACCGACCCTGTGAGGCGGGAAGATGATGTCTGTAGGTGACCGACCCTGTGAGGCGGGAAGATGATGTCTGTAGGTGACCGACCCTGTGAGGCGGGAAGATGATGTCTGTAGGTGACCGACCCTGTGAGGCGGGAAGATGATGTCTGTAGGTGACCGACCCTGTGAGGCGGGAAGATGATGTCTGTAGGTCACTGACCCTGTGAGGCGGGAAGATGATGTCTGTAGGTCACTGGGCCTGGTGAGGTGGGAAGATGATGTCTGTAGGTGACCGACCCTGTGAGGCGGGAAGATGATGTCTGTAGGTGACCGACCCTGTGAGGCGGGAAGATGATGTCTGTAGGCCAAGTTGCCCATGGGCTTTCAAAGGAATATCACGTGAGGAAGTAGGGAATTGCACAGCCCATAATCAGACCACATAGCCAAGACCTTCTGGCTTACCCTTTTAGACTCAAGAGTAGCCTCAAAAGGCCGTAGTGAAGCGGTGAAGAGAAAAGCATCCATGCAATAGCATTAACTGTCATGAGACCCCAAAATATAGAAGAAAGCAGTAGGAAAACTATCTCATGATTCCAAATCTCTATGGGTCATTTCCTTACCAAGTGCCTGAGGGTTCAGCCTTTCAGATCCCATCAGAAGGAGAAGTTAACTGATGGCAGAATTAATTGTAGAGAAACCTATTTTGTTTTGACCAAACAGTCAGTCGGTCCCATTTGAGTTCTCAGCAAACTCTTCAGTTGCGAAGAGAGTTTGGTTCCCTCTTGCCTTTGGCTAAACGCACTCTCTGCATTTAAGAAATGTTTAGTGGAAACAAAAATCAAAGTGCGGTGAACTCCTGAGACATCAAAAAAAATCTATAAATTCAGAAACACAAATAGAGCTTCCATTAAAATGGAAAAGAGCTTTGAAATTCAGAAGATCCAGATGGAGAGCAGCGTGGTGGGTCGGAAATGTAGTTCACCAAGAGAGGAGCTCACCCCTAAGACCAGAAAGACATTGTCTCCCCAACTTTTCACTGAAGCCGCACTTACTCCTGGCTCAGACCAGTCCTAGTCAGATGCACCACTCTTAGGAGCTGTCCCCGATTGCCCTGAAGTCACTCTGTCCTGTTAATGTGGTAGCTAAGAGAGTTGTAGGGGTCTCACAAGTTACCAGGGACCAAAATTTCATAATGGGCTTCAAAAGTCTGCTGTGGAGACTTAAGCAGGACCATGCCTGCATCATAATTTATCACGCTCTCAAGTGTTGAACCAAGACGTTTGAGAAAAATAGGATTATCCTTGGTTCCCAAAGCTTACTGGGGTCTAGGGACGTAGTTCTAACAATAAAGAGCCTGCTGTGCAAGCGTGAGGACCTGAGTTCAATCCCCCAGAACCCACATTTAAAAAGTCCAGGTTTGTCAGAATGTACCTGTAACTCCAGGAGTTCAAAGAAAGGAAAATTCCTAAGGCTTGATTACCAGCAAGTTTCAGGTCCAATGAGAGAGTCTACCCCAAAATATAAGGTGGCTCATGATAGAAGATGCTCAGTGTGAGCCGGGCGGTGGTGGCGCACGCCTTTAATCCCAGCACTCGGGAGGCAGAGGCAGGCGGATCTCTGTGAGTTCGAGACCAGCCTGGTCTACAAGAGCTAGTTCCAGAACAGGCTCCAAAGCCACAGAGAAACCCTGTCTCGAAAAACCAAAAAAAAAAAAAAAAAAAAAAGAAGATGTTCAGTGTGAACCTCTGGCCTCACACCAGGCCCACAAACATGAGCACATATATACATGCAAAAACATAAAGGAAGCGTTAGGGTTTGTTAAAATCAGGTCACAGGTAACCATGCTACTTATGGCTTCTTACGCCATATGGTATTTTATCTCCAAACTAAGGCCGTGAGGGAGGGAGTTGATGAAATACTCCTGAATAGGAGTACTCCTCTATAGGTCAATAGCTTCACCTTCCATTGTCTCATACCTCAACCACAAGACTGATGAGACCCCATCCATTTAGTGTTCTCACCCAAGCTCTCCATGGTGTTTACAGACACATTCAATGCTAAATCATCTCGCCTGATCATTAACAGCCCCACAAGTAACTGTAGTGGTAAAAACCCAGCACAGTTGACCAAGAAAGCCGCTCTCAGAAAACCCAGACATCTTGTGGGGTAGTGACCAAATGTGGGAGGGCTTCCATTGCCACGCAAGACCAGGAAGTCTCAAGATACCATTGCTCTTTTTTTTTTGTTGTATTTTTATTTTTCGAGACAGGGTTTCTCCGTGGCTTTTTGGTTCCTGTCCTGGAACTAGCTCTTCTAGACCAGGCTGGTCTCGAACTCACAGAGATCCACCTGCCTCTGCCTCCCGAGTGCTGGGATTAAAGGCGTGCGCCAACACTGCCCGGCTAAGATACCATTGCTCTTAACCTGAGATTAGCCCTGTCCACTACAGCCACACGCCAGCTACTTAAGTAACATAATTGATTTACCAAAGAGATTCCCACATCCACATGGCCTATTGCAGTGCCTCCTCTTCCCCCCAGGTCTTCCTAATGATATCAGAGACCCAGGTTTGGTCTGTCTTGATGCCCTGCTATACTCAAAGGTCTCTGTGCTGGTCTGCACCCAACTGGGACCAGCCTGGAATGATGCCTCCATTTCTGCTCACATCAGTGGCCAAGGTTCAGTCACAACTCAGCTTCTAATTAGTAAAGTATCCTATTCATTTCTTGTCAGAGAGGCAGGAAGTGGGTTTATTTCACACATGATTTCATCTTCTCTGCCACACACAAAAGCTCTGCTCCTTGAAATATCCAGAGTTTGTTCTGAGCCCCTTCTGGTGACCCATACTCCCGATGCTGTCACTGGGCACCCCAGCTGTACTGCTGAACCCTATTCTTCTGGGTCTCTCTGTGGGCTTCAGGACCATTTCCTGGTCTTTCTTGCACTATATCCTTCACTTGCCTCCTTGTAAATGTTGCCATCCATGGCCCTAGTTTCCTGCTGGATCCCTCCTCCTCTCTTAACCAGCTCTGCACTCACCTGACCCCCTCACCTCTCTGTTCTCCAGCGCCCAGGTCCCTGGTGACCGCTTCTGTGCTTCACATTAGCTGATACTTACATGGCCCTGCCTCTGTGGTCACTGCTGCTCTGGCTCCTAGCAAGGAACAGACTTTCCCAGAAGGCCTGTCCCTGTCATCTAGAATCTGTCCCGGAATGCCAGCCAAGCTCTTGGTACTCCTGCTTCTTCTTTTGGCTCCCTGGGCTGAACTTTCTCCCTCAGACTGTACTTTTCCCTTGTTGTGAGAGGATGCTAGACCAGAAGTGATTTAAGGAGGAAACGGTTTCTCTGGGTGTACAGTTTGAGGGTATAGCCCATCATGGCTGGAACAGCATGTCAGCAGAGACTTGAGGCAGCTGGTGACAGCACATCTCCAGTCGGGGACACACACAGAGAGGAGTACTGTTACTCAGCTGGCTTCTCCTTTTTTCATTCAGGCCAAAGCCCCAGCCCATAATAGTGGTGCTACCCACATTAAGTGTGTCTCATCCCATCTTAGTGAACCCCAGCTAGAGCTCTCCTTGATGATTCTAGACCCCATCAAGTTGACTATCAAGATCAACTCTCAGGTTCCTGAAGAAGTCATCTCACCCAGAGCTCATCTTCATCCTGGCACTTCCACCCCTCCCTCACTTTTTTGAGACATCTGCCTTCTTTAGCTCATTGGCGGCGTCATCTTCTCTCTTTTGATATTGGTTTCGATGCATTGGGGGCTGGCTCATGGGCTGGACTGCAGCTTTATTTGCCCCTCCCTCTAGCTAGCTAAGGAACACATAGTTTGTTCTGTGTCTACCTACACAGCATGTGCCTGTATGCCTGGCGGTGTTCTAAGTGCTTGACAGCCATTGCGTATGTCATGCTCACCATCCCCTGTAAGCTTGCCTTGGAGGAAAAGGAAATTTTGTCACACGGACGTCGAGTGCTTTGCGCAGGACATATGGCGGCGGCATCTCCCACGCAGGACTCAATATTCTTTCCTTTGTCCCTGACAGAGCCATTTAGACCCAGTTCAGGAAGACATTGTGTCTTCAGAGCCTTCTTTGGGAAAATATGTATTTGAGGGGGGTGGCTTTCGATTTCACCACCATCCCTTAGAAAGACGGGAGGCTTAACCCTTGCAATGCCCACTGATGCCATGAATGGCAAAAGTTCTAATACTGGCATGGAAACCTTGCCAAGCATCTTTAGAATGAGGCCATAAAATCAGCCACAAACTCTTCATGAGCCAGTGACCTCAAAAAAACCAGAAAAGGTTAGCGATTGCCAGGATCAGAGCTTGAGTTTGTAAACACCATCTAAAAAGCTAGGAAGGGAGCCTCCTCCTAGGACCAGTGCCGGGACTCCACATCTGTGACCAGAGAGAGTGTCAGGAACACAGGAGTGGCCCACAGATCTCCAGTTAGCTCGCTGCTACCTTGTTACTAAGCTAGAGGTGTGGGGAGGTGATGGAGGATCCCAAGAGAAACGGGGTGGGGCTCCCCTTCCATCACGCCATGTGTCAGATGCTGGGCTGTATTCCCTTAGACTCCCTCAGGTACTCCCTACCCGGAATCCAGTTGCTGTTTAAGAATCCAGGTCTCCAGAGAAGCCTCCTCCACAATTGTCCTCCTTCTGCGCAAGGATGCCTTTATTTTCCGTGGTCTCGTGGACTCCCGGGCTCTCCCCAGTGCTGACACCGTGTCCTCACATTTTCCGTGGTCTCATGGACTCCCAGGCTCTCCCCAGTGCTGACACCGTGTCCTCACATTTCACAAGCCACCTTGGCTCCTGGCCTCCTGTCACAAGCGTTTATATTTCCTGCCTGTTTGTCCTTCGTTTTCCAAGGGGTTGTATGAGGTTTTATACTGATAATTATTATACTTAGTGCCCCATAATGCTTTTCATCTTCAAAGCAGTCAGCGAATATTACCAAACACTCGTAACACCTGCCCTGGCTAAGTCAGCAACTTCTCTCCCCATCTGCACGCCGAGAGGGACTGAGATGAGACAAGGCAGGCCACAGGTCAGGACAGGCATCATGACAGCAGGCTCCGAGGCTGGGCGGCAGCTTCTGTCTCCTGTCACCTTTCCCTCAGATTAACTCCTTCCGTAAAATGTCAGCCTTGAAACAAGAACAATATGATTAACTGTCCTGGTGACACAATCCGCGTTCTGCATCCCCGGGCCATCCTTTATTTTTCAGTTTATTCCTGATAGCAAGCCTGGTGGGCAAATTCAAGGCTGAGGGGAAAAGAGCAAGATCACCTCACAAACGGAAGTCATTTTGTTAACTCGGAGGAGTGAGATGCGTGGTGCCGTAACACACACCGCGCAGTGCTAAGTGTATGAGACTGGGGGGAGGGGAGGTGGAGGAGAGCAAAAGCAAACTCACAGCTGCTGAAACCCGCTGTGCTGAGGGCTCGCAGTCCGTGAGGGAAGAGGTCACTTGTCCTCACCCAAGAGGACAAAACTCAACAACATTTTGATGGCGATGTCACCGTATCTCCTCAACACTTACTGAGAAATTTGGTGGCCAAAAAGACTGGCCAGGAACTTAACACTGTGTTGCAAAAATGGCCGAGTGACGACCTGCTCTGTGGCTACGTCCTTTTGGATACACAGATTTAAAAGTTGGCACTAGAAAGACCCTGAAACTTGAGACGCTACAAGAACAGCTCTAACACACACTGGCCATTTTTTGTTACTTATATTCCCAGGCTTTAGAGCTGTACTTTCCTCTGGCTGATCCTTCCATTGAGACACTCCTGAGATTTTTTTTTTTGAAACCCCCCCCTGCTAATTGTCACCACCCTGGCTATGACCGCTTACCTGTTTGGCGTGGAATGAAGCCCTTGGCCTTGTCCCTGCAGAGGAAAGAGAAGCACACTGCAGCCTGCCCGGGCCTTGGAAGACCTTGTTCATCCCGGCTACCACGGCTTATTTTAGGGCTTGACACTGCTCAGACCCACATCCCACCCTCCGACCTCTCTCCTCAAGAAAATAAATACGAATTTTGCTGATTTTGTTCTGGAAGCATGAGCCACATATTACAAGCATGCCGTTTTCTTTGGACTCTTAGTTGCCCTTATTATTATTATTATTTTAAACTTTTGCTTACATCTGCAAGAGGGGGAAGTAGGTTAGCTGAGCTGAAACAAATTTGAGCCAAACTCCTCCTGACAGTTAACCTGGTTGGAGTACAGTTGACTGCTTGTGTTTCCAGAAAAGCAGCTGAATGTCCCCTGTAGTTCCTTAACGCAATTACTTGATTAGATTGGGGCATTTCATCTCCTAACCACTACAGGAATAAGCAATATAGCTGTCGATAATTTCCAGCAGCGCTCCAGGCACCAAGTGTGCCCCCAGCCACCCCTTGGCTTGTTCATTAACAAGTTTCCGTTGTGGCATGAAAATCCACCTTCCTTCCCGAAGCCTAGCAGCCTTGAGGGATTTGCTACTGGGAAAGGGACCTTTTCCTTATCTGTCTTCAGATTGCTTCCTCACAAGACAGCACAACAATGAACCTCAACTTTCCATGGGAGTTGAAGCAGGTTCCATCCCGTGAGCCTTTTCTCCAGCCTCCACTGAGGTCTAAAGAGAGTGAAGATGACCCTTCCTTCGACCTTTCTGCACTTGCCCAGTGTTTCTGAGTAAACTAGCTTCTACATCGCTGTGTCTTCAGGAGGCAAATGAAATTGTTCCTATGTATTGCTGGCGAACCCTGACATCCCATTCACAGTGCCTCATGTAACCCCCACTGCCCCTTAGAACTGGACTCTCGGAAATCTTTGCAAGTGTGGGATCACCTGCAGATCTCCTTTAAGAACACAGTTGTAGGAGGGGAAGTAATTCCATCAGTGAAATGCATGGGACATGAGCGTTAGGCCCTCAGTTTGATGGCCAACACCTACATAGTGAGCTGATTGTATAGGGCCTGCTTGCAGTCCCAGCGCGGTAGAGACAGACAAACAGATCTCTGGGGACCAATGGCCAGCTAGCCTAGTTAACCAGAGAGTTCCAGGTCATAGAGAGACCTTGTCTCAAAAGTAAGGTGGAAAACTTGGGAAGAATGACTCCTGGGGTTAACCACAGTGGGGAGATGGGTTGGATGACCACATAAGACACTTGTGGGTCTCAGCTTGGAAGAAGCGAGGGTTTGTGGTCAACTTGGAAATATGTTTCATTAGCCTCTGGGCTGGGGCCTCTTTCTTCAGCTCATCTCTTCTGCTTCCTGCCCTTCTGCTACCTGTGTTAAAAGCTGGATCCAGTATGGGTCCTATGATGCATAAATTCTCAACCTCTGGGTCCTGACCCCTTTGGGGGTTGAATGACCCTTTCATGGGGGTCACATATCAGATATCCTACAAATCAGATATCTACAATATGATTTGTCACCATAGCAAAATTGCAGTTATTGAAGTAGCAATGAAATAATTTTATGGTTGGGGGTCACCACAATGTGAGAAACTGTGTTCAAGGGTCGCAGCATTAGGAAGGCTGGGAACCACTGCCCTAATGGATCAACAGCAAATGCCTGCTCCCCTAGACTGGAACCCGAAAGAGATCCACAGACAAAAGACTTCCCCTCCCACTTCTCTTCCTACCTGAGCCAAAGAAAGCTTTTTAACCCAGGAAACTGAATCCTATAAAAATCCATCTCTACTCAATTATGCCCGACTCATAAAGAAGAACAAAGTTTTCTTACAGGTTAAAATATCATCACTTAGGTGATATGTTTTGAGAGAGGAACTTGAGGATGCTGGCAGACAGTATGCCAAGTGGCCCATGCTAACTTGCTGTGTGTTTTACATCAGGACCCACAGACCAAAGTCCATGCCTGCCGGAGGGTTGGTCCTTGCTGAAAACACCAAGAGAGCCATCTCTGTGTCTAGTGTTATTCACTACCACAGGTGCTAGGCTGTGCACGCTTAAGTTCTGGTATTCAGGCTTTTCCTAGCAGGCTTTCCTCTTCCACTTCCTGCCTCTACCTGATCACTTCGTCTTATCAAGATTAACTTGAGCTTTTTCTGGAATGGGTTATATTTCCAATAGATCAAATCATATTCCGATGTGCACTAGTGAGCTGTGTGTCTGTCTGCCTTTCTTAGAGACCCACTCGTGGGTTTGTTCGGCTTTCCTGCCTCAGTTGTTAGAAGGTTCATTCAGACCCCAGAAGGAAATAACAGCTGAAATAAGTTCAACTTTTATGTATTTCACAGGGTGGAGTCAGGGAATACAAGACTAGTCCCCTAGCATGTCACCAACATGTCACCAGGGGTCTAGATGCCCCCTACCTTCCATTTGTATCATCCTAAGATTTATATTCACCAGGATCTTCCATGGGCCAAGATGGTGTCATGTCTGTGTAGCCAGGCTTGCCTGAAAGTGCCTTCCAGAACATAGTCACATGACTTCCTAGCAACAAGGAAAGATAGGAAATGGTATAAGCACACTGTTGTCCTCAACAAAATTGGCTCTGGTACTCTTTTTAATAAAGAAGGGGAAATACTGGACATTGGATATCACACAAAATTCATATAAATCAGCCACTCCTCAAATTCAGTGGATTGAATGAAATTCAGTTGAACAACATAATAAAGCTATAGGATGTCATTTCTTTTTTGTTTTGTTTTGTTTTTTGAGACAGGATTTCTCTGTGTAACAGCCCTAGCTGACCTGGAACTAGCTCTTGTAGACCAGGCTAGCCTTGAACTCACAGAGATCCTCCTGTCTTTGCCTCCTGAATGCTGGGACTAAAGGCATGTGCCACCACCACTCAGCAAGATGTCATTTGTAAATACCTGCATGAACAGTCTCATCACCCAAGTCCCCATTCAACGCCAAGTCACCCATTCAATCACCTGAGTCACCCATTCAACTCCAAGTTTCCCATCCAACCACTGAGTCACCCATCCAACCCTAAGTCACCCATCCAAGCCCAAGTCACCCATCCAAGCCCAAGTCACCCATTCAACCACAAGTCACCCATCCAACCTCAAGTCACCCATTCAACCACCCAAGTCATTCATTCAACCACAACTCACCCATTCAACCACCCAAGTCTCCCATTCAATCACCCGAGTCTCCCATTCAATCACCCGAGTTTCCCATTCAATCACCTGAGTCTCCCATTCAGCCACCCGAGTCTCCCATTCAACCACCCGAGTCTCCCATTCAACCACCTGAGTCTCCCATTCAACCACCCGAGTCTCCCATTCAATCATGCCTTCAGCCAGGCTTTGTGCCACTCAGCCTTTTCAGAGTGCCAGAGACAAGTGTCTTGTGACTTTGTGAGAACAAGCCCCAGGGAGAGAGGGATGTGCATGCCCTGTTTGGTAGAGAGACGCACAGGAAAGAGCCAGTAGGCCAGCCACAGCCTCCATAACTTGGCTCCGACTGTATGGCTTCTGGAGCCTCCGGACTGGAACTGCGGATAAAAGGCCAGCTTCATGGTTTGAGAAATGAAGTAATGGATGAGAAAGGCAGACAGTGTGTGTCCAAGACCTGCCAACTGCCAGACCCCAGTGTTCAGAAAACAGCAACTTCTCAGATAGGAAAAGGCCGGCCTTCGCCTTAGGACATATTCAACTCGGTTTCATTACATCTAAAATGAGAATATTATTTTTCACTTAACCACTATAATTTAATGAGACAGTTAATCAAGAGAACTGCAGAATTCATAAACTAACAATGCATCCACCCCTTCAGATCGTGTGAACTGGCTCTCAGATTCATATCAATCATCACTATGTATGAATAAGAAGCATGCTGGGCATGGGGATGCAGCCTTTACCTCCAGCACTCAGAGGTAAAAACAGGTGCATCTCTGTGAGTTTGAGGCTAAAGTGGTCTATATCTTGAAGACCTGGCCAGCCAGGGCAACATAGTGAGATCCTATCTCAAATAGATGATTGATAGATAGATAGATGGATGGATGGATAGATAGATAGATAGATAGATAGATAGATAGATAGATAGATAGATAGATAGATAGATGATAGATAGATAGATAGATAGATAGATAGATAGATAGATAGATAGATAGATATAAGTATCAAGCGACCCCAAATTGATATCCCAGAGACCCTGTATAGCAACAGGTCGAGTCTAACTTAAGAGCCCCCCTATTCACTGAAGTACAGTATAGCAGAAAAGATGCAATTCTATTCAGCTTCTCAAATATAAGCAACAGGACGACTTTGATGGAATATGTCCTTCTTCCTCTCGCTGCTTTTGGGAGTCTAACCGAAAAGCTTCAAAATATCTGGGCCCCTTCTGGGAACCATCTCCATTGGCAGAAGGATGGAGAATACCCCTGCAGGCACTGCCATGGAAGCCCATACCTTGCCACCTGGCTTCCAGGAGCTGTCACCAAATTGCTTGTCATGTCTTTCCTAATCAACGAGCCTCGTGATCAGCTCCTGGCGGTAAAGCATCATTGGCTCTGCAATCTTCCTGAATGCCGACAACCGACTTAGACTCAGAACTTGAATATCCTTCTTGGGGATTCTCTACGACTCTAGTGTCATACCTAGACCATGCTGGACACTGGAAATTAGGGTGGGAGACCTTGAGGGACTACTGCCTACCACAGGTAGTCTCTGAAATGTCACTAAGTCATCCTATCCTTACATGCATAATTAATTGCCACTTAAGTAGATCCTTACTAGGAATTGAAATATTTTTGTTTACATGCTATGACATGTAATAATGTAATTTATAATTTATATAATAAATCGTGTTGTTTCAGATTTGTGCAGAAAAAAACTTTCCAGTATTTCTTTGATACATTTTCATAATTTATATCTATTATTTACCTCACAATTTGGAAGAAAAATACTAGTTATGAATACTAAACAAAAAAATGAACATGGGTTATGAGTATTAAACAATCCTTGAAACATCGAGCTATAAGACCTGGAGCAATCATTTAATGTTGTGTTAGTCGGTCTGCTATGTAAGCTGAGAGGCCTAGACACAGAATAACAATGTCTGTTTAGCTCTGGGCAGTTTATAAGGCCCTATCACAATCATTTGATTCTGTTTGACAAAAGATCTTTAAGGCTCCATGATGGTACAAAATCCTATGATCCCATGATGTCAGTTCAACAGGAACTCTGAGATTCCAAGCCCAAGATGCCATGACTGCTGTCACCCACATCGGGGACACTAGCTCTACCCCACTGGATCTGGAGGGGCTGTAGAGTCCTGGAAGGGCAGCCTGGGGTCTTATTCATCTCTGTACCCTCAGGGCATAGCTCTTTGCTTGCCCGGAGAGTGATGGTTAATATTTGGTGTTAGTGGGCTAGACTCAGGAGGGAGGGAGATGTTCTCTTTGCTCTGCCAGGGCCCCGGTGATTTTGCTGCCTTTCCTCCTCGGTGGGCCTGTGCCATAGCAGAGGCATCTCCAGAGCTGGGGAGCAGGGGTTTCACCTTCCTGGTTTTGTTCTTTATTGCCAAGCAAGTGGCTACCTAGAGTCATGATGACATTTTCCAAAATGTTACCCAAACCAGTCCCCAGCGACAGCGTTTAACCTAACCATGTGGGATATTTTCCCACCTCTAAAGGTTACTTTTCTCCTCTCAGTATGGGGATTTGTGTTTTTCTTTTTTGTATGATCAATTGCTTTATTCAACGTTCACTTTATAGTTCAGCGCTTGGAGTTATTTAATCAACAGGGCAGAGGTTGGTGGTTTTCAACTGTCATTAGTGAAACCCCCACCCACCCACGGGACGCTGGGGATATTTAAACCAACTCCTGCATCTATATTGGTTGTTTAACAAGAACTTGTGAGTGTCCTTTAGCCCACTCCTTTTGGGGGACTTCATTGACTCTTCATACATGCGCTCTTCCCTGCATTCCAGCTCTGTCTTTGCACAGCCCAGTTCTTTTGGAGAGTAAGGGGCAGAAGCAGAACAAACATATTAATGTCTCCAATCAGGGAAGTCTTTCTTCCCTTCTCTTGCCTCAGCACCTTTGAGCAGGCTGCTAACAGTCCTCTGTGTCAGTCCTTCCAGCTGTCCCTCCGCGTCTGATCTGCTAGCCGGTCCTGGGTGCCCCTTGGCACTCTCCCGTGTTCTCCTGGCAGATGCCAGAACCACCCCGACTCTGCTGCAAGTCAGGACCCCATGTCATTTCAGCACTATAGGCTTACTGTCTTCTGGGAAATTCTTCTCTTACTGTTGGGAGCCTTCTCAAACTCCCTTTGTGGCTTTGAGAGGAGACCTTGGGGTGAACAAAATCACAGTCTCACTTGAGATAGAGCTGAGAAAGAAGGCCTCAGGCCCAGGCCTATGAAATCCAATTGATCCACATGTGTCTCTCTCTCATCTCTGTAGCTACTGTTGAACAGACGTTTATAGGCAGATATGTAATGTGCAAATATATCTCCACTCTAAAATACCAACCTTCATTTCAAAAGTGAAACCAGACAGGAAAGAAAAGGCTGGTTTCTTAGTCCTGGCCTAGGAGGGAGACGAGGCTGAGGGCAGAACCCGCAACTGTGGGAAACCCTGAGAAGAGATCCGGGAACTGCAGGTGGGCCCCACCTTGACCTGAGGTCATGCGTGCTCAGAACCCGGCTCAGTTCCCTGTGTGCATTTCCTCACAGCGCCGCAAAGACTTATTGGTGCATTAGTGGAGGACCGGGTCCTTGGAAACTTCTATAGAGACCTCAAAGCAGCATCCAAGGAGTGTGGGAGCCTGCAAGAGCGTGTTTGTGAACAGCAGTGGTGCTGGGAGGAGAATGCAGACTCTGAGGGATGAAAAAGTCATGCTATATTGCTTGCTATAGTGGATGCAGTACCGGTGAAGTTGGGATCCCACGTGGGGTACATTCAATGAACACAGCAGAGAGAAAAAAAGCACTAAAATTGTGTACATGTGTGTTTTATAAATTGTGATATATACATGTATATCACAGTACACACACACACACGTGTGTGTGTGTATATCACAGTTTATAAAAACAGATTTTCTTGCCGTGATGGGACTCCGCTCTCAGGAATCAAGTTTCTCCTCGACTCGTACTTACCCAGATGGCACTCAAGAATGTTCTATCATGTGTGTGAGCATGCAAGTGGATGGATGTCTTTCAAAGACACCCTATCTAGAAGCCCTACAAAACGTCATGAATTTGGGGCTGGAGAGATAATTCAGCAGTTAAGAGCATTTATTGTCCTTGCAGAGGACCCAGGTTCAGTTTCCAGCACCCACATGGTAGCTCACAACCATCTGTGACTCCAATTTTAGGGGGGTATGACATTCTTTTCTGAGCTCCATGGATACCAGGAACATGTGCAAGCAAGTTTATGCCCCTAAAATAACTAATATACTCAAAAAAATCTTAGAAAGACATACACTTGAGAAACATATTGGTAAACAGATACATGATTTTAAAATACACACAGTGATGTCAACGTTTCTGAGAGAAATGGTGGTCAAAAGAATCTGATGTCACCCTTCTCTACTTATATTTGTTAAAGAGCTCTCACAGAACCCACTTGGGGGAGCAAAGGGGCTAGAGTCTGGTTCTGTCAAATGCGAACACAGAACGAAGGTCCTGGTGAGTCATTTGGTAAGATGACACATACGGAACAAAGGAGATGATAAAGGATGTTAGCAGCCATCTAAGACACAGACATGCTGTCACAGATGGTCAGAGGGGAAAGAATTGCGGCAAAGGAGTGTCCTTAAATGACTGCTAGCTTGGCCAAGGTCACTGAGGACAGACCTAGGGGGCCCAGGTAGGGAAGTGTGTGCTTAAGTAGGAAGGGGGCGGGGCTCGCCTTCACTCTGAAGCTGAGATGGCGGACAGCCCCACCTGTACAGTCCTGTCGCTCATTAGAGCCTTTGGGATGAGCCACAGAGTACAGAGACAGCAGTGGGCATGGTGCAGACTCCCCTGATGCCAGCCCTGCCTGAGCAGCACCAGCCATCTCCCTGCCTCAGGAGCTCCTAAGCTCTCAGAAGCCACTTCCTCAGCTGAGTTGACAACCGTGTGTCACTGTGCCAATAGGAGATGCCACCCATCCTTTTTATCTGTAATGCACCAGTCAGGTGAAGGGGAAGAAAAAGCAAAGACTGTGTAATTTTCCAAACAAACATGAAAAAGGGAAGTAAGTCTGATGACGGAACTGGGAATTAAAGGGGGGACCAGGGCCAAGAAGGGTGAAGGAAGATGCCCCACGCAGCTGGAAGGACAAGACAGAAGGGACAAGAGGGAAATGGGGCATGTGACCTGAAGTCTACCAGCACAGCCATGGGACCTGAAGGACTGTGGTTTTCTGTATTAGGAAAGCAAAGGAAAAGCCTAAAGGCATGGTGCTGGGTGTCAGCATGCAGTGCAGTGTTGGGAAAGGGACTAATGTCACAGTGATACCCCCTTTTTTTCCGGAAAGTTTAGCCTGGTGAACTTGGAGCATGGGAAGGGAGTACAGTTATGGGGGACCCAGTCAGAGAGGCAATAGCTCAGTGGAAAGGGAGGGAGGTGGTGACCCAGGTGATGATGAGGACAGAAGGAACTTAACCAATAAACTAACTGAAAGGAAGAAGAGGGGCCAGACCCAAGGCAATAACCAAGGTGAGAAAGTCGCCAAGGAGAGGGAGTCTGGGCACTGCTGTGGAAACATCTTTTATTTATATTATTATTTATTTTATTTATATTATCAACATCATCATTTGACTATTTCATACATACCATGATCAAGGGGTATTTTACCACCAATGTCCTCACTTATTCTCCTCCGAACGCCCTCCCTGTCCTTATGAAACCCTTCTTAGTCTCTTTGAGCAGCAGTTTTCAACCTATGGATTGTGACCCCTTTGGGTTGAATGGCCTTTTCACATGGGTCATTTAAAGCCACCCTAAATATTAGATGCTTACAGATCCATAACAGCAGCAAAGTTACAGTTGTGAAATAGCAACAAAAACTATTTTATGGTTTATTTTATGGGACCAGCTCACTACAACATGAGGAACTGTATTAAAGGGTAGCAGCATTAGAAAAGTTGAAAACCACTGCCTTTGAGGCTTTCTCGATGGCCAAGCATAATTAAGAACTGAGTGTTCAGCTAGCAAAGAGGGACAGCAGGCTGGAATCCAAGGACGGGCCAGGTGTGGAGGAAGGGCAATGACAGTCACTTCACAGTACAATAACAGAAGCCCAAGGAACACGCAAGTTCTAACACTTGCAATAGTTGCAATCAAACAAATAACTAAATGAGCAAACATAATGAAGATTTTTTTCTTTAGAGAAAAGAGCAGAGATGGGAAGTGTCCTCAGACAGGGTGAAACCTTGGGTTCTGCCACATGAAGGGTGAACCAAGACCAAGAGTAGGCGCCGAGCCTGTCGCAGGGTTGTCTGGATGGGAAGAACTGACTAAGCAGCAGTTGGCGGTGGTGACATTTGAGAAAGACACTTCAGGAGAGCCGTGGGAGGGGAGTGGGGCCTGGGGATGGGCAGAGAGGATTTCGTGGTGAAAGGTGGGGGGCACTGTGGTAAGGACATGAGGCAGAGAAGTGCAAGAGGAGAAAGCATGCTTGAAGGAAGGAGAGGGCAAAGTTGGGAAGGTGGTTTCCATAACTGGGCAAGCACAAGCACATGACGGATGTCTAGGAGATGGTGGGGATCTTTCATTACTGAGAAGAAGAATCCAGGGTGTCTTTGGCTCTGTTTTATGTAGTTGGAATATTCCGGTTCATCTGAAATTTTACATATGATCATATTCTACTCAGAAGCCATGAATAATTGATGAAGATCTACTATCTACTACCCCACTCCTGACACACAGTGGGTACTCACCAAATACTTCTTGGCTTCTGGACAAGTTGCCTGGCATGATATCCCTCTCGGCTTAATAGTACCCACCAACTTTGGGTGTCCAAAGATAATTGAGAAAAGAGTACAGGGACCAGAAGATGCAGCGCAGTCCTAACGTAACTATGGTTCCACTTTAGATAGTATGGAAGACGTTAGTAAGATGTGTGCTTGGGATGTCAGTCTTTCCCATGGCTGGGGACATTTGACACAGGACTCTTTCATGACCCTGGGTAGCAGAAGTGAACTCAGACCACAGTTAGTCCCTGTCACCAGGGGAAGCAATTCACTGAGGTGAGCTGTGTCACTAAGCTGTGGATTCCATAGCTTCTGTAGTCAATGCTTTGTCAACTGTGCAGTATTTTGAAGTTATATAACCCAAAGAATACATTAGAGTTGCACATTTATTTCCAGATGCTCACTGGTAACTGACAATGAAATGGCTCCCTTTACTCCATTCCTCCCTACATCACAAGATGATGTTGATGGGGTGTGACTCCAGACGCATCCCGTGGATGCAGCTGTCCCCAGCTCTGCCATTCACGCTAGCTAGAGAGGCCTCCAGACCTGGACGGAGGGAGGCGACAGCTTCTTATGCCACCAAAAGTTTTCATTTTTCCAGTACTGGGAATTGAACCAACGGTTCTGCACATGCTAGGTGAGCACTCTACCACAAAGCCATGGCCCCAGACCTGGAATGTGAGAGCCAGGCCTGCCACACAATCTTTGAGCCAGAAGAAGCGCTCTTAGCAGACTGATAAAGTAATACAGTATCTAGCCACAGACTTCCTGTGCCGGCTCGCTTAGGCACACAGATGTTAGCCACTAGGGAACAGTGGGTGTCCTCTCTGCCTTCTTCTCAGAGGACCACGTGATCTAAACCAGTTTTCTCTGATTCGGCATCATTTTGAATTATTGTTCAGTAAGGGTAAAAGCTCACAGAATAGCAAAGTCAGTTATAATAGTGAGGAGATGACTCGGTCAGCAAAGTGATTGTTATGCAAGCATGGAGACCTGAGGTCAGATTCCCAGCACCCACGTAAACACAGGCGTGGGAGCAAGCATCGTCTGTCATCCTAGCCGGGAAGGCACGGGCGCGCAGATCTCTGGAGCTCACTGACCACCCAGTCTAACTGAATTACTGAGCTCTTGGTTCAAGGAGAGACCCTGTCTCAACAGACAGAGGTGAAGAGAGACAGCGGAAGACATCTGATGTCCACCTCTGGCTCCCTCTGCATCCAAATGCTCTTGTACACTCACCCTCCCTACCCCCACACACATGCAAGCGCATGGGCTTATTCCTGCAGTTTTTCCCTTCATTGTACACGGTTAGCACATAACAGAGGAAGAAAAAATTTGAGGGAAGACAAAGGTGATATCTAGCAAATGTTTTGTTTAGACAAATTCCTCCCATAGCTGCCACCACCCCGTCACTGTCAGGTGACTACAAAGCAAAAACATGTAGTCTAATCATATTTATACAATGGTCTTGGTAAAGTTCCTGGCTTTATAGACCCTTTTGGTGATGTCCAGGTAAACTGACACACAACCTTTATTTAGGCACAATAGAGCAAGCGCCAAGATCCCAAAGATACACTTTCGCAAACCCCCATCTTCACAGGGTGAGAAATGCTGACGTAAGTAATGTGGACAGCCATCTGGTCTCCTGGAGCCAATACCAAGGCCACTGTCTTTCTGTAATGTCTCTCTCTCTCTCTGGTTTTACATGGAATGGCTTGTGATGAGTTAGACCCCCTGTCTTTCTTCAGGGTAACAACTGGAAAACTGGAAATCCATGTGAGGTACTGCGCCAAGCAGATTGTAAAGATGTTTCTTTCTTTCTTTTTTTCCTTTCTTCCTTAAGCTTTAAGAATCCTGGCTTCAGTTCCCGTGTGCTGGAGTAGACCTCAGGTCCACGGTGTGGTTCTTGTTGGCGGCTGGCTGGGGTGCATCTGGGGAGGCAACATCTGGTAAATACAGCAAAGAAACCAAGGGGGAAATACTCCTTAAAACAGATCCATTTCTGTTTTTAGTTCCTGGGCACTTCTTTGTATTTTTCCACACAGTGTGAAAAAAAAAAAAAAAAAACACAATAAACCATGGTCATAAACCGAGAACAGTGGAGCAGGCAGGGTGAGATTTCATTTATATTCCCTAAAACATTTGTGGTTGTTTTCTTCAGAAATGGACCTTGGTGACATGACTGATTGTTCCCTATGGACCTTTTCCATTTGCGCTTTCCATATATTCCAGTTACTTGGAGATGTACAGCGTGCTGATACAGGCAGAGGGTTGTGCACGACAAGCCAGAATGACTCTCAGGCTGCTCAGTAGGCCTGCAGGGAGGCCATGCTAATGACTCCATGGAACTTCTGGCTTTACACTCACTGGGGATGTCGGCTATGAGAGGCAAGGGACCAAACTCACTTCAGCCCTGACCCAGGGCTTCAGCCCACATACAGGCTCGCATTAGAGACACGAGGCTGTGCTGTTGCTGAATACCATGCCCTGGTTCTGAAGCCAGTGGGGCTTGCTGTGGAATGCACACGGACTTGTACAACAGAGGGCATCTGCCGTTTTCTCCATACTAGGGAGTCCATTAATCCTGCTAATTGTCCTCACTACTCTGTCTTAAAAATCCCTGTTTGCCTTCCCCTGTGGATGCAAAGGAGCTCTCATCTTCAATTTGTGTCCGAGCCTGGCATTTGATGCCATTTATGTTCATCAGACTAATGGAGCAGTCAATTAAGCCCAATCCAGACTAGCTCTTAGCAGTAATGGACACCTGGACCTGAGCTTGGCGCAGCGTGGAGGAAGGTGTGTGCTCCTGGAAGCAGCTGCCGAGTGACTGTTCGGCGACTGTGAAACCTGCCTTGAGGACCAATTCAGTGAACATATTGGTGCGACTGCATGCACACAGTCTTACCAGGCTGAGTCATCAATGGGCAGATAAATGTATAGATTACTTATATGTGAGCGTATTAGCACAAGACCAGAGATCCAGAGTGATTCTGTAGAACACTGAATATGAATAATGTATGGAAGATCAGCAGAGCTAACAACGGAATGTATACTGGAGTCTGTTCTCAGTTCTTTTCCTATAAATGTAGAAGTTCACCCCTGGCAGGGTAGGGGCCTCAGGAAATGATTTCAAAGCACCCCTTACTGAAATATCTCTACCATTTGAATCTTACTACCTCTTCCCTGGATTCAATGCAGGTGGCCAGAGAGTCTCCTCTAGTTTGCAGCAGCCAAAGCTGCTTCCTCCATGACCACCACCTCTTCCTCCTCCTTCTCCTCCTCTTCCTCCTCCTCCTCCTCTTCCTCCTCCTCCTCTTCCTCCTCCTCCTCTTCCTCCTCCTCATCTTCCTCCTCCTCCTCCTTGGGGATTCACACCATATTTTTCATGGTTCAGAATGCCCTCCAAAAGGAAACCAACAGTCTAAGGAATTTTCTGCATTGCCGAGATGAAGAACGCTTGCACGCTGTAACTCGCTGCTGCATGTGGTTCTCATTAAATAATCCTCTAGACTTTAAAAAAGAGACAGAAAAGAGCCCATCATCTATAGCTAAACATCAAACAATCAAACTATTTTTAGCCTTGCGTACTACTAAGAAATTAGATTCCGCACATTCAACTTCAGTTATCTGAATTTAGGAAAACGACCTCGATAAAGAATATAGGTAGACAGAACCAAACATGTCCTGCCGAGTGTATGGGCTGGCATTCGAGAGGGCTCTTTGGTAAGAGTTTCCTTACAGGAGATAGCAAGATGCATGGAAGACTGTCTGGCAGGCGACACTAGGAATCACGAGAGTTGTGCTTCCTTTGACCTCTGGGCAGGCCTTTGTGCCCCACGGTCAGACTCGTGTTCAGGAGCATTAAACCTTACAGAAGAGGAGGGGATAGTCATAGGTGTCAGCAGCCTGGCTTTGTTCTGTCTTGTGCTGTGGAGTAAACTCTAAAGAGGTGCCATAGGGGCAGAGGAGCTGAAACTTTAGGAGGAAAGGAAAAACTCACTTCAGACTGATGTCTTCGATGTCGCCTTCAACAATAGAAATCTCCTTCCGCAGGTGCCTGCCAAGGGCAGCCTCGCCTTCAGTTTCAACTGTGTTCCTTTTCGTCTCCTCCTCTTACCTTAGAAAAGGGAGAGGTGGAGGCAGAAACGGCGAACTGCGTAGCACAGCTGAATGAGAACACGAGGCTACTAGATGACCCAGTTCACAGACATTTTTACACGGCTTCGGCATGGCTGTGTGAAGACAGATGTAGGCAAGGTGGGAACTCAAGAGCCAAGAGGAAATTGCCCCAAGCCTCAAAGCCAAGAGGAAAAGATAGTACCAAGAGGGTTCAACCTGTGACAGGGGCCTACACGACCACATAACTAAGACTAGAGAAAATGTGACCCTTTGACTAGGCGATCAAAAGGCAGGGACTTAAGAACTATTCCTGCCTCTTTGGTGCAGTAGTGCCCATAATCCTCATGTGGTGGAAAGAGCAGGTATTTCCAGTTCTCTGTGCTGATGTTTTAATAGTATCAGGTCATCGCTCCCATGGAGGCAAATATGGACTAAATTTATTTAATTTTAAGTTGAAAAGGGAAAATCTCTCTTGGAAAAACCAGAAACACAAATTAAAGGGTTCTGAGTCCAGTGGAAAGACACCTACTAATTATCACTCTTTAAAGCTCCTGAAAACCACTCTGCCTCCTTATGAAAACTGAGGTAGACCAGATAGATCTTCAACTCACTCTTTGCAGGAGCAGAACTGTTCAAGGCTTGGTGGGGTAACTCACAGTGAGATCTCTGAAAAGCATGCAAGCTTTATGCCCCCAGAACAAAAGACCTGGAGTCTTCTCCCCCGACTCTGATTTAGGACTTAGAGATACATTCAAGCATTCAATGCAAACTCTTCATAATCTGTATCTTAAAGTTACCGAATGTGTGCATTTATCGTCCTTGCACGTACAAGAATATGGACACTGTCCTATCAAAGAAACTGACTTTTAAACTCACGAGGATAATTATTCTTCCTTGTACCACTTACTCTTCTCTGTGTATTTATGACTTGGCTTGAGAAATTCTAGATTTTGATGAAGAATGTAAAACATATTTAACTGGGACACTAAAGAGCTAATGAATGCTTACCACTTGGTAGACCACAGGCAATCCTTTACTGATGGTCCAAGAATTCTGGGCTGGTACTTATGTAGAAGCTGCCATTATTAATTTGCCTCATAAATCATTACTGCTTCTACAATCTATTGACAGCTCCCCTTCCACAAGGTTCTCAATAGCCACCTTCGGGCATCCTTTCCCAACTCAACCGCCCATCCCCTGGACATGCAGAGCAGAAACATTAAGCATTAACCATATGCCAGAGGAAGCTAACACTACTTTTTTTATTTTTTTTATTTTTTTTTTTTTGGGGCACTGTAAAGAATCCAGAAAAGTTAATGAGATTTGATGCTTTGGTCTCCTCATTGGTGTTGATTTCCCTTTAAACTCAAAACAAAAGCAAAGATTAAAGAGAGAAGCGTGGCTTGGCTAAGTTGCACAATTGCTGAGCTAATCTGAAAGCTCATTTCTGGGAGGAAGAAATAAAATCAAATAAAACCTGGAGACAGAGCGATCCAAAGATCCAGAGTTTCCCAAAACACCCATGTAGAATTTGTTTCAGGTCTAGTATCCATGTGCCGCGTAGCTCTGCTTCAAAATGCTGGTGTCTTTGCAGATGTGTTCAGACCCTCTGCCAAAGATGCTAAACCCCATCATCCAGTCCTCTTACGGTTAAGAGTCCTTGGTGCCATCGTAACAAAGCTGAACTCTGGGGTCCAGATGCAGGTGCTTTAGGTGCTTAGGGTGGAGAGAGGAGTCTTGCATGTCTTTTCTGCTCCAACGTGGCAGCTGTACTTTAGTTTGGTGAGCTACACTGTTTTATGCATTTTCTGCTGCGGAAGGGGAATCCTTGTTACATGCATCACAGCAGGCAAGACGATCTTTACCAATAGGAAGCATTCAATGCCTGATTCAGCTGTAGATAAAGCCATTGATGAACAATTTAAAATCAAATTGATGCTCTGTCTACAGCAGGAGGATAATATTTGGTCATCAATTGCTCATCTACACAGCTTCGAAAGCAACCAGGTACACCCACTGAACCCAGCTAAATGATGTTATCTCGTTTAAGTATTTGTTCTATTACTATTTCTATTATTATTTTCCTATCATTATTGGGATAATGGGAAACCCTACCATGGGGTCTGTCAGGGTTCCCTCAATAGGTCAAGTCGTCATTTACTTTTCTATCTAAAGCATCAAATGCCCATGAATCAGTCTTCTGGATGACTTATAAAGTTCATATGCAAAACTTACATAAAGATCATATGTAAAGCATAGAATGTGTTTTCATAGGGAACAAATCCATTAAAAAGAAATGAGAATGCCTCTGGCCCATGGGGACCATAAGGCTTCTTTGGAACCATCATTTTTGCCAGATAAGCAACACGGCCCGCATCATGCTTCCCGAGGTGCTCAGCTGCCTCTCTCATTAAAGGTTATCACCAGAAGACTTTTCCTTCTGGCACTCCATGGGCAAAGACATGGTGAGATGTTATTATTAAATGCTAATATCGCGTGTGTATGCCAAAAAAAAAGTGTTGAGAGGAAAGAGGGCAGCCTTTGCTTTAGAGGTTTTAATGAAGGGCTAAGTTCCCAGCCTTACTTTTAAACAATGTCTGTTCAGCATTTTGACAGATGTGGTATTTGGCAGGTCAGAAGGATGCCTGCATATAGGAAAGCATTCATTTCCCAGAATCAAAAGAAAAGGAGAGAGAATGTGAAGCAGAGAGAAAATTAAGAGGAGATATAAACAAAACTGGTCTCATTGGAGCCTGAGCGAGATGTCAGGCTAAGAGAACTCAAGCTTAAGAGAGAAAAAAAACTGATCCCAGCTTTTCCTTCTAATGAGAACTAATTTAGCCCTAAATTAGAAACAGGAATAGTTGAGATAAATATTAAGTTCTGAAAGAGGATTTGCTGACTTTCTGTTTAGACAGAGATGAAAAAGAGACTAGGGTTTACTGCCTTAGAAACACACACAATTGACGTGAGACTATTCCAAAATAGTCTCATACTAGGTCTCTTCCTTGAAGTCCAAAGGGCTTTTCACTGTGGAGATCGTCTCTAAACCATGGTTTGTTAATTGATCCTATTCATCAAAATGTAGGCTTTGGAAGCTATGACTGTCCCAAAATGCACGGGCTATGCATCTCTGGTGTGCAGGGTGCCTGCAGGCCAGGACTCTCGGCAGCTCATGTTTGCAGATGTGGATCTTTGGGAAAGGCAGGTAGAAGAGGCCTGAGTCTAACCCATAATTTCTCTGAGGCGTGGGGACCTTGGTCAAGTCCATGAGCCAAACAGAACAGAATGCAACTCTGAGGAAAGGCAGGAAGTAAATTCTCAGCTAGCATTTTTATGGAAAAATAAGAAAGGAATGGAAAGTGGGGTGACTGTGCTAGCAAGGCCTTTTCTCTTCCTACTGCTCCTCCCTGTGTCCAGGGTGATGAGTTTTGTTTTGTTTTTTTTTTCTTTTTCAATACGCCTTTTTGTCACCTAACGTTCAAGCATGCCAAAAAAAAAAAAAAAAAAAAAAAAAAAAAAAGCCACACCAAGCCCATTTTTCCCAGATTTGTCAAATTGAAGAGAATTTTGCTTTCAATGTAAAGATAGGCTGATCTCAATGCTCCCTGAGGTGCACCCAGGGCGGTGAAATATGAAAACTGAAAAATGACAGAGAAATGAGTGGATTAAGTTGTTGCCATGATTTCAGAGACGTCCCCAGAGCCCATGGCCAACAGCAGAATTCCAATACAACAATGGATTATTGTACTCTTTTTTTTTTTTTTTTTTTTTTGGCCTGCAGCCACCATGTTACAATGGCACATTACCAGGTCCATCTGTGTTTTTAAAATATTACAGTAACAACAACAACAACAATACAACTAATTGTTTGAGCCTTAAGAGAAGACAGCATGAAAGAGAGAACGGTGCATTAGTCAGCCCACGAATAAATGATAACCTGGCCTTTGATTCAGTGGGTCTTTATTAGGTGACAAAGATTGGATCCATGTGTGTGTGATGCAGCGTGCCTCAGGCTAGGCCTCTGTCTGAGACCCGGCACGCCTAGGTCAGGACACAATAGGATCTTTTGTCTCGGCTCTAGACAGGAGGTTTTTAAATAAGAAAATAACAAGAGAATCCATTTGAGTCTTTAAATCAAATTTACCCTCTTATGCCCCAATAAATACCATAAATAGTCTGGGTGAGGAGGTCTTCTAAGCTGGCAAGCATTTATACAAAAATTCTGATGATGTTATATGCTCTGCTAAAACCCGAGAGCCTTAGATCTAGCCCCGACTCCGCTACCCACCTGACAGACATTAGTGAGTCCCATGCACCCCCAAAGCATTCACTCTGTCGGTATTTCTTGCTGCACTGAGATGTTTGTTGCTGTTGTTGTTTTGAAGAGTCCGGTGTTCAGACTGTTCCATCTCTGAGCCACGAGAGCATGCTTACGCCACACCTGGACAACTCACCTCTGTGGAGTTAGCAGCCTTCCAGCAGGAATTTCTTCCTGGGCTCGCGGGTCCTGTTTCCATTTAAATGTGAGAACATCTGTTGTGCAGGAGATGAGTTAGCTACCAAGCACTACTGTTAGATTTCTCGCCAGCGAGTCTCATTCCTTCATGTGGTTTCTGTTTGCTTCTTTAAACAGTTAATTATGTTTTATTCTTTCTTCTATAAAAGCTAAATTTAGCCAAGTTTTATACTAATTTAAAACATTTTCTGGAAATGACAGAGGGCTATTGTTTAAAGAGCAGCAGAGAGGCTGAGTTCTACATGGTTGTCTCACAGAAGCAGGGGCAGGAAAATGATCGGGGCAGCTTGTGGCTTCGAGTCTCAAATTTTATTTGATGTATGTGGACAAATAGCGATCAGGTCATAAATCAGTTTACACTGCTGCTCACACGTGTATCACGATCCAGAAGGCAGGAAGGGTCGTTTCCCAGATCTCTCTCCCGCCATGTTACTCTCTAAGTGTGCTTGGAAGTGTAGCTGCAAGCTGTACCTGAGGGTGAGCAACGGCTGTCATGGTGACCCGTGGCTAGAGCACACCTTGCCGTTTATGGGGGTGTCCCTCGTCTTTCCCTTCTGAGTTTCATTCAAAGCACTAACACACCGATAGGACACTGTGGCTCCCCTGGGCACATCCTGTTTCACAATCCCCATCTAATAACGACTTTACCCGGGAGGAGGACCTTTGACAACATCCGGAGACAATTTTGGATGTGGCACCAGAAGCACTGAGAAGAAAGTAAGGAGCCATGTGTTCAAGCTACGAGATGATTACATAGCAGATGTAGGGTGTGTGTGTGTGTGTGTGTACATACACATGTGCCTTCTGAGTACAGAGACCAGAAGACACCTTCAAGTCTCATTCCTCAGGCACCATCCACCTTGTTTTTCATTGTCCTGGCTTTCACCCATTACACTAAGCTATCTGGTTCCCAAGCCCCAGAAGTCTGTCTGCCTCTGCCTCCTCAGTACTGAGATCACAAGTTTACAGCTCATGCCGTGCATTTTCCATGTGTTCTGGGGTTTACACACGCCATGCATTTTTCCATGTGTCCTGGGGCTTACACCACACAACATGCGTTTTCCATGGGTTCTGGGACTTACAGCACACACCATGTGTTTTCCATGAGTTCCAGGGCTAACAGAACATGCCATGTATTTTCCATGAGTTCTGGGGCTTACACCACATACCATGCATTTTCCGTGGGTTCTGGGGCTTACACCATACAACATGCATTCTCCATGGGTCCTGGGGCTTAAAGCACATGACATGGGCTTTCCATGTGTTCTGGGAATTGAACTCTGGTTGTGATACTTGCAATGCAAGGACTTTACAAACTGAGCTATCTATTCCCTTGCCCCCAACAGTACATTTTAAATCCAGATATTTGCCCTACCCCACCCAAGTTATGAATCGCCAAAAGTCTGACATAGAAAATCCTGGCAGGAAAGGACATCCCCCAGCTGCAACTTCCATTGCTTGACTCTTTGATGGTCTTCAAGAGAGCATTCAGTGGAACCAGCATGTGGGCAGCACGTTCCTTTCATTAGAGAAGCACACTTTGGTTTCCTCTCTAATCCTCTTTATTAACTTCATTCTTTTTTAATGTCATTGGCCTAAGAATTTATTAACTGTAAAAGAGATCATATTTTGAACAGCAGATTTAGAATGAAGGCAGAATGAAAAGTAGGAGGAATTCTGTAGTGGGTAATAACAGAGTGAACACAGCAAAGTTCAACAAAATAAAGAGAGACGTGAAATGACAGACCCGCTTGCTGTTTCCTGACAGGCAGCAGAAAATCTCCTACCTGAGAGGCTCGGTGGGCCCACTCATCCATCTGTCCACTCTCACCCCAAACCTCAGAACTGTCTCCATCTCTAAATGACACCTCGCAACCTCCTTCCTTCAAAGATAGTTAAAGTCCATCAGAGCTTTGTCTCCGTGAGTCCATCACAGCCAAACTTGTGAGACCAGGGCCACAGATGACCCCATGAGTTCAATGTCAGCTTCTCTGGTATGACTTTTCTGCCATGCAAAGCCTGTGTAATCATTTCTTAGAGCCCTCAGTTCACCAGGCATCTCCAGAAACAGGTTTCTCATCACTAATCAAGATCCTGCAGGTTGCATCAACGCCTTGGGTGGCAGGCTGTGCATGGCATGAACATCAAAGCCAAACCTAACTGAGAGATTCTGGTCCCCTTGGCTAAACAGTTTCTGTTGGCCAATTGGACATTCTATTGGGCATATATGAATTAAAGAGGTAGATTTTCTCAACACATTTTCTAAGGCGCATTCTTTGCACTCCAGGGGCTTAGAATCTAGTAAAATGTTCAAAAATGTGTCCTGCCCAAGATGAATGGAGAGCAGAGCTTATAACCGAAGATCCCATGCTAATGACGTGTTCAAGTGGGATGGCAGAGGGAATGTTTCAAGAAAGGAAAGACCCATTAAGAGGGCCATGGCTGAGTTAGCCATGACTTGCTACAAACCCACTTTTGAGCACTTGACATAGTAAGACATATTCTAAAAAGCTGTACGAATCTAATGTTTCCTAGAAAAAGGATTTCTGAACCCCCCATCTCCTGTTTGTCAAGAATTAAAAATTCACTTGGTAGGACAACCTCTCCCTGTAGACTGCTATTCAGCACCCGCAGATAGTCAGTAAGTAAGGCCAACACCTCTGCATCCTGCCCAGGAGACCCATTGGTACTTCTGGGTCCTCACTTCATAAAAGATGTCTTTAACATACATTGACAATACCAGTTTAGCTCCATGACAGTGGCACTGTCCCACTGCTGGGACCACCAGAACCAGAACCAGTAGGAACTCTACAACACTGAGCCAGAGCAACTGGCGATGATGCACGAATTAGTCTGTTAGACCAGGAAGTTCACTTCTGTGGACTACACGCCCAGCCCAACCAAAGACTAAAGCAAGACAGGGTTTCAGCGAAGACTGTTCTCCATTGAAAGGAAGAGCATGGGTCTTAGAGTGTTTTTCTACTTGTAACTCGATATACAGGGAACACAGTAAGAAACAGTATTCCTTTTCTAGTAATGAATCTTAATGGCTGCAACTTACTAGAAGCCATAACACACACACAAACACACACACACACGGGACGGGGAGAGAGAGAAAACACAATCAAAACTTGGTTAAGGGTTGACAGTAACCCATCACTCATAACGTGCCAGATGCTGTGTTGACCTAGATATTAGAAACTAGGAGTCAGAGAAAATAAAATGCAAATGACTTCCGAACGCCGCATCCTAGCTCTAGGTGCACTTTGACCCCATTGTGTTGATGTTCAGACACACCGGCTTCTACTATCAAGGCTGAGGGTGGTATATAACAAACACAGCTCACAGCTCACAGCACACAGGAAAGGGCAGCTCTGTAGAAGGCACTGAGGGCTGGAAAGAACTGTTGAGGACCCAATAACTGTCACAGATGCTCCCAACCACACATTTCCAGATAGGTAGTCACACCTGTTCTTTACGACCGGCTTCTTCTTCAAGTTCAGAGTCTTGCAGGGCTGGAAGCAGGAATGGGAGGCACAGGTGAGACAAACAGAATGGATGCCGTAGTTTGGATCTGGAAGATGCATGTGGCTTTGTCCCTGGCAGGGTGCTAGTGCGGACTGTGAACCCTTTAAGAGGTCAGGGTCTGGTGGGAAGTTTTAGGGTATCTTCAGAGGAGACTGGAGTGCCCTGGTCTGTTCCTCTTGGATACCAGGCTTTCTCTGCTGCATACCTCTGCCATCATAAACACTCTCATCACGGACTCAGGACCAACAGGGCAACTGACCAAGGGCTGAAACCTCTCAAACTGGGAACCGAAATAGACCTTTTCTCTTCTGAAGCTGGTTGGCCAAGATATTTGTTACTACAGTGATGGGAAAGGAGTAAGGAAAATACAAGGAGTGAGGAAGGGTCCCCTGGGCATAATCAGCTAACATAACATGGCAGCAGGGTATATATGTGTTGTTTAAGTACTCTAACAGCACTTCAAGGCAGAGTGGAGGAATCAGACAGGGATAAACTTTGTAGGGGGAAGAACTTGACATTGAATCCCAGCTCTGCTACTTAAGTTAGGAGCCATTTCTGCAAACTTTCACTTCAGATCAGGTCTTGGTGGGATATAACTTAAAAGATCTATGGAGATTGATTGGCACCTTGTTTTCCAAGTATCACCACCAAGGAGAGCTCTCAATAAATGTCATTGTTCTGCTTGGGGAGAGACTGCTGGAAGGGTTTCTAAATCTCATGTATGGAAAGTTGCGGCCATGAAGTCATGGCTCTGGGGAGAAAACCCTCAAGCCAACAAATGTCAGATATTGTGTTTGCAGAAGGCCAGAGAGCTCCCTTGGCAGTGGACAGCATCCCAGAGGCTGTGTCAACACCCAAGCTCATGTCTACACAAAACCCGTCCACTTATCATTCCAAACAACTCTTTTCCTCACGTTCATAAAGTATTCATTTGGATCATATCACTCATTAAATATCATCATAATGTCTGTGGTGTAATCGTCAGTTTATCGAGAGACAGATGGAAAAAGTAGGGTCATAAGCGGATACCGGTCTACTGATATAATTCAACCCCCCTCACACCCTCTCAGCCACGTCAGAGCCTCACGGCCCTTACCACCTCCTAGGCAGTGCCTGTAGCCCTACATCTGCCTTCGTTTTGGTTGAATCTCCTGGTAGCTTTCACAAACACAGCCAGCTGGTTTCCTGTGGGTTGAATCTATTGGCATTACTGGCATGTTTACATCTAGTCTGGGATGCCCCACTGTTCAAATGATTCAATAAAAATGTTCCAAGGTCTCTTTCAAAGTGAATTTAACCATCTTGTGTTTTCCTACCTCTTACTGTCCCTCTGCATGTTTAGGTGTTTATTCTAAAATTTGGGCTATTATGTATACAACCCTATCTTCCTTACATGCCTACTGCATGCATGAATAGTTGGTCAGACCTCTCCTTTCTGCTCTGCTAATTCCAGGTCTTAGAGTCTTCTCCTCAGACAGTACCAATCACTCAGAGGTGCGGCTCCAGATGAACCAACCTTATTGGCTGTCCCACCTCCAGGTGTCTTGTCAGGAAAAAAATAGTCAGCATCTAACTTGGCTCTAGACTATCTGTTTACTATTAAGCTTAAGAGGGAAAAAAGACTTGTTGATTAACTCATCTTCAAATGGAAACATTCCTCAACAAACCTAGACGCTGCCTTCCAGACACTCAGGAAAATAATAATATTACTAAAGAACTTTTGAAAGGTGTGAGTCACCTCTCGGCACAGGCGTGTAAAGATGACAGCTCCAGACTTCCTGCTATGTATTCCCCAGGGTTCCGGACCCCAAGAACCACATGAGACCACTGAAAGGTAAACTAAATAACCCCCTACTCTACACACCCCACCTGACTCCAGTTCCAGGGTCACGTAGATGACAGTGATGGGGCTGTTCTCCCCATTTCTATCCAGCTTTCTCATGGGCACTGAGCCTGCTCAGTGAGCTGCTAGATTGGGGATTGTGCCTTGCATTGTAGATTGATCCAGGGAACTTCAGGAATGGGGTTGGTGGCAGGACTGTCCTCAAAATCAAGAAGCTGAATGCGACCTTGGAATTGTACAAGTACTTTTAAATAGAGTTCAGCTGTGCCCTTCTCTCCTCAAGGCAATGTGCCAAGCAATTGGATCACAAACAGATAACATTGATAATTATTTATTCTTAAAGGATGTATCATTTAACCCTTAAACAGGAAAGAATTGAGTCTTATGCTTGCTCAGGGGCTTTCACAATGATTAACTGTGAAGTTTCAGAATTTCTCAGGGTGACAACATTTCAAATATGTAGGTGTCATCTCTCAGAACTCCGAAGAACACACAAGGGTGTGTGTGTGTGTGTGTGTGTGTGTGTTTGGTGAAGGCCTGAGAACATGGCAATAGGAGAGGCTTTGATAAAGAATAATAAAATAGAATTTTCCTGAGATCTCTGAAAGAATTGTCATTTTGTGCCTCATTTTCCTGAATTGGATCATCTACAGAATACATTTTTAGAAATGTGTTTTGTTTTTTAACTATATGTGTGTATGTGGGTAGGGAGTGTGTGCAAATGAATGCGGGTGTCTGTGGAGGCTGGAGGTGCTGGCTCCCCAGGAGCAGGAGAGCAGAGTGGTGTGAGCTGCCCATGGACATGCTGCCAGCCAAACTCAGATCCTGGGCACAAGGATCTTAACTGCTGAGTCATCTCTCCTGTATACCTGCTAAGTCGTCAAATCTCCTGTCCTGAGAATACTTTTCAGTATTTTTTACTGACTAGTATATTAGCAAAACCTTGCCATTCTGTCCACTAGTGGTCACAGAGTTCATGAAACATGTATTTCTCGAAGAATTGATCTGGGCTCCTTGAGCACCGTAAAACTCTATTGCAAAGTCCATTAAATGTCAAGAACCTGAGTGTCATTCCTGGGCAAGGAGTAGAGAGAAGGGACTCCCTTTCACTTTGTTCTGTACTCGCTACCCCCAAGATGTTTCTGGAGACATCCCTTCTGTAAGTCCAAATGGACTCTAAGCAGTGGGGTGAAGCTGTTCCCAGGAAAGCACTGGGCCCGGTTCCGGGTCTTCCTGAATGAGTCAACCTGTGGTGTTGCTAGCGCACATTTTACAAAGAGACCCCTAAAGAAATGTGTTGCGGTGGACCATCTTCTGAGAGCCTAAAACATAGCTCTGAACCTTGTCCTTTGCTAAGTTTAAGGGGAAGCCCGCCTCTCACCTTTTGCTTTTGGATAGCACATTTCTCCCGAAGGATTTCCAGCTGGGATGGGGAGCCTGTCTAGACGCTTCTTACGGACTCAAGGATGTAAGGCAAAGGGCAGCGTTCTAAAGAAGGCTGTTTACATGAGATCCCAACAAGATCTAAACAAAGAAATGCCAGGCTCTGGGGTCCTTTTTGATCCCTAATCTTATCAAAGTTCTGTCTGTCCCTGTAGCTGACTCGGCCACAAGATAGAAGTGGTCACCATTGGAAAAGCATTAGGGCCATCTTCCCCTGGGGCTCTAGACGAGACACTACTCTCCTGACGTCAATGTCAGACTCATTAATCCAGGGTCAGGCTGTGGCCAGAGCATCTTACATAAGTTAATTTAACTTTATCCTTTCAGAGATGAGTGACAGGTTAAAAGAGCAAGGACATTTTACTTGAATTTTTATTGGCAGTGCGGTCATTTGATGTTTATTGAAACCATGTTAAAAATCTAGAACTCTGGACCCAGGCAACACAACAGACGTTTCTATAGTGAGGGGTCCATTTTGACTGGTGCAGTCCTTTATGGCAGCCACCGTCTACATCCTGCTGTTGAGTGACACATAAATTAGTCTGAGTCACACAGAGCTGGTGCTGTCTCTAGGCCATGTCACTCTGCAGTACCGAGTGTTTGCAAACAAGCTTGCGTGGTTGACTTTTCTTGAAGAATATGCTTTGATACCAAGGGCTAAGTTCTAGCCCCAGAAATATCTCGGACGTGATATTTTAAAGAAGGCTTCAGGTCATTTGTCTGGGTTCCTTCTCCTATTGTTGTGATTTAAAAAACAAAACAAAACTAACAAACGCAGCATAAGGGGGAAATTTACATTTTGGGATTCAGTCCATCAGGACACAAAGTCCTGGCTGCAGAAGCTGGATGGAGGCATCTGGTCACACTGGGTTCACAGCTGAGCAGCAGGGAGATCTGAATCCCCACCCTCAGCTGCCTTCTCCCCTGTGTTCAGCACAGGACTCACGACTAGGAAATGCTGTTGCCTACTTTAGGGCGGATCATCCCATTTTAAGAGTAATCCTTCCGAGATGGGTCCAAATCTCATCTCTCTGGAATTCTAGATCTTGTCAAATTGACAGTCAGCATCAGCCATCATGTCATCATCCTGACAGCTGTTTGTTCTAGAAAAGTCTTTGGGATCAGCTGGCTAGTCCATCTATTGGCCCAGAGATTAGAGTCCCTGAAGATCCTCTGTGCAGCTCACATTTTGTGTCTCTGAAACATGCTCTTTTTAGAAAACATGTCTGAAGGAGCTAGCCTGTGACAAGTACTGTCTGAAGGAGCTAGCCTGTGACAGGTACTGTATTTAGTTGGTTCTAACACTTATTGTCATCTTTTTACTGTGCTTTTGAAAATGGCTGTCAATGTCAAGTAATCGATAGACTCAAGCAGAGAGAACCTTGTGAATTCGGGGTCTGAGTATATGTGTACAAGTCATCTGTAGTCAAAAGAAAAGCCACAGGAGCAAGGAGCTCCTCCCTGAGCTGCACCCACACAAAGCACAAAGGAGAAAAGCTGTCTTTAGCCTGGGGCCCTTGCCTGTCTCTCTCTCTTTCATACATAGACACACACACACACATACATTCTCTCTCCCTCTCTCTCTCTCTCTCTCTCTCTCTCTCTCTCTCTCTCTCTCCTCTCTCTCTCTCTCTCACACACACACACGCACACACATACATTCTCTCTCCTTCTCTCTCTCTCTCTCACACACGCACACACGCACACACATACACACACACACACACACAATGCAGAAGTCAAGGTCTCTGAAATGCTTGAATTCACACTTTTCTCTCACTTGACTCACTACAGCAAGGGAAAGACTTGCCCCTCTGGGGAGAAGTGCAGAGAGAGGAGCCACTCTGGACTTCCAGGCCTCCCCTTGCAGACAGCGTGGCTGCCTTCCCACTTTTCTCTGGAGTGGCTTTAAGGTCTGTGCAGGGTGCTGATGTCTTCGGGGAGCACCAGCCTTACCCGTCCGGTCAACAGTCTCATCTAAAAGCTTTGTATGAAGAAGGCTACACACATCTGATTCTTTATTGGAGAGAAGAAAACCCTGTCTTTGGCCCCAGTGCTCAGGCATTGTGTCCACTAGCAGAGACTGTCTCACACACCTTAACCTGATCTCTTCAAAACATTGACTAAAAAGCTTGCCTCTAGGAGAGGACCCAAGGAGCTTTAGGAAATTCCAGTTTGTGTTTGCTGTGGATTAAAAAGCTGACAGACTTAATCAATCAACCGTAAATATGGGATGTCTATCCATATTAAGCACCCAAGACATTTATTTGTCTTTTTTAGGAAAAAAAAAATCCCTCTCTCTGTGAAAGAATAGATGTTCTTTCTAACTACAGCAAAATGCTGATCAAAACTCCAAATTTTCCCCCTCTGGAGATGGCTTCCCCTGACATCTCAGTATGCTCTGCTCTTAATTGTGCTTCTAATGGCCATGGGGAGGACACCTTAAATGCTAGAGGACCACAGTGTTCCCATGGCCCAAAGAGATGGGCAGAAGACCCTGCAGTCTGGCAAGCACAGCTGATTCTACCCTGGTGAAAACATAGGCACAAGCCTCCTTCATGCACACACGCGCACACACACACACACACACACACACACACACACACACACCATGCTCCAATTCAACACTCAGTAAATACTTTTGCAGGCGCCTTTCTGGGCTGTGCTCTAACAATGCTAAAACACTCTTCATGCCTCTGAGGAACAGATAAATGATTGCAGTCTCATCTACTGGATTTTCTCAGGCTATGGCCAAGAAAGTACCATAAAGTAACCAGATTAAAACACCAGAAATGCCTTGTCTTGGTTCTCGGTTCCGGGGATTAAAAGTCTCCTTCTGAAGTGTGATCTGAGCCTCCGTCGGACTGGAGGATCATCCTTATCTTTCCCACCACTTGAGTTGTAACTGCGCCATCCCTGTCTGCTGATGACATCACGGGGCACGTTCACTGTAACACTGAGCAGTCCCATCACGGGGCAATAACAGGTCTGTGTAAATTCAGCCTTCAGATACACAATCCAAACCATCAGTGACAGGGAAATTCCTGTAGTTATTCCATGGGAATGAGCCGGCTTGGGAGCACTAAAGAGGCTAGGAAGTACATTGTGCCTCCATGAAGCTTGGGCCCTCCGTTCAGATGCTGACACACTGAGCCTTAAATCCTAATGAAATATGAGGAGCCAGGCTCTCTGGGAAGACATTAGGTGCTGAAAGGGAGTCCTCCTGAGTGGGATTAGCACCCTTCAAAGAGAGGACCCAGGACTTGCTTCTTCTCTCTCCATCTGAAGTGGCTACAGTGAGTCCTCGCCCAGCCAAGTGCCAGTACAAACAGGGAAGCAGAATCAAATCTGATGGCCCTTAGTGACATTTCAACTGTAGAACTGTGGCAAATAAATATTCTTAAAGTTATGAAAGTTACTCAGTATAGATAGCCTGGGCTAAGGCAGGAATGAAGAGGGATTCCTGCGGACGAGGGACAGTTGGGATTCTTGCCCAGTGAATAGGAACCTTTTTCATAGGACCTTCAACTCCCTGTCTTACCTCATGTCCCAGAAGTGCTCCAAGGTGTTCAGCCTCACAGGCTGTCTCCTCTCACCCTTCGGCTGCTGCCATTGCCCTCACGGATACCGACCGCTGCCCTGCAGCACTTAAGGAATGAGACTGTGCCTTTCTCTATTCTCAACCATTAGCACAGAGCCTAGTTCTTAACAACTAGTCACTGAAGATTCGCCAAAATGTAATTTATCTGAATTCTTATGGAAAGGAAATGAGGTGAGAGACCCAGCCAAGGCCTGGTAGAGGTTCAGAATCTAGAGATAGGTTTATGGCCAAACTCTTGTCAACTGTGGTGAGCTGCCACAGGGGAAGGGACCCAGCGTGCTGTGTAAGATCCCTGTTAAGTAAGGGCCCTGATTTGTAAGGTGGTGTTTATGCTACCAAACCACCTAAGAATCAACAACAAAGCCATTAGATCTGCAAAGAGAGCTATAGGGGGCACAATGGAGCCCCAAACACAGGCTCTACATCCAGGGAGTAGCACCTACAGAAAGTCTCAGGAAGAAAAAGACATTAGAATTTGAACAGGAGAAGCATGACTGGGCAGGGATATTGAAGATGAGAACTGGAGGCCAAGGATGGACCCAGGGACTATGCAAAGTAAATTCCAGACACAGATTGCCAATGGGGACAGGAGAAAGGTCCATAGGTGGTGCTGCGGTGAGGGAGAAGGACTGTGACTTCACTTTTGAGAATGAGTGAAAGAAATGTTCACTGGGGTGCACAGAGGGGGATGCATGGGAGCAGAGGAGGAGCACGGGGGCAGAGGGGGAGGCACGGGGAAGAGAGGGCTGCACGGGGCTGAGGAGAATGCATGGTAGCTGAGGGGGCTGCACGGGGCTGAGGGGGCTGCACGGGGCTTAGGGGGCTGCACGGGGCCTTAGGAGCTGGCCTTCAGTTTACATTCACCTTAGAGCATTTTGCTTTCCCATGGGATGGCTCAGCATCACAAAATTAAAAACTAGGGCTTGGGGTTGAGGTTGGGGTTTGGGGTTTGGGGTTGGAGCTTGGGTTTGGGGTTTGGGGTTGGGGCTTGAGGTTGGGGTTTTTTCCAGTGACAACTATACTTAGAGTCTTGCTTGAGATCAAGTTCTGACTCTGGAAATGCCACCCCCCATTTTCATGACATCACAACTTTAAAATGTACATAACTGTCATCAGGAACAAACAGAGCACAGTTCGTCGCTTTTGTAATATCTTCACAAGTTCCAGTGCGAGGTGGAAAGAAATGAAAACCACAAAGCTAACGGACAATGGCAGCCTGCTTCTTAGAGGATGCAACTTAAATATAGATATTGCATCTCTACTGTTGCACAAGATGAAAGGGAGTTGGCAGCCCACGGGGCCTGATAGTCTTGTCTTTTCCTTCCGGGTATAAGCTACACAGCCACCTGTCATAACAGCCAGGGCACCCCATCTTTTAGGATAACCAAGCACCGTGATGTGCCATGTTAAGGAGAGAAAATTAAGTATAAAGGGTTGGCACCTAAATAGGGCATTGGTAGATCATGGATAATGACCACCTGAATGTGAGTGTCGTCGTACGCTTCATGTCACCACCTGGCCAAATACCAGCTGTTAACCATAAACAACAAATTGGGTATCTTCTCTGGGATCCATTTCCTTCATCTATAAAAGAGAATTTTTAAAAAAGAAACGATGGATGGTTCCAGAGGAATGACATCAGAGGTTAGCCTGACCCTCACACTCGTATATTCAAACACACGTGCACACATGTACACACACCCACACACAGACATGCACACACATCACCATGAGCACACTTGTACACATGCACGCACACATGAAAGCAGGTAAGTTCAGATACACTCCATGACACAGATGGACCCGGTCTCAGGACACCAGTGTTTGGTTCCACTCTATGGCGGTGCGGACAGTATTAAACCACAGAGGTATGGAGCAGGTGCTCCACCAAGGATGAGCAGGAGGGAGAAATAGTGGACGCTTCCAGTTGAAACAAGAGTGTGCTGGGGAGAGATGGTGGCCAAGGTCAGAGAATAGCATGGTCGTAGAACCTACCTCATGGAACTGTTAGCAACAGTTAAGATCCAAGTGCTTGGCTAGGCATGGTTCGCCATTACCAAGGCGAGGGCATATTTATAGATGTCACTCACCACACAAAAGGACCCCATGGTGCGTGTGTGGACACAGTGTCACAGAGGAACACAGGGGCCTTGGAGCCTGTTTTTCCCTCTGGGTTGGATTGGAAGCTGAAAGGGCCATAAGAATTCCAGGAAGGCAATACCTCCACTGAGATGTGGGGTGCGAAGGGGAAATCCTTAGAAAGGGTTTTGTTTTCCTGGCTGTGCAGTGTGGTCAGAAATTGGCAAACATCTTGGTATGTCTGGGTGGAAGCTGCTTCTCAGGGGTGGTGCCGGGAGCCTCGGGGTTTCCCTGCTTGCTTCATCCCATCTTCCAGGGGCAGCACAGAGTAACCCTTGTTTCTAGAGACTTGCCCACAATTTACCATCAAGTGGAAGACAGCCTGTGGTCTAGGGAAGGGCTTTGATTGTAGAATGAGAAAATATCAAAATAAATATTTATTGAAGGGATGGGAGTGGGGCTGTAAAAGTGACTTAGTTGCAAAAATAGAGCTTTCAGAAGAAATAGTTGAGAATCCTCAATCCTGGAGGGAAAGCGGTGTGAACTGAGATGTTGAAGATGAACATTTTTTGGTAGTGATTATGTTTGTAACATCTGGTCATCAGACATGGGCTTGAATTCACTCTGATTTCTCCTTCTGAGATATGAATGTGGACTTCTAGAAGGTTTTGTGGTGTTTGTTTGTTTGTTTCAGTATACTAGTCAACGAGCCAAAATAGGGTCTTCCAAGGATCCCTGTTCAACACTTAGTCATTGAACGAGTGTGTGTAAATGAATGAATTGATGAATGATGAATATAAATTTTAATACTACTTACTGGTGTGCGACACATACACTAATATGATACACACATGTTTCCTTCTCAATTGGACTCAGACCTAAGATGGTGCATCTGAAATTATCTTTTTTTAATATTTTCTAAAACTGCCTTTGTTTGGGTGTAGACCTGAATCTCATATGCTCAATTATCAAACATCATTTACCAACATCCCTGCCACTTCCTGGATCTAATTCTCCCTCAGTTCTCTAAGGGGACCACTGGATTGAAGAAAGAAGTATTTTTATCTCCATGCTAATCTAGTCAGTCCTGAAGAGGGGTCTCTGTGGGGAATGAGCCAGGTGTTCAGGGGAGAACCAAGGCTTTAAGAAGGGAGTGGAGCCCACCCAGCATACTGAAACAAAAGATAGGCCAATGATGCCTGGTGAGCAGAGAAGAGGGGTCCCTGCAAAACTCTATAAATAATGTCATCTATTCTTATGCCAGGAAGTCCAAAAACCTGGGTGGGTCCTTCATCTGTTCCCAGCAGCCAGACTCAACTGTAAATATGATCATAATAAGTTTCTTGCCTATGCTTTCATTCATCGCTAGATTAGACCCTTTCTCCCAGAATCCCTTTCTCTCCACCATCAGCACTTTTCACAGATGGAACTTGCAATCCCTTGTCCAGGACTGATTTTGGTAGAAAGGAAAACAGTTTAGGATACCAAAAGGTACACACACATTCAGGAGCCAAACTTCCGGGGTTCTAATCCCACTCTGCTCCTTGTGTGGTGTGACATTGAGCAAGTTCATGGGCACCTGTGCACCTCACTTTCCTAATCTGCTAAATGTGCAAAGCAATACAACTTACCCACAGCAACGGTTAGAAAGTGGAGGGAATTTGTATTAGTTTATAATTGCTTGATAAATTGTAATAGTTTTATTACATACACTGAGTGTTATATCCTATCTCAGTTTCATTCCCACATTTTATGCATCTTGTTTAGAGTGGTTTAGAAGCTTGTAAAAGATCAATACTGCCCTCATAACTAGGAAGCCAATGCATCTCAACAAAGAATAAATCAAGGTCACTAATGAGATCCCAGTGTATAGGTTGAGATCATTTTTTCATAGACTCTTCATAACTGGGAGTGTTTGCTTCACACACAACTGTACAGGTCCCCTGTACCATACTGCCTGTCTACCATGTGACAGTTTGCGAGTCAGACAAGGGGCTAGAGATTGAAGCACACACACAGAGACAAAGACACGGGTCATCCTTGAAACAAAAATGTCTATTTTATTGTGTTCCAGGGCAGCTTATATAGGGATCTCCTTGACTAATGGCCACGCCCTAGCTCTCCGGATTTTTCAGCAGCAAGCCCACCAGAAACCACTCCCTTGATATCAGGAACTCATGAGTATCTCATGCTCAGAGCAGCTGCAAGCATAGGAAAACAAGTTGTTTATTCCAGCAGGCAAAGGGTCATAAAAAATTCAGGGTCTGAGGGTCTGCAGTCCCCAATACACGACCAATGTGAACTTGACAAGGCTGGATCATTTAGATCCAAAGGTCAGAGGACAGCTGTTGTGAACATATGTTAGGAAGTATCCTCAAGACATTTTTAAGGTGAGAAGTATCATCATGCCATCAGCATCCTCATGGCATGAGCATCAAGAGAAGAACTTGAATTAACATACAGGGATGCCTCTGACAAGCCTGGCGATGACATAAATTCATGGCTTGGGTAGAAGCCGAGAGCTTGAAAACTATGCCTTATTCTTCTGTTGTGCATCTGGGGTCAAGGTGAGCCATCTTACAAACTGACGCCAAGTGCCAGGGATGATGAAGGCCAGTCTTGGGTAGCCACCAAGATCTATGTGCAGTGTAGTAGTGTGTGAGACTAGAGAATCCAGACAAGCCAGCTAATGCCCACCGCTCCCATTTCTCTACTTGTCTCTCCCTTTTTACCCATCTATCTCCTCTGACGTAGCCCTGCCAAAAGGGAGAGAAATTTGGAGATGATGTCACTTCATTAATTCCACGTCCCCAAGCAGGAGGACTTGATCAGTCCCTGGCTTGATTTAGAATCCCAGCTCTATCTAACATCTCTTTTATGGGCTAATAATCAAGTATCTGTACATTTGGAACCAAGATGTAGAATGCTAATGCAAAATTCTAATTCTTATAGTTGAGCTGAAAGCTTGCATGACATCTAATGTGGGCTTTCTCTCTTAGTCCCCAGTCCCCCAGGCTAAGCACAGGAATGCCTTCACCTAGACACTGGCCCCACCCCTATGTCCAGATTCAAGGCTCTGAGGATCAGTTTCCACTTTTCTTCTCCATCTACCCTCTGTTCCCATGGCTACTAGGGTCCCTCACCCAGCCGTCCCCAAACCTCCTGGTTGCCTCAGGGCCTTCTGTCTCTGTTCTCTCAGCCTCACACTGCCATCTTAGGCTCTTCCTGAAGCACAGCTGGTCATGTTCTGTCCCTCCAGACCCCTGAATGATGCCCACCTGTCCTTAGAGAAGAGGTCACCAAACCCCTTAGTTACATAGGCTTTGTTATAGTGCTTCTAGCATACAGGAAATGGAAATGACCTGCATCCCCAGCATCCATGATGCTACTAAAGAATCTATAACTTGGTTCCGCTACTTTTCTGGCTGGGGGCCTTGAAGACTTACTGTCTGACCCTGTATCTGTGTGAAGCGAGACCATCCCTGGTGCCGTTGCCCCGGGTTGTGATGAGCAGTCAAGGAGACAAGACTCATAGAGGACTCACTCAGGCTCTGACAACTTCTAGAGCCTGTGCCTCCTCCAGTCCCTACCCTGCAAGGGCCTTCTCTTCCTCTCCGGTGTGTGCTGTCACTGGCTTCCTCTTCCTTGTCTTGCTGGGCCATGTGACCTGTCCTAGCCACCTTTCCTTCTCCGAGGATCCAAACACTTCTCCTAGACTCAATCTCCCGCCATCTCTTCTCTAAGTCTCCCCAGCCCTTCCAGATGGGACCCATGATTCTCCCAGCCCAGGCACCCGTAACCTGGGGTTGACAACTTAGGATCCCATCTGTCGAGGCCCTTAGAAATCAATCTGCCATCCCCTACCTCTGGTGAAGGGCAGGATGCCTTCATCAGATTCTACCCGTCTCTCTCCAGATGCCCAGGATAGGACTTAGCGTGTGGGGATGCTTGTTCTGTGTTAGTTGGGTGTACAGTTCCTATACTGATTTCTTCAAACACTGCATCACATGTGTTAATTACACAATAGCAGAGCTCCTTTTCTATCCTAGATGAGCAAATGCACTGCCATCGGGCTGCAGCTCTGCATTTAACTGCAGATCGGGTGTCTAACACGCCACTAGTCCTCTGGTTTCATCTCACAATCAGAGAATTCAGCGAAATCTGCGGTAAATAATTCATGTCTCTGCCCCACACCCCAACAGAAGAGAGAGAAAGAGAGAGAGAGACACAGAGAGAGAGAGGACAGAGAGAGACAGAGAGACAGAGAGAGAGGAGAAAATCTTCTCCTACTCTTTCTTGAATAACTTTAGAATCTGTGTTTTTGACTCTGCCTCAGATCTCTGATCACCATGCTTTTGTTGAGGAAAGACAACCTATATTTCAGGACAGAAACTTTTTCCTTCCAGACATTAAGATGGGAAGGGATCGCCTGCCGATACCCCGCACTTCAGACCCCAAGGACTTCTTCTTTCCTTTTTTAAAGACTTTTATACCGTCCACTTTTGTACTCTGTCTCAGAAAAGTAACACTGGTCTAGAAAGATCAAGTGCACAAATGTTTCTGTTCTGGGGAATTCGGCTATGAGTGACTAATAGCATTACTGATGGCTCGTGTTCTGTTCTCTAGCCTGCCGACACTGTTTGGTCAAGGAAGTGGAAATAGGACCATAGATAGGGTCAAAATGGTCATAGTAATAGTAATAAGGACAGTTTATAATTGCACGTGATCCTTCTCTGAGTGCCCGTCAAATGCTCGCCTCCCTGGAGGCTCATCATAACAGCCATCCCCGCTGCCCTCATAGTTTCAGAATAGGCAAGGCGTAAAAAAGATGCGTTCAACCAAGGGAAGTCAGGGCCAGTCTCAGAGGGACCCTGATGGAGCCTCTCCTCGCTTGTCAGGCCGGTCCCTAAGGTCTCTCTTCTCCCCACCTGCTCACTGCTCTTTCCGCTAAGGCCCCTTCCTCATGAATCTTAGAAGTTAAAATGTTCTCAAATGTTGAAAATCAAACCAACATGTTATAAAAACCTTGTAATATTGTTCAGCAGCTTTCCCCGTCATTCTTCTGGTACTTTCACAAGCAAAGTACAATAGCTCACGTTCCCTTAATCGAGGAACTGCAAAGAGTAACCCTGTTCTAAATGCTAGCTCACAGCGTGCGCCATTTAGTCATCATAGCGGGTGGCAAATTAGGAATCGCTGCTCTCATTCTGAAACTGAAGAAACAGACTAAATGGCCAGCCAATGAGGTACAGGGAGCAAGCAAGACCTCCGCCCACTCCTCCCCTCCAATGGGCGTGTCTCGCCATCCATGTCCGTTCTGTCCTCCCCTCCCAGGCACCACCTGCCCCACTTTAGACCAGGTCTCTTTGGAAGTGCTGACATTTGAAGGACATTCAATGAAGAGCTGCTTTCTTGGGTAAAGGATCGATTCAGACCCCGTCTGAAAGATGTGGGATACACACAAGTCAGAATGCCAGTCTCATAGCTGCGTTCAACTGGGCTGTCTGCTGGGACCTGGGCCTTACATGCTCAGGAGCCAGGGCAGAGCCCGCAAACCACGCCCCATGAAGACACAGACTGCATCCCGGACAGCAGGCCCTACCACCCAAAGGAGGGACAAGGAGAAATGAGCTTCCTGCACCATCCTCCCTTCACCATTTTAACCACACACCAAGTGAGGAGTGGCTAGGATCGTATACCAGAGCCTGAGTAACGCGTGGGCTCTCTACCTTCCACAGTGAGGAAGAAACACCTCTCTGTCAAAATGAATGTATCAAGAATGCCCAGTGCGTATTTAAATAAACCCAGGAAGTTCCAAATGGATATGCTACCTCCCTCACTGAAGAAATTTGCTCATGCATCTCTATAGAGGCCAAGATATTGTGACATCCTGACTGCCCACATTCCGCACCACGTGACCCAGGGCAGGCCATTTAAAACACTGGTCTCAATGTTCCCCTTCAGAGCGTCTGCATATTGGAGGGAATCCTCCCGGTGGGTGTGACTCCCACCACAGACCAACGGTGAACAGTCACAGAAAAGACCCAGCAGCTGGAAGACAACCACACTTAGGACAGAAACAGTTGTCACCCTCTCCCTAGTGCCCTGAGCAAGCCGTGTTTGGACGGGGAGCCTCCTATGGCCCTCAGCACAGCCTCGGTGATTTTTCCTCTAGATCTCAGAGCATCCGGAGTCACAGTAGGTTATCCCATGCCTCTTGAATGTTCCGAGCCTGAACAGCAGCAAAGACTTGCATGTATACGTCACCCCATTGACAGCCCCAGAAAGAATGTATGATTTAGATTTTTAGACAACACTCCATGTAAAAAGCTTTTCTTTTTATAGAGGCGTATTTTTAGTCTCTCCCAAGCTAAACTCTGAGCTGAATTTAATCCATACAGCACTCTGTTCCAATCAAGAGCTGAAACACAGCTTTGTGTCAGAGTGATACATTGTTAACCGATATGTCAGAAAATCAATTAATTACTTTTAAGAAGCAGTTAAGAGTAGCCCTTCAGTTCTGCCACTTGAATTATTAAAGAATGTGATGTAAAGGGTCCCCACGCCTGCCCCTAACTAAAACCCAGAGGTGGGGGGCTGTACAAAATGTCCATACCGTCATGGGTCCCCGTGGAAAATGTATAAATTTGAATGACAAAAGTAATAATAGTAGTAGTAATAACAAGGGAGAAGCGGCAAGGCTTGAGACGCGGGAGCAGGGGTCAGCAGGCTCTGCTCAGTGCTGCCCCCAGAGAGGCTGCTCTCATCTTCAGGTTGCAAGCGACATAGCTCATCCACAGGCAGTCAGCTTCTCTGTCAATGCTTTCCTTCATTTTCCGGTGGGTGGCCTGCCTCAGAGCCCCCAGGTCTGCTCCTTTCCAGAGAAAAGTTCTGGCCAGACCCGCTGCTGCAATATGAACATTACGAGTCAAGAATTCAGGGACAAGCCTACGCAGGTCTCAGTATGGGCCAGGAGAGTGAGGGCTGAGGATGGCGGCCACTCCACGTGCAGCATCCAGAACTTTCCAAGCATTGCAGCGTGCTCTCCGGGCGCCTTAGGGAAGTGAGCTTCACTCTGTCTGTTCGGGTCAGTGGTAGAGAGGACCCAGGATGAAGCCCCTCCAGGAGGAAGTCCCACCCCCTACACCCTGGTTTGTACTAACATGGACTGCTTACCTGAATCCCACCCCCTACACCCTGGTTTGTACTAACGTGGACTGCTTACCTGAGTTCCACCCTCTACACCCTGGTTTGTACTAACGTGGACTGCTTACCTGAGTTCCACTCACTATGTACATTCTAACTATCTGGGAAGAATTCTGACAGTGACCTGAAGTTTCAGGACTTGCCTTAGACAGGGCTTCCTCAGATACAGAGATGCCAGACCTATCCAGCTCCACCTCCGCGCTGAGGAAGCAGTGATGGGGGTAAGACAAAGTCATCCTTGCTCCTTTCCTTTGGTTTTGGTTTTGCCAGAAATGTTTACCAAAGAGAAAGCTCACATTTTCATAAACCAGGCATGACATGAGTGTGGAAAAGAGGTCACTGCTGGCCATGAGTGGTTACCACACACTGCCTGAAACACAGATGTGGCCTCAGGGTGTTCCTTACACTGCTGGCCTCCCTAACTCCAAGCCCTGCAGGCCCTAGGAGAGGCAGTACACGGGGAACTGGTGGATCCAGTGTCATTCAGCGACAGAAGAACTAGCGGCAGAGACAGGTGTTTGGTTTTCTCCTTTAAATGGCTAAATACCTAAAGACAGCCTTTCCTTCTGTCTGAGGTCTGGATAGACAACAAATCGTAATTTCGTAAGAGGAATGCGATGGAGGGAATGGGACCAGTGACTGGATACCAGGGATAACAAGTGAGATTATTTCAGCTCATACTTTACTAGGTAACAGTTGAGTAGTCATGACAAAAACTGGGAGGTTGGGGAAGTGGCCCTGGCACAAGGAAAGATGTTAAATGGTCCCAAGGCAGGACGAGATCAGTGTATCTGAGGGCAAAATATAGACCACGATGGAGTGAGCTGAGTAGACAGTGGTATCTATGTCAAGTGGAGGCTGGGCCAGCTTTCTAAAGGGTTGGGATGTCTCTGTGCCCAGAAAACCCTGGGAGTCTGGTTTGAAGAGAGACATATCAAGTTTCCTATACTCTGATCATGTGACTGCAATGAAGGTTGGGGCAGAACCTGTCAGGATCATCAAGCAGTCGTTCCACAATGAGGTTGAGAAGACAGCAGCCCTATGGGACTGGTGGGAAAAACAGCATCATCTTCCTCCCAACCATACCCTCCAGCAGGGGCCAATGGCAGGCTAATTCTCTCTCTACACACAGGTCCTTGGCAGGCCTCCCTCTCTGTCTCACGGATGCAGGATTCCTAGGCCTGTCAGGAGCGGGGAAGTCTGGTCCAGGTTCCTCCAGTGATGGACACTGTAGACAGATGCAGGATTCCTAGACCTGTCAGGGGCAGGGCAGTCTGGTCCAGGTTCCTCCAGTGATGGACACTGTAGACAGATGCAGGATTCCTAGACCTGTCAGGGGCAGGGCAGTCTGGTCCAGGTTCCTCCAGTGATGGACACTGTAGACAGATGCGGGATTCCTAGACCTGTCAGGGGCAGGGCAGTCTGGCTCTGTTTCCTCCAGTGATGGACACTGTAGCTATTCTCATTAATATCCCTGTTTCTTATAAGATCCCACAAATGCATTTGAATGCTTGTTGTAAACAGTATTAGTCAGCCAGCATCCGCAGATCCTGCTCTGTTGTGGGGAGCTGTGGACTGCGTTCCTGCCACCCAGCTCCCCGTGGCCTGGCTAGCTTATGCCCCAAAATAACAACACACAAACTATATTCTTTTAAACACTGCTTGGCCCATTATATCTAGCCTCTTCTCGGCTAACTCTCGCACCTGGACTAGCCCATTTCTAATAATGTGTGTAGCACCCCAAGATGCGCTTACCAGGAAGATTCTAGCCTACGTCCATCCTGGGTCGGAGCTTCATCGCATCTGCCCCAGAGAGGAGAGCTATCGACTCTGAGCTCACTTCCTCTTCCTCCCAGCATTCTGTTCTGTTTACTCCACCCACCTATGTTCTAACCTATGAGGGCCAAGCAGTTTCTTTATTTTTTAACCAATGACCTTCCTCCATCACTGCTCCACCATGAGGGCTCATAGACTGGATCAAGATGTGACAGCTCCAACTGTCCCCAAAGAGCCATGATAAAAGCTTTCCGTGCCCTTGTGATAGATCTTGTATTGAAAAATAAGCTGTCTTTATGTAAAACATCAATATGAGCGTTAGGATGAAGGAGGACCAACCCAGAATCAGGTGTAGATTAAAGAGTGAAGGCTGAGGGTGGTGGCCACTCAGCAGGCAGTGTCCAGACTCTGATGGCTACAGGGTGCCATAAGGAAAGGAAGGGATCTGTAATCCTCTCTCTCTCTCTCTCTCTTTCTCTCTCTCTCTCTCTCTCTCTCTCTCTCTCTCTCTCTCACACACACACACACACACACACACACACACACCTAGGGTTGGTCGGGGACCCAGAATAGCAACGCCTTCCACTTCTGCACTTATCCACTCACTGTGAGGTCTTGACTTCCGAAGGCCACTTCATTTGTTCCTGGTCCCCAGAAGCCTAAATGAATTCTCCAAGAGAAGAGTAATTATCATCAAGGTCTGAACTGATCTCCATTGATACAGATTTGATCTGGAAATTGTCATAATAAGAAAACTAAGGTCAGAGAATCCTGAGAGTCCCCAACAGTGTTGGGAAAGGTGGGGACAGCAATGTGCTCCAGGCCAGACAGGGAGCCACCATGTGACTAACACCAGGGTGTCCCTAAGACCGCAGGCCAAGGGCAGAGGAGGGAAGAGCTGAGCCATGGACATGGCTGACTGGGGAAAGAGAACCTCAGAGCAGCTTTTGAAATTCTTGATTTCATTAGGTGTAACTGCATTGGCTTGTTTTGATGGCCAGACTGACCTCCAGCTACCTCACCAAAGCTGCAGGGGCTCGCTTACAGTCGGGCAGGCCATGATGAAGAAAAGAAAAAGAGGAGCATCTGGGAGAGGAAAGGGAATAAATATTGAGGGGGAGGGGGATGGGAGAGAAGGGAGGAGAGGAGGGAAGTAGAGGAAAGATGCAATAGCTGAGACCATTTGATGAGAGGACTCTGAACTCTGAAGGTCACGTCTCTGTCTTGGTGTCAAGCCACCTTTTCCATGGTTGCCCTTAGGCCACCTCTGCTCAGTAGAACATCCTGCTGGAGCCAGATTGGAGGAACTTGGACTCTTGGGGTGGTGAATTCCTTCTGAAGCTCCCTCCAGTCTCAAAGTGGCGCTTTTCCTACTCCTCTCCTCCCCTCTCCCTCCTTACACCCCCCCATATTAGCAGCATCACAGGAGCTTTTGTGCCTCCCCACACACAGGGAAGGCCTCACCCTGAAAATCTGTCCCCACAACACTCTTTTCTAGTTTAATTTTTTTTTTTTTTTTTTGCAATTACAGAGTAGAATTTGATAGAAGAATGAGAAAGAAAGAGGGCGGGAGAAGGAAGGGGAAACTAGAAAAGAGAAGGAAGGGGTGAGGTTCTAAGATGTATGTAACCCTCCTAAAGCTTCCTTCAGTCTGCTCTCTCCTTAATAAAGTACTCGGCATACAAGTGAGATGACTTCTTTCTCAGTTTAGAGATGCCCCGAGCTAAAGCAGGGCAAAGTGGGCCTTATGCAGGGTTCCTTATTGTGTATAAGGTGTCTGGGGACGAGACCTGATCTGGGACCTTGGGAACAATCCAAGACAAGGAGCCCAGGATGCGGAAAACAAAATGCATACGATGTCTGCATAGGTCACTCTTTTGCCCCAAAGATAAGTAACAAAACTATCTGTCTTTCTCTGTCACCCTATGTCCATATACAACTACAAACATGCATGCGTGTGTTTGCACACACACACACACACTAGCCCCCCAAAGAGCTGTTCTAGCAGAGAGATCCAGGGCTCAGTTCCTCTTTCTTCAGAATTAAGACCAGCCTTTATATCTTCACAATCATTGGTCCCAGTTGATAAACGTGCAAAAGTTCAAAGGCTGACTCTAACAGAGGGCTTTTGGAGAGAGGTGATAAAATTGTGTCTGATAAAACACACAAAAGGCTCCATCAATGTAGATCTACGAGTTGGGAAAGTGGGACTTGGGCAGTGAAACTGTGTTATCTACAGAGCGAGCAGTAGAAAGGAGATAGCCAGGGAGCAGAAGGCATTATCTGCCTTCACAAGAAGAGCTGCACCTCCCCCAGCCCCTCTGCAAAGTCCAGGAAACACCTTGCAGGGGGTTGATGCGAAGCTGCCATCCAGGCCCTCCGTGGCAGTTAGGATGGTGTTGTAACCCAACATTGAGCAACACCCTCACTGCAGCGGCCCACTCTGTGCTAAGACACTTCTCCGGGGAAAGACAAAGATATTTTGGGTGTCTTTCTTTCCTCTAGATCAGCTTAGGTCGTTAAAGAAAAGAAAGAATGTCCTTTCCCCTTCCCCTCCAGTACTACTTAAAAAATGTCTAGGAAGATGAACATTTTTCCAAGAAGATGGTTTCTTTGTCCCTTGGTCCAATGTGGACTCATTAAGTAAGCCTCCTTTTTATGCTTTTAATTATTAAAATAAAGAAACGAGAGAAAAAATCCTGTTGAGATCCTAAGGAGAAGGTTAATGTCAATTCCTTTGCCATCTTATTGTACTGTATCTCAAGAATTTCTAGAAGTTCTTCACATGTGTTCTTCTGGAGATGAGACTCTTGGTTCTTGGGACTTCCTGGGACTAGAGTTAATGGGACTGTGGAGTTATGGGATTGCTATTAGGAAACTTCTTTGAAAGAGAAGATTCTCATTTGAACTTTTCAGGAGTGAATTCTAAAATTCTTCTAGATAAAATTTCACAAGCCCCTCCTGACTTTAGGGAAGTTGCAAAATGACTGATGGAAGAGGCCAAGGCTACAAAGGAGGGGTGAAACACCCTTCACGGGGAGAGGGCCCTGGTCTGCAAGGTGAGGGAGCTGGGAAAGGAGGGGTGAGACACCCTTCATGGGGAGAGGGCCCTGGTCTGCAAGGTGAGGGAGCTGGGAAAGGAGGGGTGAGACACCCTTCATGGGGAGAGGGCCCTGGTCTGCAAGGTGAGGGAGCTGGGAAAGGAGGGGTGAGACACCCTTCACGGGGAGAGGGCCCTGGTCTGCAAGGTGAGGGAGCTGGGAAAGATCAACTCATTCGTCGGAGCCCCCTTGCTCTCTTAAAAAAATGCACAAGTTATACCAGTGTCTGTCTCAAGGAAAACGTTGAGCAGTGTCTTCCGCAGGAAGGTGGTCATTGGAGCAGCCCTGTTCTGTTGTATTTCATAAGCGCCCTTTACTTTGGGTGACCAGTGTTGGCATTTGCAGGTGCTCCGGCAGTTACAGCTCAGTTTGGGTCTTCTTTATAATGTTTTGAGAATGGCGTGATTTTAGATTTGGCCATGGAGGAAAGTAAGGTACCAAGACATTAGGGGATCTGCCCAGAGTCACACGCCATGTGACCACACATAGCCATGGAACTCATGTGACAGAGTGGGTTCGCAGACAAACTTCCCTCTGGGTCAGAGGGTTTCAGACTTCTTTGTCTAGTGACCAGCAGCCAAAAGTCATTGGCCTTGATTCTCGATATCAGAGAGATCTTTAGGAAAGCAAAATCGGCCGTGACTCCCTGTGGAGCATGTGGTCATAGCACACAGCTTCTTCCTGCCCCACTTGTCTTCTTTACTAAAACCAACCCTAGGTTGATTTTACAAATCGAAGTCCCCTTCTTCTCCCTGCCTTGGAGCTTTGGAGGCTTGACCTATTCCGGCTTCTCACCCCATCAGGGGCCTCCAAAGGTCACACACTCAGAAGTCCCTGTCCTAAGAGTTGAGGTTTTCACTGAAGGGGCACCTGACCCTCCTGGCTAGTTTTGACTCCACCATCAAAACCTAATAAATAATGAATACTAATGACAGTACCGAGACACCTGTCTGCGCTGTCCTCCCAATAAAGTCAGAGGGAGAGTTGGGGCTACTCCCTAAAAATGGCATATGGCTCTCTAAATAAAGAGCTGTAATGCATTTTATATTTAAACCATAAGGCCATGGGCTCAAACCCAAGTGGAGATGGGCTCTGCTCCTTAAGTACCATTCTGGAAAAGTCATTGAAATATTTATCCAGCTTGCTGGGTTCTGTGCTGCTAAACAGCTCATTTCCTCAGCCACACCTTCAGAGTGGGCCTGTTTGCACAGCCTCAACACCTGGAGGGAGGCTGTCCCTAAGAAGCAAAGTAATCCTTCCAGAAGGTCATCTCTAAGAAGCTTCTGGAATAAGAAATCTGAAGAATGTGGTTTTTAAATTGCACACAATTCAAAGATCATCTGCTGTGTTCACTGAGAGCAAAAGACAAGGTCTGAGTTCAGTCCCCACACCATGTAAAGCAGATGTGTGCTGTGACTGGTTCTGGGGAGGCGGCATGCAGATCCATGGGCTCACTCTGAGTTCTAGGCCACTCGGAAAACCTGTTTCCTTTTGAAAACAATAAGGACATCAACTGAGGGTGGCTCCCTGAGTTATCTCTGGCTTCCACACACAGGCACACATGTACACAGGCACACACATGAGCATGCATGCACATACACACAGGAAAGACAAGCATCCTTCTCCCCTGGCCTTGGGCAAGCCACTTAACATCTTTTGGCCTAGGGGATAATGATTTCAAACTTACCAACTTCAGCAGGGAGATGTGACAAAGGCCCTTGTCACAGCTCTGGAGCTCAGAATAGCCCAGAAAATACTGAAAATCTCTGGTGTTTGATGGCTGAAATTTGCCTGGCTGCCAAAACCACATCAACACAAACAAGGCTTTGATTACTGAGATTCCAGGATTTTCTGTCTTCTTAGAACACTTGATGGATTCCCAAGGTTAAGGTCAAATGGTCCAAACTTTTCTTTATGAACCCCAACCAATCACAGGCCAACATCAGCCATCTAGGACAGGCAGAACCCACTGTCCTGTTAGCCAGGCTCTCTGTGGTGGGAAAGGTAAATTATTTCCTTGGCCTGCTAAGGCAATGGTATATGTACTTACGTATTAATCTTCAAAACACAGAAAATAACCATGGTTACTCTTGAGTATCTTAACATTTACATCAGAGGAGAATTTAGATTTTGAGGGGAGGCTGAATCCCCCTTACTTATTCATAATAACAAAGCACACCTTCCCATAAAGAGAGGGGCTTTGTTCTCTAGCTACCACTGTGGAGTCATTTAAGGTGCACGTACTTAGGACCTGAATGTTTCAAAATCTTAAAAAAAATCAATAAGGACAGGATGTTTTTGCTATAGAAGTTTTATTTTTAGCTTCTGCAGGAGGGGGGTGGATTTTTTTTTTCCCTTTGTGAGCTTCAGGTGACCCAGCACTTTCTAGACATCTCCCAACGCTCTGGGTTCCCCTTGATCCCCACTATTGCAAACTGAGTGAAAGCCGAGAAAAGAGCCCCTGGTTTTGCCCTGTGTTCTCTGTGCTATGGGGAGTCCGTGTACTTCTTGCTGCTGCTTTGATACAACCTCCTAGCTTGTATCTGAATTTCTTAGTGTTACTCATAAATATTCTAGCAGATTCTTTTGTTGCTGTTGTTTGGTTTGGTGAGATGGGGTCTCCCTTTGTAACCAGGGTTGGCCTCAAACTCTATGTCATCCTCTTGCCTCAGCCTCCCAAGCATTGGGATTCCCAGAGCTGGCCACCATGCCCAGCTGAGAACACATCTACATAGAATAAAGACGATAGCAGTGGGCGATGTCCTGACTCACAGGGGCTTCATCTGGTTCCCTCACCTTTGGATCTGTCTTCACTAGAGACAGACATTAAGAAGAGCGTGATCATCAGACCAGTGGGTCAGAAAAATTGGTCACACATAAGCAGATTTATTTCCTTCTTAGAAAGGAGTGGGTTTAACCTGGAGTCTTGGTCTCTTTCCACTCTGCTTGGGCAAGGTGGAAGGAAGGGGCATAGTATCTCAGTCACGGGATGAAAAGTGCCATCCCGTATATGCCTGAGGCCAAAAGAAAAGAGGTGAACTCCCCCGTGATCTCTGTTAGTACAGGGAGGGGATCTGCCCTGTCACTTCATGCCACTGTTCAGGTCTGTCCTTCAGCTAAGAAGGGACCATCCCTCAGTCACAGCTCAGGACCTAAAGTGGAGCACCCACACCCACAGGTGATCAAGAGTCCTCTTCTTTGCTTCTGATAGGACTTGGGTGATGTCCACTGAACGGGAGTGTTGGCTAAACAAGACTACTATGCCATTTTTGTTCTAAGAGAAAAGGCTTGGGAGGCAGAGGCAAGAGGACCAGGAATCCAAAGTCATCCCCAGCCGTGAGGTACCAGCCCAACATGAGCTTCATGGAAACCCTTTAGCAGCAAGCAAAAAGAACAGGGTGACTTTGTCTGTAATATTCCTGATATGTGAGATGCTCCTAAATCAAGAACTTGACAATTGCAGAGCTACTTAGAATTAAATGCTAAAAAAAAATTAAAGAAACTTAAAATCTGCATTTCTACAACTCTCTTGTTTCAACTCCCTCTGAAAACTTGAACAAAAGTGCCGCGCTAAGCAAAGGTGTGCGTGAACACCGCTCAAAGCGGCTGTCTTCATGTGCATTGAGACTGTTAGTAATCAGACAGATTTGGGGGGAAATGGTACCGTGAGACAGCAGCGGAACATCTGGGTTCTGCTTGGCCAATGGTCACACTAGACGTGAGCTTGAATTCAGTTTGGGGTCATTTGTGGTTATGTGTGGGCAAACATCTGTTCCCTGGCTACAGCTATTTTTATAAACCTACCTACTCTGGAAAAAAAAGTGCAAAATTCTTCAAGTGTTATTTTTGGACTTCACCATTTTTAATCGCTTTGAGCTCCTTTCTGTGGATTGTTTTCACTGCGCCTGTACTGTGCGCGAGCATCGGCTCACAGGGCTCCCAGATAATATCTGCTCTCGGAAATGCTTTCTTCGTCATCCCCCACCCCCCACGTCTTGTTTTCTCTGGAGAAGCTGAGCTCCCTAGCATCCGTGCCATGAGCTCATTCAGGGATGGGAGTATATTCACTTGTGTTCTACAAGATAGGTTTAGAGGGCAGCCTTGTTCTAGGCAAACCTGAAGCGATATTTATTTATTTATTTATTTTCTTTTTTTTATTCTTTTTTAATTAATATTTCCACCTGCTCCCCGTTTCCCATTTCCCTCCCCTCCTCCCAAATATTGCCCCCTCCCCCCACTCCCCTCCCCCTATCCCCACTCCTCTTCTCCACCCCCCACACCATTCCCCCTACTTTTAAGTTTAGTACTGACTTGGTCTCTGCTTTGCCAAGAGACAGACGGTTGTGTTCTATAAAAACTTCCTCAGAAACAGTTATTCGCATCAGGGATGGGTGATCAAGCCACAAGAGTGAGATTATCTCCTTAACTTTAAGAATTTGTTATCAGAAATGTGAAAATAGTATATGAAGTAGTTATTCTATGATTTTAAAATGAAAATATATGTATATGTTAGAAATGAGAATTGCCACTTCCACCACCGATGTCTTCCTCGGTCATTTTTTATCTCATAGCTATGAAATTAGAGTTTATACAGGGCATGACAACTCTGTGACCCCACAAGCAAACCGGTAGTGGTGGCTGTGGCTCCTGTTTCTGTGTTTAGGTGGGGTAGACAACTCGGTGGTTAACAGAAACGGCTGCTCCTGCAGAGGCCTCAAGTCCTCATCCCAGCACCTGTGCCTCCAGTTCTGGGGACCCCGTAACCCTCTAACCTCTGGAGGAACTGTACTCACATGTGCGTGCTCACACGCAGGCACCCCCGTATACACATAAAATAAGAATTAAAAATTAAAACCCAAATGTCTGTTTATCGACTGAAAAGCAGAAGCGTTAGCATGAGCACCTCCACCTCCTGTCTGAAGGCTTGGAGAATATTCTAAGGTCAACATGGTCGAAGCAGTGTTTAGCTGAGCAGTGTAGGAGCCCTAGGGCCACTCCACAGCCTCCTCCTCTCTCCTCTTAAGCAGACAGGAATCAGTGACACCTCTGTCTTAGCTGGCCAGTGCCCTTCCTAACAGCCTCTGCTGTCCGTGGGACGATTCCATCTCCGTGACATGAGGTCAGAACAACTTCAAGTCCGTCAAGTCCATGAAAAGGGCACCCATCAGGGGCACTGATGAAATGAATGGCAGCAGAGTTCTCAGTTGACCACCCTGGACTATGTTGCTAATACAGGGTCACTGTGTTTACATTGTCGTTTATGTGTTTGTTTGCTTGTCTGGAGGCATGCACATGCCAACATCACCTGTAGACGCCCAATGATAGCTTGGGGGAGTTGATTCTCTCCCTCCATCCTGTGGGTCCCAGGATCAAACTCAGGCTGTCAAACTTGCTAGCAGTTGCCTTTGCCCACCTCAGTGAGAACCGCTTTCTCTGCCTCAATATTATTACTATTACGTTATTATTTTGAATATGATGCATAGTGAAGCCTTACTATGTCAATTGACATAAGGGAAAAAATTAGTGGAAAAGCTAATTTTAATATGCTAAGTTATAATATATTTAATGTGTTTGTCACTGATAAATTATTATGGTAATTCTATGCGACTCAGTCCCCTGTAGCCCCAATCTATTTGTGACCTATAGAACAGAGCAATGTATTTGTTTCATCTTCCAGAAGACAAAGAACCTGAGTGACTTGCTTGTCACTTAATTGCAGTTATATGTGTATGTGTGTGTACGTGTGTATGTGGTATGAGCATATGTGTATGTGTTCATGTATATGAGAACATATCTGTGCACTGCATGTGTACATGTGTGTGGAAAGGGGTTGACATCAGTTGTCATTATACCTCTTTATTCACTGAGACAGGGTCCCTCAGTTGAGCCCAGTACTCACAGACTCATCAGCTAGATAGCTTGTCCTGTGGACCCCTTGTCTTTACCTCCACAAAGCTGGGATTGCAGTTAGCCTACCACACCCTCCAGGCATCTAAACTCATGCTGGAAATCCAAACTCTCGTCCTTATTCTTGTGGCAGGAAAACTGGGGGGAGAGGGAGAGGAAGGAGGAGGAGAAGAAAGAGAAGGAGAAGGAGGAAGAGGAGAAGGAAGAGGTGAGAAGAAACCAGTTTCCTGCTAGGTCTCATGGAATGAACAGAGCACTATAGAAAAGTCCAGATGCACAAATAAGGCAGGTGCAGGCACCATGGTGCTATGAAGTCTCCACCACACACTACCAAACTACCACACTGGCTTGAGGCATGGATAGATGTGGTGCTTCCTAACAGAGTGGCAGTTTGAAAAACTCTTCATGCTGTATTCCCAGAGCACACTTGTAGGAAATCCTACTTGAAAGAGGACACTGGCAATTTTAAAATCATAACATACGTAAAGCAGAACTTTCCAGTCTTAGCCAGTGTTTAAGAATACAGCCCACGTGCACTGGATACATGGCTCAGTGGTTAAGAGCCCTGGCTGCTCTTGCAGAGACCCCAGATTTGGTTCCCAGTACCCACATGACAGCTCTCAACCATCCATAACTCCAGTCCCAGGAGATCCAACATCCACCTCTGGATTCTTCATGTACTGCACACATGTGGTACACAGACATACATGCAGGCATCATACCTATTCACATAGCATATCTTTTGTTTTAAAAAATATTTCAACCCATCTATGTTACAGAGAGCTAGCTTGGTAATTCCTGTGATGCCAATTCAGTGTGCTAAGGAAGCCAAAGCTTTGTCTTACAGGCTCAGCCATCATAGCTGTGGGTGTTAGAGACAGTGAAGAATGCAGACGATTAACTCATGGCTCACCCGGTCTGCGAGACGCAGGTACATACGGACCCTAGGAACAGGTTTTGGGCGGCCATCGCTGTAGCCATGCGCACACGTTTTTCTGCCCTTGATTCAACCATGCGTTACTGGAGTGAAGATTTCCAGTTCAGCTCTCAGGAGGCTGGAGCAGAACTGCCAGGATGCTGAGGCTAGCTTGGGCTACAATGTAGGAGGATTTAAGAAAACCATTAATAAATAGAACAAAGAAACATAAACTGTGTTTTCAAAAGGAAAACCTAAGTCAGGGAAGCCCCTCAGTCTTCACTTACAGCAGAGGAGAAATGGGCTCCCTGGAGCTTCAACAGAAACTGCCAAAGCTGCTGCTCAGCACTGATTGTGTGTCAAGTGCCCACTACACCACTGCATCAACTAATATAGTTGTCACCAGTCACAAGCAGCCACTGGGCACTGACAGGCACATAAACCAAATCGGGGTGTCTGTAGGCACTAAACTCACATAGACTTTTAAAGATGTGATACAAAAAAGTACCTATTTTGTATTGATAACAAGTTTATTGGATGTTTTGAATAGACCAGGTTAAATAAACCATCGTGAATGTTAACATTGGGCTGGCAGGATGCTTCAGTAGGCAGCAGTGCTCGCTGCCAAGCCTAAAAGCCTGGGGACTTGAACTTGAGCTTCAGGCCTCATGTGGTGGAGGAGGAGAAGGGGAAACAACTCCCATAAGTCACTCTCTGACCTCCACCCAAGCTGGGCACACAGGTGCACACACAAGCTGGGCACACACGCGCACACACAAGCTGGGCACACATGCGCACACACAAGCTGGGCACACACGCGCACACACAAGCTGGGCACACACGCTCACACACAAGCTGGCCACACATGCGCACACCCAAGCTGGGCACACACGCGCACACACAAGCTGGGCACACACGCGCACACACAAGCTGGCAAGCTGGGCACACACGCGTGCACACAAGCTGGGCACACACGCGCACACACAAGCTGGGCACACACGCGCACACACAAGCTGGGCACACATGCGCACACACAAGCTGGACACACACGCTCACACACAAGCTGAGCACACATGCGCACACACATATACATATGCATTGACTGCTTAACCAGCAGGTGTTTCAGTGAATGCCACCTGTTCCTTTACAAAAGTAAAAAATGCCGGCTACCAGAAAATTCTACATGTCATGTGTGCATTATCCTTTGGCAGAATGAGAAGTCATTCCCACCTAGTTTATAGATGGCCACCAGGGGCACAATAGTGCATGTCTGCTAGGTTCCGTGACCCAGGTGGTCAGTTTATGGCTGCAGCTGTGTCCTGGAGGAGTCTTCTGAAGGGTCGAGCTGTGGTGATAAGATCAATTATGTGTACATTGCCGCTTCATCTTCTGGAGCGTGTATACAGTGAGCCGAGGCTGCATGAGACCCTGTCTAAAAGAATGAGAAGAGGAGGAGGACGAGAAGGGGGGAATGGAGTGGAAAGAAGAATAGAGGGGAGAGAGAGAGGCAGAGAGAGAGACAGAGACAGAGAGAGAGAGAGAGAGAGAGAGAGAGAGAGAGAGAGAGAGAGAGAGAGAGAGAGAAGAAAGAGCGAGCATACAACTTGTCAGGATTGTCTTAAGAAATGTGCTTGTCCATATTGCAATATGGGCCATTGTGCAGCTTGGTCTCTGGTTACAACAGCCTCCTCAAAACTGCATGGGTTCAAGACTAGCCTGTTACTGAATCTTACTTTCCTCATTTGAAGGGCGAAGGGGTTACTGTGACTAAGAACATACTCAGTGTGAGCCAGAGAGAGCGGTGTGACTTTGCGGCTTTACGAACAAGGGATGGATGCTAATGTGTGCTATCACAGCTACTGCGGGTAGTTCAGGCTGCTGCAATCAAATTCCATAGATCTGGGGTGAAGACGGGGAAGTTTCTGGAGGCTGGCAAATTAGGGTGTGATGCTAGCAGGATTAGGATTGGGGCTTTATGGCTCAGATGTCTTCATGTGACATAGAGAGGAAGGAAGGGAAGAAAGAAACGAAGAGAGAAAAGAGTGACAGTGTGTGTGTGTGTGTGTGTGTGTGAGAGAGAGAGAGAGAGAGAGAGAGAGAGAGAGAGAGAGAGAGAGAGAGAGAGAGAGAGAGAGAGAAACTTACTTTGGGGACAGAGTCTCACTTTGAACTCCTATCTAGCCTGGACCGTGTAGACCATACTGGCCTCAACTTCAGAGATATGCTTACTTCTGCCTCCCAAGGACAGCTAGGGCTGTTACACAGAGAAAACAAACAAGCAAACAAACAAAAACAAACCATTTCAGTAGTCTGTCAAAAGGGCTATGCCAGACACAGCTTTGGCTGGAGACCCAACAGCTTCCTTGTCAATTCTGGGTATGTGGGTCTTGGGCCACAGGCCACAGTGACGTCACTGGCAGCCTGCTGGAAGTGAAGCCTCAGGTCTCTCCCCGGAGGTGCTATGTCAGAATCTCTAGCTGATGAGAGCCCTTGGGCTTCCCAGAACATTTAGCTTGTGCAGTGGTGCCAAAAAATTCAAATGTGAGTTAGACAGTTTCTCTGGCAAGGTGTCCAGACATGCAGGGGTCAAGTGTACATGCAGAATGACCGAGGAGAGAATGCTATTGTGTGATGGCTTTGGAGGGTCTCAATAAAAGACTCCCACTCCCAGGGACTCAGAATCAACTGTGTGGTAGACAAAGCATGGAGAATCAAAACAGCCAGCTTACCACTGGCTTACTCTTTGGAAATGTAGTTTGGCGCGTGGCTCCCCACTGATGGCGCCCAGAAGTAGGTCCACTTACTCGCCCAGACACAGGTTATAGCTCCTCAGCCTGCCCAGAGAACTGCAGGTCAGTGTGCTCGCTGTCCATTGCTGTCAAAGCACAAGTTTAAAAGCCCAGGTTTAATGAACACCCGGTTATTAGCTCACAGTACGACAAGAACACTTATCTCCCTGGGTTCTCCAGCAAAAGGTTGGCCAAGCTAAGCCTTACTGTGAGGCTTTAGGGGGCAATGTCCCTCCGAGGTCATGCAGGTGATGCAGGTAATGGAGGTGGCTGGTAGAATGCAATTCCACAAGCTTAGAGAGTGACAGACCCTGCTTCCTTGCTGACTGAATGCCAGAGCGAGGCTCTCTCACCTTTACACATAGCCTTCTTCAACTCCGACAGTGACGGCTGGCTTCACTCCAGTAGCGGGCCAAGAAAAAACTCAGCCATTTTTAAGTCTCCGTTGTACCTACTAGGGTAATCTCTGCTGGCCGACTCAAAAGCAGCCAACTAACAGCCTTCACTCCACGTGAAAATCCCTCTCTTCCATGTTCCGTAGACAGCTCACACCCGCTTGTTACTGGAATAGATAATCTCGGGGGTCTGTTTTAGGACTCTCCCATATATCTCACATCTGCTTCCTGAGTTGCTGGCTAGGTAATTGAATCTTTCACGGTAAAGGATGGATGTGGGTGTGGAAAGGGGCCAGGGACTGCACCCTGAGGAATGTTGTTCCGTGTAGAAACCTGAAGCCAGGGGAAGGTGGCCTCTCAGCAGCCCCACCCTCCATCACAGCCAAGACACCAAGTATAGTTCAAAGGTCAGGTGGAAGGCAAGGAGACCATGATGAAGTGTGTGGGTGATCCATGAGAGAGACTCTAGCCTGAGCAAGAGACCTGATGGATCCCCCCATGACGAGGCCTGGGAGGGGCACTGTTAGTCCTGTGGGGGTTGAGCTAAAGAGCTCACAGTGGGTCTAGGGGGTGCAGACAGACAAGGTTAGCAGGAACCCGTGAGGAGGGCTCCTCTGGAGATGCTGTGGGAACCCCTCTTCAGGGGATGTCTGCAAGAAATTAGACAAGAGGTCAGAGGATGAACTCTGAAGCGGGAGCAGTTGAGATAGGGTGGGGAGAGAAATTGTAACAAGCACAGCAAAATGACGCAGAGGAGGACATGGCCACAAAAGGAACGAAACCAAAGGAAAGTCCACAGGTTCGAATCCAGGGACTGGGAGTAGCTACCGTGAAAGAGAGGACAGCAAAGGCTGGCTTGCTGTGCAGGAAACACAGGGCAAGTGTCGGTTTTCTCCTGTGTGCGCTCTCTCTCTCTCTCTCTCTCTCTCTCTCTCTCTCTCTCTCTCTCTCTCTCTCTCTCTCTCTCTCTCTCATACACACACACACACATTCTCTCCTGCCATCCCACCAACTTCCTTCTCTTCTTCCCAAGCCCCGCCTCCCTTCCCTGAGTGACATTCATCCCTATGCTCTCTGCTCTGCTTCTGTGGTCCCTCCCGGTCAAGGTCATGATCATGGGCTTCTCCCTGTAGAAGACACTCTACAGTGTCTTTTGATCCTCATCCGCATGGCCACTTTGGGACCTATGGGATTCAATGTTCTTGTGCAAACACCTGTCTTCCAGCGCGGTGTCTAAGACCTCCTTCACCTTCCTCTTGCTAGCTCCGCCCCTTGTCTTAGCCCCGCCCACTGCTTACTTGACCTGCTTATCCTTTGTGCATGTTCTCTGGGCCTTGGGAAGCTACCTCAGACATTGTATTACTGCTTGTGTGATCCTAACTCAAACACTAAATCCTGGGGTCCAGCCCAGAAACTGGGGTGAATCTGCTCCCCTCCTTTCCCTTCATCCCTTATTCCATTGCTTATATATTAACTACTATTGCCATGATTCCCTGTTCTACAGCTGAGTTAACTCCTGGCTCCATGTCTGTGCTCCCAGTCACTTATACATTTTCAGTGGGTTTACTTTTTCTGAAATACATATTTAGATTGCTCCCCCAGCGTCCATGGCTCTACTAGAACACCCGGCCTTCATGTTGATGTCCAGTCATTTCCAGTTGTGTGGGCTGCCCCACCCTCCAGTAGCTGACCTCAAACCTACACTCCGTCTCTTCTGGAATTGACGCGATGACGGATCCAAAAGTTCCTACCTTTGCTTTCTGCGATTGCCCCCCCCCCCCCCCGAACCTTCTCCCAACTGATCCCTACCTCCCTAGGTGCTTCCTCTATGGTTTGGAAAGTATAAGACGCCACTCATCTTCTAAGAGCCAATCACATATCACCTGAATAAGGAACAAAGTCCCTTGTGAGCCCCCTGGTGGTGCTGGCCCCTTCTCCCCAGGCCCCTTCCCTGACTCTGCTCTTGTGCTTGTCGATAGCCATGATACCCTCTTAGCTGTGTTCTCTGTCACCAGTGAGCCTTGGCTGACACATGGGGGCCCTTACAGGAAGCCTGGAAGGAATAACACCAAATACTCCATACTCTGGAGGAGTCTCAGAGTTGCCATTCGGAAAGACTAGAGGTCAGGAGAGGCTAAAAATCCATTAAGGATTTTAAAACCTCTCAACCAAATAGTCCTTGCCTGTTCAGACTCTCTGGATAGGAAGAGACTTCAAGACAGGATGTTTGAGATTTGGATAGTGAAGAATTTCTGAAATCTTTTCTAATGAAGATAGAAAAGAGGTGAAAGATGAGATGATACAAGTTAAATTTCCCCCCTCTACCGATGGTACCTATGAAGAAACACAGCTGTCCCATACCTGTGGGCACGTGCCTGTGTGTGCCTGTGTGTGCGTGTATGTGTACAAGTGTGTGTTTGTATGTGTGCATAAGTGTAGCTCGTTCACATGTGTTTATGCATGTGCATGAGTATGAGTGTTCATGTGTACGTGTGTGCCTCTGCATGTATGTGTGCACTAGATGTATGTTTGTGTATACATGTGTGTGTAAGCGAGTGTGTGTGTGTGTGCTGGAGTGTGAGTGTGTGTGCATGCAAGTATGAGTATGTATGTGTGTGGATGCATGTGTGTTCGTGTCCAAAGGCAAGTTTCAAAAGCTCCCAAAGGGGAAGCTTCTCGTCTGTAAAATGGGAGTGATGGTGGAATTCCAAGGGTTAACCTGGGCAGCTGTAGAATCACTCCCTGGCATAGGAAGGCATGCAGTGAGAAAGGAAGGAAGAGCATGGTAGACAAAGGCCTTATTCAGCTCTCATCTGTGGGCACACAGCCCCTGCTCTCTCTCCCTGCTCCAGGGTGGGCACACAGCCCCTGATCTCTTTCCCTGCTCCAGGGTGGGCACACAGCATTTACTCTCTCCCCGCTCCAGGGTGGGCACACAGCCCCTGCTCTCTCCCTGCTCCAGGGTAGGCACACAGCCCCTGATCTCTCCCTGCTCTGGGGTAGGCACACAGCCCCTGCTCTGGGGTAGGCACACAGCCCCTGCTCTCTCTCACCTCCAGAGTGGGCAAACAGCCCCTGCAATCTCCTGGGTCCAGAGTAACTCCTGCCTAGCTCCTAGGGTTGGAAGATCCCTCCACAGTTCTTCAGGTCTGCCTTTACTTGTGCACATCAGCTCACTTCTTCCCTGAGGTCAGTTGACTTCCCTCTGTTCTCAAGGCTGATATCACAGAGGCTAAGGAAGTTCTTAGCCATAACACACAGATCTCTCAAAACACAGTCACTTGTGCCTTGGTTGTTAGAATAAGAGAACTATGGCTTTTCTCTAAGAATGTTGAAGTATTGAGTGTATACACAAGCAGCTGCTTTCTAGCCTGCCTTCCCAGCTTCTCAGCCTGACATGGGAAAGTGTCTCCTTCCTCAGGAAAACATCCAGGAGTTGTTCCACTGGGTCTCTGGAATAAATCTACCAGGCCTGCTTGGTCTTGCTGTGTGGATCTCTTGAGCCCAATCCTTGCCTGTTAGAACAGAGCTTGCTTTAACTTCAAGTTTCATTTGTTATTTCTTACCTTATCAATAATAACTAGTGCAAATTATTCTGCCCCTGCTCTGTTTTAAAAAAAATTAAAGAGCTATTTTATGTACTTGTAAACTCTGATCTTTTAAAATCATTTTAAGGATGCTCCTTGGAGGCCATACACATTTAAGTCACTCAATCTTTCATTAGAGGACAGTCCTATGGAAGCCTTTGTTATTTTATTTGCTCTTTTTTGCTTTGGCAGAATTATATGACTAGGGAGGTGGGGATCTTGTCCTTCTGCTTATTTAAACAGCGTCTGGAAATCTGTAATAATTAGCTCTGTTCTTTGCAACATTGTTGCTAAACCATCTTATACTGTTGTGGAGTATGGCTTCTCAGATCCTAAGGCTTTGTAACATCTGCCCCTCTTGTCACTTGGTGCTGACCATTGTCGGTATGCAGGGCTGAGAGGTCATTTCCAGCTCACACTAAGTGTGAATAAGCAAGGGAAAGAGAGCAGGTGTGCAGGACTTTCTCAGTGGGCTTCCCTGTCCCTAGATGCAGCAGGATGCAGGAAATGCTTCATCCTGGGAAATTAGCATATGATAATGATTCACAACAATATTTAAGGCTGTGTCATTTCAAGAACAAATGGTTTCAATGTAAACAAACTTCTCTCCTAACAGCAAAGGGCAGGGAAGCCCGAGAGGGGAGAATGTTGCTGAAAGATCCTTTCACTGGAGGGAAGCAGTTGGAACAGGGAAGCACCAGCTTGCTTCTTTTTTTTTTTTTAATGTATTTCAAATTGTTTATTCGGATAAACACTTGCTTTGAAAAAATCAATTACTTTCAATGATTTTTACCGCTTATGCTTAGCCTCCACCGTGTTACTGATTTTAAAACATTTTTGTATTAAGCTGGGATTTGATTTTAATCTCACCTGGAGTTCTGAGTCATCCCCAAAGCTTTAGTAAATAATTCCCATGTGTTCATGCATACAGCTGAAAAAGGGAGGGTCTACAACACAGAGAGTCAGCATTTTTGAATCCAGCACAGGCAGAAAGCACATAAAACCACGTGCTAGACAGATCACAGTTCGCCTATTTGCTGATTTACTGCTATTTTATCTTTGTTCCAAATATGCTGGATTTATTTGGACCATGATATAAAGTCCCCAATGCTAAAAAACATGGTAAGCAATGAAATAGGAAAAACATTTCAGTAGTCATTCTGCTTTCTAAACTTGGCATGTATTGTAATTAGAATAAAAATTCAGTAACTTTCAATTTATTCGTGGGACCAATTTTATTTTCTTAATTTTTATTATTTCAGAGTGCATACATGCAATGATTCCTTCTAGAGAGGCTCATGGTATGTTAGGTTCCAAAATATACTTTTAAACGACATATATATATTCATATATGTATATATATGATTTTCTATTGATGTGTTTCTATATATAATTTATGATATCATTTTGCCAAATAATTAAAGCTTTTTTGCTGATTCAAATATACTTAAAAGGAGCTATCCATATTGTAGCTGTCATACCACATAAAATACCCCAATGAAATCTTAAATGATACCTTCAGCTCTATGGCGTTCACCATTTACACATTCTGCTGTTATTAAATGACTGTATGACTCTCTGAAAGAATATGGCTTGGCTTCTATCAGTTATGACAGAGTTTATTACATTTGCTAGAGCAGTGGTGATGCAAAACTTTTATGAGGGTAAAATGTTTACTAAGCACCCTGAATTTTGTGGGGGGAAAAGAGATTTTTTCAGTTTGCTCTTTGTAAGGTTCACAAAGGGTTTCCCAAGTTAGAGTTAAGGGGTACCACACTCTCCACAGCACCCCACAGAAACATCCTGAGAGTTTGCGGTGCAAGAATTCAAGGGTTTGTTTGGTCCTCTTAGCAAACCGAAGTAAAAAGTGAACCAACCCCACAGGTGCGTCAGGCTGGAGGAGAGGGTGATGAAGTTCCAGAGTGGAAGCCAGACTATGTGGACAACAGGTCGCGGGTTTATATCAATTGCCAGCCTCCAGAATTGCTCCAAGCCTGTGCAAGTATCAGTGCAGCAAGCAAGTCTGCACAGACACGGTGCTCTCTGATTTTAAAACAAACAAACAAACAAACAAACAAAAAACACGAGAAAGAAAGGGAAGGAGGGAGGCAGGGAAGAAAGGAGGGAGGGAAGGAGAAAGATCTGATTTGGACAATAAAGTATTTAAGAAAATTGTTGTTAAGTACATCTTATTTTGAAGATGATTTTTTTAGAACAAACACGCAAAATCTTAGGTTTTCTGCAACCACTTACAGTTAGCAAATCACGTAAAGATACAGAAAAAAAAAGTCAAAGAACCGCTCTGTTCTCCATTGAAATGGTTGCTTCCCACTAAACCAAATATTACTTTTGAGATTCGCTCTAGAACTTTAAATCCTGTTATGGACACCTTTAAAGTCGCCCGTGCAACAAACCTGTTAGACTGTCGCACAGTAGCAATTTAAACAAATCTGTCCCTTGCCTTTTTTTAGCATGTAAATTTTAGTGTCGCTCTAGGGGGAAGCCTGGAAGTGAAAGTTGTAAGCCTGTCCTTTAGCTCTCGGGGAGGCAAGCTGGGGAAGTGCTCATTGTCGCTGAAAAGGGCGCTCTGGGTGGGAAGGAATTCCTCCTTTCCGTCTCCTGCTGCGGGTCTGCAGAACTTCGTCCCAAGTATTCTAGGCGCCCGGGGGTTGCATCCCAGCTGCGCGCTGGCAGATCGCTGTTCCTCAGTAAGGAGAGGGTTCTGGTTTGGTTTGGTTCTGGTTTTCACGTGCGCGCCCAGTGGCGCAGTGACAGCCTGCACAGGTCCAGGGATGCCCGAGGCCGGGTTTGGAAGTTTTCATTGCTGTATCTGGGTCGTCGGGTTCGAACTTAATTAACTCAGCTGTCCTGACCTTGAAACCTAAACTCGGTGCGTGTGTTCTGTGTTACTCTAAATAAGTACGTAGCCTTGGCTTCTGCCAGGGAGACAACCCGAAACCCCAGACAGGGTTTGGGGATTTGAAGCCGGAGGCCTGACTCTGCCGCGTCTTCTTTAACCCTTTCGAAAGGCAGATTACCCAGAGTGAACTCTTTCCCTGGAGTCAAGGTCTTCTGTCGTTCCCGCCACAGCCACAATCCCTGTCTCTGTCTGTCCCTGGAGATGCGCCTGCCTGTGGTCCCAGGAGCACTAGATCTGAAGTAGCTTCTTAGAAAACGTATTTGGGGGGAGTCTAGCTTCCACTGGCCACAAACTCTCTAGTAGAGGCGGCACCTCCGAGTCTGAACCCTAGAAACCCATGGTCCAGGCAGGCAAGCATGGGCTGCTGAGCGGTGAGAGACTGCAACAGCAAGCATCACGCAGGCAAGGTGGGATGTCAGGGAACATTTAGGGAGTCGACTCCTGCAGTGGAACTTCTTTGAGAATAATTTTAAAAGAAAAGCACAGGGAATGTTTGTCTTCCCAAAGTTCGGGACCCCCGGAAAACCCATGGGAAATACTGAGCTTGCCCGTGCCGGCACGATCCTAGTGCTGAAGAGGAGCCACTTGGGGAAGTGTAGAAGGCTAGGGAATGCGATGCCACTTGCGCTTTTGCCGGTGCTCGCTGCACACCTGGAGAACTCACGGTCCTCTACCAGCGTCAGGCAGAACTCAGGCAAAGTTTCAAAGGGAAGAGACCCTGGGGAAGATTCCCACGCAGGCTGACCCGGCTACCACCTCTGAGCAATGGAGGCGCTCTGGTGTGTTCTGCTGGCCACTTGTTAACGTTTGTCCCCCAAAATCACGCCCCCCCCCCACCTCAGGGTCTCTAAGGTGGGACAGATCCTCGCGCCGCCTCCCGCCGGGGCGTGCCGAGTGCCCAGTTCTGCTTCCCAGGCCGCGGAACAAGGGCCGCTGCTGCCCCCTGGCGTCCACTCTGAGCCCCGCCGTGTCCCCGAAAGGCCTGCCCAGTGTTCCACGCCGCCAGCTTCCACCCGCCTGGGGCAAGAGAAGCGGCCCTAAAGCCCAGACTAGGCCTCTGAGCCACGGCCTCTTCCTCCTCCGCTGAGCCCAGGCCGCGTGGATGCGCGAGGAGGGAGAACACACAGGGACCAGCCAGAGACCTGAGCACAGAAAGGAAGTGAAGGGTTCGGTCAGACGTGGAGAGTAACGGGTTCCATGGACAGGGTGGTGAGAAGTCCCGGTGGAAGCCTGGCCCAGGAGAACTAAGGGACCCACGGAAGGCACAGGCCAGCTGCACCGGCTGGGGACAGCAGTGGGCCGCTCGCCCGGCAGGACCAAGACCCTTAAAGCTCCGCGAAAATACCCTCGGCGCCACGGGGACAGACATGGCGCGCGCGGGGGGGGGGGGATGTTCCCCCACAGTGCGCAGGAGCGCAAGAGGAGTGGGCTCAGCGTCTGGAGGAATGCTCCGACTTTCCCCGGGAGATGGAGGGTGGATGAGGGCTCGGGCGATCTAGGTGCCCCCCACACGCCCCGATGCTTTCAACTTTCTTTGCAGTCTAGGGTTCTTTGAGGCCTTGGTTAGAAAACTAACTCCTCTTTAGCCGCTGCGCACACTCAGAACTCGGCGCGCCGCGTAATCAAGCCGCAGCCCAGCCTCAGAGAAAAGACACTAAATAAAGCAACTCTACCGAGGAGAGGAAGCTTAAAACCCAAAACTCTTGCGGCGAAGCAGCGACTGATACTATTTAAATGACTCGGTGCCACTTCGTCTGAGCTGCTGCCAAGCCGGGGAGGCGCTCAGAGCCTCTCCCACCTGGCCACCAACTCTCCGGCCCTCTTGCGGGCGAATCCCACCCTGTCCTCCCGGGACTGGGAGGCTTGGCCCAAGGACTGCAGTGCCGGGCCGGCTGGGGACCGTTTCGGGACGCCCGCCCTGGTCCCCAGAGCCTCGCGATGGCAGCTAGGAGTCCAAGGCTCGCAGGCCATCTCCTTCCCGCTGGCCTCCAGGCCTCGGACTTCTCCGGGCACGGTTTATGGTTCCCAAGTCCGACCGGCCTTTCGATTACTGTTTCAGGTGTCTCCGGGACCTCGGCCGCCGGTTGCGCCACTGCGCCCTGCAAACCCACCCAGAGCGTGGCTGCCCCGTGCGTGGCTGCCGGGAGTGGGTCTGCACCCGGGCCGGGCTTCGGACAAGCGTGGCAGCGTGTGCTTGTGCGTGCGTGGGTCTGCGTGGGTGCTGAAGCAAGGGGCGGTAGGGGCTGCCACCGAGTCCCGGCCAGGGCTGCGTACAGTAGCGCGCGGGGGCGCGCGGGCCAATTCCAGGAGCGCGGCGGCGGGCCGCGCCCAGCCTGATACCGGAAAGGCCTGTGATTGGGCGCCTCTCGCCCCTATGCAAACGAGCTGAGGGAATGGAATTCCTCCGGCCGGCCTTACAGTAAAAGCACGTTCATTTCCAGGCACTCTCATTCATAGAGCCAGCGGGCGCGGGCGGGCAGGACGGGCGCCCCGCGGCCGGACCCAGCCAGGGCACCACGCTGCCCGGCCCTGTGGCTGCCACTTCCATCCTGAGCTCCCGGGGAAGAAAGGAAGTCCCCCTTTGCGGCTCCTCCTCGATCTGCGTTGGACCTCCTTATTTTCCTTTCCTTTTTCTTTTCTCTTTTTTTTTCTTTTAATTTTATTTTTTTCTTTTTCACTTTTGAATGAACTGGCTTCTGGGGTCGGATGTTTCAACTTCTCTCCTGGTTGTGAACTTTTCTCCGATTGTTTCTTTTGACAACCGCGGACGAAAGTGTTCTGGGGTTCCAGGAGAGCCGTGAAGTTGCGTGTGCGTGGCAGGGTGCGTGGGAGTGAGCGCTAGCGCATGTAACTCGAGCCTCCTGGTCTGCGGCGCTTCCTCCCCGGCCCGCTCCACCTGCTGCGGTTACACGGTGCTCGCTCGTTCGTGGGTATTTGCGCGCCCCAGCAGAAAAACCAGCCAGCCAGCGCCGGGCGACGTTGGAGGAAGATCATCTTGCTACTGCCAGAGTCTGAGCTGACTCACTCAACCAATGTAGACAGTGACTGGCTTCCGAAGAGTGCGCGTCTGCCTGTGTGACCCAACCAACTTCGGCTCAACTCCCACCAAACCACAGGATCAGCCACAAACTTAACCAACGTTCCCAAACCCGAGCCCTCAGATGTGGGAAGTTCCAGCTTGAGCGTCATCGAGTTTGTCTTTTTTTTCCCCTCCCGATTAGATAGATTTCTTTGTAAAACTAAATTTTCTGCACTGACCATTTGTCCAGAATTTATTGAGAGAATAACGACAAGTGATTCCACCCCAGCCTATCAACTACTGAAGCTGATTTTCAAGGCTACTTAAAAAAAAAAAAAGACTTCAGCGAACATTAATGGATTTCTGTTGTGTTTAAATTCTCTACAGATTGAATTGTAAATATTTTATGAAGTAGATCATATGTATATATTTATATATACGAGCACATACATTACTAGCACAATCTTTTAATGTTGCAGCTCCTGCTTTTGAGAACCGAAGTGAGTTTTTTACGATAAGAGGGGCTGCCTGTATGGAAGACACTCCTAAGTTTTGTATTTTGTTGGGACTTTAAACAAAACTGACCTGAAAGAAAGAAAAGCAAACTGAGAGGCAATTACCTGCTGGGACTTGCAAATCTAGTTTTTGCTGGTCATTTTGTTGTTATTGTTGTTGTTCTGCGCATAAATATTTTAGGACGTGTTCGGGAATTTTGCCTCTGGGACCGTTTGTAATAGCCAAAGACTGAACTTCAACTCTGAAAGCGAGGCTCTTTTGGGAGCATCCGTCTTTAGATTCTGGTTGCCCACTCTTTAATGCGCTAATCGGCCAGTTGTTAGCCCTGTTTGGGTGAGACCGATCCGACTAACTAGAACTCAGTCCGGGACTGTTGGTAATTTACACTCCCTCCTCCCCCACCACCCTCCGGTAGTAATAAAGGTTCCTGAACTTGTATGTTGATCTCCCGGGAGCTGCTTGAAGAAGATCCGATCCCGTGTTGCCGCCTAGTAGGAGCTGTTTTCAGGGTCCGTACTCAATCGGCTTGTTGTGATGCGTATCCCCGTAGATGCCAGCACGAGCCGCCGCTTCACGCCGCCTTCCACCGCGCTGAGCCCCGGCAAGATGAGCGAGGCGCTGCCGCTGGGCGCCCCGGACGGCGGCGCCGCCCTGGCCAGCAAACTGAGGAGCGGCGACCGCAGCATGGTAGAGGTACTAGCTGACCACCCGGGAGAGCTGGTGCGCACCGACAGCCCCAACTTCCTCTGTTCCGTGCTACCCACTCACTGGCGCTGCAACAAGACCCTGCCCATCGCTTTCAAGGTACTCCGGCCTGGAGAGGGTGGTGGGAAGCTGGGAGAAGGCAGGCCAATGCTCAGAGTGAGCCTAGAGGGCAGAGGCCAAGCAGCATCTACAGACCTGTGCTGCCTGTGGAAGCCTCTGGTCCTTCTCACTCAGTTTGGGATGTGGGGATGCTGCGTTGCCTTGGCGACCCTTGGGAGGGACCCACCTTAGCCAGCCTCAGAGGCATCCAGGAGGGTTTTGTTATTGGTGGTGGTGTTTGTTTTTTAAAGTCAAGATAATCCCAGAACATCTACCATCTACTTTTGCTATAAACTAAGAAAAGTTAAAACCTTGGAGGGGACAAATCCGTCTTCATTCGTAGGCTTCCCGGACCTCCGGGTGAACACTCAGACAGTTTTGTGTCTCTCAAATTCTCAAATGGAGAGAGAGAGAGAGACAGAGACAGAGACAGAGACAGAGAGACTGAGAGACTTTTTTACCTTCCGGTCAGTAAAAATAAAGCAACAAGGGAAAGCGCCAGGGGAACCCCCTCCCCAGCGCGCCTTTTTTTTTTTAACTGCCCTATAGGAATCAGAATGTCCAAAGTCCACTGCAGGTGTAGTTAAGTTTGCCAAAGTTCCAAGGAGTTTTTCGAGCCTGTAGCCTACTCCTGCCAGAAGCCTCAAGTAGCAAATCCTGTTGCTTTCTCTGAAACCCTCCAGAAAATTAAGCCCGGGGCAAGAAAGGTGCTGGGGTGTCTTCCCGACACCTGTAATGGTCCAATTCGGCGGCTTTTCTGTTAGAGGAGGGGGCAGCGTAGACCTGGCACCTTCAGATGGGCAGCTCACTTCGGTTCGGGTCACTTTTCACTCTGATCTTGCCCTAGCTTTGAGTTGCTTCTAAACCTTGGCCTTCAGAAGCGACGTATAAACAACCCCGGGCGTTTTTAAAACAACTACCCTACTACTCTGGCAGGGTGCTTGAGGAATTTAAATTCTCTTCTTTGGTCTTCTTCGGTGGTGGATTTTAAAGGGTAAAGCTGAAAATCACACCTGCTGTGTCAGGCCCTGTTCTTTTAAAAGGCTGATAAAGGAGGAATAGCCAAGCTGTAGAGCAAGCTGCCGGGTTTGGGGGGGGGGGCGGGTAGATGAAGAACTGACCTCTTTAGGAGGGAAATTAGTTTAATCTTTTCGTAGTTCCAGGCCTCAGCCGGACCTTGATTTAATTACAAGGAATAATGCTAACTTTTTTGAAAAATGCCGTCCAAATTCTTTTTTTTATGCTAAAATCACCATCCGTATTTTCAAAATCACAGAAGCAGATTTCGCAGTCTCCTCTGTCTGTAGAATTGCCGCTTTCACCAGATTTTGAAAGCGACTTTTTAAAGGGTGGGGGTAGGACTGAGGGTCAGAGGGCAGACAGGCACTTGGCTTTCCTGCCTTTCAGTTATTTGGAAATGTTTCAGAAAAACGTTGTTAAATGGTGGTGTCTTCTGCTCACCGTGAGAGGGAACCTGAGTGGGCTCAGCCCTGAGGTCACTGTCAGCAGACAGAGATCAAGCTTTTTGTAGTCCACAAAGGGACCATTTAAGGTAGGTTTCCCTGCGGAGCAGAGTTAAAGGGACTTCCTTGGGGGTGGACTCAGAGTTTTTCTCGAGGTGCTCTTTTTTTAATTTTACTATGAGGGACCCCAGTTTATCAAGACACTAAATGATTGATTTTTAAAAAATTGTCTTCAGAGTTGAAGCAATGAAAACTCCTAAGCTTGCTACCACATGGAAGTGTTTATTTTCTTTCAAAAGAATGAAAGACCATGTATACTGCTTTTAGAAACCGCGGAAAATTCCTTTTAGCAAAAATAATCACAGCCATAGAGGCTCCGTTTTATAAATGATTTTGGAAAACCCACTTCTAAAAGAATCTCGGTGTTTGTTCCTGAGTGACAGCCGGTAGCCATGACAAAGGTCAAGGTGGATACAGCACAGCTCGTGTGGAAGTCAAGTGGGTCTCTTGAGAGAGCATGGGGGGAAGGACAGGGCAGCAGAAAAATCAAACCACTCGGTTAATATCTGTCAGCCCTGGTCCCACAAAGAAGGCCCCTCTCCAGCTCAGCGCCTGCTGGACTGAGCCGGTACATAGGGGTTTCAGAGGCAGAGGAGATGTACAGGTTGGATTTAAGAGGAAGCTGGACTTCAAAACAGAGCAGCATCCTAGCTTCATTTTCTTGGCTTCCCTGGCCCCTGTCTGTACCAGCCCCTACCAAAAGCTCTGAAACAGTTCTCACCCAAAATATTTCTCTACGTTTGGGATTTCAATTACATTTCAGGAGTCTCTTTAGTGGTTAATCCTGTAGGAATTTTCTGATTCCCCATGATAAAACCAGATTATGTGAAGCTGTGATGGAGGCCATCCCCAGAGAATAACAACTTCGGGAAGCTTCTGGAATTTTGTTAAGCCCTCCGCTTTAATCTTCAAGAATTATCAAGAGATTTAAATTCATGAATTCTCTTGAAAATAGATTTAAATTGTCCTAACTGGTTTTCCCACCTATCCTCCGCCCCTCTTTGCTCCTACAGGAGAAACCCTTCACAGATGAGAAATTGTGAAGTCTGCCACATGCTATCCTGTATTGGCAGGAGCAGGAGCAACAAAGTTGTTTAGGTGACTTGCAGCCGCTTTTGCAATACTGTAGCAGAGAGGTGTGTTTAGACTCTGGTAAACAGGGGATAAGCATGCCTTCAACAGGGAGTTCCAAGACCCTGCCTGCCGCAGGATGAAATATGTTTTTTTTTTCTAATTTTTGAGAAAAAAAGGAACAAATAATTTTCTGGCAGGAAGATCATGGTCTCTAGCTACGCATTAAATGCCGTCTCAGGTGAGAATGTTCTACTCGGCAGCCCACTCTGAAACTCTGGAAGATTAGGGAATTTGCACTAAATGAATTGTAGCTGTAATTTCAACCTATGAAGTTGTTGGAAAATGCCATTTCTGATTATGAACAGACTAGCCAAGAACAGGGCTGGGAGGTCCTTAGAGCATAGAGGAGAGCTGATATTTTGCCCAACTTCCTGATACTTGGAGAACAGAGAAGTTCAACAAAGTATGAGCTGTCTTTGGCCAGCCAGTCCCTTCTTGTCTGTTTGGGCTGTGCTAAATGTAAATGTTTGTCTTCCCTTACCTATTGTCTATAACTTTTTATTGCAGACGCTGCTTTTTATTTCTGTTTGGAGTTAGATTTTTTTTTTCTCATTCTTTTTATATCACCTCTCATGGACAAAATCTGTATCAAATTGGAAGACATCTTAGTTTTAAATCTAAAAAGAAAAAAAAGTTAGCTAGTCTAAATCTGCTTGTCATTGGATGAAATAGAATGTTAAATGTTCCTGGATTTAATTTATCTCCTTCCCTTCCCCACCAAAACTCTTGGGAGATAAATCAAAAAGACAAAGTAGTAATAACTGAGTTCCCGGATGCCCCCTTCCCACTTCCTTTAAAAATGGGAGTGATGAAATTTAAACTCCTGATTTTTAGACTTTTGAATTCCAACATCAGCAGCCTTTTCTTAGCCAGGCACCATGGCCCTTTCGTGCCGTCTGCATCTCTCCGTGAGGGCCTCCTGGGTTGACCCACACACACACACTAATGTGGTAGCACTGGAGCAATGATGGTAAACTGAGGCACGCTGAGACACAGCAGGAGGAGGGCCATGACTCAGCATGCCTTTGGGCACTTATGGAACAGGATTATTTATTTTAATTTCTTAAGAGATATGGGCCCCAACAGTAAGGCATTCCGTTTTGAAGCCCAATTGTCTACCCAGTACCCTGATGCCCAGCGGGTGTAGAATTGAACTAAAAAAGCCTACATCTGCACAGTCAGATGAGGCCGAGGAAGTGAAGTGTCTTCATGGAGGACATTTCAACACTGTGAGCTAATTGTGCAGGGAGAAGTGAAAATAGAAAAAAAAAAATAAAGAGAATCAAAACAGCAGACTTGAAAGGAGTAGACTTTTGTAGGAGCAGAAAGGAAGGCTAATAACAATCAAGTAACTGATCAGGGAGATTTATTGCAATAATGTCCTGTGAAACAAAAGAGTTGTCATATTACCAATCTTAATTAAAGGTCATCAAACACTTGCGGTGGGCTATAAACATCTAATTACAGACGGCTTAGAGGATAGGTGTTGTAAAGTCTGCTTGGAGAAAGCATACCCAACAATTGGAATGTAAGGGTTAAAAACAGAGGCAAGCGGTTCCCTCCTGGTCTCACAAAGCAAGCTGGTTAAGACAGATAAAAGTAAAGAGCTAACAAGATACTTACCCAATACCCAGAGCAGAGTGTCTGGTGATGTCCTAGGTTCTGTCCGTCCAGTTCTCCAGCTTGGGTCATTTCCTGGCATGTTCTTTAGAGCCCAGGAGATAGGAGCAGCCATAATGAGTAAAAATCACCCGGATAGTCATCCGCAGGACCGCGGACAGCTAAGGGGGCATGACTAAGCACACAGTGAGGATAGCCAGCAAAGGGACTGGACATTGATCCCAGATTAGCGAATCTGTGGCATCCTTATTTACGTACAGACAGAAATATTCCTCTAATAAATTATGCAGCAACTAGTATGCAGAAAATAACTGGAAAAAAAAGTAACAGCATATTGAGAAATGCTCGCTGTTGCCAGCTTGAGGACCCCTACCTAAGGATGACCGTGTAACCAGGATAAATAACAACACTTTCAGGATGACCATGTAACCAGGATAAATAACGGTTCTACAGACTGACAGCACAGATCAGAAATGATTGGGGGGGAACTGAACTTGAGGTATTTTGATTTGAATTCCATGGACCACTTTGAAATTGGACCACACAAATATGAGCTGTAATCAAGTCAAAACTCAAAGTCACCGCTGAAGCCAAAGGAGGCCAGGCTTGGTGGTATACACCTGTAAGCCCTGGCCTCACAGGTGAAGACAAGAGGATTGTGAGTTCAAGGCCATTCTAGGCCTTCTAGTTGGACCCTCGCTCAAAACAAAATAAAAAGAATCAAATAACAGCCACATGATGGATGATATTTCGTGAAGTATTTTTAAGACAAATACTTCAGAATATTTTTATTTTTATTTAAAATTGGTGCCTTTTTTGGTTTTATGGATATGAAATGTGTTTAACTACCAGTTGTCTTCAAAATATGATAAACCCTTCCCTACTCGGCGACAGTAATGGGATCCCTCGGAATACAGATAGTACGTGTTTGAGGCTCACAGGTGTGAGACGCAGCCTGGTCTCACATTTGGTTCAGGAGGCTGATTAAATTGGGACCCGCTTTGTTCCGAAGTCGTCCCCTTTGTGATCAATAATAAATAAATGGCACATTCTGGATCGTCTCCTAGTCCATGGCTAGTGAGAATCCATTAGAAGCAGGAAGAGATGCCAGACATCAGCCACAAGCTGGCAGGTTAAATCCTTCTGGAGTCCCTGGAAGCTGCCCGTGTGGGGGGCACATCCTGTAACCCAGGCACTCGCAGGGCAGAGACAGGAAGATCAGGGTTCCTGGGCCATCCCTTAGACAAAGAGCTTGAGGTCACTCTGGGAAAAATAGAATAAAATCAGTAGCAAAAGTCAACTTTAAGTTTAACAGAACTAAGTGTGAATTGCTAAGTTCAGATCCTGTTAACACACCAGTGAAGGTCCAAGCAAGTAAATGATGGGGTTGGAGAGACGGCTCAGTAGGTAAGAAGACAGGAAACTGTTGCAGGGGATCGGCTCACCCAGCATCTCTGTCAGGTGACTCACGTCTGCCTACAGTTCCACTCCAGGGTGTGCTGACGCCTCTGCCCTCCAGTGGCACTACATGTATACACACACACAGACATACAATTAATTCAAAATAATAAAATTAATCTTTTTTAAATGAGGATTAGATTATAAACTACAAACATACAAACATGAGGTCTTAAGAGATGACTACATTGACAAGAAGCAGCATCTTCCCAGAGTCCCTGTCCCCTTTTGTCTTGTCCCCGCTATTTTGTGTCCCCTCGATGGCTTTACTCGTTTCAATTCATCGCTGTCTTCCTCATCTCCATCTACGCGTTGTGGAATTAACAGACAGCCTCTGTTATCGCGCAAGTTACAACTTTTCTGGAAACCAGAAAGTGTCATGAAGCATAGGTTTAATTTTCGACCAATTGTCACGCCAATGGCATGGACGTGTGCCTGCGGCAGCTCTGATGTCTGCATTTGTCCCTTGACTGATGTCTAGGTGGTAGCCCTGGGGGACGTTCCGGATGGCACTCTGGTCACCGTCATGGCAGGCAACGATGAAAACTACTCGGCGGAGCTGAGAAATGCTACAGCAGCCATGAAGAACCAAGTGGCGAGATTCAACGACCTCCGGTTTGTCGGTCGGAGTGGCAGAGGTACGTGTCACGAATGAACTGGAAACATATTTACCTGGGAGCGAACCCAGGCTTAACTGGTAGCAGTTTCTTGGTATTGATGCCGCCTCAAACTTTAATATATTTATTTGAAATTTAATACTTCTGCAAGTATCTAATTTTATATTATCATGTTTGATAACTAAATTGCCTTAAGACTGACTTGGAATACACAACACATGAATGAATTACTTTTTTGTTTTGTTTTGCTGGTATTTCAAGACAGCCTTTTTCTATGCAGCCTTGGCTCTCTTGAAACTAGCTCTATAGACCAGGCTGGCCTTGAACTCACAGAGATCCGCCTGCCCCTGCCTCCTGAGTGCTGGGATTAAAGGCGTGCGCCACCAGTCCCGGCATGAATTAGGAAAACACTTCAATTTTTCTAAAACGAGAAAAGTGAACCTCGCCGTAATGAAAACTAAGCCTGTGTGATGAGAGTTCACTGCCGGGCAATGTGAGCATCGTGAGCCTTCAGCATATGGTGCTTGTGGCTTCTACCACAAGCGACAGGGTTTCAACTGGTCACATCGGTGGTTTGGGGACTCCTTACACTAGATGATATGGTTTTAAGCAAGCTTACATTTCTAGGACAAACACGGAATCATATTAATACAACCGAGAACAACATGGCCTTCGTGATGTGTTTATTCCTTTTGTAGCCTATTACAGCTTGGTGGGAGAAAAGGGGCTCACTTAACTTTCAGATGTTAATTTTGTTAGAGACCTGATTATTCAAAGGAGCCTTTACCTTGGCTCAGGTGGACAGGCAGTTTTATTGGCCTTCACCCTTAACCATCTATCAAGCACTGGAGCGGAAAGAGGGAACTTGTTTCACTGTAGATGTCTCTACTTTCCAGTTACCTCTCAAGTATTACATTTTCTCGTTGTTTCTAAGACCTAAATCATATTTTACAAACATCAACAAGTAGTCACAATCTAAGAGCAATGGGACTTGGTTTAAAGTTTCACCTTTGTAATGTAGCGCTCAATAAGCCTGGCCATCAGAGGTATTTCGAGCTTAAAGGACAGGATACATGTCTCAGTAGCTGTAACAGTTCCTGCATTGGAAAGGAAGTAGGAAGGGGTTAGTGATGTCTGCAGGTCAGTGGAGAGCCCTTGCCCACATACACAAGGCCCTCTGTCCAGTCTCCAGTACCAAGCAAACAAAACAAAACAACCAGACTGGCGAATGTAGAGAAGCACAGGCAAAGGAGTCATCATCACTCCTGTCTACAAAGGCGTTCAGAAAACCTAGAAAATCTGTTCTTAGTGGAAGACGGGAGAGTAAGTGTATGCACATCTGGGCTGTTGTGCTGCTAGTCTAGATGTCCGGGCCATTTTCATAATGAAATCACAGCTGGGGAAAAAAACTATAATGTAATTGAAAATTAATGTTCACACTACTATGCTAATAATAGGGTGATTCGGAGAGACGTCTGTCCTCTTACTGAAAGCCGGAGATGCTATGTGCGTGTGTTGTTAAGTGGGTTCACTTGTTATAGCAAAAGTTTGTCTTTGAGCAAATGAAACTCACATTATGGTTCAGGGGCCCGTGCTTAGCAAACATCACAGAGAGGGTGGGAAGCCAAAAAGAAGCAATGACCCCAAAGCCAGGCCCCCACCTGCCTAGCAGTGATCTTCACCTGGCTTAGGAGGTGCCCCTTTTAGAAATGGCTAGCTGGGTATTGTTTGGTTGCCAGAGAAAGTGTGGTTCTACCCATAGGCGCCTAGGTGGGTCTTTGTCCTGCTTGGCTATGGGGGTTTTGAAGACTGTTTCCTGACCCGTCCCAGTGATGTTTCCATAGGGAGCTGCGCGGCGACTCTCCAACACCCATCAGAATAGGTTGATGATGGCGAAGAGTGGGTTTTGAAAGCAGCATGCTTCCTTTTGTGGTGCCGAGGGCTGGCCCCCATCTCTCTTTGGTCATTTCTGTTTTGAGTGGGTGACTAATAGGCGCTGGTGTTTACCTGAGGAACGGTGGACTGTTTCCCCAAGGTGTGGGCTGTTTACATTCTGCTACCTGATTCGTGCCAGTGTGCACTCGAGTTTGCATAACCCCCCAAAAGAAAGCAGCAGCACCTGAGGCCAGGCTGTCTTCTCATACCCTGGAATGAAAAAAAAATAATCAGATGCAAAATTTAAAAAAAAAAAAGAGAGAATTGTAATTGATTTGAACAGGCTCTCCTCGCCATGCCTGATAGTAAATCACTAAAACTCAGGAACACTAATTGACCACTTGACCCAGTTACCGTTACTGTATATAACACTGGTCTTGAGTTTTATGGTTTACATTTTTTTTTATGTCAATAATGTAAGACAAGTGAGCTCTTGGGAGGCTGAACATGGTGTTGCCTTGTAATTTCACTTTGTAGTCACAAAACTTAATTTATTTTCTTTTTTTGTGTCATCATCAAAGCCTGGTAGACAACCCCTGCCTCTTCTCTCTCTCTCTCTCTCTCTCTCTCTCTCTCTCTCTCTCTCTCTCTCCTTTCCAAGCTCTCTCTAATTCTAACATAGTCCTAATCCCCCTGGCTGAGCCTTGCCATAAAAGTTTCATTATGTTTTATTAAGGGATATTAAGACTCGTCTATTTCGTTTTCTGTTTTCTAAAATGTGTCTAAAAATATGCCTTGGCATTCACAGACTGACCCAGAGGTCTGGTTTTCCATCCGTGCACACATCTTAAGGGCAGTTTTGAGTTGTCAATGACGGGTTCTCCAAGGAGCCTGGATGCTCGGTGTGGAATGAAAGGTAGAGAATCTATGTAAGGGTGCTCCCTTTATTTCGCCAGATGCCAGATGTTGGGGGTTGGTGACCCTCACCAAGACTGGCAGAGCTACCCAAGGAAGGGTTTTCCTCTGTTCCAAGAAATGGATCTGTCTGGTGCTGGCTGGTGGCCAGCGCCACAACTCCTAACCTCAGGTTCAGCCGGTGACTGGGAGAACCTGCCTGGCTGGCTCCTAAGGCAAGGCTGATCACAGGCCCCTGTAAGCACTGTTGAAGGCCAAGGCAGCTCCAGATTCTTCCCTGGCCCCTGACTTCCCCCTGCTTCCCCTTGCTGTCCAGGTAGCTGAGATCTAGTATCTCACCCTAAGAATATTTCTCTCTTTGGTTTCCGATCTGCCTGTTGACTTGCAATGACTTTCACAAAGAGAGAGTTGCTCTCAGTCGGGGGTGGGCGTGAGAAAGGGGAGTCCTGGGAGACCCACTGAAGTCCAGAGATTAGGAAGGAACACAAGTGGTTGTCAGAATTATTGTTTTATTCACAGGGCCTGAGACTATCCGTCACCTCCAAGTTCAGGGTCAACAAGAACTCTCCTCCGTGAGGTTGAATACCTGAGCGCTTGTCCCTGTCGAGAACGCTCCCCACAGTGTGAGGTGGAAGACCTTTAAGGAACTTTAGCAGTAATGTCTGCAAATGTGTCTTCCCTCCTAGAGTATTCTATTAGCTGCCAATGAATTGATCCATCGGGGAATATAGCTTCAATGATTTCACTGGGAACCAAAGCACACAACTACCAAATGTATCAACGACTGTGTTGTGAGAAGGGAAACCATGGTCACTTAACATTTGTTCTAGGAATGTGATTTTTAATCTATGAGAGATGTCAGAAATAATTTTGAAAATCCTCCGAAAGACTTTTCCCAAGAGTGAAAGAAGTCCCTGCGTGCATAGATTTTTGTGTGTGGCGCTGAAATTTCCGGAGTTTGTTTGTAGATCTTCTGGGATGTGGAGATGCCGAAATATGCACATCGGGAATGTGGGACACCAGATTAGCACCAAGCTTTATGCTCAACAGATACCCAGAAAATAAATAGACAAGGCAGCCACAAGGTTGACACTTTCCTGTGCCCTTCTGTTATGTTGGTGACAGTGGTAGACCCAGGACCTGGTTGGTAGGGGTTAGGAACGTACAGAATTTAAAAGGCTAATCCAGGCCTTCGGTGAAGCCCTAGGCGTGTGGGTGAAAGTAATCACTTACGCAGGATTTCAGGCCCTCTGTCCTTGACAGTAAGGTCTCTTCCCCAGTGACCATCTGTAGTGGCACTCACCGTGAAACCGAGTGTTCTGTGCTCTGTCGGGAAAGGGTTTCACTTCTCGGTGGGATCTGCTGTTTACCTTGACCTCCCGGCAGCTCGGAACTTGCTCCGTTTTGAAAATAGTCCTTTGCTGAAGTGAAATTCCTTCCTCGACTCTTGCTGTGGACGTCTTCCCAGACATAATATTTATCCTGTCACAACCTAGGCTCTGTCGTATTTGTGTACTGTTGGTTTCTTAAGGCAGTCTCGTTCCCCTTCTGCAGGATTCTGGGTACGCTATGGGGATGTTGTCTCTCAGCTCAGTGGAAGGCTGTGGCGGGGACGCATTTGGGGAAGGATAAATCGTACTTATCCTCCAAACAGGGAGGGGCGTCTATGTGGTGGCTTTTACCGGAGAGCGGGTCTGAGTGACTCACAATGTTATCATAGATCCACATCGTTCTTTATTTGATCACCAATTCATTTACTAGAAGAAGGAAAAAACCAACTGCCAGCCCCAGAGACGTTTCGTGGAGAACATTCTAGGTAAGCAATAGAAACTGGCAGTTAGGTCTCCTAGAGAAAGTAAGTAAAAGGGAATATATGAGCTGCATTCAAATCAAATGTCCATTTTCTCCCTTTTTCTTCCTGGCTTTCCATTTAGAATTTGTAATAGCGCGTGTATTAAGGTCCGTTTCCCTCAGATTTTGCTGTGAACAAATGGGATAAAACAGACCAAAATAAAAATAAAAACAGACAAAACTAAACAAACCCAGGGCCTCTCAGAGAACAAGCCCCAGCTGGCCCCATCAAATACTTCCTTTCCACGGCAAGTCACAAGTTCCACCCGGAACTGAGGCAGACTCTGCCTGTCTGACCAGAATTTTATATTTGACGGTAAAAGAGTTAGCAACACTTTCCTCAAGCGAGCTTGAAAGCCCGGGTTGGTCAGAGCCTTAGCAAGAAGAAGGAGCAGCTCACCATGCGCGCTATCCCTGTGGGAACACAGTAGCGACCTGCTCTACTTCGTCAGACTTTCCTTGCTGGTTTTTAACGAAGTGCCAGGCATCCAGGATGGTGTGTCACGCAGCTTTTCATGGTTGAGGTCATTTGCATGAATAGAATTTTTCAGTTGTGGGGCAGATACTGCCCTTCTATGGAGCCGTCCTCCACCCTTCCTGGGCAGCAGGGCTTCTTAGTGAGCCAGGACTGAAGACTGCCCATCAGAAAGTGCCTCATAGAGAAATAATGGCACAGTGACTTTAGAGCTTCCTGTTATGACAGTGTCATAGACGTAAACAGGGATCCAGCTAGCTACCCAGCGTGGCTCGTTCTAATAAATCAGCTTTCTTCCGTGTGTGTGTGTGTGTGTGTGTGCGCATGTGGGGTGCGTGGGGGGTGTATGGGATGTGTGTGGTATGTGTGTGGGATGTGTGTGCAGTATGTGTGAGTGTATGTGGTGTGTGTGTGTGAGTGTGTGTTGGTGTATGTGTGTGCGTGTGCTAGTTGATGAGGTACAGGGAGGGTGGAGGAGGCTGGTTATGGAAGAATATATTCTGTCTTTCAGGATTTTTTTTTTTTTAAGAAAAATTGCTTTTTGAAGCAGAGATGGTGTAATGTCTGCCGAACCGTCCCTCCCTCCTGGTGACTATACAAACAAGTTGAGGACAGTAAGGGGTGTTTAAGAATGACTGTGTGCAGTCACCCCTGATGTCTATGGCAGGTTGGTCCAGAACCCCTCCCTTAAGTCCAGACATCTGCAGTTGCTCAAGCCATTCATAAGACTGGTGCAGCCTTTGGAAATGACCCTGCACCCTCTCTAATATAATTTACAGCATGCCTAGATTACTTATGGTAGCTAACAGAGTATCACTTACACATAAGTAGTTGCTGTGGCATTGTTTGGGGAATAATAACAAAAAAATAAAGCCCACACGTTTAGTACAAATGGGTTTCCCCCCAAGTGTTTGTCATCTGTGATTGGGGGGATCCACAGCCGTGGGACCTACTCTACTGTAAACTGTGCAGTGGTGTGCACTTTGCAGGTTCGGTTGTTGGCCCTTACCCAGGGGTCTGTATTCGTGTGTTTATACTTTCTTTGGGAGACTTCTTGGATCAGAATGTTCTGGAAGATTGCTTGAGTCTATGCTGATAGTATCTTCTCATATGAAGCCCCAACCAAGCAAATTAGCAAGAATGGATGAGCATGCTGTCTGTGAAAATGTCCCAGTATACAGCTGCCTGGCAGGGAGTGGGGGCCCATAGGCTGCTCACATTTATAAACATGCTGCCTGTGTTTATAAACATGCCTCAGTGAGTTTCAGGCAATGCCTGTCCTCCCCATGACTGGTTCTGCCGTGTATCTCCCAGTCAGGGCCTGTGGAGAATGGAGTTAACGGTTAGTTTCGCATTGAACCGACTCTTTGGGATCCCAGCTCACTGCCCAGACTTTATTAGCCTACTGGGCAGCCCGTCCCATTTAGGAACTCCATTTGCTGTGACATGAGCCTGCATGGGTGCATGGAGCGTAAAGAAATCCCAGCAGCCTCCTATGAGAGGTTCACAGTGTAATTCCGGACTCCCAGTGGGTTTCCTCTGACCTCCTAACAAGGGAGGAAGTAGTCTCTCAGAAGCCACTTAAACTCTGCTTTTCTCATAGACGTTGTGAGCAAATTTGAGCTTATTTTTCTGATGTGAAGTGCTCCCTGCTTTTAGAGTCGTAAGACCTTCCTCGGGAGCACCATGGCCCAGCAGTCCTGCCTCCCCAACACCTGATCCAGGAGGCCCAGGTCCAGTGTCCCCTAGGGAAGTGTGTGTCTCTAATCAAGTCACCTCATGCAAAGGAAGGAGCCATACAGTATTCTGCATCCTCATCGGATCTTCATGGACAAGGCGAGCAGGGAGGGGCCGTTTGGAGGGAGAAAGGCTCCCCTCATGGTAGACCTCATAGTCGTGAGCCCTTAGTATTCGCTCAGAGTTCTGGTCACAGATCTTCACAGACATCTTTCTTTCTATTTGGAATCTTTGTATGGAGTGTGTTCAGCACTGTATGGCGTGTGTTTGGCATTGTGTGGAGTGTGTTTGGCATTTATACAATGCCAGTTCATACGACTGTGTTTGGCATTGTGTGGACTATGCTCAACAATGTATGGGGCGTGTTTGGCGTTGTATGGTGTGTGTTCAGCGTTGTATGGCATGTGTTAGGCATTGCGTGGACTGTGTTTGGCATTGTATGGAATGTGTTTGGCATTTATACAATGCCAGTCCATATGACTGTGTTTGGCATTGTATGGTGTGTGTTCGGCATTGTGTGGAGCATGTTCGGCATTGTGTGGTGTGTGCTCAGCATTGTATGGTGTGTGTTTGGTATTGTATGGAGTGTGTTTGACACTTATACAATGCCAGTCCATATAACTGTGTTCAGCATTGTGTGGATTGTGCTAAGCATTGTATGGTGCGTGTTTGGCATTGTATGGTGTGTGCTCGGCATTGTATGGAGTGTGCTTGGCATTGTATGGACTCTGCTCTACAGTGTATGGACCGTATTCAACTCTCACTTTTCTGTCCACTTGCCTCTTATTAATGAGGAGTTATCTGAACCAGGATCGTTCCTAAGGCTGTTTGTCTTCTTAAATGGCACCTCTAAAACCTATGGTAAAGGCCTTTTGAATGCTGCCCCAGGGGCAGGTCCCTTCACCCTTTTTCCTAGTAGGTGATCAATGCTGATGAGTCTGTTAGTGCTTCACAGCTGGGATGAGCTGCCACCCCTTGGGGCATTTGATGAGGTCAGCGATATGATTGACTGTCACAGACTGAACTAGGGCTCATAGCACCCAAGGGTTGAGGCCAGAGATCTGCTAAACACCCTCCTTTGTGCAGAATCCCCTCCCCAACAGAAACCAACTCTAAAACTTAAGTCATGGCAGTACTGGTGCCACCCCAACCTGGCCCGCCACTCTCCACAGTTGTCAAGGGTCTCTCTTCCTCTCTTCCCTCACACTCTTTACCTTCCTTGAAAATCTATGAAACGTTAAATCTGTGATATCCACATTGAATAAAAAAGTGGAAGCAGGAGGACCAGAAGTTCAAGATCATCCTTGGTTATATATTGAGTTCCAGACCAGCCTGGTCTTGGGGTGGGGTTGGGGAGATAAATCAATCAATCAATCGATCAATCAATCAGTCAATAAGAATGTATTCAGAAGCCCTGAGTGAGCTTCAGTGACTTTCCCCCAAACCAAACATCCAGCTTTGCCCAGTGGTATCTTCAGTGGGCCAATTGCTGGCTGACCAGTAGCCACCCACTCCCTAGATCTCTGCCAGTGAGTCCCTCTTCCAGGGCTGTCTTCCCTCCAGGCAGTGGATTCCACCAACTTCTCACTGAGAGCAGATCATCTGTCCCCCACTGACACTTAGAGCCACCCTAGAGTGGCTGTGCTATGCATTGTTGGATGTTTGACAGCATACCAGTGACCATCCCCCTCACCCCCACCTTCTCAGTAGTGACAGTCAAACCTCCCCTGAGGGCAGGAAAGTTGCAAACAACTTACTTAGAGGTGCATGTCTGTCGGGCTCTATTCCCCTTTTGTCCCTGGAGAGGAGGAGGCACAGAGAGGGTTGATTACTTGAGATAAAATGCAGGTTAAAAACCTTGGTAAAGTTTCACACCTGGGTCAGTCTCTCCAGAGACAGGACCCCTGGGAGAGAGAGTAGTGACCACAGGCAGAGTGCTCAGAGGCTGGCATCAGGAAGGATTCCTGCATAGAGAGCTTCCAGATCCACCCATTCTCCTCAGCCTCCTGGAGCTCCGAGGGCCCTAAAGGGTTATGCCCAGCAGGCACTGAGATTTCAGATTAGCAATGGAAGAGCTGAAATTAAATCTGGACTGTAATTCGAAGCACCACTTTTCATGGGAAAAGACGTTCTTCCAACTTAGCCTGTCCAACTCTTTTGTCCAAACATTAATAGCATGCAAATATTTATGATTCATACAGGCCCCTTTTAATTCCCAAGAGTATTTTAACAATAAATACTGCATTTTGACAATGAAGCAGAATAATCCCTTTGTCCCGTAGCAGAGCTCCACAGGCTGGCACCCAGTAGCATGACATTCTTCCTGGGTGGGAACTGCAGGCTCCACCCAAGCTTTGGGGCATTCTATATCTGCGTGACCTGTGCGTGCTTTGGATGGTGCTCCAGGCCATCCATCCTGCTGTTCCCCAGAAGTCATTCTTATCTCATCGTTTTAATAAATTGCAAGTTAATAGTCACACATGGGTTTTTTTCTGGTGGCCACAGGGAACCCAGAGAGTTGATTCAGTCTGTTGTTTGCAGCCGCCTCTGACTCCACGATTGTCTTGCATTCTGGCCAAATTCCTGGGCTCTGGATTACACTAAAGCCACCCAGTCTCACTTATGGTTCCTCTAATTTATCACACTTCCACAGAAGGACGTATCTATGCAGAATGATTCTGTGGGTCTTGGGAAGACAGTGAGGGAGTCTGAGGAGTGGCCACAACTCCAAGATGTGCAGGCCTTGGTAATAGGCATGGCAATGCCTTGCATCTGGGCTAAGATGATAAAAGTGAGGTGGTGGCCTTTGAGGAGACTGAGAAGACAAGGTGTGGTGGCTCTTGCTCCTGGGGTGGGAATTGTGGGAAGATGGCAGGAGCAACCTGCTGAGTCCGGAAGTCAGGAAGGGTGGTAAACTCTCTCCTACTGCCCCCTCCTGCTATCCCTTCGTTCTGCTGAGGACCTGGTAAAATGAAAGTTCTGGGATACAATAAATCTCCATAAATATTCACTAATAAATGCATGCGTAACTGTAATAAAATAACTAATCCTTTTTGGGGACCTGTGTGTTGGACATATCCTATCCTTTTCTCTTTACTTACCTTGTCCCCTGAAGTCATTTAAGGAGAGCATTTCATTCATTCAGCCATTCATTTCTTTCTCTCTCTCTTTCTCTCTCTCTTTTTTCTGGCACACAATAGCACTGTTAGCCCAGGCTGGCCCTGACCTGAAATTCAGCCATTCTTCCGCATCAGCCTCTATTCATGGACTCATCACCTATGAACTGGGTATCCTATCAGGCACTGGGCTAGCACAGCAGATTCACGGGTCTGCTGAAGAGCAGTTATCCATGTCAGGGGTTCCTGAGGGGTGACAGTGAAGCCAGCCCTCCCTGTTCTGAGTGGACATCTCTGTAACAAAGGACAGGAGTCAAGTTGCGTGCAATCTAGTGAAGGGCAGATGGCTTTCCCCAGGGAATTCACCGTCTCTGTGGATACCTGTGGGAGGCAGCACAGTGTGCCTGTTGGTGGGGGCAGGGCACGTTGCCTGTTGAGGAAGCGACAGTGTGTTTGGGTCAGGGGCCAGTCATGCATTGCCTGTTGAAGAACCAAGAGATACTAGGGTGGCCTGCTCTGGAGGATTTTGAGAAGGGTGAGGTGAGGATGTTATGGGGGCCTTGACTGTGAAACGCCAAGCAGAGAACTGCGTCATCAGGCGTGCATGGCAGACAGACTTTGGGTACAGTGTGAAGAGGAGGGGGTGCTTAGAGGGTGCCGGGGTACCGAGAGACCAACCTGATCGTTTCTCCTCTCAGGCACCCTCAGATCTGTGCAGGGAGAGCTTGCGAGCACCCCCATTTAGGATGTGACACTCCCAGGGGGCCTCAGGTATCCAGCCCACCTGCCCTTCCTCAAAAAGCTGGTCAGCAGGGACTTGGGACCCCGATGCCACCTCTCCTCTGAATGTCAGCACCCAGCCCCCAGCCTTCCTGCTACTTCCACACTGTGCAGGCTGTGCGGGGCTGTGTGTGCGGCTCTAGGCCACAGGTATATGCAGGGTGATGAGTCAGGTAGCCTTGGGAAGCCACTTTGGGCTTCTTCCCTGTGTGGCCCCTGGCTGGACTGCAGCCTGTGCCTTAGCCTAAGGAGAATCTTGTACGCGACTGGGCTGGAAACAGGGTAGTTTTCTGAAGAACGTGTGGCTAGGATCCCAAATGAATAAATAAGACAGAAGGAAACATGCAACTTGGGGAAAGAAAACAGAGTCCCCAGGGACTGTCTTGATGCTTTGGGGTGGTAGGTGTCAAGAGTCAGGAGGTACAGACCCAGTTTTAAGGCCCCTCCTGTAAGACAGCAAAATCTGTAGACATTCGTCCCCATCCTTATTAAAAACGACGCAGACACAGCATTTGTGTGTGATCCACTTGAACTCCTTCCTCAACAATATTCACCTCACACCAGGTGCATTGCCCTGCATGTTTAAACTGCGGCAGGCTGGACCCTCAGACATAGAGGCAGGAGCCATTGTGCTCACAGTGAAGGGAGGCCTTGCCCGTTCGTTTCTTTCCTAAGGCCATACTCAACCCTGCACCCAAAGTACCGCCATGCTTCCCAAGCAGTGACAGCTGCCACACTAGAAGTCAGCAGAGCTCATTGGTCTACCTTTTCAAACGTGTGCGTGCGTGTGTGCGTGCGTGTGCGTGCGTGTGCGCGTGCGTACATGTGTATGCAGGTGTGTGCAGGTGTATCTGGAAGCCAGAGACCGGTACCCAAATTTCTCCACCACTTTTGTTTTTGGGTTAAGGTCTCTTACCGAACCCGAAGCTCGCCAGCCATTTCAGCTGGCAAGCTCCACCCCCAAACCAACTTCTATCAATCCCCAGGAACAAGGTTATAGGTGTCTGTCACCCACTGGCTTTTTTTTTTTCTTTGGTTTTTCGAGACAGGGTTTCTCTATGGCTTTGGAGCCTGTCCTGGAACTAGCTCTGTAGACCAGTCTGGTCTCGAACTCACAGAGATCCGCCTGCCTCTGCTTCCCGAGTGCTGGGATTAAAGGCGTGCGCCACCATCGCCTGGCCACCCACTGGCTTTTACACACATGCTGGAGATCTGAACCCAGGTCTTTATGCTGGTGTGACAAGTATTTTACCTACTAAGCCATCTCTCCTTCCCATTGCCCCCCCCCCTTTTTTTTTTATAACAAAAATACTTTGGAGCAGAAGACAGAAATCTGATTCAAGCACAGACCCTGAATGCACTGACTCACTTCTAGAGAATTTCAGAGTAACATAACATGTGGTGTTCCTGTTCTCCAAGTAGATGGCCTTTTCTCAAGTTTCTGGTTGCTCCATGTAACCAGGCAAAGGTTATTTCTATGGAAAACTAAGTTCTGTATTTCAAGTGTTCAGTTAGGCTCTGGAGGCTTGAACTCGTGCCAAGAATGGGGGAACTCTGGCCTGCATTATGCCTGTATGGACCCAGATGGGGCCGGATCTGGCCAGCTGGACACAGGGGCTCTCTGCACAAGATAAGATATACACACAAACATCTTCCAGTTCAGCTTAGAGGAGCCAGGAGGCTCCAGGCAGGTCGCGTGATTTGTGCCTTGCTCATAAGTCCCTAAATAAATGGATTCTGAAGCCCCATGGTCAACAGATCAAGGTGGAAATAGACAGAGGACAGGAGACAGGCATGAGCACTGACTCTCGGAAGTCTCTGGTGGGAAAGCAAGAGGGAAAATGTTTGGAGCACACTGGGAATGATGCTGCTAACACGGAAATCATCCCTGGAGTCCAAGGGAACCTTCGCTTCCTTAAAAATAAATACCTCGTGTGTGTGTGTGTGTGTGTAGGCATGTGCATCTGTGTACATATGTATGAGGTCAGAGGAGAACATGTGGGAGTCAGGGATTGAACTCAGGTGACTAGGCTTAGGAACAGGTCTTCATTCACTGAACGCTGGCACCGGCCTGGGTGCATCCATTTTAATGCTGTTGTCTGTGGCCAGAATTAGAGATGGCATAGTCTGTAGTCCAAGGGGAACTCTCCCTGCAGCCCTTGAGAATCTTTGGGGATTTCCTGAATTCGCGAAGAGCAGACCTCCCTGGCTGCCTTGGTTTTTCGAAGGCAGCATTTTCTGGGGAGCGTCAGGTAGAGAAGGCCTGCTCCCTGGCAAGAGACACAAGTGGACGGGGTGTTGTGGATGCTGCTTAAGGAAAATGGCTGCCCCCCCCCCCCCGGCAGAAGATCCTTTGCATGTGTAATCTTCTCTTTCGTGACAAAGGGCGAGTTTCACATCCCCAGAAACAGTCCCCAAAAGGAGAAGATGACTCACGCGTCCCACCTCCACCAAGGAGAACGAGAGTTACAGAACCACTGAGCAACAGTGGGTAGAGCAGCCCGCCCACAGCCCAGGAAAGGGCAGTGTGCTCCTAGCAAGAGACAGAGGGCCAGCCCTGGCTGCAGCTGGCCTGGGGTGGGGATGACGGTCTGACCGCAGTGTATGGTGTGTAGAACCAGCCACCTATAGCCTTGCTTGCTCTTCCTCTTCCCGCCTCAGCCCTCCTGAGGAAGGCCGTACACAACATTATAGTATCTTGATCCTGTGGTTTAGTCATCTGCTAGCTATGAGGAGAAGCATAGTGTGTCTCGGGCCTGACAGAGAGACAGCCCAGCCAAGGCTTTATTAGACCTCAGAACTGTCACTGGTCACCGCTGAACCCTTCCCTGAGGCCCTGGAACTTCCTGACCTTGGAAAGCAGGTCACACCACAGCAGCGGGTGTCCAGGAAGGCTCACCCCGTGACCTTCTTTCCGACTAAATAAAGCCGTTTGCATTTTGTTCTGCTCCGTGGATGGACAGACTGGCGTCGAGGGAGACACCACATGTTGCTGCCCTGGCTTGTTTATATAGCGGATCAGCCACTCACACAGCCATGCCTTACAGAACGTTGCCAGCCGGTAACGCAGCCGTGAGCTTCAAGTTGAAGTCAGTCTAAGTACAAGTCTGTCACCTGTTGAACGTTCCCCCTTTTTCAGAAGTCCTACCCACCATCAGGTGTCCGTGACTGTCTTCTCCCTAGCCCCCCTCACAGGATCTCTGGGGCTCTCTTTGTGGAAGGGTTGTCACATCTTTGACATTTTTACCAAGACTTTGCTGGGCAGCCAGCCCACGTAGCCCTTCTTTCCCTTAGCCCACAGGAAGAGACTCCGACAAGGAAGGGGTGTCACTGCCTTCTGTTTTGCAGAAGTGGTGTGGGAAGTCCTTCTGTATATGCGTTGCTTTGTTGGTTAATGAATAACGAAGTTGCTTGGGTCCTGAGAGGTGAAGAAACTCACCCATACTCGCAACAAGTATAATTCAAGCACAGGTCCGCTAAGCCGCTAGCTGGCTGAGTATCCACGCTTAGCCCTCTCCTTGTGCATTTCCTGCAGTGCTACAGCAGGCTTTGTCTTGTGATGCCTGTAGGGAGAGTCCACTGCAGCCCCTTCTCTTGGGCCTTTTTTCTTAGTCTTCCGTCCTCTCTCTCACTTAACCCTCTTGTCCCTCGTGATCACATAGCTGTCCTCCCTGATCACAACCGTCCCCTGGAACTGATGCTGCTGTTGCATCCAGTACCAGGAGCAAAGGGAGGAGTGTAGCTCCTCCTTCTCTCCCGAGCACCTCCCACTGGCTGGGTGACTCACAGTCAGGGCATCCGTGACTTACAGCTTGCCCCTCCAGTGCCAAAAATCTCTGCCTCCAAGCAGTGCCTAAGATCAACCCCAAGGTTATCTATGTCCCAGCCGGTGAGGGCTTCTGGGAAGGCAGCAGACAAAAACATGAGCCCAGTGCCTCCCCTCTGCCTTAGGTCCTGAAGAGACCAGGATGGCTAATGTTATTTTGCTGACCGGCACTGCTCCAGTCCCCTCTAAATCCTTCCTCTTCTGGCTGCAGTTTGCTGAGAAAAACACTTGAAAGTCTTTCACTCTCCACGCCCACACACTTAAAATACCAAGCCCATAGGTCATTTTAATAAGGGAATTTGGCTAATAACACATGTGCGCTCGAGGCTGCAGCTCCCACGTCTGCAGGTGCTGGCCAAGCAGGGCCTTGTCTGAGCAGCCATGGGCCTGGGTGGGTGGAGAGCAGAGCACATGGTTCCTGCAATCCGGCGCATCCTCAGATGTGCGCATGGTTCCTGCAATCCAGCGTATCCCCAGATGTGCCTCTAGCTCCCTGAAGGCCATCGTCGGTGATGGTGCCAAGCTCAGCTGGAAAAGTCAAAAGGAATGGAGGTCAGATTTTCACCGGGGGGGGGGGGGCATCACACTCACCTGTGAGGAAAAAGTTGCCACGGTCTATAGATAAGAAGCAGATGTCTCCGTTGGTGAGGTGCCTGCTTCACAGGCGTGATGCCCCGAGTCTTATTCCCAGAAGGATGTGGAGACACACACATTCCTGGGGCTCACTGATCAGTTAGCCTAGGTGAATCCACAAGTTCCAGGATTCTAAATAACAAGATGGAAGGACTTGAGGAACGACACCCACGATTGACCTGTGACCTTATGTACACAGGTGTGTGTGCGCGCACACATGTGCACACACGTCGGCTGTAACCAGAGAGCCCACTGTGAGGGCAGCCACTAGTTTATCTCCTTCCAGGTAAATCCCATTACTGGTGTGAACTCTCCCTGCTGTAAATCCTATTACTGGTGTGAACTCTCCCTGCTGCAATCGTGGCTAAGTGGAAACTCCTCGTCTCTACTTAAATGATGAGCAGGGACCTTGCCAGCCTCCGCTGCACCTGAATTCCTTTCCTAAGTCAGTCTCTGGTTAACTAGGAATTTCTCACAAGCTTTCACCTTCTAAAAGTCCCAGTCCACTTTAGGAGACTGCCACTGAGCCCTGACCTGGCTTCATAGGCCACTTCCTAGAAGGGTTTGCACATTAGGGTCACAGGGGCAGTTTTCACTTTGGGGGATGGCGGGGGGAGGGGGTGAAAGAAGGCTCCTGAGTTTGGATTTGGCACAGGTGGACCCCTCTGACACCAGCGAGAAGAACTCAGAGGGTGGTGGCTAAAACTTAGGATTCGTTCCTCTGTGTTTAACTTAGTTGATTAATTCATTGTTATATTTGTGTGTGTGTGTGTGTTATTGTTGTTGTTGTTGCATATTTATGGAGGTCAGAGGGTAACCTGTAAGAGTCGCCTCTCTCCTCCCGTTATATGGATCCAAGATGAAAGCCAGGCTGTCCAGGTTGGCAGCAAATACCTTTACCCACTGAGCCATCCCGCCAACCCAAGCTGAGTGATTCTGAGAACGTAACTTCACCTTTCTCCGTCTTAGCCTTGCACCCTGTTGAGGAATAGTGAAACCCGCCTTGCTTGGTTCACGAGTCGGCTGTGGCAGCCAAATGAAGTCAGATATGGGAGCGTACTGGGAACATGGTTAGCTCTACAAACACCTACAGGTGCTGGCATTTTGAATGCAAATTTCCTTGTTGCTCTTTAGGAAATGGCTGAGAGTGGTTTAGGGGGCAGTGAGGGTAGGGCTGTTTCACAGTTTAGAAACCCTTGCAATGACAAGCCTGGGGTGCAGAATGCACCCTGAAAGTCCGCGCCCACCCAGACTCTCAGAATACACTCTGATGTAGAGTAAATTCACCGGTTCAGTGAGGAGAAGGGCATGTGGTATTGAGCCCATGTGTGGTAACCTTCTAAGGATGGGGAGATTCTAGGGCTATCCTATAGGAGGGCACCATAGAGAGATGGAGTCAGAGCGTGGGACACTGAGCAGACAAGGTCCTGCAGAAGGTTGATGCTGCTGACATTCTCAGGGGGTCAGGAGGAGAAGGGAGGAGCCTAGGGGAGCCGTCCTACAGCACTGAATCTGTGTGCACGAAGCCAGAGTACTGTATTGCATCAGCCCCAAGTTTGCTGGAATTCTATGATTATTGAGGTTTTTGCAGTAGAGAAGCTGTAAGCGACAGAGGACATAGGCCACCATGAGTCTGTTCATGGTGATGCCATGCTGGGTAGACACAGGTCTGTAACACTTCCTCAGGGAGCTACAGCATACACTACAGGCGACCCATGGGCTGAAGTCAGGGCTCAGTCACAGGCTCAGACGACAGCATCAGGGAGCTACCACACACACTATAGGCAACCGTGGCTGAACCCACAGAAGACACTATCAGAGAACATTAGATGCTACAGGCGTCCTACAGCCTTGAGCTGAGAAAAAAGCTGTCAGAGAGCTAGCTACCAGCTCCAATGCTGGTATCCCACTGCCTCAGGCTCAGAAGACAGTGTCAGAGAGCTGCGCGCCATACCACAAGTATCCTTGAACTGGGACCAAGGGAAGCAAAACCGTGGAAGAATCCAGATCCTCCAGCTCTCCAGCTCGAGGCTCTGTATTTCATTGCCCCTCACTCTCACTCCCCACAGCACACACACACCCAAGGCCAGCTCAGGACTAAGCCACGCCACCATCAGTCACTGGTATCCCCCTCCCCACTTCATGACCTGCTCTCCTTTGACATCTCTGAAGGATGCTAGTCCTTGGAGAACATAGTCCCCACCCTCAGGCAGACTAAGCTTGGACAACTATAATTGCTGTCAAAGCAGACATCTTAATTAATTCAGGTAAAGAGTGATTTGTGGGGCTATCTGAAATAGTCACAAGCAAACCCTTCCTCAGGGAAGGTCACCTGAGAAGCAGGTCAGCGGCAATTGTCTGACCTCTGAAGATGGGAAAGCCCAAGCAAGGGAATATGGGTGGCTGAGGAAACCGCAGGGTCCCAAGGCCCTAGCTCCAGAGCTGAACTCATGGGGTGCAGGAGGGAGTAAATCCAGGGAGAAGATTCTGGAAACTGACTCTATGTCCCTGATACAAAGGGCAGCCCATCGTGGGTTCTGGCTGAGAAAGGTCGGCCCACTGTGAGCTCTGCCAGAGGCCTACCTTATAGCACAGGACCATGTGACTGTTTATACAGCCAAGGACAACGGAGAGTGATGGGTGACTCCCTCAGGCCTCCACATCAGCACACCGTTCTGGGCGTGTGCAGCTTCGGCTTCTGTTGGCCATCCTCTAGGTCGGCTAGACGCGATCATAGAAAACCACATGGAATATGCCCTGGTGGTATCTGCCGGTATCTGATGACAACAATCTTGGAGCATGGCAGCATCCTTTGTGGGCAGGGGGCTGACTGAGGAGATGGGGGAGTCAGGTACAAAGCCTCATGAGCCATAGAATCCTAGAAACCACTCCTGTCTGGTCCCTTGGGCCACTCAGGGCACAAAATCGACTCCATCACTGGCCTTATCTGCCACTGTTGTTCTTTCTGTCATAGGCTTTAGTGGGCAGATTGCAGACAGACACTCCAGGGTTATTTGGGAACAATTTTTATGATTAGGAGTGCAGCTTGTGGTCATAGATTGTATTCTCAAGAACGTGTATGATATATATATATATATATATATATATATATATATATATATTATATATAAAATATATATATAGATGTTCCATACACATATATTGTTATATATATACATATATATGTGTGTGTGTATATGCATATGTGTATGTGTGTGTGTGTGTGTGTGTGTGTGTGTGTGTGTGTGTGTGTGTATATATATATATATATATATATATATATATATATTGCATGGGTAATTTCTTAGTGGCCTTCATCCATATTAAAACACATACGCCAGCTGGAACAGTGTGTTTCTTCTAAGGAGGGTGGGCAGGTCAGCTGGATTTGAAAATCGCCAATGCCTGTTGAAGCCAATGGGCATGGTTTGTTCCCCTTTCATCTGAGTTTTCTTGCATACTGTGTGAGGAAGATGAGAAATTGTATTACCTGAAGAACTGACATGTAGATAGAAGACTTAAGACCACACTCAACCAAAACCTCAGATTCCGTACGGAGCTGTGAGAGGTGGAGAGGGACACGCAAACTTTGGAGCCTTTGCACGCTGAGGACAGGCACTGTTACAGTGCTTTGCCTCATTTATTCCGCCCTCAGCCCCCAAACTGTTTTGGAAAAATTGCCTGTACCTATTTTTCAGAGAAGAACATTGATCCACAGAGAAGATCTTATGGCTTGTCAGAGTAAAACAGTGAGAATTCAAACCCAGAACCCACTCTCTGAAGTGACGGAGAAGTAGTGTATTTGTTTTAACTCAGAGCTGACCTCTCCTGGAGACATGTGAGGTGTTCAGAAAGAACCAGGCACACTTTTGTGTGAACTACGCGTTTGAATCTCAGTCTGCCGGCTGCATGGCCTTGCTCTGCCCTACCCATTAATGTTTGTACAACATCTAGTCATCTAGTATTTATAAATAGTATTTATCGTCAGCCATCAACGTCTAATATGCACCGAGAATAATTTCTAATTTAGCATGTTTTCACACTTAGAAATTCAATCTTTGCTGATTTGGTTAGTTTGTTCATTTGTTTTGAGACAGGGTCTCCTGTAGTCCAGGCTAACTCGCTATGTATCTGAGGAAGACTTTGAACATCTGATCCTCCTGCCTTCATTTTCTGAGTGCAGGGACTGCAGATGGGCAGCATCATGCCCAGTTTATGCAATGCTGGCATAAAGCCCCGGGATTCATGCTTGCTAGACAATCGCTCTACCCTCTGAGCTACACTCCGCCCAGCCCAAAGAAAGTCTGTATGTGGATAGCTGCTGCTTCTTTTTCTGTGCTTTTTTTATTTTAATTAATTAATTAATTTATTTTTGAGGGGAAACCTGGGTTTTATAACTATCCAGGAATGGGAATGGGAGGACAAAAGGTGGAAGTGGATTGCTGTGTGTCCCAGCTGGCCATTCCCAAAGTCCCCAAAGTCAGAGCCATAGAACCACCAGGAACACAAACCCCCTGTGGTAGTTCTCTTACCTTTCTGGTTTGGGGGTGGCAAGCCTGGATTAACGCAGCAGGTAGATGCCCAGACCACCTCTCACCCTATCCTGTCCTGTTTGTGTCTTCACAGGCAAGAGCTTCACCCTGACCATCACTGTCTTCACAAACCCACCGCAAGTTGCCACCTACCATAGAGCCATCAAAATCACAGTGGACGGCCCGCGAGAACCCCGAAGTAAGTGGGCCCCCTTGGGGCTGGTAACTCTATGGGCTGATGTACTTAAAGACCCACTGGGTCTGACAAACCTATCTGTGCTTTGGCATTTCTCCTAGAGGAATGCCAGGCCCCTGCAGACAGGAGGAGTTTCCTTGCCAACCCTCTCGCTTCTCAAGGGTTGTTTCTGTGTCCTGGACTTTCTAAAGCTTTGTCTTAGATATTAAAGGGAAGTGAGACTGATTCAAATGAGTTAAGAACAGTTTGGGGCTCCATGGGGCTAAGGAAGTGGGCCCTCAAATGTATAGAATACATACATCAGAGTTCAGTGTAGTTAGAAACAGTGAAAAGAAGATCGGCCACATATAGGATAAGCAACAGAGACCTGGGCAGAATGGACCAGAAGAGGCAGCTTACCACCCATGCTAGTGTTAATTTGTTAAGGCCAGAGGTGAAAACTGTGAAAATATCTGTTTCTTCTTCCCTAGTGTAGAATTGTTTAAAATAGAGACTAGACCAGGAGCTGAGTGTTGGGGGGAAGCCTGCAAATATAGAAAGATGGTCGTGAAAAAGAGTTGCCGTGAGGAAGGTGTTTAAAGAGGGAGTGGGGTTGTTTAGTCTGAAGGAAAGACGTCTACTCCGTGACTTAATGACTATCTTTGAGTTAACACAGAAGTGACAGTCTTTCGGGACCACACCCTGGCCCAGGAGCTGAGGCTGGACTAGAGCTCCAAGTCTGTAGGCAGATGAGCCCTGAATAGACACCCTCCAAACCATGCCAGGTGTCCCTGGAAAAGGATACCCTTAGATTCTGGGATGTTGAAAAGTGGGGTCCCTCCTGTCCCCAGAAGCTATGGTGAAATAGGTCAAGAGGCCAGAATAAAACCATTAAGAATGTGGGCCCTAGAACAATGGATTCTTCAGCCTTCAGGAGGTTTCAGAACCTCCCAGAACCCCGGTTCATCTTTGACAAAATGTGTGTTACAATGACGGCATCTTCACAGGACTTAGCTAGATGACGCCATGTGCCTGGTGCAGGGCACGAGCTTAGGAACTTCAGGGGTCCGCAGTGGTGCCTCTTTGCCTCGTCCCCTCCAGGCAACCTTTCTCATATGGTAGTTTCATTGATCCTCTGAGGTCAGCTCTGGGGTGTGGTCCTCAACAGGCAACCTGTGAGCAGGGCAGATCCTCCACACTCTGGGGTAGTAGCCCTTGGCCATGTGACCGACTATGGCTACCCAGTGGTCACTGTGCCTGTGGATCCTTCCCCGCTGTCATGGGAATGGCAACTAGTGTCTGGACTAGCTGTAGAAAACTGGTCATCTCCCTGCTTCCGTTTCTCAGTTTCCCCCAATCAGGGACATGCAGAGACCACCCACACGCACCAGGAATACCCCAGGACACGGTTTTCACAACGACCGCCCTTTCCCCCATTTGCTGTGTTTGTTCGCCCCCTCCTCTCGCTCTTCTTGTTCCTGGTTTACCTCTCGCCAGTTTTCCAGCCATGATCAGACTCAGAGAACTCAGACACTTGATCTCACACCCTGATTCTTCTTTACGTGTGGACAGCAGACCTAGGTGACACACTGCTGTTGCACACTCAGGAATCCTCGCCATACTCCTTGGGTTTCCAGGGTAGAAATGGCTACTGAAGAGAGGACCTACGTTAAGCATGACAGAAACACCTGAGGGCCATGCTCAGTGCAGAGGGCTGGAGAGGAAGCAAACAGAGTGACGGACGGCTCAGTGTGGGGCCAAGGGCAGGAGCAAGGTTTAGCAAGACTGATGCTGAGGGTGACCGAGCTCATAGGATGGCTCCTTTGGGTGTCCGTGGCTCTCTAAAGCTAAAACAGCCACGCCTCTAGGAGAGTTAAGACATTGGCCCTGCATAAGGAAACAGCTTAAAATAGGGGCCCATGATAAGCCTTCTATGTCCCCTATTCTTCCACATGTAAGAAATGCAGGCTTTCACCATAAACATTTTTTTTTCTAGAACATTCAGAACCTAAAAAACAAACGGCAGGGAAAAGGGCAATGGCCCCCATATCAGTACCGCTGCCCGCCATGAGGACCAAGTGTTCACATAAAGTGTTTGCCACCCCTGCTACCCTATAAGCTAGGAGAGCAGCCCCTGGGAGAACCTGACATCAAGGAAGAGTGAGAACAGAGGAATAAGGCTAAGTGTGTCATAAAGAGCCATTGTAGCTCCAGGTAGACAGTCTTCCGTTTCACAACAAGCTAGAACAAGAGTCAAATGCGAATGTAGGTCAACTCTAGAAGCAAGGGAGGGCCATTAGTGGCCCATTTTACCATTTTCTTCCTATTTATCTTTATTTATTCAGTCTTTTGAGTTGAGACAGGCTCTAGCTACGTAGTTGTGGTCGGCCTAGAATCTGCTATGTAGACCAGGCTGGCTTTAAACTCCCGGCTGGTCCTCTGTCTCTGTCCCTTGAGGGCTGGGATTAAAAGGCCTGTGCCATCACAGGATATGATACCCTGTCTCCTTAGCGTCTTGATTCTTCCTGCTAGCGTTCTGCCCACTGTCACCGTTGATGCAATGGCAAGTGAGGGCCCTGTGCATGCATCAGGTAGCTGACGGCTGCAGCCACTCTAGCTAAGGAGCTCTGTCCAGCCCCTCATTAGTGATGGATCTAGAACTCTGGTGAGTCCAGCACAGGAACCCTGGCATTTGCCAAGCTGAGCAATGCTGCAAAGTTTATTCACTTGAGGAAATCAAAGACTCGGAAAAAAAGACCCTTCTGGTTCCTCTGAGAAAAGGAAAAGTATACCCAGAGAAAGGAAGCAACCTGTCCAGATTTAAGCAGGATGACAAAGTCCTAGGGAGAAGGAGGGTTGCTCACCGTTGTTGGATCTTTCACTGTTGCCCACCCACACATCTGTCTGTCCATTTGTCCATCAGTTCCATCCATGCCATGCTGTCTGCACTTCCCATCCCATGATCCCTCTCTCCTGGCTTTGCAAATGCTGTATGTGAAATGTGGGGCTGGCATTTATGACTTCTCCCGTGGGACCCAGCTCTGAGGTAGTAAAGTGAGAACACATGGTAACCATGGTGCTGACATGGTCAGGACTAGAACTGAAGAAGAGTATGTCCCCAGAGTGAGTCCCAGTCTTTCCGTAGTGCAGACGGTCATTCTCTAGTAATCTTCGGCCACTGCTTTTCACATGTTCCCCAGGATGTGTCTGCATCTCCAAGCCATCCATTTTAACGGTGGAGAGGAAGAGTGCCCTCAGGTGTTTGTTTTTGGTGGAAAAGCAGAGCCTCTGATGGCTTGTTAACATGCTGATAGATTAAGAAGAGAAGATACGCTAAAATGATGGTGGTGGCGATATGTGTTGTGGAGGTCAGAGGTCAGCCATCATCCTCTTCTGCTGTCTGCCTTGTTGTTTGAGGCAGGGTCTCTCCTTGAGCCTGCAGCTCATCCACTCAGCTATGCTAACTGGCCAGTAAGCATCGGGGACCTGCACGTCTGTGTCATCCAGCGCTGATGTCACTGCTCCGTGCATACCGCCTCACCAGGCTGTTTACATGGGCAGGAGGGACGGGAATGGAGTCCTTGTATTTGGGTGGCACGTATTTGACTGACTGAGCCATCTCCCCTGCTCATGTGCCCCAGACAAGGATTCTTCACAAAAGGAATTAAGAGTTGTTTCCTGTAGCTTCGATATTTCTAGAAACTTAATGGAAAGCCCCAGCTTTCAACCCCTGTCTATAATTTAGGAAACTATGGGAATGTTGAACTATGAGAATGCGTGTTTCAAGATACATTCTCTACATATACAGTCTGTGCTGCAGCTTAGATATGTGTCTTGGTTTGGTGTGACAGGAGACATCTTGCTGAGGCGGTTAGGAGAGTGGAGGTCAGACATCTGATGTACTGGCTCCATCCTGGAAATGAGCCTGGGACAGTCTGGATTATTGGGTCAGGTACTGGTGGCATGTGGAATAGAGTCCATTAGAATTCAGAAAGGTCAGGAAACTAATGCCGGCAGCGTCTGGAGCAGTTTTTGCCCCCCTGTAAAGCTGCCCTTAGCAGTCACCATTAGAGCGCTGAGATTCAGCTATGAGAGCAAGGTAGAGCCATTCTTGAAACCATCGTGAGGCCAGTCTCACAGACGAGTCTCCTCGATGAAATCACCCTGAGAAGAGGTCAACCGAAGGGCCTCTTGGTCAATCAACTGCTTTTTAAAGAACGCTGTGGAAGTCATCACGTGACTGTAAGTGTGTGTGCATGCTTGTATGTGTGTGCATGCATGTGTGCATGCGTGTGTGTGTGTGTGTATGCGTGAGGTGTGAGGTATGCGTGTTTAAGTAGGTGTTCTCACGTGTGCTCTCCCATAGTGGCCGGAGGTTGACGTCATGTGTCTTCTTCCTCCCCAGCCACCCTTCCCTTTGTCTGAGTCAGGGTCTGTCGCAGAACCCAGAGTCTACTGAGCTTTAAATTCTGGCTAGATTGGCTGATGGTGAGTCTCCAGAATTCCTCCTTCCCCATTCACCAGTGCTGCGGTCAGAGGCGTGCACTGCCAAGGCCAGCTTTTGTACATGGATGCCGGGGATCCACGTTCAGTTCCTGATCCTTGGGCAGCAAACACCTTACTCACTGAACTATATTCCCAACCTTGTGAGCCTATATAGTTTTCTTCTTTTATTTTTTAGGGGAAATGACAAAATATCTGACATACATATGTATGCATTCATATATGTTACATAGAGACTTTATATTTGCCCTGTATTTTCAGGTGAGAAGGGGAAATGCATGAAAGACATATGTAAGCTTATGGTGATAATGGACTTAAAGTCACGATCACCAGAACAGTGGGAGATGAGTGTTTGTAGCTTCTTCTTATGATGGAAAACAATGCAGATCTTTTTCAAGACATCCTTTTCTCTTGGTAAGAAGGGCCAGTGATTGATTATAAGGACAGACATTATGCAGGCACAATCATTTGCCCAGCAGCATTTAAAGTTCTGCAGGCACATTAATTTGTAAAATCTGGGAAGAAAGAGGTAAGGCGGTTGGTGCCAAAGCTAATTAAGAAATGGATCCAAGGTCACCCAGCTAGCCAGCCAGAAGGGAAGCTGAGTAATCCAGGTGTTGGACTCCTTGGACAAGAGGTCTGTTTCTGAGAACAGGGATAGGATTTGAGCTTCATTGTATTGTGATTCCTGTATCTTTGATAAGGAGAGCTTATCAAAGTGGGTGTGACTCGCACGTGGTTTCCTTGGAGATTGGAGCCCAGTAACTTTGCAGCTGTCATTGCCACTTTGACTGGAGGGAGTCGGCTTTCCTCTAAGTAGACATAGTGAGTTCCCCACCTACTTCCCAGGTCGTTCCCAACGCACATGTGCCAACAATTGGTTGTGTGGTCACTGAGGTCTGCTTGAGAACCTGGCATCAATAGAATGTGAACCAAAGATAATACAAAGCCTGTATTTCTCCCAGAGAAAAGATTAGTACAGTGACCAAAGCAACCTCTGGGGCAGGTGTCCTAATGGGGATCCCCCTTTAGCAAAGAATTTTACACAAAGCTTAGGCACTTAGTAGTATTGGTTCTTAGGACAGTCATTGCCAGTCATGGTACTCACGGGGACTTGGTCCAAGTGTGCCTCCTGGGTCACCAACACAATCTATTTCCTCTCAACCTTGGAGTGTTTAAATATCAGACAAGTCTATCAGGTCAAGATAGAATCTTGGTACACAAAGGAACGCGGTAATAGTTTTTCCTTCCTTCCAAACCAGATGGGAAGCGGAAGAAACACAGAGGGTCAAAGGGGTCACTCTGTATCTGCTTTCCCACTCTGAAGGTATTTCAGGCAAGAATCTGGGGTGGGGGTCACCCTCCAACTCTATTAATCTCTCTTACTACCTGGCATGTTAGAGAGGAAGTTCTCATAAGCATTAATAACAACCATGCCTAAGTGTTTCCAACGAATTTTAGAATCGCTTCCTGTTTATTATTTTAGTAATATGATACTAGACCTAGAAGAGTTTTGTGAGCAACAAGGTTTCCCTGACTTTCAAATTCAGACTCAAGGGTCCCCGGGGCACCTGGGATGTGAGAGGGCCCAGAAGGGAACACGCTTCACCTCTGTGGAGAGCAGTGATCCCCCTTGACACTCCCCAGGTGGACGACAGTCTGCCTTGACAGTACCCCAGTGAGCTCTTGGTCAATGTCCTGCTTCTGTGCAGAAGTCCTGAGGTTTAGGGGGCACTTGCCACCTGAAGCAGGTTCTTTTCAGGTATGAGTAGGAGTCCAAAGGCGTGATTGAGACACCTTCTCAGTCTTATGCAGGGAAAAGGGAACCAGTAGAAGCATGTACCGGACGAAAGCGAAGCCATTTGGTTGAATGTGTCTCTCCTCCCATTCAGGTCACTGAGAAAGCAGATCGATACTTAGACTATCACACCAGTGGAGCAGAGGTCTAAGCGAATGTGCAGTCCATGTTAGAATTGATTGTATGAATGCAAAAAAAAAAAAAAACAAAAAAAAAACAAAAAAAAAAACATATAATGCTGTCTACAGTGAGGCTTCCGTTCCTTAATCTTAAAATGTGTGGAAAGATTTTTGAGACCCTTAACTCTGGGACCTGAGCTTTCACCCTGGCGCCATCAGATCTGTGGGTGTGAACTTGGGCAATTATCTTAAGTACTTTAGGCCTTGGTTTCCTCTTGGGTCGGGCTAGGCAATGAGACGAGATAATCTCTAAATTAGTTCCCACTCAAGAGAGGTAACAAAATATTGTCAGCAAAACAGATATATGACTTCCTCACAAATGGGGCCCCTTATCGGCCACCACCACTGAGCCCCCAACATCACCATCCTCCTCAACTATGACTTCTGCATTAGCGCTCTCGCTCTCTCTCTCTCTCTCTCTCTCTCTCTCTCTCTCTCTCTCTCTGTTTTTGAAAGAACTATGTGGTTTCTCTCGAGAGTCTCTAGCTACAGTAACACACTGTCCTGCATCCCACATGTCTCTGCCATTCAGCTTGAGACAATGTGTGAGAACGGAGACTTCCATGTTTGCCCTGGCTAACTTTGGGGTGCTGATACCTGGCTATCTGTCCAACAGGGACAATGATGTATTAGTGTCATGGGGCCAAGAGGCTGAATGATAGACTACCTCCATGGACCCCCAAAAACCTTTCCTGGGCCCCAATGAGCACTTAGAAGATGTCTGATGTTATCTGTATTTAGTCGTTGACTCCTCTGGAAAATGAGGAAACTCTAGACAAAAACAGCAACAACAGAAAGGGGGATTTGTAAATCTTAAATTTAAAAATTCATGAATTTGCCTTAATGTTGCAATTTTTGAGATGTAATTAAACATTTATGCCCTTTGATTTTTTTTTTTATTTCAGCTTTTGTTTTGTATTTAGGCCCAGTAAATTTCTCTTCTAGCATATTATGACCCCTTAAAATACTCTGGGCACTGTTCCTAAGTCCCTTATGCTTCTATCAAACTTATCCCCAAATGTCATACTTTATGAAAAACTTGAGGACAAATTATGCTCCTATAGCATAGAATCTGAGATCTGCCTCACACCCAAGATCTAACACTTGGGTGCTCCTCAGTGTGTGCACAATACAACTGATGAAGAATCTCACATTGTTCTAGAAAATGGCAGAACCTCCACACTGTCTGCCCTTGGTGTTCCTGGGGAACTTGTTCCAGAAACCAACACAGTAGATTCCAGTTGTGCCAGAGGGTGCTCAGCCCCTACTATCAAATGGCAGATTATGTGAAGATAGTTTGTGCGCATCTTCCTGTAGTCTGTCAGTCATCCCTAGGTTACTGAGACACTCGATACAAGACAGCATGAGTAGTCGTTGGGCTGAGTCGTAAGAGAGGTCTATACACGTTCAGACAGGCACAGCTTTCCTTCCTTGAGGATTTGCAGCCTCAAGTTGGTTGAACCCAAGAGTGTGTCAGCCACAGATATGAAGGGCTGAGTGTATTGGGCTCGTCACACTAGGATGACTGTACCGTATAGCCACATCCACGGTCTGCACACACGGGAAGAAGCTAGCCACCCTTTTGACGGTCTGAAGTCAAAACAAGTCTCTGGAGAGCCCCCCACCATATGTGTGTGTGTATGGTGTGTGTGTAGTATGAGTGTGTGGTGTGTGTATGTGTGTGTGGTGTGTGTGTGTGTGTGTGTGTGCAGAGACAGAGAAAACTCTTCTGCTATCTGTGAATCTCCCATCCTATGGGAGACAAGTGGCCCCCAGCTTGTTGAAGGTCTGTGACTGGCAGCCCCTGTTGTCAGAACACATTATAACATGTCTACCTTCTCCATCTTCCAAAAGCAATTGCAGGTTTTTCATGGCCTTACCACTTTCCCTTCCATTTTGAACGAACTCTTGAGTTTTCCCGAGGGCTTAGGTTTTCCTGTAAGCTGTGTATCTGGGAAAGGGCCATTAGTAAAAGGCTGATTCCAGAGCCTCAGAGGACCCTGCCACTGCCACACACGCACATACACTCAAAAGGATTTTCCCCCAAAGCTTTGATTAAATAAGTAAAATCCTATCCATTTTAGATCTGCCTCTGGGTTCTTTGGCGCTAATTTGAATCCGCCTCTTCTTTTCATGTGTTTTGCCTCTGAAAACATTTTGTGAGGCTGCTGGCTTTGGAGCTACAACAGTATTAAATGGTGCCATTAGGAAAGAGGTAAATTAGGTATAATCTATCAGTGTGTGTTGCAAGCGCCATCAGGGCCATGAAAGCACTGACCTTTCCCCAAACGCCTTCCTTACAGCTCCCTTTTCCTCCAGTCCCGTGCGTGCGACTTTCCCCGGGAAAACTTGCTGTAAGGGTATCAGACGTCCTGCATCTATGTCCACAGTGAAAGCCAAGGTCAAAACATACCCAAGTACCCAGAGGGAAGTCTTTTTCCTGTGGGCTCCCCCACCCCCGGCCTCCCTTAAAGTAGCACACTGGAATTAATCTGCAACTCCCCAGACCCTTGTGAAGAAAGTTAATGGCGGTACATTAATTTTGGGCTCCTAGGAATTCCATATGCCCAGGTTCCATTAAAGCAAGTATTGACTAAAGCCTGCACTGTTATTAAGAAAGTTGAGCTGTGCTAGCCTGCCCTGAAATGTCGCACACTGGGTATTTCAATTGCTGGGTCTTGCTTTTAATTTCACTCGCTGTGGCTGGTGAGTCATATCCTGGCCATCTGAAGCACGTGCAGGATGACTTTATGGCCCTTGCTGGGGTTTTTCTCCCACCCAGGTATCTCATTCTCACTCACCTGTCAGTGGTTTCGTGATATTTCTGATCTACTCATTTTACAAAAGCTAGGAGAAACACACAGAGAACATTTTTCTCTTTACCTGACATTGCTCATGGGACATGGCCCAGCGTTTAGAACAGAATCAGAGGTCTCACCAGGGAGTGGCAAAGGGAACCCGAGCCAGATCAGACCGGCTTCAGGTCTTACCTCTGTTACCTCCTGGCTGTGTGCCCCAGCTTCTTCCCTGTAGAAGGAACTTCCAGATGTCCACCTTCCAAAGAGACAGTGAGGAGTAAAGGAGACAGACCAGAGAAGGGAAGGGAGGCTCCCAGCTGAGCTGCCTGACTCCACCTCCCCTGTGATGGCAAGGCTGTTATAACCCCCGCCCCATCATGGGGACCACAACACCACCATGGAGACATGCACGCGAGGGTGGTGCACAAAAGTACCCTTTAAGCAGTAAATGCACACACTCTGCATGCAGGTCGCTCTCCTTCACCCCCCACCCCCATGGTTTATTTAACAAGGAATTGGATGGAATTCTGCTCCAGTGGGTACCAAATATGTATTAAGGCCAAATTATCTTAAAATGGGGTCAGGGGAACCCTAACAAATTGGTTCCTTCGGGTGTAATACCGCAACAGCCCTTTCGCCTCTAAGTCTTCCTGGTGGTCATTTTAAGTACAGACCCACAAGAGCTTCTCAAACCCGAGCCTTATCGAGGGAGGCATCACCGCATGAAGCATGCACTGTCCCCTCTTCAGAGAATAGGAGGGTGTGTCCACACAGAGATTTTATCATAGGTAGCTCCGTTTCTAGCAGGACATTAAGCACTCGTGTTGCTGTGACCTGTCAAAGCTCCTAAGATGTAGAACATTCTACTGGATCCTCTACAAGATGAGTATCAAGTGAGCTCTCTCTACTGTGCAGGACTTTGCTTTATATGAGGCAGCACATATCAAAGTGTGGCTTAGTAATATGTCATCCAAGTAACAGAAATACAACAGATGTGAATGAGATAAAAACTAAACCTGAAAACCTACTGTTTCTGTTTTATAGGTGTTGCACAAGCCCCTTAGGGAGTGTAAGGAAAATATGATTGTTTTCTTAAGATTGGTCTGGTTTGGTTAGAATTACTTGTTTTATATTCTGTGTAGGGGCATTCCGCCTGGGTGTATATATGTGTGCCACATGCATGCCTGACTCCCCGGCGGCCAGAAGAGGCCTCTGGAGCTGGAATTACAGTTACAGATGGTTCTGAGCTGCCCTGTGGGTGCTGGGAACCAAACTCTGAGAGCAACAGGTTCTGGAAGCCACAGAGCCATCGCCAGCCTGAAAGATAGGTTCTGCCTCATCCTGTCTGTTCAGACTGCTGAGAACACAGAGGGAAAGAGGCATTTCATCAGCTGCCATGTAAACCTGTGCTTTTAGAAGCTCCACCCTCTGCCGTTTGCATCCATATGGAAACTCTGATCAACAGTTGAGACTTTTACTCTAATTCATTTTCTTTTCCAAAACCAAAGAGTTTTCTTCTACAGCTCTCATGGAGCAAATCACTGCTTCTGAGTTCATATTCGCGCAAGCGTGTGTGTGTGTGTGTCTGTATCAGTTTGTGTGTGTGTGTGGTGTATGTGTATGTATGTGTGTGTCTGTCTCAGTTTGTGTGAGTTGTGTCTGTGTGTCAGTGTGTGTGGTGCATGTGTATGTATGTGTGTGTCTGTATCAGTTTGTGTGTGTTGTGTCTGTGTGTGTGTCTCTGTGTGGTGCTTGTATATGTACGTGTGTATCCGTATCAGTTTGTGTGTGTGTGGTGCATGTGTGTGTCCTTATCAGTTTGTGTTTGTTGTGTCTGTATGTCTGTGTGTGTGTGTTTCTCTGTGTGTGACTGTGGCTGTGTATGTGGTGCATGTGTATGTATGTACGTGTCTATCAGGTTGTGTGTGTTGTGTCTGTGTATATGTGTGTGTGTGTGTCTGTGTGTGACTGTGGCTGTGGATATGGTGTCTTTCTTTAGATGGCATTTGTCTGAGATTCGGTTTCAGAGAGATGAAATGGTACACCCTACACTCGATGCCTGTTTCAAACCTGCAGCAACTTGATGCTGAGGCCCTGGGGACCACTGGCCCACACTCATCTGCTGACACACTGACTGGGGCAGGATCAGAGAATCTTTTCTATCCGGAGGGTGATTCAGCCATTCTCAAAATAAATAAGTAGCAGAGGGCAGGGAGAAAGAACTGGAAACCGTTGAAATCTGAGTCTGGGGGGCGGGACTGTTCTCTGCACTACTCCTGAGCCCTGGGCAGGGGACACTGCCCAGTAGAAAGCCTTCAGGCCCTGCCGCCTACCTCAGTTTCTGCAGGAACCTCAGTTTTGTCATCTACAGAGTTGGGAGGGAGTGGGGTGAGGGCTAAGACATTTAGGAGCCCCTGAAAGCTGGACTTGAGGTCCCAGGAGCATCTGGATTTGCCAAGCATCCTCTTCCATTTTCTAGCAGGAGACAGGTCAGGATCTGCTCTGTGACTGTGTCCATAAGAGGACATGGAGAAGAGGTGGTCACTGGGAGAGGGGCAAGTGGGGAGCAAGAATGGGTCGGGTCCGAGGGAGGATCTGTCCTCCCACCCCAAGCTGCTGCAAAGAGCCATGAAGAAAGAAAGGCCCATGCAGAGTGGAGGGGCTCGGGGCTTGAGTAGGGAAACCATCCAAACCCTATTTCCCATGACTTCGGCAGCATTAGAAAAAAGAAGAAAGGAGAAAAAAAAATTGTAAACCCACAAAGTGCTCAACTGTCCAAGCCTAATGGCCGACTTCCCAAAGCTGCCCGGTCAAAGGCCTTGGCGTTAATTCCTCAGCCAACTGAAAAAAATTAAAACTGGTGTGAGTTCTGGTGAGTTAATTGCCAGAGTGTTGTTGAACAGAGCTGCCTGCCTCCCGCCTCCTCACATATTCTGGGCTGTTCCTCATTACCTGGCCTACCTATCTTCACAATCTAGCCACAAACAGCTTTGGTTGACCACACCACTTCCCTATTGAAAGTTAATACTGTTTGACTCATTCTGCGCTGCTTAACCTGAAGCCAAAGAAAACAAGGTAGAGAATAGCTGGCTTGTATGGAGTCTGGAAAGGCCTGCGCGGCCCTGCTTTCAAAGTCCTATACAGTAGCCTTACTATATCTCAGCCGCAGCTGCAAAGAAAATGAAGGAAGCAGAAGTAGCTGTGGTGGAGGGGGTGCGGGTGTAGTGGGGGGAGGAGAACAGGAAGGGAGTGGGGCGGAGCCCCATCGGGCTGGGAAAAGACAACAATGTGCTCTGCCCAGTTCTGGGGCTCTCTTGCTAGGCTCCAAGTTTGTCCCCTCCCTGGAGTGCTCAGAAGAGAGGCAGTAAAGAGGAAGGTCCCAAATGCTCGTTTTAAAAGTGGTTTTGTTATTGAAGACAACAGAGAGAGGAGCTGGGTCTCACCAGACCAGCTTCCAACAGGACAGCCCCTAGATGGTCAGGGACAAGGCCCACCACTGTCAAATCTGGGAAAGGCTCAGAGGAAGAATGCTGCCCAGGGTTGCTAGGCAGACAGCCATACTTCCCCCTCGCCCCTTTCCTGCGGTGACCGTAGGACTGAACGGGTCCTTGGGGCTTCTGTTGACTAGAACTGTCCCTTCTCATGTCACCAGGCCAATACAGGACCGCCGTGTTCCTTACGGTGCTGTACAGGTTTGTGGCCTCTTGTTGATGGAGTCTTGTGGTGATTGGTAGGCAGGATTCTGATTACTCCTCCTTCCCTTTCCTCTGCCACAGACCACAGAGGTTGAAAGTTGGGGGCAGCTCCAGACAGCCTGAAGTATGACAGAAAGCTGGTGATTTGTTACACACACACACACACACACACACACACACACGGAGAACTGTTGGTTTTCTTACGAGAGAACTCTGCCTAGCATCTGGCTGTGTGCTGGCTCTTTGGCCCCACTTCCTTGAGGCCAGTCTAGAACCCCAGTTGGCATTTTTCTCTACAGGTCTAGGGACTGAGCAAACCCCGCGTCTTACACATGCTAGCCCAGCACTCACCACAGAGCTACATCCCCAACTTCCCACTGGTATTGATGATCTGAGACAGTCGGAAGTCTCAGCTGGCCATGGAGAGCCCTGGGGCTGGTGGGTAGACCTTGGGCGAACCAGGCGGAATTTCTCTATCCTTTGTCCTAAGCACAGAAGGACAGAAATCATCGTTGATGCTGCTGGCTTAGCATCCCAGAGAAAGGCTCCCACTTCCTCACCTAGCCAGGTTCTACAGACATCACTCAGTCATGAGGGGCCTCGGTTTATGTGGGTTCTGTGCAAACACGCTCAGCACCGGCGCCCATCGCGTGACGCATCCTCTGGGGTAGGAGAAGAAGGACAGCTAACTCAGAGAAGTGAGAGATGCAGAGTTGCTTGGGCCATGCACAAAGTGTCGCGGTAGAGCTTGGGGCCTCTAGGATGTCTCCTCTTTCCTCTCAGGCCTGTGCAGCCTGGGACTTGCCCTGCTGAAGGCCTGAAGTCCAAAGCCAGGTCAGACTCTCGAGGTACATTTTAGGTCCACATTCCTCTCCAGACGCCGCCTTTGCCTGGCCACCCAGACTTAGCCTTCCCTGAAATCTGTCGGGTCAGAACTACTCTGGTAGGCAGATATGGACAGTTATATCAGGTTAGTTTTTAATTATGCTTTATGGAAGGATCCAGGGACAATACATGAAGGAGAGTTGATGACACTTGAGATTATAGGCTGGCCGAGGAGACAGCCTTGCCGTGTGTAAGTTCCATGCACCCCGCCCACAAGGCTCCCCTGCCAGCCACCCCCACAGAAGGCCACTTCTGGTCAAGCGCACAAGATAACCAGACAGCTTCTGGTCACCGGACAGAGCAGGAGGTAATGGCTACAGAGGCAATTGTTCTCAGGAAGGTGCAGGACACCAGGAGCCCACGGGAGCCACCACACTGAAGTCTGTTCCACTGAGCCCAGAATGGAGAGTGGTAGCGTCTGCTTTTTGTCCCCTGAATTCTGGGGGTCCAGAGAGAGAAAGAGGAGACCTGGGGGCTCACGGAGGGAGAGAGGAATCCCGGGGCCTCAGAGAGGAAGAGTGGAATTATTCTGGGGGCTCAGGGAGGGAGAAAGGAGTCCTGGGGCTCAGAAAGGAAGAGAGGAATCCTGGAGGACCAGAAAGGAAGAGTAGAAGACTCTGTCAGCCCGTGGCCTGTGACTGTGTTAGTTGCTGCTCTTGATCTGGCCTCAGCTAGTTTTACTGCTCAATGTATAGGTCACGGGATATTTTGTGTCTGGGAGAAAGCATGTGTATATATACATATGTGTGTGATTTATATATGTATAATATTGCATGTAATATATATAATACATATATAGAACACATATATGTGTGCTGTGTTATGTGTATATGTATGAGTGATATAGACACATAGAATATACATGCATGTGTATATATAGCATTATATTACTATTGTATATATTGTGTGGTAGACAAGTACTACATACATGTGATATACATATATATAAACACATGTATGTTTGTATGTGGCAAATATGTATGGTGTGATAGTAGTATGTACTCTATACAGGCATAGTGAATATATGAGTTGAAAGAAATATGTAGGCTTGCATTGTGCAGATGTGTATATAGATGTATACAATGCACATAGTATAAGTATGTGGTCTGTGTATGTGTGGTGTAAGCATGTTTGTAGTACTCGCTACAGGGCGAAGGCAGCAGCCACGCGTACTGCTGGCTCACACCAGCATGCTGTGCTCCGCTCTGCACAAAGGACTTGTCTTATTCCTCAGGGTGGTGAAAGGAAAAGAGGATGGGTTTTGCTGAGTGATTTACCTCACAGGATGGTTCCTCAGGAAGCTCTACCGTTTGGCTTGACAGTTCGCCTCAACAGGTAGCTCCCTAGTAGTCACTCCGCCGTTACACAATTTAGTGCTTGGTTCCTTTGCCCAAATGGGCTCTGCTTTCCTCAAGTCCAGGGAACGAAGGGTGGGTGGCGCTGACTGCAGAAGCTCTGGGCTTCTTGGTGTTGAGTTAGTTGGTTGTTAGCCAGCATTCACCCTGAGCCGAGAGTGTGCCAGGCACCTTAGGTCCTAAGACGGGAAGCAAGATGGCGTCTCCATGGACTCGGGGATCAATGGACACAGACACGCCGCAGTGACTCAACGAGGGTGTGAGAAAAGCCAAGGCTGAGGGTGGAGCTCAGTGGATAGAGTCCTTGCTTAGCGTACATGGAGACGCTCAGTGTTCAAGTCCCAGCAGGGTGTAAACCTGGTGTGGTGCCATGCACACACCATCCCAGTGCTTGGGGTGATGAAGCAGAACGAACAGAGTTCAAGGTCATCCTCTGCCACGTAGTGAATTCGAGACAAGCCTGAGTCACACGACAATCTGGTGTGCACGTGTGCAAGCACACACATATACACACACGCACACACAGAGAGAGGGAGTCAGTGCTCTAAAGACCATCTTAATTGTCAGACTGGGGACAGGCTCTAAAGACCCGAAAGAAACTAAGAAACCCAAGTCATGGTGTCCCATGCAGTTGTCCTTGGAGTCACCAACACAACCCGGCTGAGTAGAGAGTGGTGGCAGATGTAATGGCCATGGGTGCTTTTAGAGCCTCCAGGAGTAATCCACCTTAGTCCTTTAATTCCAGGCTTGCAGATAAGGAGCCGGAGCAATGAAGAGACTCACTCTACCCGCAGCAGACTCTTCAGGAAGCGCAGACTTAGAGTGGGCAATGGGGCATGCCAGGCAGGCAGCGATGTCTCCTGGTGCCAGGCTGCCTCTCAGGGGGAGAAGGATTATTGTGCTACATTTACACCCTGGTCTTCAGGGGGCATTTGGAAGTCTTACTTGCTGCCCTTCCAGAATAGAATGAGCTCCCCATAGCCATTCCTGTTCTTCCCACATTCTCTCTTATGGCAAGGCTGCTGCTTCCTCAAGAATTCTGAGAAGCGGCTATCCCAGGAGTTCTCAACCTGTGGGTCCTGACTCCCTGGCAACCCTCTATCTCCAAACAATTAATTACATTGCTATTCATAACAGTAGCAAAAATGCAGTTATAAAGGAGAAATAAAAATAATTTTATGTTTGGGGTCACCACAACATGAGGAACCATATTAAGGGGTCTTGGCGTCAGGAAGGCTGAGAGCCACTGCTCTAAGCAAAGCTGTCTAGCCATAGCTGCACGACATTCCCATCATCAGGGAAGAGTTTCTCTGCAAGTACCAAAGAACTTTTAAAGTAAACCGGAGGGCCACCAATTTTCACACCAAACAAGGCCATCACAAAGTGCCCATGACCTTAGACTACCGCAAGCCTTGGTGTCTACACACACTATGTCATGCTACATGGGCTAGTTTATGCTACACATAATAATTCGTGCAAAGGCGGACGAAAAATGTTCTTTAAAAATGCAGCTGTCTTAAGCATGAAGATTTTTCTTCTTGTCATTACCCAAAAGCTACAACATTACAAAGTCTGCCCATCATTTGTGTTTGTTTAGGTATTGGAAATCACCTAGAGAAGATTACAAGAGTAAAGGAAGAATGCATGGGCCATAGATATAGAACGTGAGGCCATTTACATCAGGAGTTTGAATAGCATGAACTTGCAAATCGACTGGAGCCAGGCAGTCAACACCCCACAGACAGAGAGGGCAGATTGTAATTGGTCTTTTATTCGCCAGCCCTCAGCAGATCAGAAGCCTGTCAGAGAAGAGAATGGTCCTGCTCCTGGAAAGTTTACAGGCCAGTCAGGGGAGCCCCTCCTCCCTTCCCTCACGCCCAATACCAGCAACAGCAGCAACACACAGATCTTTCTAGAAACTGGAGCTCTAAGGAACCTTATTTTCCACCCACCTAGCGAGAACCTCAGGGTGGTTCCAAAACCTGCTACAGAAGTGGAGAGCCAGCAGCTGGCGGCAGATGGCCGTGCTGCCCTGGCCCTCCTTATCCTTTGGGCAAACTGGGGAAAAGACAGAGTGTACGAACCCAGCCTTCTCATGGCCAGTCAGCTAGAAGCTGTTGGATTGTGAGCCTCTTTTCTTGATTTACTTGGGCAGGGATGGGATCACCAAAACCAAAATTTTGAACTCTAGGCATTCTGGGTGTGAGCTGGGAGTACTGGGAACCTGGGGATGTTTATGCACCCTCGTTCTTCCTCCATCTGACTGTGTGACATGAGCTAAATGGCATCACCTCTGTGAACTTGGCTTGTCACCTGTCGTTTAAAAATATGACAGATTTCTCTGGCCCATCTCTGGTTCTCCAGTGTGACATCTGTGTCCTGTTATCTTAGCGATATGGCATGAGAGGAAATTAAGGGGGGGAATGAAACTATCTCTGTTCATATGCCATTAGACAATCTATAAAGACACACATACATAAAACGCATTAGGATCTATATTAGCATACATACTACATATTTTATGTATAGTATGTGAATTGATTTCAATGTAAACTAATTTAAATGTTTACTAAACTGGAACATTTTCTTCCTTCTTTTCAATTTTTGCAATGCTAGAGGTAAATTCAGGGTCTTGTGAACGCTAGTAAGTGGTCTCTCACTGAGCTAGACCCCCATGCTCCTATAATATCTGAAGGGTATGGAATATTAGACGATGTTTCTCAACAGCTAAATTAACTGGAAGTTGGCTGGTTTGTTGGACTGAAGGCCTGTTTGCTACCTGCAGGACAGTTCAAGGAAGGGTCACCGCTGCATTCAGTGCCACTGCTTTAAAACCCTAATGACCCTGGAAATCAGCCACCGGCTGCGACACAAAGAAGGGGGAACTGTTGGCTGTGCTTGCTTATCCCCGGTCCTAACACTGCCGCCAATCAAAGGCAGAATAAGCCTTTTATACCCAGATCACGTAGCTAATGTTGGACTGACTGAAAGATATTTTCTAAAATACAGATGTCATCTCAGTGAATGTACAATATTCACCTTTTCTTTTAGGAGAACCACAATTTACAAACACACACACACACACGGAGAGAGAGAGAATCTTCAGTGTGGTCATTTTGCACACACTTTTCCCATCTGATCATCATGACAAGGCTTTTATATACCATGTAATCCATCAAGAACACCACTAAGCTCCTATCAGAACCACGAGCTACCATATGGACTGGCTAATCAAACATTTCCAGGAAAAGGTAGCATTTTCACCTTGTTGCCTTTGACTAAGGATCAGATGCTGTATTACAGTTACAGCCACAGACCAAAGTGGCAGCCTGGAAAAGGCAGCCGAGATTTGTAGAGTTATACATGCTTTTTCCACTCAGTTTTAACAGGAGAAAGTGACAATTGGCTTCACTGTCTGTCATAAAATATGATAACATTAGGCATGCCCTGATTGAGGCAGCCACCTCAGGGAAACACAGAGATCTGTTTAAGATGAAACGGATGCACCAAAGGGTGCTTGTTTATTTTATTATGTGTTTTTTTCCATTTTTCTTGTTTTCTGATGACTCTGCATATATAATATTTTGAGAAGTATTTCTCTCCCAAAATACGTAAAAAAATAATAATAGAAAATTTGTGGGTCCCTTTCAACTCTGTGTGTGAACATCAGTAAAATGCACTCATACTTAATCTTGAGGTAGCCACAGCTTGAAGCCACACTCTGGAACCTGACTCCCAGTGAACTTGAAATACAGGCTACCAGCGTGTGTGGGTTCAGATCTGCACAGTCCACAGTGGTTTGTGCCTTGCTTTCCTCCAGGGCCCAGGAATCAGTAAGAATGGAGAGCAGATTTCATAGTGGGCATTTCCCATGCTCCTGTGTTTAGAACTCAGGGGCAAATTGATATTTTAATGGCACATGGATTCCAGAAACTGGAGAAATAAAGCATTCATTTTCCCCCTGCCTGAAGGTTTCTATCGGAAGCTCCTATATTCCACGAGAATATTGCTGCTTGGCCCACGAAGCCTGATGATTTCAGGAGGGAATAGGTGTTCTTGGCCTCTCTGCTGTAAATGCACCAGGACCACACCTTGAACGCGACAGTTTCTTCCACTTCACAAGTGTCCTGGTGCTATCACTCTCTAATTCCCTGGGAACATGGGGGTCAGCTTTCCTCCCAGGCAACACCTTTCTTACAGACTCCCAGAAAGCACATGAAGAGAATGTGGAATGAGCTATTCCCTAACCCTAAGCATTAAAGCCAGCGTGAGACTCTCGGGGCTTAGGCAGAGCTCGGCGAGCTATGCCCCGGCATTCCTGTCAGAGCAGACAGTCATCAGTTAATCTCTGTAAATGACTACAATTTTGGCAGGTGTCAGCTCGTACCAAAACAGCTCGCGCATTAGAACTTTTTTTAAACCATCGAGTAATGGAGGGAGAGAAATAAAAATAAATAATGTCACATGTGTTGGCCACACAGTGGCTTGCCCCAAATGGCTTATTCCTGTTTGGGTTCTCAGTGAGCAGGTCCCCAAGTTTTTTTGTTTGTTTGTTTGGTTGGATGGTTGGTTTTTGTTGTTGTTGTTGTTGTTGTTGTTTGGTTTTTGTAGGTTTTTTATTTTTTTTGTGACAAGGTTTCTCTGAAGCTTTAGAGCCTGTCCTGGAACTAGCTCTTGTAGACCAAGCTGGCCTCAAACTCACAGAGATCCACCTGCCTCTGCCTCTCAAGTGCTAAGATTAAAGGTGTGTGCCACCACTGCCCAGCCTGGTCCCCAAATTTATAGAGGCAGGTCCTCCAATAGCCACCCATCAAAGGCTGGCCAGAGACACCAGCACATCAAGTGCTCTGAATTCACAATCATCACACACACACACACACACACACACACACACACACTGACCTTCACAGGTTCTTCAAAGAAAGCCACTGGGTGCTTTCAGAATGTGAAGCTGAGACACAGACAAACCCTGCTGGAAGCCCTGTTGGTCCACATTCTTTCTTAGGCGGTACAGCTCTCCCGAATCATGTTTCCCCCGTGCTCAGTCCTTGACTGGCATGAGACCGACCTTAGTAGGCACACCAAGGGGCCACGCCATGCTTTAATGGCTTTAGAGCCGGGATTGTTTCCCTGCGAGAGAGCCTGAGGCATTTCAGTGTGGTGAGGAGTGGGACTCTGTCACAACCAAAGAGGGGGGAAGAGCCAGAGAAGGCTGCACACCAAATGGCATTTGCTATGGCTGACTGAAGTAGAAGGTTCTAGAAAAAGAAGTTTTTGTACTTCTGGTAAAAAGATGAAGGAAGCAGTCAGGGACTTGGCCTCTTTTGTCCACAGAGCTTAAAATACTCGGCCTCTGAGAGGCCTCTCACATGTACGCCGTCTGAGCCTGCGTGACTCAGGGTGTTTGTGTCTGAGGCAAGTGTTGAGAGCTGCCTCTCTGAGTGACAGTCCAGATTTGCCTCGGTGATACGTGGAAGGAGGGAACGTTGCATGTGAACTACACAAATATTATGTTTGAGCATTTTCCTCCGTTCGGAGCCAAACAGGTCTTGTTAGTGATAAAAATCACTGCAATATAGTAGGCCCTTTTTCTGGCCTGGAATTTGAGACTGTGTCGGTGGTGCCAAGGGGGCCCGCAGCAGGAAGAGACGGCAAGCCACGGGGATTTGAAACCATAACACAACTTCTACAACTTAATTTTATAATTGTAGCAATTGGGAACGTGGGGGGGGGGGGTCAGGGAGGGTACCGATCATAGCCCTGCTCCTACCCTGTGCTGGGGGAATGCTGTCCAGGTCCTCTGTCGAGCTTCCGGTTGAAATGGGTACCAGAAGCAGCCTTTTCTATGGGCAGAAGTCGGTGGCTTCTCCTGTCTTGCACTGAGGCTGTGTGACCACTGGCGGGGAGAGCCGCGGCACAGTCAAATAAACCTTCAGGGTGAGCTGGCCTCTTTAAAGAGGAATGGCTCTCCCAAGGCGTCTGTGGCTGTGTTCGTTCCTGTGTGGGAGGCCGGACTCTGCTATAATCTCTAGTTTAATGACAGTTTAGAAAGGATGAGGGAAACCTGGAGGCCCAGCCCTCCCTGCTGGACCATGTAGATGCCCCTGCTTGCTCTTCCGTGGTGATAGGGACACCTACTGCCCATGCAGCCAGTCTTCCCACTCCACTTTTACTCTCTGGTCCCTGGAAAGCTCTGCAGGCCAACTGGCCACACCCTCTGGGCTCCTGAGGGCCGGGCCTACCAGGAATATCAGAACAGGCCTAGGCTGCACCTTTCTGCCTCTTCCCTCTTAGGGATGTGTCCAGGGAGTGGGCTTCAGAGAAGAAAGGATGCTTCAGGGAGCCTGTATGAAGGAGGAAGGGCCTGGGACAGGGCTGCCCTGTGCCTACCTGCCTGTAACAGGAAATCTCCCCCCTAGGCTGTGGGTTTGCAGCTGCACCCAATTTCCTGTTGAAGGGGCATGCTGCTGAGCTCCAGGGCCCACTCTGGTACCGCTCAGACCTGCTTCTGGTCGGGTTTGCAAGACGTCAGGGCATTATGACCCCAGGGGAGGCCACCTTTCTTGGCTGCCATGGCTCAGCCCTCAGCCTGTGGCCAACAGCCAACAAGCAACCGGCTTCTTTCCCAGGCTGCTCTAATCAGTTCCACTCCCTAGTATCTCTCTTTCTGCCCACCTGGGACGCGTGCAGAGAGCTGGGTGTATGCCTAGTCCCAGATTAAGGGAACGCCCAGGGGCCAGTGTGATGAAGGATGGCCCTGGGCCCCCAGCCCAAGTGGCAATTCCAACAAGCTCACCTTGGGGGCGAAGGGAGGGGGGGGAAGATAAGAAAAGACCCCCTCCACAATGCATTTTCTGATCTCTTCCCTCCCTCCCTCCTTCCCTACCTCCCTCCCCTCCTCCTACCTTCCCCTCCCGGTCCCTACACTAGGACATCGGCAGAAACTAGATGAGACCAAGCCTGGGAGTTTGTCCTTTTCCGAGAGGCTCAGTGAACTGGAGCAGCTGCGGCGCACGGCCATGAGGGTCAGCCCGCACCACCCAGCCCCCACGCCCAACCCTCGGGCCTCCTTGAACCACTCCACTGCCTTTAACCCGCAGCCTCAGAGTCAGATGCAGGGTAAGTACCCCGTGGAGCCCACTGCCCTCGGTCCTTGCTGAAGTCCCGGGCACAGAGCCCACCCAGGCTGCCAGGGCTTCCCCTGGGCGCTCTAAGGGCGTTCCTGAAAGCCACGGCCTCCAGTGGGAGCTTATTAGAAAAGCAGAGTCTTGGTGTTTCGCCTGTTGAGTTTCTCTCGACTGAGAAGTTTCTCTTTTGACTGAGCATGGCTATCGACATCCATCATGTATGTTAGTGGATGTACACTTGGCTATGGACATCCATCATGTATGTTAGTGGATATATACATCGCTCTGGATATCATGTATGTTAGTGGATGTACACATGGCTCTGGACATCATGTATGTTGGTGGATGTACACATGGCTATGGACATCCATCATGTATGTTAGTGGATATACACATGGTTATGGACATCACGTATGTTAGTGGATGTACACATGGCTATGGACATCCATGTATGTTAGTGGGTGTACACATAGCTATGGACATCCATCATGTATGTTAGTGGATATACACATGGCTATGGACATCCATCATGTGCGTTAGTGGATATACACATGGCTATGAACATCCATCATGTATGTTAGTGGATATACACATCGCTATGGACATCATGTATGTTAGTGGATGTACACATGGCTATGGACATCCATCATGTGTGTTAGTGGATATACACATGGCTATGGACATCCATCATGTATGTTAGTGGATGTACACATGCATCCCTTGGTACCTGTGGAGTATCAGTTCCAGGGACCCAAATCCACAGTGCCCCAGCACTTACGTCATAGGTCCTAGCACAGTGTGCATCCCTCATTGCTGCTGGCATCCGGTACGCTATCGATACAATACTACAGAAGCAACAGTTAACAACCGCTAAATTCTAGCATTTAGGGTTTCTTAACAAAAGTTTATTTTCGGCGTGTGTACATTTTAGAAAACTATTGTCAGCCCACCATTGGTTCAGTCTTTAGCTATAGAGGCTGCAGATACAAAGAGTTGCCTTTGTATATGTATATAAGCAGATGAGGGTTTTAAGTTATGTTGTTTTCTTACCTACCCATTAGTATTGAAGCCATACACTTTTGTGTGTATGTGTGTATGTATGTGTGTATGTATAAATGCACACATATACACATCTAGAAAGGTGAAAGTGAGGAGTGCTCCAGTTCTTGTTGTCTTCTGATCATATGTGGAGTTTTCATCTAATATTTGTTCTTTGCACACTATAAAGAATGGGAGGCATGCATGCATGTGACTGTATCCAGCGCAGTATTTTCAGATCAGGGCTGTGAGTTCCTTTTACTCCATGGGGCAGTCACCAACTGCAAAAGCACTGTAAACAGCAAAAACTGCACAGACCTGTAAGATGCAATAGCTGCATAGGCCCTCTGTGCCAGGTTAGATAGCACTCACGGTGCATTTACGTGGTAGGGCCACTGACGCCGGCGGCTGTTTACTCAAAGATACCATTATAATATCTGAGCGGCGCTCTTTCTGTGCCAGGTGGGACACAGCTGGATATGATGTGCTTGTAGTAACACTCCTTCTGCCGAGATGCAGGCTCATTTGCCCCAAAGGAAAAGATGCGGCCAATCTGCAGAAAGGGACCAAGGGCTGGCAGCAGGCGTGGGGCACCACTTCTCACAGAAAGCAAAGATTAGCTTCCCCTGTGCTCTTCATGGGGCACACAGGCAATCTATGTGAGAGGGCTTCGGAGCAAATTGCTCTCTTCGAGAAGAAACACATGCAGGGCTCACAAGAGCTCACACTTTCCAGAGTGTAAAATAGAGTCTATGCTCTAGGTATGGTGGCACAGGCCAACTCTCACAGAACTTGGGAGGTGTAGGCAGCAGGGTCAAGAGTTCAAGGCTGGCCTTGGCTACCTAGCTAGCTTGAGGCCGACCTGAGCTGCATGCGATGTGGCCAGCATCACCACATAGTGTGCCTCTCCTCTGTGTGAGTGGAACAAAGAGTTCGGCTGTCTTTAGGGTGTGTAGGCCCCACAAAATCCTTCATTTCTTTTGCTTAATGACTAATCACTCAAAACATTGACACTAACTTCCCAGAGAGCCCAAAGTGTGGTTCTATGGTGACACTTTAGGGAGATAGACGGTCTTGGGGACGAGGAGAATGAAATTTTCCAGGAGATTCTTCTGCCTTGTGTTTACAATCACTTGGCTCCACGTGTCTTTTCTGGGAGTCCATGTGTGAAAACCGAGGTGAGGGCTCTGTCTTTGTGGCCTCTGGTGGCTGTACTCACCACTTGTGGATGGGAATGAGATTGGCCTTTTGCATGCAGAAAGTCAAACCCAAACAAGAAAGGGTTTTTAAAGCCAATGCAAAACCGAGTCACGTGGGAACAAATTCAAAGTGTCGCCTCGGCCGGCTCGGTGAACCTCACCCGCTTTCACTGTCTTATATGCCATTCCCTAGCAAAAGCCGAGGGTGGTTGGTGCTCAGGAGTGTCCTGAGCCTTTGGAGCGGCCCATTCAGGCACGGGAGACATCGCCATGGGCAGGTGGTGGGTGTCTGTGGCTCTCTACATTGTAACTTGATCTCAGAGTGTTCTAGGGGCCTGACTGCTACTTTCAGAAGATGTGTGGACTGTATTTGGGGTTTTTTTCTTTTCCCCTGAAGTATATGAATTTGATATGCAGGGATTTACTTGCCCCATGGTAGACACAGTTTCAGACCTGTGTCCACAATATAGCATGTAAAACCCTTCCCTGTGTTCTCTCCACCACCACGCCCACCATCTGTTTCTCTCCCCTCTCCTTCCTTTTTCCCCTTCCTCTCCTCTCTCTTTTTCCCTACAAGAAAATACTATTTTCTACAAGTCTAGTTTTGAGTAGACCCATAAATGGTCCCCCCATCCCCTGAAATCCAAACATTAACAGGGATAACGAACGGAACAGCCCAGTCCTTCACTTTGCTCCTGACATTAAAGACAGTTAATGCCCAGGTTTAGCCCCAGGGCACCCATGTCTACCTAAGCCACACAGCACGGTTCATGGCGCTCTGAGACGGCCATCACAATTTTAAGGGAATGGTCCCAGAAGTGCTCAGGGCTGAGGAGCACCGTACAGACACAGGGATGATTTCCAGCTTCACAGAGATGCCGGTGACTGCCAGAGGTCTATGGAGAGGTGGGGGACTGCCAGGCCGGAGCCACCCCACCCCTCTGCTCTGCCAGCAGAGGATCGTGGGTATGGAATATCACCCTTCCTTACCTTACCCAGTAGACATCTCCAGTGACCTGCCATGGGATGCGGATGGACGGGGAAGGTTGCCATGCCACCCAACCACTGTTTGTTTGTTGTGGTTTTAATTTTAAAAGAGCTGAGGTTAATCTCGGCTTCCTATCTGGGCAGGCCTAAAAGTGGAACAGAAAGCCATTTTGTCACGGCTTACATTTTGTCATGGTTTACACAAGTCAGGACACCATCGCTAATGCCTCCCGCCAGCTTTCAGGCCTTTGCTACGTTCCTTTTACAGTCGGGGAGGGGACAGATTAGAGTTCTGGGGTAATGATGCCTGCGCCCTCAGACCTCCCACCCAGAGATGACTCTGGGCAACCCGGTGAGTCATGTGGAGTCTCGGATTCTGGTTTAGAAGGTGGCATGACTTCCGCCTTTCCCAGGAGATGAGGATGACATGTAAAGATACTGACACAGAAACCCCCAAAGCAGAGACATTATTAGACCAGCAAGCTAAGCCTCTTGCTATAAAGTCTAACTTTCCTTGGCTTCACTGAGATGTCTGGGCACAGCTCAGATTTCCCCATCTGCATGTCCTTTTCCCTCAGCCATCCTGTGGGGTGGTATAGGAACAGAAACGCAGAACTCTCAGTTCAGAGGTTAAACCTTTCCTACCACGTCCGGCATTGTAAGTGATGGACTCAAATCCAGACCTTTTGGAAGGCGCATGCGGTAAGGTGGTGGGGAAAGATGAGCCCGTGCGCCTGGCTCGGAGACTGGTGTGCCACAGGGTGGGCAGGCATGGTGAGGTGCTGGGCTCGCCACCACGTAGGACACCCGGACTGAAGGCATTGCACTGTCATCGGGCCCTATTTTGGGTGCCTTACTGTGTCATCTTCTGGAAGTACTTTATCTTTAAAAAATGGGGATAAAAGAAAGCCAATTGGAATACTGGGCTTCTGAGCATATCCGAAATGGAATGTATGGGCAGGAGCTGGGCTTGCCATCCTCTCCTCCTGGTCTCTCGTCTCTTGAGCATGAGATGGCTAAAACAGGCTGTCTCCTCAAGGATAGGCACAGGTGCAGCACCAAGGTCCCTAAAACAATGCAGTGTGTATGACCTTGACCTTGATGTGTTATGTATTGACCTTGCCCCAAATACTTAATCAGCCCTTCAGAGAATCACTTACCACTTAAACTGACACCACCTTTGTAATCCAAAACCACGGTTTAATAGGACCTGGTTTCCAAATCGGTTCACGAGCGATACTCAGAGAGGTCCACCCATATTCTCAAGATTCTCCTAGTCCCTTAAGGACACCTTTTCTGATTACAAGGGAAAATAATTTACTGTGGGTCTCGGTCTCGGTGATCAAATATTCCTTCCCGGGTCTGCCGAGGTTTAAAAGTTCTTCATGACGCTAATGAATCTGGAGGCTGTGCACAGGTGCACTAAATGGTGTCCTTGGGACTTTACAAAGTGGTCATCTGTGCACTTACTGAATAGGGATGTTAAAATGCAGAGGGTTTGAAAGGCGCACGTTCTCAACTGCTACGAAGGAGGCGCACCACCACAAACCAGCACAGCCTGGCAACTGCAGACACCCTAGAACCGTGAGCAAGAAGTTTAACCTCTTAAAGTCTCCATCTTCCTCCTTGCAAAACGAGAGAGTGGGAGATGTTCTTGTCGGTCTTGAGGACACAGAAACACCAGGCACAGAATGCCATCCCTGACTGATCACTATTGCAGTCTGTGTCAACAGTAGCAACTCTGCTGGTCTTCTGTGGCTGACACAGACCTGGGCCACAGATTTAGTGACTTTAAACAATGAGAATTTATTCTCTCAAGACTGGAGGCTACGCGTTCTAACATTAAGACAGCATGTGACGGCCCTTCCTCTGAAGGTCCAAGAGAAGGTTCTTTCTGTCTCCTGTAGTTCTTGCCAGTTCCAGGTACTCCCTGGCTCATGGCTGCATCTCTCCCCTCTGTTTTTCTCTTTACCTGAGCTTCTCTCTTCTGTCTTTCCCTCTGCTTCTTCCTTCTTTTTTAAATAATTTATTTATTTTTTATTTTATGTGCATTGGTGTTTTGTCTGCACGTAGGTCTGTGTGAGCATGTCGGATCCCCTGGAACAGGAGGTGCAAACAGTTGTCAGTTGCCATATGGGGGCTGGGAACTGAACCCTGGTCCTCTGGAAGAACAGCCCGTGCTCTTAACCCCTCAGCCCCTCTCCCTCTGCTTCTTAAAAGGTCAAACATCATTGGATTTATACCCAAGTCGTTCACGAAAGTATCAAGGTCCTTCACTTAGTTACATATGTAACTAAGTGAAAAGTTAGAAAGTGAAAAGTGGAAAGACCACTCACTCCTTTCCATATAAGATTCTAGTCACGATCTAGAGGTTAGAATATGTCCCTGTCTTTTCTGATGCCACCATTAGATCAACACTAAAATATAGATATTATCAGAACATTAATCAGTAGATTTTGATCAGTTTGATAAGAGTTTCCCTATCCATTCCCCAGAGCAGACCTGGTATCCAGGTAAATATGAGCTCACGCCTGTGTCCCAGTCACATCATCTGGACACAGGCATCTCAGCCCTTCATTTGCTGGAGCCCAGTGCCATGATTCTTTTGGCTCCCAGGCAGGAGAGTATAGTTTCTTATTTCTAGATAAGATCAGCTATTTCCCAGTGTTTTCTAGAGCACCTATACAGACGGAGCCAAAGGCTCAACTGTGGTGGAGAAGGGGGGGCTTTTCCAATATGTGGGGTTCGAAGCCAGATCAAAATATAGGAGACAGGGGTCCTCCTACTCTAGCCTCCAAAATGCAGTGATCACAGAGACAGCAGTGAGCAGAGAAATGAAAATGCCAGGAAGACCAATGCCAGCCAGTTGGGATGGACTCAAGAATTTGACCTCTAGACAAAGCCATGCCGCAGTCAGGCATGTCCCTGTTGTTTTGAAGCAACCAGTGGCTTTAGCACAGGGTATTGTCAACTAGACACCCATACCCAAGGGACGCTGATTTCCTTTGGATCTCTCATCAAGCCAAGTCACAAATCACTTACAGGTAGCCTTTCACGTTTGGGAGTTTAAGAAAGAGTTTTTGAACATAGCTGTGAAGTCTTACGAAGTTTATCGGAAGTTTAGCTTAAGAGAACCGTGTAAAGCTAAGATGAACCACAGCCTGGCCACCGAGGAGTTCTCCCAGTGGTGGCTTTGTAAGCACAGGTCTGCTCCGGTTTGGCTATTGTAGGTTTCTTCTTGACTCCGCAAGGCTTCATCAGTCTGCCTTGGCCTCTTTCCCTCTCAGGACAGCCATCCGAACTCCAGGGACGATGGACCAAGGCACAGAGTGCCGCTTGCCTTCTAGCCAACAACTGCCTAGTGTCTATCCTGCTTCCACACTCTCTGGTCCCACACAGACTTTTGATATTATTATTAAGCAGATGCCTGCTGTGCCACAGAATGGCTGATTGTTATGGAGATTAAAGGTAGGGATCACAGAAAGCCTGCAAATGCGGTCATCACTGACAAACCTTGCATTTCCCATGATCTCTTCCTGGCAGGACATTTTGTGTGTCAATGCTAGTGATTCAGTTAGGAGCCACAGTCAATAGGACAAACTAATAATGAGAAAAATAGAATAGGACTCACCCTAAAAACAAACACTGATCAGTCAGGTTTATGTTCTGCCTCTCTGTGCTCGCCTGGGAACAGAGCAAGAAAGAAGGGGGGTCGGGACCATGCTCCTTCCTTGTTCTATTGATTTCTGTTTCCAAGTGATGGAGGGTCTTTAGGCTGCCTTCCAGCCGATGCAGGCTCCTTTGGGCAGTGCTTACCATTTTAAAAAGTAGAGGCATTTCAGGAGAAAACAGAACCATGGTTCAGGTGCTAGTTCGAGCCACTAAGCCATTGGTGGGACAGGCTGGCCAGAGGGGACTTGTTTCTCTGACTCAGGTTGAAATGCCGCCCTGGTCATCCTTATTACTTCATATCACCCTCTGGGCACACACAAGGCTTAGAACCTTCCAGATGTATTTGCACGACTTGAACTATCACTGTCCAATTCTGATCTCCGTGGATCATGACCTCACAGTTTTGGAAGGGTAGGCCTTGATTTTAAACACAACTCGGGCTTTTCCTCTAAGGAAATCATGCGGGTGGAAGGGGCGTGCCCATTCCGCGTCATCCAACAGCTATGGGATGGCATGAGACCCGGTCATCCCTTGTTCCTTCCTGCCGTCTTATCTCTCTTACGCAGTCTGACGTGTGTAGCACGAATTCTAGTTGATATTAATAATAAAAACCTGGAGTCAGTTACGGGGGGAAAGCTGGAAGATCAAAGAAGCAGGGCAGCCAGGCTACTAGAAAGTTCTTACCTCCCTCTATGATATCTTCAGACTAAAAAGAGCATGAGCTCCCGTCTCCTCCCACCTATATTCCTCTCTAGTGCTGGGATTAAAGGTGTGCGCCACTCCTGCCCAGCCTCTATGGATAACTAGTGTGGCTGCTGGGATTAAAGATACCTGCCCCCACTGCCTGGCCTGTATGGATAACTAGTGTGGCTGCTGGGATTAAAGATGTCACCTGGCCTGTATGGCTGACTTGTGTGGCTAACTTTGCCCTCTGATCTTCAGGCAAGCTTTATTTATTAAAACAAATAAAATATCACTATAGACTTGGGCCACTGAATTTGGGGTTCCAGAATTTAACACAGTTACGCTTATCAAGACTTGGGCAGCTGGTGACCAGCCAGTCCTGGGAGTGTGGTAGAGGATATGTTAGAATCGTTCTGCTCCTGGGATGAGGAGAGACCCCACTGGTGGAATAAAAGTCAAACTTCCCCAGGGAGGGAAGATCTATGAGGCACTGTTCTCGTGGGTGCAGTGGCTCACCCATTAGGGCAGTCTTCGGCTTCATAAATTCTCAGCACCTACTTTGGCAGGAGTCTCCCCCAGGGCTCCGCACATTCCCTGAGTCATTCCAAGGCCAGAGCCCAGGCTCAAAGCTAAACCGTGGCTGTTTCCTCCTTCGCATGCTTTGAAGGGCTTCTTTAGTGGCTTTAAGAGAACATCTTGAGATAAAAAGGGAACAGGAGCTAAGGAGACGGGAGAGCTGCACTTCTCGGAGTTGCCGCTCCTCCAAGGGGAGTGAACACGGTTGCTTTATGAAGTCTCACGGGACACCCGCAGTGCTGCGGCCACTCCCTCTCCATTAGCACGTCTCTCTGCACATATCAGATGGCAAATTATAGAATGATAAAGTTATTAAAATATCTGTAAAAGTCAGCCCACACTCAAGGGCTTGACTCGGCTTTTCTGCCCACTAAGTGGTTTATTTAGACGTCTTGTCTCAAGGTCAGTTCCGCCTACTCCACACACCAACCCCAGCTGCCCCAGTCTGAGGATGTGCTGTTGTGGGGTTTCAACTGCAGCATAGGTTGGTGATTGCACCTGCAGCTTGATCACTGCCGGAGCCGTCGAGCCAACGAAGACGATCACAAGGAAGGCGGCAGGAGAGCCATCACAGTTTATGTTGGTAGAGGAGACTAGAAGGGGTGATCTGGTTACTGCCCACCAACAACACTCTGGCACAGGTCGCAGACAGAGGAAACCTCATCCAGAGGTTCTTAACCTTCCTAATGCAAGCGACCCTTTAATACAGTTCCTCGCGTTGTAGGGACCTGCCAACCATAACATCATTTTCATTGCTACTTCATAACTGTAATTTTGCGACTGTCGCAAATCTGATGTGCAGATGGTTTTAGGAGATGCCTGTGAAAGGGTCGCTCAACTCTCCAAAGGGGTCGAGACCCACACGTTAGAACCACAGACCTAGAAGGTTCCATTTGGTTAGCTCCTTGTCTTGTTACCTGACACAGTTCTCTCTCTGTCTCCCCTCCCCTCCTCTCTCCGTGTGTACTTTTCTGGTAGGATGCATATGGGCAGGTATATGCACACGTGTGTGTGTGTGTGTGTGTGTGTGTGTGTGTGTGTGTGTGTAAGTCAGAGGACAGCCTCAGGTGTCTGGAGGTCAGGGGATGGCCTCAGCGATCATTCCTCAAATAACCGCCAGATTTGCTTGAGACAGGGTCTCTTATTAGCCTTGAGCTTTGCCAAGTAGGTCAGGCCAAAGGACCAGCAAACTTCAGGGATCTCCTCTCTCTACCTCCCATGTCACCCACGATGTCCCATGAAAGCACCATTGACATGACATTACAGTCCTGTGCCGCCACACCCTGCTTTTTATATGGGTTCTGAGGATCAACCTGGGACCTCACACTAGTGAGGCAAACCCTTGGCTGACTGACTGTCTTCCCGCCCCTGGCACTGTTTTTCATAAGTGTCCTAGGCCTCTTTGTCATGCAAGTGAGTCACTGGTTGGTCCTAAACATTCTGTAATCCTGAATACAGTATCTTGAAGGAATTACAGTCACCCCTAACGCTTTCAGGGAAACTGATTGAGATGTCCCAGGGCCCCCACCCTCCTGCCTCTAATTGACAGACAGTTTTTTTGCGGGGAGGGGGGAGATGATACCTTTTGCTGTGTGACCAGGCTCCCAGAAGCTCTGAGGCACCATATGTTGTTAAATGAGAGAAGTCATTGCCCAGACATAGATCTGTCTAATTTAATATGATTTTCCATAAATTACAAAGCATGACTTTGAAATTGGATTTGTATAAAATTATGGGTAGCCAGTTCAGGTGGAAGCGGAAGGGAGCCTTGTTATTCCTGGGCCAGCATCTTTTCCGGACTTCCTATTTGATTCTTTCCTACCCTGGAGTGGGAGGACACCGTAGGGCAGCGGTTCTCAGCCTTCCTGATGCAGTTCCTTTAATACAGTTCCTCATGTTGTGGTGACCCCAGCCATAAAATTATTTCATTGCTGCTTCATAATGTATTTTTGCTGCTGTTATGAATAGTGTTGTAAATATCCCCATTTTCTGGTGGTCTTAGGTGACCCCATAGGTTGAGAACCACTTCTGTGGAGGACCTTTGTAGTGTGGTTCTTACTCTTAGACTTTCTCCCTGTCTATCCATGGCTTCCTCTGGAGAAGTTACCAGCCTAGAGATGGCAAGGCAAAACACCAAATCCTCTGTCCATCCATCGCATGGGCCAGCACAGAACCAGTCTTCATATCTAGCTGTCAGAGGGAACCCAGAACAAACAAGGGGCCTTGGGGAGCCTGTAATGTTAGGAAAGCCTAATTAATGCAGATCCATAATGCTTTGGGGTTCAGACCCCCCTGTGCCCTTCCTAGTCATGTGACCCTGCAGGAAGCCCTTGAGTCCCTGTGCCACCAGCTCTATTTGTAAAATGGCCTGCGCCTAGCCACTGACTTTGGATGCTCTTGAAGACTAAGTCACCACGCTCAGAGCGTTGGATGCCCAGCACACGGCCCCACTGAGCCTTTCCTCACATTCTTGCACAAGCCCTCCCTGAGGTGTGATGCGTTCTGGGATGTGCTGACCTGGCGCCCAGGAGATGCCCCGTCTTCCCTGGGACTCTCATCACTACTCCAGCTCTCGCCGCTGGCTCTGGTGGCTCGTCTGGGGGTTCCACGTCAGCCCCGTCCTATGAGGTTCATGGCCACTCCGTGACAATGACCTCTTCCCCGTAGTCCTCAGAAGCAGTGGCAGCTTTGGCGAGAGTAGAGGGGAATGTGATTTGAGCTTTGGTTCCTTGGATAAACTCAGATGGGACAATCCATAGTTATACGAGAATATAAAATATCAAGGTTGAAAGGACTTTTCGATTTCTTTGCTTGGGGCCTCTTTCCCCCTACGCCCACCCCCATCACCCCTCTAAAGGCCCAGAGACTGTCTACTGTGGGCCATGTACAGCTGAGGTCTCCCAGCACGAGTCTGTCCTTTTGTATTTAAGCCTGTCCTATGGGAACAGCTAAGCCTTACTCAGCCTTTTCCTGAAATGTGTTTTTGGCCTAGGGAGAGGATAGGATTTAGTTTCTTAGGATCCTTTTTCTTCTTTTCTTAATGTTGAATTTTATTCTTAAAGAAGGGACTTGACTACATTTCTCTTATCTGAATAAGGGTACAGCCTTTCTCACCCTCCTCAGTGCAAACACATAGTACCAGCCCTACCGAGACAGCTGCAACAAGCTGACAGGCCACTTCCGGAACCCAGGGACCACGTGGGCAGTGGGCAGAGGCTGCCCCTCCCCCTTCCCTTTGCTTCCCTGTGTGTGAATGGACCGGCTCTCCCGTGCTTTTAATGAACCATCTACGGAACGATTCCTTTGAACTCGGTTTCATCTCCCTGTGCGATTTTAAGTAACTACCTCCCTCTGCCGATTCCCCTCCCCCAAAAGCCCTGCCCTAAATTTAAGCCTGCTTGCCACTGTGGCCCAGGCTTTCAGGCCAAGAGGAGGACAGCAAACAGGTGTGTGGGGTAGCTGGGCCACAGCTGTGGGAGCGCCAGCCACTCTGGCGGGCCCTAGGCTGGGAGGGGTAGGAGGTGCCTGCCGAGTGACAGTCTTCTCAACCCAGTTCAGAATGTGGCTGCCAATCTCTTGTCATTTACTCCCAGAAGACTTGAGTAGCCACGAGAGGGAGTGACCTGAGACCTGGGTGTAAAGGCGTTCCTATGAAAGCCAGATCTTTGCCCATGAATTCAGAGTCAGGTCTTGAATGTCTGGATCAAAAGCTGCCCTGGAGTTTGTAAAGATCGGCCACCATCCTCCCTGAGATGCCAGAGAGCCCGGGTCCCGCATTGACGGGCGGCTTCTGGCCCCCTTCCTTAACTGAGAAAGATGAGGACTTTAGCATTCTGGATCTCAAATGGTATTTACTTAATAGTTAACTGGCTTTTAAAAGGAATGGGGACCCGACTCCCTTCCCTAATTAGCCCAGCAGGCCTGTCATCTCCACCTTCACCACCCACGGAGTGTGCTCTTGACAAGTCATGACCGAACTCCCAGGGGACCTGCACTCTGAGCTTGCCTCTCCACGGTCTGAGAAACACAAGTCTCTGAAGAAGATAAGATTAGCTTAGTGAAGGGTGTGCTGGGAAATGCCAAGGATCCGCTCCGGCCCCTAGCATCCCGTGAACTTATCTCCCACCCATAGTGACTGCACCTGATCGGAACAGGCTTGTGGCGACTTTGAACTTGACAGTGATGATGAGTGTCACAGAATGGGATGGCCAGCCTGTTCCTGAAATAGATGAGCAATGGGAGCCTGAGGCGGGGCGGGAGTAAAGTGACCTGCTCGGGTGCACACACTCTTATCCAAGTGTTGGGCTTCCCTCCGCCATCTCTCCCGGCTCGATGGTTGGAACACATTCCTAGTATTTGGGAGTAACACAGGGAACCGTCCCGAGAAGTCCCTCCAAAACACCATTCAGGCAAACGAGGGGCTGTTGGGACAAGATAGGACAAACCCCAGTGTGCCGGTACGCACAGCTCCACCCAGTTTCTCATCTTTATATTATATTTTAAAAAAAAAAGAAGAAGAAGAAGAAGAAGTCTCAAATAACCCAAACAGGCAGGGTCTGATCTGCAGACAGTCTGCAGGCACCTGCCCAAGAAGCTGCCGGTCGGCTGGTCCATCCTCCTCTGATTTATGTTGTGCGTGTTAAGCCTTAAATTGTTGAGTCTCTGGCTGGCTGCAGAGGCATTACTGGAGGGCTGGGGCACGCTTGCAGCTTCCATGGCTGGCTCTGGTGCTGGAGGTGTTGGCCACGGATCAAGTCCAATCTCACACCTGTCTAGGACAATGAGGGCCTTGTTAGACGCATCCCCGGCCCAGGCTGCTTATTTTTCATGTTCAGAACTTGGAGGAGGGGTTGGAAGGGGAGGGGAAGACTGGAGAAGCCAAGGCAAGACTTGGGAAATATTGAGGTCAGCTGACATTTGGATTCTTTCCCACCCTGGGACCCTCCTCCCTGCCCACTCCTATCCCCTCCCCCACTTTATAAATTTATCTTTATATTTAGAAACTAAAAAAATCATAATACCAACTGCAGCCCCCATAGAAAAAACGTTCTCTTGCATAAGGAGAGGCTTCTTAGACAAACGATTTCTAGCCATGGTGAGGACAGCAGGCAGTAGAGAAGCAGAATGAAGAGGGGGTGTAACCTTTATCCCACTCACCCAGTGCGGGAACCTGAGCCCATCCCCCTCCTGGTGGCTGTGCCCCTGTGTCCCCTCCCTTTCCTCCTTTTCTCTGCTGGCACTAGTGAGGGAACAGAAACAGCAGGGGCTCCTCCCCCCATGTCTCATTTAGTGACAAAGCATGGCCCCCCCCACATTCCAGTTCATCTTGCCTGTCCCACGAGGTCAACAGAACCGGCCATGGCAGCAGTGGGTCCAGGCCAGGGCTGGCACCCTCAAGGCCGATGGCTCTGAAGGCGCGTTAGTTAGTCGGTGACAGACACATCCTCGCAGGATTCTGCAGGGCACAGGCGCAAAACGAGGGTTCTGCAACTGTCCCCGGCATCCTATGATGCCAGAGCATGGAAGCCATACAGGAATGCTGGGTGGTTCTCCCGCGGGTAGCCACCATGCCTTGGGGACCCAGAGAGCTCACCAGTCTCCCAGCGACCTGCCCAGACGTAGGTACCTGTGTCCATCCTTGTGAGAGCTACAAAGAACTCATTTACAACCAAAGCCCATCTCTGAACTTCCTCCTTGGAGGCACCACGGGGGATACAAACACTGTTTGTTCCCTGGCGACTGAGGACTCACAGGACTTGAAGCTTGGGCCGTCCTTTCTGTAGCCTGTCACTGTTGATTCAGCCATCCTTGTGTCTCTAGACGGCCATCAGCGCACATCCCCAGAGGGACAGCTTTTCAGCAGCAGCTGAACGGCCATAGTATACAGGAACAATGAGGCCTCTGACCTCGGTGTGCATGCCACCTGCGTGACTCTGAGAGTCAACACAAGTGAAGAGCCTTGTGGCTTCCTGTTGCCACCCTTGCATTTGGGGAGTCTTATTATAAACCCCTCTCGGTCCTGGGCTACTGACTGGGCGCACTTAGTCTGACCATGTAACCTTCAGAAGGTCATGGCTGAAGAAGCCATGATTGCCTTTTCGAGCCAATTGAAGGCCAAGGACTTGGCATCCAGAGTCTGTTTTCATTGCCCATTTTAAATCCCCCTCTCAAGCAATGCCTCCCTGGGGTAGTCCAGGCCGTCAGGGTCTCTCCATGGCTCCCTCGCCCATCCGAGCTCCAGAATGACTCACATTAAGCAGGGGAGCAGGGAGGAGACCAAGGCACTAACTGATTATGAGTTACTGGCTCCTTACCTGCCTCCCTCTCTGACAAGTGAATACCTGTGGCAGTCCTGTTCTCCTCCCAACCACTTCCAGTACCCTCCCATTCTTTAGCATATTTCATGTGCCCCCTCTTCAGGACATCCTCTCCCCGAGGACCAAGCTGAATCCTCTCCCTAACTTCTAAACCTAAGGGCCCTCCTTAGTGTGGCCTCCCTTACCCCTCCCCTCCATCTGCTCTCTCTTTATATCAGAGAGGTTGTGGGGCCCATTGCCCTTTCCCTCGCTGGCCAGATGTCCTTCAGCACTGCAGGGTGGTCAACAATGGCGACCAGCTAGCAGGAGGACGGGCTCCATGTGATCCAGCACCTCCTCCTACACACATCTGGGCTCTGAGACCCGCACAAGGGTTGGTAGAGTTCTCGGTGGCCTTGAGTCCTCTCTCCCACTTTTCTGGGTCTCAGGAAGTCCACGTCTTTAGGTAAAGGAGCCAGTGGCAGTCCCTAGAAAAGTTTGTTGTTGTTGTTGTTGTTGTTTTTGTTTTGTTTATCCTGATCTTAGATCCACAGAGGCAAAGTAGGCCATTTTTGGGTCTGAATCCCATTTCAGAGTTCCAGGCAGGAAGTAGTGCAAGGAGGAATATGGCAAATCCCTTTGTCTCTTACTGTTCTGGTCCATAACTTTTCCATGACTATGCTCACAAAAGCAGAGACTCTCTTGGATACCTGCCCCCCCCCCATGCAGCCTCGGGCCCCACAGCACCCCCCCCCCACATACACTCCTTTCACCCTGCCCTGTCTTCCTTCCTCTGCAGACAGCAAAGGCTCACCCAAGACAGCCTTCCACATACTGGGACCTGCCTCATATGCTTAATTAGAGACCTGGGCCCTGAAATAAGATGTCTTATTTACCCACAACTTCCTAGAGATCCCAGCCCCTACCACACCGCTACTTCTTTCGTCTTTCGTACAAGCCTGGCTCATGCTTCCTGCCTTTCAGTCGTGCCTGCCTGTTGCTTCCTCCCAGACCACATTCCGAGATTCTTCTTCAAATCCATCCTTTGAAACATTTGATTCAGCTCTCTACCCCTCCTGCCTTCCTCACCTAAAAAAGTCCTTTTCCAGGTCTTAGGGCTGTAGCTCCGTTGGAAGGGTGTTTGTCTCGCATGGGTAAACCCACATTCGATCCCAAGCCCTTCTTGTAATGGGCGGGGCAGTACACATCTGTAATCCCAGCATTCAGGAGGTAGGGGCAGGAGAATCTGGAGTTCATGGCCATTCTCAGCTACATAACAAGTTCAAGGGCAGTCTGAACTACAAGAAATCTTTTCTTTAAAAATAATTGACCCATTTCTAGGTCCCGGCCTTCAGGGTCCTGTCCCTGCCTTCTGGTGACTTTACTGGAGTCTCCCACCAACCTGGGAAGCCAGGGACACCCCCCTGGCCTCCCCTCGTATCCTCCTTTCTCTGATCAGAGGAGAGTACTCTGCCAGCTGGACAGAAATGCACTCTCTCATCTCTGTCTTCCAGCCGTCATGGGAAACAGTGTCAGCTTGTGACCCCACAGAGAGGCCCTCTGGCCCCCTGGCCCACTCATCCCCTTTGGGATGCACCTTCCCTGGGTGCTCTTGGAAACTCTTTTGTTCAAATCAAGGAAGAAAGTGCTGTGGATGAGCTGTTGTGTTTCTTATTTAAAAAAAAAAAAAAAGACAGGAAGTTCCTGTTTTTTAAAAAGGCTGTTAACTTCCAAAGAACCTAGTTACAGAGCCAGTCAGTCATAGAATGGATTCTAGACTTTTTTTCCTTCAAGATGGTACACAATACATATGAGAAAGAATGAAAGAAAAAACCCTACTAAGCCAGTGAGAGAGAGTCAGCGAACACAAAGGGAGATATTATAATGGGCTTTTGTTGGTGCTTGCATCTTCTTGTTGAAAACAGAAAGACCCTGAGGTGCTGAGGTGCGGACAGACGCTGATGTTATCAGCCTCCAGAAATCCTGCCTGCAGTCCGGTGGCAGGCAGGATCCAAACGACCACAGCAACTGGTCCCGCTCAGCACAACGGGCGCTTTCAGGCGCTGGTAAACAGCCTGCGCCCCAGGGCTCGAATCCTTCAAAAGTTTGCCTAGGTAATTGCGTTTCATTGCTGTCTGGCCTGTGCTCACCAGTCTAATCTGGAGGTTCAGACAGCCAGGCCAAAGCTTGCGAGACTGGAGGGGAACGAGCCTGTGAATCTAATCCACTTGAAAGACAGACTAATACAAGTGCAGCTAACTCATTATTCTAAGTGATGTGAACAGAAAGAGAACGGCACTTTCTATAAAAGGGTTTCAAGTCGGCGCAGTGCAGTGCTTGCCGGCTTAAGGCCATTAGAAGAAAAGGCGAAGGGTGACATTGTGACTCCCCCAGTGGCTGTCCCCCTGGCTTAGGAAGCCTGGCTCCCTGTGACGACCCCAGAATGGTCTCTTCCTTTCCTGCCCTTGATTCTGGATTATTTTGTGAAGGGTGATAGCAACAGATACCAACTTCTATTTGAGATCCGGGTTCAGTTCCAGGGATAAATGTAAGAGAGAATTCTGAGGGAACCCCACCCACCAGCTCCCAGTTTCTACAGACCTGTTATCAGGAAGAGCCTCCTCCCCAGGGCCCATCCCACCAAGATACTTGGCAATTATTTGCATAGCTTTTGAAGTTTAAGCCTTTCCATTTTGCCAGTATACCATCCGTAGATAGGAGGAGGGGTGCTTTCCAGTGGTCTTATGGAGGTAACAGGTCTCCAGTTAGGCAGGAGTTCAGCTTTGACCCCACACCAACCTTCTGTGGGGAACAGAGAGAGTCTCTTCACCCTGGGCCTCAGTGTTCTCGGAGTTGGAGCTGGCACAGGGAGTCTCTAGAGCTCCTTTCTGCCCCATCATTCCATGAGACTTTGGAATGAGACCTTAGAGCTGCTGACAGTGATCCACATCGCTATCCAGTTACGTGTGACTCGTGCCCATGAAACCCAGGAGGGGCAAGTGCTGGCCTGTCCCTTCCAAGGTGGCAAAGCCAGCGGTCACCTCAGGAGCAGTCTGGTTGGTCGTTTACACCTGTGGCTTCCCCAGGGCTGGACTCAGCCATCAGTCGATGCCAAGTCTGGGTTTGTCAGCCCTGAGACTGAGAAAACAGTTGCCCCAGACTCCAGTATGAAGACAGGATTCTCCTCGGGTGCAGGCTACCCACAGCTGCCCCACCTCTCACCCCTCAGTTCATGTGCAGCCCCCCCCAGGCCACAGTGCTAACTTACATCGCCCACAGTCAGAGCGGCCTCTCCAGGCCCCCTTTTCTGCTTTGTTGTTGAAGTTGGCCCAACTACCGAGTCAGAACATCCTTTTCTGGGTCAGGTTTCCCTTGATGTTTTAGTTACCCTTGACCTTAGGAGCTGAACCATTCTGTTAGGGACCCTCTTGTGCTCCATCAGATAGTAAACAGCACCCCTAGTTTCTACCCACTAAATGTCTCTTTCTTGCTTTCCTGACTCTAATCAAGCCTGTTTTCTGATATGGATAAAAATCTTGCAGAGGAGGGTTTGCTGCTGGTTCACACCAGCGTGGGGAAGTCCTGAGTGTCTAGTCTGTGCACACATGAGGTCAGCATGTGAGACAATGTGTGTGAGCCTGCAGAGGCCGGGCACCTCCGTCCTCCGCTGGCAATCCCCTTTGCTCAGGCAGCTGTTTCAGGACCACCTGCTATCTCAACCTATACATTTCTTCCCTTCCATCTGAGTCCAAGCCACTAAAAACCCCTCGCATCTGTGTGAAGGGTGGCCTTGACCTTGTACATCAAAGGCACTCTCTGGAGGGAGGTTTCCCACCGCTGGGTTCCGCCTGGCATCATCCTTTCTCAGGGTGACCTCAGCTATTCAAGTATGAAGGTTGTATTTGAAATGCCATTTGCTTTCCCTACGTCAATAAATGAAGCTGTGAATCTTTAGATCATCAGAGTTGTGCTGATTACCAAGAGTTTTCCTCTGAATGGTAAATGTGTCTTTTTTTTTTTTTCCTTTATCGAGATCTGTGTGAGAGTTTAAAAGAATTCTGGCAGATTTCCGCTTGCCTCTCTGAATCGGAGCACGAGTGGAGATGATTGCCCCCAGACGCGTCTGCCTTTATTAGTTTATGTCCTTTGTTGGGAGCGTCAGGGATTAGCTTATGAAAGTACGCTCGGCTCTTATCTTCAAAGGTATCCTCTGCATGGTGGACTCCACCCCACCAACCCGTGCTATCAATCTATTGCAATCCCAATTAGTTCACATCAAGGTCAATTACTTGGGTGTGCAAGAGGGCCACAAACACAAGTGAGCCAGTCCCCCTCGTGTGGCTCTCCCATGAAAATGAGAGAGGGATTACAGCCAGGCAGCAGAGAAGCTAGAATTGTCTGGTGCCTCCCTCAGTGGTTGATAGTGACGATGTTCCTAATTCTAACCAACCCAAAGCTCGAGCAGAGATGTGCAAACAGGGAGGGGAGGGCCTCAGCCTCCTCGCCCCAACCCTGTTCTTGATGGTGAGTATCTGAGTCATTTAGCAGTCTCTGAGGCACAGAGAGGTTTCTGAGAACATTCGCTGGCTGTGGAGGAGCAGCCTTGTGTTTATGATATGTGATAAGCACCGCTCCTTCTAAAGACATCTCTGTAAAAGACGGGATGGAGTTGGTGGGTGCACAGGACGGGTCATTGTAGTTCAGGAATGGAAGTCAGCTCTGGGATCGCAGCCACGCATCTGACGGTCTCTTTGAGGCCACCAGCAGGAAGGATGGTCGGATGGTAAGGTATGTGAGGGGTACGTGTCTCCAGTCAGAGGACAAGACCCTCCCTTATGTAATGCAAACATACTTCTCAGATCTAGCATTATTACACAGCAGGGAGGAGAGGCCATGGAAGACCAAATGGAAGTGCAGTGCTCAGCTTCCATTGCATGTTCAGTCAGACAGGACAGTTCTCGTGAAAGATGGATGTATTGGGACAACCCAGACGAGAATGGCCAGGAATCATGGGAATCATGCAGGGTTCGTCTTTCCCTTCCGACAGACCCTGGGCTTTAGAGATCCCTCTAATACAGGGAGAGAGAGACATGTGCATAGCCGGACTAGAAGATGAAAGAGAGAGAGAGAGAGAGAGAGAGAGAGAGAGAGAGAGAGAGAGAGAGAGAGGTACCCCACCCACCCACAATGCACAGTTCTCCATAGTTCTGGTCTCCTGACTCCACTTCAAGAAATTGATTCTAAGAACCCAAGCCTGGTATGTAGGTAAGGGAAATTTGACAGTGGCCAGGGTTCAGGCAGGAAGAGAACAGTCTTGTAAGACCAGACCTGAACTCCCCCACTATGGCCCTGCCCCAACACACAAAGCATGAAGAAAACATTGGGCAGACACCGACTGGATTTCTCTTGGAAGCATTTATCAAAGGGGACTTAGGCACTTCACCTTTGGGAGAATTCTCGATTTCCCTGTGTCAGAATGTTCTTCCGTGAGTGGGGAGTGTGGAAGGAAGGCTCTTAAAGAAAGAACACCCCTTTGACATGACTCACACCTCTCAAGATAAAGAACAATGAATCTTTGACTTGCTATTCAGCTTTCAGATCCTGTGCCCTGGCAGGGACCGTGCACCCTGCCCTGAGCCAGGCTGTGCAGAGTGTGGAGCGGTGGTGCTGGAGGAGGGGCTTGTACCCTGTCTCGGCGCTGGCACTGAGCCACCGGAACCACACACACGTCATTGTGGAAACCACGGTTTGCACCCTGGAACTCTGGCTGGCTGAGGCAAGTCTCAGTGTTGTGGCCCTATGGGGCCTGACCGCCATCTGCTATGTGGAGCACCGGCAGTGTGAATGAGGGACCTCTACTGTGCACCCGCCAAGCGATTCTCACTCTGGACACCCTTACCTTGTCTCTCAGTGCAAGTAACTGAATTGACAGTGATCGGGCCAGGGTCCCATTTCACCCTTCCAGAAATCTCGGCGGCTAATGTCATCATTCCTCCTCACAGGTGGGGGAAACATCCTAGGGAGTAGCACAGTGCCTCAACACGGCGAGACACCGGACAGCGAGTGTCTCCATCCCAATAGCTCAGACCTGAAAGTCACACCTGTGCTCTCTTGTGGCCTAAGGGCTGCTGGTTTGGGGGAGGAGACAGCACAGAGGTGAGATGCCCAAATCCTAGAGATGTGTGGGGCCTGCACAGATCGTTACACAGTTGAGCACCTCCTGTTTGTTTTGGGGGACATTCTAGAGGATGTGGCCTTGACTCTTCTGGCCACGTGAATATAAATTTCTTTTTGGACTCTGCTATAGAAAACCGTCATCTGTACTTAGGACCCAATAAGAATGAATCAGGACCCCATCATAGGATGACCAAGCCTAAATTCTGGCCTTCGAGCTACCTTAGCGATTTCCAAGCAATTCTAACATTTGACAACATCACTACCACACTAGAACAAAACTTAAGGCTGCAGCTTAGAATGCACGCAGAGAGAACACGGAGGGTCCCGTTGCCGCGGTGGAGGGTTCCTCCACTCTCACCAGAGGTCCTGAGTGTCGGCTAGATGACAGCCCTCAGTACAGAGATCTGGGGGCTGTACAGGGAACAGGGACCATCCCCAGAGGAAACGAGGCTGCCAGATGGCATGGCAGAGTCTGCAGGGGGCCATGCTTCACTCTTGGCTGAGCCCTGGAGCCCCAAGTTATCCTGTAATGACATGTGGGCAGTGGCTCCCAAGAAAATGGCTTCTCCTTTCCTGGTTCCTACAGTCGCCCAAAGGCAGCTTCCTAATGCTGTGACCCTTTAATGCAGTTCCCTGTGTTGTGGTGACCCCTCCCCCAACCATAAACTATTTCATTGCTACTTCACAAACTGTAATTTTGCTACTATTACAGATCATAATGTAAATATCTGATATGCAGGGTATCTACTATGGGGGTTATGACCCCTGTGGGGGTTGTGACCTGAAGGCTGAGAGCCACTGCCCTAAGGCATTCATTATAACGACTCTCATAAACTCTCAGTTCTGTTACTTAAAGTGACCTCGGCAAGGGACAGCTGCTACCGCATCTAGTTTTCAGTAGAAGACACAGTGGGCACTTGTCCGGGATGGCCCGGAGCCCCACCAGCAGCAGGGAGCAGAACGAGCAGTCTTCCACAGCCAGCTCGAAGCAGCCTCTAACATCTGACCCGAGCTACGCGAGTAAAATCTGCAGTGTGCATTACTGTCAGTGGACACCACCCAGAACATTCTACCCCGCGAGCAGTCCCAGGAGGTCCGAGGCTCTCTGGCCTACAGTGTCCCACAGAGGTGGCAACAACTTCTATTCTGGGTGAGAGCCCTCTCCCTCAATACCAAGGGCTGAGCGCCGAGCTGCAAAAGGACTTCTGACCCAACACAGAAGTTCTCCCTCACCCCGGGACTCAAGGAAGGGGTAAAGAGGACTAGGATACTGAAGGAGGACCCTTGGGGGCCGGGGGGGGGGGCGAAAGACGTCTTTGCCTCAGCTTTTCCAGACTGCATTGGAGGAGACAGGAAGGAAGGAGAGTTCGGCAGGGCGCCCATAGAAGGATTGGTGCACAATGGACTTTATCCAGCCTGACTATAGGCTCCTCTAGGCCTAGGAAACAGAAGAGGTCAGGGGTGTAGACAGTGGAGGTACAGACAGTCCTTACAGATGAGGCATTTATGGGGGGTGCTTCTTCAGGAGCATTCAATGAAGTAAGTTAACTGCAGGAAAGGGCACGACAGAAACCCGATGGGGGCCTTCAGTGCCCTCAGAACCACAGTCCCTCTGCCGTCTGGACACGAAAGGCCACTCTGTCCACAGCGGAGAGACGGTGCCAAAAGAGATGAGACATGCTATGAAAGCCCCGCCTTTTCTAGGAGCTAGTGACTTATCCCTGAACCCTTGCACAGGGAGGATTCTGCCTAAGTACAGAGCCCTTTCCAGACGTGTCTCAGACTGATCTGGCTGAGGGGAGCGGCCTCGTGGTGAGGGCTGAACTGTTTCCCCTGGGAACTGTCTGGCAGCCCTAATGGGGAAGAGCACTTTGCGTTTATAGGGCGTCTTTCATCTGTGGATCTCAAAGCTGGACCACAAACATTAATTAGCACTCACACCTGTGAGACAGGTGAGTCTAGTCACCCCCCCCAGCCCCCCAGGTTAAAAGATGAGGAAACAGAGGTTTGAGAGGAAAAGGACTCTGGGGTGAGCCACCAGGGTTAGGAGCAGCATTTCAGATTCATAGCATCCTGACCGCAAAGTCACAAAACCTCCCCGAGAGGGGAGGGCGGAGTGAGGAATTCCGGACTGGAAGCAGGAGTGGTGAGGATGGAGCCACACACAACTCTTCCCGTTTTCAAGCAGCCTGTCACCTCCGGGGTAGACAGGGTGGACGGATGTCAGGGAGAATGGGGGCCTCCAGCCCCCGAAGGCCTTTGGAACAGCATCCCCAGGCAGGTCTCTGTCCTGGCTCTGTGGATGCCTCACTTCAAAGCAGGAGCGGCGAAGGCAGCTGAGCTGCTCATGACTAACCAAAGTGTCCGCAGCCAGTGGGAGACAAATGCTTGGCAAATCCCAGGGCTCTTTCACAACCCCCTTCCTTTCTTCCAGAATCCAGGGCTGGTGGGAACTGAGTCATGTTATCACGGGGTTCCACTGATAATACTGAGGTTATGCTAATCCAATGCTCGCTACCTGGGGGGCGGGGAGATGCTCCGCTCCCCACTGACATCGGGTGCTGTTGTGGATTTAGTGTCCACCACAGAAGCCAGAAGCATTGCTTCTCAAAAACACTAGACACTTCAGGGAAACAGGCTTTCCGAGGGAGTCATCAGGGCTATAAAAGCTGACATTGCACAATTCGGGGTGAGAGGGGCAGTTGTTCAAGCATCTGTGGGCACCACCTTTTCCATACACAAGGTAGCCTGGACCTTTCTTTCTTCACAAGGGTCCCAGAGGAGAAGATGAAAATGACACCTCCCCTGGGGCTCGCCCTGACACATCACCCTGGAAACTGACTCACATCTGAGTCCTGACTCACATCCTGTTGTGTGCTCGGAGGCATCCAAGGGGGCATTACACCAGCTACCCGTGACCGAGGCACACTGGGAGGGCACCCTGCAAAGGACTCACTCTGCCTTCCTTGCACAGAGCCGGGACCTCCTCTAAGGAAAAGGCCAGAACAAGCCCCTTAGGTTTAGATGTTCACAGAGCAGCTTTTGCTCTTTACAAAGCAGTCAGGCCTCCGGTGGATGGCCTGCTGTTTGTGTTCAACGGATCAAAGGTGAACAGGAGGTTTGTTGTTGTAGAGACGCCTCCAAGTGATCAAGGAAAGGGGTTCTGGCTACACCGGAGACAGGGAGCCCTGCCAACCTGACCCAGGTGTCTAGAAGCCACCCCAGCTCCTCTAAGTGCCCTGGGAAACCCAGGCTGTGAGGCCAGGTGCTAGGGCCACCACCAAAGGTTCATCTGTATAAGGCTGGATGTCCCAGAGAGGGCGCGGGGATGAATTGATAAGCTTTGGATTTTCAAAGCAGGCCTGTTCGTTCGAGTTGTCTGTAGTCAGGGCCTTTGGCCTCTGCTTTAGAGCGTGTTCGCTTCTCTTTGCCGTGGGTATGGAGTGTGTTAGAGCGTGTTCGCTTCTCTTTGCCGTGGGTATGGAGTGTGTTAGAACGTGTTCGCTCCTCATTGACGTGGGTATGGAGTGTGTCCTTCCCCTTTTCAGTTCATAAGCTTTCGTTACTGATTCTGGCCCTTTCCTTTCAAATGTCTCTAGCACTAGACATTCCTCCTCCAATGTTGCTCCCACTCTGATGCCTAAATGTTCTTGCTTTCATTTTCATTAAGTGACAAGTATAAATATTTTTGAGATCTTTTATTTGGTTCCCTATGGCATTTACCGATAATCTCCAGTTTTTGAAGATTTCCTAATAATCTTTCTGTTACTGGTTTTTGTTTTTTGTTTGCAGGGAAGGGGTCGTTTGATTTTAGTTTAAGTCCTTGTGACCTAAGATAACATTTTGTATGATTATGCCCTTAAGATCAAGCAGCATTTTATGACCCCCAATGTAGTCCGTCTCGGGGAGTGTACGTGTGGGCTTCCGAAGAATAGCCTACAGATGTTAGTTAGATCAAGGTGATACTGTCCAGGTCGGCGGAGTTCGGACTTCTGTTTGCATGGTGTGTCGGTATAGAGCAGGGATGCTGAGGTCTCCAGCCAGAATGATGGATTTGTCTGCTTTTCCTTGCATTTCAATTAGTTTTTGCCTGAGGACTCGACACTGTGTTCACTGGGCACCTGTTAAGGAATACGTATTATTAGTTGGCCATAGTATCATCATGTTACTCACCTCTTATCCTTGAAAATCTCCATCTTCAATTAGCTTTGTAGAAAACTAATACAGCAAGTCGGGCACTCTTTGAATTGATGTTAGCATAATTTCTCCCCACCCCTTTCACCCAGCCTGAGTCTGTATTTAAATGAGCCATTTGTATGCGTCAGGTAGTTAAGTTTTATTTGTAGCTTGCTCCCACAGCTTCTGCGGTGGATGCAGGCAATTCACACATCTCAACTGTTTATAGATAGAGCTGGATTATTATCTGTCATAGTTTCATTTGTACGTCTGCTGCACGTGGTTCTTCGCCCCGCCCCCTGCTTTTGTCTCCTCTAGCCGTGACTGAACATTTTATGATTTCACTGTAGCTCACCTATTCACATATCAAGTATACTTTGAAAAAAATTGCTTTAGGGGGGCTCGAGAGGTGGGTCAGAGACTGAAAGCACTGGCTACTCTTCCAGTGGACCCCGGTTTGATTCCTAGCACCCACTAGTGGCTAATGACTGTCTGTTAACTCCAGTCCCAGGGGAATCTGACACCCTCCTCTAGCCTCCTTAGGCATTGCATGTACGAGGAACACAGATATGCCTGTAGTTGAACACCCATACACATAAAGTCAATCAGTCAATCAGTGAAATCTTTTAAAACTTGCTTTAGTGGTTGATCCAGTGTTTAAAAACTAAGTCCACAATCAAGTAATGTTATTTGATACTTGTTATATGTTACTACTTTTCACAAAATTTACATTTATTTTTATATAGTTTCTCTCTTGATCTCTAATTCTCTCTCTCATCTGTGTGTGTGTATGTGTGTGTACACATGCTATAGTGTATGTACAGAGGTCAGAGGAGAACTTGTAGGATGTGTGTGTGTATGTGTGTGTACATGCTATAGTGTATGTGCGTGCACATACATGCTCTCTCTCTTTACCTTTTAGTTCGACAAGTTGGTATTGACACATTTTCAAGTTCACTGACTTCCCTCGACCATGGCTTGCCTACTAATAACCTCATAAAAGATATTTCCTGTTTCTCTTTTGCATTTCCTTAATTTCTTTTGAGATTTTCTTACAATTTCCATTTTAAATTCCCTTTGTGTCACATCTGAGTTTTCTCGCTCACTTTGTCTTTCTGAGCCATACATTTCCTCCCTATCTTGTAATGTGTTCAGAGTTGAGCATGGTGCATCCATAGCATGAGCTAACACAGCCAGACCTCTGGTGTGAGTTTTCTGTTCTCATCCAGGCAGGAGTTGGGTTAGGGTGAATTAGTGTAACTATAGGAGTCCTGCCCCTCTCGAGTCCTTGTGGTCTTTAGCTTCCCGTGAACTCTCTATCTATTCTGCCCCTTCCAGCCCTTCCATCAACAGTCTACAGTGAGATGGGATTCTGTGAGCACCCAGTGGAGTCCCTGGACCACAGCACATCCCTTCTGGGCAGGACTGTAGCTCTCCAGACTTCTTCTCCTATCCGTCTCTATTCAGCTTTCAGCATTGTGATGTCCCCACTACGCGCTCCCATAGGCTTCTGTCTCCTTGGTGTGGTCTTTTGTGTTTGCTTCCTCCCCAGACTTTGGGGTGGGGGCCTGCTTTACTGCCAGAATTCCCTGGGAGATCCAGAAAGGTCAGAGATTTTCTGTTCACCATTTTCCTTGTTCTAAGACAAGAATGGTAACTCTTCAGCTCTTTACACTTTGGTGCTGAAAGTGGGAGAAGGTGGCCACTCTGATATGAATTATTTTACAGCTCATGACAGACGCTAAAGACATTCTGATGTTGCTGCCTTAAATACATTCTTTTTCTGAGTGAAATACACCATGCTCCTTTGCTCTGTCTCCCTACTTCTCCGTGTCTTTCACCTCCGTTTCAGATGGAAGGGGGTGAGGTTCAGGAATGAGAGAGGGAGCCCCTCTTATCCATATTTGCAATGGCATTGGTCATGTATTCTCATCGAAAACATGAGCATACAGAAACTACCAACATATAGAAGGTCCAAGTTTAAATTTTCTGATTGGGAACTTTTAAAAACAGAAGCATGAATTGATTGAGACACTGAATTCCTGCATTCTCTTTCTCACAGAATTCTAGCTTCCTCACTCACTCACCATTTCATACCCAGAGCCTAGCTCTTCTCAAGACGCTCAACCCCAAGCAGAGCAGTATTGCCTGGGCCCCATCCCAGTGCAAGTGGGCGTTGCTTTCCCACCAAGGACCATCTAACCTCGGTACTGCATTTCCTTTAGCAATACAATCATGGAAGTCAATCATGTTGACTGAGCATTTACAATGGCCACACAGCGTGACATGTCCCTTTTCCTGTACCTTGCTTCTTCCTTGATACTACCCTTGACAGACAGGAGAAGATGAGATCTGCTGGAGCTAGCTAGTTTCCGGTAAAGGCAGAATTCAACCCCAAATCTGTTTGACGCATGCGCAATGCCTTCCCATTCTGCTCCTCTCCAGTGCAGAACATAAGCGCGGCGCAAACACCACTGTCATTCTCCCTCTGCCTTGGAAGCAGCCATTTGCAAGTCCAAATTAGGCATGTAAGTTAGCACTTGGTCTCTATGGCCTCTCCATCTTCCAGTGGCTGGACCTCTTAGAAGGTAGAGACCGTAAAACCATTTACTAGTGAGTCCCTACCCGAGGGGCCCCAAAGACAAAACTGTGTGTGGAGACATAAATGACAGAACCAGTGAGTAATTCCACCAGCCGATGAATATGCAAATGTTGAACGAATGGATGGGTGGATGGATGGATGGATGGATGGATGGATGGATGGATGGATGGAAAAATTCTCAGTGTGCTGACAAGTGCATGAGGAAGGAGACTTTCCAAGCATATCATTTGGAATCTTTGCCCTGAAAGTCCCAGTGCAGCGGGGGCCGCATTGTGCCTCTTCACCGCCATGACTGGCCACATTATCACATGGCTGGCACACAATCCGTGCTGAGTCAGCTTGTGTTTACTTTGATGGATGGACTTACCCGAAGCAACTCCTTCAAGAATGAGCATCTCACCTGGGCTTTGTGACGCTCTCTCAGGCTGAGGCCTTTTTTGGATAACTCCCACTGAATCCCTGCTAGCACTTCCCAGCATCCACCCCATTAGGATCATAAGTACCACACCTCAACTCACATCCCTCGCCTGATTCTTCCCTGACTCTCATAACACATAAGCTAAACAGAGAAATTTGACCCAGGACCCTGACCTGTCGCCACCGGATGGTTTTTAGAGATCATCTTACTCCAGAGAGGAGTATGAAGGTTTGATCCGGCAGATGGGCCTAGCGCTCTTTTTTTTTCCGGTGAGGCAACTAACAACATGGCTATTTCAATTCTGTCTATCCTGTGTTCATGGTGGCCCCACTTCCACTCCCATCAGAGCAAAGGAAAGAGATCTCTCACACAAACACAGAAGAAAACTGTATTGTCACGTCTTTTTTGTTGTTGTTGTTTGCTTTTGTTTTGCTGGGGTTTTTTTTTATTTTTTGGCTCAAACAAAAGACTGAAAACAATCCAAAATTGCTCAGAGAGGCTCATGGCCACTAGCTGCTGGCCCACCATTGGCAAAGGACCCATGGAGTTTCCTTGTGGTGGAGGAAATGAGGGCTGATGGGCTGCCGGCTTCGGCGTGTGGAATGCAGTGCCGTCCCCACTGAACCACAGTGGGAAGTAAGATGATGCCGAATCTGCAGCCTGTGTGTAAAACAGCAACAGCAACAAAGAAAACACAGAACCTGGGCTCGAATCGTGAAGGTCATTTTATCAGAGCATATTTTTTAAAGGCTATGAAATATTATGCAATGTTGCACAGCTTAGTTACGAGGTTAGAAAGGCCTGGCCCGACTCTTCTCACCGCAGTAAAGCATGACGGAGCATGAATCACGGCATAGCACTTTGTGCTTAGTGTCGTTTCAGACGTGGGGGTAGGGGATGCTAGGCTGTCTGCACAGCGGGTTACTACACCACAGCTCGCACCCCGGAGGGCTTTGTGATGGTTCTAGAACCTCTTTTGTTTGCTTTTTAAGTGTTTAAAATATCTGAATAGTATGTGTTCATTTGGTAAGTGTATATAGCGAGAATATAAGCATGCCTTGCAGAAAATATTTGAGTGTATGGACTTTGGATGTCCCACACACACACTTGGAGCAAGACACTTAGGGTAACATGAGGTGCAGGACAGCCTGTCGGTTCTGCTCCCCTCCGGCCCTGCTGCGCTGTTAGGTCATGTTTGGGCCCTAAAGTCACTGAGTACTCCTAGAGTCCAGTATAACCTGCAATGTTACACGTCTAGAAGGAAGCACTATGAAATAAAAATCTAAAATCCTACATGAACTGTTCCTCTTTAAGGGGAGCCACCATATCACAGGGGCATCAAATACTTGGATTCTATGAACAAGCTATGTGCATACATGTGTAATCATTTAAATAATGGTGACTATTTATCATTACAAGACCTTTTCATTTTAAGATGCCACCCCACTCCATCTGTCACCAACACCCCTGTCTCTCCGCAGATGCGAGGCAGATCCAGCCATCCCCACCGTGGTCCTACGATCAGTCTTACCAGTACCTGGGATCCATCACCTCCTCTTCCGTGCACCCGGCAACGCCCATCTCACCTGGCCGTGCCAGCGGCATGACAAGCCTCTCTGCGGAACTCTCCAGTCGACTTTCAAGTAAGCTGCTTGAGAATGTATCTGCAAGGGGTCTGGAGGGGAAGGTTTGGAAGAGGATAGGAGACAAAGGGAAGGAGCGGGGTGGATACAGAGCAGAACAGGGTTCAAAGACAAAGTCACCCGCCTCTGCACGATTGCCATCCGAGCACGGACTGTTCCTGACATGAGAAGAGGCAGCGGGTGAGAAGACAGAGGTGTCTCCGTCCATCTCTTCCGTATTTAGGGTTTGCTCATGTCTGCTGGGGAAGGGTGGTGGCCGAGGGCTACTATTCTGGAAAGGCAAAGTAGCCTAAGGATTGTGTACCTTTGGCAAAGGAATCCACCTCCCAGCTGAATTCTAGCCCATGGCTGCGCTCCCCAGCCGTGGTGAACTGTCACAGGTTCCTGCGAACAGCACAATGGTACACTTCGGAATAAGGAACAAATATGCCCCAAGATAAACATTGCCAGCTCAGGGCTGTTCAGACTGAGGGTTAGGAACAAGGTGGAGAGCTCAGGTGTCATGGTTAGCATAATTGTTGTTAATACGAGCTCATTAAATATTAGTCATTTAACCTATGAGCCCTTGGGGCTTGGCACTCACCCTTGCTCCTGGGCAGGGAAATCAGAGTTACAGGAAAAAAAAAAACTCCTTTGTTGAAGGCTAAAGAAGAAACTTACTGTTCGGGGCTTTGAAATTGGAGCCGAACCAAACTGTGAAATACTTGAGAGCCCTTCACCCTTAAGAGGCCTGCAATGCACTTTATGTGTGGTGGAGGAGGGGCGGGGTTTGCTTTGGGGCCCTCAAAGGCAGATTAGAACAGATGAGGGGGCAGGCAGAAAGGCAGAGGAGTCAGGACAGCCGCCTTCAATGTCGTGAAAGACTGTTTGCAGACAACCACCACAGTTGCTTGAGGTTCTACCAGGGGGTCAGAGTCTCCATCACAAATCACCCCCGACTCACCCTGCTACTGTAGCCTGTCTCCCCCCAGCAATGGTACTGGGGGTACTGGCATTTGGGCTGCATCACGTTTTATTGGGGGCCGAACTGTCCTATGCACCAGACATTAGTTAGACGTGTCCTTGACCTCGAGATGCCAGTAGAAAATGCCCAGCATGTCCATCAGAAGTCTCCAGGACTCTCTGGGTAAAGCCCGTGCCTTGCAAACATGGGGACCAAGTATGACTCTCCAGAAAACAGGTATAAAAGCAAAGTGTGGTGTCACAGGCTTCTAATCCCAGCACTAGGGACATGGAGGCAAGGAAGCATCCAGAACAGTTTAATCACAGGGCTCCAGGTCAAGGAGAGACCCTGCCTCAAAAGATGACTTGGACCCCTGCTGAAGAACAAAACCCAAGGCCGCCTCTGGTCTCTGCACACACATGTACACACACATGCACAAGTGCCTGTACACAGGGATGCCCATAAATGAACATACACACACACACATGCACAAAATGTCTCCACTTGTGCCAGCTGGGGGCAGTGAGCACCTTGAACTTCACCCGCCCCTGGCTCTTGATTGAGCTACGAAAGCCAGCTTCCTCTCTCCGCTCTCACCTGACTTCAGGTCATCTGTGCCAACACTTCCATGGGTGCTGATGGTCTAAGGAATTAAGAGGGTAACATAGGAATTGTGGCATTTGTTCAGCTGGCTGTGTCCAAAAGCCTGTCCCCTCAGGGACACTTGGATTCCAGGAGCATCTGTCGGCTCTCCCAGATTCCTGTCAGTGACGCTGCTCTGTCCGCTGGCCACAGCCCGCATCTAAATACACTTAGTGTTTTCCTTGGAAATGTCCCCAGTGTAGGTCTGTTCCTTGAAATGTGTTGCATAAGTCTTTCAGCTTGGCCACCACCCCAAGTGTGCACCTAGGTCCAGCTCCACCGGCTGACCAGCGATCACATGATCACATGCCAGACTGGCTCTTAACGCTTTCCATTTACTCTTGGAGAACTGCACACATGTATGGGACACGTTTGATCATGTCGGCTTGCCCGTGCCTCCCCTTGGCTCCCGCATAGCATCTCCCTCAAAACTTCACGTCTTTTAAATATTTTTAACTTGTTTTTTATTGATCAAGTCCAGACAGCACTGCCCATATCACATGGGTGTGTGGGGTCATTCATTACGGCCTGGGCAATCTATCAGCCAGAGCCACCATCAGCTAAAATAAGAGAGGGCCACGTCACAACTATGTTCCTAATGATAGGAACTTCAACAACACCAGCTAGAAAGAAGGGTGCTTATGGCACGGGAATGTGAGAGAGAGAAAAGCCATTTCAGGACCCAAAAGTAACCTCTGCTGCCCCGTAGGGAAGACCAGAGATGACAAACAGGCTCTCATGAGTGGCAGGGAACAGGCACAGGAGAGTGAGCTTCAGCTTGGCAAGGCTCCCTCTGGAAATGAAGCCCTGAGCACAGGCCTTGCAGGCTTAGGAAGTACTGTGGTAAACATGGGGCAGGAGAAGGCTGGGTCCATGAGAGGAAGTGGCTCCGGGCCCACAGCTCTGGGAACCTGACCCCTCTGTGGGCTTCGGCTACACCGGCCCCACCAGGCCTCCCTCTCCAGTACACTCTGTCTGTCCCTGTCCCTTGCATGCAGACTGCACACCTTGTCTGGCAGGAGCTGTCACGTGAAGGTTTACCTTTCTTTTCCTTCTTTTTCCTCCCCTTCTTTTTCTTTTTGTTAATTAATGTTTAGCTGCCAACCTGGGCGACAGACAGCATTAATCTGAGTCATGCAGAAGATCCTTTTAAGGCAGCCATTATCTGCTCAGGTTGTTTAATCCTTTGGGGGCAGTGGGAGGGGCCTGGAGTGGGCTGCTTTGTCCCTGTCAGGCTGGAGAGCCCAGACTAGCTCCACCATGGTGGATAGTTAGCGCCATCCTGTGAAAACTTTCACTTCCAGTGAAAATACCTGAACCTTCTAATGCTCAGACCTTCCTCCTGGGGAGGGGACACAGTCACCTTTGGGGGACACAGTCACCTTAGCTCCTCAAGTGGCGAAGGCCAGCCAAAAGGATAGAAGAGCCATAGTGTGATGATGGGTAAATACTGTGACTGCTGGTTTGTAAGAAGAGAGGAGAAACCAGATTGGAAAAGGAGAACAAGGAGAACCAGAGAGCTGGCTCAGTGGTTAGGAGCCTCCGCTTCTCCTCCAGGAGACCTGAGTTCAGTTCCCGAGCCCCACATGAGCTGGCTCACAGCTACCCATAATTCCAGCTCCAGGGTATCTGACTTCTTCCTCCAGCATCCAGAAGCATAGCGCTCTTGTGTGCGTGTACACGCACGCACGTACACACATACCAACATACACCCATCACATAAATGTAAATAACATTTGTAAATGAAAACAAGCATTTGAATTTGAGCATATCTAAAGGCCTAAGTCTTTTTTTCCCAATGATTACAAACTGAAAAATGAGACAGGGAGGGATTCAGGGAGGACGGGGTGGAGGGGGGAGAACTTGACCTTGTGTAGAAAGATAGCACCAGTAATCTCAGATCTGCAGCTACTCTGCTCCCAGCAGCTGAGGCGGTAACATCACCCCTCTGCTGGGCCCATGACGAATCACAGGCTCACGCAGGATTCCAGTAACTTAGTACCATCCCCACATTTCCCTGTGGTAACTGGAAGGGACCGGCAGAGCGTGTTCAGGCATGGCTGTGAAACGGGGTGACCTTTCATTCATTTTTTCCAGTGGATTCACCTTTTTGTCTCAGGGCAAATGAAGCAAGAGGAATAATGGGCAGAGTCATTTGTTTGTGTCCAGAGTATTGCATCAGGATGACAACAAATTGATTGTGTTTGTCTAACGCCCTCCCTCCAGCCTCGGCTTCTCCCTAGGCTGTATAAATCTAACTGGAGGAAAACATGGAGGGAAGCTTCCTGTTAACTCTCAAACATGTCACGGCTCTCTGTGTAAGCAAAACAAGTGACATCGAGCCTGCTCCCACATGGCCGCAGCGAGGGGGGCAGGGATGAACCCTGTGGAATGAGGTGTGGCCTGGCTGTAGAAGACCTAAAGGGCAGCCAGCTGAGCCCCGGCAGCCTCAGAACCACTGTCAGCTTACAGCCTTTTCCCTGCCCGCATGTCTGACTCGCTCTGAAAACATTAACAGGAGTGTTTGTTTGAAAATCAGACTCCTGGTTTCCTCATTAGCAGCGGAGTTTGCTGCAGACTCTGGCTGTTTCCATAAACTCTAATTACCTCTCTGATGAGGAGTCTATTTTCCTCACATTCACCCCAAATGTACACAAGAGTTCCTTTTGTAAAACTGTGTTAGAGCAATAAAGATTACTGAGAGAGGAAGGGAGAGGGAGAAACAAGAACGGCAGCTCTCGCGCTGGAATAATAGGCTTGGAATAGAAGGAAGTTGATCACAGCCAGCGTCTTCCACAAACGGATTAATCCTTTCAGAGGCTTTCCTTTCAGAGGAAGCTCTCTAGCTCCCCTCAAGTTTCTCCCTAGCAGGCTCAGCTCAAAAGGGCCCAGACCACATACCCCCAGAGCTTAAAGTTGTTCTGGAAGTTCATTTGAGAAGTTAACATTCTGAGTGTTTAGTTCTTGCCTTTGCTGTTTTGTTGGTGTCTTCGGGAGGGGCAGGTATGAGAACTCTCGTTCCAGGGAACACAAGCTACCCACAACACCCTCCTATTCACAGCGGGGGCTCTTAGCAGGAGGGGGCGAATGTGCACCCCTACACCGATTCCCAGGTTATCGACAATGTCTGGAGATATTTTTGGATGTCACAGTGGGGGATACCACTGGCATCCAGTGGGTAAAGGACCTAGAAGCTGCCAAACAACTCACAAGGAATAAATCAGAAGCCAAGCACCGACTAGGAATGATATGGGCAAAAATGCCAGCAGCGCCACTAATGTAAACTGATCTTCAAGGGAAGCCATGCTGGCCGGCACACCCCATGGTGTGCCTCAAAGGCAGCCAGCGTGCACATGAGCAAAGGGCAGAGGGATGCGGCAAACACAGGAGGACAGCCAGTGGCAGTCTGCAGAGGTGTAGATTCATTCCCCACAAAATGAATCTTGTACAGAAGGTTTGTCATTTCTGACAAGATCTCAGCGTGCACAAAAGGCTGGTACAACAAGCTCTTCTCTCCATTTGCGTGAAACAGACAAACTAGCTAGCGAAGCTGCAGCTGGAGAGATGGCTAGGTGCATAAGAGCACACTCTGCTCTTTCGGAGGAACTGAGTTTGATTCCCAGCTCCCAGGCAGGGTGGCTCAGAACCCTGGGTAATGCCAGCTCCCCGGGACTTGGCACTTTCTTCCGGCTTCTGTGGACACTACGTTCACACGTGCACATGCCCAGACACGCATAAGTATAATCAAAAAGAAAACGGTGAGGCAAAGTCTTAAAGACATGACATCGTGTGTGCATTGTACATAGATGTGGAACCAGTCAGAAGCTAGACGTAGAGACAAGTGACATGCCAATCACCAACACCATCACCACCATAGCATGCGTTAAGTCAAATAACAGGAAGTTAGACAACTTCCAAGGGGTCAGAGCCTATGAAAATGACAGTTTTCTATTATCCAGCCTTAATACTGTGTATAACGACATAATACTGCTGTTATATTTATATTCTATTAGTAACATAGACCTGCATCCATTACCTCAATTACCGTAATGTTATCTCATTATATATTGCTATAATAATGTCGTTATGCCAATGTACTGATTATATTACCAATATATTAATCAATATTAATATTTTAAGATAAATAGAAGATAGGCTTGTTTTTTCAGTGAAGGGCCAGAAAGACATGGGCAAGCTTTGAGAGCTCTGTTGTCATGGTTACATAAGGGCAGTGGGAGATATTTGGCACCATGAAAGGATTCACAGGGCCACTCTGTGCTACAGGCTGAGGTTCTGTCTCAAAAAGCAAAAAAAAAAAAAAAAAAAAAAAAAAGGTCCCTCCAGTCAATTTGACTGATGGGCTACAGTTTGTCAGCCTGGGAGTCTAACATGTATGCATACTGTAAGCGTTACATTGCTCTACCAGGTGTGCGGCATTTCGGTACTTACGAAATGCACATGCTACGTCATGTCACGATCCATATCATAGGCCACAGCACGACTCCCTACAAAAGTCTGCCGTCACTCACTATGACAGCATGCTGGGCCAAATCCACTTCTTGCCAGGTAGCAACAGCCCTCTGGGTAAATATCCATCTCAGTGTTGTCGTCCCCCCTCCATGGGCAGGAGCTTTCTGGGCAATCCTGTGTTCTCCGGCAGAGAGGGAGGCCTTCGCCTCTCAGACTACAGACTCACGCCATCTCTTCCACCCACCCACAGCGGCCCCGGACCTGACAGCCTTCGGCGACCCGCGCCAGTTCCCCACGCTGCCGTCCATCTCCGACCCGCGCATGCACTACCCTGGCGCCTTCACCTACTCGCCGCCAGTCACGTCGGGCATCGGCATCGGCATGTCAGCCATGAGCTCTGCCTCTCGCTACCACACCTACCTGCCGCCGCCCTACCCAGGCTCGTCGCAGGCCCAGGCCGGGCCCTTCCAGACCAGCTCGCCCTCCTACCACCTGTACTACGGCACCTCCGCCGGCTCCTACCAGTTCTCCATGGTGGGCGGCGAGCGCTCGCCCCCGCGCATCCTGCCGCCCTGCACCAACGCGTCCACGGGCGCCGCGCTGCTCAACCCCAGCCTCCCCAGCCAGAGCGACGTGGTGGAGACCGAGGGCAGCCACAGCAACTCGCCCACCAACATGCCCCCCGCGCGCCTGGAGGAGGCGGTGTGGCGGCCCTACTGAGCGCCTTCGAGGGACTGAACCCGGCTGCACCTGCCGTCCACGCACAGACCCCCCGCCAGGAGGGCCCTTGGAGGCCAACAGGAAGATTCCCGGAGGGAAACTGTGAATGCTTCTGATTTAGCAATGCTGTGAATAAAAAGAAAGATTTTATACCCTTGACTTCACTTTTTAACCACGTTGTTTATTCCAAAGAGTGTGGAATTTTTTTTGGTTCTGGGTGGGGAAGACATAGCTCATCCAGTTTGGCATTTATTTCTTATTTCGGAGTTACTTTTCCGCACCTTATCAACTGCAAAAAAATGTGTGTTTGCATCTGGGTGGTCGATATTTTTAAATATGTATAGATCTGAGCTTGCTACTTTCTTCCTTTGACCAACTGAAAGAAATACGGTTCCCTTCTCTACGTTTTATTTAACTTTTGGACTTTCTTGTAGCTGGGATTTTGGTTTTTCTTGTTTTTTTTGTTTGTTTTGTCTTTTTTTTTTTAAGATACAGCTACAACTTTGGGTCATTTTTTAACTACTGTATTTCCACAAAGAAATCCCTAGATATTTATGTATCGATGTTTGAACATTTGCATATGTGTTGATACTTTTTTAATTATTTAAATGTACTTATATTAAGAAAAATATCAAGTACTACATTTTCCTTTATAATAGCCAAAGTTAAATGTTATTGCGTTGATGATGGCTGGAGAAAAAAACAAAGGGTGGGTTGTGGCGGCTTGGTTACCTAGAGATACTGTTTACATTAAATCCCTTTTATGTTTTTCAAACAAGTTGGTAGCTAATGCAGCAATGTTTTCAATCCGATTTTAGACACTGGGGGTCACTCCAAGGATCAGAAGTACAAAATTTTATGCCAGGCTCAACAAAGGGCCTCATACCCGGCTCCTCCCCTTCAAAAAGAAAGGCAAAACTCCCAAAGGGTTCAGAGAGGTGCCAGTGATTATAGCTCCGATGAGAATTTTATTTCCGCCTGGAGGTATGCTTGCCCCAAGGCCTTCTGATTCAGGCATGCTTTATAAGGGAGCTCATTCAGGTAAACTGGCGGACCCCAAATCAGCAAATATGATCCTCTAATTGCCTTCCACTACCAGTTCCTGCTCATTGACGAAAACCAAAACTTGTGGCTGCACCCCAAAGACCAAAATAGAAGGGGTAATAGTGCCTTTGAGGCCCAGTGGCTGAGTTTTAAGAGAGTGTACCCCAAAAGCCTGAATGAGCCAGTTGTGGGAGACACCCTGTCAACCCATGCAGGGTGCTTAGGGGAAGCTGCTCGCTCACCAGCGTCTCCGAGTTGCTTCCAGCAGGCTGATCCCCTAATCTTTGGGGTCTGTGCACTTTATCTGTGCATCAGCATGATAAGGAAGATTCGTGTCTCTGCAGTCCATGCTACGGTTCAAACGGATACCACAGTCACTGTAGATGTGATGGCACTCTCGTTATAGTGGAGGACTTGGTCAAAATTCAGTCGTTCTACAACGTATAAACCCTAACTGCTGATTTTGACATTTGTGTGTTCAAACTGATCTGGTTGTTTTTAATGTACCTCTTAAATTAGTTGAAATGATGTCAGGTCAATTCCGAGGGGCGTTTGAAAGCAGGACTTCAGAACAGTGTAGGATTTTTTATTATTATTTTATAAATTTAAGCATTCAGATTAGATCTTTGGCTGCAGGCAGCGAAAACAGCTGGACTTATTTAAAAATACAACTTGTTTTTGAATTATCTATATCTATAAATATATATATATATATTGATTCTTTGTTTTCCACGGAGCACAGCACTTTGGTAAGAGGCTAGCCTGTGCTAGCAGGCTGTCCCTGTCTGGAGAGGAGCTGCAGGAGAAAGGCGATTAGATTTCCACAGCGGGCACAGCTCCCCCACCATGCAGCTGCACCGCTGGCCCACAGCACGATCTACAGCTATGCTGTTGTAAAAATAAAATCTCAATTTCTGGAAAGGACCATTGGTTTATTTCTCCAAAGGTAGATGTTCCTCTTAGCATAGGCCATATCTGGCCTAAGAAAATCCTAGGGAAAGACAAAGGAAGAAGATTTCTATTTTCTCATGTTAATTCTGATACCTGAAGGTACTCTAGCCCTCTGAGAGGGACCAGATAACCTCACACTTGGAATCTTTGTCCCCAAAACCGTGCATCAGCTTCTCATTTTTTTGTTGTAGATGGCCTGGTTAGCCGTTCAGTGCTTCCTCAACCCTTACCAGCATACACAGAATTTAGTCATTTCAGAAAAGAAAGAAAGAAAGAAAAAAGCAGTCCGGAACTCATTGTCTTGGAGATAAGATTCCACATGGCGCATGAGAAATTGTGTTCATTGCCTTCAGGTACATCATGGTGGCTTCCTTCACTGTCTTCAGTAAGACCCTAAGCCAGTTCTGAGATAAGTGGGGCCGTTGGGGTACTGGTCCAGGAAAAGAAAGCTGGAATAAGTCATTTCTACTGCTTCCTCCGGCCCCTACTTAGGATTTTAACACACACTTCAGTTTCTTCTGTTTTTCTCACCCTCTGTGTTCTCCAATATTTCTTCTCTCTTTTCTCCTCCGTCCTCCAAACCCTACCTCCTCCCTCCTGCATGCTTTCTAAGGAGACATCACACACACACACACACACACCCCACACACACACTACCCCATACCAAGTGTTCCAGAACACAGGTGATCCAGTACTCCGTTTGCATAAAGAACAGGGTGAGTCTGCCGTTCCCTTGCTCACACACACACACACACACACACCACACACACACACACACCACTACCCCATACCAAGTTTTCCAGAACACAGGTGATCCAGTACTCCGTTTGCATAAAGAACAGGGTGAGTCCGCCGTTCCCTTGCTCACACACACACACACACCACACACTACCCCATACCAAGTGCTCCAGAACACAGGTGATCCAGTACTCCTTTTGCATAAAGAACAGGGTGAGTCCGCCATTCCCTTTGCTCACACGTTTCTTCCAACAGAACAGAGGAATTGCCAGCCGCCCTGGATCTGCTTGCTGTCCAGATCCGGCAGCGGAAAGCTCCGAAACTCACAGCCCATGGCTGAGTGGCTGCCCTTCTGCCCAAGCACCAGTGCAACAAGCATGCTCAGACGGGCAAGAGAGAAGCGGTTTCCCTCCAAAGGCCTGCAATTGATGATTGCAGATTTTTTTTTTCTTGAAATACCTTTTTCCTGGGACATTCAGTCCTAGGGTATTTTTTGGTTTTGATAGTTTTGTTGGTTTGGTTTTTTTTTGGTTGTTGTTGTTCTTTTAATTTTGTTGGGGGGCATGAGATATTTAGGGTCTTTTATACATGAAAATAAATGAGTTGACAACAATCTCAGAATATATTTTTTCCACACCTGAACAAAATGCCTTTGTTTACTCTATAGTATACATTTATTGGGGGAGTTTAGTCAGTTGGTAATTTGTTGGGGTGCCTTCCCTCTTTCCGCCGGGTCAGTATTGGCAAAGCTGATCATTTGTCTTTTATTTTCTCCTTCAGAAGAAGCTGTATCAATAAACTCAATTGTATTTATGTATGTAAATAGATTTCAAGCTTCCTTATAAAATATTGATAATGTCTGTAATATCTTTTTTTTCATTTTTTGTGTGCATTTCTAAGGACCTTTTCTTATGTTCGCTGAATATTGTAGAAGAAAAACGCTTCTCTCTGCTTGTTTATTTTAGACTTTCAGAAAAAAACAAGCTACTTCTTGCTCACTTTTATAAGCGGCTAATAAACAGCATGGTTCCAACTTCTTAAGTTCACTTTATGTTCTAGGAGGAATGAGTGTGCAAAAAAAAGAAAGAAAGAAAAAAGAAAAATCTCCAAATGAACTGTTGGGTTTTTATGTTGCCCTGAATCTACAAAGATCAATGGGAATAAATAAATAAATAAATAAATACTTCCTAGTTGAAATGACGGCAAAGCACACGTGTGAGGACAGCTCAGAAAATGCAGCTCTCCAGCCAACTAAGGCTCGCTCCCGTGGCAACCGTTAGATGTGGTCACAGGCGTCCTAAAACCACAGCTTTAGCCTCTTTCTCCCTGGCACTCACATACAGAACACCTCCTAAGGGGCTCTGTCAGGCTCACGTCTTAAGGCACACGAGAAGAGAGAATGTTCCAGAACCCTTCTCGGTAGCCCAGGAAAGCAGGCACTGCATTGCCACTGGCCACTGCACTCACATGGTGAGCCAGCTCCTCTCCTGGGGGCTCACACACAGCAGGGCAGCCCAAAGCCATTGGATCTTCCTTTCTTTGTACTGCAGTTTTCTTCCGTAACTCCAATACTAAAACCAGTGTGAACAGCAAATAAACCATCTCACAAGAGCCTCTGTCCATCACATCGATTCCGTCTGTTCCTGCGGCGTAGCGCCAGGCACCCAGGGTGGGTTCTGTAGGTATGAGGGAGTTTGGAGGCATGTTATAATTCCTCTTTAAAACACGAGATGAGCGTAGAAAGAGATGGCACTTGGGACACAAACATGAGGACCTGACTTCAACTCCGAGAACCCTAGAACTTGGTTTAAAAAAGAAACAAAACAAAAACAAAAACCGAGTGTGCTGCTGTGCATTTACATCTCAGCTCTGGAGAGATGAAAACAGGATAGTCCCAGAGGCTTTCTGGCTGGCCAGTCCGGGACGCTTGGCGAGTTCCAGGGTGGTGAGAGACAGAAGGAGGAGGAGGAGGAGAAGGAGGAGGAGGAGGAAGAAGAAGAAGAAGAAGAAGAAGAAGAAGAAGAAGAAGAAGAAGAAGAAGAAGAAGAAGAAGAAGAAGAAGAAGAAGAAGAAGAAGAAGAAGAAGAAGAAAGAAGAAGAAGCCCAAAAAGCAATAACCAAGGTTGTCCTTTAGTCTCCACACTTACACATACACACTTGGACACACACGACAGTGGAGAAAGGGAAGGATATTGAATTTGCAAGCATGACATGGGAAAATACATGCCCAACCCACAGCCATCGTCAGCCTGCATTTGTGCAAATGGGAGGTGGGCTTCGGTGGTGACTGAGAAATCTCTAAGACTAGCTCTTTCCTCCCCTCTCCCCATGCAAGCCGTCATTAGCATTTCACTCTTGATTCTCCATCCTGGCACGAACCACCCTGGAAAGCCTCTTGCCCATCAGCCACCAGTGGGACACATGACTGGCCTTGACTAGTCTGTGGGACATCTACAGAAAACACCAGGAGCCGAAGTGTATAGGGGTGGTAGGAAGGGTGCCCTGAGACCTGCCTGTCTGTGGGCACCGGCAGGACATGGTGAGGAGCCCAGGTTACAGGGCTAGTGGCTTCTAATGAGAAGAAGAGGACTTGGCCAGGGGTCGCTGTTTTCACACTGTGGGTTGGGTTTTCAAGCTAAACTGGTGACAGATATATATATCCCCTCGTGCCCCCGCCCCCGTCGACCTCTGTCGCCTGGTTGCGGAAGAGTCTGCCAAGCTCCTTCTCTAGGGAGTTACTCATTTGGTTCCTCCCCTTCCAGTAATGTCCTCTGTGAAGGGGCACCCCTATGCACAGTCCTCTTCTATGCTCTGGGGAGCTGAATGCCCCTCCCCTCAGACTAGAAAAGTCTAAACCAGCAGCCCCTCTGTCCAGTGGGGACAGGATGAGCAGAGCATCCTGGTTGGGACTCCTCTCTGCTCCTGGGGGACAGGAATGCTCTCTCCTGCTTCCGAGCTCTAGGAACAGAGCTGCCCTCCTGTGCTACAGCCCTCTTGTCCCTGTCCAAACTCCCTTCACCACCGTGATGGAGAAAGAGTCCTCCTTCCTGGTATTCAAATACAGCTCCGGTTCCAAGAGATCCCACCTTACTTCTGAGCATCTTTTACAAATTCTGGTACAGCAGAGATGGCTGAGCTTAAGCTTGGACTTTTCAGAATTGGTCTTATTTCTGTTAAAAATGAACCCATCCTGTTCTCGTGACCACCTTTACTGGACTTAAAATCTGGGGATCTTAAATCGTGAGTAAATACAACCCTCCTTCAGATGCTTTGGCATGCACACGCACACACCACACACCATACACACACAACACATGTACACACCACACACACAAACCACAGACACACACACCACAGACATACACCGATACACCATATACATACCATACACACACCCCACATATCTTCAGATTTCTCCAAAGACAACATTCCTTCCTTCTTCACCGATACAGTAGAAATAAGGACCCATACCCCCCCCCCCTTTTTGGACCGTGAGCAGCGTGGAACGCGTTGGCTCTCCTGCTCCAGGGAGTGTTAGCAGGGTGCCAGATCTTAATATTGGTAATTAAAGTCTGCATGCCTCACATTCTCCTTCGGTTTCGGTTTCACCGGTGCTTTTGTCAGGATTAGTTCATGTTTTGAAGACGCAAGGTCTTACATGCACACGGGTGTGACTGTTTGTTAGTACAAATGACTGCACACCGCCACTTTCTCACCGCGGTGACTGAGGAGGGGCTTCAGTTAACCTGTGCTGTCTCTCACAACATGCCTGACTTTCATCAAGTTTACTCTTGTGTTGATTCATTTCTTCAGTTAGTGCCTGCAGCGCGGTAGGCATCACGGACCTGAGGGAGCCCACCTCCATTACCAGCCGGAGACAAGGCCAACTGCAAGGGCCAGGCTGCTAGGAGAGCCGCACCTGGTTGGTCTTCTGTTGCTGTCTTAAATTGTTAATAACTTTTTAATAAGAGGCCCCATGTTTCTATTCTGCACGAGACCCACAAATTAGATCGCTGGCAGGTTCGCAGACGGGTAAACAAGCCATCAAAGGGTAGCAGGTGGGGCAAGAACTCGGTCTGAAACGTTTTTCTGCGCCTCGGAGAGCTCAACCTGAGGACACCGGGAGGGATTTTTCACAAGTGCCATTTGCTTCTAATGGACAGACAGACCGGTCAGTGTGCTGACCAGGGAGTGTGCGATCTGACAGACCGGTCAGTGTGCTGACCAGGGAGTGTGCGATCTGACAGACAGACAGGGGTCAGTGTGTTGACCAGGGAGTGTGCGATCTGACAGACCGGTCAGTGTGCTGACCAGGGAGTGTGCGATCTGACAGACCGGTCAGTGTGCTGACCAGGGAGTGTGCGATCTGACAGACCGGTCAGTGTGCTGACCAGGGAGTGTGCGATCTGACAGACCGGTCAGTGTGCTGACCAGGGAGTGTGCGATCTGACAGACCGGTCAGTGTGCTGACCAGGGAGTGTGCGATCTGACAGACCGGTCAGTGTGCTGACCAGGGAGTGTGCGATCTGACAGACAGACCGGTCAGTGTGCTGACCAGGGAGTGTGCGATCTGACAGACAGACCGGTCAGTGTGCTGACCAGGGAGTGTGCGATCTGACAGACAGACCGGTCAGTGTGCTGACCAGGGAGTGTGCGATCTGACAGACCGGTCAGTGTGCTGACCAGGGAGTGTGCGATCTGACAGACCGGTCAGTGTGCTGACCAGGGAGTGTGCGATCTGACAGACAGACCGGTCAGTGTGCTGACCAGGGAGTGTGCGATCTGACAGACAGATAGGGGTCAGTGTGCTGACCAGGGAGTGTGAGATCTGAACTTGAGCATGAGCTAACGAAGCCTTGTTTCCTAGAAACCGGGAATTGGGGAGATGGTAAGGTTGGCCTTGAGCATGAAGCTCTCCGCATGCACAGTTGTGGGGATGCATCTGAAAGCATGAGGAGAGGAGAGGAGAGGAGAGGAGAGAGAGGAGAGGAGAGGAGAGGAGAGGAGAGGAGAGGAGAGGAGAGGAGAGGAGAGGAGAGGAGAGGAGAGGAGAGGAGAGGAGAGGAGAGGAGAGGAGAGGAGAAAATACCAGAACCAGGGAATAATTGTATCAGTACCCCAGCACACGGAGGGCAGGAGCAAGAGGAGCTCTGTAAGTCTGAGGCCAGCCCGGTCTACAGAGAGAGTTCCAGACAAGTGAGACCCCTGTCAAAATGGAGGGAGAAGGAATCTCACAGGAGTTGGGGGAAGGGAGGCCATAACCAGAATGTATTGTTTGAAAAAATTTATAGAAGAAATCAAAGGAGAATTGTATCTGAAAGGCAATGAAGAGACAGTTATCAACACTAAGTGCACACATTTATATGTGCACACAACACACACTTGTGTGCACACATGCACACACACGCCCATGGGCTAGCTGCTCAGAGCCCCAGACTAGGACAACCAAGGTCATCTGAGCCATTGGATGTGCTAGGTTAAAATTACAAATTCAGGATTTAAATTCCTGTCGAAGCCCAGGCTTTGCTCTAGTCCATACCAGGGCCTCACATTGCATTCTGGCTTCAGGCCACTGTCTCAGCCATAGTCCAAGGCAGTGTGGTCAACAGCAGACACACAGAGATGTTCCTGCTTGTGCTCCTTTAGGGAACAAGCAGCCAAGTCCTATGATGGGCTGAATGGTGTTCTCTCTTAAACCATAATGTTGACGCTCTAACACTCTGCACCTCAGGGTGTGACCTAGCTGGGAAAGGGGGTTGCTCTGGATCTGGTGAAGATGAACCTCTGACATAGGACAGAGGTTGTCTCATCCAGTCCTATTGTGGGAAAAGGAAAGAAAGAAGGAGAGTAAGAGAGAGAGATGATGGGAGGGAGGGAGGGAGGGAGGGAGGGAGGGAGGGAGGGAGGGAGGAAGGAAGGAAGGAAGGAAGGGAGAGAGGAAGGGAAAAAGAGAAAGAAAGAAAGAAAGAAAGAAAGAAAGAAAGAAAGAAAGAAAGAAAGAAAGAAAGAAAGAAAGAAAGAAAGAAAAAATGGAGGGAGGAAGGGAAATAGAAAGAAGGAAAGAAGGAAGGGAGAGAGGAAGGGAAAAAGAAAGAGAGAGAGAGAGAGAGAGAGAGAGAGAGAGAGAGAGAGAGAGAGAGAGAGAGAAAGAAAGAAAGAAGAGGGAGGGAGAGAGAGAAAAAGAAAGAAGGAAAGAAGGAAGGAAGGATGGAAGGAAGAGAAAATGGGCCTAAAGTGCATGCATACTGGCAAGGAAAAGCATGTGAAGAAGAATGAAATAATGGGATTGTCCTTCTGTTGACTAACAAAGGCCCCAGCAGGGCCCCAGAGACTCTAGCTGGGCATGCCTCCTGTGAGAGTGAGCATCACCCTCTGTTATTCCCTGTATGCATAGAGCACAGAGTGTGCCTTGTGGTTGACGCCAGATCCTAAATATTCTGTTTGTCACCTGTTTTATTTCTCAAAGAGGAGTCCCATGGGAAGGAGTGTGACCTCAGCTCTCTCAATTCCAGGGTTCAGGGTAGATTATCCACCCACTGAATCAGAGGTGCTTAACCTGTCTGGTTCGCTTTTGTCACCCAGCACCTCTCTCCATCAGTCAGGGGTACCCTGAAAGTGCAAATAAAAGACCAGGTTCACTAAGCTCACTGCAGCTCACAGGATAAATCTGTAGAAAGGAAGCGAGAATCGTACGTGTTGGAAAGAGCAGGGAGAACCGTTCCAACACTCTGCCTGATTTCTTGCTTCCTAAAGATGTATCTGACCACACCCAGCGGATTCCTTCTGAGTTGCCCTTTAAGCATGGCTATCTGTGCCGATGGGAAAGCAAGAGAGACTGAACCCTATCAAACTGTGAGTCGACCATAGCCTCCCTGGGGTCCTTTGGGTAAATTACAAGATGTCTTTGTGCCTTCTTTTACAAAGCTGCAAAAGTGGGAATTGGGATGACTTTGTTGTGAGGCTCTTTGTACATTGCCCGCTGTGTAGGAACGCTCTCTCACTGTGCACACCAACGGTCTACTCAGCTACTATCTGTCGGATGCTGTGTGTCTGTGAAGGGGCATTCCAATCCCACCGCATCCTAGACAGTGCCTTAGAGTAACTCTCACCGTAAGTCCTAGTCCCAGAGCCAGGAAACACGCCTCTGAAGTGAAGAGCCTAGCAAGATGCCCTGGGGAGGCTCTGAGCTGTCAGCAGCCTGGGACAATGTCAGACTCTGAGTGCAGCTCCTCTGCCACAGGTGGGACCGTGACTCGCTGTGGACGGGAGAGATGGAGGATGCAGCAGAAAATGTCTACATTAGTGAGAGGGTGAGCCTTCTGTGCCAGGCCCAGCAGAATAAACTCTTATGCTTTGCCAGGAAGTACTTGTAGTGTCTACTCTCTGCCCATCACCACAGTAGTCACAGAAGGCATGGTCATGGCCATTCCTCCCCTCCTAACGATAAGACAGATAAACTGATGAGCAGTGCATCTCATGCCCGGTGATATATGTATCTCTATGTGACTTCAAATGACAGGAAATTATTTTGGAAATGAGAAGTCTAACTCAAGGTGTCCACCAAGTTGGCCCTTTCTGCAGACCCTAGGGAAAAATGTGTTCTGAGTCTTGTTCATTCTCAAACTCCCATCCTTGTGATCCGAAGCTGCTGTAGTCCAAAGCTGCCATTAGAGGAGGTAAGAAGTAGACAGATTCTGAACTCACTTTGAAAGTAGAGAGGGTTGGCTAGTGGATTAAATGGGTTTTCTTTAGGATGAGCAACCAGAGTGATGAAGTGGTCATTGCTTAAGATGGAAGTCTGAAGAGAGATGAGTTTATCTCATAACCCCAAGCTAGCGGTCCAGGAAAGAGGGAGACTGAACTAAACACTCTTTGCTAGTTTGTCCAGACCCAATGCTGCAGACTCCATCTAGGCAGAAGCGCAGTGACCGACAAGCTGCTAAGACTCACGGGTAGGAACACTGATGGAGGACCGTGCCTTGGGTCCATCTCCCCACAAGGCCTCTAGTGACTGCGGGCTGACACTTTGTGAAGCCAGTTCTGAGAGTGCAGCCCTAACTGCTCCTCCTTGTGTTTCTCGTACTTTCCATACAACAGCTGAGACATTTTCTCTTCCTTTGTCCTTATTTCCCAGGCATGCCAACCCTCAGCAGTGGCCTGAGGATTGGCACCACCCCTCCCACTACTAGCTGGCATTTAAGAATGGAGGATGGATTTCACCAAGACAGTGGTGCGGCTATTGTTGGGCAGAATGGCCTGCATGTTAAAGCCTGCACAGCAGCAGGGTTTGTGTAGTTAAAGCATCTGCACCTTTCTTCCGTTAGAGAACTTCAGGGACCTTACAACTGCCAGCCGTCTGGTATCTGTTTACCTCAGTAAGCAGCCTCCCCTTGGGCACATGGCTGCTTAGAAGCAAGACCAAACGTCCTGGCCTCCGTCTGGCTTATTGCTCCCCATGACAAGTTTCTGGCCAATGTTATCTAAGCATCAGGGTGTGGCCGCCCCCAGGAATTCTCTTAAATGTGTGCGGCTGTGCACGCTCTAATCTTTATCTTTTAGCCCTTTCCTGGTCCTCCTCTCTAAAATGAAGAAGTGAGGGTTAGGTCAGGGACACAGCGTCCCAAGGGATGAAGATGGCGTGGCATTAGAGAGAGCCCAGCACAGTGTCTGTGCGGTGTTCTCTAACCCGTGGATGGTCAATGTCTGTGTTCATCTAACTCTCTGTCCTATAGATGAGGCTCACCATCACTATAGAGATCCATACTGACTCACACATGAGTCACGGCCATAAGCTATGTTCATGAAGTCTGACCAGAGGAAGAAATGGTCTCTCTAGGATTTTAACTCCTTCCAGCTTCCGACAAGCTTCTACCATGGACCGCAGAAGGCAGGGTGGTTGGGGGAGCCAAAGGGCTATCAGCAGAACCTCCCATGCGGTGCCTCCACTGCTCCCCAACCCCCACCTTCTCCCTGATGTTGGTAACGACCTGAGTTGCTCGGGGAACTTGCTCCACGTTTTTTTTTCTTTCATTCTTTCTCTCCGATGCCCCATTCTTATTTGTCAGTTGTCTTCTTGCCCTTTAATTATTCAGTATCTCTGGAAGTCCTGACTTAAAGACAATAAACAATAACAGCAATAAACAATCGTTAAATTTTCAGGTTTGTGTATCTATCTGCCACAAATAATAAATATTGGAATGCAATTGAGGAGGACGCGGAGTGGTTACAGCCCCGACCACACTTGGGAATATAAATTCATGGAACCACCTTGGGACAAAGTCCAAATATTCCCACCCACAGTCTCTCTTCACCGTACCAGGACATACGCCCCAGGCTCCTGGAACACCTGGAAACCCGCTTGTCTGTAGCTGACAAGCTACAGGGTAAACACGTTGTTCCGTTCTCAGGTGAAAGAGTACACAGGGATGGAAATGACCAGTGCGTGTAACAATCGGAACACCTAGAGTATAATTGTCGTCCGTATGGAACACACACAACCAGGTGGTGATTAAGGCTGCTCAGTGTTATGGTCTGAAAGGAGTTTGAGTGTCCTCCAAAAGGTTATGTGTTTGAAGCACCTCCCCGGGTGTGGGTGAGGAGAGGCCCTGGGGTGCGGCCTTCAGACATTCCGTTCTTCTCGTAGGACCTTCATGAGTTCTCCTGAGAAAGTTGATAAAAACACAGGCCTGGCTCTTTGCTGGGCTTGTTCTAGCTTTCTGTCTCAGGCTGAGATCTTTTCTCTTCACATGGGATCTTGCCATGATGCTGTCTGCAGTGTCCCGGCACACCCAAAGCCCCTCAGGAGAGACCAACCAATGAGAACACCCCATCTTAGACCAACCAATGAGAGCACTCCATCTTAGACTTTCAGCATTCAGCTTTCTTTTTTTCTTTTTTCCATAAAGTACCTAGTCTCTGGTGTTTAATAACAAGAAATTAACTAATATGTTTGGTTGTATTTGTGGGATAGGGATGCATTGAGGATTCTGGAGTATATTTTTTATTAGCTTAGGTGATAAAAATTCACACATTTATTTTACCATAATTCATAGAATATAGTTTAAGTGAAGGGCTAATGGGATAAAAGTTGTATTTTTTCATTCATTGAGTTTGCTCTGACCCACAATTCCTTTGGAATCTCAGAAGCCTGTCAGTCATGTGACCAATACACACCTGTGGGGTCGCCATGGCAATCAGGTAAAAGGTAACGCGGCTACTGGCAACACTGCCGTGTTTCTGTTTTAGTATCTGTGACTCTTACACTCAAAGTAGATTGTATTTCTTCTTACAGATTAGATCATTTTGAATTACAAGAAGATAAAACAGCAGCATGGAACTATTTACAGGTGTGAGTGACCTAGGTATCTGAGTCCTTTAACTGCCTCTTATCAGCCGCTACCCCCAAAGCCCTCACCATGCCCCTGCTCCGGATGCTACATGAGAAGGAAGTCATAGGCAAGTTGTCCATAAATCAATGGTCGAGATGTGGATCATGAGCTCATGAAAAAGTAGGGGGATATGTGTGGGGGCGGCACTGGAGCGAAGAGGCAGCCAGAGGCCCCTCTTCGAAGCAAACAAGGACACCAACCACAGATGCGACTCGGAAGCGAAAGCATTCTTTCCTTTGGCTTCAGTTGTCGGTTTGTTTTTCCCCCGCAAGCATCCTGCATCTTTGCAATGGTTGGCTGAAGTGTCACATAAACAGTAAACGCCTTCCACGCTCCTAGTTCATGGGTTGCCAGGGAGAAAGCCTGCTTTGTGTGTAACAAGGCCAAGCAAGCGTCCTGCTTTTTGTCTAAACCGCCAGCTCCCACAGCCCCGAGACTCCGCTTGGATTTCCTCCCGATACTTGAATACATAAATGCAGGCTGGAGAGCACGGCCCTGTTTACGAGCCTTTTAAAGATGAAAGACTCATTTCAGCCACGATTTGTCACGAGTTTAAAACCTACTGTATTTACCACTTAACGGGTGGTTCTCCTAGCGTGGTCTGTTAGTATCCTCAAATCTGTCACCACATTGCAGCCTGCAGTTGGCTAAATAAGTACTTTTAATGGAGAATAGTCAGCTCCATTTCCAATGTATCAAAAGGCTATCTCTTTAATGCAACCAAATTTTAAAAGAACAGGTGTGACTCAGAATATGTGTAATTTGTAAGGCGCCCCAGTTTTTATTCAAAAGTGTTTGGTCACACGGACAACAGAAAACACCCAAAGTCAGGACACAAGCAAGATCCCATAGAACATGGTTCTTCCTGTCGGCGCTGCCTGGACTAGAAGCATGTGTAACGACTTCAGAGGTATGCGTAGCCTGGGGTCCAAGCTGCCTGGCTTCACTGTGTAATGGTCACAGCCCATACATGTTTACTCCGTAGTTTATTTGGTTTGCTTTTGGACAACATCCTTTAATTCGCCATTTGGTCAGGTGTGGTGAAGCTACACACCTATAATCCCAGCAGCATGGAGGCACACACATAGATGCAAACACATGCATAAACCCACCTTTGGAAGGTTTTAGAAATTGTTCCTAGTAGGTGTGTTGATCTTTACCATCAACTCTGGAAGGAGAAAACTTATAAAACATGATAGGCACAGATCAAATGTATAACTAGCTAATTTCAGAGTAGGCTGCCTGGCATGCGTCTTAGGATAAGGTCTTTGGAAACCTGAATCATACGTAAGGATCTCGGTGAGTGCATCAGTTAAGCCCAGAGCTTTCTGGACCTGACTTCCTTATCCTCCACACTGTCTTCTTGTCTGCTCCATGGTGATCTTGGTCCGTGTAGGGAAAAACTCAAGCTAGCCCAAAGTTCATATTTAAATGCAATGGTGAATTTGAAATAGATTGTTACCATTAATTCATTCATTTATTGCTTATTTGTGGCAGGCTCTCACGATGTAACTCAGGTTGGCTTTGAACTCACAGTCCTTCTGTTTCTGCCTCCCCAGTGCTGGGGATTTGCCGGGGATGAGTATTGGTCACAGTTATACACATGAACTCACAGTGGCTGGAACTATAGACAAAGAGCTGTACAAGATCAACCCAGCAGAAACCGCAGCGTGGATGGGAAAGAGCTTCAAAAAGTCTCACCAACATCTGAGGAACTATCATTAGTAGCTGACTTTGGGGAGACAGAACGTTGGTGTTGTTCAGGGGTTCGCAGCCATGCTCAGGTAAAGGGTCTCACATGCACATACATACAGGCAGCACTAAAGAGGGTTAAAACACAAACACCTGACATTGGAAAGGAAGGTAGAATGGGGAGGAAGGAAGGGAGGGATGGAGGGAGGAAGGGAGGGAGAGAAGGAGGGAGGGAGGGAGAGAGGGAGGGAGGGAGGAAAGAAGAAGATAGTTGGTAGATTTGATCAAAACACTTTTCATGCATGTTTGAAATTCCCGAAGAAGATATTTAAAAATGTTAAAAGAAAACAAAAAAGAAGAGTCTCACAGGATTTATTAACATGAATTCTGAATTGGATATGATTAAAAAGTCTAAGGAATTAGTTAACTATTTCAAGACTTGGCTGAGTACCTGGACATACCTACAAAAGCCTATGTTTTACAACTGAGAATGTAGAAACCGAAATTAAGAACTTAATAAATAGATCGAATGGAAAGCAAGAAGCACCAACAGAATTAGGCTGGAGAAACATCTCAGTGGTTAAGAGCCCTTGCTGCTCCCAGCACCCAGCTGGGCAATTCACAACCACCTGCAACTTTAGCCCTGGAGGAGCTGATACCTTCTTCTGACCTCCTCAGACACCCACACAATTGGCATACACTCACACATAAAAATAAATTAAAATAAAATGCCAGGCAGTGGTGGCACACTCCTTAAATCTCAGCACTCAGGAAGCAGAGACAAGGCAGATCTCTGTGAGTTCGAGGCCAGACTGGTCTCCAGGACACCTAGGACTGTTACACAGAGAAACCCTGTCTCAAAAAAACAAACAAACAAAAAAGAAAGATTGAGAAGATAATTCATGACTGGAATACTGGAATACAAGTCAGGAAAAAATAGAACAAAATATAATTTTGAATGTTACATATAGACACTGAATATATGTAGAGAGAAGAGCATAATGGATTATTAAATGGAATTAAAATTCCAGGAGAAAGGAGGAAGTAAAAGGTAATGCTCTAAGAGCTAACTGCTAAGGAATTAATGGAAAGCAGTTAAGATATAGTTTTATTAATTGCTAAAAGCACCACACAGGGTAAATACTAAGGAAGCCACACCTATGAATATTATAGTAAAACTGAAATGAAACGAACAAAACAGGAAAAAACTCTTAAAAGGAGCCAGAGAGAGAAAAACAACACACCACCTCCAAGGACACAACACGGGCAGAGGCTTCTAAACGGGAAGGAGGAACCAGACAGCAGCAGAACGGAGTCTTCCAGGTTAGGACAGAAAATGACTGAACTCAACTCCACTCAGTGGAACGAATCTTCAGATGAAGACATAAGAAAAGTGGCTTCAGGCAAGTCGCAGGATTTGACACCAAAAGATCTTTGAGAAAGAACATCTACACAAATAGATGTTGCTGAGGAGAAACATGATTCCGTGTAGAAACATGGAGTGGAGGAAGCAAGGGAAAGCAACAGGAATGGCAAGCGCTATGATGTCAAGAGCTAAGTGTCTTGTGAGGCTTAATAAACAGGAAAAAATGAAACTGTGACAAAATTGCTTTAATGGCAACGAAAAGTCAACAGGGTAGAGTGTGCCCATGCTGTGCACTCCGCCCAGCAGTGACTGGGTCTGAATGCCTGGGATGCACGGTGCCGTCTTTTATTTTTAGTTGTGTGTGTGTGTGTGTGTGTGTGTGTGTATACATGTGACTGCAGGGGCCCACAGAGACCAGAGGCATTGGATCCTCGGGAGTTACAGGCAGTTGTGAGTCACCTGACATGGATGCTGGGAACTGAACCCAAGTCCTCTGCAAGAACAGAATCCACTCTTAACTACCAAGCCATCCCTCTAGGCCCAAGAATGTTCATTTTTAACACAGCAACAGAATAAGAAGATATGTAAATAAGGTAATGAATGTGGTTTAGAACTTTTTAAAATTTATTTTATAATAATTTACTTTAAAACATATCAGCTTAAAACAAGAATTTCTGTGTGCCACAGTATCTAGGATAAAGAGCTCAGGAGCTCCCTTGGGTAGCAATAGTTTAGACTCCCTTGTGGCATTGCTGAGGTAGCAGGGCGGCCAGAGCTGACGTCTGAGGCCAGTCCCTCAAAGGCTGGCAGAAGGCTCAGGTCCTCGGTGCACGTTACTCCTCAGACTATGTGTCACAACCAGTGACTTCACCAACTCACACTCCTGTGCCAAACCACTCCTATCAGGGATGGAGTGCCATGGCGCCTGTGTCTGTAGCCAGCAGTAGAGCTCACAAACTGGGTAAGTATAAAAAAGGGCTTGATTACACTGGCTTACCTGGCCAGAGGCTGAGGGTTAGGCTGAACTACTAGTGTGACATACATTTTTCTATGCTCATATGTACTTCAATGCAAAAGCAAAAACATGGGTTTTTTTATTTTGTATTATTTGAATAGTGGAGCTATGTTCAAAGGTGGTAATACTTTGATACCCCAGACTTGGTCATCCAGCTCAGACCAAATCAAATTCCCTAGCATTTTACAGACAAAGAGCATGCCTGTGCTCTGCTTTGCCCTTCAGGGTGCACATGTACATAACATCATGCCCCTCCTTATACCTGGGAGGGAAATGATATCCTGAAAATGCCAGTGCCTCATTCTAGGAGATACAGCTGTCCTCTCAAAGCCAGGTTAGCTGACAGCTAAACAAGCCAGCATTGTTGAACCATGGCCACCTGCTTGCCTTGGACTCCAGTTTAATAGGTCTCCTTCAAGGCACCTCAGTGAGCTTGCAGACGTGACCACACTGCCCCTGGTGAGCTCGCAGATGTGACCACGCTGCCCCTGGTGAGCTCGCAGGCATGACCACGCTGCCCCTGGTGAGCTCGCAGGCGTAACCACACTGTCCCTATATTTCCTTCACATCCTAACATCAGATGATTCGGTTGGGACTTGGCAAGCAGAACATAGAAGATTGCAGTTGATCAAATCTGGGGACAGAGGGAGGCCACGCCTTGCATAAATTATCTGTGTGAAGTTGGGTACAGTTCATTACTAAATGTCACTTTCTTCACCTAGGAATGGGACAAATGAGACTAACTCAGCAGGTTATCAAAAGAATTGATCCTGGGCAATGCCTGGCCTGGTGCCTCAAATAACTGGCACTCAGTCATGTGGCATGTGTACTTCCTTCCCAGTTACCCCAGCCATTACCCTGCTTATGCTCCACCATAGCTGTGGAGTAGGCACGGAGGGACACTTGGGCTGATCAGATACAGCAGCGGTGACGGAAGATGAACCAGCGTCTTGGTGGTCGTTAATCAGACAGGCATATGCTGCATGCCTTCCCATCTCCACCAAGATTCCCCCCCCCATGACTTCCCATCCCCTCCATGGGCCATCACAGTAATACACAGCAGACATATCGAGAGCTAACTCTGTCCCTACTCCTTTATGAAACACCCTACATGGGCTCTCTATGTCATTTAACTTTGAAAACAGTTAGATTGTAGGTTTGATTATTATTTTCACGTTAACCTGTGAGACATTAAGCAACATGTGCAGCTCGGGTCACCCAGCTGATAAAGAGCAGGACAGGGTTCCCACCAAGGGCCTGTCTTCCCAGGCCCATGCTCAGGCTCTGCATTCTTTTTTTTTTTTTGGGGGGGAGTTTTATTTTTTTTAATTAATTAATTTATTTAATTATTAAAGATTTCTGCCTCTTCCCCGCCACCACCTCCCATTCCCTCCCCCTCCCCCAATCAAGTCTTCCTTCCTCCTCAGCCCAAAGAGCAAGCAGGTTTCTCTGCCCTGTGGGAGGTCCAAGGACCACCCACCTCCATCCAGGTCTATTAAGGTGAGCATCCAAACTACCTGGGCTCCCACAAAGCCATTACGTGCAATAGGATCAAGAACCCATTGCCATTGTTCTTCAGTTCTCAGTAGTCCTCATTGTCCATTATGTTCAGCGAGACCGGTTTTGTCCCAGGCTTTTTCAGTCCCCGGCCAGCTGGCCTTGGTGAGTTCCCGATAGAACATCCCCATTGCCTCAGTGTGTGGGTGCACCCCTCGCGGTCCTGAGTTCCTTGCTCGTGCTCACTCTCCTTCTGCTCCTCCTTTGGATCGTGAGACTTCAGTCCAGTGCTTCAATGTTGGTCTCTGTCTCTGTCTTCTTTCATCGCCTGATAAAGGTTAATATTCAGGGGGATGCTTATATGTTTTTCTTTGGGTTCACCTTCTTATTTAGCTTCTCTAGAATCATGAATTATAGTCTCAATGTCCTTTATTTATGGCTAGAAACCAAATATGAGTGAGTACATCCCATGTTCCTCGTTTTGGGTCTGGCTCACCTCACTCAGGATAGTGTTTTCAATTTCCGTCCATTTGTATGCAAAATTCAAGAAGTCATTGTTTTTTACTGCTGAGTAGTACTCTAATATGTATATATTCCATACTTTCTTCATCCATTCTTCCATTGAAGGACATCTAGGTTGTTTCCAGGTTCTGGCTATTACAAACAATGCTGCTATGAACATAGTTGAGCATATACTTTTGTTGTATGTTTGGGCATCTCTTGGGTATATTCCCAATAGTGGTATTGCTGGGTCGAGAGGTAGGTTGAACCCGACTTTCCTGAGAAACCGCCACACTGCTTTCCAAAGTGGTTGCACAAGTTTGCATTCCCACCAGCAATGGATGAGTGTGCCCCTTTCTCCACAACCTCTCCAGCAGAGGCTATCATTGGTGTTTTTGATTTTAGTCATTCTGACCGGTGTAAGATGGTATCTTAATGTTGTCTTGATTTGCATTTCCCTGATTGCTAAGGAAGTTGAGCACGATCTTAAGTGTCTTTTGGCCATTTGAACTTCTTCTGTTGAAAAGTCTCTGTTCAGCTCAGTGCCCCATTTTATAATTGGATTGATTAACCTTTTACGGTCTAATTTCTTGAGCTCTTTGTATATTTTGGATATCAGACCTTTGTCAGTTGCGGGGTTGGTGAAGATCTTCTCCCAGTCAGTGGGTTGCCTTTCTGTCTTAGTGACAGTGTCCTTTGCTTTACAGAAGCTTCTCAGTCTCAGGAGGTCCCATTTATTCAATGATGTCCTTAGTGTTTGTGCTGCTGGGGTTATACGTAGGAAGTGTTCTCCTGTGCCTATGTGTTGTAGAGTACTTCCCACTTTCTCTTCTATCAGGTTCAGTGTGTTTGGACTGATATTGAGGTCTTTAATCCATTTGGACTTGAGTTTTATGCATAGTGATAGATATGGATCTATTTTCATTCTTCTACAGATTGACTTCCAGTTTTGCCAGCACAATTTGTTGAAGATGCTCTCTTTTTTCCATTGTATACTTTTAGCTCCTTTATCGAAAATCAGGTGTTCATAGGTTTGTGGGCTAAAGTCAGGGTCTTCTATTCTATTCCATTGGTCTACTTCTCTGTTTTTATGCCAGTACCAAGCCGTTTTCAGTACTGTAGCTCTGTAATAGAGTTTGAAGTCAGGGATGGTAATGCCTCCAGACGATCCTTTATTGTATAAGATTGTTTTGGCTATCCTGGGTTTTTTGTTTTTCCATATAAAGTTGATTATTGTTTTCTCCAGATCTGTGAAGAATTTTGATGGGATTTTGATGGGGATTGCGTTGAATCTATAGATTGCTTTTGGTAGAATTGCCATTTTTACTATGTTGATCCTCCCAATCCAAGAGCAAGGGAGGTCCTTCCATTTTCTGGTGTCCTCTTTAATTTCTTTCTTCAAAGACTTAAAGTTCTTGCCAAATAGATCTTTCACTTCCTTGGTCAGAGTTACCTCAAGGTATTTTATGCTATTTGTGGCTATCGTGAAAGGTGATGCTTCTCTGATTTCCCTCTCTGCTTCCTTATCCTTAGTGTATAGGAAGGCAACTGATTTTTTGGAGTTGATTTTGTATCCTGCCACATTACCAAAGGTGTTTATCAGCTGTAGGAGTTCTTTGGTAGAGTTTTTGGGGTCGCTTATGTATACTATCATATCATCTGCAAATAATGAAAGCTTAACTTCTTCCTTTCCAATATGGATCCCCTTGATCCCCTTATGTTGTCTTATTGCTATTGCTAGAACTTCAAGCACTATATTGAAGAGGTATGGAGAGAGTGGACATCCTTGTCGTGTTCCTGACTTTAGTGGGATGGCTTTGAGTTTTTCTCCATTTAATTTAATGTTAGCTGTCGGCTTGCTGTAAATAGCTTTTATTATATTTAGGTATGACCCTTGTATCCCTAATCTCTCCAAGACCAGGCTCTGCATTCTGTTCTGCCTCCCTGAGAAGCAAGCTCCCATGTCTTGAATGAGTCGGAGCATGAAAAACCCAAGTGAGTAAGAACAAATAGCGGTTGGATGTTATGTCGCATGCAGCAAGATTCCCAGTTCGCAGAGTTCAGTAGGTTAAAGCTTCTTAAACGGTGGATCACGAGTCCACGTGGAGAGGCAAACAACGAATGGCAATAGTTAAAGATTTCCAAAGATGCAAGAATCAAAACTCAATTCAAAATCAAACAACACGTAATGACTGTGCTTCGTCTCTGGCGGCGCTCGCTAGCCTGAACTGCATTGTGGGACTTCACTTCAGCCTTAGTTCTAGAAACACTCAATTCTGTGTGCGCCTTCACTCCATACAATGCCGCCTCCCCGAAAAAAAAAGCCTACATCTTGGCTCTGATTCAAGACAGTCATGCCTTATGAGTTGTAATGCTTTTATTGTACGTATAAAGTTTTCTACTCCTAGGGAAACCACAGAGATTTAATTATGGGAAACAAAAATATTTATTCTTTCACTATGATTGTTCCTCAGCATGTAATTATCAAATTAATACATTTGGATTGGATTGGGGTAGACAAGCATATATACCTATATTAGTATGCAAATTTGGTTTTATTATTAATAAATGGTAAAATTATATGTAAACCAAAGAATTATTTTGAAGTAAACTTCTTTATGATTTATTATCAGTAGTTATTTTATTCATATGCCCATATACCTGGAGGCATGTGTTTCCCAGGTTAGAGCTGAGGATACAACCCAGTGCTCCGCTGGAACTGTGGAAGCCCTGGGTTCAATCCCCAGCATTCTGTGAATCAAGAACAATCACACATGCCTGGAATCCCAACACTCAGGATGTCAAAGCAAGGGAATGAGAAGAAGTTCAAGGTAATCTTGGTCTGAGGGAGATGGAGGATGGAATCTTGTCCGTGTGGAACTGGGGTGCTGTGAGATGGGTGCCCTTGGGAGACTTAGCTCACCAATCCCTTCATGTTCTTCCTCCTGTGTCTCTGGTCCACAGCACAGTCGGCACCAGGCAGCTGCACTGTCCTGATCTTCTTCATGTATCTGTTGGCTGAGCATGTCAGGCTCCCCCTAATCACACCTGTAGCTCTTAGTCAGCAGTACTGTCTGCAGACGTCTTGTGGGCACTGTCTGTCTCTCCTCCTGCTCCCCAGTGTGAGCTGCAGACCGCTTGGGAGAGCTGGTGCCTTGGGAACTCATCCATCAAGCCTGCTTCCAGGTGGCAGCACGCAGACGCCTCTGCACACAGCAGGAAGAAGTCCTCTGGCTCTGTGAGCCTGTGATGTGCTGTCAATGCTGAGTGGTGTGCTTCCTGTTAGCTGTTGTTGGGGCTATTCCAGAGGAAGCACCCGCGAAGCTGGCTTCCAATCCCACCTTCTCCAAGAACACTCTCTGGGCATCCTCTCTGTCCCCGAGAAGCACTCAAACTCATATCTGGACCACAACTTGGCGTTTGCCTGGTGTCTCTTTGTTCTCTCTGCATTACAACAAACGTCAGCTCCATCAGGGCAGAGACTATGCCCTATGTTCATCTGAACAGCAAGATAAAATTGTAGCTATGTGTCACATCTACACATTTTGATTGAACTGCATTGACATAGTACTGTGATGATTGTTTTGTTGTTGTTGTTGTTGTTTGTTTGTTTGTTTTTGTCAACTTGACACAAGCCAGGGTCATACAGGAAAAGAGAACTTCAATTAAGAAAATGCCTTCATCAGATTAGTCTGTAGGCAAGTCTGTGGGGACATTTCTTTGATTTCTGCTTGATGTGGGAGGGCCCAGCCCTCTGTGGGCGGTGCCACCTCAAAAAAGGTTGTATAGGAAAAGTTGCTGATCAATGTGTGGGAAGCAGGCTTAGTAATAACGTTCCCTGCTTCAGCCCCTGCCTTGGCTTCCCTGATGAAACAAACCCTTGATGACAGGGAGAAGGCAAACTAAGACCGCTGCCAAGAAACACACAAAGTCAAAGCGAATCAGACTCCCGGGGTGGAGGCACTCTCCCTCTAAGCCTCCCACAACCCTCTTCACAGCGCAGGCAGTCGTGGGAAGGGAAACACAGAATACAGAATACAGAGGCTGAGTCAAGTTCCTAGCTCCTGGGTCCCCAGACAGACCTCTGGATCTCAGACAGAGGCCCACGCAGGCTGTAAGGGTTAAGATGTGCTCTGTCCCCACAGGGTTCATGTGGTAGAAGTTTTGTCCCAAGTGTGTGATGGCGAGGTCATAAAGCCTTTCAAAGGTAGGGCCTAGAGGAAGGATGTTTTATCTAGGGGCTTCTTCCCACAGAAAACATGAATGCACTTCTTACAAGGCCATGCTGGGCCTCCTGAGAGTTAATCACTGTGAAGTAAGGCCGTCCTGTATGCTTGGCCCCTTCTACACGCGACCGTGTCCCCTCCTGCTTCTCCTACACCGTGTCGCAGTACAGCCAGGAGGATCCTCAGCAAACACTGACACCATGCTCAATTGACATTGCAGCCACCAGCATCAAGGACCATGGTAAACCTCTTTTCTTTTCTTTAGATTTTGATCTATTGTTCTAACAGTACACAATAGACTAAGGAGGGGGGCGGGAATCAAATGTTTTTTATTGTTGTTTTCTTGGAGTTTTGCCAGTTAACTTATTTTCTTTGTATGTTTTGGGGTTTTAGGTGAATTTTGGTTTGTTCTTGTGAGTCAAGATCTCTCTATGTATCTATGCATCTCAGACTAAATTTGAATTAGTGACTTTCTCTCCTCTTCCTCCCAAGTCCTGGAATTACAGGTGTGGGCCACCAGTGGCCAGAGAGCCAGGATTTGAATTTGCAAGAGGTGAACTATACTTTTGAAGGTCAAATCTGTCCCAGGTCAAGGTCATTCAGAGGGAAGGAACAACCCCAGCACCTGCCGACCTTTGCCGTGGGGCCTAGGTGACATCTGCATGTCTGGGGACCCAATCCCAGAGGCAAGCTTGCTGGAGTCAGTCCACACTGTGACATCTGCAGGGATTTGGTGACATGCTGGATGTCAACTGCGCGCATTTGCCATGGTGTGTTCATGTTGGTGAGATCGGCTGCTGCCTCAGCTCAGGCCTCTCGGCTACTTCTCTCACCAACGCAGCCTGTTGTAGGCAGTGTCCTCACACCAATGCCGGCACCCACCCCAGCTGAGTCCAGAACGCCTCACTGATCGGTTCCTCTGAAATGTGCCACCGTGGGAAGCTGACGAGAAAACTCAAAGGGCCTGAAACGGGACAGCCCACGGCAGCCCTGGCAAAGCTCTGGGAGTAAGGACAACAGGGGAAGGACAACTAAGAACATGAAGGAAATAGCACAGCTGATGAAGGAAGGACTCAGAGGGTTCCTGACACCAAGTCCTTCTCCCTACGACAGCTGTGGCCAGGCTCCTCAGAGGCCTCTTCCCCACTAGCTCCCAGCTTTGGCAGATAAAGTCAAAACAAATACTAACATACAGCTCATAGCCACATCCCTAAGGGGATCCTGCCCCTCAGAATGCCTTCCTGGGGAAGCTCAAGGTTGACAATAAATTTACTCCTGGTGGCAGGCAACCCTTGAAGGCGGAGCCCAGATTCCAGCCCTTGTGGGGAAGAGTCCAGCGCCAGCAGTGGCCGGCTAGCGGGTACAACTGATCTAATGCCGCGTGCACTGACCCAGATCCCACTGAGACCCACTTGGTCTTCTCCCACCCCTTATTCTCCCTTGATGCTCAGCCACCTCTGTGGGGCTCCAAGTAGGTGCTGCTGGCCCTGGACTCTGCCCTCTTGCAAGGGTCACTACTGATGAAACACCATCCTGGCCGCTTTAAAGTCTGGCTTTGTTCATAAAGTAACTGTTCTGATCACTGTTCTAAAGCACTAAATAAAAGGGGGCCAAGGGGAGACGATGCCATGATACCAAGACTATGGTCACTACACGCTTGTCTACTTGAGATTGAAAAGAAAGATGAAGAAGGGAATCATCTTGATCACCTGATGGTGGGTTCCGTGGCTGTGGGTCCGTGACTCCACCGGGCTTTATCTGGAAGGAGTTTCATCGTCTACCACATGAGTTAGGGATGTGCTTGCTCCCTGACACTCACAGCCCCAGATCCACCCTCCAACATCCTTGCTTCACTCAGCCCCCTTTACTCAGTCTGTGCAGTTCCTAGGAAAGGGTTGCAGTCTAGGGATCCCCTTTGATTTCCCCGTGGCCCAGGGTCGGCACTGCCTCTGGATCCCAGCAGCTTTGGAGCAGGACCTGGATTCCTGTAACATCACCACCTGGGTCTGACTTGATTTCCTCAGTAATCCTGAGATGCAGAATTAGTCCATCTGCTTTGCCTGTGACAATGTGGCATGGAAACTCTTTATCAACCCAAGGTACTAGCTAGCAGCAAAGTTAGGATTTGACTCGGGGTCCTTCCTTTATAATCTAAGAGAACTTTCTCTGCTTGGGAGGAAGAGTCAGGTACTTGGCCAACAGGTTGGCCATTCCTAATGTTGTCCCAAACCTCAGGGCCACACCACTAACCCACAGGCCCCAGCTTGTTACATCTATATCCCCAACCCAGGGCCAGCCCTGTCCCCTCCCCCTGCTCGGCTGGATCAGATTAGCAAAAGCGAGGCACTCATAAGATTGCTCCACTTGGCTCCAGCAATTAATTAAGAGCCGTCTGAGAGCCTCCAAAGCAGGCTGCAAGCTCCAGCAAGACAGGGCACACGTGGCTCAGGCCAAAATATTTGTTGTGTTTTTCCCCTAGCCGGGGAACCAGTTCTTACCTGTTCCCCAAACTTGGTGAGATTTTAAAGCTATTCACTCCCGATGCCTGTTGTGAGCCAGCCTCCCAGTCATGAAGGAAGTAGCAGGGTGCCAGCCACCTTACTCCTGGTGCCAGCCATGAGCCACTCTGTCGGGCATAAGGAAGGCGCGGGGGGGGGGGGGGGCGCTGCCTAACTGAACAATGAAGACTGTGTTGTTTGGGAATTGTAGAACGTAGTACTGTGTGTGAGGGTCATCAGGCTGCTGCCACACAGAGGTCACTGGGCCCGGACGGCCTACAAGGAGGGCTGTCTGCCACAATGGCAGCTCTGTGGCCCTAGAAACCCTTGGACCGTTGGTCCCTCACAGTTTGAGGTCTTTGGTCTTAGGAATCAGGTGGTCTCAAGTCCCATCAAGTCTGAGTCATAGTCTGTGTTCTGCCAACCCTTAACATTACAATCCAGTCCAGTTGGTCAAATGCACAGCCAAGAGTAGTGAGTAAATTGCTCTGTAGAAGCGAGGGAGGGGAGACGGCTCAGCTGAGGAACACTCACTCGCTGTGCAAGCATGCGTATCTGAATGAAAATCTCCAGAACCCGTATAAAAGCCAGGTGTAGTAGCGGCACACTTCTAGCGCTGGGGAGGTGGGGGCCGAGACAGGAGGAGCCCACGAGTCTCGGATATGAGGTCAGTGAGCTCCAGGCGCAGTGAGAGACCCTCTCTCAAAAATAAAGTGGTCTGGAGAGATGGCTCAGCAGTTACACTGGCTGCTCTCTCAGAAGACCCAGGTTCGATTTCCAGCACCCACATGGTGGCCCCAAACAGCCCATAACTCCAGTTCCAGGAGAGACCCTCTTCCGTGCCCTGTGGGCATTGCATACCTGTGGTATGCAGACACACATGCAGGGTAAACACCCGTACACATGAACTAAACACACAATAAATAAGTAGAGAGTGATACAGGAGGACACTCTCTTACCTCCACACATGCACACATCCAAACACAGATAAACACACACACTCACATATCCCGCACACACGTGTGCATGCATACACACAGTCAGGAGTTGTAGGCCAGAAAGCAAAATAAAGGATATTAGATGATTCTTTCTAAAACAAAAAAAGAAAATGTATATCCGTACATTTTTATTGGTGAAACTTAAAGCAGAAGAGGAATTGAAAGCAGGTGCTTTTCTCGTGACAGGTTAACTAGGAAGACAGGACCTTCGTGGGATAACACTGCGTAGTTGGCACTTAGCTGGTGTTCTGCATACTCAGGGCCGTTTGAGCATGTCTGTTCTTCTGGCAGGGGCTGTTGGAACACCAGCAGCAGGTCAGACAGACAGACCCTTGCCTTTGGCCTCAAATGCAGAAGTGAGATATTTCTGGAACCAGACCTCTCAGCCTTCATGTGGTCTCCTTTGCCTAGCTTCCTCCACTGGTCACCAAACCAGCCTCAGGAAAAGGTAGGTTCACTTGTCAGACTCCCTTCCTTTGCAGATCATGGCTGGACCTGAAGGAGATGGGGCACAGGTATCCAAGACTGCACATATCCAGGAGGGCATCAAGCCCACCCTAAGAGAACCCTGGGCGGGGAAGTGCTGCAGGCAGGCAGGACTTTGGGCCCCCTAGCAGGATGCAGGGCCCTCTGCAGCAGCCGTAGCTCTCCCTGTGGAGCCACAGGACACACTGGCCAAGGGAAGCAGGCTGGCCAGCTAGTGCCTGCAAGACAGTCTAGCAGCCAGCTGCGAGAGCGCAGGATGATCCATGGATGGCTTATCACAATGCCCCCTGAGCTGGGGTCAGGGCAGCTGGGCTCAGCTGCCCCTCTAGCCAGCTGTGTGACCTTCACCCAAGCACCAGCTCCCTATGCTTGTGTTTCTTTATGAAGGAAAAGCAAGGACTTGTCAGCCCCCGAAGTGTGATAATAGGGAACACGTGTGGAGCCTTCACATTCACAGTTTCCTAAGTGTTGCCTTGAACTCACTCAGTCAGGAAGTAGTACACACACACACACACCACATACACCACATACACACACTACACATATATCACACACATATGCATACCATACCACACACACATATACCCACAAATCATACATACCCCACAGACCACACACAAGCATACATATACCACACACTTTTGTATTCATACAAATATTATTTGTTTGATATTAACCTTTATTTCTATATGTATATGCACTCACAGATACAATGTATGTTCATGTATAACATTAATATTTATTGTATATGTTATATTTTCATGCATATGCATATAAATATGCATATACTGTTTATGTGTGTATATGTATATGTGTGTATGCACATATAGGCTCCTAAATGCTTTCATGCCCATATACAGGGTAAATATTTGTTGACTATATTCACGTTATGAGTGTATATGCACACATTTCACATATACATAACATCCCTGTATATGTCCCCATGGTTCTGATGACTGAACTCAGGTGACCTTGCCAGCTCTATGTCCCAGGGATAGAGGTGATACCCACCAATGCCACATATCACTGTGTCCAGTGAAAAATATTCTCATAAACAATTGCTGAGCTCACAAGCTAAAGCCCATGAAGCTCATCTGAGGTGTCTTATTTTTAGGAAGATCACAATTTGATTTAAGCTCTAAGGAAGATGCTAAATGCATTATCCACAATCTGCAGTGCCCTCTTATCGGCCGGGAGCTCCCAGCAAACTGAAGATTCTTTATCTGCATTTGCATAAGAGATCCACAGAGTCTGTGACTTTCCTAACCCTGTGTAGCTAAAAGATTTTGACCCCAGACTTTCAAATTATGGAAAAGTAAATTTTCCAGCTCAGAATCATTTCCAATAGTTTTTCAAGAAAAACTAGCTGAATTAGCAGTTTTCTAAAAAAGTGCTCCACATTCTTGGTCATCAAAGAAATTAAAATGAAAACTGTTTAAAAGCTAAGAAGGCAGCTCAATAAAAAAGCTTGCAGCAACAGCATGAGGACTAGAGTTAAAATCCCCAGAACCCACACCAAATCCAGATGTAATGGGGTGCATCTGTAATCCCAGTGCTCCTACTACAGGATGGGGGTGGAGGCAGGAGAACCCCCAGCTCACAGGCCAGCTGCTCTGGAACACAAGACTGTGAAAGGTAAGGACCCACACCAGTTTGACCTTTGACCCACACATGCATGCCATGACCCCTGTGCACCTTTCTTAGGCCCACCCCACAAACTGCTTTGCGATTTCACCTCAGTCCAGTCAGAATGGCTGTCGTCAAGAACAAACACAAGGGCCCTGAAAAGGATGACGGGAAAGGAGCCCTGACGATGATGGGAGGCAAACTTGTGCAGCCACTATGGAGTTCAGCATGGCGGCTCTTTAAAAGCCTGCAAATAGAACCACCCTGTGACCCAGCTCAACCACTCCCGGCTGTGTACCCAGCGGACTGGAAGTCAACACACCACAGAGATACCTGAACAGCTGTGTTTATTGCCGTGCTATTCTCAGGAGCGGGGACATGGAACCAGTCCACGTGTGCACCAACAGATGGACAGACGGGAAATGTGGCACGCGTACCAGGCAGAATGTTTGCTGAGGTAAAGAAAAATGAAATCACAACACTTGCAGAAAGATGGCTGGGCCTGGAATCGACTGTGTCAAAAGAAATCAGCCTGACACAGGAAGACGAATGACCACATGTTCTCTCCTCGGCAGAGCCTGGATGTAAGGTTACATGTGTGAGTACCTGTGCCATGTGTGGGGACCGTGAGCTAGGAAGCAGAGCATCGCAGGAGAATGGGCTTCAGGGTAAGCATGTGATGAGCAAGTAGATGGGAACACTCTAGGATGAAAAGGGGACAAGATGGAAGGGGTCAGAGGGGGCCGTCATGGGAAGAGGAAAGGGAGTAGGGTTGACACATGGGAAACTCCACAATGAGACTTTGTATGCTAACCAAGAACTTGAGTTTAAAAAAAGAATGAGCTAAACAAATAAAAATGTCCTGGCTAATCTTGTGTCGGTTGACACAAGCCCTAGCCATCAGAGAGGAGGGAGCTTCAGTGGAGGAGGTCAGTCTGCAGGCAAGCCTGCAGGGCATTTTCTTCCTGTCTTTATTTCCCCCAAGATGGGTTTCTCTATGTAGCCCCAGTTGTCCTGGAACTCACTCTCTAGAGCAGACTGACCCCAAACTCAGCGATCTGCTTGCCCCTGCCTCCCCAGTGCTGGGATTGAAGGTGTGCACCACCACTGCCCAGCTGGGCATTTTCCTAACTAGTGACTGATGTGGGAGGACCCAGCCCATTGTGGGTGGTGCCATCCTTGGGCTGGTGGTCCTCGGTTCTATAAGAAAGCAGACTGAACAAGTCCTAGCAATCAGTAAGCAGCTCCCCTCCATGGCCTCTGCATGGCTCCTGCCTCCAGGTTCCTGCCCTGCCTTCCTTTCCTGGTGAACAATGATATGGAAGACTTAGCCAAATGAACCCTTTCCTCCCCAAGTTGCTTTTGGTTGTGACATTTCATCGCAGCAATAGTGTGCTGGCTAGTTTATGCCAACTTGACAAGGTACCTGAAAGGAGGGGCCCTCAATTAAGAAAATGCCTCTGCAAGATCCATGTGTAGGGCATTTTCTTGATTAGAGATTGATGGGGGAGGTCCCGCCCACTGTAGGCGGTCCCAACCCTGGGGCTCTCCAAACCACCAGTTTCTTTTTTTTTTTTTTATTCTTTTTTAATTAATATTTCCACCTGCTCCCCGTTTCCCATTTCCCTCCCCTCCTCCCAAATATTACCCCCTCCCCCCACTCCCCTCCCCCATCCCCACTCCTCTTCTCCACCCCCCACACCATTCCCCCTCCCTCTCGATACTGGAGAGCAGTCCAAATTCTCTGCCCTGCGGGAAGACGAAGGTCTTCTATCTACGTCCAGGAAGGTGAGCGTCTAAACAGGCTAAGCTCCCACAAAGCCAGTTCATGTATTAGGATCGAAACCTAGTGCCATTGTCCTTGGCTTCTCATCAGCCTTCATTGTCCGCCATGTTCAGAGAGTCCAGTTTCAATGAGCTGGCCTTGGTGGGCTCCCAATAAATCAGTTCCACTGTCACAGTGGGTGGGTGCATCCCTCGTGGTCCTGATTTCCTTGCTCATGTTCTCCCTCCTTCTGCTCCTCATTTGGACCTTAAGAGCTCAGACGGTTGCTCCAAATTGAGTCTCTGTCTCTACCTCGATCCATCGCCAGATGAAGGTTCTAAGGTGATATGTAAGATATTCATCAGTATAGGATAGGGTCATTTCAGGTTCCCTCTCCTCAGTTGCCCAAGGTACCAGCTGGGGAAATCTCCCTGGACACCTGCGAACCCTGAAGGTCTTCTCAACTTGGGTCTGTCCACAGCATTCACCCCAGCACAGCGCCATCTGCTGAGGACAGTGTGTCCTTGCTGTAGCTGCCCACCGTGGGACAAGCTGGCCAAGTCATCCCTTGGTCAGGCTAACGCCCAAACTCAAACTCGTTTCCTTCTGCCCTGCTTTCTGCTCTTTTGGGCTAAGAAATGGCTTCCGTGAGACTAGTAAAAATCATTCCCGTTTACTTTTACTTTCCTTCTGTCTCTCTTGTCTGGTATTTTGTTGTGTTCCCAGCCACCATGTTTCTTCTGTTCTCCATCTTTTTCTTGATCCTATCTCTCTTCCTTTTTTTCTCTCCCTCATTCTTCTTTTGTCGCTGTCTCCTTTCTCTGTGTCTTAACAAGCAGTCCTTAAGGCTCTCCACGCAATAGATAGGGACTCACTTGGGACAAGTCAAGGTATCGACAGAGCTGAGGACGCCAGGCTGAAGAGGAGGTGAGAGGGTGGGATGTCACTGGAGGGTCATGAGCGTTCACCTGACACAGTATCGTGCCCAGGCCTACAGCAACTAGAAACACAATCAAGTTGGGGGTGGGGTTGATAAGCCATGCTCACAGGGAAAGCTGGAGAGATGCCCCAGGACAGGAAATGACTGGCATTATAGGCAGAAAGGGAACCAAGAATTGCCTGTATGTCAACAGTTTAGAATTTTTACACAACAAATTGCATTTTCCCATGCAAATAATATTTTTAGCTGGGGGAGAGTGTGTATGTGGCTCATAAAAGGCAGATTTGGCATGTGTGTTCAAAGCACAGAACGGATAGAACCTTTTCAGTACAATGTTGTTTACTACTGCAGAAGCAATGACTTCTAGCTCCAACACCCTAGGGAAACAGTCTCAGTTCCCCACCGCTGGTGGTTCAAGGATCAGAGCTGCAGGTATGCGATATTAAAGGCCACTAGTAACTTCCTGGCTTGCTAAGCAACCATCTGAGACCACTCTGCATTGGCCAAGCAGTCTCCTCATGGTGTGAACAGAGAAACATTCCCAGTAGATAACTTATTGACAAACTGGCCTTCTGGACGCAGAGGCCACCCCTCCTGGTCTCAGCACCATGGATGTGAGCCTGAGAAAGGAAGGTGGGTCTTGGTGCACTGGAAAGGAAGGACACACAGGGTGGAAGGGCCCACAAGTACACAGACGAGATCTGCGGAGAAAAGTTCAAGTACTGAAGACTGCACGGTGTAGCAGGTGAAGGAGGCTGGAGAGACTGGAGTCCAGGAGCACGGGAATGAGGGTGGCAATGGGAGGTGGGGATGAGGGCGGATCACAGGCTTGTGAGAGCCAACCTAAGGATTTGATATTCCCTGAGCCAACACATGGGTAAAACCTACCAGGAGATTACAAGATGAAGGTTACAGGGCAGCTCTGGATTAATTCCTATGATGTGGATTCAAAGACAGAGGAGTAGAATAGAAAGAAGTGGGACACACAGAGGTGGCCGCAGTGATGTCAGCATCAGTTCAGAACCTGCTTGGTATGCTTCGGTACGCATGTACATACACACACATACACTAACATATGCGTGTGCACATTTATACTTGCATATGTGCCACATATCGACAATTTTAGATCATTGTATGTTATGTGTATGTATGTGTATTATGTGTGTGTTGTGTGAATGGGTGTGCACGTGTATTTCTGCACATAGGTGTGAAAGTACTCATGGCACAGCATGTTCCTGGAGATATGTCGGCCTCACCTTCTAACATTGAAACAGGGTCTTTCTGTTGATTGCCACCACGTTCACCAAACACACTGGCCTACAAGTTTCTTGGGATTCTCCTGCCTCCACCTTGTGTCTTGATGGAGAAGCAGCAGGGTTACAGATGCATGCCACCACACCTGGATTCACACGGGTCCCTGGGGTTCACACTCAGGTCTTGTGTGTGCACAACAAGTGTTTTCTCCACTGAGCCATCTCTCCAACCCATGCAGTTGCTTTACAATGAATTTCTGAGGATTGGCAAGTTAACATGTGTTGGGAACTGTGGACCCCCAAACCCTGAATTTCCTGTGACCCTCTGCCTGCCGGAGTAAGCAACTTGTTTTCCTATGCTTGCAGCTGCTCTGAGAAAACAACTTGTTTTGCAGCTGCTCTGAGCACGAGACCCTCAGGAGTTCCTGATAACAGGGCAATGGTTTCTGGTGGGCTTGCAGCTGAGAGTTAGGGCATGGAAGGAGACCCTATATAAGCTGCCCTAGAACACAATAAAGGAGTGTTCTTGGGGCATTCTTGGCATTTTCTGTGTCTCTGTGTGTTTTAATCTCCAGTTCCTTGATTGACTCGCGAACCATAGTGCGTAGCGCATAGAGCAAGCATTGCGCTACAGACATGGATGCTTTGAGATGAGCCAGATAGTGAGTGATTTGAGGAATAGTTTAGGGGAAGTTGTCCAACAGGGAGATAGTAATGAGAATCGCTGAGGGACCACGGATGGGGGGGACACTTGGATGAAGAGGGTGACAGGAAACACAGAAGAAGAGACTGCCATCCCACTACAAGGAAGAAAGGTGGCCACATGGCACCTGAAGAATCAGAGAAAGGAGTCCTCTAGGAAGAGGGAGTATAGCATCCTGAGCCCAGTGCAGCAGTGTGGCTGTCTCTCTCTTGGTGACAGCACAAATGCCAACTCCTTCTGAAGGGAGGGGGTGAGTGTGTGCAAGCCTGACAAGCTACCGATAGGATAAAGGAAATTATGATCGCACACTCAGTTGGATTAAAATACTACCATATGGGGAAAACAATATTGCACACTTTGTGACTAGGAAGACAGAAAAAATGAGTCTTATCGGGGTTAAAAGCATTTTCTGAATAGACACATATGCATGTGTCGTAAAAAGTCTACCTTTCCCCAACTTCCAACTCTTCTGTGAATATGGCCTTATTTGGACAAAGGGTCACTGCAGACGTGATTAAGTTAAGGATCTTGGGATGAGGTCACACTAGACTTATGATGAATCCTAAGCCCGGTGACTGATGTCTTAAAAAGAGAAGGAGGAGGTCTGACGCCCCCAGAGGAGATGACACTGAAGATGGGAGCGAGACAGGGAGATGCATCCCTGAGCCACGGGACACCGCAGATTCCAGATACCAAGTGCTGGGGAAGCAGCATGGCATGCACCCAGCCTCCGAAAGCCAACAGCCCACCTGACAGCTGATTTGAGACATCTGTCACCCAGAACTGTGGGAAAATGACTTTCTGTTGCTTTAAACTACCCAGTTGGTGGCCGTGTGTTATAGCGGCTCCAGCAACTCACCCAATGAGAACAGTAGTTTCCTCAAGGGAAGTGTGAAGACTGACAGGGAAAACGGTCAAGCCAACAAGCCTGCCTGGGGACACCCAGTTCTCCTGACAGAAAGCAGAGGAGGAGGGGAGAAGGAAAGGAGGGAGAGAAGAGGGGAGAGGAGAAGGGAAATGGAAAAAGGAGGGAAGAGGGTGGGGAAGGGAAAGGAGATACTCAAAGCCTTAGAAACCTGGTGACTCCTGACCTTGGCCACAGCCTGGGCTGATGACTCCTTATTCCCTTAGCCAAAAGGGGGCTGGGGGAGTGGTCAGAACTGAGTCTGGACCCTGCCTGCCTGGGTTTGGACCCCAAGGCCTTGGGACATCTGGTCTACCTGCAGACGGAACTACCAATGACTCCTACTTTGGGCGGTTTTCAGGGTTACGTGGTCTCCTTCTATGCAGGATGGAGTGAAATGTTTGGCATGAACAGAGCAACAGCGACAGCAGAGATCTCCTCATCCCCTCCAAGGCGCCTTCATGAAAGAGTGTGTAGAAAGAACACAGAAGCTGGATGAGGGAGTGGAGGCCCGTGATGTGCTGTCTTATGACCTGACATGGCTGCAACACTCCCGAACTCACAGCAGCTGCAATGGACTGTGTAGGATCTGCTCAAGGCTGAGTCAGCTCAGTCACCACCGCATTCAGTCACAGACGGGGAGTTTAATAACAGCCTCGTTCCCAATGACAGCATAGCTCAGCAGGCATGGAAGGACTGAGCTGATGGGGCCTTCCAGACCCAAGCCATAGCCAGTGGACAGCACTGGCTCAGCCTAACAGGTGGCAAGAGAGCAACAGGGGGTGAGGCAGACATTGAAGACTCATCACAGGCCTCACAGCTGAATGCTGGACAATGGGCCTCCTAGGCTGAAGGCTGGACAGTGGGCCTCACAGCTGAATGCTGGACAGTGGACCTCACAGCTGAAGGCTGGACAGTGGGCCTCTTCAGCTGAAGGCTGGACAGTGGGCCTCCTCAGCTTAAGGCTTGCACTCTTGTGTCTAACCCCTAGGTCTGAATTCCTGACTGACCTGACAGCCCCGATGGTCAGGAACAGTGAGAGTCGTGGCGGGTTCTTTTATACCTGTTCTTAGATTCTTCGGCCAAGTGCTGGGACTGGTGGGATTGTGTAGAAAGCCCTTAGAGTGTCTCCCAGCCCATGTGAATGTTTCCTCATTCATCTTCACTTGGTCTTGTTTTGTTTAAGGATAAGCAGATGTGAAGACAATTTTTAAAAGCAAGTGTTATAATAGCAACCTTGAAAATCAATAAGAAAATACAACCACCCTGCTACAAAAGACAGACAGAAGCCTTCTCCATCAAGCTAGTTCAGAAAGGGAGCAACCCAGGCTGAGTGTGATGGGGAACATCTGTAACCCCAACACTCAGGAGGCACAGGCAAGAGGATTTCAAGTTCAAATCCAGTGTAGACTACATAACAAGACTCTGTCTAAACCCCCATCCAGAAAAGCAATTAGCAAGAAGGAAATAATGGGGGAAAAACAATAGAAACCCAAATGGCAATATTTGTGGGACCTTAAGCAACTGACTTTACAATAATAAAAATACAAACAAAACCACTGTATTTAAAGAACTAAAAATACCGCATGACTGGCAAAGAGTACGGGGCAAATGCCCTTCTCAAGTGCTTCTGCTGGGGTAAGTTGATACAACCACTCAGAAAAATATTTGGAAGTATCTGCCACAGCTAAATATACAGAGTGACCCGCGCCTCCTTCCACTCCAGGGACGTGAACACGTACATCCCCCAAGCATGGCAAAATCAACTGGAAACAATGAAGACAGCTTTCCACAGAATATGAGTAAGCGAGTAGTGTTTGCCTGTGCACCGTAATATACACAAAAGAAGGCACCAGCGTGGATGAATCTGACGGACGTGGGGTTGAGTGTAAGAAGCCAGGCCCAAACTAGATGCTGACAGTGCACGCCTTTAAGCCTAGTACTATGGAAGCAAAAGCAGGCAGATCTCTTGAGTTTGAGGCCAGCCTAGTGTACAGACAGAGAGTTCCAGAACAGCCAGGGTTACGCAGAGAAACACTACCTTAAATAAATAAATAAATAAATAAATAAATAAATAAATAAATAAAGGAGGAAATCAGACACAGCATAGATGCTAGGTGCTCCCAGTTATGTGAGGGTCATGGAAGGGCAAAACTGTTAAGGAAGTGGGGAAAGTTAACTAGGAGAGGCTAACACAGTACTTTCTGGAAGAGTTGGAAATGTGTATTTGGGTAGGATGGTGCTTATATGGACATTTCTATACATTAAAATTCACTGGTAAACTTATAATGAGATCACTTTATGTGAATTAAATCCAATAAAAAGTAAATTTATGTCTACAACTCCAGCACTCAAGTGGGTGATGCAGGAGACCATTCTGTGGTGCAGAGCAAAACCCTGCGTCCAGAAAATCGTGTGAATAATGGTTTCTAAAACTTTAAAATATCAACCAGTAGTGAGATGTCATTTTTATCCTACCTTAATAGGAAAATAATTGGTAAATACATTTGAATGTTACTCTTATTTGAGGCATTTAGAATGATATTTCAAAAGAATAATCCTAAAAACTCAAGCAATGCCTGCCCCTCAAACCAGCACTTTACAGCATGTCCAGAGACTTGTCCTGTGAAACAGCAACAGAGGCACGAGAATGCCTCTTCAAAGATGCCAGACTCCCTGTGGCTTAGAACGGTAAAGACATTTGGAGCCCACAGGACTGATTAAAAGACTGATTCAATAAATTTGCCCCTTAAAAATAAGAGAAGAGGGGCGAAGAGATAACTCAGTGGTTAAGAGCACTTGCTGCTCTTGCAGAGGACCCAGGTTCAATTCTCAGCTCCCACATGGCAGCTCACAACTGTCTGTAAATCTGGTTCTGGGAGCTCCATACCCTCTCTGGCTTCTTAAGGCATGAGGCATGTATACGATGCACAGACATGCATGTAAGCAAAACACACACACATACACATAAAATAAAATAATAATAATAAACTTTCAAATAGAATAGGAGAAGCAAACAATAAGGCAAACAACAGAAAGCCCTTATGATCATGTCTTCATGGAAGGTGGATGTGGACAACAGATGGTCGAGGAGGGGCTAGGAAGATGATTGCTGGACAGACGGATTCCCGAAGGGCGGCCACTAACACTAACCTTTATTTCTTTGAGTGGGTGACATCTTTGTTTTTTAATGCAAAGTAACAGCCTTGGGTGCTGTTTAAAGTAAGGAATAGATTTAGATATTCAGATCACAGTTTGAAGGTTTAAAGTTGAGAACCTCATCCGGTTGTACTGTGGTAAAAGCCTACGGCAGCGATGCAGGTGGAAGAAACCACCAGGTGAGACGTGAATCACGGGGCGGTTGGATTACTTAGGGACAGGAGGGTACAAAAGGGGTAACATCACCCCATGGCACTTCTGAGCCTGGGGAACCGCAGACTTCCATTACTATCTGTTTTTAACTACACTGCTACCAAACCCAGAAGATGGAGTCCGTGCTCTTGATCTTCACCGCTGCCCAGCTGTGTGGTGAACCTGGCTTCTTCCTTCCTCCCGTCCTGCTGCACATTCTTCTGTCAGTGTGGCTAGGAAACAGGCTGAAGGCTAAAAACACTGCAGTTGGTGTCTAGTGGACTTTCAAGTAAAATATTTAAATCAAGGTACTGCCTTGTGATCACAATACCCAGTCGAGGAAGCTGGGCCCACTGGCTGGCTCCCTACACTAAAGGAAAGGGCCCCATCCATGTCTGAGGCTGGATGCTGTAGGCCGAAGCCATATGCTGAGCTAGTGAACTGATTGCCGCATGAGGACCTACCTGAGTTTGATCTCCAGAACTCATGGTTTTAAAAGTCGGGGTTGGTGGCATGTGCTCCTGATGCTAACGCTGGTGAGACAGAGAGGCAGGTGCCTGGAGCCTGCAGGCTGGCCAGCCTAGCCCGCAGGGAATGTTCCAGGTCAATGAAAAGCCCAATCTCAAAAAACAAGGTGGGAGGCTGAGGTTGTCCTCTGTCCTCCAGGAGCACATACATGAAAACACACACACACATGCACAAGCACACACACACATGTGCACACACACACACGCACGCACACACACATGCACTCGCGTGCATGCGTACACACATACACACACATATACACACGTACACACACATACAGACATACACACTCATACACAGACACACAGAGACACAGACACACACATACACATTTCACATGCCCTGGGTGTAAAAGAGGTAAATGTCCCAGGGGTTGGGGCTCAGGGTGAGTCTGGGGTCTCTCTTTTCTCTGAGAGCCTTTTACAGCGAGGCTAGACTTCTGAGTTCCTTCAATGGCTCCTTTGACTCTATAGTCTAGATTCTCCAGAGACTTAATTATGTCTCCAAGAATTACCCCACCAAGAGCACAGCATATCCAAAGCCCGACTTTACCTTGATATTTTCTTTCTTTTTTTTCCCATGGTAGAAATCAAACCACAAGGATTAATATTACCACTAGGATCACCTGCTCGGATCCTAGGTTGAACCGCCACCTGGAGTTTCTGGCCTTCAGGGTTTTGCCTGTTTAACCATCCCCAACCCAATGATGAAAAAACGGCTGACATTGGTCCTGCCTGGTCCCCATGCCCACCCCACTCCATCCTGTCTCCTGGTCATACCACCCTATACCCATTCCTGCCACACCCTCAGGCTCCTGGAGGGACTTGAAGATTATACAGGAGGGAAAGTTCTTTGTAACCTAAATCATCCACCCTGTGTTTGATGTGTTTCCTTTATTACCTGTGTTTTGATTCCATTTGCGATGGCCCCTCCTTACCTCCTCATGTCCTTTATTCTCCAAGACAACAAAGGGCTGGAGACGCCTGCCAGGAAGAGTCGGTCTTGTCCAACACAGTCCTCAAAGCAAAAGAGCCACCATTGTCCTCTGACCAGGTTCAACCCATCTGCTTGTAAGAGACCATCACCATCAGGGATTGGCCTTAAAGTTCTCTGAAAGAAGGGGTAGGGGTGGCGAGGAACATTGGCTCTCCATCTGAGAGTCCAGACTCTCTTTCCCGATGTCTGTGTGCACGTCTGCCCCTGCTGTATATGATCGCTCGAGAACTACCAGAGTACACAGGCTGGAGGAGATTAACTGAGGAGGTCTCCATCACCCACGCTGAGGGAAGCCTGCCCAGAGCGACTAACACACCCCTCACCCATGCTCTGTAAGTAAGTCCAAGAAATTCATTGATTTCCCAGGTTGGATTTGGGACACTATGCTTGGGATTGTTGTTGGGACCTTATAAGGAGGGAGCTGACATTGTCCACATTTCCCAAGTAAACGAATTTTCCCTCCAGTTGTCTCATGCTTGGAGGTCCTGCCTGGTTAGGATCAATGCCTGAGCTGTAGAGGCTATGGAGTACCCGGTTTCCTTTGGCTCCATCACCTTGGGAACCTGTGACAGAGCCAGAGCCTGTGTGAATGCCACTATAGGGATGTTAGAATTAGTTGCTGGCCCTAGGGAGTGGGCGTGGCTTGAGATCAAAGAAGTTTTGCTAAAGGATTCTCTCTAGAAGACACCCCTTAGTCCCCAGCTGGGGGTGGAATGGAGGTAGGGGTGTCTGTGCTTGCAGGCAAAGGTCACCAGAGTAAACGCAATACCTTGAAAAGACGCTCCTGGGCTGGAAGCCACCGAATTCTCCACTTACTTACCCGGTACGTTTCATCTTCAAAGCCCTGTGCCTCAATTAAGTAATTAATAGGTCTGGTCATGTCCACAGCGCTCCAAAAATAAGGCTGGTGGGGCTTTGCTTCTCCTCCAGGAGACACGCTTTCTCGTGGAGTCCAGGGAAGCCCAGAGAAAACAGCTAAGGTCCAGCCCTTCTGACCTCCGCTTTAGACCAGTTTAAACTGGGCAAGGAGGCTGAGGAAACTAACAGAGATTGTGGTCTGCTGCCCCCTGGAGGGCGTCCTGATAACAAGCAAGCAAATGGGCAGACATAAGCAATGCCTCCAGTAATAGGAGGAAAACAGCCCCTTTTTTTCTGCGGAAAAAGTGTCTGGCTGGCCAGAGACTCCTTAAAAAGGAGAAAATACTAACCCAGAACACAGTAACTCCCCTCTCTTCTCCGCCACAGCCTAGACAGACAGTGTTGATACTGCGTTAACAACTTCCACGGACTAATGCCTTCAGAGTAAGACGAGAGGACTCCTGAATTAATGGGTGAAAACTCCCCTTCGTACATCAGAGGAGGAAGGGAAGGTAATTGCCCTCAATATTTATTTTTGATTTTGAAAAATCCAAGGCAAGAGGCTTTGAAGGAGTCAAGATCTGATTATAATTCTAGGCTCTGTGCCAGTGGGATAAATTGTCTGGCAGATTTTTCCAGCATTATCGACTCCCTTTGCATCTGACGCCAGTGGCCCAGCATGGTACAATGGGCTCAGGACAGGATGTCGTAACTACATCACTGGAGATAGCCTGGTCACCACACTATTGGCATCTCCAGCCTGTGAGCAGCCTGGGTTCTGGGTTCTACTTTGAGGTCTTGCCTGGTCTCTGTATCATGAGATTTAGTGCCCAGGGCTAACATGTCTAGGGACTTCTTGATTTAGACAAATAAACAAATAAATAAGTAAACAACTATCTGAGGAGCATGCACCCTCTAGATGTGCGCTTCAGGCTGTACACATCTCTTCCTTTGATTTGTGGATGGACAGAACTTTCTGCTAGTCCAGCCTGGAGTCACAGAGAATGAAAGGGGGCTTAGGCTCAGCCAACAAGGTTCCAAAAGAGGTGGGGAGACAGCCAAGAAGCAGGCACACTGACTCAGCTGACCAAGCCGGAGCTGGTGGACAGGTGCACATGGTGATGATGTAGGCTGTGGACTGAGCCAAACACAGGTGGAGGGCTCTGCCTCTGCTCCCCAGGGAGCTTGGGTTAGTGCGACTTGGGGCTGGAGAAGGTACTTAGGGCTAGAAAAATAGAAGGTGATGCAGAAGGAGTCAAGATGTCGCCGATGGGAGCACCACCCCATTGCCCTGTGGAGCGGTGGATACTGGAGATAAGTGTCACCCAGATGTGGCTCAGTCTCGCTGCCAAGCCGAGAAAGACAGATACAGAGGGACGCCGTTGTCCTGAGAGCAGCTCTTTCCAGTTGACAATCACAGAGACCCAAACACTCTTCCAGAGAATTCGGTTTTAAGAAGGTGTAACAGGCTGTCTTGGAAGAGGCTTGCCCAAAGCCATGGGTGCAGGAATGCAACAACCAAATCCCAGTGACCCCACCCTGTCTGCCACTTACTCAGAGCTCACAGGCCAAGATCCAGAGAGCAGCCGAGTCTGGCTGCAGTCTATCCAAATTCAATTTTCTACTGAAAATGGAAACAAGCCAAGGCAAACTCGGGACATGACAGAGCAGCAAGTGACACAAAAAGACATTGTCATCTGTGAACCCCGCTAGGTCCCCACCACCTGGGGAGGACGGTGACATGCCGCAGCTAGCTGCTGCTCAAACGCTTTTCAGATAGAAGTTTATTTATTGCCTAACTACAGGATGGTGCCATAATAGTCTTTGTTTTACAAGTGGGGAAACTGAGGCACAGCATAGTCCCGTGACTTACGTAAGCCCCCAATGTAATAACAGTGCAACTCTGAACCCATTTGTCTATCTCTCTATTCCTGGTTCTGGTTAGGATGAGAGCCAGAACAGCCAAACATATCGTCTGGAGACTGATGGAGAATGACCATTGCAAAGTAGTGATGGTGGTCACCCCGGGAAGGGGAGTCAGGCAAGGAGGCCATGGTTCCCACGGCCCTCAGAGCTTGGCTCTCTATGCCAGAGTCACTGCAGAACTCTCAGCAATGATCTTGCTTTCTAAGACTCCAGGCTTCCCTGGGCAGAAATTTCCACATGTGCCAAATGAAAAGAATAAAACTCGAAACATGTCCTGTGTGTGTGTCTGTCAAGGTTTTATTTATTTTAATATTTTTTGCCTAAGCTAAGAACAGGTGTTCACTGGGCCCATAACATAATCCCCCCCCCCCCGCAATGTGCTCAGCCCTGCAGAGAGTGACCCTAGGGGGAAGGAATATAGGGGTGCACTCAGGACAGTTCTAAGAGCAGGGAGCTGTGGAAGAGGATGGAGGCTTGGGAGGGAACACCAATCTTGGGATCACAGAATATGGCCACACCATGAGAAAGAAGATGCCCCTTTGGGAGGCAGCTAGGGTGGAGAAATGGCCACGAGACAATGGTCTACTGGTACAATGCTCTCTTTGCTGCACCCGACCTGGTCCCACAGATCGCTCCTCCGCTGTAAACCTAGGCTGGGGGAGGGGTGCGTGGAGAACCAGTGCCCTTTCTGACCCCAGGCCTGACTGGGGCTAACAACCCCCATGGGACGAAGGCATAGTTCCTATGTCCAGTGTCTTTGAGATTTGTCCTTTTCGCTCTGCTTCATGTTGATCATGTCCACTTCTAAAGGCAGCTGAACACGGGGGGATTATCATGGTGACCGTGTGGGTGGGGGGGACTCAGAGGTCTCTTGGCCATGTCATCTGTGTCTAGTGTTTTTGATCAAAAGTTGTTCACTCTTTCACCTATATATTTTTCCACTGTAATGTGAATTGCACGAGGCTTTATCTCAGGAGCAATATTAAAAGACTAATCTAATTTTTCTTAACTTTTCACCAAAAGAGATGTATTCGTTAATCCCCTTATTTCTATGACAAAATACCTGGCAAGAAGCAACTTACGGGGGGCAGTGCCTATTCTGGCTTGCAGTCTGTGGGGGTACAGTCCACCACGGGGGTGGAAGCATGAGGCAACTGGCCACACTGTCCACAGTCAGGAAGCAGAGGACAATGAACACGGGGGCTCTGCTCACTTCTCTGTTGTATTCAGTGCAGGACCTCAGATCATAGAGTAATGCTGCCCACGCTCAGGGCGGGTCCTTCCTCCTCGACTGACATAATCCTTTAAATACATATGGCTAGAAATGGATCTGCTAGACAACCCCAGATCGTGTCAAGGTGCCAGTCAACATTATCGTTGTGGGAGATCAGGCCGAGAGAAAACTCGGATTTGGCTACTGGGGAAGAGAACCATGGAGGCACAAACATAGCCACAGCAATAGTAAGTTTCACAGAACTGTCTAGGCCCGGCAACAGAGCACCAGAGGGTGCCAACTAGGGTACTAGAGTTGAGAATGTTGCCAATTCCCCACACCCAGTGGGCCTGGCATGTAACCTGACGTGGGCTGGGAGGAGACACCTTCAGAGTGAACCACAGCCGTTGCCCTGTAGGACCTTCTGCTTCTCCACCAGCCTTGGACAGAGAGCCAGACACCTTTCCAGATGGAAATCTCGAGACTAACTTTTAGTCTTTCCATTTGCAAAATGGGGATGGGTTCTTGGCGTTTTCTTTGATGACCTGGCTGAGACATGAACCAGATGTGTGTACATCACCTGGCACAGGATCCTTGCATCTCTACGCCTAGCCAGGCATTTGTCTCCAGCTATTCCCTCTTCTGTGGGAGCCTAGAAGATCCCTAACAGCTCTCAGAAGGAATCGACCCTGCCCATGCCCTCATCTTGGGTCTCCTCCCAGTCTGTGGTGATTTCTTGCTGCGTTTGTAACAAACTAATTAGCTGACTTGTCATGGACCTCCAATAACATAAAGAATGCCAGGTCTTCAGTTAGCTTGGACGTGGGCTCTTGGATCCCACAAATGGTGTTTGTAGGTGTCCTGTGGTAAAACATGCCGTAGGCGGTAAACATACCACTAGCTTGTTCCTAAAGGATGGACAAGAAACAGGTACCCTATGGAGTAGACCCAGCCCCAGTGAATTCTCTCTGGGGAACAACCAACGAACCAGGTCATCTGGGGTCTCTGAAACCTTCACTCTTTGTAGTAGATGTTGTCTTAAGTGGTTCTGAAGAGCTGAACCAAGACCCAGGGAGGTGTGTGTGTGTGTGTTTGTGTGTGTGTATACCTGTACCATGTGTGCACATATCCATGGGGGCCAAAGGTCAGCCTCGTGTACCATTCTTCAGGGATCCCCCATTTTTGAGACAGGGTCTCTCACTGGAACCTGGGGCTCACCAATTAAGGTTTACTAGCTGGCCGGGAAGACTAGGGACCCAGCTCAGTCAACAAACATCTTGAGTGCTAGTACCACAAGCTCGAGCCACCTTGCTGGGCCTTTTGGATGGGAGCTGAATGCAAATCCTCATGCATAGACGGAAAGTATTTTACCAACTGAGCTATTTCCCTGGCCCTAGATTTAATTTGTAACTGAGTATCTGCTACTACATCACTGAGAAGGTTCCTTTCTGGTTTTTTTGTTTTGTTTTGTTTTTTCTGGTTTCTTTAAGATAAAGGTTTACCTTGCACCACCTCCCATGGGTGTTAAGACTAGATTCCAAGTACTCATGTCTTTCATAAAATCATAAAATGATGTTCAGCAAGCCAGGCGTAGTGGTGCATGCCTTTAATCCCAGCACTTGGGAGGCAGAGGTCCGTGGTTTCATGGCCAGCCTGGTCTACAAGAGCTAGTTCCAGGACAGGCTCCAAAGCTGCAGAGAAACAATGTCTTGGAAAAAAAAATGATGCTCAGCACACTGCCTTCGGGTAGGTGTCTGCTCCCAGGGCTCTTTCCCAGGCTGGTATATGGGGATAGTAAACTCAGAGACTATGTTTTAGATGAGACCTCCAAACATTCTGGCCACCACCTTCCTGAGGGTGGGAATCCTAGCCCCACTGGTACCCCAGATCAGCGGTCATGCCTGGGAAAGTCCCAGGAGAACTGCTGTAACAGAAGTCCAGTCACGAAAACAATGACTGCAGAAAGATGTTGACAAACCCCTCTACACAAAGGGCCATGTGTAGTCATTACATCTGCCTGGCATTGTCACGATCACTCTGCAAGTCCAATGATTGAGACTCCTAGAGACAGGGTGATGCACTACAACCTTGCAGCAAAATCAAAACCAATTATTGGGGAGCTTTAAAGTAATTCAGGTTGGGTAGCAAGACCTGGAGGTAAGGTGACACCTGGGGACTCACAACCCGATTGCCTTCCAGTTGCATGCCTAAATCACCCAAATGTCCCCCGAGATCTATGATCACATACTGGGGTACACCCACTGCTAAAAAAGCGCCTGTGGT